>NC_137802.1:4524372-5909372 GCF_963383645.1 Muscardinus avellanarius | reverse complement strand
GCTGGGGCACCCCGCAGGCCTCCCTGGCTCCCTCTGTTCCATCTTCAAGCCTCAGGATTCTACAGAGTCCCGGGTCAAAAGACCCACGTCAGCATCAGGACCCGCCAGATTCCAAGACACAGGAGCAGCCTGAATTTTTGTTGTTATTTTTGTTTTGTTTTGTACTGGGATTGAACTCAAGAATATTCTACCTCTGAGCTACACTCCCAACCCTTTTTGTATGTATGTATGTATGTATGTATGTATGTATGTATGTATGTATCTGTCTGTCTGTTTATTTATTTAGTGGTACTGGGGATGGAACCCAGGGGCAGGCATTCTACCTCTAAGCTACAACCCCAGCCCTATTTTTTGTGTGGGGGGGTCTGGGGATGGAGCCCAGAAGCATTTGACCTCCGAGCTACACCCCAGCCCTATTTTTTTATTCTTTATTTTGAAACAGGGTCTCACTAAGTTGCGGAGGGCCTCACTAAGTAGCTGAGAATGGCCATGAACCGCGATCCTCCAGTCTCAGCCTCCCAAATGCTGGGATGACAAGCGCGCGCCACCACGCCCGGCTCCTATTTTTTATTCTTTATTTTGGAACAGGGTCTCACTGAATTGCAAAGGGCCTCACTGAGTAGCTGAAGCTGCCCGCGAACCGCGACCCTCCGGTCTCAGCCTCCCGAGTACTGGGATTAGTGGTGCACCCACCGCACCTGGCTAGCATGAGAGTTTTTTAAAGTTTCATACGCAGCCAGGCAAGGTGATGCACGCTTGTGATCTCAGTACATGGGAGGCTGAGACAAAAGGATCGCAGGTTCAAAGCCAGTCTCCATAACTTAGTGAGGCCCTTCACAACTGAGTGAGACCGTTTCCAAATAAGAAATAAAATAGGGCTGGGGGGTTTTAGCTCAGAGGTAGAATGCCTCTGGGTTCAATTCCCAGTCAGCCCCCCCACACACACACACACACAGAGAGAGAGAGAGAGAGAAAGAGGGTCTCCCTAAACTGCTGAGGCTGGCCTCGAACCTGCAATCCTTCTGTATCCTCTCAAATACTGGGATTAGAGGTGTGTACCCCTGCACCTGGCTAACCTGGATGTTTTTAAAGTTTCATACTCAGCCAAGCATGGTGATGCAATCTTGTAATCTCAGAATTTGGGAGGCTGAGACAGGAGGATCGAAGGTTTGCGGCCAGCCTCAGCTCCTTAGTGAGGCCCTCTGCAATTAGTGAGACCCTATTTCAAAATAAAGACTAAGCCGGGCGTGGTGGCGCACGCTTGTAATCCCAGCGCTGGGGAGGCTGAGACAGGAGGATCGCACGGGTTCGAAGCCAGCCTCAGCTACTTAGTGAGGTTCTCAGCAACTTAGTGAGACCCTGTTTCCAAATAAAGTATAAAATAGGTCTGGGAGTGTAGCCTGGAGGTAGAAAGCTCCTGGGTTCCACCCCTAGTATCACACACACACAAAAAGAAAAAGGGCTGGGGGGATAGCTCAGAGGTAGAATGCCCGTGGGTTCCATCCCCGGTAGTCATGGGCAACACAATAACCTCTGTGGGTTTTTGGCTTCCGTAGCAAAAAGAATTTAATACATGCCATTCAGAGATAAAGGCAGAGGTTTTAATTCAAGTAAAGTAATGATACGTTCAGGGGAAACGCTGGCCATCTCAAAAACCATGAGAGCAGCCCCAGGGGAGTGGAGTAAAAGCTAATTCCGAGCTGCCCAAAATTGGCTCTAAATGGCCCCAAAGTCGCTCAGAAATGGCTCAAAATGGCAAAAGGCTCTTCAGAGCTTTACTTCTTATAGTATAAGAGCCCTCTAATAGAGGAGCTGGCCAGGTCACGTGGCGTGGCGGCCTCTTCTTTGAAGCTTTTTGGTTCACAGAAGGTGAGATTCCTTTTGGGCCAGAAAAGAGAGGGATGGGGGGTCTGGGCTGTCATAGGGAAGGGGGGTGTGGGGGGAGGGCTCTTTTCTGAGGATCTTCCTGGAGGAAACTTTGACAAAAAGTAAAGCTCAGGTCTACTCAGCTTAGGACCTTCTCTGAGCCCACCCATTATGATTGAAAAGTGCGGGCCTGGCTTTTTAAGAAGAACCAAGCTCTGTTAAACTGAAGATTTCAGATTTTTTTTTTTTTTTTTGTGGTACTGGGGGTGGAACGCAGGGTCTTTCTACCTCCGGGCTATACTCCCAGACCTATTTTACATTTTATTTGGAAACAGGGTCTCACTAAGTTGCTGAGAGCCTCACTCAGTAGCTGAGGCTGGCTTCAAACCTGTGCAATCCCCATGTCTCAGCCTCCCAAGCGCGGGGA
Organism: Muscardinus avellanarius; assembly: GCF_963383645.1. Lineage (NCBI taxonomy): Eukaryota > Metazoa > Chordata > Mammalia > Rodentia > Gliridae > Muscardinus > Muscardinus avellanarius. The sequence goes on along the minus strand of NC_137802.1, from coordinate 5,907,079 downwards.
TTACAAGCGTGTGCCATTACGCCCAGCAAGATTTCAGATTTTAAAACCATATTTTAGCCAGGCGTGGTGGTGCACGCTTATAATCCCCCGCGCTTGGGAGGCGGAGACAGGAGGATCGCGCAGGTTCGAAGCCAGCCGCGCTGGCTTAAGAGACCCTGTTTCCAAATAAAAACATAAAATAGGTCTGGGAATGTAGCCCGGAGGTAGACGGGTTTCCAGGAACCCCAGTACCACCAAAACTAAAAATAAAATAAAATAAAACCATATTTTTCCTTTCCTTCCCAATGCATCTCTTTTCTACCTAAAAATTTTATTACTTCTACCTCATCAGTACCGCACCAAAAAATCTGGGGAAAACTGAGGAGACGTGTAAAATTTTACACACACAGTACGGATTTAGTTCTGCACTCTTAGGGAAAGCGCGTCCTTCAATCCTCAGCTCCCGCTCACCTAGTTCTGTCTCAGTTCCCCCCAACCTGCTGGCACAAACGCCAGGGCCTGACCCAAGGCGGGACTCTTCATCATCCCAGACATCCTCCGCATCGACAACCTCTGGCAGTTTGAGAATCTGCGAAAGCTGCAGCTGGACAACAACATCATCGAGAGAATCGAGGGCTTGGAGAACCTCACGCACCTGGTCTGGCTGGGTAAGGCCCCGGGGCTCCCCCAAATGGAAGGTGACGCCCCGCCAACGTTACTGTCCCCGCAGGAGACAGTAATCACTGTGGCCCTTAGCCGTGCCCCCATCGCCAGCCCAGGCAGCGCAGAAGTCCTGTCTGCTGGGAGCAAGAAAGCAGATACCAGTATAGTACTTGAGAGGCTGAGACAGGAGGATCGCAGGTTCCAAGACAGCCTCGAGAACTTACCAAGGCTCTCAGCAACTTGGTGAGAACCTGTTTCCAAATAAAAAAATAAAACAGTGCTGCTACTAGGAATGGAGCCCGGGGCATTCTACCTCTGAGCTACGTACACCTCCAGCCCCCAATTTTTTTTTTTTTTTTTTTTTTTTGGTGGTACTGAGGGTGGAACCCAGAGGCTTTCTACTTCCGGGCTATACTTCCAGACCTATTTTATATTTTATTTGTTAACAGGGTCTCACTAAGTTGCTGAGAGCCTAAGTAGCTGAGGCTGGCTTCGAACCTGTGCGATCCTCCTGTCTCAGCCTCCCAAGCGCAGGGATTACAAGCGTGCGCCACCTCGCCCAGCGAGCCCCCATTTTCTTTCTTTCTTTTTTTTTTTTTTTAATGGTACTGGGGATTGAACCCAAGGCGATTACACAATCCCCAGCCCTATTTTATTTTTCATTTCGAAACAGGGTCTCACTAAATTGCAGGGAGTCTCACTAAGTAGCTGAGGCTGGCCACGAACCTGCGATCCTCCTGACTCAGCCTCCCGAGTACTGGGATGGCAGGCGCACGCCGCAGGTGCAGACAGGCTGCTGGGTTTTGTTTCGGGACAGCCCCGCCCCTAGCCCGGGCGGCGCTCCCGCAAAGTCCTCCTCCCTTCCCAGATCTGTCCTTCAACAACATCGAGGTCATCGAGGGGCTGGACACCCTGGTGAACCTGGAAGACCTGAGCTTGTTCAACAACCGCATCTCCAAGATCGACTCCCTGGACTCGCTGCTGAAGCTGCAGGTGCTGTCGCTAGGCAACAACCAGATCGGCAACATGATGAACGTGAGTGTCCGCGCATGCGTGCCTGGGGCCCGGGAGGGGTCTGCGGCACGCAGGGAGGGCCCGGGATATTGCCCCCCCCATGTACCGGGAAAGGCCGAACGTCCCGATGGTTCCACGTGGGATCTGATACGGTTTAAAATCCACGCTTACCCCAGCGACTTCGCAGCCTCTGGATTTTCTTTCCCTGGGTCTCCTTCATTTAATAAACTTTGCTGAGCTGGAGGAAGTATGAGACGTGGGGCATTCGGCCTGTGCTCCCTGGGATGCTCAGGCCACACCCACTCAGTCAAGACAGGGTAAAGCCAGACCATGGGTGGTAGGAGGGCATGCTGGTGCCAGCATGTGTCCGCGTGACAGTGAATCTCATCACTTGAGGAAAAGGTACGCTGTCCTGAACACACCCTTCAAAGGGCTCCCAACAGGGGGCCGCGACCGAGACCTCCGACAGCAGCCTTAAGGGTCCCATGTCAGAGGGGACTCAGTAGTGACTTTCTCTGGCCTGAGACCTCCGACAGCAGCCTTAAGGGTCCCATGTCAGAGGGGACTCAGTAGTGACTTTCTCTGGCCTGGCCCCAATCTGGGGGGCTGTCTAGTATACTTTAAAGACTTCCTTTCTGGTTAGGCTGATGCCAGGGCCAGCGGCCAGCATCGGAGCCTGCCATGAGGCAAGGCCGGTGCTGGGGCCTCTGAGGCCAGGATCGGAGCCTGCCAAGGGGTTTGGCCGGTGCCAGGACCAGCAGCCGGCATCGGAGCCTTCCATGAGGCAAGGCCGCTACTGAGGCCTCAGAGGCCGGATCAGAGCCTGCAGAGGGGTTAGACTGGTGCTGGGGCCAGCGAGGCCGTCATCGGAGCCTGCCGTGAAGCAAGGCCAGGATCGGAGCCTGTCGAGGGGTTAGGTCGATGCCGGGGCGAAAGGCCAGCATCGGAGCTTGACAGGAGGCAAGGCCACTACTGGGGCCTCCGAGGCTGGGATCAGAGCCTGCCGAGGGGTTAGGCTGGTGCTGGGGCCTCCGAGGCCGGGATTGGAGCCTGCCGTGAGGTTAGGTCGGTGCTGGGGCCTCCGAGGCCAGGATTGGAGCCTGCTGAGTGGTTAGGCTGGTGTCGGGGCCAGCAAGACCAGAATCGGGGCCTCCCATGAGGCAAGGCCACTGCTTGAGCCAGCGAGGTCTGGATCAGTCCACCGGGTAGCCAGGCCACTACTGGGGCCGTCAAGAGTGGGATCGGTACTTGCAACGCGTCATGCACAGAGAAATATCACAGAAAATAAAAACCAGATGCTTCCCCTAATCAGCAATAACTAGGAAGAAAGGGGCAACAGGAAGAGGTTGAGCTATAGAAAGGGCCCTATAGTGAAGCAACTAAGGTGACCAATCAGAGGGTATGGAATAGGGGAGGATGGAGCCTCTTTAAAATGCAGGAGGTACATAAACAAATGTATCAAAGTTAATCATCAAACAAGCATGGGATCTAGGGAGGGGGAGGGAATGGGATGGGGGCTGGATGAGGGCTGATTGGATGATGTGTGCTTGTATATCCTCTCAAGTCTTGTGTTCCAGTGTGATGTATGATTACAATGCACCAATTCAAAAAATAAAAAAATAAAATAAAATAAAGACTCCCTTTCCAAGCCAGGCATAGTGGCGCACGCTTGTCATCCCAGCATTCGTGAGGCTGAGACCGGAGGATCATGGTCCGTGGCCAGCCTCAGCTATTTAGTGAGGCCCTCTGCAACTTAGTGAGACCCTATTTCAAAATAAGGAACAAAAAATAGGGCAGGGGTTGTAGCTCGGAGGCAGAATGCCCCTGGGTTCCATTCCCAGACCTGCAATAAAAGTAAATAAAAATAAAAATTTTAAAAATCCCAGTATTTAGGTAGCGGAGACAGGAGGATCACAGGTTCCAGGCCAGCCTCAGTGACACAGCAAGACTCAGCAAACTAGGGAGATCCTGTTACAAAACAAAAATAAATACATAGTGCTGGGCGTGTAGCACAGAGGTAGAATGCCACTGGGTTCAATCCCCAGTACCAAAATATAAGAAGTAAAATGGAGTTGGGAGTGGTGGTGCATGCTTGTAATCCCAGTACTTGAGAGGCTGAGACAGGAGGATCATAGGTTCGAGGACAGTCTCAGCAAGTTATGACTCTCATCCGCCTAGCAAGACCCTGTTGCTATAAAAAATTCTTAAAATTGGGCTAGGGATGTAACTTGGAGGCAGATGCCCCTGGGTTCCATCCCCAATACCAAAAAAAAAATAAAATAAAAGGGCTGAAGGAGTAGCTTGGAGGTAGAAGACTGCCTTCTTCGATGGTCCTCAGGCTCGTCCCCTCGCACACCTGGGTGGCTCAGACGCAGGTCTGGGGTGAGTCAAGTGCTGATCGTAACCCATATTTAAATCTATTCGGCAAGGCTTGCGTAGCACACAAGAGCTTCTAAACCCGTGAGGCACAAGCTTTCTTTTCTTCTGTGGTACTGGGGCACCCTATTTTTTATTCTTTCTTTCTTTCTTTCTTTCTTTCTTTCTTTCTTTCTTTCTTTCTTTCTTTCTTTCTTTTCTTTGGTGGTACTGGGGTTCCTGGAAGCCCTTCTACCTCTGGGCTACACTCCCAGACCTATTTTTACATTTTATATTTGGAAACAGGGTCTCTTAAGCCAGCGCGGCTGGCTTCGAACCTGTGCGATCCTCCTGTCTCCGCCTCCCAAGCGCGGGGATTACAAGTGTACGCCACCACGCCCGGCTTTATTCTTTATTTTGAAACAGGGTCTCACTGAGATGCAGAGGGCCTCACTAAGTAGCTGAGGACAGCCGGAAACCATGATCCTCCAGTCTCAGCTTCCAAAATGCTGGGATTTCAAGCGTGTGCCACCACCCGGCTTAAAATAAAAATTTTTAAAAGCCCTTACCTTGGCCAGATGTGGTGGCGCATGCTTGTAATCCCCGCGCTTGGGAGGCTGAGACAGGAGGATCGCGCAGGTTCGAAGCCAGCCTCAGCTACTTAGTGAGGCTCTCAGCAACTTAGGAGACCCTGTTTCCAAATAAAATATAAAATAGGTCTGGGAGTGTAGCTCAGAGGTAGAAGGCCCCTGGGTTCCATCCCTAGTACCACCAAAAATAAATAAATAAAATAAAAGCCCTTACCTGATCAAAGGTTTCAGGACAGCCATCAAGCCCGGAAGCGCAGCCACTCCCTGCCTGACCGCACAGAAGGCGAGCTGGCCAGGCTGCCGTCTGAAAGGATGCGAAGGACCAGGGCTGTCAGTTAGGTGTGCAGCTCTGTGGCAAAAAAGAAAGCCTCTTGCCGGGCGTGGTGGCGCACGTTTGTCATCCCCGCGCTTGGGAGGCGGAGACAGGAGGATGGCGCAGGTTGGAAGCCAGCTTTGCTGGCTTAAGAGACCCTGCTTCCAAATAAAAAATATATATAAAAAAAAGGTCTGGGCATGTAGCCCGAAAGTAGAAGGGTTCAGTACCACCAAAAAAAAAAAAAAAAAAGAAAAAGAAAAAGAAAAAAAAAAAAGAAAGAAAAAAGAAAGAGAAAAGAAAAAATAAGGCCCCAAACTGTTTTTTTTTCCCTTCACTCTTCTCCCAGCTCATCTACCTGCGGAAGTTCAAGGCCCTGCGCACGCTCAGCCTCTCGGGGAACCCCATCGCCGAGCAGGAGGACTACAAGATGTTCATCTGCGCCTACCTTCCCGACCTCGTGTACCTGGACTTCCGGCGCATCGACGACCAGGAGGCAGGTGTCTCCCTCTGTGTCCCCCAGCTCTGTGAGGAGAGTCTTCAGGGGACCAGGTGTCACTGACCCGGAGACCCAGGCAGTGTCAGCCACTGATGAAAGCCAGTTCCAGGGGGTCCGGCCTGCGACCTCCAGCCCCATGCTGAGCTCGCCCTGCGGGAGGAGGGTCCTGCTCCTGCTGCTGTCTCTGTCCCCACCCCCACCGAGAGGGGGACCCTTGCACCCTCTTTGCAGTATGATGTGTGTGGGTACCTTCCCCATGGGGGGGAGGGAGGGAGAGAGAGAGAGAGAGAGAGAGAGAGAGAGAGAGAGAGAGAGAGAGAGAGATATTCTGGCCCAATTTGTAAGACCCTTGGTGGCAGGACCCAGAAGTCCCTGCGTGCTGGGCTCCTAGGAGACCAAAGACCTTTGACCTGTGCCCTGCTTCTAGTGAAAAACTGGTGCATACATGCATGCATGCGTGCGTGTGTGTGTGTGTGTGTCACCGGGGACTGAATTCTGAACCCAGTAGCATTCTACCTCCGAACTACTCCCCCAGATGTGTGTGTGTGTGTGTGTGTGTGTGTGTGTGGTACTGGGGATAGAACCCAGGGGCTTTCTACCTCCGGGCTATAGTCCCAGACCGACCTATTTTTATATTTTTATTTGGAAACAGTACATTGAAACAGGGTCTCGCTAAGCTGCAGAGGGCCTCAGGGATTGCTGAGGCTGGCCACAAACCTGCTTTCCCCCCGTCTCAGCCTCCCGAGTGCCGGGATTACAAGCGTGCCCGGCTGAAACTGGTGCATTTGCTAGGAGAAACCTGGGGTGGGGGCACTGAGGTGATTTAGGAGGTACCCAAGCGAGGCCATCCCAAGCAGGGAGGAGGGCCGGACCCCAGGCTCCACCCCTACCCACTGAACAGAGCCTGGTCCTCCGATCCTCCGTCTCATCCTTCTGAACACTGGGATTACGGGCCTGTGCTACCACACCTGGCTCTGAGGTTTTGAATTCTAAGACTCTTCAATCAGGAAGGCGTGGTGGCACACGTCGGTAATCCCAGTGCTTGGGAGGCTGAAACAGGAGCATCACACGTTCGAAGTCCACCTCAGCCACTTGGTGAGGCTCTCGGCAACTTCGTGAAACCCTATTTCCAAATAAAAAACAAAATAGGACTGGGGGTGTAGCCTGGAGGCAGACTGCCCCAGGTTCTAGCCCCCAAACCACAAAAAATCAAATAACAATAAGCCAGGTGTGGAGGCTCAGGCCTGTAACCCCAGTATTAGGGAGGGCGGCCGTGGCCGGAAGGATCAAGCATGGACGAGGCCGCCGTTCACTCGCGCAGAAAGTGCTGGCGGAGATGAAGCGTCAGTACAGCATCGACGAGCTGCGGCACCGTGAGGCAGTGATGCAGGCCCGGGAGGACGAGGAGCAGGCCCGGCGCGACAAGCTGGAGGAGCACAAGGTCCGCTCTTTCTTTCTTTCTTTCTTCCTCTCTTTCTTTCTTTCTTTCTTTCTTCCGGTACTAGGGATGGAACTCAGGGCCATTCTACTTCCAAACTACACCCCCAGCCCTATTTTTTATTCTTTATTTTGAAACCGGGTCTCAGTGAGTTGCAGAGGGCCTCACTAAGTAGCCGAGGCTGTCCTCGAACCGCGATCCTCCTGCCTCAGCCTCCCGAATGCTGGGATTACAAGCATGCGCCACCACGCCCGGCTTAGTTGTTATTTTGAAACAGGGTCTGAGTTGCTGAGCGTCTCACTAAATTGCCGAGACTGGCCTCAACCCTGTGAGCCTCCTGTCTGAGCCTCCCAGATACCCAGAGTGGCTCATTTCTTTAAGACCCTCTGGTGGCTATGTATGCTATGTATGAAATTTCAGTCCCTTAGTGCAGCACGGCCCTGAATTCAGGTATTCTCTGCACCTTCGTGAGCACCTCCCTTCGCTGGAGCCACCGCACACCTGCCTTTTGGGGGACAGACCCGGCCCCAGGGCTCACCACCCAGTGTGCCCCTGAGGGCCCGGCTCGGCTCATCCTGCCCTCTGTGCTGTCTGCCTGCAGTTGGCGTTCATCGAACACCTGAACGGCTCCTTCCTGTTTGACAGCATGTACGCGGAGGACCCGGAGGGGAAGAAGCTGTCCTTCCTACCTGGCGTCGGGGAGCTCCTCGACGCATATCCTTCCCTGGCCTGAGCCGGGTCCACCGGCTCCCTGCCTGTGTTCAGTGGGTGTCTTCTGTCGGGAACCCAGCTTCCCCTTTGAGAACCCTGGGAAGTGAAATGGACTCTGCTCAGAAGCCAAGGGCGTCAGCATGGCCTGGGTCAGCCTGGCTTAGCAGCCTAGGCTTTTGGCTTCGCTTTGCTTGCGGGGCTGGGGATCGAACCCATGGCCTCGTGCGTGCTGGGCAAGTGCGCTAGTGCAGAGCTCTCTCTCCAGCTAGGTTTTCAAGGGTAGGGAAAATTGAAATGTGCGCCAAGAGCCGTGTTGAATTTCTCCATGCAGGATTCTCAACTTCCTCCGGCATCCCACTGGGCGCACGTCAAATCCAAGCCCATCCTTCCCCCACCTCTCGTGGAACTGGGGATTGAACCCAAGGGTGTGCTCCCTCTGAGATACATCCCGGCCTTTTTTATATTTTGAAACAGGGTCTTACTAGGTTGCCGATAATCTTGCTAAGTTGCTGAGGCTGGCCTCGAACCTCAATTCTCCTGTCTTAGCCTCCCAAGTACTGGGATTTCAGGTGCGTGCTACTATGCCCAGCACTAACCTCGTTTATTTATTTATTTGTTTGTTTGTTTGTTTGTTTGCAGTCCTGGGTATGGACCCCAGGGGCATTCTTCTTCCAAGCTATACCCCCAGCCCTATTTTTGATTTTTTAAATTTTGAAACAGGGTCTCACTGAGTTGCAAAGGGCTCCATTAAGTAGCTGAGGCTGTCCATGAACCGCGATCCTCCCGTCTCAGCCTCCCAAATGCTGGGATTACAAGCGTGCGCCACCACGCCCGGCCCCACTAACCCCATTTTACTATATTGTATTGTATTTATTTATTTATTTTTGCTGGTCTGGAAATGGAACCCAGGGGCATTCTACCAGGGTCCGTCCAGGAGTCTCTTCTGGGGCCCTTGGGCTTGTCCCTGAATTCCTCAGGTTGAGAGTGAAGATGCTCGACCCCCGCTCTAGGCTCCAAACCTCGAATCCCAGCTCTCCGGGCCCTGGGTTGCTCCGTCTGCCGGGGTGGTAGGCGGCCGTGGGCTGGAGTCCTGACGCAGGGTCACTCAGCACCAGCCCCTCTGGTTTTGCCCCCAAGAAGGCGTCAGGCTTCCTTAACCGCCATCACCTACAGGGACAAATTTGTCATCATCTGCCTGAACATTTTCGAGTACGGCCTAAAGCAACAGGAGAGGCGGAAGGCGGAGCTTGACATGTTTACCGAGTGTGTCCAGGAGGCCATCCAGGAAAACCAGGAACAGGGCAAGCTCAGGATCGCCAAGTTCGAGGAGAAGCACCTGCAGGCAGGCTCCCCCGCCTCCCGGGCCGCGACTCCTGTGTCCCCGAGACCCCCAAGGTTCACGGTCGCTGTCCCACCTGCCTGGGATCACATCATAGCCTCACTCCAGCGCCAACCATGGCTCCCCGCTGCTGCGTGCTTGAGCAGCGGGGCCCTGCGGGGAGTCGTGTGTTGACTCCCAGCAGCGAGCTTGTCTGGACGGTCCCTTCCCCAGAAGAGCTGGCAGACCTGTTAGAGAGGGGCTCAGAGCTTAGGTTAGTTCTCATCAGAGAAAACGGCGTCCTTGCCAGCTGGTGCTTCTAAGGCTCCTGACATCGGGGCCCCTGCCTCTTTAACAGGCTTCTTAGCAACTTGACGAGAACCTCGGAGGAACCAGCGGCCCAACCAGCTGTTGCAGGAGAAAACCAGGCCCATCAGTAACTACTGGGGAATGGAATCCCTGACCCTACGGGGCACGGAGGGGCCACGTCACCAAGACTTCTCATGCCTTATTTCACTTGACCTTTAAAAAAACCCCAGGGAGGTGTAGGGATTTTACAGTTGGGGAAACTGAGTCTTGGTAGCAAGGAGTCCCATCCAGTGCCACCAGGGCTCGGGTCCCCATCACTGAGATGCCTAAGGTCACCCCATATTGGTTAATGTAGTATGGGTATATACACACATATATATGGGGGTGCTAGAGATTAAACCCAGGGACATTTTACCTCCAAGCCACACCCCCAGCCCCTTTTACATCTTTTATTTTAATGAATTAATTAATTGATTGATTTAGCAGTACTGGGGGTGGAACCCAGGGATATTCTACCTCCAAGCTATACCCCCAGCCCTTTTTACATTTTTATTTTATGTATTTATCTATCTATTTATTTATTTATTTTGCAGTACTGGGGATGGAACCCAGGGACACTCTATCTCCGAGCTACACCCCCTGCCCTATTTTTTATTTTTATTTGGAAACGGTCTCACTGAGTTGCAGAGGGCCTCACTAAGTGGCTGAGGCTGTCAGCGAACTGCGATCCTCCGGTCTCAGCCTCCCGAATGCTGGGATGACGAGCGTGCGCCCCCACGCCCGGCTCCTATTTTGTTGTTGTTATTGTTATTTGAAAACAGTCTCTCTGAGTTGTGGGAGGCCTCACTAAGTAGCTGAGGCTGTCCTATGAGCTGTTTTTCAAGCATTCTTTTCAGTACTAGGACTGAACTCAGGGGCGCTACATCGCCGAGCTACCTCCCCACCCGTGTACGCGTGTGTGTTACTGGGAATCGAACCCAGGGCCATTCTACTCGGATCTACACCCCACCCCTATTTTATTTTATTGTTACTATTATTTTTGCAGTCCTGGGGATGGAACCCAGGGGCATTCTACCTCCGAGCTACGCCCCCAGCCTGATTTTTGATTCTTTACTTTGAAACAGGGTCTCTCTGAGTTGCAGAGGGCCTCACTAAGTGGCTGAGGCTGTCCATGAACCGCGATCCTCCGGTCTCAGCCTCCCGAATGCTGGGATTACAAGCATGCACCACCACGCCCGGCTTCCTATTTTATTTTACTTTATTAAAAAAAATTTTTTTGTGTGTGGTACCAGGAATTGAACCCAGGGGCTTTCTACCTCTGGGCTATACTCCCAGACCTATTTTTTATACTTTATTTGGAAACAGGGTCTCAGTTGCTGAGAGCCTCACTAAGTACCTGAGGCTGGCTTTGAACCTGTGTGATCCTCCTGTCTCAGTCTCCCAAGTGCTGGGATTACAAGCGTGCGCCACCACGCCCGGCTTCCTATTTTATTTTGAAACAGGGTCTCAATAAGTTGCCGAGGGCCTCACTAAATAGCCGAGGCTGGCCACGAACCTGCGATCCTCCCGTCTCAGCCTCCCAAGCGCTGAGCTAGACTCACACAACCAGACAGCCCTTCCGCCACTCACGGCCCGCGCTTGCCTGTGGATTCACTCCTAAAGCACGGCCTTTCGTTTCCAGAGTCTGAGTAGCATCCGAGAAGAGTCCGACATGGTCAACATCGAGAAGAAGATCGTGGAGTGCGGCGAAGAGATCGGCGAGATCTTCAACGTGCTCATGACCCTGGAGATGCAGCTGGTGGAACAGCTGGAGGTGAGGCCGGGCCTGGGCGGGACGCGAGGCCCCGGCACTCAGCAGCAAAGCCGCGGGGAAGGCCCAGCTGCCCTGTGTGTTACGCTGAAACCTCCTTGTTCAGCAGTCCGGAGCCCCCCACCTCCACCCCAGCACTGGGAAGGAATCAAGGCCTCGGAGCTGCACTCCCAGCCCCTTACAGTATATTCAGGTGTTGGAAGGAGTGCTGGGGCTTAACCCCACAGGCACCCTACTTCTTCTTTTTTTTTTTTTTTTGGTGGCGCTGGGGTTCCTGGAAGCCCTTCTACCTCCGGGCTACACTCCCAGACCTATTTTTACATTTTTATTTGGAAACAGGGTCTCCTAAGCCAGCGCGCGCGGCTGGCTTCGAACCTGCGCGATCCTCCTGCCTCTGCCTCCCAAGCGCGGGGATGACAAGCGTGCGCCACCACGCCCGGCTTAATTTATTTATTTATTTTTTTTTTGCAGTCTTGGGGATGGAACCCAGGGGCATTCTACCTCCAAGCTGCACCCCCAGCCCTATTTTTTACTCTTTATTTGGAAACCGGGTCTCACTGAGTTGCAGAGGGCCTCACTAAAGTAGCTGAGGCTGTCCGCGAACCGCGATCCTCCAGGTCTCAGCCTCCCGAATGCTGGGATGACAAGCGCGCGCCGCCACGCCCGGCTTTTTTTTGTTTCTTTTTTTTAAATTTTGAAACAGGATCTTGCTAAGTTGCTAAGGGTCTCCTGAGCTGCTGAAGGTCTTGCAAAGCTTCTGAGTCTGGCCTTGAACCCGCAGTCCTCTGGTACTCAGCTTCCCAAGTACTGGGATTATAGTTGCAGACCACTGCACCACCTCATTTAAAGAATTTAGATGAGAAATGGTCCTCGTGGGGAATGAGAGATGGCTTCATTCCTCTCAAATGTTCCCCCTCGTCCTAGAAAAGCCCCAAGCCTCAGCAGAGAGAGGTTTTGTTTTGTTTTGTTTCTTGGTACTGAGGATTGAGCCCAGAGGCATTCTACTTCTGAACCACAGTCCAACCCTTTTATTATTATTATTATTATTATTATTATTATTATTACTACTACTACTACTAACAAACACCACTACTACTACTACTACTACTACTACTACTACTACTACTACTATTAATACTGCCAGTGTGGATTGAAGACGGTAGTATTCTATCTCTGATCTATCTCCCTAGACCTATTTTTTATTTTATTTTATTTTATATATTTATTTATTTTTTGGTGGTACTGGGGTTCCTGGAAGCCCTTCTACCACCTCTGGGCTACACTCCCAAAACAGGGTCTCTTAAGCCAGCGCGGCTGGCTTTGAACCTGTATGATCCTCCTGTCTCCGCCTCCCAAGCACAGGGATTACAAGCATGCGCCAACACGCCCAGCTCTCCCTAGGCCTATTTTATTTTAAAAAGATCTCACTAAACTGGGTATGGTGGCACACACCTTTATTCCCAGCATTTGGGAGGCTGAGACAAGAGGCTCACAGTTTGAGGACAGCCTCAGCTACTTAGTGAGGCCCTTTGCAACTCAGTGAGACTCTGTTTCAAAACAAAGAATAAAAAAAAAAAAATAGGGCTGGGGGTGTAGCTCAAAGGTAGAATACCCCTAGGTTCCATCCCCAGTACCAAAACAAACAAACAAACAAAATCTAAGTTGCTGAGGGCCTTGCCAAGTTGCTGAGCCTGGCCTTGAACCTGCGACCCAAGCACGGGGATTACAAGTGTGCACCGCCCCACCCAGCTACTTTTGGTTCTTGAAACGAGGTCTTGCCGAGTTGCCAAGTTTCTGAGCCTGGCTTCGAACCTGCAATTCTCCTGTCTCAGGCTCCCAAGCACCGGGATTAAAGGCGCTCATCCCTGCGCCCAGCTCAGAGAGAGGTTTTTTTTTATTAGACCCAGGGAGCAGTCCAGGTGCTGGCCAGACAAAGTAGCCCCCTCCAGGGCTGGAACAAAGGCTCTTCCGCATGCAGCCAGGGCGGCCATCTCCCAGGAGCCCGCATCCAGCGTCTCAGCATCTCAGCGCGGAGGAGGAAAAAGCGCCGCTGTCTAAAATTCATTAGTGGCCGGGGTGACTCGCTGGCGTGCCCGCCGGCAGCGGAGGCGACAGTCGGAAGTGCTGTGATGAATTGAACCTCATCAGATGCTGGGCCGAGATAGCACCTAATCAATTCCTCACACGTCAAGTGACACCTCAGACAGCAGATAGATGGCACTGTCACAACTCGCTCCCGCTGGGGAATGCGCCAGCTCCTCAGGAGCGGCAGCGCCCGCGGGGAGGCCACCTCCCACCCCAGCCTCTCCACGCTTCCCAGAACCACGCGCTGCCCTGTTGTCTCAGCAGCGGCCAGAGGTGGTGGTGGGGGCAGTCATGCTTGCCAGTGCCCTGTTTTGTTTTGTTTTGTTTTTTTGCAGTACTGGGGATGGAACCCAGGGGCATTCTACCTCCGAGCTACACCCCCAGCCCTATTTTTTATTATTTTGAAACAGGGTCTCACTGAGTTGCAAAGGGCCTCACTAAGTAGCTGAAGCTAGTGCTCAGAGAAAGAATGCCCCTGGGTTCAATCTCCAGCAAGAAAGAATGCCCCTGGGTTCAATCTCCAGCACAACGGATGAATTAATGAATTAATGAATTAATGAATACATACTAACTGTGTTCTGTATCCTTCCCAGGAGACGATAACCATGTTTGAAAGGAATATCATTGACTTGGTGGGAGTCTTCATAGAAAATGTGCAAAGCCTATATCCTTTCTGTGATAACCCCGGGGCTCCTCGGGGAGGTAGGGGAGGGGGGCGCCTGCACGTTTAACACAAGACAAGGAAAAGTAAAACTTCTTTAGATATGAAGAAGATCCAGGTAAGTGGGGTCCTCTCCCAGGTGGCCATGTGCATGTGGGGCCACTGCCCTGTTCCCCCCTTGGCCACCACTGCCCCGAACTCAAGGCAGAGTTCAGTAGGACGTCAATGTTCTAAGCTGGGCACGGTGGCCCTTGCCTGGAAATCTCAGTACTTGGGAGGCCAAGATAGGAGGATCACAGATTTGAGGCCAGCCTCAGCAACTTAGAACCTCAGTTTCAAAATAAAAATAAATAAATAAAAAAGAGCTAGGCATAGTGGCGCAAACTTATAATCCCAGCATTTGGGAGGCAGAGACCAGAGGATCGCGGTTCCCAGACAGCCCCAGCTACTTAGTGAGGCCCTCTGCAACTCAGTGAGACCCTGTTTCAAAATAAAGAATAAAAAATAGGGCAGGGGGTGTAGCTCGGAGGTCAAATGCCCCTGGGTTCCATCCTCAGACCCGCAGGGAAAAAAATAAATAAAAAATAAAAAGATTTAAAAATAGGGCAGGGGGTGTAGCTTGGAGGTACAATCCTCCTGGGTTCCAACTCCAGTACTGCAAAAAAGAAATAAAAAGAAATAAAGAAATAAATGGGGTTGGAGGTGTAGCTCGGAGATTGAATGCCCCTGAGTCAATTTCTGGGACCACACACAGAGAGAAGTTAGCACTCTATATTATATTCCCCTTTTTACCAGAAATACCTACTCCTCGTTTGGTTTACAGAAAGATCTATACCTCCACCAAGAGGAGATTTTAATTCACCATCAGATCCTATTTTTCTTTCTTGTCTTTTCTTTGTACCAGGGACCGAACTCAGGGGCATTATATCTCTGAGCTACACCCCCGGCCCTTTTAATTTTTCATTTTGAAGCAGGGCTTTGCTAAGTTCTTGGGTGCTGGCCTCAAACCTGTGATTCTCCTGTCTCAGCCTCCCAAGCCCCTGCGCCTTGCTTGGCCTGACAAATTATAATGAGCTCCTCGGGTTAAAAGTGAGAGTGAGGAGCCCCTGAACCCAGGGCCCTGCCACGCGGGTGTATGAAGCAACCCCTGGTCCTGCTCTCCTGGGGCCAGAGTCCAGCAGGTGCCAGCCCAGAGGCCAGGGCCCCGGCCAGGAGCCTCCCTGAGGGCAGCTGAGTGAGGGCCTGTGAGTGGCCACAGGGACCAGGGAAAAGGGTGAGGACACGTTCCAGGCAGAGGTGGCAGCCTGTGCAAAGGCCCTGAAGCTGGGCCAGAGAAGCCCGGTCCCAGAGGGGGACTTTCTTTCGGCCAGATCAGAAAGCTGGAAGCTCAGCCTCAGAAAGCTGGAAGCTCAGCCGGGCGTGGTGGCGCACGCTTGTCATCCCCGGGCTTGGGAGGCGGAGACAGGAGGATCGCACAGGTTTGAAGCCAGCCGCGCACGCTGGCTTAGGAGACCCTGTTTCCAAATAAAAATATAAAATAGGTCTGGGAGTGTAGCCCGGAGCTAGAAGGGCTCCCAGGAGCCCCAGTAGGACTGACCCAAAGGACAGATGGGTCCCAGCCACCTACATCCTTAGCTCCCAATGGCTGTTGTGGGGAGAAGAGAGGACACAGGAGACCGCAGGCCCCATAGGCAGCGTCCAGGTGGAGGCCCGGCGCCGAGGGTCAGTGATGGCCAGGTGGAGGGCAGGCTGAGGCGGGCGCATCGGGCCAGGGGTTTTGTGTGTGACAGCGGCGGTGGTGACGACGTCCTCTCCTGGCATCTGAGTTTGCCTTGGGGCGCCCAGGGTCTGTCCTCCTCAGGCTGGGATGGCAGAGGTCCCGCCACAGGCCAGGGCACACCCGGCCCCCTCCGCCCCTGGTTCTGCTTAACTCGCGGCCGCACCATGGCTCAGTGCCGGGACCTTGAGAACCACCACCACGAGAAGCTCCTGGAGACCTCCATCAACACCCTGGAGAAGATCGTCAAGGGCGAGCTGGACGAGGACCTGCCCGACGACGTGCGCGGGGTGAGTGAGCCTGGGGCGGCCTGGCCGGCCAGAGCGCGGTGGGCGGGGCTGGCGCCGTGGGCGGGGCGAGGTGAGCTTGGTGGGTGGGGCTGGGCACAGTGGGAGGGGCAGTATAGTGTGGGCGGGGCTGGCCGCGGAGGGCGGGGCGAGGTGAGCTTGATGGGCGGGGCTGGTGCAGTGGGGGGCAGCATGGTGTGGGCGGGGCGAGGTGAGCTTGATGGGCGGGGCTGGTGCAGTGGGGGGGCAGCATGGTGTGGGCGGGGCGAGGTGAGCTTGGTGGGCGGGGCTGGGCACAGTGGGAGGGCAGCGTGGTGTGGGCGGGGCTCGATGGGTAGAGTGGGTGTGGCTTGAGAATGCTGGGCGGGGCCAGGGGCCTGGACTTGCTGCTGCAAGCTGGGCACAGGCCTAGGAGAAGGACAGTGCCATCCAACCCTACTGAGTGATTCATGCAAGCTTGCCAACCTCCCAGAGTCTCAGCTGCAAATGACAGTTGTTGGTGGGTGAAATAGGCTATTCTGGCCCGGCTCAATTAAAGAGGCTCTCAGCGGCCCAACCTGATGGCGCGCTCTTGTAATCCCAGTACTCGGAAGGCTGAGACGGGATCTCAGGTTTTCTGCCAGCCTGCGCTACTAGTTAGTGAGGCCCTCCGCAACTCAGTGAGACCCTGTTTCAAAATAAAGATTAAAAATCAGGTCCGGGGCTGTAATTCAGAGGTAGAATGCCCTGTCTTTTTTTTTTTTTTTTTCTTTTTTTTTTTTTTGTACTGGGTTTCATCCCCAGTACCGGAAAAAAAAAAAAAAAAAATTGAGACAGGGTCTCACTAAATTCTAAGCTGGCCTCAAACTTGCGATCCTCCTGCCTCTGCCTCCCAAGTGCTGGGATCTTCTGTGGGCACGCAGACAGAGGGATCTCTTGAAAACCCAGACCACACACCGCCCCTCAGGGCTCGCCAGGATGCTTGGAGCTAGCCCTTCCACCCTGGGGACGGGGCCTGCTGCCATGACGTCCCCAGCTCCCAGCGTCTGAGCGCCTCCCTTCTCCCAGTGCCCGTCAACCATAGTCCACCTGGCAGGCGTGCCCTCCCCTCGGGGCTCCGCGGGCCTGGCTGATCCCTGTCATTCAGAGCCCCGCTCAAATGTCAGCTCTCTGGAGAGCCTGCCCTCATCACCGCCCTGAGAAGTCACTGTCTGTCACCCCTTGTCGGGTCAGAGCCATCATGGTAGCGAGTTTTCTGGCCGGTGTTGGCTGGCTTTGGTGACTGTTCACACCCCACACAGCCCCCGGTGAGGGAGGGCATGGCCTTTGACCCCACCCCGTGCCTCCAGGCCAGCAGACACTGTCCACTGGAGACGCCAGGAGCTCGGGCGTTCGGGTGGGGGCGGGTGTGCGTGCCCCGCCTCGGGTGCTGGACCAGGCCCTGCAGGACCAGCAGGCCTGACGGCAGAGGCCTCAGGCACGACACAGCGGGCCCCCGCCAGCCTCCCTCCCTATGCCGCCAATCGTGGCGTGCGTGCGTGCGTGCGTGCGTGTGTGTGTGTGTGTGTTGTCAGGGGCACTTTACCCCTGAGCTACCCTCCCATTTTTTTTTTTTTTTTGCGGGTCTGGGCATGGAAGCCAGGGGCATTCTACCTCTGATATGCACCCCCTGCCCTATTTTTCATTCCTTATTTTAAAACAGGGTCTAAGTTGCAGAGGGCCTCACTAAGTAGTTGAAGCCGGCTGCAAACCCAGACCCTCCTATCTCGGTGTCCCAAATCCCGGGATTACAAGTGTGCACTATTTTTGCTGATACTGGAGATTGAGCCCAGGGGCATTGTACCTTTAACTTAATACTCCCAACACTTTTTACTTTTTGTCCCCCAGAACTTTGTATGTATGTATGTATGTATGTATGTATGTATGTATGTATTTTGTTGTGAAACAGGGTCTCGCTAAGTTGCTGAGGCTGGCCTTAACCCTTTGATCCTCCTGTCTCAGCCTCCAAAAGCACTGTGCTCACAGGCGTGCGCCACCATGCCCAACGGATGCGCAGTCTGACTCAAAGCCTCTGAGCCTAAGCAGGAGGCGAGGCGTTACCTAAGGTCAATGAGCATCATGATAAGACGATGGGAGGAAGTTATCTCTGACCCTTCTCACTGGATTGCCTGATTGCGATCAGCTCAGGGCGTACTTGGGGGCCGATGTGCTCACATCTGTCTGTTCGGGTCCTTCCCATCTTGGGCAGGAAAGGCCGAATTGAGGAGAGGCAGGGGCTGGCAGTGAGGGGTCTCTGCCTGGTGCCGGAAGCCATAGCTGCCTGTTCAGGAGCTGGCAGGGATGTCAGGTGAGCTGCCTGGGTGCTCTGAACGCCTGATGCAGGTGTCTAGCCTCCAAGGCAGGTGGGTGCTCGGAACGAGTCCAAGGGGCTGGGTGCAATAGCACACGCCTGCAACCTCAGCTCTTGGGAGGCTGAGAATGGAGGATCACAGATTTTTGAGGCCAGACTCACAATTTATGTCAAAAATAAAAAGGAACCAGGCATGGTGGCTTGGAATCCCAGCATTCGGGAGGCTGAGACTGGAGGATTGTGGTTCGAGGACAGCCTCAGCTACTTAGTGAGGCCCACCGCAACTTAGTGAGACCCTGTTTCAAAATAAAGAATAAAAAATAGGGCAGGGGATGTAGCTCGGATGTAGAGTGCCCCTGGGTTCCATCCCCAGATCCACAAAATAAATAATAAATAAATAACAAAAAATAGGGCTGGGGGTGTAGCTTGGAGGTAGAATGCCCTTGGGTTCCATATCCCCAGTACTGCAAAGAAAAAAACAAAACAAAACAGGGATTCACTAAGTTGCAGAGGGCATTACTAAATTGCCGAGGCTGGCCTCAAACCTACAATCTTCTTGTCTCAGCCTCCCAAGTACTGGGATTGCGGGTGTGTGCTACCACACTGGGTTCACACACACACACACACACACACACACACACACACACACACACAAATAATAATAAAGGGCTGGGGGTACAGCTTGGAGGTAGAGTGTCCCTGGGTATAATTCCTAATTCCAGGGGGAAAAAAGTCAAAATGGGTTTTGGAGCACTTGGGATTTCAGATTTTGTGATTAGAGATTCTCAAAGAGTCTGTGCAAACATCCCCAGACCCAAAGGCCTGCAGCATCTGAAACACTCGGGCCCATGCATTTTGATACGGGATGCCCCACCACACGCATTTCATCTTCAGTTTTCCTTACAGCTTAGAAAACTGAGGTCCTGCTGGGAGAGGGGGCGCACGCCTGTAATCCTAGTGGCCGGGAGGCGCGACGGGAGGCCGCAGGTTCGAATCCAGCCTCAGAAAGTCAGTGAGGCTCGCGTCAACTTAGTGAGACTCCGTTTGCAACTAAAAAATAAAATAGGTCTGGGGGGGTGTTGTAGCTCAGAGGTAGAATGCCCCTGGTTCCATCCCCAGCGCCACACAAAAAGAGAAAGAGAAAGGAAAAAAAGAATGAAAGAAAGAAAGGTCCTTTGCTAATTTTTTGGGGGGGAGTTCTAGGGATGGAACCCAGGGGCATTCTACCTCCAAGCTATGCCCCAGCCGTATTTTTTAATTAATTAATTTATTTATTTTTTTGGTGGTACTGGAGGTGGAACCTCTGTGCTATATGCCCAGACCTATTTCATTTGGAAACAGGGTCTCACTAAGTAGCTGAGGCTGGCTTCGAACCTGTGTGATCCTCCTGTCTCAGCTTCCCAAGTGCGGGGATTACAAGCGTGCACCACCACGCCCGGCTTATTTATTTATTTTTATTTTTATTTTTTTGCGGGTCTGGGATGTGCCGGAACCGGCAAAAGTACGGGTTCCAAAGAGAGGAGTGAGGATGAAAGAATTCAATTCTAAGAATATAATTCAAAGAATTTTAATTCTATCATGGAAGGATTGCCAGTCCTTTCCCAGGTTGATATCTCTACTGGCCATCCCGGGTTTATCTCTCTTGTCCTATTTATACAGCTCCAGGTCAATCAATTCCTCATGCCGTCACCACCTGGGCGCGTAACGGTCAGGTCAATCAGTCAGGTGCCATCACCACAGGAGCTTCTTTCAGACCTTTTACTTTGACTCTGGGCAAAAGATAGAAGTATTCTTTTAGGGGAAAGCCTTAATGGCTCCCCACAGGGATGGAACCCAGGGGCAAAAACCCTGCCCTATTTTTTACTCTTTATTTTGAAACAGGGTCTTACTGAGTTGCAAAGGGCCTCACTCGGTAGTAGCTGAGGCTGGCCATGACCGGTGACCCTTCCGTCTCAGCCTCCCAAGTGCTGGGATGACAAGCATGCGCCACCACGCCCGGCTCCCACGCGGGGTTCTGCAGGGCCCACTGTCCTGGACGCAGTCTCAGGACCTCGGCCATCGAGACCTGAGAAGCCCTGAGTGAGGCATTGTGGGAACAGACATCCTGAAAGGGGTTACCAGGAGAGGGTGTCAGCTGCGGCGGTGCCAGGCCCCTGTCTGTTCACCTCCCCGACCGTGTGCTTGGAGCGTGACGACCCGCACCTGCTCACCTGGGCCTTCCCACCCGCCAGCTTTTTGTGGACAAAGACACGATCGTCAACGCGGTCGGGGCATCCCATGACATCCACCTCCTGAAGATTGACAACCGAGAAGACGAGCTGGTGACCAGGATCAACTCGTGGTGCACACACTTAGTAGACAAGGTGAGCGAGGGACGCGCCCCCCAGCGGGCTCCCCCCCACGGAGCCCCGTCCTGAAGGCCCGGGGCTGCCCCATCGAAGGCTGGGAAAGCCACACACCCCATCATTGTTCCTCCAGCTCCTTGGGGAGGCGCGCCCCGAGGCGATTTGAAAGACCCACCTTCCCTTCCCTCAGCCGGCTTCAGTGTAAGCCGGCGGTGGCCAGCCCTCTGAGCGAAGGCCCCGGGTGGGCTCTGTGGTCCCCAGATCCACAGGGACGAGAGCTCGAGGAACCGCAAGCGCGTCAAGGAGATCAACCAGTACATCGACCACATGCAGAGCGAGCTGGACAACCTGGAGTTCGGCGAGATCATAGACTAGGCCCCCGCGACACCCACCATCGCCCCTGCCCGAGGGGCTCGTGCCCCCCAAAACCATTCTTCCCTGACCCCTGGAAAAAGTTCCGACTATAGAGGAAAATAAAGGATTTATATCACTTTCCCCATAGTCTGTGTGTGTTGTACTAGGGAGTGAACCCAAGGGCAGCCTACCTCCAAGCTCTACCCCCAGGCCTGTATTTTATTTATGTACTTATTTTATTGTGGTACTGGGGATGGAATCCAGAGGCATTCTACCTCTGAGCTATACCCCCAGCCCTATTTTTTATTCTTTATTTGGAAACAGGGTCTTACTGAGTTGCAGAGGGCCTCACTAAGTAGCCGAGGCTGTCCTCGAACCCTGATCCTCCGGTCTCAGCCTCCCGAATGCTGGGATTACAAGCGTGTGCCACCATGCTCGGCTCTTATTTTGTATTTTGAAGCAGGATCTCACTAAGTTGCTGAGGTCGGTCACAAACCTGCAGCCCTCCTATCTCAACCCCCAAATACTGGGATGGATTATAGACGTGCACCTCCACACCTGGCTACCTTTTCCCTATTTTGTGTGTGTGTGTGTGGGTACTGGGGGTGGGACCCAGAGGCCTTCTATCTCCAAGCTATACCCCCATATCCATTTTTTATATTTTTTATTTGGAAATAGGGTCTCACTAAGTTGCTGAGAACCTCACTAAACTGCTGAGGCTGGCTTCGAACCGGTGCAATCCTTCTGCCTCAGCCTCCCAAGTACTGGGATTACAATCCCCTGTTCTTAAAAAAAAAAAAAAAAAAAGTTAGGCATGGGAGTACATGCCTGTAATCCCAGTTTTTGAGAGGCAGAGACAGGAGGATCACTGGTTTGAAGCCAGCCTCGACAGCTTAGTGAGACCCTCAACAACCCTGTTTCAAAAATATGAAAAATAAAGCCGGGCGCGGGGGCGCGCTTGTCATCCCCGCGCTTGGGAGGCGGAGACGGGAGGATCGCGCAGGTTCGACGCCAGCCTCGCTGGCTTAAGAGACCTTGTTTCCAAATAAAAAATATAAAATATATAAAAATATAAAAATCTGGGAGTGTAGCCTGGAGGTAGAAGGGTTCCATTCCCAGTACCACCAAAATAAACAATCAAAAGAAAATAAAAATTAAAAGGGCTGGGTGTGTGGGTCAGACGTAGCATGCCCCCGGGCTCAGTCCCTCCAGATCCCCCAAGGATATAAAAGGTTTCTTTGGGCTCGTTTTCACAGGTGTCACCAGGGTGCTGGTCCTGCTGTTGGCCGGTGGTGGGGCAGGACGTCAAGGTAACAGTGTCCCCTCATGGCCAGAAAGCAGGAGATGAGGAGGGGCTGGGCCTACGCTCACCTCGAGGGCACACCTGCCCTTCCAGGAGGCCACACCTCCTAACGGCTCCCTCACTTCCCAAAGCGCCACCCTGGGGACCAAGCCTCCACACAACCATCAGGGGACACTCCCAGTCCACGCTAAAGCAGCACGTGCATGTCAGGTGACCTTGCCAGGACCCCAGGGGAGGGAGGGAGGGGGGGAGGGAGAGAGAGAGAGAGAGTGTGTGTGTGTGTGTGTGTGTGTGTGTGTGTGTGTGTGTGTGGTGCTGGGGATAGAACCCAGGGTGGTCTGCTTCCAAGCCGCACCCCAGCCCTATTTTATTTTTATTTATTTTTGTGGTACTGAAGATGGAACACAGAGGCTTCTACCTTTGGGCCACATTCCTAGCCCTCTTTTATTTTTTATTTGGAAACAGGGTCTCACTAGGTTGCAGACAGCCTAAGTTTCTGAGGCTGGTTTCGCACCCGCAGTCCTGTCTCCGCCTCCCAAGCACTAGGATGAAAGGCGTGCGTCACTGTGCCCGGCTTCTGGCTTCTATTTTCAAGAGGAAATAATTTTTCCTAGAACAGTAGGAACAGAAGCAAGAAGGACTCGCTTTCCAGAGATCCTCTGATGAAGATGGGAGGAAACGCCTTCGGGTGAGGCAGACACAGATGGAGCCGTCGTCTGTCTGTCTGTCTGTTGGCGACTTGACTGTTTCCCCAGCACCAGGTTCCAACCACGGGCAGCGGATAGCAAAGTGTGCCGTGGGAGATGAGCCATTCACCTTGACAAGACCCAGGCAAACAAGCGCGGAGAAAGGTGGCGACGTGGATGGGAATGCACTCGACCCGCTTCCAGGGTAGAGGAGAGGTTTTTAATCAAGTCAGGGTCCAGAGAAGTCACTGTCCAGCTCCCCTGGGCTCGCACTGCTGGGGGGCGACTTCCGGAAGCCGCGCTGCACCCGGGCATCTCAGGTGAGGCCGCGGGGGCCACTCACTCCCGCAGGAGCTTGTGCTTGACGGTGCTGCTCTCGGAGCAGAGGTGGATGAAAAGGGTGCCGGCGGCCGTGCGGGCCCGCAGCTCCTGCAGCTCGTAGTCATGGGCCCACTCCACGTTGCCCCACTTCTGGATCTGCGGAGAGGACAGGGGAAGCAGCTGGGCGCGGGGCCTCGTTCCACTCCACCCCGGGGCTGACGCAGCGGGTGGGACGTGCACGAGGGCAGCCAGTGAGAGCCCCAGGTGGGCAGGCGTGGCAGTGCACGCCCGTAAGCCCAGCTACTCCGGAGGCTGAGGCAGGCTGACTGCAAATTCAAAGCCAGCCTCAGCAACTTAGCAAGATGTTCTCAAAATAAAATAAAAAAGGGCTGGCGCTGTAGCTCAGTGGTGGGCCCTTGGCTTCAATCCCAAGTACTGGAACAGAAAAGGGCAGCCAGGTGGCCAGGGCATGCCCCTGCTCTGGGGCAGGGATGGCCTGGGGGGGTGCCCTGGGCCAATGGTTGCCCGTGACTAGATGGGCTGGCCCCAAAGCGCATGCCCTAGCTGGGCGTGGTGGCGCAAGCCTGTTATCCCAGTACTTGGGCGGCTGAGAAAGATGAACTGTAGGTGGACTGCCGGCCTCACAACTTTGCGAGACCCCGGGTTCAATCCACAGTAAATACATACGATCAAGCACGCACGCACTCATTTCCGAGATGGCCTGCCCCTTATCCCACATTTCTAGGACGCCAGCATGAGGCAGCCTGCGAACTGTCACCCTTTTTTTCTTTTCCTTTCCCTGTGTGTGTTGCCGGGGGTCAAACCCAGAGCCTCAGGCGCTAGGCCGGCGCCGCGCTGGCATCCTCTCCGAGCCGCGTCGCTGAGCACGGCTGCCCGGGCTTCCACGTGGACGCAGAAGTAAACCAAGCAAGGCCGCAGGTGGCTTGCGTCTGACTCCCGGGGAGCAGCGGCCCCACGGAGGCCTCTGCCCTGCAGTCTCTCCGGGACTCTGAAAACTAGAGGGAGGACCCCCAGGCACCAGTGCAACTCCAGCCAGACCCCCTGCTCCGCGCCGGCGCACACAGGAGCTCACACTCTGCCAGGCTGCAGAGGCGGTCTGCGTTTCTGGCTGCCTGCTCTCAGTTTACTAACTAATAGGTTAGTGAAAGGTGATTTTGTTTTGTTTGTTGTGGTGCTAGGGATTGAACCCAGGGATGTCCTACCCCTCAGCTACGCCTCCAACCCTATTTTAGTTTTTAATTTGAACCAGGGTCTTGCTAAGTTGCTGAGGCTGTCCTGGAACCTGCGATCTTCCTGTCTCAGCCTCCCAAGTACTGGGATGACAGGCATGTGCCACCACACCGGCTGTGAAAGACATTTCTACCTTCTGTTTATACCATCACACCCATAATCCAGGCTATTCCTCATTTTGTGCAGGATCGAAACCAAGGATCAGAGGATGACACCTCGGCTGGGGCCCAGAGGTAAAAAGCGGAGCGCGGACGGGACGCCGCGGGACGCCGCGTTTCCTGGCTCCCCAGCAGCCTCGCAACCCCCACGGGCCACACCCTTCCATGAACCTGGCTGCGACGGCAGAGAACGGCAAGCAGACACGGCTTGTTCCCTGGCCTTTTCCCGAGCAGATGAAGGATTCCGAAAAGGTTTTCATCGGGCCAGGAACCGACTCATCGTGGCAATGGACCTTCTGAGGCTGGAAGCCTAACATCACCAAGAGCAAAAAGGCTGCAAGGACCGCCACCATCTCCAGTGCTGAGAACTGCAAGCCACGGCGCGGCAAAACCTAGCCGACCGCGTACACGCAGCGGCGACCCCGAGCTCCCCTGTGGCCGGATGAAGGTCGGGGCACAAACGCTGAGCGCGCTCCGGAGCTCCGTCTCCCAGGACTTCCCAGTGCAGAGCGGGAGCTGAAGGCTTCTGTCCCCGAGGCAGCCAGATCTGGCCTGGAAGCCCGGCCGGAGCGCTTCCAGAGGTGGGGCCTCCTGCCTCAGTTTCCCCATGTTCACAGTCAGGCTGAGCACAGATCCACTTGATCAGACACCGAGAAGGGAGCTCAGGGGTCAGGGGAGAGCTGGGCACTTTTGAAGCTCTGCTTTTGGCGCTGGGGATGGAACCTCGGGCTCCAAGCATGCGAGGCAAGCGCTAGTCACTGAGCAACAGCACTAGCCCGGCAATACACTGACTGCTCCTTAGTTATGGTTTCTGACTATATGCGAAAATATCAAAGGTCAGCTGAGCGCGGCAGCGTACGCCTGCAATCCCAGTACTTGGGAAGCTGGGACAAGAGGGTCGCGTGGCCGAGGCCAGCCTCAGGAACTTAGCAAGACTCTTCGTGACCTAGTGAGAACCTGTTTCAAATTAAAAAATAGTAAGAAGAAGGGCTGGGGGTGTAGCTCAAGGTAGAATGACCCTGGGTATAAGCTCCAGTACCAAAAAAGAAGAAAAGAAGGAAAAAGAGGAGGAGAAGGAGGAAGAGCATGAGCCTGTCTTTGTCTGAGCCAGGTGTGGTGGTGCGTGCCTGGAATTCCAGTGCTCAGAGGCTGAGACATGAGGACTGCAGGTTCGAGGCCAGCCTGGAAAACTTAGTGAGGTCCTTAGGAAACTTAGCAAGACCCTATTTCAAAATAAAAAATAAAACACGACTAGGGGCAGGGTGTAGCTCAGAAATAAAATGCCTACAGGTTCAATCCTCTGTACCAAAATAAAAAATAAACCAAAAGGCCGCTTGGCCACCTCCCCTGCCCCATGAGGCTGTGCGCCCTGGGAATGCGCCCCATGAGGCTGTGCACCCTGGGAAGGCGCCTCACCTGGTACTCCTCCTCCAGGCGGGATAGCAGCACAGCCTGCTCCACCGTCAGACGCAGGTCCAGCAGGCCCAGCGTGAGCACCATGGACTTGAGCTGGGCCACCACAAACTCTATCCCTGCGGGGACACGAGCCACGTCAGGACCCAAAGCAGAGCAGCCGCTGCAGCCTCGCCCTGAGTCCACAGCCCTCCAAGAGAGGGGGAGCGCAGCCCACGGCACCGGGCACCGGGCATGGCGCCCGTCCCGGAACACCTGGGGTTTCTGGACGAGCATGTGGGCTTTCCCTGGCCAGTTTGTCTCCGTGCGCCCCGAGCGGGCGCGTGACCTGAACCTGGCCAACCAGGATCTCCCCCAAACCCCGGCCAGGACTGCTTCACAGATGAGCACAGAGCCAGCCAGGCCAGCGAGCCTCGGCCTCGAGACTTCTGCTGCTGGAAGGGTGTGAGCGAGGGTGAAGGGCTGGCACGAGGGCCGGGCACCCCGCGGGGTAGAGCCGCTGCACCCAGCCACCTCGGGCCCGCGGAAGCGCGCGCGTACCTTGTAGGGCCCACATGTTGTAAGAGGCCAGGTGGCCGGCGAGCACCTCCCGTGTCTTAGCAGGAATGCTGGGTCCCATTATGCTGGTGGAGGAGCCGATCTCAATGCCGTACCTGAAAGGAAAAGGCTTCGGTCTGACCCTGCGCGCTGTGTCCCCGGAGCGGCCCAGTGTGTGACTAGAAACCCAGACCCAAACTGTGAAGCGTGCGCGCCCCTTCGGAGTACTGGCCGAGGGGCGAGTCTTGGGGACTCTAGGAGCAACTGCTACCATGTGCTCTCCTGACCTAACTCGCTGGCCTGGAACCTCTTTCAAAAGTGCAGGTAGAGCCAGGTGTGGTGGCGCACGCTTGTCATCCCAGCGCTTGGGAGGCTGAGACGGGAGGATCGCACAGGTTCGAAGCCAGCCTCAACTACTTAGTGAGGCTCTCAGCAACTGAGTGAGACCCTGTTTCCAAATAAATTATAAAATAGGGCTGGGGTTGTAGCCCGGAGGTAGAAAGCCCCTGGGTTCCACAAAAAAAAAAAAAAAAAAAAAAAAAGTGCAGGTAGAGGCCGGGCGGGGTGGCGCACGTTGTCACCCCTGTACTTGGTTGGGAGGCTGAGACAGGAGGATCGCCGATTCACGGCCAGCCTCAGCTACTTAGTGAGACCTCTGCAACTTAGTGAGACCCTGTTTCCAAATAAAGAATAAGCCAGGCGTGGTGGCGCACGCTTATAATCCCAGCATTTGGGAGGCTGAGACAGGAAGATTGTGGTTTCGTGGTTCAAGGACAGCCTCGACTACTTAGTGAGGGCCTTTTGCCACACACACACACACACACACACACACGCACGCACGCACGCACTCACTCACTCCAGGTAGGCTTATAAATACTGTGGATAAGGCAGGGCCACGAACGCCTGCCCTTCACATTCCCCTTAGAAATGGCATTTATTTTGCCACCACTTCAATAGTCTGTTCAATTTTACACTCAAGAATCTTCCTGTCAAGGAAGAATATCGGCATCATTGATTCCTCCAAACCACTCACACCCCAAGGCCGCGCTGTAATACTGCAGAGGGCTGCCCGACTCCTCGGTGTGCGCGCCTGTCTGCTGGGCCAGTCTGTGATTTTATTTATTAGTGTGCTAATTGTGGCACCGATAAAAAATAACTGCCCAAATGTGCACACATACTGTGTGCTGTGCAGGACGCGAGGCGCCACACGTATCAATGCCCTTACTCCTCACAGCCTCGGGGAGGGCAGGAGCGATCAGCCCCATCACCAGACGAGGAAAAGGAAGCCCAGGGAGGTGAGTCACTGCCCGAAGCCGCAGAGCTCAACGCCAACCGACATGGCCGCCCTGAGCCTCTGCAGGAAGGGGCCTGGGCCGCCGTGCTTTTGAGCTGACCCTGCCCGGGGCGAGAGCTCCATACTGGGTGGTGAGCTGAACTGGAGGAGCGTTTCTCCCCGAGGTGGCGTGCATGCTCTGACTCGGGTGGCCAGCTGAGGCCCCGGGCGCCCTGCGGTCGGGCGGGCGGGCGGGCGGGCTGCGCTCTTACCTCTGCTCGGCCCAGTCTACGATCGGATCCCATTCGTTCTTTTGGAGTTCCACTAACGTCTCTGGCTCTTCCACCCTGTAGCTAATTCATTGTAAAAATCACCTTCATTAATAAAAAAGTACAATTCCTTCACTCAGTGAGAGGAAAAAGACAAAGCAATGGCCAAAGCTTCCCGCCACCAACCCGTGCCCACCTGGTCCCGCAGGCAGTGGCTGGCAAAGTGTGGCGGGCCCGGGCCCGGGCCTCGGCCGGATGGGGGCACTGACCCACGGCACTTCCCGTGCACACACTCTGCCAGCAGGCCACGAACCGCACCGCCTTCCTCCCCTCCAGAGACACCACGCTCCGGACGGCGCGATGCCCATCTGAGGTGGCAACCCGCGAGCCAGGCCGCACCACTTGTTTGGATCAAGAGACACACAGACAGTCAGGTGAGGGACACAAGCTGCAAAGCCTCATGGGACGGGAGCCCCGGGGCACTGGCTGGGCTGTTGAGAGGGGCAGTGGGTGGAGGCCCCTCCTGCCCTGTCCTACGCCCTGGGAGCAGAGGAGGAGGGAAGAGAGCTCTTCGTGTCCACTTCCTTCCCACGTGGGCCAGCCTTCCTTCATTTCCTATCAGGACCCCTGGGGTTTTCAAGAAGCCCCTTTCTGCCTGAGGGAGACTGAAAAGGCTCTGCCTGCTGGGTGTGGTGGCGCACGCTTGTAATCCCCCTGCTTGGGAGGCTGAGACAGGAGGATCGCACAGGTTTGAAGCCAGCCTCAGCTACTTAGTGAGGCTCTCAGCAACTTAGTGAGACCCTGTTTACAAATAAAGTATAAAATAGGTCTGGGAGTATAGCCCGGAGGTAGAAAAAGCCCCTGGATTCCATCTCCAAAACAAAACAAAAGATAAAGGGCCGGAGGTGTAGCTTGGAGGAGAATGCCCCTGGGCTCAACTCCCAGTAACACACACATACACACACACACACACACAGTTCTGCTGGTGCTGAGATGACCCAGGAACAGCGCGGTGTGTCTGTTCCTCCACGTCCCTTCCCTGTCACTGATAGTCAGTGGCAGAATAGGGGCACAGGAGGGGAGGCGCCAGCTGCCACTGCCCTCTGCAATGCCAGGGATGCCCAGCCGAGACCCTATTACGGGGCAGAAGTCAATGGGATGGGGGCCTGCTGGGACCTGGCAAGTGAACCCCGGGTCCTGGAGCCTTCAAGGAGGGGTGAGCGCCTCCATCAGCCCAGGGGCACCTGTGCTCTGGTGGCCTGAGATATCCTCCGAGACAGAGCGAGACAGAGAGACAGACGGACAGACACTGGGATTGGACCCGGGGCATTCTACCTCTAAGCACACCCCCAGCCCTTTTTATTTTTATTTATTTATTTTTGCAGGTCTAAGAATGGAACCCAGGGGCATCCAACCTCCAAGCTATACCTCCTGCCCTATTTTTTTATTCTTTATTTTGAAACAGGGTCTCATTGAGTTGCAGAGGGCCTCGCTAAGTAGCTGAGGCTGCCCACGAACCGCGATCCTCCGGTCTCAGCCTCCCGAATGCTGGGATTACAAGCGTGCGCCACCACGCCCGGCTTAAGTTTTGTTTGAAACAGGGTCTCACTAGGTTGCTAAGAGTCTCACTACATTGCTGAGGCTGGCCTCGAACCTACAATCCTCCTGTCTCAGCCTCCCAGATACTGGGATTAGAGGTGCACACCAGCAGGCCTGGCCTCCCCAGGCTCTGCAGAGCCGATGTCAAGCAGGCTGCCTCTCCACCTCATGCGGCCCCAGAAAAGGCCTGCCTCTTCCTCCACCCAGAACTCTCTGGGCAAATGAGGCCAATCAGCCCGGGGGGCGAGCCCAGCTCTGGGGACCGCTCATCTAAAGGCCAGTTACCAGACGGTGTCGGTGTCCAGGAACTTCACGGCCGCCCGGATCAGCTGGTCCTTGGTGCGCTGCGTTGGGTTGTCCAGGGACGTGTTGCACAAGGTGGTCTGAATCAGAAGCAGAAAGCGCGCGTCACGCCCGCTGCGCCCAGGCAAAGGTCCTGCTTTCCCGAGGACGCTGCGGAGGACACGACAGGGGTGACAACCAGGCAGCGCGGCGCAGCCCTGGACTTGAGGCGTTTTCAGAGCCCGGCAGCAGCGGGTCTGCTGGGCGTGTCACCAGCCGGGCGCTGTGCCCGAAGCTCTGAGTGAGCTCTGGGACTCAGTAGTTCCCCAAGATCTCATGTTCTCTCCTAACAGGCTGTGCTGTGTCTAATTTAATCCTCGCAACGAATCGGTAACAGGTACGACTGTAAGGCCCATTTCAGAAACGTGAACACAGAGGCCCAGCAAGATTAAATACGTTCTCCCAGCTGGGCGTGGTGGCACACACTTGTGATCTCAGTACTTGAGAGGCTGAGACAGGAGGACTGCAGGTTTGAGGCCAGCCTCAGCAATGTGAGGAGACTCCTAGCAACACAGTAAGACCTGTTTCAAAAATTAAAATAGGTTGAATGCCCCTGGATTCAGTCCTCAGTACCATAAAAAAGAAAAAGAGAGGTGCCGGGCGTGGTGGCGCGCGCTTGTCATCCCCCCACTTGGGAGGTTGAGACAGGAGGATCGCACGGGTTCGAAGCCAGCCTCAGCTACTGAGTGAGGCCCTCAGCAACTTAGTGAGACCCTGTTTCCAAATAAAGTATAAAATAGGTCTGGGAGTGTAGCCCAGAGGTAGAAGAGGCCCTGGGTTCCTCCCCCAATACCACAAAAATGAATAAATAAAATAAAATAAAGAATAAAAAATAGGGCTGGGGGTGTCGCTCGGAGGTAGAATGCCCTGGATTCCATCCCTAGTACCACAAAAAAAAAAAAAGAAAGAAAAAAAAAAAGAAAGAAAGAAAGGGAGGAAGAAAGAAAGAAAATCACCCAAACTGGGAGCAGGATTATTTTTCTAGACTCGCCTGGCCAACAATAGGTTTCTTTTTTTTTGGTGGTACTGGGGTTCCTGGAAGCCCTTCTACCTCTGGTATACACTCCCACGGGCTACACTCCCAGAACTATTTTTTAACATTTTTATGTGGAAACAGAGTCTCTTAAGCCAGCGAGGCTGGCTCTGAACCAGCGCGATCCTCCTGTCTCTGCCTCCCGAGCGTGGGGATCACAAGCGTGCACCACCACGCCCGGCAACAATAGGTTTCTAAAGAAAAAAAGGTTTCGGGCTGGGCGCCGTGGCACAGGCCTGTAATCCCAGCTCTCCTTGGGAGGCTGAGGCAGGAGGATGCGGGTTCATGTGTCCGGTTGCGCACAGCAATGACCATACCATGCGCCAGTCACTCCCTTGGGCTGAGGCCCGCCCTGGTTTTGTGGCACCAGGATTGACCCACCCAGGGTGATCTACCTCTGAGCTGTTACACACAGCCCCGTTTCCTTTTTGATGTTGAAACAGGGTCTTCCTAAGTTGCTGAGGCTGGCGTTGAACCTGCCGTTCTCCTGTCTCAGCCTCCCAAGTACTGGGAGTGCGGCTGTGCACCATCGCACCCCGTTTGTTTGTTTGTTTGTTTGTTTGTTTGTTTGTTTTTGGCAATGCTAGGGGTTGATCCTAGGGCATTACTACCTCTGAGCTCTACCCCCAAGCTTTTAGTTTTTTATTTTGAGACAGAGTCTTGCGAAGTTACCGCAAGCTGGCCTCGAACCTGTAATCCTCTTGTCTCAGCCTCGGCGCTGAGGGTTTTCTACGCATCACTGCTTCCCAATTCGGATCACAGCTCCGTGGGTTGGGACAGATAGGGGACACGGGGCTCGGAAAGGGGTAGCGACTTGCCCACGGTCGCAAGGTGGAGGCTGTGGGCCGGCTCCGCGGGGCGTCCTCCTCATCTCATCCACCTACTGCCTCCTCGGCTCCTGCATCCAAGCAGCACTGCCTGGGCGCCACCTACACTTCCCACCAGGGCTGGGGATTAGAACGGACACGGCCCCTGCCCGCTGTCCTCCCAGGCAGTGGCTGAGACAGACAACAAACGTGCAGACACAAAACGGGCCCTTACAAACTGTCTACGTGCTGCGGGAACGAATGACCAGCTGCTGCCATAGAGAGCGAGCGCTGGGCGGTTGGCAAAGGTGACCTCTGTCCTGCCCAGGTGGCGTCTCCTGCAGAGGAAGCTGCAGGCGCCCGGGCCAGCCAGGGAGGGAAGGAGTGCGGCCTGCTCACGGGAGCGTGTGCCGCAGCCCGGGCAGACAGGAGCTCCCGCTCCCGGAGCTCGGCTGCAGTCTGGAGGAGTGGACGATTTTGCCAGGCAGCCTAGGAAGCCCCCCCGGCCGGCGGCAGGGCGGTCTGCGCTGGGCTCTAGTTACCAGGTGCATCGTGTAGAACTTGATGGTGTCCTGCTGGGAGTCCCACTCGGTGGCCACGGCGATGGCCAGTGCCTCGCTGGGGACGGTGAACAGCTTGGCCTGGGGAGTCTTCAGCTTTCTGTGGTCCAGGTTTATCTCAAAGCCACCTTGGAGGGGCAGATGAAAAACTCTCAGGGGCCGTGAAGCGGGGTGGACTGACCGCGCCTATATTTAGCCACACGCGACAAAGACGCCGAGTCCCTGAGCCTGAGCGACAGAGCTGGCAGACTCGCCGCGGCCCCGCGGAGACGACGCGCGGCCCACCGTTCCCCAAGCGCCAGGAGGCAGCCAAGGCTTCAGGGGCTCACCTTCACCCTGCGTGATGCTGACGTTCTGATAAAACCTCTTCCTTTCTGTAAGAGAGATTTTTCAGGAGGGGGGTTTAAAATAACGTCAAGAGGCTCAGGAGGCGGCAAGACCAGCGCGCACCATTACTGCCAACGCCGACTGACTGGCCTGATTTTCATATCACCGCTCCAGGTCGGCCCTGCGCCGCGCCGGGTAATCAGCAGCTCCTGACTGAGGCTGGGGGAGGGACGAGGGAGGATCGGGACGCGCTGGTCCTGCCTCCGCCAGTCCTCACGCCCAAGGGCACATCTCATCAAAGGCCTCTCCCAGAGCTGCAGACTGTGTGACCTGACAGATTCCCCACACCTTCTGCTTTAATAACTACACATGCCCCAGCAGCCTCCCCGCCGCTGCCCCAGGCTAGCGCCATCTGAGGTTGGCATCTCGACGGGGTAAAGCCAGAGTCCCACTTCAGGCCAGACTAATGCCTCTAAGAAGGGGTGAGGGGGCCAGGTGTGGTGGCGGACGCCTGTAATCCCAGTGCTTGGGAGGCTGAGACAGGACGATCATAGGTTCGAGGCTATTTAGCAAGCGATTGTAAACTGAAATAGGGCTGGGGGTGTGGCTCTGAGAAAGAGCGCCTCTGGGTTCTACCCCATTACCAAGCCCACACACAGACTGGTGAGCGGGACTCTCGAATGTGTGTACACGTGTGTGTGCATGTGAGCGGTACACAGGCAGAAAGTAAAGCTCCCAAGAGCACTTCCCACCCTCGCTCTCCAGTTAATTAACCTAATTAACCAGCTTGCTTGTGTATTCAACAGGAACTCCAAACATTTCCTTCAAGAAGAGGAAAAATCTGTGCCCAGTGTTTTCATTAAACTAAGAAAATTCCAGAGAATTGGTGTGTGTGTGTGTGTGTGCGTGGTAGGGGAAGAGGCATCTGGTTTCACTCTAAACATATTCTTTCAGCCGGCCGTGGTGGCGCACGCTTGTCATCCCAGCGTTCGGGAGGCGAAGACGGGAGGATCGCGGTTCGCGGACGGCCTCAGCTACTTAGCGAGGCCCTTTGCAACTCAGTGAGACCCGGTTTCAAACAAAGAAAAAGCCTAAAAAATAGGGCTGGGGGTGTTGCTTGGAGGTATAATGCCCCTGGGTTCCATCCCCAGGACCACAATAAATAAATAAATAAATAAATAAATAAATAAATAAATAAATAAATAAATAAATAAAGTAAACATAGTTTTTGTTTTCCATATCAGTTATTTGCATAAAATTCATTTGCCATCATTAATGCTTAAATACAGAGGACCCCAAATTGTATTTCCACGGCTGCACTTCAAAGTTAAGGCCCCAAGTGTTTTCCCACCACACACGAGAATGAATGAAACAGTTTGTCAACACCCTTGCTGGATGCCGGGCGTGGTGGTGCACGCCTGTAATCCCGGTACTTGGGAGGCTGGGACGGGGGGATCGCAGGTTTGAGGCCAGCTTCAGCAACTTAGTGAGACCCTGTTTCCAAATAAAATATAAAATAGGTCTGGGAGGATAGCGTGGAGGTAGAAAAGCCCCTGGGTTCTACCCCTAGGACCACCAGAAAAAGAAAAAGAAAAAAAAAAAAAGCCAGCCAGGGAGGAAGCGGCAACGAGCTCTGGGCGCTGGGAAGGCTCTTTCTGCACCAGCAGAGGTGCCAGGCAAGGGCGCCACTCGCCACTGAGTACTCGAGCACCGCGCCCCACCCGGCCCAGGAAACGGCCCTCGGGACGGACTAACAGTACGGGACGGGCCCCCTAAAGCTGCCGAGTGGCTGAGCTTCACCTGTTGTATTCTGCTTTGCTGGCCAGCTTTGCCGTAACAGAGTAACGGGAAGAGATGAGCCAAGTGCGTCGGTGCATACCTGTAATTACGGTACTCGGGAGACTAGAGGCAGCAGGATTGCAGGCTCGAGGCCAGCCTCAGCTACTTAGTGAGGACAGCCCCGGCAAAACAGCGAGACCCTATTTCAAAACAGAAAACAAAGTAAGGCTGGAGGTGCAGCTTGGAGGTGGAAGAAGCCGGGTGTGGTGGCATACACTTGTAATTCTAGTCATTAGGAGGCTGAGACAAGAGGATTGTAAGTTTGCAGCCCACCTCAGCAATTTAGTAAGGCTCTCAATTTAGTGAGATGCTGTTTCAAAAAACAAAAAACAACAACAACAACAACAAAAAAAATCCAGCGTTGGGGTATAGCTCAAAGGTAGAATGGCCCTGGGTTCAATCCCTAGTACATGCCGTATGGTAAGTACATGCTTGTCATCCCAGTACTTGGGAGGCTGAGACAGGAGGATCGCAGGTTCAAGGCCAGCCTCAGCTACTTAGTGAGGCCCTTTGCAATTTGGTGAGACCTGTTTCAAAATGAAGATTAAAAGCCGGGCGTGGTGGCGCACGCATGTCATCCCAGCATTTGGGAGGCTGAGACCCGGAGGATCGGGGTTCACAGACAGCCTCAGCTACTTAGTGAGGCCCTCTGCAACTCAGTGAGACCCAGTTTCAAAATAAAGAATAAAAAATAGGGCAGGGGATGTAGCTCGGAGATCGAATGTCCCTGGGTTCCATCCCCAGACCCACAAAAAAAAAAAAAAAAAAAAAAAAAAAAAAAGAAAACTGGGCCGGGGACGGGGATGGAGCTCAGAGGTAAAATGAAAATGGCCCTGGGCTCAATCTCTAATACAAAAAAAGAAAGAAAGAAAGAAAGAAAGAAAGAAAGAAAGAGAGAGAAACTGGCGATCTATAAGTCACAGTACGAAGGACAAATGGGCCAAGAAAGGGGTTCATGTAGGCGACAAGGATGTGCTCTGTGTGACTCACTTGATGGGACCCAAGAGCCTTCAAAGATCATGGGTCACGCCGGGCGTGGTGGCGCACGCTTGTAATCCCCGCGCTCGGGAGGCGGAGACAGGAGGATCGCGCAGGTTCGAAGCCAGCCGCGCTGGCGTAAGAGACCCTGTTTCCAAATAAAATATAAAATAGGTCTGGGAGTGCAGCCCGGAGGAAGAAGGGCTTCCAGGAACCCCAGTACCACCACAAAACAAAACGAACAACAACAACAAAAAAAAGATCACGGGTCACATAAGACAGACCCCGAGACCCCGGGGAGCCCGTGAAGTCCCGTGTGCTCGGTGAATACAGGGCTACTCAGCGTCGACAGGAACCCCACCAACGCCAAAACAAACATGAAGCTTTGTGGGATCCTGAGGAACGGGGGTCTCTTTTGAGTACAAATTACTCCTTTTTACAGACCATCTATTGTAAAACACACACACATACACACGCGCGCACACATGGAGCTGGACATAGCCAGGCGTGGTGGCGCACGTCTATAATCCCAGTACTTGGGAGGCTGAGACAGGAGGATTGTAGCTTTGAGGCCAGTCTCAGCAACTTAGCAGGGCCCTGTCTCAAAGTAAAAAATAAAAAGAACTGGAATATAGCTCTTTGGTAGAGCACCCCTGGGTTCGATCTCCAGTACCACAAAATTAAATAAAGAGCTGGCCACAAGAAAGCAGGCTAGATAAGCCAGAAACACTTTAAAAACCTGCCCACACAGCGCCAAATGGACATTTAATGTCCTTTGGGTCCCTTTTCCCTGTGAAGTTGATTCAATTTATATAAAGAAACTAGTAGTTTTCGGTGTCACTTCCCCCTATAATATTCCTGTCCCGGTCTTTGTGGACCAGTGGGTGATCTATTAGTCACAACTTACGGGTTGGCCGTTCCTTTAGACTAAAAAGCTCCAGGAACTACAATTCCCACAGTGCACCAAATAGTGGAAATGCTGAAACTGTCCCAACATTTTTATCTTTGAAAATAGTGCCATCTGGTGGACTTTAAATTTAAAGCTAAAATTCTAAATCTATCTATCCCCGGGCAGCTCAGACCAGCTATTTTCAGGTATCAAAATTCTTTAGTCCAAATATATAAAGACGTCCTCAAGCCAGGCCTGGTGGCCTATGCTTGTAATCCCAGCATTTGGGAGGCTGAGACTGGAGGATCGTGGTTCGCGGACAGTCTCAGCTACTTAGTGAGGCCCTCTGCAACTCAGTGAGACCCGGTTTCAAAATAAAGAATAAAAAATAGGGCAGGGGATGTCGCTCGGAAGTTGAATGCCCGTGCGTTCCATCCCCAGTACCAAAAAAAAAAAAAAAAAAAAAAAGAATAAAAAGTAGGGCAGGGGGTGTGCCTTGGAGGTCGAGTGCCCCTGGGTTTCATCCCCAGACCCACAAAAAACCCAAACAAACAAACAAAAACTATCCTGAGCCAGACACAGTGGCGCACGCTTGTCATCCCAGTACTTGGGAGGCTGACACAGGAACATCACGGTTAGCGCACAGCCTCAGCTACTTAGTGAGGCCCTCCACAACTTAGTGAGACCTTGTTTTTTTTTTTTTTTTTTTTTAAAAAAAGAATAAAATAGGCTGGGGGTGTAGCTTGGAGGTTTGGAGGGGTTCCATTCCTAGTATCATAGGAAAAAACAAACTCTCCTGCGCCGGGCATGGTGGTGCTTGTAATCCCAGTATTTGAGAGGCTGAGACGGGAGGATCACAGGTTCAAAGCCAGACTCAGCTATTAGTGAGGCCCTCTACAATTTAGAAAGACCCTATTTCCAAATAAAAAATAAAACAGGGCTGGGGGGTGCAGCTCAGAGGTAGAGTGCTCCTGGGTTCCATCCCCAGCACTGCAAAACCAACCAACCCACCAACTCTCCTGAGCAGGACATCGTGTCCCATGCCTGTGATTACAGTACTTGAGAGGTTAAGAAAGGAAAACTGCAGGTTCGAAGCCAGCCTCTGCAACTTGACAAGGTCCTCATCGACTTAGTAAAACCCTATTTCAAAATTAAAAATAAAAAGGTCTGAGCCGGGCATGGTGGCGCGCGCTTGTCATCCCAGCATTCGGGAGGCTGAGACCGGAGGATCGCGGTTCGCGGACAGCCTCAGCTACTTAGCGAGGCCCTCTGCAACTCAGTGAGACCCGGTTTCAAAATAAAGAATAAAAAATAGGGCAGGGGGTGTAGCTCGGAGGTCGAATGCCTCTGGGTTCCATCCCCAGACCCGCAAAATAAATAAATAAATATAAAAAACAGCCTGTATTCTAGACTGTGCAGACCATATGGTCTCCATTGCAATTCAGCTCTGCCCCTGTAGTGAAAACAGCTATACCCGGGCGTGGTGGCGCACGCTTGTAATCCTCCCACATGGAAAGCTGAGACAGAAGGATTGCGCAGGTTCAAAGCCAGCCTCAGCTACTTAATGAGGCTCTCAGCAACTTAGTGAGACCCTGTTTCCAAATAAAGTATAAAATAGGTCTGGGAGTACAGCCTGGAGGTTGAAAAGCCCCTGGGTTCCATCCCCCAGTACCACACACTCAAAAAAAAAAAAAAAAAAAAAACAGCCATAGACGGATGATATTTAAGGGAATGAGGGTGGATGTGTTCCAATAAAACTTTACTAGCAAAACACCCTGAGGGCCACATGCTTGTGGTACACACGCTTGTCATCCCAGCATTCAGGAGGCTGAGACAGAAGGATCGCGGTTCACGGACAACCTCAGGTACTACTTAGTGAGGCCCTTTGCAGCTCAGTGAGACCCTGTTTCAAAATAAAGAATAAAAATAGGGCTGGGGGGTGTAGCTCGGAGGTAGAACGCCCCCCTGGGTTCCATCCCCAGTACCGCAAAAAATAAAAATAAAAAAAGAACCACCCTGGAGGGAGGGGGCACCAAGACCTTGTCCATGTGTGTCATGGCCAACATTGTTTACATTATGTGAGACTATAATGTACCAACACACACGCACACACACACACACACACACACGCACACACACACACCCTGGATCATCCCTGGTCTACACACTATACCATCTCCCTTAATCCACATCTCTCATCTCAGCCTAGGAGAACAGCGGAACAGGGATGCCTGTGAGGTGGTAAGGACTCTGAGAAGCTGCCTCGTCTGGGTAACAACTTACACATAGCAGAGCTGGGCGCCCAGTACTGCTGAGACAGGAGAATCACAGGTTCGAGGACAGACTCAGCAAGTAGTGGGGGCGCTCAGCAACCTAGCAAGACCCTGTTTCCAAATAAAAATAAAATAGGGCTAGGTGTGTGGCTCAGAGGTAGAATGTTCCTGGGCTCAATCCCTGGTACCACAAAGAAAAAAGAAAAAAAGAAAAAAGAGGCAGAGACAAGACTTCCAGGCCTGTTTTTTTGTTTTGTTTTGGTTTTGATTTTGTCAGTACTGCAGATCGAACGCTGAGGCATTCTACTTCCAAACTACACCCCAGCCCTGTTTGATTTTAATTTGGAAACAGGGCCTAAGTTGCTGAGGTTGGCTTTGAACCTGCGATCCTCCTGTCTCAGCCTCCCAAGTACTGGGATTACAGGCGTGGACCAACACGCCCGGGTCACGCTTGCATTCAGGCAGATATGCTGTTGCCGTAGAACAAACACCTCCCCCTCCACACAGTCGGCAAGCTGGTCCACAGCTACGGGGCCACAGTGGCCTCACACAGGTCTCCTTGGGTACCATCTCTTTTTCCAACACCTCGAGGGCCCTTTCTCCAATCCATCCTTTCCCCTCTTTCATTTTTCTTTTTCTTTCTTTCTTTTACTTTTTCTTTCTTTTTCTGCAGTACTAGGGATGGAACCCAGGGGCATTCTACCTCCTAGCTATACACCTAGCCCTATTTTTCTTTTTTCTTTTTTTTTTTTTTTTTTGTGGGTCTGGGGATAGAAACCAGGGGCATTCGACCTCTGAGCTACACCCCCTGCCCTATTTTTTTTTTAATTCTTTTTATTTTGAAACTGGGTCTCACTGAGTTGCAGAGGGCCTCACTAAGTAGCTGAGGCTGTCTTCAAACCATGATCCTCTGGTCTCAGCCTCCGGAATGCTGGGATTACAAGCGTGCGGCACCACCTGCCTTGGGCCTATTTTTCATTCTTTATTTTGAAACAGGGTCTCACTGAATTGCAGAGGGCCTCACTAAGTAGCTGAGGCTGGCCACGAACTCAGATCCTCCTGTCTCAGCCTCCCAAGTACTAGGATTACAAATGTGGGCCACCACGCACTGCTCCTTCCTCCCCTCTGTGTGTGTGTGTGTGTGTGTGTGTGTGTGTGTGTGTGTGTGTGTGTGTGTTACTAAGGACTGAACCAGGTACACTCTACCACAGAGCTACACTGCCAGCCCCCACCCCCTGGCTTTTGTGGCACTGGGGATGGAACCCAGGGGCTTTCTACCTCCAAGTTACACTCTCAGCCCTGTTTTATTAGTTTATTTTGAAACACGGTCTCACTAGGTTGGAGAAGGCCTCACTAAATTGCTGAGGCTGGCAGGGAACCTGCGATCCTCCTGTCTCAGCCTCCCAAGTACTAGGATTACAAGTGTGCACCATCACTCCTGGCTTTGCTTTCTTTCTTTCTTTCTTTCTTTTCTTTTCTTTCTTTCCTTTTTTTTTTTTTGAACTGGGAATGGAGCCCAGGAGCATTTTACCTCCGAGCTACACCCCCAGCCCTATTTTTTATTCTTTATTTTGAAACAAGGTCTCATTGAGTTGCAAAGGGCCTCACTAAGTAGTAGTTGCTGAGGCTGTTCTCGAACCGCGATCCTCCTGTCTCAGCCTCCCAAATGCTAAGGTTACTAGCATATACCACCACGCCCAGCTTTTTTTTTGTGTGTGTATATGTGGTAATAGGGGTGAAACCCAGGGGTTTTTCTACCTCCGGGCTGCACTTCCAGACCTATTTTATACTTTATTTGTAAACAGGGTCTCACTAAGTTGCTGAGAGCCTCACTCAGTAGCTGAGGCTGGCTTCGAACCTGCAATCCTCCTGCCTCAGCCTCCCAGAGTAGTGGGATTACAGGCTATGCAGCACCATTACCAGCTCCTTCTCTCCTCTTGATGAAGAGGAGAGAAGAGCCATTGCTAAGGCGTCAAATGCAGTCTGAGGAAACCTTCTTGGGTTTAACCTTCCACCGCTCCAAAGACACCCACAAATCTTGCAACTGGTAAAGTTTGTGCAACATAAGACGAGCTATATACCTCCCTCTCACTGCTCTTACTCATCCATTCCTACATCCCGTGTGTGTGTGTGTGTGTGTGTGTGTGTGTGTGTGTGTGTTACTGTGGACTTATCCTCAGGGGCATTCTACCTCAGAGCCCTGATCCTATCTTATTTTATATTATTTTATTTTAGTGGAACTCTGGAGGTTAAACCCAGGGCCATTCTACCACTGAGCTACACCCCCGCCCTATTTCTTATTCTTTATTTTGAAACAAGGTCTCAGTAAGCTGCCTAGGGCCTCACTAAGTAGCTGAGGCTGGCCACGAACCTGCGCTGCTCCTGTCTCAGCCTCCCAAGTATTTGGATTACAAGCGTGTGCCACCACGCCCGGCTTTTTCTTCTTTATTTTGAAACAGGGTCTCACTGAGTTGCAAGGGCCTCACTAAGTAGCTGAGGCTGTCTGCGAACCATGATCCTCTGGTCTCAGCCTCCCACATGCTGGAATGACAATCTGTGTGCCACTACGCCTGGCTCCTTTTTTTTTTTTTTTTTTTTTTTTTTGAGATGGGTTCTCACTATGTTGCCCAAGTTGGCCTTCAACTCGTGAGCTCGAGTAAGCCTCCTGTCTCAGCCTCCTGGGTAGCTGGGAGTACAGGTGTGCACCACCATGCTCTTATTCTCTTTACTGGCTCCTCTGGCCCCCCTCCAGGCCCTTCGCGTAGCCCGATAGGTGAAACCTCAGTTCCCCGCTGCAATCCAATTCCCCACTTGTATAAAAGTATGCAGCGTAACAGCCAGCAGGACCTCACAGGCAACCGAGTGCTTCTGCTCCCTGAAGGAAATGAAGTAGTCACAGGTCCAAGATGACAGACAGTACCTGGGAGGTCCAGCCACCCCCGGGCCCCCCATTTGTTCTCCTGCCACAGCACCAAACTGCCTGTTCACTTCTGTGTGCCCGAAAGCAGGCAGTGTTCCAATTAGGCCTTTCGTACTCTGAGGTCACCTCTGGATATGCTGGAGATACTGACACGCTCTTTCTTTGAACTCTTCCTTGTCTACGGAAGGCCCAGCTTAAATGCCCTCTGAGAGGCTGACACAGGAGGATCGCGGTTCGCGGCTGGTCTCAGCTACTCAGTGAGGCCCTTTGCAACTCAGTGAGACCCTATTTCAAAATAAAGAGTAAAAATAAATGGAGCCTCTTGAAAACGCAGGAGGTACATAAACATATGTATCAAAGTTAATCACCAAACAAGCATGGGATCCAGGGAGGGGGAGGGAATGGGATGGGGGCCGGATGAGGGCTGATTGGATGATGTGTGCTTGTATATCCTCTCAAGTCTTGTATTCCAGTGTGATGTATGATTACAATGCACCAATAAAAATAATAAAAATAAAAATAAAAAAATAAGGCTGGGGGGGACATCTCCAGGACCGCGAAATAAAATAAATAAATAAATGTCCTTTGAACCCAAGACCCTTTCTAGACCTGAGCATCCCCCGAGATGAGAGTACGAAGATGCTTCTTTGTACGTCCTCATCGCAGTATCTTTGATCGTGATCATGTGACCTTCAGCATCTGACAATAAACGTCATGCAGGTGGGGGCCTCACCTGCGCAGAAGACACTGTGCCTCCTGCTCCCAACACAAACTCATTGAGCGCCACTACTTTTTTTGGGGGGGGAGGGTGGTCCTGGCAATTTAACTCAGGGGCATTCTACCTCTGATCTCTACCCCCAGCCCCTATTTTATTTTGTTTATTCATTCATTCATTCATTCATTCATTCATTTTTGCCGTACTGAGGGTGGAACCCAGGGGCATTCTACCCTCGAGCCACACACACCCCCAGCCCTATATTTTATTCTTTATTTCGAAACAGGGTCTCACTGAGTTGTGGAAGGCTTCACGAAGTAGCTGAGTCTGGCCGGGAACCTGCGATCTTCCTGGATCAGCCTCCCAAGTACTAGGATTGAAAGCCTGCGCCTCCCCCCACCCCGGCTTCTATTTTAAATTCTGAAACAGGATCTAAGTTACCGAGAGCCTCGCCAAATTGCTGAGGCCGGTCTCAGACCTGTGATACTCCTGTCCCAGTCTCCCAAATTCAGGCATCAGAGGCGGTGCGCCACCAAGCCTGGCGTGTAACTGCTTTCATTCATTGAATGCGGCGAGTCACTCCGGCTCTTACACTAAAAATCCCTGTCCAGGAGCAATGCAAGCGCCACGTCCTTCTAGGCTTCGTCACAGTCAGAGGTGGACAAAGGTGCCCGGGCTCACTGAAGAGCAAAGGCTCCATCCAGAGAAGGCAAGGCTTGTGGCAGAGGCTGAAAGGCGCGCGGGAAGGAGGCCCGAAGGCCCGAAGTTCCCGCCCTCCACTAACCTTGTCTGCTCTGTGACCTTGGAAGTCCTGGTCCCGAGCCCAAGTTTCCCCGACTGAGAACAGGGAGGACACCTGCTCCTCTTTCAGGAAAGCCATACACGCTTGGAGAAATGCCACCGGGGCCGGAGGCTGCGCGGCGCCCCTCGGCCATCTCTGCCCAGGTCTGGACTTGGCGCCGCTACCTGCAGCCGGACTCCGCTGGCCGCGCAGCCTCGTGTCCCCAGACCTCGGCCCAGCCGAACCGGCGTGGCCGCTGGCCAACAGGTAACTGGTCCCCGCCTCACCTGTCGGGGGTGCGTAGGCGCGGGCCGGGCGGCGGGACGCTGGCCCGCGGCGCGCCATGGCGGTGGGCTCGCCGGGGAGCCAGCTCAGGGGGCGGCGCCCGGGGCTCCGCAGCCGCAGACAGCTCCTCCACATCGCACGCGCGCCGCGAGACCCGAGAGCCGCCGCCAACTGAGCCAAGGGATCCCCCCCGGCCGCGAGGGGACTGTACGGAAACCTCCCCGGAGCCTTCAGCTTCGCCTGGACGCCGCCATCTTCCCCATGACACCTACGGCGCGCCGTCGCACACCCCCTCAGTCAATCAGCATCACAAACGCGCCTCGGCCCCGCCCCCTGCGGGCCGCGCCTCGCGAAGGAGACTACAAGTCCCAGAGGGCCGCGCGCGCCGCGCCGCGCCACGTGTTCGCTCCGCCGACCAATGGGCGCGAGCGCCGCGCGAGCCTGCTCCCGCCCCGCCGGCGCTCCGCAGCCAATCGGAAGGGGCGGTGTGTGAGTGAGTGTGTGTGTGCGAGGGCCAGTGGGGAGGGGGACCCAGCTCCGGACGGGGAGGCCCTGCTCGCGGCTCCCGGGGTCCCGGCGGCGGCCCGAGCGCTCGGTCCGCAGGCAGCGGGCGGGTGGTGCCCGCTCCGCCCCCGCCCCGCGCGTGCGCGCCCCGCCCCTCCCGCCACCCTCCTCGGCTCCCGCGCGGCGGCGGCGGCGGTTCCTCTCCCCCTCCCCCAGCCCTGGCTCCGGGGGACCCCGCGATGCCGGTCCGCACCGAGTGTCCCCCGCCGGCCGGAGCCTCGGCCGCCTCCGCGGCCTCGCTCATCCCGCCGCCGC
Source organism: Muscardinus avellanarius (assembly GCF_963383645.1). Lineage (NCBI taxonomy): Eukaryota > Metazoa > Chordata > Mammalia > Rodentia > Gliridae > Muscardinus > Muscardinus avellanarius. Next base: position 5,862,865 of record NC_137802.1, on the reverse strand, counting down.
CCATCAACACCCAGCAGCCCGGCGTGGCCACCAGCCTGCTCTACAGCGGCTCCAAGTTCCGCGGCCACCAGAAGAGCAAGGGGAACTCGTACGACGTGGAGGTGGTGCTGCAGGTGAGCGCCGGCCGGCCGGCCCGGGGGCCTCCTCGCGGCGCTCACGGGCCGAGCCCGCCCCCGGCCCCTCGAGCCGCCGCCGCCGCCCGGGCCCTCGCCCCGGGCCTCCTGCACCGGCGCCTCCCACCGGGACCTGCCCGGCCGCCCAGAGAGAGCCTCGCTGGACGGCCCCTGGCGCCCCCCCCCGGGCCTGGGCGGCCTCGGGCCTGGGTCCTTCCCCCGCGCCCTGGCGTCCTCCATCAGTCCTCGCACCCGGCTCTCAGACCCCGAAGAACTCTCCATTGGTTTCCCCAGACACCCGGACTGGGCCCCAGGTCTCAGACGACAGTGTCCCCTTATCTTGAGACCCTGGGACTTGCCTCCTCCTGCGGCTTCCTCCTTGGGGAGAACTTGATCAGTGCTCCCCCGAGAAGTAAAAACACTCCCCCCCCTCTTTCTCTTCTCTCTCTCTCCCTCTCTCTCTCTCTCTCTCTCTCTCTCTCTCTCAGTTGGGGCGCTCAGGGCCCCAACTCACAACTAGTCCTCAGTTCCTGGCACCATCCGATAACCAGGTTCTCAACCCTGGAGCTCCCCACGGTCCGTTAGGATCTTGCCTCCTGGAGACTCCCCCAAAGCGCCACTCCCCCGCTTCGGTCTCTCTAACAGTCCAAGCTTCTCACACTCCCTGCTCTGCAACCGAGGCCACTATCCTTAGGCACCAACGCTCCCTGGCCTCTACCCGGGCCTCTCTACCTCCATACCTGTGACTAGCTAGCTTCTTACTGGTTCCAAGGGTCCCTCTTTCAAAGTGCTGTTAACTTTTATCAACATGGGCCCAGGGCTTCCTCCCAGCCCCTGATACCCAGGTCCTGGGAAATTGTAACTCACCCAGTTTTATTTCCTGTCCACTCTCCTCCCCCTGTTTGACCTGGATTTCTGAGTACCTGCTGCCAGTCCTTGAAGAATTGGAACTACAGCTCCTCCTGCCCCCGGGGCCTTCCTACACCTCACCTGTCTCACCGACACCTTAGCACACTTGCCCCTCTTACTCAGCCCTAGCAGACTGGTGGATACTCTTTTTATTTTTATTTTTTGGTACCGGGGATGGAACCCAAGGGCGTTCTGCCTCCAAGCTACACCTCCAGCCCTATTTTATCTTTTTATTTCGAAATAGGGTCTCACTAAGTAGCCGGGGCTGGCTGCGGACCTGTGATTTTCTTGTCTCAGCCTCCCAAGTACTGGGATGACAGGTGTGCGCCACCACCACTGGCTGTGGATACTTTTTTTTTTAACCCCCCTTCTCTACAAAGCTGTTCCTCCTCAGTTTTTACTCCTGGATGTCTGTGGGCCCACTTTCCCCCTCCCTTTCCCCTTTCTCTTGATACCACCTCCTGGGATGTTCCCCAACATTCAGACACCTGTCCCTTGAGAATCCTTGCAGAAGCTTAGAGGCCCTGTGTGCAAGTCACCGCACTCTACACGAGGGTGAGTTTCCTGGGCCATCTTCGTGCCCTCCTAAATCTTAGTCTCTCACTGGTCTTGATGGCACATGCCTGTAATCCCAGTACTTGGAGGCTGAGACAGGAAGATTATAGGTTCAAGGCCAGCCTCAGCAATTTAGTGAGACCCTGTTTCCAAAAATAAAAAGGGCTGGAAGTGTAGCTTGGAGGTTAGACTTGAACTTCGGAGGTTCACTCCCCGGTTCAAAAGAAGAAAAAAAATCTTAGTCTTTCTTCTGAACAAGTAGGTTTCACATCCAGAAGATATTGGGGTGTGTTTTGCTAACTAGAGTACTCGCCAATTCCTTTCTTGCTTGCTGTTTTGTGGGAATTGTTTGCTCTGGTTTCAATTCAGAAAACTCTATCCTCCCACTAATTGTATCTTCAGTCTGTAAGCCTAAAGGTCTGTCATAAGTCATGATATCTGTCATGGCAGCTGAGATATTTCAGTCCTCATAACTCCATGCCTAATGGGAGCCCCTTCTAGTCGGTAGGTCTGGTGTGTTGTTTTCAACTAATTACGAAATTTTGGGGGTGGGATCCCTGGAGGGGGGGTCACGTTTTGCATGGTCCTGAGTTTCTGCCCATTTGATGGTTCGCAGTGTAGTAGGGACAGCCGACCGCCGCCTCCCTCCTGTCATTGGCCTGTTGTTTCTGAGCTCATGAGCGTGTTATCGCTGAACTCAGGTCCCCATCTCCTTGTGAACCAGCAGAAGCAGCGGTTGAGTTGGGCATGGCGGGTAGGGCGCAGGCCGCCCAGAGCAGGAAGCCGCTTAGTCTGATGGCGGAGGCGGCGGCCGTGGCGGAATGCCGCCCCACATCTGGACTGTGAGCTGCTTGTTCATCGCCGCGACTCACCGGTGACATACGAATTGCCCCATAGTCTGGTTTTTCAGCCAGGACTAGTTTCTTAGACTCAGCCTTCTTCGGCTCTTTCCGCTGACTTTCACAACTCAAGCTTCTTTCCTGCTGGCTTTCTTTTTCTTCTTGAGCACCTTAATAATTCACCTCTTTTAAGGTTGACACCTTAGGCGGGACATGATGGCATGTATCTGTCATCCCAGTATTTGGGAGGCCGAGACAGGATCTCAGGTTCGAGGCTAGCCTTAACCACTTAGCAAGACCCCCAGCAACTTAACTAGACCCTGTTTCAAAATACAAAAGAGGTGGAGGTGGAGGCCAAACGTAGAATATCCCTGGGGTCAATCCCCAGTATACTCTCTCACACACACACACACACACACAATAATTCACCTATGTAAGGTTGATACCTCAGTAGTTTTTTTTTAATATAGTCATAGAGTTGAGCACAGTCTATTTTTATGACTTTTCTTTTCTTTTTTGGTGGTACTCCAGGGGCATTCTAACTCCAAGCTCTACCCTAGACCTATTTTATTATTTTATTTGGAAACAAGGTCTCACAAAGTTGCAGATGGCCCCACTAAATTGCTGAGGCTGGCCCCGAACCTGTGATCTTCCTGTCTTGGCCTCCCAAGTACTGAGATTCCAAGTGTGCACCGCCACACCTGGCTTAGGACACTTTTATCTCCCCCAAAAGGAAACCTTCATACCCCTCGATGCCACCCTGCTTCAGTCCCAGGCAACTGCGGATCTTTTTTCTTTTCACTTTAGAGTTGCCTCGTCTGGCAAATTCCATCTGAGTCGGATGAGTGTTTTTTGTTTATTGTTTTTTTTTTTTGGTGGTACTGGGGTTCCTGGAAGCCCTTTTACCTCCGGCTACACTCCCAGACCTATTTGACCTATTTTTACATTTTTATTTGGAAACAGGGTCTCCGAAGCCAGCGCGATCCTCCCATCTCCGCCTCCCAAGCGCGGGGATTCCAAGCTGCGCCGCCACGCCCGGCAGTGTTTGTCCTTTTCTGGCGGCTTCTTGGACTCAGCAGTCTCAGGGTCCGTCCGTATCTTAACACGTATCCGCACCTGGTTCCTTTTCGGTGTGCTCTCCACTGTAATCATTGTCTGTCGTGTCGCTTTGTGACATTGTGGCCATCCTCCGGTCACTGGGCACCATTCGGGTGGCTTCTACCTTTTGGCTGGCATGAGATGCTCGTAGCAGGGTCTTTAGTTTGCTGTCTTAGCTGGGGTCTCGCCGCATCGCTCACGTGGGCTGTGAGCTGGGCTCATGGGACCCTGCTCAGCCTTGTGAGCGCTAGTGCCCAGCTGGGGCGCGGGTCTTCACCCGTGGGTACCTAGAAGTGAGAGTGCTGGGTTGGATGGGAAGTCAGTATTTCAAATGAACTACCCATGATTTCAGATGCTTGTAGCATCCGCGGCTCCGGTTTTTCCACACCCGCTCCGGCGCGTGCCAGCGGTCACCTTTCTTATTGTAGCTATCCCGGTGGGCCTGACTTAGCGTCGCGTCCTGGTCTCGGTTTGTCTTTGTTGTTTGGGGAGCTTCCTGTTGGGCCATTCCGATGTAAAGAGCTCCCCAGACCTTTGGGGCTCTCTGTGTCTGTCCCCCTCTCCTGCCGTAGTCGCTCCTTTCCCCTCTGCTATCCCAGAAGCTGCTAATGGAGCGGAGCCCGGCTCTCTTAAGGGGACTCTTAAAAGGCGCAGCTGTGGGATGCGGCTGTCCGCGAGACCTCCTTGCTGACGTTCGCCTCGTTACCGTCCTCACTGGCATCCCGGCCCCTCGTTTCGTGAGAGCCGTGCGCGTTGTGGGGTATTTTGAGTTCACCAGCCATCTTCAAGACCAGTTTGGGCAGAGTGGGAGAGACACACGGTTGAACGGAGGCCGGGCAGAGATTCTGATTCTGGAGCACGCGATAATCCCTGCAAATGAGAGCCAATTCACAGTGCAGTTTTTAATCTTATTAGCAAGTATCCCCGCCACCTGATACCCTTTCCGGCAGCTGCGAAAACCCAAACTATACTGAATTCGATGAGACTCGCGCATCTGAAATGTAAGACCTTGGGATAGAACTGCGTGTCCTTTAGTAGTGGCGGCGCACGCTCGTCATCCCAGCATCCGGGAGGCTGAGACAGGAGGATCTGGGTTCGCGGACAGCCTCAGCTATTTAGCGAGGCCCCCTGCAACTCAGTGAGACCCTGTTTCCAAATAAAGAATAAAAAATAAGGCTGGGGGTGTAGCTCGGAGGTAGAATGTCCCTGGGTTCCTTCCCCAGTACCAAAAAAAAAAAATTATTTTCTTTGCTGAAGCCTGTTAGGGCGGATGGGCCGCTTTCCATAATGTCCAGTGCCAAGGCCAGCAGGTGAGGACATCTCAAAGGCTGTGGCGGTTTCCGCGTGGAAAACCCTTGTCGCCAGCACCACGCTGTGAAGGCGCTCGCGCCGCCTCCCCGCTGACTGGGCCCATCGCAGCGCTTACGGGCTGCAGTGGTGCTATTAAACCCGTGCTTTCTGGGATAATTGGAAGTCGTTGAGTTCTCGGGTCTGATGAATGCCGCAAAATTTGGCCAGTCCCTTGAAATGAGACATCACATAACATGAAAATCGCAGTGTGTGACAGGTACCGCCATATTTTGCTTTAATTCAGAAGTAAATAGGCAGAGTTTCAGAGCTGGTAATGATCATAGTCGCTCTAAGTCATGAACCTGGGAACCGGGCCCGCTGCGGATGAGCCTGTGCAGATGTGGGTGAAGTGGACGAGTTAGTATGCTTTCAGCTATAACCTTTGCATTTCAAAGTAGCTGCGGAACAACTGAACCTCATATTCCACATTGCGAGGGCCTTGGAGGAGACATGGCTTCAGGTTGGCTAATTAAGGGGCTGGAATGGGCCCAGTTCCTTCCGTCTTTCTAGGCTATTGTCCTGGGCATTCCCTGAACTGTTTCTCCTGATTTCGTGTGTGTGTGTGTGTGTGTGTGTGTAGCACTAGGGATTGAACTCAGGCATTCTACTTCCGAGCTATACCCCCCAGCCCTATTTTATTTTTACTTTTCATTTTGAAACAGGGTCTCACTAGGTTGGTGAGGCTAGCCTCAAACCCGCAATCCTCCTGTCTCAGCCTCCAAGTAGTGGGATTACAGGCACAGGCCACCACACCTGCTTCTTCTCGTTTCTTGACGGCTGCGCTGTGTCTGGATGCTCCGCCCAGAGTGCGGTCCCTACCATCGCTTGGCGTGCCTCTTCTAAACCCAGTGTGCTCTCCTGGGTGCGCCCAGGAGTCGTGCGCATCTGACATGGCAGTCCTGGGCCACGCACCTAGGCTGGAACTTGGAAGGAGATGGCTCGTGCTCACTTTAGGTCCCTCAGAATGGACCAGCTCTCACAGGGCAGACAGGTGCCCGAATGAAACCCAGGGCCTGCCAGCGTGGAAAAGGAAATTGCTTGTAGGCATCCGGCGGCATCTCAGTAACCAGAATGGGTGGCTGCGAAGCCACAAAATCTCCTGCGCCTCTGATTCCTATTTATTTTCGGCTCCTGACTCTCTTCGTTAAGGAACGCACACATCTGCATATGAAATAGAGCCGACACTCACAATGTGGTTAGGGTTTTGGTTGGGACTCGGGGACATAAATGCAATGTACGCCAGCGCGAGTCTGCAGGAGATGCGGCTCCCGGGCATTTTGCTCCTTTTGGCTGAGAGCGCCCGTGTTCAGAACGGCGTGGCGGGACATGCTGCTCCTTCATAAAGAAACACTGAGCCAGTCTGGTGGCGCGTGTGTGAGATCCCAGTACTTGGGAGGCTGAGACAAGAGGATCGCAGGTTTGAGGACAGCCCCAGCAATTTAGCAAGAGCCTGTTCAAAATAAAAAGCCAGAAGCCAGGCGTGGTGGCGCACGCTTGTAACCCCAGCGCTTGGGAGGCGGAGACAGGAGGATCGCACAGGTTCGAAGCCAGCCTCAGCTACTGAGTGAGGCTCTCAGCAACTTAGTGAGACCCTGTTTCCAAATAAAGTATAAAATAGGTCTGGGAGTGTAGCCCAGAGGTAGAAAAGCCTCTGGGTTCCATCCCCAGTACCACACACAAAAAAATAAAGAAATAAAAATAATAATAAAAACAAAATAAAAAGCCAGGCATGGTGGAGCATGCTTGTAATAGCAGTACTTGGGAGGCTGAAACAGGAGGATCGCAGGTTTGAGGACAGCTTCAGCTACTTAGTGAGAGTCTCAACAATCCTGGTAAGACCCAGTTTCAAAATAAAGAAGAGGCCGGGCGTGGTGGCACACGCTTGTATCCCCGCGCTCGGGAGGCGGAGACAGGAGGATCGCGCAGGTTCGAAGCCCGCTGCGCTGGCTTAAGAGGTCCTGTTTCCAAAAAATAAAAAAGTATAAAATAGGTCTGGGAGTGTAGCCCGGAGGTAGAAGGGCTTCCAGGAACCCCAGTACCACCCAAAACTAAATAAATAATAAAAAAAAGAGTCAGGCGTGGTGGCGCACGCTTGTAATCCCAACATTTGGGAGGCTGAGACAGGAGGATTCGGGTTTGCAGCCAGCCTCAGTTACTTAGGCTCTTTGCAACTCAGTGAGACCCTGGTTCAAAATAAAGAATAAAAAAGTAGGGCTGGGGGTATAGCTCAGAGGTAGAAATACCTTGAGTTCAATCCCCAGTACTTAGGTGTGTTTGTTTGTTTGTTTGTTTGTTTGTTTGTTTTTTGGTGGTACTGGGGTTCCTGGAAACCCTTCTACCTCCAGGCTACACTCCCAGACCTATTTTATACCTTTTTTTATTTGGAAACAGGGTCTCTTAAGCCAGCCCAATACTTGGTATTAAACTCAAGTTCCCCAAATAAATAGTAAAAGGGGCTAGAGGTGTAGTTGGAGGTAGAATGCCCCTTGGTTCAATCCCCAGTGCAGTAAATAAATGATAAAAAGGACTGGTTGTAAAGTTTGGAGGTAGAAAGCTCCTGAGTTCAATCTGCAGTACCAGAAATAAATAGTAAAAAAAAAAAAAAAGAAAAAGAGGGAAAAAATCTGAGTGTTATAGTGTGAGGTAGAAAGCCCCTGGGTTCAGTCCCCAGTACCAAAAATGAAGCGCCAATAATGCGGGCGGTGCTTTATCTAAATCCGAGGGCAGGGTAGATTCTTAAACTAGCGATTGAGCAGCAGGAGAAAAACGGCCGTCTAGAAAGTTAGAAAGAAGGCCAGGGCTGGCGTCGGGGCCGGCGCCCGGCGGCGGCGGCCGTGCGCAGTGACGCGTCTCCGGCCTGCGGGGCAAGTGCAGGCAAGGTTTGCCCCGAGCCTCGATCTGCTGGGAGTACGGGGGTTGCGGTGGGCCGCGCTGGGTGCGCCGACCCCTGGGCACCACGGCCAGCCCGGCCTCACGGGGTCCCGAGGCACCCCTGGCGCGTCCCCGAGGCTTCGATTGGTAACAGGCTGTGTCCTTTCTTTTCAGCACGTGGACACGGGCAACTCTTACCTCTGTGGGTACCTGAAGATTAAAGGCCTTACGGAGGTAAGCACTCAGCGCAGGCCGTCGGTGTGCGCTCCCAGCGTGTCCTGTGGGCCGCGGCCGCAGTCCTCTTTTTACCTTTGGTGCTGAGGGCCCAGCCCTGGGCCTTGTGCGGGTCAAACACGAGTTCTGCCCTTGAGCTGTGACCCTGACCCTCACAGATCTTTTAAAGAAAGGGTTGTAAATATGCCCCAGTAGGACTAACACTCTCGATTTTCTTATTAATCCCCCCCACTTTTGTGTGTGTGCGCGCAGTCCTGGGGGTTAAACCCAGGGGCATTCTGCCTCCAAGCTACACTCCTAGCTCTATTTTGTAATTCTTTATTTTGAAACAGGGTCTCACTAAATCGCGGAGGGCTTCACTGAGTAGCTGAGGCTGGCTGCGAGCCTACGCGCCTCCTGTCTCAGCCTCCCAAGGAGTGGGACTACAGGATGAGGCTTTTTAAAAACTGTGCGGTACTAGGGATTGAACCCAGGGCATTCTGCCTCTGAGCTACACCTCCCAGTCCTATTTTTTATTCTTCTCGCTAAGTTTTAGAGGGCCTCACGAGGTTGCTGAGGCTGGCCACGAACCTGCGATCCTCCTGTCTTGGCCTCCCAAGTACTGGGATTACAAGTGTGCACCACCATGCCACTTTAAAAAAATGCCACGTGTATGTAGTCAGAGTGCAGCCACTGCCCTTATCGTGGTTCAGCAGTCTCAGACAAGCCCATCACTCAAGAACCAAGTTTCACTGGAACAGCGCCAGGGGCCATCCACGCCTGTTCCGGTTTTGCTGGCCCGCGGCGTGGGCTGCCCGGCAGAGCCCCAGCACTCGCGCTCCGGCCTGTCCTGCCCGTGTGGCCTTCCACGCTCCGCCTTGCGGTTTCCTCGCCTGTGAAGTGAGTTCAGTATCGCTGTGCTCACTCGGCGACTCACCCCACTTTGAGGAGCGCCCGGCGCGCCTCTGTGGTGATGCCAGCTCGCGTGCCCGCCTCTTGGTTTTGCTTTTGCTTTTTTCATTTTTGCCATGCTGGGGATGGAACCCAGGGCCTTGCGCCTGCTAGGCAAGTGCTCTACCACCGAGTGGCACACCGAGCCGCGCGCGTGTGTGTGTGTGTGTGTGTGTGTGTGTGTGTGTGTGTGTGTGTGAGAGAGACTAGGGATTGACCCCAGGGGCATTCTGCCTCTGAGCTCTACCCTTAGCTCCGTGTTAAGTTGTGGAGGACCTCACTAAGTGGCTGAGGCTGTCTTTGAACGTGTTATCCTCCTGTCTCACCTCCCAAGTACCGGGATTACAAGAGCGTGTCACCACGCTTGAGTCCATTCCCAGCATTCGGGAGGCTGAGACAGAAGGATCCTGGTTTGGGGACAGCCCCAGCTACTTAGGGAGGCCCTTTGCAACTCAGAGAGAGTTTCTTTATTGTTTCAAAATAAAGAATAAAAAAAAATAGGGCTGGGGGTGTAACCTCAGAGGTAGAATGCTCCTGGGTTCCATCCCCAGTAGTGCAAATTGAATGAATGAATGAATGAATGAATGAATGAACGAACGTACAAGCCAGGGATGGTGGCACACACTTGTAATCCCAGCCCTTGGGAGGCTGAGACAAGAGAGTCACAGGTTCAAAGCCAGCTTCAGCACTGTAGGGAGGCTCTCAGAAACCTAGTGAGACACTGTTTCCCAATAAAGAAAGAAAATCGGGCTAGAGGTGTAGCTTGGAGGTAGAGTGCCTCTGGGTTCCATCCCCAGTACAAAGCAAAAAACAAAAGAATATAAAATGTATAGTTTATTTGAACTAGACCATATAAATGACTCCGTTGTCTTCTTCATGTACAAATGCAGAATATTAAAAATTCACCTGGAGCTGGTCGTGGCGGCACATGCTTGTGATCACAGCATTTGGGAGGCTGGGACAGGATCACAGGTTCGAGGCCAGCCTCAGCAGCTTAGCTAGACCCTGTTTCCAAATAAAATAGGCTTAAGGGTGTAGTTTGGAGGTAGAGTGCCTCTGGGTTCAATCCCCAGCCCCCCAACACTTACACACGCAAGTTGGAGGTAATTTGCCTCACATCCGCAAATGGTGCGCAGCTTTAGAGGTTGTTCGTGTGCCTTCCAGAAATGACGTCCTAGAATTGGAAGAATGGGTCTTAAGTAGCCTTCTCTGCAGCTCGGAGCGAGCGAGCGGCTGGTTGGTGGGCGGAGTGTGGTCTTTCCCAGGGAGCCTGGCCCGGCATGGGCGGGCACGGCCGGCCCTTCACTCAGCCGGAGCCCCCGCCTGGGCGGGCGTCGCTGGCCCGCTCTCCCTGTGGCGCGGTTTTCTAATCCCTCCTTCCGCTGCCCTGATTTGGCTGGATAGCCGGGTGCTCGGTCTCCTGTGCCTGCCCTGAGAAACGTTTGCTTTTGGGTGACTTCTGTACGCATCGAATCTCACTCACGGGGCTTTATTTTATTCTCAGCACGGGGTGCGTGTGGTCACCCCGACTCTGCCCCAGGTCTTAGAAGTCAGTGCAGACGCCGCCCTTAGGTGAGCCGGTGGGTCGGGATGTGGCTGCTCCCGCTGCAGAGGGCCGCTTCCTTGACTTCATCTTCTGCCCTCGGTGGGAATTCTGGAAAAAACTCAGTGACAGTGTCTATATGCAGCTTTTAAAATCTCAAGTCAGGTGCTGATTAATAGAACATTTTCCCTTAGTAGTCCTTTCTAAAAATAGTTCATGTAATTGAGTCTATGCCTTAAAAATTAGGTTTCCATTTGGAAAAATGTCTCCCAGCTTCTTCAGTCTGTGTATATAAGTATCCATTTGAGGATCCCAGTTACACAGGTGGGGTGGGGGATTGCGGGGTGGGGGTACTGGATTTGTTTATCCACTCATTTATGTATGTATGTCTGTGCTGGGAACTCAGGGGCATTCTACCTCAGAGCTGTACCACCAACCACCTTTTACTTTTGTTTTGAAACAGGATCTAAGTTGCTGATGGCCACACTAAGTGCTGAGGCTGCCCTGAACCTGTGAGGCTTTTGTATCAGCCTCCCAAACACTGGAATCACAGGCGTCCACCACCATGCCCAGCTCAGATTTATTCTATTTTAAAGTTCACTCTTAGGCCGGGCGTGGTGGCGCATGCTTGTAATCCCCACTCTTGGGAGGCAGAGACAGGAGGATCGCGCAGGTTCGAAGCCAGCCGCGCGCGCTGGCTTAGGAGACCCTGTTTCCAAATAAAAATATAAAAATAGGTCTGGGAGTGTAGCCTGGAGGTAGAAGGCTTCCAGGAACCCCAGTACCATCAAAATAATAATAATAATAATCACAACAACAACAACAACTCTTAGCTTGTGGCACACAATTGTAATCCCAGTACTTACTCGGGAGGCTGAGTCAGGAGGATCATGGTTCGTGGATAGCTTTGGCTACTTAGTGAGGCCCTCTGCAACTTAGAAAGACCCTGTCTTATTTTTTATTTTATTTATTTTTTTGGTGGTACTGGGGTTCCTGGAAGCCCTTCTACCTCTGGGCTACATTCCCAGACCTATTTTATATTTTTATTTGGAAACAGGGTCTCTTAAGCCAGCGAGGCTGGCTTTGAACCTGCGTGATCCTCCTGTCTCCGCCTCCCAAGCACGGGGGTTACAAGCGTGCGCCATCACACCCAGCCTATTTTTTATTTTTTTGTGGTACTAGGGGTGGAACCCAGGGGCTTTTCTACCTCTAGGCTATACTCTCAAACCTATTTCATATTTTATTTCGAAACAGGGTCTCACTAAGTAGCTAAGGCTGGCTTTGAACCTGTGCGATCCTCCTGTCTCAGCCTCCCAAGCTCTGGGATTACAAGCGTGCGCCACCACATCCGGCGGTACTCAACCCTGTTTTAAAATGAAGAATAAAAGAACCTGGTATGGTGGCTCACTCTTGTAATCCCAGCATTTGGAAGGCTGAGGCAGGAGGATCGCAATTCATGGACAGCCTCGGCTCTTTGCAACTCAGTGAGACCCTGTTTCGAAATCGAGAATAAAAAATAGGGCTGGAGGTGTAGCTCAGAGGTACACGGCCCTTGGGTTCCATCCCCAGTACCGCAAAAAAAAAAAAAGATAAAAAATAGGGCTGGGGTTATAGCTCAGAGGTAGAATGGCCTTGGGTTCAATCTCCAGTGTCATAATAAAATAAGTGTGTAAAGTTCACTCTTAGGAAAATAGAAGAGGGCTGGGATGTGGCTCAGTGGTTAGCACTGCCTAGCCCACCTGAGCCCTGGCTCCGTGCCTCAGTGGAGTCTCACACAGCGGGCCTCTTCAGCCCCTCAAGCCCGGGGCCGTGTTCCTGGACCCTCTGAGCCAGAGGCATGGGGTGCAGCCTGCGTCTCTCAGGAAGGTCCTGAGCTGCAAGCAGGCCGAGCCGGGGGTGTGGCAAAACCGTCCCTTTGTGAGTATGGCTGGATGTCCAGTGTGAAACTGGAGGTGCTCGGCGGGAACCCTGCCTCCCGGGCTTGTGGCTCCAGCGCGTGCCCGGAGGCCTCAGGGCCGCGCCGGCGAGGCCAAGGAGTCGTTTGCCTGGTTGGCTTGTCGGTTGGTTGGCTGGCTTGACGCACGCAGAGAAATGATAGATTTTTTACTATGTTGACTTTTTCTTCCATTAATTTTTTTTCTAAATATTTGGAGCCTACTTACAAGCACATAACCAAATAGAAAAAGTAGCAGTATTCTTGCTTTTTCAGCATCGTGTTGGACAGTGCTGGTGGAGCCCAGGGCTTGTGCATGGCAGGTGTACTCTGCCATGAGCTGTGCCCAGCTCCTCAGTGGCACGGGGCCTTGTGTGTGTGTGGCACTGGGGATTGAATCCAGGGCTGCTCTACCTCCCAGCTACATCCCCACCCTTTTCTCTTATTTATTTATTTATTTATTTATTTATTTATTTTTGTGGTGTTGGGGTTGGAACCCAGAGGCTTTCTACCTATTCACCCCCAGACCTACTTTGTATTTTATTTGGAAACAGGGTCTCACTAAGTTGCTGAGAGCCTCTCTAAGTAGCTGTGGCTGGCTTCGAACCTGCGCGATCCTCCTGTCTCTGGGATTATAAGCATGCACCACCACGCCCCACTCTTTTTATTTTGAAATAGAGTCTTGCTGAGTTGCTGAGGGCCTCAAACCTGTGGTCCTCCTGTCCCAGCCTCCCGAGTACTGGGATTGCAGGCGTGCACCACCATGTCTGGTCAATGACTTGCTCTTGTTTTTGTGGCCCTGGGATTAAACCAAGGGCCATTCTGCCTCTGAGCTACACCCCAGCCCTCACTTTGTTTTTAACAGAGTCCCGCGAGGTTGATGAGAGTCTCACTACTTTGAGACTATCCTCAAACCTATGCGTCTTCTGCCTCAGCCTCCCAGGTACTGGGATGGCAAGCGTGTGCCACTGCCCGGCCGACATGTTTTTAGTAGTTGCAGTTTTACGTTGCAGGCATGATTTACATCTGTTTTCCTTCATGTAAATTGTTCATAATTTATATAATAGAATTAAATGTTTACTCAATATTTTAAGGTATTTCTACCAAAACTGTTTCCAAGGCTGGAAACTTCAAGAATTGGCGTCAAAGGTCCTGGCATGGCGGTACATGCCCGTGTTCCCAGTGGCTTGGAATGCTGGTGAGACAGGAGGGTCACGGGTGGGAAGCCAGCCTGGGCAACTTAGTAAGACCCTGTCTCAAAAACAAATAAAAAGAGCTAGGGCCGGGCGTGGTGGCGCACACTTGTAATCCAGCATTTGGAAGGCTGAGACAGGAGGATCGCGGTTCGTGAACAACTTCAGCTACTACTTAGTGAGGCCTTTTGTAACTCAGCGAGACTCTGTTTTCAAATAAAGAATAAAAAATAGGGCTGGGGGAGTAGTTTGGAGGTAGAATGATGCTCCTGGGCTCCATCCCCAGTACCAAAGAAAAAAGAGCTTGGGGTGTCGCTCAGTGGTAGAGTACCCCTCGGTGGATCAACTCCCACTACTGCAAAAAAAAAAAAATTTAAATGAATGGCAAAAAGGGACCAGCAGCCGAGCCAGTGTGAGAGCCAGCGGGCCGCTCCGTGGTTTGAGGAGACCCAGCTAGAAACGTGCGCTTTGGGGGGCTCTTAGGGGAGTGCGGGAAGTAAAAAGCACTAAATTGTGAATCTGCTTTACATGCTGGAGCAGTCAGAGTTTACTGTGGTGGAAATCATCTACGTAAGAAGGGAAGTCCAAAGACCCTATAATATCTGGACGTTTTATTTATTTATTATTTGTGTGTGTGTGTGTGTGTGTGTGTGTGTGTGTGTGTGTGTTATTGGGGACTGAACCCAGGGCACTCTAAGTTTGAGATACACCACCGGCCCAATTTTATTTTTAGTCTTGAAGCAGGGTCTCCGTAGGTTGTTGAGTCTCACTACTTGCCGGGGCGGTCCTTGAACCTGTGACCCTCCCGTCTCGGCCTCCTGAGCAGCGGGATTGCAGGCGTGGGCCGCCGTACCCGGCTGCGTCTGGGCGGTTTACATTTGGATTTATTTTCTCAGCACAGTTGGCAAGGCAGCTGCTTCTGATTCTGGTTTGGGTTGTTGACGGTAGGATTGGCGTGTCGAGGCCTTGGGACAAAGAACAACTTTGATTCTTCCTTTCCAAAAGGTTAACGGGCTCGGGGTGTCACTCGGTAGTAGCGCGCAGCCATAGCGTGCGCGAGGCCTGGTGTCCATTCCCAGCACCAAAGATAAGCTTAGCCTGCGTGGGGGCCCGGGGAGGCGGCTTAGTGGGAGGGACTTTGCTTTCGCTTGTCGGAGACCCTGGGTTCAGTCCTTGGCACCGCAGCAGCAGAAAGAGGTAAAGCCCTCATTCAGCATCCTCTTTGCCTTTGCCGCAGGAGTACCCGACCCTCACGACCTTCTTCGAAGGTGAGATCATCAGTAGAAAACACCCTTTCTTAACTCGCAAGTGGGACGCAGACGAAGACGTGGACCGCAAACACTGGGTAAGGCCAGGCGGAGCCGGGGGAGCCGGGCCGGGGCCTGGTCCTTACGGGCAGCGCTGCGGGCCTGGCAGCCAGGGAGAGTCGTACGCACAGAGACCACCTGCTCTCACCCTGAAGAGCCCAGCCTGCAGTGCCCCAAGAAGGCGACCCCGGCCTCCACGCCCCGCTGGTGCCGCTGTCAGATCCTAGCAGTCTCCCGGTCCTTCCCCTGTGTCAGCTCTGTGTGCCCCTGTGAAGCACACGGCAGTCCTGGCTGGGGAAACCTGGGGTGGGGGACAGTGTTCCTCTCCGATTGTCCTGGTAGACATAGGACAGGCTTAGACCAAGTACCACCAGGACGCCACCAAAGAAGCTCAGGCTCCTCCTCTTCAGGTGTCAGGCACGGGTGTTCTCACTCGTCGGTGGTGAACATGGAGAGGCAACTTAGACATGCTGTCCTGGGCCAGGCATGGCAGTGCACACTTGTAATCCCCGCGCTTGGGAGGCTGAGACAGGAAGGCCACAGGTTCGCGGCCAGCCTCAGCTACTTAGGCTCTCAGCAACCTAGACAGAACCCGTTTCAAAATAAGAAATAAAGCCGGGCGTGGCAGCGCACCCTTGTAATCCCAGTACTTGGGAGGTTGAGACAGGAGGATCGCACAGGTTCGAAGCCAGCCTCAGCTACTTAGTGAGGCTCTCAGCAACTTAGTGAGACCCTGTTTCCACATAAAGTATAAAATAGGTCTGGGAGTATAGCCCGGAGGTAGAAAGCCGTTGGGTTCCACCCCCAGAACCACCAAAAATAAATAAATAAGAAATAAAGTCGGGCTGGGGTGTAGCTTGGAGGTAGAACGCCTCTGGGTTCAAACCCTAGGACCAAAAACAAACAAAAAACTGTCCTGGGGTCTCTCCCCGGCTGTTAGCCAGGTCTTTTGTTTCAACAGCCTGTTTCTCAGCCTACCCTGACAGCCTCTGATGGATTACACCACTGCAGTGGTGAAGTTTTGTTTTCATTTTTGTGTGTGGTATTGGGAATCGAACCCAAGGGTGCTGTACTTCAAAGCTATGCCCCCGGGCCCCTCCTATTTATTTATTTATTTATTTATTTATTTATTTATTTATTTTGGTGGTACTGGGGTTCCTGGAAACCCTTCTACCATAGGGCTACACTCCCAGACCTATTTTTTTTTTTTTTTACATTTTTATTTGGAAACAGGGTCTCCTAAGCCAGCGCACACGGCTGGCTTCGAACCTGTACGATCCTCCTGTCTCCGCCTCCCAAGCACGGGGATTACAAGCGTGTGCCACCACGCCCGGCTTATTTTTTATTTATTTTTTAAGTTGCCGAGGCTGGGCTTGAACCTGCGCTCCTCCTGTGTCGGCCTCCCAAGTACTGGGATTAGAGGTGTGCACCACCACACTTGCTAAATTGATGTTGAACACAGAGGAAGTCCGATGGGCTTATCCTTATAAACTGGCAGAAATGCCCTGCCAGCAAAGAAGATTCTGGAATCC
This sequence comes from Muscardinus avellanarius, assembly GCF_963383645.1. Lineage (NCBI taxonomy): Eukaryota > Metazoa > Chordata > Mammalia > Rodentia > Gliridae > Muscardinus > Muscardinus avellanarius. The sequence continues at coordinate 5,846,458 of NC_137802.1, read as the reverse complement.
CTTCTTCCTTCTTCCCACTGCCAGTCATACCTGTGTCTGAGCTCTGGCCTGGCCCCGGGCCCACGGCCTGCGGGTCTGTATAGAATCTGGTCCGCGTCGGCCTCACTGCATTATCAGCTGTCTTACTAATGCTTTTCCAAATTCTGGATTTCGGTTAAACTCGAAGCTGGTCGCGTGCAGGCCTGTCAGCCCAGCACTTGGGAGGCCGAGACAGGACTGCAGGTCCCAGGCAGTGCCTGGGAACTTAGTGAGACCCTGGTTCAAAAGAAAAATGATCAACTAGGTCTTGGGGCATGGCTCAGAGGTGGAATGCCCTTGGGTTCAATCCTCAGTACACACCTACTACAGAAAACTTAAACTTAAGCCTTTTGAAACATTTTTCTGAAAGCCCCGAGTTTTGGCACCAGCCCTCTGATTATCTCACGCTGTTTTTTGCTTTCAGGGCAAATTTCTGGCTTTTTATCAGTATGCAAAATCATTTAACTCAGATGACTTTGACTATGAAGAGCTGAAGAATGGGGATTACGTGTTCATGAGGTGGAAGGTAAGCCCGCGCGGCCTGTCCAGCCGCCCTCGGGCCTGCGCTGCGCTGCACCGCACCTGCCTGCCTGGAGTCCGTGCCCAGAGCCTGCCACGGTGTCCCCAAATCAGGGCCCTGGCACACTTGTCAAAAGCCCACACAGGCCGGGCACGGCGGTGCACACCTGTAATCCCAGTTCTTGGGAAGCTGAGACAGGAGGATCGTAGGTTGAAGACCAGCCTCAGCAATTTAGCAACACCTGCCTCAAAATAAAAAAGAAGCCGGGCGTGGTGGCGCGCACTTGTAATCCCAGCATTCGGGAGGCTGAGACAGGAGGATCGCGGTTCACGGACAGCCTCAGCAACTACTTAGTGAGGCCCTCTGCAATTCAGTGAGACCCTGTTTCAAAAAAAAAAAAAAAAAAATAGGGCTGGGGGTGTAGCTCAGAGATAGAACGCCCCTGGATTCCATTCCCAGTACCGCAAAAAATAAAAAATAAAAATAAAGAAAACATTCTGGGGCTGAAACTCAGTGGTAGAGTACCCCTGCATTCAATCTGCAGCGCCACAAAACAAAACGGACAAGCAAAAGAGCGTGCGCGGCTCCGGAGCGCACAGGTAGGGCCAGCAGGGGAGGCCCCGTGTAGGTGGGCGCCCCGGACCGGCTTCTGCCTCGTCCCCTTTCTCCCACCTGGGAACCCCCTGAAGCTCCAGGCTGAGCCACCGAGCGTCGTGTGGGTACACCTGCACTTAGTCATCGTGTGCCCTTCCCCCGCGGCTTGAACGCGCCAGTGACCGCTCTCTCCCTCCACATCCTTGTCCTGGGGCCCTGAGCGACCGGGGATGGACCGTGGCTTTCCCACCGCGCTCCCTCTGGTGACTCGATGGACAGGCCCTGACCTCAGCCCCAGGAGCCCTTCAGGGTGGCGTGGAGGCGCACGCCTATCGTCCCAGTGCTCCGGGAGGCTGACAGTGGGGCCGCAGGTTTGCAGCCAGCCTCAGCAACTTAGCGAGGCCCTCTGCAACTTAGCAATAAACAATAAAGTAGGCTGAGGGTGTGGCTCCGAGGCAGAATGGCCCTGGGTTTAATCCCCAGAACCACAAAATTTAAAATTAAAAAATAAAATAGATCTGGGGCTGTAATCAGAGGTACAATGCCCCTTGGGTCAGCGCTCAGTAACTAGCACGCACACATGCGCGCGCGCGCGCACACACACACACACACACACACACACACACACACACACGTCACAAGAGAGCGAAATCATGGGGCAGGTTTGTTGAGTAACGGACCTGTGCACCACCTTCCGCCCCGAGTGCCCCATCTGTATGAAGAAAGCTGCTTGTCATGACCCCTTGCCGGCTTCCGTAAGGGCGAATCATCAGGTGTAGCCGTTCGCTACCTTGTCTATGTAGACCGGAGCATCTGGGGTGGGGGCCTCGTTCCAACACGGAGCCTGCCCTCGCCCGCCGGCCGCCTGTGGGAAGCGTGCCACCGAAATGGGGAGCATCTCATCCTCATCTATTTTGTTGGGGCTTTTTATGTTTTGTTTTGTTTTTGTGTAGCTGAGGATAAAACCCAGGGGCATCCTACCTCTGAGCTATACCCCTAGCACTATTTTTTTTTTTTTTTTGTAACAGTATGTCATTAAGTGAGGGCCTTGCTGAGACTGGCCTCAAACCTATAATCCTCCTGTCTCAGTCGTTCTAACTTATTTATTTTGCAGTACTAGAGATGGAACCCAGGGGCATTGTACCTCCAAGCTACACCTCCAGCCCTATTTCTTTTCTCTTTTTTTTTTAAACAGAGTCTCACTGAGTTGCAAAGGGCCTTGCTAGTAAGTAGCTGAGGCTGTCCATGAACCATGATCCTCCAGTCTCAGCCTCCGGAATGCTGGAATTATAGGCATGTGCCACCTCGCCCGGCTTTAGTTGCCCTCATTTTTTCTGGAAGCCCTTCTACCTCCGGGCTACACTCCCAGACCTATTTTACACTTCTTTTTTATTTGGAAACAGGGTCTCTTAAGACAACGCGGCTGGCTTCGAACCTGCGTGATCCTGTACCCGCCTCCCAAGCGCGGGGATGAGAAGCATGCCCACCACACCCGGCATAGTTGTCCTAATTTAAAAGAAAAAAAATTTTTATTTTATTTTTTATTTTTTTTTTTTTGTGGGTCTGGGGGTGGAACCCAGGGGCATTTGACCTCCAAGCTACACCCCCTACCCTATTTTTTATTCTTTATTTTGAAACCGGGTCTCACTGAGTTGCAGAGGGCCCCACTAAGTAGCTGAGGCTGTCCGTGAACCACGATCCTCCAGGTCTCAGCCTCCCGAATGCTGGGATTACAAGTGTGCGCCACCACGCCTGGCTTAAAAGAAAAAGTTTAACCAGCACAATAGTGCATACTTGTGATCCCAGCATGTGGGGGCTGAAACAGGAGAGTTGTAGGCTTGGGGCAAGTGTGCAGTAAATTAGTGAGACCGTGTTTTAAAACAATAAGTAAGCTGGGCATGGTGGCGCACGCTTGTCATCCCAGCATTCGGGAGGCTGAGACCGGAGGATCGCGGTTCACAGACAGCCTCAGCTACTTAGTGAGGCCCTCTGCAACTCAGTGAGGCCCTGTTTCAAAATAAAGAATAAAAAATAGGGCAGGACGTGTAGCTTGGAGGTCAAATGCCCCTGGGTTCCATCCCCAAACCCTCAATAAATAAATTAATTAATTAATGCTGAAAAACAGGCTTAGGGTATAGCTCAAAAGTAAAATGCCCCTGGGTTCAATCTCCAGTACCTTCTTAACCCCCAACACACAACTCAAAAAGAGTTCTTAGAAAGCCGGGCGTGGTGGCGCACGCTTGTAACCCCAGCATTTGGGAGAATGAAACAGGAGGATCACAGTTCACTACCAGCCTCAGCTACTTAGGCCCTTTGCAACTCAGACCCTGTTTCAAAATAAAGAATAAAAAATAGAGCTGGGGGTGTTGCTCGGAGGTAGAATGCCCTGGGTTCCACCCCCAGTACTGCAAAAGAAAAAAAGAAGTTCTTAGAGCCCCCTAGTGCTTGGCAGGGAGCCCCGGGGTCTGCAAGCTCTGCTGCTCACCCACGCGCCCCTCCTTTCTGCACAGGAGCAGTTCCTGGTCCCAGACCACACCATCAAAGACATCAGCGGTGCTTCCTTTGCTGGCTTCTATTACATCTGCTTCCAGAAGTCGGCGGCCTCCATAGAGGGCTACTACTACCATCGGAGCTCAGAATGGTAAGCCCCACAGCCAGGGCCTCCTGGGGAAGCCTCAGCTGGCTGCACAGCTCGTGCTCTTGAGGGCTGGGCTCGCTCGGTGCCCTCTGAGCAAGCGTGATGGGCACACCTGCCGTCCAGTCCTTGGGAGGCTGGGATGGCTGAGCAAGGCCTCCGCACCTTACCAAATAAAAACAATAAAACAGGGCAGAATTCCCCTGGGTTCAATCCCAGTAACACACACAAAGACGACCTCGGTTGCTCAGAATTGGGGCTCATTTCTATCCACAGAACAAACGAAAAGAAAAGGCAGTTTTGGGGAAGGAATTCATTCCTAAACTCGCTCCCCAGTGGTGCAGGGATGGAACCCCGGCCCTCGTGCTGGCTGGACGAGGCTCGGGCCCTGAGCATCACCTCCTAGACACACTGGCACCACGGCACCGAGAGTGCCGGCATCGGCCTGGCTGGCTTTGCATTTACCACTCGCCAGTCAGCCTGCCGCGTGCCATTCCGTCCCCTGTGGGTGGCGTAGATGTCGCGCTTGGCGCCACACTCACGCCGCACGTGTTTGGCGGGGTCCGACGGCCCTGCCCACGGCCCCGGCAGCGCCTCAGTTGCGTCCAGGGGCCCCGGCCCCGGCTGCTTATTGAGTGCACTGCTCGGCCTAGAGGGCTCGTGGGCCCAGACGCCTTGCTCAGTGGCCAGCCCTTAGCCACGAGGACGAGGCTCTCAGCAACTCTTCTCAAATGAGGTTTTGAACCTTTTCCTAGTTCTTTTTATGTTATTGTATTGTATTGGAAGATGAGCCCAAATCATCCTTCCTCTGAGCTACACTCCCAGACCTCTGTCGTGTGTGTGTGTGTGTGTGTGTGTGTGTGTGTGTGTGTGTGTGTGTGACTAGAGCTTGAACTCAGGGGCATTCTCCTCCAAGCTACACCTTGGGCCCTTTATCTTTTTGTTTTGTTTTGGTGATACTGGAGATGGAATCCAGGGGCTTTTTCTACCTCCGGGCTATATTCCCAGACCTATTTTATACTTTATTTAGAAACAGGGTCTCACTAAGTTGCTGAGAGCCTCACTAAGTAGCTGAGGCTGGCTTCGAACCTGTGCGATCCTCCTGTCTCAGCCTCCCAAGTGCTGGGATTACAAGCGTGAGCCACCACGCCCGGCTTTATTTTTTATTTTGAAACAGGATCTTATTAAATTGCTGAGGCTGGCCTCAAACAGGTGAGCCTCCTGTCTCAGCCTCCCAAGTACTGGGATTACAAGTGTGTGCTACCATGCTTGGCTCTATAATTCTTTTTATTAAATAACAGCTTCATTAAGTTACTTTTATACTCCAAACAATTCATTCATTTGAAGTATACAAGTCAGTGGTTTTAGAATACTGAGTTGTGTAACCAGCTACACTTTTCTTTCTTTCCTTTTCTTCTTCTGATGTGCATCATGCATGCTAGGCAAGTGCCGTGTCACTGAGTCGCACCCCAGCCTGGAGCATCTTCATCCCCATTAGGGGAACCCATCCCCCTTAGCCACCACCCTCATCCCCTCCCAGCTTTAGGCACTGTCTTTGCCTATGTGTAGGTCTGCCTGTTCTGGGTGTTTTGTATAAATACAACCCTACGACATGTAGCCCTTTCTCTGAGGGTTCATCCTTGATGGGGCATGTATCAGAACTTCCTTTTTATTACCAAATAATTTTCCATCATGTGTATACACCACATTTCATTTACCTGCCCATCACCTGCTGGCCATAGGTCATAGGTACACAGGTCATGGGTACACAGGTCATGGGTACACAGGTCATAGGTACACAGGTCAGGGGTACACAAGTCATAGGTACACAGGTCAGTCGTGGGTACACAGGTCATAGGTACACAGGTCATGGGTACACAGGTCAGTCGTGGGTACACAGGTCATAGGTACACAGGTCATGGGTACACAAGTCATAGGTACACAGGTCGTGGGTACACAAGTCATAGGTGCACAGGTCATAGGTACACAGGTCATAGGTACACAGGTTGTGGGTACACAGGTCATAGGTACACAGGTCATGGGTACACAGGTTGCCGCGTCCCTGCTGGGAGCTCCTCTGGGCTTCTCCCTGGGTGTGAGACTGCTGGTCGCACCTTCACTCTATATTTAACTTTCTGAAGAACCGCCAGACTCCGGCGGCATTTTCTCTGGAGCTTACCAAGAGTGCTCTACCTCCCAGCCACACTCCCAGCCTTTTTTTTTTTTTTCTCCCCTTGGTACTGCAGATTAAACTTAAGGGCATTCTACCTCTGAGCTACACCTACAGCCCTATTTAAGTTTTATTTTGAAACAAAGTCTTGCTAGATGAGAGCTTCGCTAAGTTGCTGAGACTGGCCTTGAACATGCAGTCGGTCCTCTTGTCTCAGCTTCCCAAGTACTGGGATTACAGGTGTGTATGACCATGCCAGTTTAGCCCATTTTTATTTTGAAACAGGATCTTGCTGCTTTGTTGAGGCTGGCCTCCACCCCGCGGGCCTCCTGTTTCAGCTTCTTAAGTGCTGGGATTGAGAATCTGTTTCAGATTCTCAGGTGACCTGTGTACCACGACCTGTGTGCACCACCAGGCCCACTAGGTTCTCTGGTCCCTTCATGATTCGAGCAGAATGTCTAAAAAATGAGTCACTCTCTGCGTGCTTCAGAAGAATCAACCAAAAAGAAATCAGCTGGATTCAACTTGAGAAGAATGACATGGATTAACCCAGCCCGGACACGGGGCACGCACCGTAGCCCCCGCTCCTCAAGAGGCCGAGGCAGGAGGGATCGCTCGAGCCCAGCTCGAGGCCAGGCGGGACCACAGCAGGGGGCCTATCTCCAAACAGGGATCAGCGCCAGGCAGGCGCCACACCTGCGATCTCGGTACTTGGCATACTGAGACAGGAGGGCCACCGGTTCACAGCCAACCTCAGCAATTTAGTGACAACACCCCCATTAAAAAAAATAGGGATAGAATGTTCTGGATTCCATCCCCAGCACCTCTCCCCACACGTGCACACCGTGGATTGGCTTTGAGGCCGGCTGAACTGCCTGCGCTCCGGTTTGGGGGTCTCTGCTAGCCTTTGCTCGGGGAGCACGAGGCGACTACTCCCTGTTCTGTCTCTTCCCCCATTACAGGTACCAGTCCCTCAACCTGACCCACGTCCCCGAACACAGTGCACCCATCTATGAGTTCCGGTGACAGCGGCTCCGAGCGGCAAGCAAATAAAACTGAACTTGGCAGCAAAGAGCTTTGCCAAGAAAACCGTACCTGCCAGAACCAGGGGAGCTGTGTTCCTGTTTCTTCACGAGCAGAAAGCATGAACGCCGGCCCAGAGTCCGAGGCGCCCGGCGGCGGGCAGGTGGAGGGAGCCGGCTCCCTCCTGGGCCTCTCCGTGGCAGTTTGGTCGGCTTGTGTTTCTGAGCTACTTAAACGCACTTTTCCTTCCTGCACAGCTAACTTGCGCAGCACTGCAGTGCCCACCCTCCTCGCCAGCCGTCCTCGGCCTTGGTGCTCGCGGCCGAGTGCAGCGTGGCTCTGGGTTCCACGCCTGTGGGTCGAGGGGAGCCACCGAGCCCGGGCGCGGCCGTCGGGTTTCCTGGGCCTGCCGTCAGGGCTCACTAAACTTAAGGCTTCCAGACCCCGGCAGGGACAGATTTCCAGCCTGCTTACTCAGCATGTTTGCTCCACACCTTTGAACTCGAGGGCAATACTAAACTTACAGAGAAGAGTTTTTTTTATGACAAAATTATTTTTATGGTCCCTTTACTGAGGACCCTATGGCAAATGCACAATTATTCAGAATTACATTTTATCGTTTTCACATTGAAAACAGCAAATGTTGACTTAGTAATTTTTATATCTATATCTCTATGTGTAAGTATATTTAATCAACCAGCAGTTTTGAAACGAGTCATCCTGGTACAAAAGTTTTGCAGCATCGCATAAATTACAGTGCTAAACAGAAACTGTTTTGGGGGCCAGTTTAGCATTTGTACCTCCCCCTTTTGCTACTCACGACCACAGTGCTCCGGCGCCCTGGCCCCGGGGCAGGGGCCTTCCCAGGCCCTCGTCCTCCAGAGCGGCGGGAACAGGGTGGGGGGCGGGACATGAACACGCTCGAGTCACGCGCGGCTCATGTGCCAAAGTGTGTGTGTGTGTGTGTGTGTGTGTGTGTGTGTTTCATTTTTGTTTTTCTAAGTGTTTAAAAAGCGTAACAGGTTGGCGTCAGTTGTAGCCCACAAGTACAGACAGGGCTTTGAGGAATTGGCGTTTTCAGGGGGTTTATAAGACGTAGTCTGAACACAGAAGGGAAAGCTTTAGAAACGAAGTGGCGTGGGGGCTGGGCACCGAGCTCAGCGTTAGGGTGCCTGCGCGAGGCCCTGGGTTCCGTCCCCAGCCTTGCAAAAAAAAAAAAAAGCAGTGTAACCCACGGAGCAGAGCCGCCTGCAAGTTGCGCCACAGCCCGTGGGTGGTGTAAGAAGGCGAAGCCCTTCGGCAGTAGGAGAGGCAGGGACGTTGTGTATTCTAAGAAGTGGCTTTCCTTTTGATGGCATGTACTGTATGTTACTGAGACTGAATGTTAGGGGAAGCCTTAAGCAGATTTGGGGAAAGTAGCCAGTGGGCACTTGTGGCGTCTACAACGTGTGGTCCCGAGACGGGCACAGAGCTGGCCCCGCGCAGTGGGCCTGGGAACCCTAAGAAGCTCCCCGCTGACGTTGGTGGAAATTGTCCACATCCCTTCCCAGAGACGAGTGGGACGAGCTTCCTGGACCGGAGGACCCGAGCCAGAGGCAGTGGGACCAGCTGCGGCTGCAGCTGCCAGGGAGGCCGAGGCAGGCAGGGGGTGGCATGAGCCTAGGAGTTTGAGGCCAGCCTGGGCAACGCAGTGTGACTCTGTCTCAAAACAAACAAAAACCTGCCACATTTCGGCACGGCATCGAGCGGCTGGCTCTGGTCACGCCCCTGCGCCGCACACCGTGGCTTTGGCTAAGCTGCGGTGCCCCGGCTTCCCTCGCGGGCGCACGCCATTCCCCTCAGCCTGCCTCGCCCTCCTCTCCCGCCTTGGGCCTTAGCGCCTGCATTCACCCGCCCCTGCCACGGGGGACGTCCCCAGAGCCAGGGCCGGGCATGGCTCCGAGCGGCCCGGCCAGGGAGGGCCCGCGGACACCGCTGGTGTTCTTCCAGAGCCTGCGATGGGGATGCGTCCCTTTCCCCCATGTTAGGTTGGTAAAGAAATGCGCCAGTTGTGCTGGGAAAAATGGAGATCGGAGACCTTTGCGAGATCCTTCAGATAGATGTGTCTGCGGTGAAGACCTGTTCGCCTAAGTGTGCCCAGCCGCACGGGGTGGGGCTGAGCATCCGCCACCTCCCTTAGTAACGCTCAGCTGACGGCCATCAGCCCCTCTTCCTCCGCTCTGTCCCCGAAGGACCTCGGGGATATCGTCTCCACCTGTACCTGCTCTTTCCCGAACCTTCTCAGCGGTTTACACGCCTCTGATACTATGTGCAATATTTGGGGTTGACGTTGGTATGTCGTACATCGTTAAGAGATCAGCGCGGCCCGCAGATTTCCCAGTCTTCCTCCACCCCAAACAAGCCCGCCGCGAGGTGGGGTCCTAGGGACGTGGCTCTCCTCACCCCTCTGCTCCAGAAGCTTCCAAGCTCTACCGTCCACACCCGAGGCCCCGGACCCAGCCCTCTCGCCTACCCACCCTTTTGGACCCAGCCCTCTCGCCCACCCACCCTTTTAGAGTTTGCTAGGTCGCAGCTGCAGTCCAAAAGTAACGAGACAAAGCCTGATAATAAGAAAGTCATCTGTGCTGTTCTTTTGGCGATGTTGAAATCACTAACTCCAGGGGAGCAAAGGGTTTTGTTTCCCCCCCCCCCAATATCTTTTGCTTTCAGAAACAGGGAATTTATATTTCCTCTTTAAAGCCTTGAATTGATTTTTTTCCCTCATAAAATAGTCTGATAAGCTAATTTTTAAAGAAGAAATGCCATTAAGGCTGTTGTATTGTGGTTTAAAATTACTAACGAGTTCTTGGGAAAAACAAAATAATATTTGATTTTGAATCTTACATGTTTTTAAAAAGTAGATTTGAACGGGCGCAGAGTACGAAGATTTTGTTTCTTTACAGAAGGCGTGTGGAGAGGGTTTGGGATGGGAAAAGTATTTTGCAGAGCTATCAATGTCCAAATACTTTTTAAAAAATAATAAAGGTATTTAAGCAGTGTGCGTCCTCTCTCTCAAGCAGAAGAGTGCCGTCAGCAGAAGCCGGTCCTTCACGGCCCCGTGGCCGCAGCGCACGTCAAGGCTACGTGGCCAGGGACAGGCCGAGGTCCTCTGGGGAACTGTCGCACTGGTCTGGTTTTCCTTTTATTCTAGAAGTTTCTAGCCAGCCACTCCACGCTTTGTTCGTTTTTATATTTCTTTAGAAATCTGGAAGCGAGCCGGGCCTGGTGGTGCACGTTTGTTAGCCCAATATTTGGGAGGCTGAGACGGGAGGATCGCAGGTTTGTGGCCAGCCTCAGCTATGTAGTGAGGCCCTGTTTAAAAAAAAAAAAAAAGGATGTGGAAAGAGGCATTTGTGCAGGGTTTTTTTTGTTTTGTTTGGTTGGTTGGTTGGTTTTGTTTTTGTGATACTGGGGATGGAATCCAGGATCATTTTACCTCTGAGCTACACCACCAGCCCAATTTTTTTTCTTTATTTTGAAACAGAGTCTCACTAAGTTCCCGAGGGTCTCACTAAGTAGGGGTCTCTACTTAGTGAGGGGTCTCTTAGTGGGGGCTCTATGTTGATGAGGCTGGCCTTGAACTCTGAGGCTCAAATGATCCCTCAGCCTCAGTCTCCCCAGTAGCTGGGGCTACGAGTGCGTGCCACTGTGCCTGGCTATATCTCAAAAAAAAAAAAAATGTTTTTTCAGGTCTGGGGATGAAACCCAGGGGCATTCAACCTTTGAGCTTTAATTTGAAACCGGGTCTTACTAGTTGGCAGAGTGCCTAAGTAGCTGAGGCTGATCCTGCCTCAGCTACTTAGAACCGTGATCCTGCAGGCTCAGCCTCCCAAATGCTGGGATTACAAGCATGCGCCACCACGCCCGGCTATCTCAATTTTTTTTTTTTTTTTTTTTGGTGATACTGGGGTTCCTAGAAGCCCTTCTACCTCCGGGCTACACTCCCAGACCTATATTTTTGAAACAGAGTCTCTTAAGCCAGTGCAGCTGGCTTCGAACCTGCACGATCCTCCTGTCTCCGCCTCCCAAGCGCAGGGATTACAAGCGTGCGCCACCACGCCCGGCAATCTCAAAATTTTTAATGCCCAATTTGTGTGTGTGTGTGTGTGTGTGTGTGTGTGTGTGTGTGTGTGTAGATTAAACCCAGGGCATCCATGCATAGTGAGCAAATGCCCTACTACTGAGCTATGCTCCTGGCCATTTTTATGGGCTTGCTTGTTGTATGTGTTGGGAGGGGCTGCTGGGGATTGAACCCAAAGGCATTCTTTTTATTTTGAAAAAAATTTTTACTAAATTGCTGATGCTGAATCCAGGCATGGTAGCACACAGCTTTAATCCCAGTACTTAGGGGGCTGAGACAGGAGGATCGCAGGTTCTCAGCCAGCCTCAGTTACTTAGCAAGGCCCTCCACCACTTTGTGAGACCCTGTTTCAAAAATAAAAGAATAAAAAAATCAGAGCTGGGTGTGGTGGCACACACCTATAATCCCAGCATTTAGGAGGCTGAGACCAGAGGATTGTCATTCCCGGACAGCCTCAGCTACTTAGTGAAAGCACTTTGCAACTCAGTGAGACCCTGGTTCAAAATAAAGAATAAGCCGGGCGCGGTGGCGCACGCTTGTCATCCCCGCGCTTGGGAGGTGGAGACAGGAGGATCGCGCAGGTTCAAAGCCAGCCGCGCGCGCTGGCTTAGGAGACCCTGTTTCCAAATAAAAATGTAAAAGTAGGTCTGGGAGTGTAGCCTGGAGGTAGAAGGGCTTCCAGGAACCCCAGTACCACCAAAAAGAAAGAAAGAGAATAAAAAATAGGACTGGGGGTGTAGCTCAGAGGTAAAATGCCTGTGGGTTCCATCCCCAGTACCGCAAAAAAAAAAAAAAAAAAAAATTGCTGAGGCTGGACTTGAACCTGTGATCCTTCTCTCTCAACCTCCCATGTTGCAGGCGTGCACCCCCCAGCTTTATTTTGAAACCGCCTCCCCAAGTTGCCCAGATTGGCCTCAAATTTGTAATCCCCCCGCCTCAGCCTCCCAAGTGGCTGGGACTACAGGTGTGAGCCACCCTGCCAACTGAAATGGCTGATTTTTAAACTTTGTTTTGGGTTTGGACCATGCATAGGAGCAGTAGAAACAACAGGAAACGTGTTAGATTTCCTTAAGTGCAAAACTACCTGCAAGACAGGGCAAAAGTCATGAGCACGTAAGTTTTCTTCACTGGCCTGACCGCACCTGCACAGAAAAGCGCTGAAAGCTTGAGATGGCTCAGTGAAGACAGGCGGCGTGCATTCGTGTCTGGGTGGTTTTAGGGAATGAGCCCAGGAATTACAGCGTGCGTGCGTGCGTGCGTGCGTGCGTGCGTGCGTGTGTGTGTGTGTGTGTGTGTGTGTGTTACTGGGGATGGAACCCAGGGGCTTTCTACCCCTGGGCTATACTCCCAGACCTATTTTATATTTTATTTGGAAACAGGGTCTCACTAAGTTGCTGAGAGCCTCACTCAGTAGCTGAGGCTGGCTTCGAACCTGCGCGATCCTCCTGTCTCAGCCTCCCAAGTACTGGGATTACAAGGGTGTGCCGCCACGCCCGACTTCTAGTGTTTTATCTAAAACAGGCCCTCACTGCTGATTGGACCCAGGGTGAAGTTCTACTTCTGAGCTACACCCCCAGCCCTATTTTATTTATTTACCTATTTGTGGTACTGGTGAACTGAACCCAGGGTTGTTCTACTTCTGAGCTACACTCCCAGGCCTGTTTTATTTTTTAGTTTGGATACAGGGTCTCACTAAGTTGCTTAGAGCTTCCCTAAGTTGCTGAGGCGGGCTTCGAACCTGCGATTCTCTTGTCTCAACCTCCCAAATACTGAGATTGCAGGGCTGTGCCTTCCTTCAAAGCCCACTGCTATACCCCAGTTCATGGATTCATCACTGGAATTTCCTTCCCGCCTACACACCGCAGGTCCTAGTCCGTCTTGGCCCCGCCCCTGCTAGTATGGCCACGCCCTACCCTCTGGCCACGCCCCGGCCCATCTGGCTCCGCCCCGGCCCACGCCAGCGGTCCCAGGCGGGCGGAACAGATAGTGTCTGGCCCTCCGCTCCACGTCGCCTGTCCGGACTCTAAATCCTGGAGCACCGAGCGCGCTGGAGGACGCTGTTCGCCGTGGGCTTCCGGGCGCACGCGGCGGCCGCCGTCAGACCGGAATTCCCGGCGCCCCGCGGTCGCTGTCGGTGCGCAGATCTCTGCCGCAGCCATGGGGATCTTGGAGAAGATCTCGGAGATCGAGAAGGAGATCGCGCGGACGCAGAAGAACAAGGGTGAGGGCCGGCCCGGGGTGGCCTTCGTTTCTGCCCGCCTCAGTTTTCCTGTCTGTAAAATGGGGGAACAGCTGCAGCCACAGCTGGAGCCGGCTCCGAGGCCGCCCGGCGCGCCCGAGGCAGGGCCAGACACATGCGGCCCAACTCCCCTGTTTGACGGCAGAGTCGCCAAGAGATCCGATCGGTGCTAGACCCGGTCACCGGGCAAAGAAATCCTAGCTGACAGAGCCGGCATCTCACCCAGAGAGAGACGGGGCCGGGGTTCGAACCCCGGTCTTCGGTGGCCCGGGGCGTTCATGCCCGGCTCTATTTTTAAATTATGTTTTGTGGTGCTGGGGATGGAGCCCAGGGGCATTCTACCTCCAGGCCACACTGCCAGACCTATTTTTTATATTTTATTTGGAGACAGGTCTCACTAAGTTGCTGAGAGCCTCACTAAATAGCTGAGGCTGGCTGCGAACCTGCGCCATCCTCCTGTCTCAGCCTCCCAAGCGCTGGGATTACAAGTGTGCGCCACCACGCCCAGCTGTTATTCTTGATTTTGAACCAGGGTGTCACTAAGTTGCGGGGACCTCACTAAGTAGCTGAGGCTGACCACGAACCTGCGATCCTCCTTTCTCAGCCTCCCAAGCACTGGGTTTACATGTGTGCACCACTAAGCCTGGCTCGAGAACTCAATATTTAAAGTAAGCATCTAAAGCCGGGCCTGGTGGCGCATGCTTGTAATCCCAGTATTTGGGAGGATCTGGGTTCACGGCCAGCCTCAGCTACTTAGTGAGGCCCCAGTGAGACCCTGTTTCAAAATAAAGAATAAAAAAAAAAAAAAATAGGGCTAGGGAGATGGCTCAGAGGTAGAACACTCCTGGGTTCCATCCCCAGTACCTCAAACATAAATAAATGAAGTAAGCATCTAGCCAGCCACGGTAGCACACGCTTGTAATCCCAGCATTAGAGAGGCTGAGACAGGAGGATCGTGGTTCGAGGACAGCCTCAGCTACTTAGTGAGGCCCTTGTGATTCAATGAGACCCTGTTTCAAAATAAAGAATAAGCCGGGCGTGGTGGCGCACACTTGTAATCCCAGCATTCGGGAGGCTGAGACCAGAGGATCATGGTTCGCGGACAGCCTCAGCTACTCAATGAGGCCATATGTAGCTCAGTGAGACCCGGTTTCAAAATAAAGAATAAAAAATAAGAATAAAAAATAGGGCTGAGGGTGTAGCTCGGCAGTAGAATGCCCCTGGATTCCAGACCCGTAAAAAAAAAAAAAAACAGAAGAGAGAGAGAGAGAAAGGAGAAGTTTGTTTCTGACAGAAGGAACAACTATTATAAAGGCCTAGAGGCAGGAGTGAACTTGGGATATTCAGGTATCAAAAGGCAGAGCAGAGCTGGGCCTGTGGCGCAGGCCTCTAACGCCTGTAATCCCAGTATTTGGGAGGCTGAGACAGGAGGGTTACAGGTTCAAAGCCACCATCAGCTGCTTAGTGAGGCCCTCTGCAACTTAATGAGACCCTGTTTCAAAAATAAAGAATAGCCGGGCGTGGTGCCGTAGCATTCATTCGAGAGGCTGAGACCAGAAGATCACAGTTCGCGGACAGCCTCAGCTCCTTAGTGAGGCCCTCTGCAACTCAGTGAGACCCGGTTTCAAAATAAAGAATAAAAAAATAGGGCAGGGGGTGTAGCTTGGAGTTTGAATGTCCCTGGTTTCCATCCCCAGACCCACAAAAATAAAGAAAGAAAAATAAAATAACGAATAGCCGGGCGTGGGGGCGCACGCTTGTAATCCTAGAGCTTGGGAGGCTGAGACAGGAGTATTGCACGGGTTCGAAGCCAGCCTCAGCTACTGAGTGAGGCTCTCAGCAACTTAGTGAGACCGTGTTTCCAAATAAAATAAAAAATAAAAAATAGGTCTGGGAGTAGAGCCCAGCGGTAGAAAGAAAGTCCCCGAGTTCTACCCCCAGTACCACAAACAGGGAGGCTGGGGGCATAAGCTCAGATCGAATGCCCCTGAGTTCCACCTCCAATAACCCCCCCCCCTCAAAAAAAGGAAAAATTTGTTAATCCTTGAAATTTAATTCCTCGTCAATCACATAACTTATATACCCACAGCATTTGAAAAAATACCCATGTAATGTCTTGACAGTGATATAAAGGAGAAGAAATGGGAAAGTAATTTATAGTGGGAATAATGTTTATGTCACTGTTTGAATGCTGGACGCCACCAAGACCGATGTCGTGATAACAGCGGTATGCGCCGCACACCTCCGCGCAGCAGGGCCTGGCAGTGGAGGGCAGGCGGGGGGGGGGGGGGGGTTCAGGTAGCCTGCCCGCGTGTTGCCATAGCAACAGGGCATCCCCAGATGGTAACGCTCCGGCCTTCCCTTACTGAGCACAGCAGTTACATCCCTGGGAATTGCGGTACTAGGGATGGAACCCAGGGGCATTCGACCTCCGAGCTGCACCCCCAGCCCTATTTTTTATTCTTTATCTTGAAACCGGGTCTCATGAGTTGCAGAGGGCCTAAGTAGCTGAGGCTGTCCGCGAACCGTGATCCTCCTGTCTTAGCCTTGTTATTATTATTATTATCATTATCATTATTATTATTATTATTAGTGGTGGTACTGGGGTTCCTGGAAACCCTTCTACCTCCGGGCTACACTCCCAAACCTATTTTATATTTTTATTTGGAAACAGGGTCTCTTAAGCCAGCGAGGCTGGCTTGGAACCCGTGCGATCCTCGTCTCAGCCTCCCAAGCGCTGGGATTACAAGCCTGCGCCACCACGCCCGGCTATTTTATTTTATTTTTGAAAGAGGGTCTCACCAAGTTGTGGGGGCCTCCCCAAATTGCTGAGGCTGGCCTTGAACTTGTGATCCTTCCATCTCACCCTCCCTAGTATGGGGGGTTACAGGTATGCGCCACCACACCCGCCCGCCATCCCTGTGAATTTTAATGCATATTAACACTGCCAAGAAGGCCTTGTGTTTACCTGTCAGCAGAGTTAGGTTCTAGGCCCTGAGGATCCCCATCCAGAGGACAAGATCTTACCGTAAATGAAGGGAAGCCAGGCCTGGGGGCGCACATCCCAGTACTTGGGAGGCTCAGACAAGAGGATTACAGGTTCAAGGCCAGCCTCAGCAACGAAGCAGACCCTGTCTCAAAAAAATAAAATAGGCCTTGGGGGCATACCTCCGCTAGAATGCTTCTAGGCTCAACCTCTAGTATCAAATAAATGAGGGGAGAAGCCAAGGTACGCTTTAAGGAGATGGGTATTTTTTTTTTTTTTCCTGATCTCTCTGTGGCAATTGCAGTCCAGTTCTGGTGCTCCCGGCGAGCCCTTGGCCCCTGAGTGGGCTGCACCCGCCCGCCAAGCTTAGAGGCACTTACCTTCTTTTCTTTTCTTTTTTTTCTTTTTTTTTTTTTTTGGCACTGGGAATGAAACCCAGGGGCAGTCTATCTCTGAGCTCCACCCCTAGCCCTGTTTTTTTGATTCTTTATTTTGAAACAGGGTCTCACTGAGTTGCAAAGAGCCTCACTAAGTAGCTGAGGCTGTCCTCAAACCGTGAGCCTCCTGTCTCAGCCTCCCAAGTGCCGGGATTATAAGCATGCGCCACCACGCCCGGCTCTTTTCCTTTTTTTTTGGTACTGGGGATGGAACCCAGGGCATTCTACTTCTGAGCTACACCCCCAGCCCTATTTTTATTCTCTCTTTGGAAACAGGGACTCACTGAGTTGCAGAGGGCCTCACTAAGTAGCTGAGGCTGTCCGCGAACCGCGATCCTCCTGCCTCAGCCTCCCAAGTCCTGGGATGACAAGCGTGCGCCGCCACGCCCGGCCTGGACACTTAGCTTCTGTCTTGCCTTCCATCCTGTAGCCACCGAGTATCACCTGGGCCTGCTGAAAGCAAAACTTGCCAAGTATCGGGCCCAGCTGCTGGAGCCGTCCAAATCCGCCTCGTCCAAAGGGGAGGGCTTCGACGTCATGAAGTCCGGGGACGCCCGAGTGGCGCTCATTGGATTTCCCTCTGTGGGTAAGGTCAGTGACGGTCAGTGCGGGCCCCGGGGACTGTGCTGGTCGGCCTTTCACTGCTGTGGGAAAGGGCCTGAGAAAGGAGAAAATAGGGTTGGGGGTGAGGCTCAGAAGTAGACTGCCTCTGGGTTCAATTCCCAATACTGCAAAAAAATAATAATAATAATAAAGTTTCTTCCGAGGAGCTGCTCAGTAGCTGGGCTTGGTAGCTCTTGCCCGTAATGGCAGATTCCAAGCTAGCTTCAGTAACTTGATGTTTCAAAATAAAATAGGAAGCCGGGCGTGGTGGCGCACGCTTGTCATCCCCGCGCTTGGGAGGCTGAGACTGGACGATCGCGCAGGTTCGAAGCCAGCCTCAGCTACTTAGTGAGGCTCTCAGCAACTTAGTGAGACCCTGTTTCCAAATAAAATATAAAATGGGTCTGGGAGTATAGCCCGGAGGTAGAAAGCCTCTGGGTTCCACCCCCAGTACCACCAAAAAAATAAATAAAATTAAATAAAATAGGAAAACCCTGAGCGACTCTACACTAAGCGGTAGAGTGCGCTTGACTTTATCCCCAGGGCCACAAACAAACAAAAAAAAAAAGATTTTAAAGCTAAAATGATGGAGATCGGATGGTCCTGGGTTCCATCCCCAGTAAGGCAAAACAAACAAACAAACAAAACAAAACAAAAAACTAAACTGAAGAGTTACTAGGAATGAAACCCAAGGGTATTTTTGGTTTTTGTTTTCTTTTTTTTACTATCCCCAGCCCTATTATTTATTTATTTATTTATTTATTTATTTATTTATTGCAGTACTGGGATGGAACCCAGGGGCATTCTACCTCCGAGGTACATCCCAGCCCTATTTTTTTATTCTTTATTTATTTATTTATTTATTTATTTTTTTGGTGGTACTGGGGTTCCTGGAAGCCCTTCTACCTCCGGGCTACACTCCCAGACCTATTTTTACATTTTTATTTGGAAACAGGGTCTCCTAAGCCAGCGCACGGGGTCGAACCTGCGCGGTCCTCCTGTCTCTGCCTCCCAAGTGCGGGGATTACAAGCGTGCGCCACCACGCCCGGCTATTCTTTATTTTTTAATATATTAATTTTTGTGTGTGTGTGTGTGTGTGAGTCTGGGAATGGAACCCAGGGGAATTTGACCTCTGAACTACACCCCTTGCCCTATATATTTTTTTTTTCTGAAACAGGGTCTCACTGAGTTGCAAAGGGCCTCACTAAGTAGCTGAGGCTGTCCGCGAACCGCGATCCTCCTGTCTCAGCCTCCCAAATGCTGGGATTACAAGTGTGCACCACCACGCCCAGCTTCTTTATTTTTTGAAACAGTCTCACTGAGTTGCAAAGGGCCTCACTAAGTAGCTGAGGCTGTCTGTGAACCGCGATCCTCCTGTCTCAGCCTCCCGAATGCTGGGGTTACAAGCGGGCCGAGTACGAGCTCTCCCTCTGCGGGAGGGCCCGGCCTCACCCACGGTGTCGGACAGCACCTGTCGGACAGCACCGTAGAGTCCCCACTGTCGCCTCCCGCGGTGTCGCCAGGTGCCCGGCAGACACTGCTCTGCCGACCCATCCATCAAGACACGTCCCGCTTCCTCCCTGGGCAGCAGCAAACGCAGGGACCAGGACTCACAAATGCTGTGGGCCCGCAAGGGCCTGGAGGGCCAGCTAGAAACACGAAGAGCTCCTGGTTCCTGTGGGGAGCCCCTTAGAAACCAGAGACCTAGCCAGGCACCGTGGTGCACTCCTGTGAACCCAGTCCTTGGGAGGTCCGGGCAGGAGGCTCCCAGCTTCAAGGCCAAGTGGTAACTTAGCAGGACCCAGTTTCTTTCTTTCTGTGTCTGGAACCCAAGGGCCTTCTACCTCTGAGCTACACCCTAGGCCTGGTTTTTTACTTGGAAACGTAGTCTCGCTAAGTTGCGAAGGCTGGCCTGTGCCACCATGCCCAGGTAACAGACCAGTTTTAAAATTTAAAATTTTAAATTTTAAAATGCCGGGCTTGTTGGAGCACGCTTATAATCCCCGTGCTTGGGAGGCGGAGATGGGAGGATCGCAGGTTTTCAGCCAGCCTCAGCTCCTTAGTGAGGCCCTCCATAACTTAGTGAAGCCCTGTTGAAAAAATAAAGAATTAAAAATAGGGCTGGGGGTTCAATTCCCCATACCACAACAAAATAAATAAATAAAAAGGAAGCCAGACCTGTTGGAGCAGCCCTGTAATCTTACTACTTGGGAGGCTGAGATAGGACCAGCATGTGGAATCCGAGCAAGACCCTGTTTCAAAATAAACAATAGCCGGGGAGGCGGAGACAGGAGGATCGCGCAGGTTCGAAGCCAGCCGTGCTGGCTTAGGAGACCCGGTTTCCAAATAAAAATATTTAAAAAAAAATAGGTCTGGGGAGTGTAGCCCGGAGGTAGAAGGGTTTCCAGATACCCCAGTACCCCCAAAATATAAAATAAATAAATAAATAAATATAAAAAATCAAGTAGATTTGGGGTGTGGCTCAGAAGAGCACTCCTGGGTCAGTCCCCAGTACCACAAAAGAAAAAGGTAGAAAGAAGGAAGCCAGGTGCCTCCGTGCACCAGAGACCGGCCTGAGGCCTCCGGTACTGGGCCCGCCCTCCCAGGGCCAGAGGTGACTCCCTGCACACCCACCCAGGGCCCCCGGGCAAGGGCAGGAAGGCTCTTCCTGCCGCCGCTGCAGCGGGCCCAGCCTGGGCTCTTCCAGGGCCAAGACTCCTCAGTGCAGCGGCCTTCTCCCCTCCTAGTCCACCTTCCTGAGTCTGATGACCTCCACGGCCAGCGAAGCCGCGTCCTACGAGTTCACCACCCTCACCTGTATCCCTGGGGTCGTTGAAGTAAGTGGGTGCCCGTGGCCCGGGGGGAGGGCGTGGGCTCGTTCACCACCTGCTGGTCTGCACCTGCGCGTGTGTGCAGGGGGGGGCAGAGAAAGGTCTGAGAGTGGGGTCCCTGCGTGGGGGTGACTCCAAGCTGAGCTGCTTTACCCTTGAATGCTGGCGCTTCTTCTCGGGCCCCCAGGGATGCCTGGCTGTAAAGCTTCAGAGCCTTGGGCATTGAGTTACCGCGGTGCAACAATGGCTTTGTGCGGGGCCATTGCCACCAGCGATGGGTTCTGTGGCACAGACACTCTCAAGAGCCTCCCAGAAAGCTCCTGGGCTGCGGCCTGTGCCCGGCCAGGTGCTGATGAGGCCGGGACGCGGCCACGGTTGTCCCTGAGCTGCAGGGCCAGCGGAGGTGACCTGGTCCAAGCAGTCCCTTGGCCAGCGCTTCCCGGCCTCTCCCTACCCTTGTTCTCATCTGCCCCCAGTACAAAGGCGCCAACATCCAGCTCCTGGACCTTCCCGGAATCATCGAGGGCGCAGCACAAGGTAGGGACGGGCCGGCTGGGTGGAGCGCGGCCCCTGGTTGGTGGAAGTGTGTGTGGTGGTGGCGGGGACCACCCCGACCCCCGGCTCCCTTACCCCGTGTGCTGGAAAGGACAGGCTCCGGTCCAGATGCTGGCACGCACCAGCTTTGTGTTTGGGGCGTCTCTAGGCAGAGCCTCAGTTTCCCTATCTGTCACGAGCCTGGTTACCCCAGGATTACGGCGCAGCTCCAAGAACCAAGTGAGAAAATGTTCTGGAAGCATCTAGCCCAGGCTAGCACAGTAGGAGTGGGAGAACACCGCCATTGCTACTCCGTCCCTCCCCGGGGACAGCGACGTCCAAAGCACGTCCGCTCTTCTGGATCAAAGAACGGTGCCCGGAGGCCTCGGGGCGGGTGGCACGCGGCAAGACCACGGGCAGGAGTCCGAGCGGGTGCAGGGGCACGTGCCTGTGATCCCAGCCTTGGGAGGCTGAGACGGGAGGATCACGGGTTCGAGGTTACTGCCTCAACAACCTAGGGAGACCCTGTTTTGAAATAAAAAAATAAAACAGGCCAGGGTGTAGCTCAGAGGTAGAAAGCCCCTGGTCTATCCCCGGTACTACACACAGAGAAGAAGATGGGAGCCCAGGGTGTCCTGGGCTGGGTGGACGTCACCTGGGTGGTGTTCCCCTGTAACCGCTCCCTCTACCCATCCAGGGAAAGGCCGTGGCCGGCAGGTGATCGCGGTAGCACGCACAGCAGACGTGGTCATCATGATGTTGGACGCCACCAAGGGAGAGGTGCAGAGGTCTGCGCGGTGGGCAGGGGCGGGCTGAGTGTCTGGGCGGGCCCATGCGTGCCTGGGCTTGTGCGGGTGGCCCGTCTGTGGAGGTCTGGGTGCCCTGGTTACCTCGCAGGGGCCCCCACGGCCGGCCCGTGCGCACCTTGTATGGACGGGGTCTGCTCCCCTCTGGCTGCGGAGGGGCTTGGAGGCTGCTGGCTCGGGATTGCTGGGGAGGGGCTCCGGGGGGGGGCTGATGGGAGGGGCTCCCCGGGGGCTGATGGGAGGGGCTCCCGGTGGCTGATGGGAGGGGCTCCCACCACGCTCTGCCCAGGGCTCTGCTGGAGAAGGAGCTGGAGTCGGTGGGCATCCGCCTCAACAAGCACAAACCCAACATCTACTTCAAGGTAGGCTCCTCTGGCGTCTCGGGGCAGCCTGCGCGGGCGCTCCGGCCGTCGCCCCGTCGTCACCAGCCCTCTTGTCCCTGTCTCCTGCCCCAGCCCAAGAAAGGCGGCGGCATCTCCTTCAACTCGACGGTCACGCTGACGCAGTGCTCGGAGAAGCTGGCGCAGCTCATCTTACATGAGTACAGCATCCTTCCCGGAGGGCGGCCGCCGGGGGCTGCCCGGCCCGCACCGCAGTGACTTCTCCCCGCTCCGGGGGTCAGCTGACATGCTGGGAAGAAGACAAGATGTCCTGGGAAACGGGGTCCCACCCAGGGGGCCCCTGGGGAAGACCCACGGGCTGGGGGAAATTTTCATAGTGTGGTTTGGAGGTAGATAAACGGAGAGGGCACCTCCAGCTCTAAAATCTCGTAAAAGCTGGGCGTGGTGGCGCAGCCCTGCAATCCCAGCATTGGGGAGGCTGAGGCAGGAGGATCACGGTTCAAGGACAGCCTCAGCTACTTAGGCCCTCCGCAACTCAGTGAGACCCTGTTTCAAAATAAAGAATCAAAAATAGGACTGGGGGCGTAGCTCAGAGGTCAAATGTCCCTGGATTTCATCCCAATACCACTAAAAAAAAGTCTTGTAAAACCTGTCAAGCAGATCGTAGCTAAGGCCCTCTCAAGCCAGCACACTCCCTGCTCTGCTCTTGGGGGCCATTTGGAGGGGGCCACTGCACACAAGTTCCCCTTAACCTGAGCCCCTCAGAGATCTTCAACGCGGAGGTGCTGTTCCGAGAGGACTGTTCCCCGGACGAGTTCATCGACGTGATCGTCGGCAACCGGGTGTACATGCCCTGCCTGTATGTAAGTGGCGCCCGCACCCAGATGCCTGCAGGGAGCCCCGTGGGCCCACCCAACCTCTCCTCGGAATGAAGCCTTGGGTCCTGCCCCAGCTGGACTGTTCCCTCCCCTCCCTCCGTCCCTGAGCCTCCGTGGCTGTCCAGCCTTGCAGACCTGGAGAGCTTGAATCCGGGGCCCCAGCCCGGCCTCTCCTTGCAGGGGTAGTGGCCATCCTCAGGCCCCTTCAGCCTTCCCTGGCTGCGAGTGGCGATGTGGGGGCACCCGGGTGAGCTAAGCGGCTGTGTGGCCTGGGAGGCCCTTTCCTGCCCCTGCACTGCTCTCTGCCCCGCCATCCACCATGCCTTTTCAATTTCAGGTGTATAACAAAATCGACCAGATCTCCATGGAGGAAGTAGACCGCCTGGCCCGGAAGCCCAACAGCGTGGTCATCAGGTGAGGCGCTGGGCCTCTGGGCTGCCCTGTCCCTGCGTGCCGATCCAGACGATGGGCCTGGCCACCTCCACTGTGTGGGAGCGGGAAAGCCAGGCACCTGGCCAAGGCCAGCTTCTCCTCCTGGGGAGAGCTCTCTTGTGAGGCCCGCAGCACCTCGGTCCCCGTAAGGTCCCTGTGGGCTCCCCAGGGCCCGCTGCAGCCCCAGGCAGTCCTGGGTGCCTCCATCGAGGGCGGGCGCTGAGCTGAGGGTGCGGCCATTGTGAGCACCCCTGGCGGGAGCACCATTGCTCTTCGGTTGGCGGGTGCCTGTGCCTAGCCAGCAGGGCTCGCCCTCCCTGATGATGGCGCAGGCCTCTGAGCCTGGGGCCTCCGCCTCAGTAGCCGCCCTCCTCCTGCAGCTGCGGCATGAAGCTGAACCTGGACTACCTGCTGGAGATGCTCTGGGAATACCTGGCCCTGACCTGCATCTACACCAAGAAGAGAGGGCGTGAGTTGGGGCCGCCCCGAGTGGAGCCCCTGCCCCGCCCCCTCTGCAGGGGAGGGGCTCAGTGCTGCCCCGGAGCCTCCCGGAACCCTCGTTATGACCGTCTGTGTCAAACCTGACCTTGCTGACAAGTGGCAAGAGGCCACCTTGCTGCCTAAGCCGCAGCATCAGACGCCCATCTCTCTGCCCAGTCCGCATGTCCTGAGGGCTCCTCCCAGGGGCCACTGCGGTGGGCGGTGGGCGGTGGGCAGGTGAGTCCTGGACTCTGTCTTGGCCTTCCGCGTTAAGGTCAGAGTCATGGAAGGCAGCGCGAGGATCACACCGAGGGTGTGAGGGATAGCGGGGGCCCGGGGAGGAACCCTGAAGCCACACAGGCCGTGCCTGGCGACGCTCTCCCCTCTTCCCGCAGAGAGGCCAGACTTCTCCGACGCCATCATTCTCCGGAAAGGGGCCTCTGTGGAGCACGTGGTGAGTAGAGGCTCCCTCACCCTCATCACTCAGAAGGAGCTGCACCTCGGAGGTTTCAGGCCGCCGGCAGGCTGTGGACACCGTGCCAGCCCTTCTTGGAGTCCGCGCCGCTGGGGAAGCTTCCTCTGCCCTCTGAGCCCGGCCGCTTGCAAGGGGGGTGTGGGCTTCAGTCAGGCCGGAGAGGAGCGGGAAGTGCCAGGCAGCCGGGCAAGCAGGTGCTAAGGCCCCAGGGCAGAGGTGGAGAGAAGAGAAGCCAGGGCACGGGGGGCCGCACCGCGCCTCAGGGGCCGCCCCTCAGCAGCCCCCTCCCTCAGCACGCGCACAGCCGCCTGCACAGGAGCGAGGCATGGTAGGCTCCAAGGAGGAAGGGTCTTTCTGCTCCGGCACACTTTGTTTTATTGGGGTTTTGGGGGGGTTTTTTTTGTTTTTTTGGTGGTACTGAGGTTCCTGGAAACCCTTCTACCTCCGGGCTACACTCCCAGACACCTATTTTTTAATATATTTTTATTTGGAAACAGGGTCTCTTAAGCCAGGGAGGCTGGCTTCCTGTTTCCGCCTCCCAAGTGCGGGGATTACAAGCGTGCGCCACCACGCCCGGCACACTTTGTTTTTGTTAAAAATACGGGCTTTTGTCAGGCGTGGTGGCGAGCACTTGTAATACCCATACTTGGGGGGCTGAGACAGGAGAATTGCAGGTTTGAGGTCAGCCTAAGCAAGTAGTGATACTCTCATCACCCTAATGAGACCCTGTTTCAAAATAAAAATGAAAAATAGGGCTGGGGGGAATAGCTCAGAGGTAGACTGTCCCTGAGTTCAATCTCTAGTACCACTAAAAAAGGGGGGGACAGCAGTGGTCATGGTGGGCCTGTGGTGGACCCACAGCTCCTGTCTCCAGCTCAGCGCAGAGTCTTCGGGGTTTCAAAAGAGCCCAAGCGATACGTGGCCCTGCTCGTTTAATCTTCCCAGTGGTGGCGCCTCCTTCAGTGACGGGCGAGCTGGGGCACCTACAGCCTGTGCACGGCCAGGGGTGGCCTCCAGCCTCGGCGTCCTCTCTGGCCCAGGGAGGGGGAGGAGGCCCCGCGTGCTGGAAGTGATCGTGGTGGGCGGGCGCCCCTGTCACCGGACGTAGAGCCCCTTTGTGGCTGTGGCTTGGTCACCCAAAGAAAACCAAGATCCGCTGGCGTCTCGCATTTGCTCAGGAAACGCTCTTGCAGGCCTGGACCTGTGAGAGCCATGGGCCTCGCACAGTCTGTTCCCTGCCACCGTCACCATGGCAACCAGCAGCCCACACCCCAGGCGGCACTGGCCAGCCCTCCAGGGTCTCCTTCCAGCTTCCTGGTGGCACTGGGATTCTGGTGACCTTCATCTCTGCCCAGGAGTGGGGCAGAGGTTGGGGACACGGGCAAGAGCCAGGGGCCAAGCATCTTTTAGGCCGCGTTCAGGAGAGGTGGGCAGAGGCCGCTGAACTGCCAGCTTGTTCTGACCAGGCTCCGGGGCAGGCCTGGGGGCATCGGGCCCACTCGGAGCCGCACAGGGCTGTTTTAGATGGGGTGCACGGAGCCCTCACCCCAAGGCCTGGACCGTGGGAGCACCTGGCCCGGGGTGCTGCTGCCGGGGGCTTCATCTTCCTGTCTGACTTGTGTCCTCTAGTGCCACCGAATCCACCGGTCGCTCGCCAGCCAGTTCAAGTACGCCCTGGTGTGGGTGAGTTGTAGTGGGAAGTGGCGTGGCCGGGCGGTGGGGACCGAGCAGGGGTCTGCAGCATCTTGCCGCCCTGCGGGGTGGAGCCTCGTGTCTGTCTTCTGCCTCTCAGAGTGTGGGTCCACCCAGGCAGGCCAGGAACGGACGGGCGTCTGGGGGCCGGGTCCCCGCTTCCCCCACCCGGCCTGAGCTGACGCGGCCCCTCCCCACCGCCCCGCCCCAGGGAACCAGCACCAAGTACAGCCCGCAGCGCGTGGGCTTGACCCACACCATGGAGCACGAAGACGTCATCCAGATAGTGAAGAAGTAGTGAGTGCGCCAGGAGCCGCCCCAGCCAAACCCAGGCAGGAAACACCCACACCCCAGGAGACGGCCCTCGCGCCTGCTGCTTCCAGAAGCTGCTTCAGCAGATGAGGATTAACTGGGACCTGGGCTCTGCTGGAGCCTTGCCCTGGAGCCCGATCCCTCCTAGGGGCTCCAGGTCGGGAGCCCCGGCCTGTGCCCCATCTCCGGTCCTCGCTCCCCACCTGCTCACAGCCAGGCCTGACGCCCGTGGTGGACTCCAAGCTGGCGGGAGCCGGGTCCCCAGCTCCTGCCGTCTTCTCTGGGCTCGGGAAGGACCCCAGACAGCAGCCGCAGGAGGCCCCTCCTGCGCAGGGCTGGCCCATGGTGGGAACCAGGTCTCAGTCCAGATGGGCCCAAAGTGCCTCCCCTGTCGGCCCCACCCAGCACAGCCCAGGACCTGGCCCACACCCTGGGGTCGTGCGCTTGGGTGCCATATTTCTCGCTCAGCCTCTGGTCTCTGCTTTCCATTCTAAAATAAAGGATTGGACGTGATTTCTGTCCAGACTGCGGGAAAGTCAGTAAACTCTTTGGAACTTGTGTGTGAGGAGGATGGGTGGGGGTACACAGGCCAGCCATGAACCTGGCACAGCAGGGGCTGCTGGGAACCCAGCCAAGCTTGGGCTGGCAGGGGGGAGGCTGGTCCTCCCTGGCCTGGCACGGGAGGGCTGCCAGGGCTGCAGGCTCCCAGCGCAGCCAAGGCAGGTGGCATGTCCAGGAGGCCCTTGCATCTGTGGCGAGGTTGCAGGTGGGTGGGGGGCTTCTCTGCGAGTGCGAGGTCACCTTGAGCCTGGAATGGGGTGCTAGTGGGGGCCTCCTGCCGAGGGCAGTCAAGGGAAGAGTGAGTCATGGGGACGGCTTCCCACAGGAGGAGGAGGGTCCCCGGCACAGCTGGGGTACAGACCCCCCAGGGGCCTCGGGCCAGGCTGGGGAAGCAGGGCTGCTGCCTGGCCCTCCAGGCTGTTCCCAGCCCTATCAGCTGCTTGCTCCTTTCCAGAGACAAAACAGGAATAATAGACATCATTAAATATACATGGGGCCCCAGGCGGCCAGCGTGGTGGGCTGGGCCTCCCCTCCCTTCCCCAGGAGAGCTGCCCGCTGGGTCTGCCGGGTGCCGCTCCTAGGGCCAGACACAGGCCCCCTGCTAGGAGGCATGCAGGCGGGGAGCAGTCCGTGGGACCCAGGTAAGGGGATGGGCCCTGGGTCCTCGGGGTCTGCTGCGGGCCCCCAGGCGCCAGGGGAGAGGTGGGACGGCGCAGCAAGAGCTAACCCAGCACAGGGCCTTCTCTGCGCCTTGGTGCCTTCTCCACAAGACGGGCACAAGGCTCACGCGGTCCCTCGGCGATGGCGGTGCCCCAAAGCAGGTAAATGCTTGCTGGATTAGCTGGCTCCTTTCCCAGTGTCCCCAGCCGGGCCGTCAGGGCCCAAGAGCTGGCTCCTGCCCGGAGGAGGGGGTACATTCCTACATCTCACCCAGGGAGAGTCAGGAAGGCCCTGAGCTCAGGCCTCGGGCCCCGTCCAGGGCCTTTCTGCCCTCTGCACTGTCTGGGAGAGAGCGGGAGACGCGGTCGGGGACTGGGGTCCAGGCTCTGGCCGTGCGTGCCTGCATATGTGCCCGCGTACCCTGGACGGCTCATTTCCCAGCTGGCCCTGCTGTGGATTCGGGGTGCAGACTGGGCTTTCTGGATGCGTCATCAGCATGGTTGCACCATCTGAGTCTGTGCGGTAGACACGGATGGGCATGGTGACCAGGTCACTGGGACATGGCAGCTCAAGGTACCCTCAGGGATGGGGAGGCCCCAAGAGCCCCCCAAGGTCCGCAGCCCTAAAACTCCAGGGGCAACTCCAGGGTTGGGCATCCCTGTGTGTTAACCACCCTGTGCCCACCTCGTAGCCCCTGGTGGCCACGGGTGGCTTGCGGTCTCATCAGATTGGCAGCCCGGGGGTGGCCTGGCCTGCAGCTTTAGAAGAATCAGGTGCTGAGGAGTCCGGCAAAGAATGTCCATCTGTCTGTCTGTCTGACGTCTGTACTTCATTCTCTGTGACCTTTCTTCTCTACTTTACCTTCCACAGTCCCTCATTTCAAAACTCCCCTTCAACAAGAAACCCCAGCTGTCTGGCGGGGCCTGTTGGCCCAGGCCTGTGATCACAGTACTCAGGGAGGCTGAGGAGGGCAGGTTCAAGGCCAGCCTCAACAACTTAAGTGAGACTCTCAGTGACCTAGCAAGACCCGGTTTCAAAACAAATTTAAAAAAAGGGACGGAAAGCCGGGGGAAAGCCGGGCGTGGTGGCGCGCTTGTAATCCCCGCGCTTGGGAGGCAGAGACAGGAGGATCCCGCAGGTTCGAAACCAGCCTCGCTGGCTTAAGAGACCCTGTTTCCAAATAAAAATATAAAATAGGTCTGCGAGTGTAGCCTGGAGGATCTAGGTTCAATCTCCAGTACCAAAGAAAGAGAAAAAAAGAAGAAAAAGAAACTTCAGCTCCTCTGGTCTGGCTAGTACGGTGGTACACACCTGTGATCCCACTACTTGAGAAACTGAGACTGGAAAATGGCAGGTTGAAGGCCAGCTTTGGCAACTCAGTAAGACCCTTAGGAATTTAGCGCGACAGTGTTCTTCTAAAAGAAAAAAAGGTCGGGCGTGGTGGCACACACTTGTAATCCCAATACTTGGGAGATTGAGACAGGAGGATCCCAGTTCAAGGCCAGCCTCGGCAACTTAGCAAGATCCTATTTCAAAATAAAAAATAAAACAGGAATAGTGTAGCTCTGAGGTGGGATGCCCCTGTGTTCAATTCCTAGAACAAAAAAAAAAAAAAAAAGAAGAAAAAGATAAAAGAATAAAGAAACTTTAGCTCATCTGTCCTCAAAGACTAGGCCTCACCCCGCAGCCACCCAAGTGCTGACTACCTCCGGCCCCGGCAGCCCTCAAAACCTGCCGTCCACTCCTCTCTGGCTTGCTGTAGAGGCCCTGCTTGGGAATCTTATCCTAGCCAGGTGTGATGGCGCATGCTGTAAGCCAGCCTCAGTTACTTAGTGAGGACCTCTGCAACTCAGTGAGACCCTGTTTCAAAATAAAAGAATAAAATAGGGCTGAGGGTGTAGCTTGAAGGTAGAATGCTCCTGGGTTCCATCCCCAGTACCGCAAAAAATAATAATAATAATAATAATAATAATAATAATAATAATAATAACAACAACAAAGAACAAAAGAAAAAAAGAAAGAAAGAGAAAAGCCGGGCATGATGGCACAGGCTTGTAATCCCAGCATTCGGGAGACTGAGACTGGAGGATTACAGTTCGAGGACAGCCTCAGCTACTTAGTGAGGCCCTCTGCAACTTAGTGAGACTCTGTTTTAAAATAAAGAATAAAAATAGGGCTGGGGGTGTAGCTTGGAGGTAGAATGTTCCTGGGTCCCATCCCCAGTACCACAAAAAAAAGAAAAGAAAGAAAGAAAGAAAGAGAGAAAGAAAGAAAAAAAAAAAGAAAAGAAAGAAAACTTTTATTCACGTTAGTTAGCCAAAGCTGCCGGGGTTTGAACAACAGACAGTCACTTCTCTGAAGCTGGAGGTGCAGGTGTGGGCAGGCCTAACGGCCCGTAAGCCCTATCCCATCGAACCCTGGATGGTACGTCTTTACCTAGGCCAACTTTTTTGGTCTTTATTTGGAAACAGAGTCTCACTGAGTTGCGGAGGGCCTCGCTAAGTAGCCGAGGCTGGCTGCGAACCTGCGATCCTCCTGTCTCAGTCTCCTAAGTACTGGATGACAAGCTTGCGCCCTCACGCACAGCAGGCCACTTCCTTTCTGTGTGGCCTCGCTTCCCCTTGCGCCCCCAGTGTCCTTTCCCCACGCATCAGCCTCTCCAACAAGCCACCGAGACGGTTTCTGAAGCCAGCATTGCTAAGCAGCAAACGTGTGTGTGTGTGTGTGTGTGCGCGCGCGCGCGCGTGTGCGTGTGTGTGACCAAGGATTGAACAGACAGGGCTGGACAGCAAGGCTTTATTCAGGGCTAAAACTCGGGAGGGAGCCACTGGCTGGGGAAAGGCCCCATGAAAGTCAGAAGTCCCCTTTCTTACAGGCTTGGGCTTTTTATGGAGATTAGGAAGGGGATGCCTGGGGCAGAGGCAGTCTGTTTTCCTCTGATTGGTCAACTTGACA
The DNA here is from genome assembly GCF_963383645.1 of Muscardinus avellanarius. Classification (NCBI taxonomy): domain Eukaryota; kingdom Metazoa; phylum Chordata; class Mammalia; order Rodentia; family Gliridae; genus Muscardinus; species Muscardinus avellanarius. The sequence continues at coordinate 5,816,155 of NC_137802.1, read as the reverse complement.
CGAGGCTAGAGTTGGTAAATTTAGGTTCAGGGAAAGGGATGGTTAGGGGCATTTCTCCCTGCCTATGTGCCATTTCTTTGAATTTCTTTGTTCTGTCTTCACCAGCCAAACCTCCCAGTGCCCACAGGAACTCAGGCGAGTTCAACCTCAGCTTTTTTTTTTTTTTTTTTTGGTACTAGGTTTGTAACCCAAGGGCATTCTATCTCCGAGCTACACCCCCAGCCCTATTTTTTTTTTTTTTTCAGGTCTGGGGCTGGAACCCAGACGCATTCCACCTCCAAGCTACACCCCCTGCCCTATTTTTTATTATTATTTATTTTGAAACAGGGTCTCACTAAGTTGCAGAGGGCCTCACTAAGTAGCTGAGGCTGGCTGCGAACCACGATCCTCCTGTCTCAGCCTCCCGAATGCTGGGATCACAAGTGTGTGCCACCACGGCCGGCTTTATCCAAGTCTCACTGAGTTGCAGAGGGCCTCCCTAAGTAGCTGAGGATGTCTCCGAACTGCGATCCTCCTGTCTCAGCCTCCCAGATGCTGGGATTACAAACATGCGCCACCACGCCCAGCTCCTCGGCTCTTTTTTTTAGGGGGGGGGATACTGAGGATTGAACCCAAGGACAGTCTACATCTGAGCTACACCCCTAGCCTTACTTTCTACTTTTATTTTGAAACACAGTCTCACTAAGTTGTAGAGGGCCTAAGTTGCTGAGGCTGGCCTTGAACCTGCAATCCAATCCTCCTGGATCACAGGTAAGTGTCATCACGCCTGGGCCTTTTTTTGTGTGTGTGGTACTGGGGTTCCTGGAAGCCCTTCTACCTCCAGGCTATACTCCCAGACCTATTTTTATTTGGAAACAGGGTCTCTTAAGCCAGAGCAAGAGGCTGGCTTCGAACCTGTGATCCTCTTGTCTCTGCCTCCCAAGAGCAGGGATTACACGCCCGGCTTGGGCCTTATTTTTGTTGTTGTCGTTTTGAAACAGGGTCTCACCAAATGTCCACACCCTGCTTTGAATCCATCCTCCTCCTATCTCAGCCTACCCAGTACTGGATGCCTCCACACCCAAATATTAGTGTTTGTTTATTTATTTGTTCATTTGTAGTACTGGGGATTGAACCCAGGGGTATTCTACCACTGAGCTATATCCCCAGCCCCATTTTTTTTTATTGTTATTGTTCTTTATTTTGAAACAAGATCTCACTAAATTGCAGAGGGCCTCACTAAGCAGCTGAGCTGGCCTCGAACCTGGATCCTCCTGTCTAAGCCTCCCAAGTACTGGGATTACAAGCACGTGCTACCATGCCCGGCTTTGATTATTTTTTATTATTGCTCCCAAGACAAAAGCCCTGCCATGGCTCCCCAGTACTTTGGGGACAAAGACCAAAATCCCGTCCCAGCCTCCACCACCTCATGGGGCCAATCCCTGCCTACCTTATTTTGAAATAAGGTCTGACAGCCTCATTAAATTTCTGAGGCTTCGAACCTGCAATCCTTTTGTCTCAGCCTCCCAAGTGCTGGAATTATAGGCATGCACCACTATATCTGGCTTATTTTTTCGTGTGTGTGTGTGTGTGTACACAGGCACACGCCTAACCCAGGGGTGCTCTACCTCCAAGCCACACACCCCCCTCCCCGGCTCTTTTTATTTTTTTGTTTTGAAACAGGGTCTCACTAAGTTGCAGAGGGTCTTGCTAAATGGCTGAGGCTGGCCAAGAACCTGCGATCCTCCCGTCTTGGCCTCCCGAGTACTGGGATTCCAGGTGCACGCCACCGTGCTCGGCTCCAGTACCATTTGACCCATAGCTGTATTTCAGAGCTTAGCTAGTACCAGATACACACCACAAGCCCTTGAATGCATGCATGAATCGGCAAAGGGAGGAGCCACAGGACCCTCAGGGACAAGCCCGGCTTCCTGAGCAATCTGGGCGGAGCCCCAGCAGGGACTTAACTTAGGCGACCTCCTCCTGCACTTGAGGGAACAGCCTGGGTACCGTCCAGGTCTCGGTTCCCCTGGGCCCGGCTGCTCCCTGGCTGGCCTCGCGGCTCCTCAGGACCAGCCACCTTCCAGGCCAGAGCAGGCTCCAAAGCTTCTTCCTTCCTGCAAGACGGCCCAAGCACCCAGAAGCCCGGCGGGCCGAGGCAGGAGGGCGGCTCTGGGCCCCTTGGGCATGGCTTCCGCCCTCCCACATCGGATGCCCTCGAGCACCTCTCTGAACCTGAGTTTCCTCCTCTGGACAGTGGAGACCCTAAAGGCTTCAGCCTTGCAGGTCTCGCGAGATGAGGAAGCTCGGTCCCGAGGGCAGGGGCCGTGGTAGCACCTTTGGGCTCAGGGAGACCACAACTGTCTTACTCTTGGTTTTTCTGGAGCAGGCAGCGGCTGCAGCCCAGAGAAAGTATGGTTCCGTCCTGTGCCCCTCTCTGCCAGGGGTTGCCACCCGGGGCTGGGGGGCTCTTGTGATTCTCAGGGAGGAGGAGCGGGAAGGAGAGGAGGCCAGGGTGGTGGTAGGCTGGGAGAGAGGAGAGGTCACCCTTGCTTCTCTCTGAAGTCACGCTCCCTGCACCCTGTAGCTGCCCTGCATGTCTGTAGCTGCCCTGCACCCTGGAGGCCATTATCCTTGGGCAGAGAAGGGAGGAGGAGAAGGCGGATGGAGAGGGAACAGGGGAAGAGGAAAAGGAGGAGAACGGAGGGAGGAGGGAGAGAAGGGAGAGAAAGAAAGGAAAATGAGGAAGGGGAGGAGGAAGAGGATGGGGAAGAAGGAGAATAGAAAGAGTAGGGAAAGCTGGACTCTGTGGCGCACGCTTGTCATCCCAGGATTTGGGAGGCTGAGACAGGAGGATCGCAGGTTCATGGCCAGCTTCAGCTACTTAGTGAGACCCTGTTTAAGAATAAAAAACATAAAACAGAGGCTGAGACAGGAGGATTCAGAGGAGACAGGAGGATTCAGCTACTTAGTGAGGCCTTTTGCAAATCGGTGAGACCCTGATTAAAAAAATAAAAAATAGGACTGGGGGTGTAGCTCGGAGGTAGAATGCCCCTGGGTTCCATCTCCAGCACTGCAAAATCAATAAAGAAATAAGTAAATAAATAAGTAAAAACATAAAATAGTTTTGGGGGTGTAGCTTGGAGGTAAGAATGCCCCTGGGCTCAATATCCCCATTACCACAGACACAAAAATTAAAAAAAAAAAAAAGGAAGAGGAGGAGTAGGGAGAAGAGGAAGAGGAAGGAAGGAAGAGGGGAGGAGGAAGAGGAAGCGGAAGCAGAAGTGGAAGGCAAGGGAACAGGGAGAGGTCGGTTCCGAGGCTTCAGGTCCCAGAGCTGCACCCCACCCCTTCCCCTAATTCCCCTGTGCTTTTCCATGCTGGGGACCCCAGGCCTCAGACCCGGTGCTAAGCACAGGCGCCATCACGGAGCCCCAGCCCCACCCAGCTCAAGGTCGCCACCAGTGGGTGGGTGCAGCCAGAGAGGGCGGGGGGTGCAGAAGAGGCGAGGACAGGGCCAGGCAGGGACCCCAGCGAAGGGCCCCCCAGAGGCCTCTCCCACCTCATGACCTACCCAGCAGCTTCGCGGGGTCCCGTTTTCTCCTGGCAAGGGAGATGAGACACAGTTATCATTCCCGTTCTACAGATGAGGAAACCAAGGCCCAGAGAGGCCAAAGGGCTCTCCTGAGGCCACACAGCCCACCTGCGGCAGAGCTGGGGGTCAGAGTCAGGCCGGCCCCGTCCCCCCTTTCTCCTCCTCTGGGTCGCCCCACCTTGCCCTGCTCCCTGAGGCTGCAGCCTGGCCCTCATGATGCATTATTCAGCTCCTGAGAGCCGGCCAGCTCCCGTTACACTGACAGCCGCCTCGGGCACCCCCCTTCCCCACTCCCCGCCTCTCCCGCACAAGACCTGGAGGGTCCAAGCCCCAAGGGGGATCAGGGGGACTTGAACATCCCACTCTGGGCTCAGGAGACCTGGCTCCATTTCCAGCCAGGCGGATGTGCTGGTGGTTCAGGGCAGGTGCCATGCTCTCTTTTGGGCTCAGAGACCCCAGCCTTCTCTCTGGGGGCGTGAGCCAGGCGAGGGCCCTAGCGGGGTCAGCCCTGTTGCTGTCATGGCGACTCTAAAGCTGGGATGTCCCCGGCACGGGCCTCCCTGGGCTTCCCCGGCTAGTAAACAACACCCACGCACTTTCCACTGCCTCCGGAGGCTGAAACCCAAGGCGGTTCTAGAGATGGATTACGGATCCGCCCTCCTGGAACGCCGGCCCCATCCCTCCCCAAACCACCCGGCCAGTGCCGGCCGCCCAGAGACCGAGGAGGCCGCGTGTCCAGCGCAGGCAGGCGACCAAGCGGGTCCCTGTGTCTCCGAGTCCCCTGAACCCCTGACGCTAGCCCCAGGCAGGCCCGGTCAGATCAGGAAGCCACCATGCCAAAGGAAGAGGATGAAGACAAGAAAGGGAAGAAAGGGAAGAAAGGGAAGAAGGCCCCGGAGCCGGAGAAGCCCAAACGGAGCCTGAAGGGCACGTCCCGGCTCTTTATGGGCTTCCGGGACCGCACGCCCAAGATCTCCAAGAAGGGCCAGTTCCGCAGCGCCTCGGCCTTCTTCTGGGGCCTCCACACCGGCCCCCAGAAGACCAAACGCAAGAAGAAGGCCCGCACCGTGCTCAAGTCCACGTCGAAGCTCATGACCCAGATGCGCATGGGCAAGAAGAAGCGGGCCATGAAGGGCAAGAAGCCGTCCTTTATGGTCATCCGCTTCCCCGGCCGCCGAGGCTACGGCCGCCTCCGGCCGCGGGCTCGCTCGCTCAGCAAGGCGTCCACGGCCATCAACTGGCTCACCAAGAAGTTCCTCCTCAAGAAGGCCGAGGAGTCGGGCAGCGAGCGGGCCACGGTGGACGCCTGGCTGCAGCGCTCCGACTCCCGCGTGGGGTCCCGCAAGCTGCCCTTCCCGTCGGGCGCCGAGATCCTGCGGCCCGGGGGCCGGCTCCGCAGGTTTCCCCGCAGCCACAGCATCTACTCGTCCGGGGAGCCCGTGGGCTTCCTGCCCTCCGAGGACGAGGCCCCGTTCCGGCACTCGGGCTCCCGCAGGTCACTGTACGGGCTCGAGGGCTTCCAGGACCTGGGCGAGTACTACGATTATCACCGCGAGGGCGATGACTACTACGACCAGCAGTCGCTCCATCGGTACGAAGAGCAGGAGCCCTACCTGTCCGGCTACGGCCCCTACGGCCCCTACGGCCCCGCCTGGCCGCCTTACAGCGACCACTACTACGGGTACCCGCCCGAGGTCCCCTACGATTACTACTACCAGCCTGACTACCCCGGCAGCGCCTTCTACCCAGGCTACGGCTATGGCTACGGCTACGACGACTATGAGCCCCCATACGCTGCCCCGTCGGGGTACGGGGCTCCGTACAGCTACCAGGAGGGCGAAGCGTATCCCTACAGCCACTACCTGGACCCCTACGCTCCCTACGCACCCTACGACTCGCCATACCCACCCTACCTGCCCTACGACCTCTCCTACGACGCCCCCTACGTCGCGCCCTACCTGGATCCCTACGGGGTGCCCTACACGGGCCCCTATGCGGAAGATGTCTACAGCAGCGGGGATCAGGCCATCTACCCGCCCGAAGTGCCCTACGTTTACCCGGAGGAGCCGGCCTTTGCGTACCCCTGGGTGCCGCCGCCCATTCTGTCGCCCCACAATCCGTATGCCCACCCCATGGATAACATCGCCGAGCTGGAGGAGCCAGAGGAAGTGGGCACGGAGCGGCAGAGCACTTCCTTCCGCCTGCCCAGCGCCGCCTTCTTCGAGCAGCAGGGTATGGACAAGCAGGCCAGGTCTAAGCTGTCCCTCATCCGCAAGTTCCGCCTCTTCCCGCGGCCACAGGTCAAGCTGTTCGGGAAGGAGAAGCTGGAGGTGCCACTGCCCCCCTCCCTGGACATCCCCCTGGGGGACGCGGACGAAGAAGAGGAGGAGGAGGAGATGCCCACGGTGCCCGCCATGCCTTACGCCCACCCCTACTGGGGCTTCCTCACGCCGCGCCAACGCAACATACAGCGCGCCCTGTCGGCCTTTGGCGCCCACCGCGGCCTGGGCTTCGGCCCCCAGTATGGCCGCCCCACGCCCCGACCGGCCACCTCGCTGGCGCGGTTCCTCAAAAACACACTGTCAGAAAAGAAGCCCATTCCGCGGCTCAGGAGCAGCCGGAAGGCCCGAGGGGGCCCCGCGGTCAGGGAGGCCGCCTACAAGCGCTTCGGCTACAAGCTGGCCGGCATGGACCCTGACCGGCCCAACACGCCCATCATGCTGAGGCGGGCCCAGCCCCAGGCCCGGAACAACAACAACTCCCACCGCACGCCCTCGCCCAGTCCCGTGCCCCGCGCCCTGTCCCACTGGAGCCGGCTGGTCTCCCCTCCCGTGCCCCGGAGGCCCCCCAGCCCCGTGGGGCCCCCGCCCGCCCCACCCCTCTCACCTCCCCTCTCGGGCCTGCCTCGGCCCACCTCACCCTACAGCTCCCTCCGACGGCACCCGCCGCCCTGGGCAGCCCCGGCTCATGTGCCGCTTGCACCCCAAGCTAACTGGTGGGCCTTTGTGGAGCCCCCACCTGTGAGCCCAGAGGTGCCCCCCAACCTGCTAGCCTTCCCTGGACCCCGGCCCTCGTTCAGGGGCTCCCGTCGACGAGGGGCAGCCTTTGGCTTCCCCGGGGCTTCCCCGCTGGCATCTAGGAGACAGGCCTGGGGGCCCCTGCCCTCACCCCAGCCCTCTCTGAGGAGTCTGCAGAGCCCTGGCTACCACTCGCCCCTGGGGCCCTTGTCTCCTCTGCTGTCCCTGCGCAGGGGCCCCTTCCAGCCGCCCTTCCCACCCCCGCCCCACCGGCCTCGATCACTGCGAGAGCCCCCACCGCCAGTGCGCCGAGCCTCTGGGCGCCTGGGCCCACCGCACTCACCGGTGCTAGGCTCGCCACGCCGGCCCTCATTGCCCCCTCTGCTGGGCCCTGGCCCTCGGCACCAGTCTCTCCACCTGCCGGCACGCCTGCCACATACCTGGCGGCGCCTCAGCGAGCCGCCCACCCGGGCCGTGAAGCCCCATGTGCGCCGGCCTTTCTACCCGCAGCCCAGCGCCAGGCGCTGGAGAGCAGCCGCCACTGCCGGAGCCCCGGAGCCCCCAGATGGTCAGCAGGAAGCTGAGGACTCAGAGACACCCTGGACAGTGCCCCTGCTGGCCCCCAGCTGGGATGCGGACGTGCCTGCAACCAGGCACCCACCCTCGCCCTGGCCAGGAGGCGTGGGTAGTCTTCGAGGTTTCTCTAGACCACCTCCCATACCTGAAAACCCCTTCCTCCAGCACGTGGGCCCTGTGCTGAACCCCGCTGCCCGGCCTGAGAGCCCAGCTTCAGATGCAACTGGTGTCTTCCTGGGCAGGCACCAGGACCCTGGGCCTGGACGGCTCACTGAATCAGCTGGGCCTCGCCCTGAGAGTCTAAAAGAAGAGGCCACCCCTGAGGACCCCCAGCCACCAGCAAAACCCAAGACCCCAACTCTAACAGCTCAGAAGGGTCCTCACCCAGAGCAGAAGGCACTGAGGCTCAGCCTCTCATTCCCGCTGGCCACCCACGACCAGACCAGGGCCACGTGGCCACCATGGCGCCGCTGGAGGACGGTCCCCAAGGCCCCGGTCCCCTTGGCGCCCATCAGGGCCCCAGGCCCCCTGCCCAAGGCGGGTGAGCATCCTCGGGCTGGCCCTGGACGTTTTGCCGTAGTCTTGCCTCAGGTGCGGAAGTTGAGCTGTTTCCAACAAGCTGGGCCCGCCGCCTTGCTGCCCCCCGAACAGCTGGGCCAGGGCCCCCAGCGTGGGCCAGAGCCCCGAGCCCGGAGCCTGTGCTGGTCCCGCCTCCGGCCACCCACAGACGCCCACTGGCCCTGGCCACGGGTGCAGTCCCACCCCCCGACCCGCCGCCCAGGCCCTGGAGCTGCCTGCTTGTCCTTCAGAGATCCCCGGAAAGATGTTGGCCCCCAACGCTGGCCGAACAAGGTACGGGGTTAGGGTCAGAGGGGGAGCGTGACACTCCTGGCATGGAGAGCCCAGCACCACCATGGCCAGCTGCTGCCTTCTTGGGCCTGTCTCCCCATCTATAGGATGGGAGGACAGGCTGGGCCTCCCCGAGCCTCGGCAGGATGGAAGGAGAGGCCGTCCAGCAGGGGAAGACATTGGATGGAGACACTGCAGCCTGTTCCCGGGGGTTTCTGGGAAAGGATTTGTTCTGTCAGTTCCGGCCTGGGCCCTTGGGCCAATCTGGATGGCACATCTGGCTCCCAGACAACCTTTGGAGTTTTGGGTGGAACCCAGGGTGAAACCACAGGACTCTATACCCTTCTGTCCCTGCTGATCCTCCTCAGGGCTCCTGCTCCCCTTTATGGTCCCCTGGGCCAAAGGATTCTGGAGGAGGCAAGGGTGGGGGGCTCAGGACCCAACCTCCCCAGTGCAGCCTCCTCACAGCAGAGTTGGGACACTGAGGCCCGGAGACCTCGCCGTGCATGGCGGCCCAGGCTGGGGCTGCCAAGACGGGCAGCCCGTGGGAAGGGTACCCGGCTGGTGCCCGCTGCCACGCTCACAGCAGAACACAATCCCGAGGCTGGTCGCCCTCGGGGGAGGCGGGTGGCCACTGGAGCCTCCCCGGGGACAGCCAGGGTAGGCGGGGCAATTGGGGCAGGCGGCGGGCACTTCTCAGCATCCACAGACGGTGCCCGCCCGGCGCAGCGGGCAGCCGGCCGGGCCGGGCAATGGCGACGGGGGCGGCCTGGCTGCTGGGGGGGCCCTGGCCTCGGCGGCGGGTGCCCCGTGCGGTGTGGGCTGCAGCGTTGCGGGAGCGGGGCGCAGGGCGCCCGGGGGTGAGGGGCAAGGATGCCTGGGCCCTCCTCACCCTGGAATACGTGAGTGGTTGAATTATTCAGAGTCTGTGGCTGTAGGCGAGCACGTGGGCAGGGGGTGGGCTGAAGGCCAGGGCTGGAAGGGCGATACCCTGCGCCCTACTTAGCGGCCCGCCATGGCACAGAGCAAAGCAGGACCCCCCCTCCCTGGTGTCTGCTTTCCTTGACTGCCTGGGGAGGGGGTGGGTGTGCTGTGCTAGCCAACGTGGCGGGTGCACACGTGTGAGTTCCAAGTCACTCAGAGGAGAGCAAGCGGGTGCCCAGGTCTGAGAAGACTGGCATCCATGGGCCTCTGGGTTATTGGATTGCTCCGCCTGTGTGCACAAACACGTGTGCATGTAAACGGGCACCTCCGAGATCCTGTGGCCCATGGGTAGCCTTGGGACTTCCAGTCTCAAGACACCCAGGCAGGGGGATGGACAGCTGGGACCGGCTGTCTTGAAAGACAGACTTTCCTTCAAGTTGTGGGAGAGCGGACGGTCCCAGCTGTCCACCCACGTGGACATCAGCCCAGCAGATGCTGAGAGCTGTGCCTGCACGTGCGTGCCCCAGCCAAGCACCCGCATTTGGGAGGCTGAGACCGGAGGATCGCGGTTTGCTGACAGCCTCAGCTACTTAGTGCGGCCCTCTGCAACTTAGTGAGACCCTGTTTCAAAATAAAAAATATAAAATAGGGCAGGGGTGTAGCTCGGAGATCAAATGCCCCTGGGTTCCATCCCCAGACCCGCAAAAAAAAAAAAAAAAGAAAGAAAGAAAGAAAGAAAGAAAGAAAGAAAGAATAAAAAATAGGGCTGGGGGTGGGGTAGCTTGGAGCTCCTAGGTTCCATCCCTAGTACTGCAAAAAAAAAAAAAAAAAAAAAAAGATCGCAGGTGTTCACGGGGCCCCAGTTGCCCCTATGGGGGTCCCATACAGAGGAGTCCCAACATCAACCTCAGGGTGGGTCCTGAGACCGGGTATCTCAGCCCTCCAGGAGACCCCACGTGTAACAGAACACAGACTGCTTCGAGTTGTCACACAAGCCAGCACGTGGGCTTTGCAAGCCACAAGGGCATCAGCACCCGCAGATGCGAGGTTGGGTGGGGGAGGACCAGAGGAGCAGATACACGTGTGTGTGGGAATACAGGTGTGGGCTCACTCCGTGGGGCAGGACACGGGGAGCTCCCACCCAAGGGACTCGCCGGCACTAAGGATGGACGCGTGTCTCTGCGTGTGAGGGTCAGATGCGGGCGCCATGGCCCCCGGGCCTGCAGGAGCCACTGGGCGAGGCCTTGACACTCCCTCTGGGGCAGAGGGAGCAGGTCCCAGGTGCTGCCGAGCCAGGGGCCGCCCACCGGGACCCTCAGTCGGCCACCACCGCCCCTCTCTCTCACAGATGCACTCCATCCGCAACCTGCCTTCCGTGCAGACGGGCGAGCAGCGCAGGGAGGACGGCGTGGAGGACATGACGCAGCTGGAGTGAGTGTCCACCGTCTACCTCCCAGAACAGGTTCAGGGCCTCAGTTTCCCCATCTGAAAAAAAAGAGGTGTCATGAAATGCCACGAAAAGCCAAATGCGTGCAAGTCAAGGTTCTGTGAGGCAGACAGACGGGCCTCAGTTCAAATCCCAGGGCCACCTCTTACCAGCTGGCGCACCCTGGGCAAGGCGCTTTTCCTCTCTGACCCTCAGTTTCTTTTTTCTTTTCTTTTTTTTTTTTTTTTTTGCAGTACTGGGGATGGAACCCAGGATCATTCTGTCATTCTACACCCCCTGCCCTATTTTATTTATTTATTTATTTATTTATTTATTTATTTATTGTGATACTGGGGATGGAACCCAGGGGCATTCCACCCCCAAGCTACACCCTCCCACCCTATTTTTAAATTTTATTTATTTATTTACGGTACTGGGGATGGAACCCAGGGTCATTCTACCTCCAAGCTACACCCCCAACCCTTTTTTTTATTCTATTTATTTATTTATTTACGGTATTGGGGATGGAACGCAGGGGAATTCTACCTCCGAGTAGAATGCCCTATTTTTTATTCATTATTTTTATTTTATTTTATTTTATTTTATTTTATTTTATTTTTGCAGTACTGGGGATGGAACCCAGGGGCGTTCACCCTCTGAGCTACACTCCCAGCTCTCTATTTTATTTAATATATTTTGTGGGGTACTGGGGATTAAACCCAGGGGTGTTTTTCTTCCTAGCTAAAAACCCAACCCATTTATTTGTTATTTATTTGTTTGGTTTGTTGGTTGTACTAGGGATTGAACCCAGAGGCATTCTACCTCCAAGTTATACCCCTAGCCCGATTTTATTTCTTATTTGGAAACAGGTTCCCAGTAAGTTGCAGAGGGCCTCGCTAAGTTGCTGAGGCTGGCTTTGAACCTCCTGACTCAGCCTCCCAAATACTGGGATGACAAGTGTGCAAAACTGGGAATTGAACCCAGGTGCGTTCTACCTCTAAGCTACAACCCAGCCAGCCCTTTTTATTTTTCAGACTGGTTCTTGCTACAGTTACGCAGGCTGACCTCAAACTCAAACTCCTGTTTCAGCCTCCCAAGCAGCTGGGATTACAGGTGTGCACCACCACGCCCAAATATGCTTTAGTTTCTCTTCCACAAGAAGAGGATGATGGGTGTCTGTCAAGAGTTCTGGGCGTGGTGCCCCCAGCTTGTAATCCCGGCATTTGGGAGGCTGAGACAGGAGGATCGCGGTTCGCAGACAGCCTCAGCTAGTGAGGCCCTTTGCAACTCAGTGAGACCCTGTTTCAAAATAAAGAATAAAAAATTGGACTGGGGGTGTAGCTCAGAGGTCAAATGCCCATGGGTTCCATCCCCAGACCCGCAAAATAAATAATATAAAATAAAAAATAGAGCCGGGCGTGGTGGCGCACGCTTGTAATCCCCGCGCTTGGGAGGCAGAGACAGGAGGATCACGCAGGTTTGAAGCCAGCCGCACGCGCTGGCTTAGGAGACCCTGTTTCCAAATAAAAATGTAAAAATAGGTCTGGGAGGGTAGCCCGGAGGTAGAAGGGCTTCCAGGAACCCCAGTACCACCCAAAAACATAAATAAATAAAATAAAATAAAATAGGGCTGGGGGTGTAGCTCAGAGGTAGAATACCCCTGGGTTCCATCCTCAGTACCCCCCCCAAAAAAAAAGATTGTTATGTTGGAGATGCCAAAACCGTGAGGGCCATGGGGCCATGGTGATCTCCTATCTGCTGCCTTAGGGTGCCTCTAAGCCCCAAAGCAGGCAATAGGTTTATTTTATTTTATTTTATTTTATTTTATTTTTATTTTTGTGATCAGCGTACCCACCGGACGCCTTGGCCACTCCCGGCCCAGGGTCACTGACAAGCCCTCTCTGTGCTCTTCCAGAGACCTCCAGGAAGCCACCGTGTTGTCCAACCTCAAGACCAGGTTTGAACGGAACCTCATCTACGTAAGTACTGGGGCTGGCCTCGCCCTGGGCTCGGTTTGGCAGGAAGCGTAAGTTTCTTTCTCCTCCTAGGCCCCAGACCTGTGGCCTCTGGTTTGAACTCTGGGGTTCTACTCATTTTCAGCATAGAATGCTAACTCTGAAATCAGAAATCCAAAAATACAGTGTTAGAATAGCACACGCTTGTCATTCCAGTATGGGAGGCTGAGAAGGGAGGATCGCAGGTTCGTGGCCAGCCTCAGGGACTTAGTGACGCTCTCTGCAACTCAGTTGAGAACATTCGCAAATAAGAAATAAAATTGGTCTGGGGATGTAGGCTATAGCTCAGAGGTAGAATGCCTCTGGATTAAGTTCCTAGTACAAAGCAAAAAAGAAAGAGAAAGGAAAGCGGGAAGAAAGGAAAGAAGGAAGGGAGGGAGGGAGGCAGAGAAAAAATAGGGCCAGGGGTGTAACTCAGAGGTAGAATACCCCTGGGTTCAATCACCAGTATCAAATAAATAAATAAAATAGTAAAATGGGTGTGGTAGCACATGTTTATAATCCCAGGACTTTTGAGGCTGAGGCAGGAGGATCACAGGTTTCAGGCCAGCCTCAGCAATTTAGTGAGGCTCTCAGCAACTTAGAGAGACCTTGTTTCCAAATAAAAAATAAAATAGGGCTAGCGGTGTAGCTTGGAGGGAGAGCACTGCTGGGTTTAATCCCACAAAAAAAAAAAAAAAAAGGAAGGATAAGCCGGCTGGTATACACCTGTAATCCTAATACTTGGGATGCCGAGACAGAAGGATCATAAATTTGAGGTCAGCCTCAACAATTTAACCTTCAGCAACTTAGTGAGACCCTGTTTTTTTTGTTGTTGTTGTTTTTTGTTTTTATGTGGTACTGGGGACGGAACCCATTCTACCTCCAGGCTACATCCCAGCCCTGTTTTATATTTTATTTGGAAACAGGGACCAACTAGGTTGACAAGAGTCTCACTGCTCTTGAGGCTGGCTTCGAACCTGTGACCCTCCTGTCCCAGCCTCCCAAGCACTGAGATTACAGGTGTGCACCACCACACCCATCAAGACCTTGTTTTAAAAAAATAGATAGATAGATGATGATAGATAGATAGATAGCTGGGCGTGGTGGTGCACACTTGCAATCCCCGCGCTTGGGAGGCTGAGGCAGGAGGATCGCGCAGGTTTGAAGCCAGCCTCAGCTACTGAGTGAGGCTCTCAGCAACTTAGTGAGACCCTGTTTCCAAATAAAGTATAAAATAGGTCTGGGAGGATAGACTGGAGGTAGAAAGCCCTTGGGTTCCACCCCCAGTGTATATATATATATATATATATATATTTTTTTTTTTTTTTTTTGATAGGGGTATAGCTCAGATGTAGAATGCCCCTCCCTGGTTTCAGTTCCCAGTAACACACACACACACACAATTGAATAAATATAAATAAATAAAAGGGTTTGTGGTGTATCTCACAGCAGAATGCACCTTAATTCAACCCCCAGTCTCTCTCTCTCTCTCTCTCTCTCTCTCTCTCTCTCTCTCTCTCTCTCTCTCTCACACACACACACACACACACACACACACACACACACACACACACACACAGTAAACCCAAAAGACAGAGACCTGGAGATAGGGAATCCAGAAACTTACGGCCCTACCCCAACCAAGCACCCGATGGAAAAACTTACAGAGTCCTAAAATCCAAGGACCTGGATCCCAGAGCGGGGTTGTTCCGGTGAGAGAAAAGAACGCCTGGCCCCAGAAACACAAGGCCAGAGGCCTGAAACCACAGAGCAGCGGGCCAGGACACCCTTCCAGTCTGGCCACTCTGATCCTCTGGGCTCCCGGCTTCCTCCCGACTCTTCACCGTGACCCAGCAACTCCCGGAGCCTGGGCCGCACCTTGAATAAAGGAAGCAGGCAGTGGCCCGCACGGTCACCTGGGCAGGACGGTGGTAGTGGCCAGCCTCGGCCTGTGTGAGGCCCAAGCTTCCACCCTAGGACACAGGACCCCCTCGAGCCAGGCTGTTGAAAAGTTCTAGATGGGAACACGGAAGCCAGGCAGCTAGACATCTGTCCTGTTGGGAAGGGGTCCCGGGCTCCCAGAGCAGGGGAGGGAAGGTCCCTGAGGAGTCCTGGTGCTAAGGCCACTGTCCGCCAGCAGACATATATCGGCAGCATCTTGGTGTCGGTGAATCCATACCGAATGTTTGGGATCTACGGTCCAGAGCAAGTCCGGCAATACAGCGGGCGGGCTCTGCGAGAGAATCCCCCGTGAGTATCCCGGGCCTGGGTGACAGGGGCTGCCCTGGGGTTTTCTGTGTCCCTCTCTGAGCTCGGCAAGTTCTTGGCTGCCCCTAGGCCAGGGGCAGCTCAGCCCTGTCCCTCCTCGGGCCCGGCCACAGCTCTGTCCGGAAGCCACGGTGGCTCAGGGTGGGGATGGGTGAGAGGTGGACAGAATTGACCGCTTGCTTAGACACAGACGCCCCCGCCCCACCGCCACCACCCTGTCAGGGAGCCCGGGCAGGAGCGAGCCCCAGTGACTCCTAGTGGCCCGTCTCCCCAGGCACCTCTTTGCGGTTGCAAATTTCGCCTTTGCCAAAATGCTCGATGCCAAACAGAACCAGTGCATAATCATCAGGTGAGCCAGGCTGCGGCTGCGGGGGGTGGGGGGCAATGGAGAGCCCCAGGCCTGACCCCTGTCAGATCTAGGAAGATCAGTGGGCACCTCCGAGCCCCCCACTGACCATATCCCTCGGGGCACGGTGAGGACGGACCCAAAGGGGACAGCAAAATGTTGAAGCTAGGCCGGGCGTGGTGGCGCACGCTTGTCATCCCCGCGCTTGGGAGGCTGAGACAGGAGGATGGCGCAGGTTCGAAGCCAGCCTCAGCTACTTAGTGAGGCTCTCGGCAACTTAGTGAGACCCTGTTTATGAATGGATGAATAAATAAATAAATAAGTAAATAAGTAAATAAATAAGCTGGGCATGGTGGCGCATGCTTGTAATCCTAGTGTACTTGGGAGACTGAGACAGGAGGATCGAAGTTTGCAGGCAGCCTCAGCTACTTAGTGAGGCCCTCTGCAACTTAGTGAGACCCTGTTTCAAAATAAAGAATAAAAAATAGGGCTGGGGATGTAGCTCAAAGGTAGAATACACCTGGGTTCAATCCCTAATAACACAAAATAAAAATAAAAATAAAATAGGGCTAGGGTTATAGCTCAGAGGCAGAATACCCCTGGGTTCAACCCCTAATTAAGCAAAATAAAAATTAAAAAAATAGCCGGCTTGGTGGCACACGGAGGATCGCGCAGGTTTGAGGCCAGCCGCACTGGCTTAAGAGACCCTGTTTCCAAATTTTAAAAAAGTATAAAAATAGGTCTGGGAATGTAGCCTGGAGGTAGAAGGGCTTCCAGGAACCCCAGTACCACCAAAAAATAAAAAATTAAAAAATAGGGCTAGGGGTATAGCTCGGAGGTAGAATGCCCCCGGGGTTCCATCCCCAGCACCGAAAGATAAAGTAAAATAAACTAAAATATAAAGGAATGAATAAACTAGCTGCGCCTCTTTGCTCCGCCAGTGGAGAGAGCGGCTCCGGCAAAACCGAGGCCACCAAGCTGATACTGCGCTACTTGGCCGCCATGAACCAGAAACGGGCCGTCATGCAGCAGGTGAGGCTGTCTGTCCAGGGCGTAGTTGGGCCAGCTCCCCAAGAACCTCGGCTGCCCCTGTGGGATGGCGGGGAGGTTGAGGCGCAAGGTTCTCCCTTCCCCAAGCCTCCCTTCCCTCCCAGGGAAGCCGCTGGGGTAGCTCCCAACCCTCAGTGTTTCCATGATGGCTTGGGCTCCAGGCTTGCCAAAGGAGTCATCCGCTTCCGGCTGGCCCCGCCTGCCTGGTTATGGCCCCGGGGCCACCGTATTCTCACATTGTAGAAGCCGTGGTCCACACACTAGGTTAGCTCCGGGCGGGCAGTGGGGTGATCGATGTCGTCAGCAAAGACTGCCAGAGGACACCAGGCCAGGCTCCGTGCAGTATCAGATTATCAGTATGTGATACTAGGTGACACTAAGAACATCAAGTCCGCTGAGCCTTAGGAATTTAGATCTCTCTTTTCTTCATTGAAAAGTTCACTTGAACACCGGGCGCGGTGGCGCACGCTTGTCATCCCAGCATTTGGGAGGCTGAGACAGGAGGATCGAGGTTCGTGGACAGCCTCAGCTACTTAGTGAGGCCCTCTGCAACTCAGTGAGACCAGGTTTCAAAATAAAGAATAAGAGCCGGGCGTGGTGGCGCACGCTTGTAATCCCCGCGCTTGGGAGACTGAGACAGGAGGATCGCGCAGGTTCGAAGCCAGCCTCAGCTACTTAGTGAGGCTCTCGGCAATTTAGTGAGACCCTGTTTCCAAATAAAGTATAAAGTAGGTCTGAGAGTGTAGCCCAGAGGTAGAAAAGACCCTGGGTTCAGCCGGGCGTGGTGGTGCACCCTGGTAATCCCTGCGCTTGGGAGGCGGAGACAGGAGGGTCGTGCAGGTTCGAAGCCAGCTGCACGCGCTGGCTTAGGAGACCCTGTTTCCAAAAATAAAAAAGTATAAAATAGGTTTGGGAGTGTAGCCCGGAGGTTGAAGGGCTTCCAGAAACCCCAGTACCACCAAAAAGAAAAAGAAAAGCCCCTGGGTTCTACCCCCAATTACTGGCATTCTACCTCCAAGCTACACCCCCAGCCCTGTTTGTTTTTATTCTTTATTTTGAAGCAGGGTCTTACTGGGTTGCAAAGACCTCACTAAGTAGCTGAGGCTATACATGAACCGCGATCCTCCTGTCTCAGCCTCCCAAATGCTGGGATTACAAGCGTGCGCCACCACACCCGGCTGTCCTTTTTTTTTTTTTTTTTTTAATGCATTCATCTGATTTTTTTTTAAGGCCTCCTATGTACCGATCTTGTACTGGGACTCAGAGATGCACAGATTCCTGTTCTAGCAAGGAGACAGATGAGGTGGAGGAAGGCAGACCAGGACATGAGGACCGGCCAGGGGAGGCTGAGGGACTTAGAGGGAGAGGATCCAGGTGGTCAGGCAGGGCAGGCCATCCCAGGCCACCCCCCCCGAGGGATGTGAGGGGGTCCTGCAGGCGTGGGAGCAGCAGCCTCCAGTTAGAGGGACCAGCAGGTGCAGGTGTCCAGAGGAGAGCTGGACCATGCGGGGAGCCCACCAGGCCAGCTGGAGGCTTCGATGAGGCCTGGCTTTTGAGCCCGAGTAAAGTGGGAGCGGGGGGGGGGGGGGACACGCCCTAAAATAGGTTGTCCAAGGTCCCCTCTGGTGGTTGCATCTGGAGAACAGCTGGAGGAGGCCCCGGGGGCCCAGGGGAGGTTGGCCCATGTTGGGAGTAGAGAAGAGAAGGCATCCCCAGACCTCATGGCAGGCGCGCCCAGCAATCTCCATACCCTTGGGGTGGGCTGCAGCCCCCAAATCTCATTCCTGGGGTCCCTGAGGCTCACAGGTTTGTGTCACAGGGGACCCAGAGGGTCTGCCAGTCACTCTGTGGTCCCGTGCTCCTGGCCAGTCCTGTCAGTTATCATTTCTGTTCTTATTTCTTGTTCCTCCCGCTCCTCCTTCACGGGCACTCCTGAAGATAAAGGTACGTGAAAAGCGTGCACGCCTGTGTGTGTGTGTGTGTGTGTGTGTGTGTGTGTGTGTGTAGCACTTTTTGAGATGTCGCCGTGGGTTCTTATTCTTAGCTAGCTTAGAAAAAATAGCCAGAACTATACTGCTGCAAGCCTCAGCAAAGTTTTATTACCAAGATAGAAAGAAGGGACAGTGTAATCAAAGCACTGCATCAGAGGGACACGGTGGAGTGCCTTGAAAGTAAGACACTGAGGTCTCTAAACATAACATTTTGAGCTGAGCGTGGTGGCTCCACATTTGGGAGGCGGAGACCAGAGGATCGTGGTTCACAGACAGCCTCAGCTACTTAGTGAGGCCCTTTGCGATTCAGTGAGACAAAAAAATAGAGCTGGGGGTGTAACTCAGAGGTTGAACGCCCCTGGGTTCCATCCTTAGTACCGCAAACACACACACACACACACACACACACGCACGCACGCACGCACGCACAACATTTTTCTGTGTGTGTGGGTTTGGGGATGGAACTCAGGGGCATTCGACCTCTGAGCTACACCCCCTGCCCCATTTTTTATTCTTTATTTTGAAACCAGGTCTCACTAAGTCGCAAAGGGCCTCACTAAGTAGCCCGGTCTGTCCGCAAACCACGATCTTCCGGTCTCAGCCTCCCGAATGCTGGGATTACAAGCGTGCCTCACCACGCCCGGCTCTCGTAACATTTTTTATAAGAAGTCATTATCTCCTTCCTCCCATCCTGCTGAGTCAGTAGTCCCCTTTTTTCCCTGCTGGTCATCTGCTGTGTAAACCTTTTCTGTTAGGCCTCTTTGTTCATCCTTACAGGGACAGACAGGTCTGACATCCCTGATCAAACTGTGTTACTTGGTTAGCCAGGTCAGGGGGCTGCAGGGTACATGCCTACTTTGTCTTTGGTTTTATTTTTTATTTTTATTTATTTATTTACTTATTTGCAGTACTGGGGACGGAACCCAGGAGCATTCTACCTCCGAGCTACACCCCCAGCCTGATTTTCTTTTTTTTTTTTTTTTTTTGGTAGTACTGGGGGTGGAACCCAGGGGCTTTCTACCTCCGGGCTATACTCCCAGACCCATTTTATACTTTTATTTGGAAACAGGGTCTCACTAAGTTGCTGAAGAGCCTCACTAAGTAGCTGAGGCTGGCTTAGAACCCGTGCAATCCTCCTGTCTCAGCCTCTCAAGCACAGGGATTACAAGTGTGTGCCACCACGCCCGGCCCAGCCTGATTTTTTTATTCTTTATTTTGAAACAGGGTCCAACCAAGTTGCAAAGGATCTTACTAAATAGCTGACCGCGATCCTCCTGTCTCAGCCTCCCACATGCAGGGATTGCAAGCGTGTGCCACCACGCCCAGCTTGCTTTTTTATCTTTTAACGTTAGTCTAAACTATCATGAGAATCTATATAATTTTTCCTAAGTATAGGTGTTTATGTTTTAACATTACATGTTCAGCTGGGTTAACAGCCAACTTTTAGCTGACCAAGAAAGTCAATCCTAGCTGCAGCTCTTGCCTGACAGCTAAGAGAGAGAGAGAAATGTTTAATTAATACATTTAATTAATACATTCTTTTTTGGGGGGTATTGGGGATGGAACCCAGGGGCATTCTACCTCCAAGCTACACCCCTGACCCTATTTTTTTTTTTTTTTTGAATACAGGATCTCACTGAGTTGCAAGGGGCCTCGCTAAGTAGCCGGGGCTGTCAATGAACCACAATCCTCCTGTCTCAGCCTCCCAAGTGCTGGGATTACAAGTGTGCACCACCACGCTCAGCTAATACAACTCTCATTAACAACCAATACAGGCTCAAGCCCCATCAATCCCCATCGTGTGTGTGTGTGTGTGTGTGTGTGTGTGTGTGTGTGTGTGTGTACATACTCCCGTATGCACAGCAGGCAAAATGGGCAGGAAGGGGAGTCCAGAGGCCTGTCCTGGGCTACGGTGGGGGCTTTTGGTCAGGGGCTGCTGTGTGGGGGTCAACAGCCTGGAGTTGGGGGCACCTAGAGGGAGACCCTGAGACTACTAGGAATCTGTCTCTGGTCACCCCCCACACAAAAGGGGTGTTGTTGGGGGAGGCTTGCTTCTGGGTGTCCCCAGCCAGGCTCCTCTCCCAGGGACCCCAGTTCCCACCTCTCTTTCTGGGATTCAGATCCTGGAGGCGACACCCCTCTTGGAGTCCTTCGGTAATGCCAAAACTGTCAGGAACGATAACTCCAGCCGCTTCGGGAAGTTCGTGGAGATCTTTCTAGAAGGGTGAGTAGGACAGGGTGGGAGGGGTTCCCAAAGGCCCAGGGTCCCCAGCCACCACTCCCCTTCCTGCCTCCCTGTCCCCCCCCCCCCCCCCCCGTGAACTAACTCCGCTCCTCACCCGCAGGGGCGTGATCTCTGGTGCCATAACCTCTCAGTACCTGCTGGAGAAATCTCGGATTGTGTTTCAGGTGAGCCAGACCCCCACCTAGGTGGGGCAGGGGCCTAGAGCCTGGTGCTACTGGAGGATGGGGGGTTACTGGGGAGACGTCCAGTTAGGCGTGCAAACGTGTGTGCGCGTGTGTGAGCCAGTGGCCTTGTGCACTCGGCTGCCCCACCCCGACAGCCACACTGGCTGCTTCAGGCTGCAGCCCCTGCGGATCCTCTACCCAGGATGGCTGCATGGCCGAACCCCTATTTCCTCCACCTCTCCCTGCTCAGGGGTGCAACCCACTTAAAAATGTGGTGCCTGCTGAGCACGGTGGCTCCCGCCTGTGACCCCAGTACCTGGGAGGCTGAGACAGGAGCAGTGGAGGACTGAGGCCAGCCTCGGCAACTTAGCGAGACCCTTGGCAATTTAGACCCTGCTTCAAAATGAAAATAAGAAAAAAGTGCTGGGAGTATAGTTTGGATTGAAGCTCTGGGTTCAATCTCTAGTGCCAAAAAATAAATAATATTTTTTTCTTCGTGGTACTGGGGCATTCTATCTCTGAGTTACACCCCCAGCCTTTTTTTTTTTTTTTTTTTTTTGCAGTACTGGGGGTTGAACCCAGGGGCATTCTACCTCTGAGCTACACTCCCCCCAAGCCCAATTTTTTATTCTTTATTTCAAAACAGTGTTGTAAAGGGCCTCACTAAGTAGCTGAGGCTGTCCACGAACCGGGATCCTCCTGTCTCAGCCTTCCAAATGCTGGGATTACAAGCATGCGCCACCACGCCCAAAATATTCTTTATTTTGAAATAGGGTCTTACTAAGTTTTGGAGAACCTCACTAAGTAGCTGAGGTTGGCTGCAAACCTGTGATCGTCCTGTCTCAGCCTCCCAAGTACTGTGATTACAAGTGTGCGCCACCATGCCCAGCTTTTTATTTATTTATTTATTTATTTATTTATTTATTTATTTATTTATTTATTTTGTGTGTGTGGTACTAGGGGTGGAACCCAGGGGCTTTTCTACCTCCAGGCTACACTCCCAGACCTATTTTATACTTTTATTTGGAAACAGGGTCTCACTGAGTTGCTGAGAGCCTCACTAAGTAGCTGAGGCTGGCTTTGAACCTGTGCGATCCTCCTGTCTCAGCCTCCCAAGCGCGGGGATTACGAGCGTGCGCCACCACGCCCGGCTTGTTTTATGTTTTAACGGTGATATACTGAGTGACCGCCCCCATCCCCAGCTAGCAGAGGGGCTGGGTGAGGTCAGGGGATTCCATTTCTTTGTACCCCAATATGTCCCAAGGGTCCAGGACAGGGCCTGGGGCACAAGAAACACTCTGCCAGGCCAGCCACGGGCTACCAGAATTCCCTGCGTTCGATAGTCTGGGCTATGAACATGCGACTACACAGGCCTGTGCCTGCCTGGCTGGTGCACACGAGGGGAGACAGACTGCGTTTTTCTTATTTCTCTAAATAAAATAAAATGCCAGCTGGGTGTGGTGACACACACTGGTAATCCCAGCATTCAGGAGGCTAAGACCGGAGGATCGCAGTTCGTGGCCAGCCTCAGCTACTTAGTGAGGCCCTCCACAACTCAGTGAGACCTGGTTTCAAAATAAAGAATAAGGCCGGGTGTGATGGCACACACTCGTAATCCCTGCGCTTGGGAGGCTGAGACAGGAGGATCGCAGGTTCGAAGCCAGCCTCAGCTACTGAGTGAGGCTCTCAGCAACTTAGTGAGACCCTGTTTCCAAATAAATTATAAAATAGGTCTGGGAGTATAGCCCAGAGGTAGAAAGCCTCTGGGTTCCATCCCCAGTACCACCAAAAAATAAAAATAAAGAATAAAAATAAAGAATAAAAAAATAGGGCTGGGGGTGTAGCTTGGAGGTAGAAGGCCCCTGGATCCCATCTCCAGTACCTCCAAAATAAAAAAATAAATAAAATAAAATGCCACCACCACTCATCCCAGGGTTTCTCTGCTCCTGCACCCTCCCAAAGTGGGGCCAGACTAGGGCCTTGCTCCTGACGGAGAGGCAAGCCCATCTGCAGGCTGTGTGTGTGTGTGTGTGTGTGTGTGTGTGTGTGTGTGTGTGTCTACTCCGTCTATGTGACTGAGGGCCACCGAGGAAGGTGGCTCCCTGGTCTGTATCTACCCATCCATTCCTCAGGCCAAAAATGAGAGGAATTACCACATTTTCTACGAGCTGCTGGCGGGACTGCCTGCCCAGCTCCGGCAGGCCTTTAGTCTACAGGAGGCGGAAACCTACTACTACCTGAACCAGGTGAGCACCCGCGGGTCCTAAGTCCTTCAGTTCCTTCCACCCCTCATCTCCCCTGGGTGGCCTGAGGAGCCCAGCTATTGGCTACTGGTTTTATTATCAGAATCACCAGGTTGTAAACTGGGCATGGTGGATTATACACTTGTAATCCCAGTACTTGGGAGGCTGAGACAGGAGGTTCATGCAGGTTTGAAGCGAGCCTCAGCTACTTAGACCCTGTTTCCAAATAAAGAATAAAAGCCAGGCATGGTGGCGCACACTTGTAATCCCAGCGCTTGGGAGGCTGAGACAGGAGGATCACACAGGTTTGAAGCCAGCCTCAGCTACTGAGTGAGGCTCCCAGCAACTTGGTGAGACCCTGTTTCCAAATAAAATATAAAATAGGTCTGGGAGTATAGCTCAGAGGTAGAAAGCCCCTGGGTTCCACCCCCAGTACCACAGATAAATAAATAAATAAGCCGGGCGTGGTGGCGCAGGCTTGTAATCCCTGCGCTTGGGAGGCGGAGACAGGAGGATCGCACAGGTTCGAAGCCAGCCGCGCTGGCTTAAGAGACCCTGTTTCCAAATAAAAAATATAGAATAGGTCTGGGAGTGTAGCCCAGAGGTAGAAGGATTTTCAGGAACCCCAGTACCACCAAAATAATAATAATAGAAAGAAAGAAAGAAAGAAAGAAAGAAAGAAAGAAAGAAAGAAAGAAAGAGGGAGCTGGGGGTCTAGCTCCAAGGTAGAGTGCCCCGGATTCAATTTTCAGTACTAAAAATAAGATGAAGTCTACAAAAGCCATCCTGAGAACAGAATGAGAGTCGAGGGACCAGCTAAAACCACTCAGGGCAGAGCCAGGACTTTGAGGGCTCCCAGCCCCCACCCAGGCTCCCTGACCCCGGCCCGTCCTCACCCAGGGTGGGAATTGCGAGCTCACAGGCAAGAGCGACGCGGATGACTTCCGCCGGCTCCTGGCGGCCATGGAAGTGCTCGGCTTCAGTGGCGAGGACCAGGACAGCATCTTCCGCATCTTGGCCTCCATCCTGCACCTGGGCAACGTCTACTTCGAGAAGTATGAGGTGAGAGGGCACCACGGCCTGCTGTAATGCCCAGCGCCCTGGGGACACCGGCCATCTTTACAAGGACTACAGGGTCTTTTCTATTTTATTTATTCACCCCTTTGGGCTTGGGGTGTGTGTGTGTGTTACTGGGGATTGAACCCAGGGACATTCTATCTCTGAGCTACAACCTCCAGCCCTATTTTATTTTTATTTTGAAACAGGTTCTCCCTATATGAGAATCTCACGACTTGCTGAGGCTGTCCTTGAACCTGTGACCCTCCTGTCTCAGACTCCCAAATTCTGGGTTTATAGGTATGCGCCAGCATGCCTGCCTCTATTTTTTCTTTCATTTTACTTGAAAACAGGGTCTCACTAAGTTGCTGAAGGCCTCACTAAGTTGCTGAGGCTGGCCTTGAACCTGTGAGCCTACTGTCTCAGCCTCCCAAATACTGGGATGAGGAACAGACAGACATGTACCACTGCACCTGCACCAGGTTATTTATTTATTTGTTTATTTATTTATTTATTTTTGTGGTATTGGGAATGGAACTCAGGGGCATTCAACCTCCGAACCACACTCCCAGCCCTATTTTTTATTTTTATTTTTATTTTATTTTTATTTTTATTTTTGGTGGTACTGGGGATGGAACCCTTCTACCTCCAGGCTACACTCCCAGGCCTATTTTTTATATTTTACTTGGAAACGGGGTCTCTTAAGCCAGCGTGGCTGGCTTTGAACCTGCGCGATCCTCCTGTCTCCGCCTCCCAAGCACGGGGATTACAAGCGTGCGCCACCATGACTGCTTTTATTCTTTATTTTAAAACATGGTCTCACTGAGTTGCAAAGGGATTACAAGTGTGTGCCACCATGGCCCAGCTTCTGTTTTTTTTTTTTATCATTTAAATCTTTGAATCATCAAGAATTTATCCTAGTAAGGTGTGAGGTAGGGATCCAATTACTTGTTTTCCAGATAATTACTCCATTATCTTAATATCCTCATTTGAAAAATAGATTTGTATCATATAACAAATTACCACTTTTTTTTTTGGTGGTACTGGGGATGCAACCCAGGAGCATCCTACCTCCAAGCTACACCCTTAGCCCCATGTTTTAGTCCTTTTTATTTTATTTTATTATTATTTTATTATTATTTTAATTATTTATTTATTTATTTATTTATTTATTTATTTATTTATTTGGTGGTACTGGGGTTCCTGGAAGCCCTTCTACCTCCGGGCTACACTCCCAGACCTATTTTTACATTTTTATTTGGAAACAGGGTCTCCTAAGCCAGCGTGCGCGGCTGGCTTCAAACCTGCTCGATCCTCCTGTCTCCGCCTCCCAAGCGCGGGGATGACAAGCGTGCGCCACCACGCCCAGCTAGTCCTTTTTATTTATGAAACAGGGTCTTAATGAGTTACAAAGGGCCTCACTAAGTAGCTGAGGCTGTTCTCGAACCGCAATCCTCGGGTCTCCACCTCCCGAATGCTGGGATTACAAGCGTGTGCCACCATGCCTGGCCTTTCTTTTTCTTTTTTCTCTTCTTTCTCTTTTAGAACTTTCCTGGTAGCCGGGCATGGTGGCGCACGCTTGTAATCCCAGCATTTTGGGAGGCTGAGACAAAAGGATCACGGCTTGTGGCCAGTCTCAGCTACTTAGTAAGGCCCTTTGCAACTCAGTGAGACCCTGACTCAAAATAAAAGAATATCCAGGCCGTGGTGGCGCACGCTTGTAATCCCCGCGCATGAGACAGGAGGATCACGCAGGTTCAAAGCCAGCTGCGCTGGCTTAAGGGACCCTGTTTCCAAAAATAAGAAAGTATAAAATAGGTCTGGGAGTGTAGCCTGGAGGTAGAAGGGCTTCCAGGAACCCCAGTACCACCACCACTAATTAATAATAATAATAATAATAATAATAATAATAATAATAATATAGAAATAATAAAAATAAAATAATAAAAAATAGGGCAGGGGGTGTAGTTCGGAGGTAGAATGCCCCTGGGTTCCATCCACAGTACTGAAAAAAATAAAATAAAATAAAGAACTTTCCCAGTGATCCATTGTGGCCTGCTTCTGTTTTTCACGCAAACCTTAAACTCAGCTTCCCCGGCTTTTGGTGTCTTTCACAGACCGATGCCCAGGAGGTGGCGTCGGTGGTGAGTGCCCGGGAGATCCAGGCCGTGGCTGAGCTGCTGCAGATCTCCCCCGAGGGCCTGCAGAAGGCCATCACCTTCAAAGTGACGGTGAGTTGCTGGGCACCCAGGGTCTGACAACCTGATAAAGTATCTGCTGTGACCCGGATGGAGCTGCCCCGCTGCTTCCTTTGTGAACCACCTCCCCGCCACCTCTCCTTGTCCCAGGGTCAGGTGGGGAGTGGGATGATTTTAGACCCTTGAGGGATCCAGCTCCCCTTCTCCAGGCCTTTACAGACTGTTATCTCTGCCTGGGATGCCCTTTCTTTCTTTCTTTCTTTCTTTCTTTCTTTCTTTCTTTCTTTCTTCCTTTTTTCAGTACTGGAGACGGAACCCAGGGGCATTCTACCTCCAAGCTACACCTCCAGCCCTATTTTTTATTCTTTTTTTTTTTTTTTGAGGGTGTGGGGATGGAACCCAGGAGCATTTGACTCCAAGCCACACTCCCTGCCCTATTTTTTATTCTTTATTTTGAAACAGGGTCTCACTGACTTGCAGAGGGCCTCACTAAGTAGCTGCGGCTGTCCGCGTACCGTGATCCTTCAGGTCTCAGCCTCCCGAATGCTGGGATTACAAGTGTGCGCCACCACGCCCGGCTCTTCCTTTTTTGATACCTGCTCATCCTTCGAGACCCAAATTGCAAGCCAGGTGTGGTGGTGGACACTTTTAATTTCAGAATTTGGGAGGCTGAGATGGAAGAAATGCAGGTTCAAGGACAGCCTCAGCAAATAGACTCTCATCAACCTAGCAAGACCCTGTTTCAAAATAAAAGTAAAATAGGGCTGGAGATGTGGCTTTGAGGAAGAATGCTCCTGAGTTCCATTCCCTGGTGCCATTAACAAAGAAGAAGGAAAGCCAGGCGTGGTGGCGCACGCTTGTAATCCCAGCATTCGGGAGGCTGAGACAGGAGGATTGCAGTTCGCGGACAGCCTCAGTTACTTAGTGAGGCCCTATGCAGCTCAGTGAGATCCTGTTTCCAAATAAAGAATAAAAAATAGAGCTGGGGTGTAGCTCAGAAGTAGAATGCTCCTGAGTTCCATCCCTAGTACTGCAAAAAAAAAAAAAAAAAAAAAAAAAGCCTGGTGTGGTGGCTTATATCTGTAATCCCAGTACTTGGGAGGCTGAGTGAGAAGGAGGATCACAGGCTCGAGGCCAGCTTTAGCCATTTACCAAGACCCTCAGCAACCTAGCAAGACTGTTTCAAAATAAAAAAAAATCAAAAGGGCTGGGGGTGAGCCGGGCGTGGTGGCACACGCTTGTAATCCTGGCGCTTGGGAGGCTGAGACAGGAGGCTCACGCAGGTTCGAAGCCAGCCTCAGCTACTTAGTGAGGCTCTCAGCAACTTAGTGAGACCCTGTTTCCAAATAAAATATAAAATAGGTCTGGGAGTATAGCCCAGACGTAAAAAGCCTCTGGGTTCCACCCCCAGTACCACACACACACAGAAAAAAGGGCTGGGGGTGTAGCTTGGAAGTAGAATGCCCCAGGCTTCCATCCCCCATACCAAAAGAAAAAAGACCCACTCGGGTTCCCCTCCTGCAGGAAGACTTCCCCGACCCCTAGCTGAATCAGTGCTTTCTCTTCATGACTCAAGCCCTGCCCACTTCCCAGAGCTCATCCCATCATCCTGCTGGGTCAGCTTGTCCCTGTCCCCCCGCCCGATTAGACCAGTAGTGCCCAACCCTGCAGCATCTCCTCGCAGAGGAGGGACGAGGCCATTCTGTCCCCCCTCTGGCTACTTACATACCTGATACCAGTCACGCCGTGTGTCCAGTCTCCCTTCCCCACGCTGTCCTGGGGGGGCCATCCCGGTGTCAATCCAAGTCCACATCCCTCCCCAGGAGACGATGAGAGAGAAGATCTTCACGCCCCTGACGGTGGAGAGCGCTGTGGATGCCAGGTGAGGCTGCCCCCCGCCCCGCTGCCTGACCCCCAGGCCCGGGCCTGGCCCTGTGCCGCCCACCGCGGCTCTGCCTCCGTTCCAGGGATGCCATCGCCAAAGTCCTGTATGCACTGCTTTTCGGCTGGCTTATCACCAGGGTCAACGCGCTGGTGTCCCCGCGGCAGGACACGCTGTCCATTGCCATCCTGGACATCTATGGCTTCGAGGTGGGGCTGTGTGGGGAAGCGGGGACGAGCGGTGGGGTGTCACCTCCCTGAGGCACCGCTGGCCGGTCTTGGTCAGGGAGCTACCTGTGTTCCCAGAGGCCTTTGGGGACCAGGCTCTGTGCTGGACAGCTCCAGGGACTCCAGAAGGGTCCAGACAGACCCATAGTGGGGCGCATTGGCGCAGGCCTGACATCCCAATACTCAAGAGGCAAAGATAGGAGGATTGCAGGTTTACAGCCAGCCTCAGCAATTTAGCAAGACCCTGTTAAAAAAAAGAATATATATATATATATATATATATATATATATATATATTCAATCTTAAGTGCCAAAATCAATCAATTAATTTAATTAAAATTGAAAATATTAGCCGGGCGTGGTGGCGCACGCTTGTTATCCCCGCTCTTGGGAGGCAGAGACAGGAGGATCGCGCAGGTTCGAAGCCAGCCACACGCGCTGGCTTAGGAGACCCTGTTTCCAAATTTTAAAAAATGTTAAAATAGGTCTGGGAGTGTAGCCCGGAGGTAGAAGGGCTTCCAGGAACCCCAGTACCACCAAAAAAAAAAAAAAAAAAAATTGAAAATATCGCTGGGCATGGTGGCGCACGCTTGTAATCCCAGCATTTGGGAGGTTGAGACAGGAGGATCCAGGTTTGCAGCCAGCCTCAGCTACTTAGTGAGGCCCTTTGCAACTCAGTGAGACACTGTTTCCAAATAAAGAATAAAAAATAGGACTGGGGGTGTAGCTTGGAGGCAGAATGCCCCTGGGTTTCATCTCCAGTACTGTAAAAAAAAAAAATTGAAAATATGAGTAGTGGAGCATGCTTGTAATCCAGTACTCCGGAAGCTGAGACAGGAGGATCTCAGGTTCAAGGACAGCCCTAGCAAGTAGTGAGATGCTTATCAATCTAGCCAGACCCTGTTGCAAAATAAAGATAATAAAATAGGTCTGGGGGAGAATGCTCAGAGGGAGAATTCCCCTGGGTTAAATCTCCAGTTTCATAAAAGTAAATAAATAAAATGATAGGGCTGGGGTGAAGCTCAGAGATAGAATGCCCCTGAGTTTGACCTCTAGTACAAGAAAGAAAGAAAGAAAGAAAGAAAGAAAGAAAGAGAGAGAGAGAGAAAGAAAGAAAGAAAGGCAGGCAACAGAGAACACACATGTGTCACAAACTGGGTGCCAGGTACTTTATTTACTCCAACATTTTTTGTTTTTGTTTTTTCTTTTTTGAAGTACTGGGGATAGAACCCAGGGGTATTTTACCTTGAGCTACACCCCCAGCCCTATTTTTTATTCTTTATTTTGAAGCAGGGTCTCACTGAATTGCAAAAGGAATCGCTAAGTAGCTGAGGCTGTCCACGAACCGCGATCCTCCAGTCTCAACCTCCCAAATGCTGGGATTACAAGCGTGCGCCACCACACCTGGCTTACTCCAGTATTTTTTTATTTTTGGTGGTACTGGGGTTCATGGAAACCCTTCTACCTTCAGGCTACACTCCCAGCCCTATTTTGTATTTTTTTAAATTTGGAAACAGGGTCTCTTAAGCCAGCGAGGCTGGCTTCAAACCTGCGTGATCCTCCTGTCTCCGCCTCCGAAGCGCGGGGATTACAAGTGTGCGCCACCACGCCTGGCTTACTCCAGCATTTTGACAGCCCTGTCAGGCAGGCATTGTCCATGTCTCCACTTTATTTTTTTTATTTTTTTTATTTTTTGGTGGTACTGGGGTTCCTGGAAGCTACAGTACCTCCGGGCTACACTCCCAGACCTACTTTTACATTTTTATTTGGAAACAGGGACTCCTAAGCCAGCGCGCGCGGCTGGCTTCAAACCTGCGCGATCCTCCTGTCTCTGCCTCCCAAGCGCGGGGATGACAAGCGTGCGCCACCACGCCCGGCTGTCCCCACTTTAGAGATAGGGAAAATGAAGGCTCCAGGTGATCGCCCTGGGTCACACAGCTGCAAAGAGGCCAGGATTCAGACCTGGGCAGAAGGCCCTGCTGCTGGGCTTTAGCCTCTCCCAGAGCTGTCAGACCTGAAGTGCCTGGTAGCACTGGGAGCCCTAGAAGGTTCTGAGCAGCGGGTCTGTGGTCAGGCTCCAGTTTTTTTGTTTTGTTTTGTTTTGTTTTGGGTACTGGGGGTGGGACCTAGAGGCTTTCTACCTCCGAGCTATACTCCCAGACCTATTTTTATATTTTATTTGGAAACAGGGTCTCACTAAGTTGCTGAGAGCCTCACTAAGTAGCTGAGGCTGGCTTCGAACCTGCGCGATCCTCCTGTCTCAGCCTCCCAAGCGCGGGGATTACAAGCGTGCGCCACCACGCCCGGCAAGGCTCCAGTTTTTCAAAGCTGCTGCCCTGGCAGTCAGGGAGGGGCTTGGGCCTGGGCTGGGGAGGTGGGTGGGACCCACAGCTGGAACAGATGAGCCACTGGCCGGCAAGGGGCCAGCCTAGCCTCCCCCTCCCCACCTCCCCCCGCAGGATCTGAGTTTCAACAGCTTCGAGCAGCTGTGTATCAACTACGCCAACGAGAACCTCCAGTACCTCTTCAACAAGATCGTCTTTCAGGAAGAGCAGGTGTGCGGGCTCCACGGACACTCCTGCTCCAGTACCTGTGAAAGCCTGTGTCCCCAAGGGGAAGGTGCCGGGTGTGCTGGGCCCAGACAAGAGTCCGCTTGGGGGCACCTGTCCCAGGCAGAAGGAATAACAGGGTCCTGAGCTAGCTCACGTTGCCCTGCTAATGGATGAGCCCCCTGTTCCAGGAGGTACAGAAGCAGAGGTGCCCCACCAGCCTCCTTCAGACAGATGCAGCCAGGGGGAGGTAGAGCCAGGGGGAGGTAGAGAGAGTATGTGCCGGGCAGGGCTAGGAGGCCGAGCCCCTGATCCCCGCAGGAGGAGTATATCCGTGAGCAGATCGACTGGCAGGAGATCACTTTTGCCGACAATCAGCCCTGCATCAACCTCATCTCTCTGAAGCCCTATGGGATCCTCCGCATCCTGGACGACCAGTGCTGCTTTCCCCAGGTGAGCCACGTGGGGACGCTGTGCGAGCTGTCTTCCCCCCCTCTCTGACCTGCGAGCTGGGAGCATCGTGACACTCCAACCTGCCGTCCACGACCCGGGGCGATTGAGGCTGGACAGGGGACTGTGACTGTCCAGAGGGGGGACCTCACCAACCTGGGAAGTTCCAGAGGACTTGTAGCAGTCGGGGCTGGAGAATTTAACACCAGGCCCCGCCCACCCACTCTCCCTGCCTGCCCCCAGGCCACCGACCACACCTTCCTGCAGAAGTGTCATTATCACCATGGCGCCAATCCGCTCTACTGCAAACCCAAGATGCCGCTGCCCGAGTTCACCATCAAGCACTACGCAGGCAAGGTCACCTACCAGGTGAGGCGGGACAGCCAGCGCGGCCGCAGTTCTTCTCAGAGACAGACAGAAGCACCCAGCGGGGCCAGCCCCCTGGCCCTCTTTGCAATTCTGGTCCTGCAGCTCCCCAGCTGTGTGGCCTCGGGCCAACTGCTTGACCTCTCTGAGCCTCAGTTGGCTCAGCTGGAAGATGGGGATAATGGTGGTGCGAGAAGCCTAGGGTAGGATGGACAGAGCAGCTATCGCCAGCAGTCATTTCACCGAGGCCACCCTCTTCACTGTTACCTGAGATGCCGTCCTGCTAGGGAGGTGGAGACAGAAAATTCCAAACCTCCATTGTCTCCATCCCGCCTGTTGGTGGGGCCAGCCCCAGCCCGCTCACGTGGAGCCCTGGCTAGTCCCCCTCCCCCAGGAGTGAGGGGTGGTGGGGTCTGGATGGAAGAGGACCACAGCAGAGGATGGACAGGCAGACAGAGGCCTGGCGGGGCCAGGGTCACCCAGGGGACGCGAGCGTCTGACCCTGAGGGAGAAGCCGCGGAGGAGGGGTCGGGAACAGTCTTCTGCCACCCACTGGACCCCCTTTCCAGGTCCACAAGTTTCTGGATAAGAATCATGATCAGGTGCGCCAGGACGTGCTGGATCTGTTTGTGCGGAGCCGGACGCGGGTGAGTGAGCCCGGGCTTCCAGCTTGGCCGCTCGGGCCCCGCCCCTGGCATGGCCACGCCCACGGGAAGGCTCACCCTCCAGGACCTGGCCCCGCCCACAAGCAGGCACCCTGCCAGCCCGTGGCCCCGCCCCCGACATGGCCCCGCCTTTGACACGGCCCCGCCCACAGGCAGGCTTTCACTGGTCAGGTCCCTGACACGGCCCCGCCCACAAGCAGACGCCCTGCCAGACCGTGGCCCCGCCCCTACATGGCCCCGCCCACACGCAGGTGCACCCTCCAGGACCTGGCCCCGCCTTTGACACGGCCCCGCCCACAGGCAGGCGCACCCTAGCGGGCTCTGCCCCCACCCTGGCATGGCCCGGCCCCCGTCGGGCTCACAAACCCCACAATCCCTGCCAAAGACCGCAGGGTCGACTGCTACTCCCCCCTGTCCCTCAGTCCCCCATTCTCTCCAGCCGCGATGGGCCGTCCCCCAGACCCGACACTTGCCACTGCCAGCTAGCACGCCGCCTGCCTTGCACCCTGGGGTGCACTGGGGCCCTGACCTGGGTGTCCTGGAGGCTAGGGCAGGCCCCCATCCCAGATAGCCTGGGGACAGAGCACGGGACTGACTGCCCCCTCCCCCGGGGGCCTGTGCTGCCCCCGCGTGCGTCCTCCTCCAGAGTCACCCTCCCAGGGCCAGGCGCGGTGACTGCGCCCCCACAGCGCAGGGGAAACGCCAGCCCGGCTGTGGAGGGGTCCCTGGGAAGCCGCGGAGCCCCGGCTGCAGATGCATGCGGGCCGGGGGTCCCGGAGGAGGCGGGGTCCCGTTGTGGTTAGGGTGCCTTCCGTCTGCGAGCTTGCTTTCTTTTTTTTCTTTTTTTTTTTTTTTTTCTTTTGGTGGTACTGGGGTTCCTGGAAGCCCTTCTACCTCCGGGCTACACTCCCAGACCTATTTTTACATTTTTATTTGGAAACAGGGTCTCCTAAGCCAGCGCGCGCGGCTGGCTTCGAACCTGCGCGATCCTCCTGTCTCCGCCTCCCGAGCGCGGGGATGGCCAGCGTGCGCCGCTTGCTTTCTGATTTCCATCTCTCCCCTCGCCCCCCTCACCCCGTATCTCTCCCCTCACCGTCTCTCCTGCCGGCCAGGTGGTGGCACACCTCTTCTCCAGCCACGCCCCCCAGGCCGCCCCCCAGCGCCTGGGCAAGAGCAGCTCGGTCACCAGACTCCACAAGGCGCACACCGTGGCTGCCAAGTTCCAGCAGTCGCTCTTGGATCTGGTGGAGAAAATGGAGAGGTGGGCGGGGGCGGGGGCGGGGGAGCAGAGCACCCGGCCCCTCCTTTACTGACCCCCCCCCAGCCTCCCTGAGGCCTTACACTGCCCGCCTCCTGCCCTGCCCAGGTGTAACCCCTTGTTCGTGCGCTGCCTGAAACCCAACCATAAGAAGGTAAGAAGGGGCTGAGGCTCCGGGAGAACCAAACCCTCCTCCCGGTGCTCAGCATCCTGGGCAAGTGGCTTGGCCTCGCCGGACCGCGCCCAGCCTCCCCCAGGGACTGTGCAGCGCCAGCAGCGCCTTTGCGCACGGGGATGCCAAGGTGCAGACCCCCCCCCCATCCCTGGGCCTCTCTGCAGGAGCCGGGTCTCTTTGAGCCAGACGTGGTGATGGCGCAGTTGCGCTATTCGGGGGTGCTGGAGACCGTGCGCATCCGCAAAGAGGGCTTTCCGGTGCGACTGCCCTTCCAGGCGTTCGTGGACAGGTACCGCCACCCGGGGAGCTTCTGCGCTCCCCAGACCCCTGCGCGGGCCCCCTGGCCCGAAGGACCCAACCCAGGCAGCGTGGTTGCCCAGGCTGCTGCTGCACGAGAATTGCGCTCGCTGTCACATGGTCAATATTATT
Source organism: Muscardinus avellanarius (assembly GCF_963383645.1). Taxonomy (NCBI): domain Eukaryota; kingdom Metazoa; phylum Chordata; class Mammalia; order Rodentia; family Gliridae; genus Muscardinus; species Muscardinus avellanarius. The sequence goes on along the minus strand of NC_137802.1, from coordinate 5,782,230 downwards.
ATATGTGTTGATTCCGCAGTGGTGTGATTTTTTTTGTGTGTGTGGTACTGGGGCATCTATCTCTGAGCTATGCCCTCAGACCTATTTTTTATTCTATATTTAATTAATTAATTATTTTATTTACTTATTTTGCAGTAGTGGGGATGGAACCCAGAGGCATTCTACCTCTGAGCTACACCCCCAGCCCTATTGATTATTCATTATTATTATTATTATTATCTTCATCATTTACAGTACTGGGGATGGATGGAATCCAGGAGCATTCTACCTCTGAGCAACAGCCTCGGCCCTATTTTTTTTTTTTTTATTCTTTATTTTGAAACAGGGTCTCACTGAGTTGCAAAGGGCCTCGCTAAGTAGCTGAGGCTGTCCACGAACGGCAGTTATCCTGTCTCAGCCTTCCGAGTGCTGGGATTGCAAGCCTGTGCCACCACGCCTGGTTTTTTCTTTTCTTTTCTCTTCTTTTTCTTTTCTTTTCTTTCTTTCTTTCTTTCTTTCTTTCTTTTCTTTTCTTCTTTTTTGAAAAAGGGTCTCACTACATTGTGGAGGGCTTCACTAAGTAGCTGGGGCTGGCCTAGAGTCTGCAATCCTCCTGTCTCAGCATCCCAAGTACTGGGATTACAAGTGTGTGCCACTATGCTGGCATTGTTTTTGTTTGTTTGTTTGTTTTTCTTTTTTTGGGGGGGGGTTGGTTTTTTGGTGGTACTGGGGATGGAACCCTTCTACCTCCAGGGTATACTCCCAGACCTATTTTATATTTTATTTGGAATCAGGGTGTCTTAAGCCAGCAAGGTTGGCTTCGAACCTGCACAATCCTCCTGTCTCTGCCTCCCAAGCACCCAAGCACAGGGATTACAAGCGTGCAGGGCTGTCCTTTTTTTTTTTTTTTTTTTTTTTTTTTTTTTTTTTTTTTTTGGTAGTACTGGGGCTGGAACACAGGAGCTTTCTACCTGCAGGCTACAGCCCTAGACCTATTTTTATATTTAATTTGGAAACAGTGTCTCATTAAGTTGCTGAGAGCCTCATAAAGTAGCTGTGGCTGGTTTCAAACCTGCGTGATCCTCCTGTCTCAGCCTCCCAAATACTGGGATTACAAACCTGCGCCACCACACCCGGCTCCGGCTTGATTTTTAACAGCTATTAAGACCAACATCCAGCAGATGGCAGCAAAGAGTCTTGTTTGACTGCAATCCTCCTTTTCCACTACTTAGATCTGCAGTTTTGTCTTGAGGACAGAGTGCCATTCTTCCCCTCTCCCCCTCCACACACACACAGGGCACCGGGCCTCCTGGACACAGGGCTCTGGGGTCTGCCAGGCGCCCGGGCCCATCCCCTGGGCTCAGGCGGGTGTGGCCCCTGCAGATACCGCTGCCTGGTGGCCCTCCAGCACGAGCTGCCGGCGGACGGGGACATGTGTGTACTGGTGCTCAGCCGCCTGTGCACAGTCATGCCAAGCATGTACCGCGTGGGGGTCAGCAAGGTGAGTCTCCTGCTTAGCTTTTCATTGCTTGGGGACCCCAAATTCAGGGGCTCTAGAACCATGGGCCACCACATCAGAACCGTCCCAGCTGGAGATGCCTGTCCCAGAGGCAACCCATCCGCCACGGTGCAGGGGTTACAAGTGCCACCTTCATTCCTCTGCGGGGGCAAAGCTCTCGTTCACCACCAGCCTCCCTTTTACCTCCCTACCCTCAAGGTACCCTTTGGGCCCTGAGCTTCCTAGTCCCCTCTAGCGATGTGGGCTTCTGCAGGGCGGGCGGCGCGGCCTCCGGCCCTCACCTGCCTCCTGTCCCCAGCTGTTCCTCAAGGAGCACCTCCACCAGCTGCTGGAAAGCATGCGAGAGCACGTCTTGAACCTGGCCGCCCTCACGCTGCAGCGCTGCTTCCGCGGCTTCCTCATCCAGCGCCGCTTCCGCTCCCTGCGCCGCAAGATCGTCCTGCTGCAAAGCCGGGCCCGAGGCTACCTTGCCAGGTGCGGCGCTGGGCAAGCAGGACGCCCACCCCCGGGGGGGGGGGCTGTGGTCAGGCTGGAGGGAGGCTGCGCCCCGACTCAGGTAGTGAGCTCCCTGTCTCCGGAGGCATGCAAGATGGCGCACAGGGGCCTAAAGGTTGTGCAGGAAGAAGGATCAGATCCTCTGTGTCTCTGCTTGGGATGCTCTTTACACCCACCCCTAGGTGCGCACGCTCTCTCTCTTCCTCTCTCTCTCTCTCTCTCTCTCTCTTTGTGGTATTGGGGGGCAGGTGAAACCCAGGGGCTTTCTACCTCCAGGCTACACCCCCAACCTATTTTATATTTTATTTGGAAACAGGGTCTCACCAAGTTGCTGAGAGCCTCACTAAGTAGCTGAGGCTGGCTTTCTTTCTTTTTTTCCTTTTTTTTTTTTTTTTTGTGGGTCTGGGGATGGGACCCAGGGACATTCGACCTCCGAGCTACAACCACTGCCCTATTTTTTATTCTTTATTTTAAAACTGGGTCTCGCCGGGCGTGGTGGCGCACGCTTGCAATCCCCGCGCTTGGGAGGCAGAGACAGGAGGATCTAGCAAGTTCGAAGCCAGCCACGTGCGCTGGCTTAGGAGACCCTGTTTCCAAAAAAAAAAAAAAAGTTAAAATAGGTCTGGGAGTGTAGCCCGGAGGTAGAAGGGCTTCCAGGAACCCCAGTACCAACAAAAACAAAAACAAAAACAAAAAAACCTGGGTCTCACTGAGTTGCAGAAGGCCTCACTAAGTAGCTGAGGCTGTCCGCGAACCGCGATCCTCTGGTCTCAACCTCCAGAATGCTGGGATTACAAGAGTGTGCCACCACGCCCGGCTTTGAGGCTGGCTTTGAACCTGTGCAATCCTCATGTCTCAACCTCCCAATTTCTGGGATTGCAAGCGTGTACCACCACACCATGCCCTCCTCCTCCTCCTCCTCCTCCTCCTCCTCCTCCTCCTCCCCTTCTTCTTCTTCTTCTTCTTCTTCTTCTTCTTCTTCTTCTTCTTCTTCTTCTTCTTCTTCTTCTTCTTTACTGAGGATGGAACCCGGGGCATTCTTCTACTCTACCTCTGAGCTACACCCCCAACCCATTTTTTATTGCTGGGATTACAAGCATGTGCCACCACGTCCAACTTGCCTTTATTATTTATTTTATTTTATTTTATTGGTGGTACTGGGGTTCCTGGAAACCCTTCTACCTCCGGGCTACACTCCCAGACCTATTTTTTTATTTTTGGAAATAGGGTCTCCTAAGCCAGTGCGCGTGGCTGGCTTCGAACCTGTGTGATCCTCCTGTCTCCGCCTCCCAAGCGCGGGGATTACAAGCGTGCGCCACCACACCCGACAATTATTATTTTTTATTTTGAAACGGGCCCACTAAGTTGCTGAGACTGGCCTTGAACCTGTAATCCTCCTGTCCCAGCCTCCCAAGTATCGGGATCATAGACCTGCACCCATGGTATTTGGCTTCCCAGGCCTTCTTAATTAGTAGGTGGAAATTCATACAGCAGAGAAGGGTCCCACCCCATGTCTCAAGGACCCTGGGACTAAAACCTAATAGAAACTACATGAAGCCGGGTGTGGTGGTGCACGCTTGTAATCCCAGCATTTGAGAGGCTGAGACTGGGGAATTGTGGTTCGCGGACAGCCTCAGCTACTTAGTGAGGCCGTTTGCAACTCAGTGAGACCCTGTTTCAAAATAGAGAATAAAAAATAGGGCTGGAGGTGTAGCTCAGAGGTAGAATGCCCCTGGGTTCCATCCCCATACAAAAAAAGAAAAAAAAGAAAGAAAGAAAGTACATGATCCAGCCAAGCATGGTGGCTCATGCTTGTAATCCTAGTATTTGAGAAGCTGAGACTGGAGGATCATGGTTTGCAGACAGCCTCTGCTACTTAGTGAGGCCCTCTGCAACTCAGTGAGACCCTATTTCAAAATAAAGTATAAAGCCGGGCGTGGTGGCGCACACTTGTAATCCCAGCATTCGGGAGGCTGAGACCTGGAGGATTGCGGTTCGCGGACAGCCTCAGCTACTTAGTGAGGCCCTCTGCAACTCAGTGAGACCCGGTTTCAAAATAAAGAATAAAAAATAGGGCAGGGGGTGTAGCTCACAGGTCGAATGCCCCTGGGTTCCATCCCCAGACCCGAAAAATAAATAAATAAATAAATAAAATAAAAATAAATAAATAAAGTATAAAAAATAGGGCTGGGGGTGTAGCTCAGAGGTAGAATGCCCCAAAGTTCCATCCCCAGTACCGCAAAAAAGAAAGAAAGAAAGAAAGAAAGAAAGAAAGAAAGAAAGAAAGAAAGAAAGAACACGATCCACACAGGCTGAATATAGACCCCGCCATTTCATTTGCTCTTTGAGTTTAGCCAAGTCGCCACCCCTCCCTGAGCTCCAGTGTGCCCCTTTCTGCCAAAGGATCCCAGATTGAAGCGTGGACACTGGCTGAGAGAGGGGCAGGGGCCTCTCTACCATGCGTTCACCCTGTCGCCCCAACCCCCCTTCCCCAGACAACGCTACGAGCAGATGAAGAGGAGTCTGATGAGGTTCCGCGCCCTGGTGTACACGTACATGAACCACCGACGTTACCTCCAGGTGCGGGCCCCTGCCTGGCCGGGTCCAGGCAACAGCGGGGAGCAGGGAGGCACTTAGCACTGAAAGGCGACTATTGACCTCGGGCATTCTTGGGCTCGAATCCCTGCCCAATAATCCCTGTGTCATGGGCTTGAGACCCTCGCCGCTGTGCGGACTCAACTTCCCCATCTAGCCCCTGGGGCTGTGCTGAGGGTTAAATAAGATGTATGTGGAGGGCGCGGCCCAGTGCTGAGCTCTCAGCAGAATCTCTTGGCATTGAACAGGGACCTCTGAATGTCCCCGCCTACGGGCTGTTTTGCCTTGATACCTACTTTGCATAAACCAGCCAGAAAGATCCCCAAACATGGGAGAACCCCACAGTGGTGCAGCTTTTGCTGAAGGTTTTGTGGCCCCACACAGGGAGGATTTCCCCAACACGTCTCTCAGCAACTTCCAGAAATCCTCCTCTAGGCATCCCTTTCCTTCAAGTTTCTGTCCCGCGGCCCTTCGCCCCGCCTGTCTCTCTCTCCATCTTTCTCCTTTGCCTTTTCTTCTCTGGCTGCTCCGGTGCCTCCCTTCCTTCCCCTCTGCAAGTGGGCAGGGGCCTCAGGGCCACAGGAAGCTGCCCTCCACTTCTCATGCCGGCCGCCTTGCGCGAGCTGGCCTGGGCCCGGGCCTGGGCCTGCGTCACCTCTGCCCGCTGTTCCTCGCCTGACCGTCTGCTGTCTCTCAGCTAAGGGCTGAGCGGAGGCGCCGGGTGGAGGAGGCCAGGCTGTGGGAACAGGAGGTGGGTGTGGGGTCTGGGGGTGATGGGGACGGGGACAGGGGAGGGAGGCTGGCAGGTGGGGGTGCGGCGGGCTGCTCCTCACCACGGGCCGAACTGCCAGGAGCTGCGCAAGCGGGAGGTGGTGGCCGTGGGACACCTGGAGGTACCCGCCGAGCTGGCCGGGCTCATGCAAGCCATAGCAGGTGCGTCTGTGCAGGCCAGAGTGGGGAGGGAGGGACAGGAAGGCAGCCGCCTCATGCCCTCTGCTCTCCGCAGGCCTCAGACCGGCCAAGGCACCCCGAGTGGCTCCCGTGAGGACCCCCAGGCTCCAGGCTGAGCCCCGAGTCACACTGCCCCTAGATATCAACAACTACCCCATGGCCAAGTTCGTCCGGTGCCACTTCAAGGTAAAGGCCTGGTCATTCGACCAATCCCAGCTGACTTGTCAGCCAGGCGGGGGAAACAATGTAATCCCAGTATTTGCAAAGCAAAGACAGGAGGATCACAGGTTTACGGGCTAGTAGGTCCTCCAAAACTTAGTGAAACCCTGTTTTAAAATGGAGAGTGGTGGCTTAAGCTTGTAATCCCAGCATTTGGGAGGCTGAGACAGGAGGATCACGGTTCACGGCCAGCCTCAGCTAGTTAGGCGTTGCCTTCTGAAACTTAGTGAGACCCTGTTTCAAAATAATTAGCCTAGCACGCTTGTAATCCCAGCACTTGGGAGGCTGAGACAGGAGGATCTCACAGGTTAGAAGCCAGCCTCAGCTACTTAGTGAGGCTCTAAGTAACTTAGTGAGACATTGTTCCCAAATAAAGTATAAAATAGGTCAGAGGTAGAATACTCCTGGGTTCCATCCCCAGTCCTGAAAAAAAATACAAAAAAAACAAAAAACAGAAGCCAAAGGTGGCACCAGCCCCAGCCTCACCTCCTCCCTCCCTGTGCCCCCAGGAACCTGCCTTTGGGATGCTGACTGAGCCCCTGAAGACGCCCCTCACACAGCTGCCAGCAGAGCACCACGCGGCAGCCGTGAGCATCTTTAAGCTGGTACGGCGTCTGTCCCAGCCCACCTTCAAATTCATAGCCTCTCGCTGGGTGCGTTGGTGGACGCCTGGAATTCCAGCACTTGGGAGGCTGGTACAGGAGGATCACAGGTTGGAAGCAACTTAGCGAGACCCTGTTTCAGGATAAAAAATAAAAAGGGCTGGGGGTGGAGCTCAGAGGGAGAACCCCCCTGGGTCCAATCTCCAGCACACACATTAAAAAAAAAAACAAAAAACTGTAGCCTCCGTCCATGAGGCCAGGGTGTGAGGCCCCAGGACTGTTCTTGGCCCTCTAATCCCAATTCATAAGCCCTGGTCTCCTCCCTGGAGGAGAGACTTTTATGTCATTGGGGAGATCTGGCCTTCTATCTTTCCCAGGTCATATCAAAAAGGCTTGTCAAAAAGGCTTGTCAAAAAGGCTTGTCAAAAAGGCTAGCGGGAGCTGGGCATGATGGCACATGTTTGTCATCCTAACACTTGGGAGGCTGAGACAGGAGGATCACGGTTTGCAGACAGCTTCAGCTACTTAGTGAGGCCCTTTGCAACTCAGTGAGACCCAAGAAAGAATAAAAAATAGGGCTGGGAGATAGAATGCTCCTGGGTTCCATCCCCAGTACCACGAGAGAGAGAGAGAGACAGACAGACAGACAGACAGACAAGAGACAGAGAGAAAAGGAAGGAAGGAAGGAAGGAAGGAAGGAAGGAAGGAAGGAAGGAAGGAAGGAAGGAAAATAGGGCTGGGCCAGGCGTGGTGGCGCACGCTTGTAATCCCTGCGCTTGGGAGGCAGAGACAGGAGGTTCCCGCAGGTTCGAAGCCAGCCGCACTGGCTTAAGAGACCCTGTTTCCAAATAAAAATATAAAAAATAGGTCTGGGAGTGTAGCCCGGAGATAGAAGGGCTTCCAGGAACCCAAGTACCACCAAAAAAAAAAAAAAAAATTAGGGCTGGGGGTGAAGTTTAGAGGTAGAAGGTCCTTGGGTTCAATCCTCAGTTCTTAAAAAAAAAAAAATTAAAAGAAAAAGAAGGTTCCCTAGCCAAAGACTAAGTCAACAAGTACTTTGGATCCTAACTTTTCCCATCAGTGAGGTAAACTGCCTGGTCACCTGGCATAGACTATGGCAGAGATCTTGTAACGTAAGGCACCTGTGTGTGGGCAAGGGGACCCAAGGAGGGACGGGAGGACCCGGGTCCACGTCGGCGGGAGGGGAGACTTGGCAGGAACCATTTTCCTGGAGGCCCAGGCGCGTCTGTCTGTGGCGCAGATCCTGCGTTTCATGGGTGACCCCCACCTGCACGGTGCCCAGGAGAGCCTGCTCGGAAACTACGTGGTACAGAAGGGGCTGGTGGTGCCCGAGCTGCGTGACGAGATCCTGGCGCAGCTGGCCAACCAGGTGTGGCACAATCACAACACCTACAACGCCGAGCGGGGCTGGCTACTGATGGCAGCCTGCCTCAGCGGCTTTGCGCCGTCCTCCCGCCTGGACAGATTCCTCCTCAAGTGAGTGGGACTCAGCGGCGCCTGAGTGTGGGGCTGGGGCGCCAGCCAGCCAGGGCCCGTGCTGTGTCTTCACCGGCCCAGGGAGAAGGGAGGCTAGGCCTTCACCGCAGACCGCGAGTAAGAAGCAGGTCTGACCGGATGAAGGACCTCCAGGCAGAACAAGACCGGGGTGTGGGGGGGAAAAGAGTACTGAGGCCAGGCGTGGTGGCGCACGCTTGTCATCCCAGCATTCGGGAGGCTGAGACAGGAGGATCACAGTTCGCAGACAGCCTCAGCTACTTAGTGAGGCCCTTTGCAACTCAGTGAAACCCATTTTCAAAATAAAGAATAAAAAATAGGGCAGGGGGTGTAGCTCGGAGGTCAGATGCCCCTGGGTTTCATCCCCAGACCTGCAAAAACAAACAAACAAACAAAAAAACAAATAAGAAATAAAATCAGAAGACAGGTGTGGTGTTACATGTTTGTAATCCCAGTACTTGGAAGGCTACAGCAGGAGGATCACAGGTTTGCAGCCAGCCTCAGCTACTTAGTGAGGCCTTCTGCAACTTAGGCCCTGTTTCAAAATAAAATAGGGCTGGGGGTGTGTCTCAGAGGTAGAATGATCCTGGGTTCAATCCCTAATAATGCAAAAAAAAAAAAAAAAGGAAGGAAGGAAGGAAGGAAGGAAGGAAGGAAGGAAGGAAAATTGGGCTGGAGGTGTAGCTTTGAGGTGGACTACCTCTGGGTTAAATCCCCAGTGCCCCCCACCCAAAAAAAAAAAAAAAAAGGCTGGACATGGTGGTGCACACTTGTAATCCCAGTTCTTGGGAGGCCAAGACAGGAAGATCGCAGGTTCATAGCCAGCCCCAGCAACTTAGGGAGGCTCACCATAGAGTTCTGGGCTAGCCTGGGACCCTTTCAATGCAGTCCCCGGGCTCTGGATTATAGCCTAGGACCCTCCTAGCCTCACCGTGGAGCTCCGGGCTAGCCTGGGCCTCCCTCACACCCCCTCTCCCCCCCTCAGGTTTGTGTCTGATTACGGGCGGAACGGCTTCCAGGCCGTGTGTCAGCAACGCCTCATGCAGGCCATGGGCCGGGCCCAGCAGCAGGGCCTGGGGGCCGCCCGCACCTTCCCCCCAACCCAGCTTGAGTGGCTCGCCACCCACAAGAAGGCCAACATGGCGCTGGACGTGAGCTGCTTCAATGGTAAGCTGTCTTGCCCCTCTCCACTGCCACCACTGGAGTCGGCAGGCCCTGGATGTTGGGGTCAGCAGGAGCCATGGGAGGTTGTAGAGGGGGAATGGGCCTATTCAGATACAGCCGTGCAGGAAAGTCCCTGTGTAAGGGCTGGACTTGCGTGGCGGTAAGGGTCCAGAGGGCCTGGAAGGAGGTCAGAGGCGGGATTGGACAGCAGATGTCCCAGACCAGGTCTGACCTCTGTTGCCCCCACAGGTGACCAGTTTTCCTGCCCCGTGCACTCTTGGAGTACCGCGGAAGAGGTGGCCGGAGACATTCTGAGGCACAGGTGGGCTCACCTAAGCTGCCTGGTGGGAGGCCTCCCCACGTGGCTTGGGGGGTTGGAGCCAGGGGCTTCCTGGGTGCCACCATCCATCCACATGTGACCCCAGGGGGCTGGTCGAAGGCTGGAGGGGCTGGACGGTGGCCATGAAGAACGGGATCCAGTGGACGGAGCTGGCGGGCCATGGCTATGTGCTGGATCTCGTTTCGGACCTGGAGCTGCTTGGGGACTTCCCCCGACAGAAGTCCTACTTCATCGTGGGCACAGAGGGGCCTGCGGCCGGCAGGGGCAGCCCCCGAGTGTAGGTAGCTCCCCGGCTGCCCTCAAAGACGGCCTTTTCCCCGCAGAGGGCTCTGCACCTGGCTGTTGGCGAGACCAAGTTCGGAGGGGGGGGGCAGGAAAGTTGTTTGGTTTTTGTATTTGAACTCCTGGGTTCAAGCAATCCTCCTGCCTCAGTCTCCCTAGCAGCTTGGATTATGGGTGTATGCCATCTATCATGCCCTTATTATTATTGTTGTTATTATTTTTTTGTGGTACTGGGGTTCCTGGAAGCCCTTCTACCTCTGGGCTACACTCCCAGACCTATTTTTACATTTTTATTTGGAAACAGGATCTCCTAAGCCAGCGCGCACGGCTGGCTTCGAACCTGCGCGATCCTCCTGTCTCTGCCTCCCAAGCGCGGGGATTACAAGCGTGCGCCACCACGCCCGGCTATTATTGTTATTATTTTACGGTACTGGGGATGGAACCCAGGGGCATTCTACCTCCGAGTTACACCCCCAACCCTATTTTTTATTATTTATTTGGAAACAGGGTCTCACTAAATTGCTGAAGGCCTCACTAAGTAGCTGAGGCTGTCTGCAAACCATGATCCTTCTGTCTCAGTCTCCCAAATGCTGGGATTACAAGCGTGCGCTGCCACGCCTGGCTCTAGTCCTATTTTTTCTATGGAGAAAACCACCCACTTCCAAGACCCAGGGAATTTGGGGATGCTTCTGGGAGAGCTGTGGGTCACTCAGCCGCACTGTGTTCTTCTTACCCCTCAGGGTGTTTGGAAACAGCTGGGACTCAGATGAAGAGATGCCCACTAGGCCCCAGCCCCAGGGCCATATGCCCAGCGTGCCTAACTCTGATGGGTACCACGGCCATAATGAGGATGCCACCAGCGGGGAGACTGAGGCCCAGAAAGGGGCAGCGACCCAGCGAGGTCAGTCAGCGATGGCGACTTTCTCGGGTTGGTAGGGCGGGATTCCGGGGGCCATGGCGGGGTCGGGGAGAGGCCGGTAGGAGACATGACCCTGACCCTTTTTTGCACATCCCTCTAGATGATTCTGACAGCCTCGGAGAGCCCACTGTGCCCCAGAAGGGGCTCGACTGCTACCTGGACAGCCTCTTCGACCCCGTGCTGTCGTACGGGGATGCGGTAGGGACCGGGCCACTGGAGGCTCAGAGTGTGCGCCCGAGTCATACACGTTCCCCGGGTGACCAAGGAGCGTAGCCAGGGCCACGGGAGGGGAGGGGATGAGCGGGTTCTCTCAGGCAGAGTGCTCCTGGCCCACCCTGGAAGGACCCCCGGGCCCCTGCCACCACCTCTGCCCAAAGCCAGCCTCCAGCCGGGCGTGGTGGCGCACGGTTGCAATCCCAGCATTCCGGAGGCTGGAGGCTGAGACCGGAGGATCACGGTTGGCAGACAGCCACAGCTCCTTAGTGAGGCCCTCCGCAACTTACTGAGACCCTGTTTCAAAATAAAGAATAAAAAATAGGGCAGGGGGTGTAGCTCAGAGGTCAAATGCCCCGGTTCCATCCCCAGACCCACACACACACAAAAAAAATCCAGCTTTTGAGGGCACAAATAAACTTGGTCACTGGTGACTGTGTTTAAGATCTTAGGACACCCTCGCTGAGGGTGTGCTCAGAGGCCCCCATGGACCTGGGATGACATTCAGCCCTGGGCAGGGCACACAGCCCCTGTGTGTGTGTGTGTGTGTGTGTGTGTGTGTGTGTGTATGTGTGTGTGTGTGTGTGTGTGTGTGTGTGTGTGTGTGTTGCTGGAGGTTAAACCCAGGGACACTCTTTCTCCAAGCTGCACCCCCCAGCACATTTTCCTTTTTTTTTTTTTTTTTTTTGGTGGCACTGGGGATTGAACCAGAGCTCTCTACCTCCAAGCAGCACCCCCAGCCCTATTTTATTTTTATTTGGAGACAGGGTCTCACTAAATTGATGAGAGTCTTACTACTACCTGAGATTGTCTCCAAGTCATACCTCCAGTCTTATTTTATATAATATATATTATTTTATTATATATTTTATTATATATTATATATTATTTTATATAATATATTATATTTTATCTTATTATATATATATATATATATATTTTTTTTTTTTGGTATGTGGCACTGGGGGTGGAACCTGGGGCTTTTCTACATCTGGGCCTACCTCCCAGACCTATTTTATACTTTATTTGGAAACAGGGTCTCACTGAGTTGCTGAGAGCCTCACTCAGTAGCTGAGGCTGGCTTCGAACCTGTGCAATCCTCCTGTCTCGGCCTCTCAAGTGCGGGGATTACAAGCATGCACCACCACGCCCGGCTTTATTATTTATTTATTTATTTATTTATTTATTTATTTATTTATTTATTTTGAGGTACTGGGGATGGAACCCAGGGGCATTCTACCCCCAAGCTTGATCTCTAGCCCTTTTTTACTTTTTATTTGGAAACAGAATCTCAGTAAGTTGCAGGAGCTGGCTTTAAACATGTGATCCCCCTGGCTCGGTCTCCCAAAAACTGGGATGTCAAGTATGCGCGACCATGCTCGACTTCATTATTTTTCCTTTTTAAAAGGGTCTCCTTGCCCGGCATGGTGGCGCACGCTTGTAATCCCCACGCTTGGGAGGCCGAGACGGGAGGGTCGCACAGGTTCGAAGCCAGCCTCAGCTACTTAGTGAGGCTCTCAGCGACTTAGTGAGACCCTGTTTCCATAAAGTATAAAATAGGTCTGGGAGTGTAGCCGGAGGTAGAAAAGCCCCTGGGTTCCACCCCCAGTACCACACACAAAAAAAGTGTCTCCCAACTGGGTGTAGTGGCGCACGCTTGTAATCCCAGCATTTGGGAGGCTGAGTCAGGAGGATCGCGGTTCGCGGACAGCCTCAGCTACTTAACAGGGTCCTTCACAACTCAGTGAGACCCTGTTTCAAAAATAAAAAGACTAAAAAATAGGGTTGGGGTATAGCTCAGAGGTACATGTCCCTGGGTTCCAACCCCAGTACCACCAAAAAAAAATAATCTCCCTAAACCAGGTAAGGTGGCACACACTTGTAATCCCAAGCATTTGGGAGGCTAAGACAGGAGGATTGAGGTTCGTGGACAGCCTCAGCTACTACTTAGTGAGGCCCTCTGGAACTGAGTGAGGCCCTGTTTCAAAATAAAGACTAAAAAATAGGGCTGGGGTGTAGCTTGGAGGTACAATGTCCCTGGGTTCAATCTGTAATACCGAAAAAAAAAAAAGAAAAAGAAAAAGTGGGGGTCTTCTTACCCAGGTGTGGTATCCCTATTATCCCAGAACTTAGGAGGATTGCAGGTTTGAGGACAGCTTCAGCAATATAAGGAGACCCTCAACAACCTAGCAAGACTCTGTTTCAAAATTTTTTTTTTTTTTTTTTTTTTTGGTGGTACTGGGGTTCCTGGAAGCCCTTCTACCTCTGGGCTACACTCCCAGACCTATTTTTTTACATTTTTATTTGGAAACAGGGTCTCCTAAGCCAGCGCGCGCAGCTGGCTTCAAACCTGCGCGATCCTCCTGTCTCTGCCTCCCAAGCGCGGGGATTACAAGTGTGCGCCACCATGCCCGGCTTGTTTCAAAATTTTAAAAAAGCCAGGCGTGGTGGGAGGCAGAGGCAGGAGGATCGCACAGGTTTGAAGCCAGCCTTGCTGACTTAAGAGACCTGTTTCTAAAAATAAAAATATAAAATAGGTCTGGGAGTATAGCCCAAAGGTAGAAGGGTTCCATCCCCAGTACCACCAAAATAAATAAATAAATAAATAAATAAATAAATAAATAGGATAGGATGCCTCTGGATTCAATCTTAGTACTGAAAAAAAAAAAAAAGAAAAGAAAAGAAAAGAAAAAGAAAAAGAAAGCTCCCTAAATTGCTGAGACTGGCCTTGAATTCCAGTACTGGGGATTCAACCCAGGGGCATTCTACCTCTGAGCTACAGTCCCAGCCCTATTTTTTTTTTTTTTTTACTTTGAAACAAGGTCTCACAAAGGTATGGAGAGCCTCACTAAGTAGCTGAGGCTGGCTTCGAACCTGTGCGACCCTCCCGTCTCAGCCTCCCAAGCGCTGGGATTACAAGCGTGCGCCACCACGCCCGCTCATCTCAGCCCCTCCCTGACCCTCGTTTGCTCCTGTGTGGAAGGCCATGGGTTGGGAGCTCCCAGGCCCATGGCGGGGGCAGGGGGCTGACCGGGGACTGCATTGGTAAAGGCTGGGCAGACAGCAGCTGCTTGGCCGCTGGAAGGTCCCCTGGGGGCGGGTGGAGAGGTGGCCGGTGTCAGGTGCCTGTTACCATGGAGCCTCAGGAGCACAGCATTCGGGCGGGCGGTCACTCAGCTACCTGCCGTCCCCAGGACCTGGAGAAACCAACGGCCATCGCTTACCGCATGAAAGGGGGCGGTCAGCCTGGCGGAGGTGGTGAGACCAGCTCCGAAGACCCCCTCAGGAGACCCCCAAAGCCAAAGCCCAGTCCAAGTCAGTGCTTTACTCCGGGGGGCGGGGGCCCCAGGGTTGGATGAGGATGGGGGGCATTTGTCAATGCTCAGACACCTTCACATGCTAGACTGGTGTGGTAGGAGGGGTGGCCGGTTAGGGGCGTGGTGGGGAATTCCTCTCTCTCCATCTTACGGTACCCACCTGGTCCTTCTGCCTGGCTCCTCAGTCCCAGGCCTGGATGCCTCCACGCTGGCCCTGCAGCAAGCCTTCATCCATAAACAAGCGGTGCTCCTGGTGAGTGATGGAGGGACATTTGGGGCAGGTGGCAGGTGAGGGGCCCCTCTGGTCACCATGGCCACCCCTCCCCAGGCCCGGGAGATGACACTACAAGCCATGGCACTCCAGCAGCAGCCCCTGAGTCCTGCCCAGAGACCCTTGCCCCCAGAGGTGAGCCCGGGACTCCCTTCCCCAGTATGGGGGCGGTGCTTAGGGACAGCCTTGCACAAGGGCCTGTGCTAGCTGGGTGTGGTAGTGCACGCTTGTAATCTCAGTACTTGGGAGGCTGAGACAGGAGGATCACAGGGTCGTGGCCCGCCTTAGCTACTTAGTGAGGCCCTCTGCACCTTAATGAGTCCTTGTTTCAAGATAGAGAATAAGAAATAGAAACAGGCATGGTGGGGTACACATTTGGGAGACTGAGACAGGAGGATCGTGGTTCAGTGGCTACTTAGTGAAGCCCTTTGCAACTCAGTGAGACCTTGCTTCAAAATAAAGAATAAAAGAGGGCTGGGGGTACAGCTTGGAGGTAGAACGCCCCTGGGTTCCATCCCCAGTACCAGAAAAAAAATAGGCCTGGGGGTGGAGCTTGAAGATAGAACACCCCTGGATTCAATCTCCACTACCACACAAAGAAAAGTCTTGGGGAGCCAGGCATGGTGGCACGTGCTTGTAATCCCAGTACTTGGGAGCTTGAGACAGAAGATCACGCAGTTTCAGAGCCAGCCTCAGCTACTTAGTGAGTGATGAAGGGGCGTTGCTTTCAGCAACACAGTGAGATCATGTTTCCAAATAAAATATATAAATAGGTCAGGGAGTGTAGCCTGGAGGTAGAAAGTCCCTGGGTTCCATCCCCAGTACCATACACATATACACACAAAAAAAGTCTGGGGGTATAGTCTGAAGGTAGAAAGCCCCTGGGTTCCATCCCCAGTAATACACACACACACGCACACACACACCCAAGAGCCCTACAGGCCATCTAGGGCAGGAAGGGTCCCCGAAAGCAGGCTGGTGTACCCCAAGGCCATCTCCCTTGTGCCCTGCTGCCCACAGAAACCCTTAGCGCCAGAGGCACAGCCCAAGTCTGTAGGCACGGGTCCCCCAGCCAAACCCGTGCTCCTCCGCTCTGCTCCGAAGCCTTCATCCCCAGCGCCCCTGGCCAGGCCCCCGAAGCCCCCCACCAAGCCCGTGGCGGTCCCGGTTCTAGCCCAGGACCAGGCTTCTCCACAGCTCGGTGAGTATCCTGCCCAGCCTGGGGTGGAGGGCTGCAGGGGGCAGGATGGGGGTACAGCTGTGTCCCCCATAGATTCACCTTTTCCCGCCTCCCCTGGCCCACAGCCCTGCCCACCCCGGAGCTGGTCCGGTACTCCACGCTCAACTCGGAGCACTTCCCTCAGCCCACACAGCAGATCAGGAGCATCGTGCGGCAGTACCAGCAACCGCCCCGGGGAGGCCGCCCCGAGGCCCTGAGGTCAGCACGCCCCTCCCCGCCCTCCAACCACCCTCCCTCGCTGCAACCCCAGTGCCTACCCTCTGCACACCTGCCCCCCTCAACCGGGCTCCATGTCACCCCCTCCTCAATAAGTCAATGCCCTAGCAGGAAGGACAGAGGGAGGGTGTTCGTGAAGCGGCCGGACCCCCACGAAGAGGCCCTAATGCTGCTGAAAGGCCAGATGTCCCACCTGGTGGCAGCACCTGGCGCCCAGGTAAGGGGAGGGTGGGGCTGGGCCCAGATGGTACAGAAGTCAAAGGGGGGCTTACAGAGAGAACGCAAAACCAGCTACCCCCAGAAGCCGGGCCCTGCCATCACCCCTTCAACAGGGCCTGCCTGCTGCACCCTGAGCTCTCTGTTTGGTGTGGGACAGGTGCCCAGAGAGACCGTGGCGCTGGTGAAGCCGGTTGCCAGCACACCGAGGCCACCCGTGGGACCCACTCAAGGTGAGAGGGCCAGGAAGGAGGGAGGGAAGCCGGCAGGGTGTCCAGGTACATGAACAAGTCTCTGAGCACCTGGTCTGCTGCATGTGGGTGGCCCCTGTGTGTATGTTCCTGAGCCCATGGAAATTAGAATATTAACAGTCAAGTGGGCATCATGGCCTATGCCTGGTATCTTAGGCTGAGACAGGAGGATTGCAGGTTGAGGGCCAGCCTCAGCAAAATAGCTTGTAAGTAATTTAGCTGAGACCCAAGGTCTCAGCTAACCGAATGAGGCCCTCAGCAGCTTCATGAGGCCTTCCGCAGCTACATGAGACATTGCTTCAAAATAAAAATAAAGGCGGGCGTGGTGGCGCACGCTTGTAATCCTAGCATTTGGGAGTCTGAAACTGGAGGATTGCAGTTCATGAGCAGCCTCAGCTATTTAGTGAGGCCCTTTGCAACTCAGCAAGACCCTGTTTCAAAATAAAGATTAAAAAATCGGGCTAGGGGTATAGCTTGGAGGTAGAATCCCACCTGGGTTCCATCCCTAGTACCACAAAAAATAAAAATAAAAAATAAAAAGGGCCGGGCGAGGTGGCGCATGCTTGTAATCCCAGTACTTGGGAGACTGAGACAGGAGGATCGAGCAGCTTAGAAGCCAGTCTCAGCTCCTTAGTGAGGCCCTCTGCAACTCAGACCCAGTTTCAAAATAAATAATAAAAAATAGGCTGGGGGTGGTGGTGCACGCTTGTAATCCCCGCCTTGGGAGGCAGAGACAGGAGGATCGCGCAGGTTCGAAGCCAGCCACGTGCGCTGGCTTAGGAGACCCTGTTTCCAAATAAAAATGTAAAAATAGGTCTGGGAGTGTAGCCCGGAGATAGAAGGGCTTCCAGGAACCCCAGTACCACAACAAAATAAATAAAATAAAGAATAAAAAAATATTGGGCTAGGGGTGTATAGCTCGGAGGTGGAATGCCCCTGGATTCCATCCCCAGCACCGCACACACACACAAGTAAATAAATAAATAGGGCTGGAGGTGTAGCTCGGAGGTAGAATGCCATCTGGGTTCCATCCCTAGTACCGCAAAAAATAAAAATAAAATATAAAAGGGTCTGGGGGTTATATGAGACTCGACTGTCTTCTGCAGGGGCCCAGGCTTTTATTCCCTGGGGTATCCGCAGCCCTCAGCGCTGGCTGCTAAGCGCTATCTCTGCGTCCACGCAAGGGCTTGGTTGGAGGAGTGTGACCCCCACGACCCCGTGCACCTGCACAGCCCCATTCTCCACTCGAGGTCGCCCTGCCCCTGCCGCTCTCACCTGGTCCTGACAGGTGTTCCCCACCCTGCTTTCCCCTCCCCTGCCTTTTTAGCCCTGTCTTCAAGGTCGCTGGAGCCCCCGGAGGAGCCCGTGCAGACGCGACTGCACCGCCTTGTCAACCCCAGCTTCTACGGCTACCAGGACGCCCCCTGGCAGATCTTTCTGCGCAAAGAGGTACCTGCCGGGCAGCGCAGTTCTGGGATTCAGGAGGTGGGAGAATCAGCTGGACAGGGCTGAGTTGTTGGGGGCGGAGCCAGCCGGCTGATGTGGGCGGGGCTTCGGCTGGGGGCGGGGCTTGATGTGAGCCAGAAGTGCTCACTGGAGCCCCGCCCTCTGCAGGTGTTTTACCCCAAAGACAGCTACAACCACCCTGTGCATCTAGACCTGCTGTTTCGCCAGGTGACGTGCCCGCTTCTCTTTCTGCTTTAATGTACCCCGCAGGGCAGTGGGTACAGAGATTAGCCGCCTGCAAATTCTCTGAGCAGGGGGCCGTGGCGCATGCCTGTAATTCCGGTACTTGGGAGAATGAGACAGGAGAATCACAGGTCCAAGGCCAGCCTTGGCAATTTAGAGAGACTCAGTTTCACAATTAAAAACTTAAGCTGCCAAGGCTGGGCGTGGTGGCGCACACCTGTAACCCCAGCATTCGGGAGGCTGAGACTGAAGGATTATGGTTCACGGACAGCCTCAGCTCTTTAGTGAGGCCCTCTGCAACTCAGTGAGACTTTTGTTTCAAAATAAAGAATAAAAAATAGGGCTGGGGGTGTAGCTCAGAGGTAGAATGCCCCTGGGTTCCATCCCAGTACTGGGGAAAAAAAAATCCCAGTACTTGGGAGGCAGAGATAGGATCACAGGTTCAAAGCCAGCCTCAGCAATGTAGCAAGACCCTGTTAATAAATAAAATAAAATAGGGCTGGGGGTGGAGCTTAGTGGTTTAATGACCCAGGGTTCAATTTCCAGTGCCTCAAAAGTAAATAAACAGCCGGGCGTGGTGGCGCACGCTTGTAATCCCCGCGCTTGGGAGGCAGAGACAGGAGGATCGCGCAGGTTCGAAGCTAGCCGCGCGCGCTGGCTTAGGAGACCCTGTTTCCAATTAAAAATGTAAAAATAGGTCTGGGAGTGTAGCCCGGAGGTAGAAGGGCTTCCAGGAACCCCAGTACCACCAAAAAAAAAAAAAAAAGTAAATAAACAAATTTAAAGAAAGGTTTTAAAAAGAGGAAGGTGCAATGGCGCACACCTGTAATCCCAGCATTTAGGAGCTGAGACAGGATGATCTCAGGTTCAAGGCCAGCCTCAGCAACTTAGCAAAACCTGCAGCAACTTATATATAGAGAGAATATGCATATATTGGCTGAGGGTGTGGCTCAGAGGTTGAATGCCTTTGGGTTCAATCTCCAGTTCCACCAAACCAATCAAAACAAAACAAATTATTTTTTGCGCTCTGGGATGTGGGGTCCTTGGGGTTGGGAAGCTATCCTACTGAATTCCCCCACTCCCATGGATAAGGTCCATGAGCCCGCAATTTGATCTAATTAGAATTACAGTCTACCTGAGCTAGGCAGGGCTCAGAGATCAAATCCGAGCAGCCCTCCATAGATAGGGAAACTGAGGCCCGGGAAAGGTGGAACAGATTAAGAAGAGGAGGAGAAAGGAGAGGCCCTCTGTAGCTGGGACCTGGTTTTCAATGATGATGCAGTTTATCAAAGACCCCAGTACTACAAAATGCGGCCCCCTCATTCCCCCAGCTCAGCCTGGGTCCCCGGCTGGGCGAGCCCCGCGGGCCACCCTGCATCGTGGTTCGTTCCCACAGATCCTGCACGACACGCTTTCTGAGGCCTGCCTGCGCATCTCCGACCAGGAGCGGCTGAGAATGAAGGCGTTGTTTGGTACTTCAGGGGGCGGGGAAGGGAAATGCAATGGAAACGCAGTGCCAGGCTCCTCCCAGGGGGCGGGGCCCATCAAGCCACGCCCGTGCGTCTCCAAGACACGCCCCTTCTTGGCTGCCCTGGGTCAGCTGTCTTCTTGCTGACCATCAGCCTCTCTTTCTGATCTCCCTGAGGTGTGGGCTGGCAAGGGACACGGAAGGGGGTGGAGGTTTCCTAACCAGCCCTCGCCTCCCTCAGCCCAGAACCAGCTGGACACGCAGCGGCCTCTGGTAACCGAGAGCGTGAAGCGGGCGGTGGTCAGCACCGCTCGGGACAGCTGGGAGGTCTACTTCTCCCGCCTCTTCCCCGCCACGGTGAGAATTCCTGCCTGCCCCCCAGCTCAGCTCAGGGCTAAGGCTGGAAGATGCTCACATGCCCCTTATCCTCACCCCAGGGCAGCGTGGGCACCGGTGTACAGATCCTAGCTGTATCCCACACGGGCATCAAACTCCTGCGGATGGTCAAGGGCAGCCGGGAGGCCAGCGGGCAGCTGCGGGTCCTGCGTGCATACAGGTGGTTGATGGGTGGGCGGGAGAGAGGCCAGTCTGAAACTGGACCACACTGGCATCAGTGGCTCTCCACTCTGTGCAGAGATGCGTACCTCATCCTTATACACCACAAGTTTCTGTGCTAAACCCATTTAAAAGATGGGGAAGCCGGGCGTGGTGGCGCACGCTTGTCATCCCCGCGCTTGGGAGGCTGAGACAGGAGGATCGCGCAGGTTCGAAGCCAGCCTCAGCTACTTAGTGAGGCTCTCAGCAACTTAAGTGAGACCCTGTTTCCAAATAAAATGTAAAATGGGTCTGAGAGTATAGCCCGGAGGTAGAAAGCCTCTGGGTTCCACCCCCAGTACCACCAAAAAAATAAAAATAAATAAATAAATAAAAGATGGGGAAGCTGGGCATGGTGGCGCACGCTTGTAATCCCAGGATTTTGGAGGCTGAGACAGGAGGATCACAGGTTAGAGGACAGTCTCAGCAACATAGCAGAACTTTCAGCAACTTAGCAAGACCCTGTTTCAAAACCAAAAATAAAATAGGGCTGGGGTGTAGCTTGGAGGTAGAATTATGGTATTGGGTTCAATCCCCAGTACAACGATAAATAAATAAGTAGGGCTTGGGGTGTAGCTCAGAGGTAGAACACCTCCTAGTTCAATCCCAGCACACCTAAAAGGGAATAATAATAAATATGGAAGCCTGGCATGGCGGCACATGCTTGTAAGTGCAGCATCTGGGAGACGAGACGGGAGGATTGCAGGTTTGAGAGCAGCCTCAGGAATTTAGTGAGACTCTCAGTAACTTAGACCGTTTCAAAATAAAAATAAAATAGCGCTGAATCTCAGAGGTAGAATGTCCCTGGGTTCAATCCCTAGTACCACACACACACCAACAACAATAAAAAAAAAGATTGGCCAGGGCTAGCAGGGCATAGTGGCACATGCCTGGAATCCCTATACTTGGGAGGCTGAGATAAGAGGATCACAGATTTAAGATAAACCTCAGCAATTTAATGAGATTTTGTTTCCAAATAAAAAAATAAAATAGTGCCGGGCATGGCGGCACATGCCTGTAATCCCAGGATTTAGGAGGCTGAGACAGGAGGAACACAGGTTCAAGGACAGCCTCAGCCAATAGTGAGACTTGTCCACCTAGCAAGACCCTGTTTCCAAATAGGAAATAAAATCATGCTGGGGGTGTATCTCAGAGGTAGACTGCTCCTGGGTTCCCTCCTTAGTAACACACACACACACACACACACACACACACACACACATAACTTTGGGCTGGGCGTGGTGGCGCACGCTTGTAATCCCCGTGCTTGGGAGGCGGAGACAGGAGGATCGCACAGGTTCGAAGCCAGCCGCGCTGGCTTAAGAGACCCTGTTTCCAAATAAAAATATAAAAAATAGGTCTGGGAGTGTAGCCCAGAGGTAGAAGGGTTCCATCCCCAGTACCACCAAATAATAATAATAATAATAATAATAATAATAATAATAATAATAAAATATAAAAAATATGTCTGGAAGCCAGGCGTGGTGGCGCACGCTTGTAATCCCCGTGCTTGGGAGGCTGAGACAGGAGGATCACACGGGTTCAAAGCCAGCCTCAGCTACTTAGTGAGGCTCTCAGCAACTCAATTAGACCCTGTTTCCAAATAAAATATAAAATGGGTCTGGGAGTATAGCCCGGAGGTATAAAGCCTCTGGGTTCCACCCCCAATACCACCACACACACACACACACACACACACACACACACACACACAAAAGTCTGGGAGTGTAGCCCGGAGGTAGAAGGGTTCCATCCCCAGTACCACCAAAAAAATAAAAAATAAAATAAAATAAATTTGGGTCAGTGGTGGAGTTGATTTCTGTGGGGTGGAGCATTGGTTCAAAGGGTGGTAGGAGATGAGAAGTCCCTGGGCCCCACGGATCTGGTGTGGGCCTGGGCTTCGGGGTGGCACAGGGCAGGACAGCAGAATATAAAAGGCTGGGGGAGGTCATTCTTCTGGCCCGGGGTCTTGTCCTTCAGCTTTGCAGACATCCTCTTTGTGACCACGCCCTCCCCGAACATGCTGGAGTTCAACCTGGCCAGCGAGAAGGTCATTCTCTTCTCAGCCCGAGCTCATCAGGTCAAGACCCTGGTGGACGACTTCATTCTGGAGCTGAAGAAGGTCAGGAGCCTCCCACAGATGCTGCCAGGGCCAAGGGCTCGGGATCTGGGCTCTCTTACCCCAGACTGACGCCAGCCCTGTCTGTGTCGGAAGTGTGACTGCAAGTGCATCGGCCAGGGAGCCGGGGGCTGTGCCCTGTGTTTCTATAGGCCTGTGTGCTACTCGCAATGCCAGGTTCCGCATTCCGCATTCGTTTTATTTTATTTTATTTTATTTTATTTTTCTTTTCCTCCTTCTTTTTCTTCTTCTTCTTCTTCTCCTCCTCCTCCTCCTCCTCCTCCTCCTCCTCCTTCTTTTTGGTACTGGGGATTAAACTCAGGAGTATTCTACCTCTGAGCTACATCCCCAGCCCTCTTTTATTTTTTAACCTGCGTGATCCTCCTGTCTCAGCCTCCCAAACGCAGGGATGACAAGCATGCGCCACCACACCCGGCTTATTCTTTATTTTGAAAGCGGGTCTCACTGAGTTGCAGAGGGCTTCATTAAGTAGCTGAGGCTGTCTGCGAACCACGATCCTCCAGTCTCAGCCTCCCAAATGCTGGGATTACAAGCGTGCCCCACCACGACCGGCTTTTTATTCATTTTGAAACACAGTCTCACTGAGTTGCAGAGGGCTTATTTTATTTTATTTTTTGAGGGTCTAGGAATGGAACCCAGGGGCAATCGACCTCCGAGCTACACCCCCTGCCCTGTTTTTGATTTTTTATTTTGAAACAGGGTCTCACTAAGTTACGAAGGGCCTCGCTAAGTAGCTGAGGCTGTCCACGAACCGTGATCCTCTGGTCTCAGCCTCCTGAATGCTGGGATTACAAGCGTGTGCCACCACGCTTGGCTCTTTATTTTATTTTTATTTATTATTTATTTATTTTTGGTGGTACTGGGAGTAGAACCCAAGGTCTTTCTACCTCCGGGCTATACTCCCAGACCTATTTTATATTTTATTTGGAAACAGGGTCTCACTAAGTTGCTGAGAACCTCACTAAGTAGCTGAGGCTGGCTTCAAACCTGTGTGATCTTCCTATCTCCGCCTCCCAAACATGGGGATTACAAGCGTGCACCACTATGCCGGGCTTATTTTTATTTTTAGTTATTTAATTTTTTTTTTTCTTCAGTACTGGGGATGGAACCCAGGGGCATTCTACCTCTGAGCTCCACCCCCAGCCCGAAATTTTATTCTTTATTTGGACACAGGGTCTCACTAAGTTACGGAGGGCCTCACTAAGTAGCTTGAGGCTGGCTTTGAACCTGCGATCCTCCTGTCTCAGTCTCTCAGGTACTGGGATCAAAAACGTGTGCCATCACGCCAGGCTCCTGTTTCAAAATTTAAAAAAAAAAAATTTTTTTTTTCTTTTAAAGAGCTGAGGAAGTAGTTCAGAGGTAAAATGCCCCTGGGTTAATTCCCAACACCAATTTAAAAAGATGTGAAGGTTTGTCTGTGCTCCCCAGATTCAGGCTTCTGCCCCTCCGAGGCTTTGCCTTCCACCTGGGATGACCTCCCCCTACACCTAGGGAACGCCTTCTTTTTCTTTGTGTGTGGAGGAGGGGGAGGATGGGAGGAGCCCCAGGCCTCTGGGAGCAGGGCCAGGTGACCCCATCCCTCACTCTACTCCTGGCCAACCCAGGACTCTGACTACGTGGTCGCCGTGAGGAACTTTCTGCCCGAGGATCCGGCACTGCTGGCCTTCCACAAGGGTGACATCATCCACCTGCAGCCCCTGGAGCCCCCTCGAGTGGGTCCGTGCCAAGGGCTGGGTGGGCTGCAGAAGGGCATCCTGGGCATCCCTGGCAGACGCTGACAGGCACTTGGCCCGCAGGCTACAGTGCCGGCTGTGTGGTCCGCAAGAAGGTGGTATACCTAGAGGAGCTGCGGCGCAGGAGCCCCGACTTCGGTGAGTACCCCAGGGACACCCGGAACCTGGGAACCCCAAACCGGGCTCATCCTCGTCTTCTGTGCTCACACTACGGATGCACGATGAGGGCTTCTTGGAACCCCAAAGCGGATTGGTCTGACCAGGTCTTAAAAAGTCCCTGCCCAGCCAGGCGTGGTGGGGAACGCTGTAATCCCCGCGCTTGGGAGGCTGAGACAGGAGGATCGCATAAGTTCGAAGCCAGCTTCAGCTACTTAGTGAGGCTCTCAGCAACTTAGTGAGACCCTGTTTCCAAATAAAATATAAAAAAGGTCTGGTAGTATAGCCCGGAGGTAGAAAGCCCCTGGGTTCCACCTCAGTACCACACACACACAAAAAGTCCCTGCCTGCCCGTGGCCCTGTAGCTCAGCTCCTCTGCCTGGATGGATGGCTTGTGTCTGTGGACATTTTATTTGTCCACATTTATGGTCACGCTTTGTGTCTCTGCATGACCTGAGAGTCCACAAAGGCTGCTTTCCACCTGCCACGGTGACCTTGTAGCCCTGATCCTATGTCTTCCTAGGTAAAACAACCTAGGGTTGACCAGTGGTTAGCGCTTGCCTACTATGGGAACCACCGTGGACTCCATCCCCAACATTGAAAAAAAAAAGGAGATGGGAGGAAGGTTTGATGGTTTGGCCTCCCTCACAGAGCTCTAGGGAAGGGTCAAGGAGGTACCCAAGTATCCCCCAAAGATTCCCCTTCCTTGAGCTGGGCGTGGTGGTGCACACTTGTAATCCCAGCATTTGGGAGGCTGAAACAGGAGGATCGTGGTTCGAGGACAGCCTCAGCTACTTATAGGGCTGGAGGTGTAGCTCAGAGGTAGAATGCCCCTGGGTTTCATCCCCAGTACTGCAAAAAAAAAAAAAAAAAATTCCCCCTTCCCGGTTGGCTCAGATCCTTAACCGTGCCCCCTAGGCTGGCGGTTCGGGACCATCCACGGGCGTGTGGGCCGCTTCCCTTCCGAGCTGGTGCAGCCTGCTGCCGCCCCGGACTTCCTGCAGCTGCCAGCCGAGCCGGGCAGGGGCCGGGCGGCCGCAGTGGCCGCTGCAGTGGCCTCCACAGCCGCGGCTCGGGAGGTGGGCCGCCGCAGAGAGGTGAGAGCGGTGGGGCGAGGCCAGGCCAATAAGGCGGAGACAGGGGTAGAGAGATAAGGCAGGGTCAGCCCCTGCTGTAGAGGAGTCCAGGAAGGTCAGCCACCCCGCCCTTGGGTCTTGGAATAGGGCGCACCGGCTGTGTAAGTTGGGGGGTTAGGAAGGTGACCAGAGATGGAATTGTAATCAGTGGGGTAGGAGCCGGGCGTGGTGGCGCACACTTGTAATCCCAGCATTCGGGAGGCTAAAACAGGAGGATTGAGGTTCGCGGACAGCCTCAGCTACTTAGTGGGGCTTTCTGCAACTCACTGAGACCTTATTTCAAAATAAAAATTAAAAATAGGCCTGGGAGAACCCGGCGTGGTGGCGCACGCTTGTAATCCCCACGCTTGGGAGGCTGAGACAGGAGGATCGCACGGGTTTGAAGCCAGCCTCAGCTACTGAGTGAGGCTCTCAGCAACTTAGTGAGACCCTGTTTCCAAATACAGTATAAAATAGGTCTGGGAGTATAGCCTGGAGGTAGAAAGCCTCTGGGTTCCACCCCCAGTACCACCAAAAAAAAAAAAAAAATAGCTGGGAGGTGTGGCTAGTAGCCACACCACTCCTGGGTTCAACCCCCCAGTACCACAAGAAAAAAAGAATAAAAAATAGGGCTGGGGATATAGCTCGAAGGTAGAACACCCCTGGGTTCCATCCCCAGTACTGCAAAAAAAAAAAAAAAAAAAAAAAAAAAAGGGTAGGGTGGGTGGGGGAGAGCCAGGAACTGAGCAGAACCAGCCTGGGCTGGCCTGTAGGTGTGAAGTCCACACGGGATGGGGCGGGGCCAGATGAGGGGCAGGGCGGCCTTGTGGGTGGAGCTAGTGAGGCAGGTAAATTGAGGGGCGGGGCCATCCACGAGGAGAGAGCCAATCCCATTCAAGGACTGTCTGATGGGCGTGGCCTAGTGGGAAAGGCGTGGCCACCTGGACTGGGTGGGTACTGATGGGTGGATGGGCGGGCTGCTCCAGAGGTCTGGCGAGGGCCCTTGAATCAGCTTTGACAGGGGGGCAAAGTGGGGTGTGGACAGACATGTCCCGCTAGCTGCACCTCTCCCGCAGGGTCCCCCGGTCAGGGCCCGCTCTGCGGACCACGGGGAGGACGCCCTGGCGCTCCCACCATACTCCATACTGGAGTTTGCTCAGAAGTATTTCCGAGACCCTCAGAGGCGAACTCAGTGAGTCCCACCCCCTTCCCCATACTAGGGGGCTGGGGAGGGCGGCTTCTCTCCGGGCTCCAGGCTTTCGGCGGGTGGGACGGGGGGCCACCTCCACTCTCAGCCTCTGGGGGCTTCCTGTCTGGTAGACTGTTAAGAGAGGTAGGTTGAGAACAGTCCAACTGGGGGAAGGGGCGTGGTCTGTAGCGCCCACCTCCTCTTGCAGGGATGCCCCCCGGCTGAAATCCAAGGAGGGCCGGGAGTCCAGAACGCTGGAGGACCTTCTCTGCTTCACCAAGGTGCCCAGTGTGTCCATCTATAAAATCGGGGGTGGGGGAGGCAGAGGGCCCCTTCCTGGCCTGGGACTGATAGACCTTATCGTTAGTGAAACCCTCGGGGGCCAGGATTCCTCCCAGGGGCGGCTTCTGTCCTAGGTCCCTCCTCTCAACTTAGGACCTGGGAGTACCATGTGGATCGGACCCACCCCTCCTCCATCCTGACATGGCCCCTCTCCCCTCACAGACTCCGCTCCAAGAATCCCTCATTGAACTCAGCGACACCAGCCTCAACAAGTTGGCCGTGGACATGTTCCTAGGTGTGGGGGCAGGACGGTGGAGTGCAGCACTGTGTGGGCCTGCTTGAGTCCTCCGATTCTTCCCCTCCACCCAGACTTGGGCCCCCTTGAAGAGAATGGAAGGGTCCAGGGTGGTGGTGCACACTTGTAATCCCAGCATTGGGAAGGCTGAGACAGAAGGATCCAGGTTGGGGGCCAGCCTCAGCTACTTAGTGAGGCCTCCCGCAACTCAATGAGACCCTGTTTCAAAATAAAGAATTAAAAAAAAAAAAATAGGAGCCGGGCGTGGTGGCGCACGCTTGTAATCCCAGCATCTGGGAGGCTGAGACGGGAGAATCACAGTTCGCAGACAGCCTCAGCTACTTAGCAAGGCCCTTTGCAACTCAGTGAGACCGTTTCAAAATTAAAAGGACTAGCCGGGCGTGGTGGCGCATGCTTGTAATTCCAGCGCTTGAGAGGCTGAACAGGAGGATTGCATAGGTTAAAAGCCAGCCTCAGCTACTTAGTGAGGTTCTCAGCAACTTAGTGAGACCCTGTTCCCAAATAAAGTATAAAATAGGTCTGGGAGTATAGTCCAGAGGTAGAAAAGCCCCTGAATTCCACCCCCAGTACCACACACTAAATAAATAACTATAAATAAATGGAGTAAAAAATCGGGCTGGGGGTGCCTCTGGGAGGTAGAATGCCCCTGGGTTCCATCCCCAATACCATAAAAAATAAAAATAAAAAAAGAGGGAGAGAGTGAGAATGGACGCCCCAGGACCTGTGGCCGCAGCCTCCCAGGGAGGGGCTGGACCCTGGGTCCCCTTGGGGATGGGCAGCTGGGAGGGGTGAGGAGCCTGAGCCTGGCAGGTCTCCCCACAGCTGTGATGAGGTTCATGGGGGATGCCCCGCTGAAGGGCCAGAGTGAGCTGGACGTGCTCTGCACACTCCTGAAGGTCAGTCCACACAACTTTCCCCACGATCCCTTTCCTGCTCGTGACTCAGTTTCCCCACCCGTCAACCTGAGTTGAAGGACAGCGGGGTGGGAAACTCCTCCTACAGCCCAAAGAGGACTGCAGCCCGCTGGTGGGGAGGGAGCTGGGGAAGGGACTCGAGGCCCGCCCAGTTCTTTTGCACCTGGTATGTGGTACCCTTGCCACGACGTGCATGCGTGACCCGGCCTGCCCGCTTTCAGCTTTGCGAGGACCATGAAGTCATGAGGGACGAGTGTTACTGTCAAATTGTGAAGCAGATCACAGACAACACCAGCTCCAAGCAGTGAGTCTCCTGGGCCTTCCCACCTTCATCCCCCAGCCCCCACTCTGTGTCCATTGTCCAGGCGGGAGCCCACCCCCTCGCCTTCTTCCCCATGCGCGTGGGGATTGCTTGGTCCAGGACAGGCCAAACTGAAACTCCTCTCAGAGCTGCAGGGTTCTTCTCTGTAAACTGACAGCAACAACACGCAAGCCTAGGTTCTTGGATGCAAGTGGAAAAAAAACCAACTCAAGTGGGTTAATTTTATTTATTTATTTAAAAAAATAACCCAGAGCCGGGCGTGGTGGCGCACGCTTGTAATCCCCGTGCTTGGGAGGCTGAGACAGGAGGATCGCACGGGTTCGAAGCCAGTCTCAGCTAATTAGTGAGACCCTGTTTCCAAATAAAATATAAAATGGGTCTGGGAGTATAGCCCGGAGGCAGAAAGGCTCTGGGTTCCACCCCTGGTACCACCAAAAAAAAATAATAATAATAAAAATTAAAAAAAAATAACCCAGGTGTGGTGGCGCACGCTTGTAATCCTCGCGCTTGGGAGGCTGAGACAGGAGGATCGCACAGGTTTGAAGCCAGTCTCAACTACTTTGTGAGACCCTGTTTCCAAATAAGATATATTTTATTTTATTATTATTATTATTATTATTTTGGTGGTACTGGGGGTGAAACCCAGAGGCTTTCTACCTTCGGGCTATACTCCCAGACCTATTTTCTATTTTATTTGGAAACAGGGTCTCACTAGGTTGCTGAGAGCCTCACCTAGTAGCTGAGGCTGGCTTCGAACCTGTACGATCCTCCTGTCTCAGCCTCCCAAGCGCGAGGATTACAAGTGTGCGCCACCACGCCCGGCTTTCAAATAAAATATATTTTTAAAAAATAGGTCTGGGAGTATAGCCTGGAGGTAGAAAGCCCCTGGGTTCCACCCCTAGTACCACCAAAAAAAAAGAAAAGAGATTACCCAGCAGTGTGTGTGTAGAAATCTCCAAACACAGCCTTCTTCGCCCAAGTTGATCACTTCTCACCTGAGCCCACTGTGGCTCCAGTGCTGTTCCCAGACACCAGAGCCCCGCAGTTGAAAGCACCTGGGCCAGGGCAGGGTGGGCCAGCACACCCTGGGTGCCTGACGTCCCTGCTGCTCTTACGACGCTTGGACTCACCTGCCTGTCCCCAAGCTTTACCTGTCGCTACCTCTGCACAGTCCCAGCAGGCTTCCCTTTACCCAGGATCTTCTCCAGGGAGATGCTCTACTGGGAAACTATCCAAGGCCCCATCCCTTCTCTGTCTCCCACCCTGATGTCCAGACAGGATATGCTTCGGGGTCACCTGCCCGGTTCTCACTGGGCCAGAGGGGCATCCCAGAACTTCCCGAGAGCCGGAAACCTCAGGCCCAATCCAGGGGACTCCCGGCACACACCTCCCGTGCTGTGCCATCTGAGATGTGGCCCGTGTGTGCGCGTCTTTGCAGGGACAGCTGCCAGCGGGGCTGGAGGCTGCTGTACATCGTGGCTGCCTACCACAGCTGCTCGGATGTGCTCTCCCCGCACCTCATCCGCTTCCTCCAGCACGTCAGCCGGACCCCGGGCCTGCCCTTCCAGGGTGAGGAATCAACTTACGGGACCCAAGGATGCAGGTCTCTTCCATGGGGACAGAGTGGGCAGCCTGCAGGAGAGGAAGGAAGGCAGCCCAGAGGGTCTGACCCTTCGCCTAGGCTCTGGAAATGTTTGCTGAGATCGATGATTGATTTTACTCCTTGGACCTTTTGGGGTTTTTGTTTGTTTGTTTGTTTTTGTTTTTGCTGTACTGGGGATGGAACCTAGGGCATTTTACCTTCAAGCTACACCTTCAACCCTATCTTTTATTTTTCATTTGGAAACAGGGTCTCACTGAGTTGCAAAGGGCCTCACTAAGTAGCTGAGGCTGTCTGCGAACCATGATCCTCCTGTCTCAGCCTTCCGAATTCTGAGATGACAAGCGTGAGCCACCACGCCCGGCTTCCAGCTTCAGCAATTTAGCAAGACCCCATCTCAGGGCTCAGTTTCACCAGCTTCCAAAATGGGGGAATTAAATGCATGGCCCAGGCCAGGTGTGGTGGCTCACGCTTGTAATCTCAGTACTTGGGAGGCTGAGACAAGAGGATCTTGATTTGTGGCCAGCCTCAGCTACTTAGTCAGGCCCTCTGCAACTCAGTGAGACCCTGTTTCAAAATAAAAAGTAAAAAAGACAGCCAGGCGTGGTGGCGCACGCTTGTAAACCCAGCATTCAGGAGGCTGAGACCTGGAGGATCGCGGTTCACAGACAGCCTCAGGTACTTAGTGAGGCCCTCCGCAACTCAGTGAGACCCGGTTTCAAAATAAAGAATAAAAAATAGGGCAGGGGGTGCAGCTCGAAGGTAGAATGCCCCTGGGTTCCATCCCCAGTACCACAAAAGAAAAAAAAAAAGAAAAAAGCCAAGCATGGTGGCGCATGCTTGTAATCCTAGCGCTTAGTAGGCAGGGACAGGAGGATCACACAGGTTCGAAGCCAGCCTCAGCTACTTAGTGAGGCCCTCGGCAACTTAGTAAGAGACCCTGTTTTCAAATAAAGTATATTAAAAAAAAAAAGTCTGGGAGTATAGCCCAGAGGTAGAAAAGCCCCTGGGTTCTATCCCCAGGACCACCAAAATAAAAAGTAAAAAAAATAAAACTAGGGGGTGTAGTTTGGAAGTAGAATGCCCCTGAGTTCCATCCCCAGTGCTGAAAAAAAAAAAAAATCTGGCGTGGAGGGATCCCTCTCTCACCCGCTGCTGACCTTGGGTAAGCCTCAGTTTCCTGCCTCTGCAGGGATCGCCAAGGCCTGCGAGCAGAACCTGCAGAAAACCTCACGCTTCGGGGGCCGTCTGGAGCTCCCCAGCAGCATGGAACTTCGGGCCATGTTGGTGAGCCTGGGGAGAGGGGGCGTCAAGGGGAGCGGGAAACTTGAGCCCTTCACAGAGACCCCTGTGATGGGTGCACATGCACTGCCTGGGGCGTGCAAATGGGCCCATTAAGTCCAGGGGCACCCAGCTTCTTTTACGTGCAAGCCCGGGGGCGTGGGGTCTCCTGGGCAGACCTCAGGGTCAGCTTCTCATCCGTCCTTATCTCACACCAGGCAGGCCGCAGTTCCAAGAGGCAGCTCTTTCTTCTTCCTGGAGGCCTTGAACGCCATCTAAAAATCAAAACCTGCACCGTAAGTGAGGGAGGAATGTCTCCAACAGGCAGGTGCTTTCGGGCAGGGACACCCTAGTCTCTGGGGGTGCTGGGTGGAGCGAGCCCCTGAGGGTGCCAAGATCCTCACAAGTCTTCCACAGCCCCACAAGGCACGACTTAGAGTTAACCCTCCCCATATCCTGGCTCTGTATCCGCAGATTCAACCAATTGCAGATTGAAAATATTTGAAGGGAGCCGGGTGTGTGCTGCCGGCTTGTCATCCCAGCATTCGGGAGGCTGAGACAAGAAGATGCGGGTTCGCAGCCAGCCTCAGCTACTTAGTGAGGCCCTTTGCAACTCAGTGAGACCCTGTTTCCAAATAAAGAATATAAAAACAGGACTGGGGGTGTAGCTCGGAGGTAGAATGCCCCTGGGTTCCATCCCCAGTACCACCAAAAAATAAAAATAAAAAAATAAAAATTTGAAGGGACCCGGGCATGGTGGTGTGTGCCTGTCATCCCAGTATTTGAGAGGCTGAGACAGGAGAATCACTGTTTGGGGCCAGCCTCAGCTACTTATTGAGGACTTCTGCAACTTAGTGAGACCCTGTTTCAAAATAAAGAATAAAAAATAGGACTGGGGGTGTAGCTTAGAGGTAAAATACCCCTGGGTTCAATACCCAGTACCACAAGGAAACAAATAAAAATAAATAAATAAAAATTAATTAAACAGAAGGACATGAGTAGTTTATATGCAAATCACAAATCTTACAGCTGTCTTTTTTTTTTTTTTTTTTTTTTTGCCATACTGGGGATGGAACCCAGGGGCATTCTATCTTTGAGCTACACCCCCAGCCCTATATTTTTATTCTTTATTTTGAAACAGGGTCTCACTGAGTTGCAAAGAGCCTCACTAAGTACCTGAGGCTGTCTGCGAACCACGATCCTCCTGTCTAAGCCTCCCGAATGCTGGGATTACAAGCGTGCGCCACCACGCCCGGCAACTCCGGCTTCTTTTATAAGGGATTTGAGCAGCCTGGGATTTCAGTGTTAAGCCTCCACTCTGGGTCTTGCTGTAAATAAGAGACAAAGGCAGAAGTTGAACCTAAGTCTCAGATGCCAAAAGCCTTGCTCTCTCTGTTCCTGAGGCCGATTGTGAGAGCCCAGAGGATCCCAGGCGGCTGTGCAGAGAGCTCTGGGGTCTGGATGGGGCTAGGAAGACAGGTCAGGCCCAGCTGGCACCACCTCACCCGCTCGCAGGTGGCGCTAGACGTGGTCGAGGAGATCTGTGCTGAGATGGCCCTGACGCGCCCGGAGGCCTTTGATGAATACGTGATCTTCGTGGTCACCAACAGAGGTCAGTGGCCAAGAAAGCCCAGCAGGCTGGGCTAGTTCGTTCTTTTCTTTCTTTCTTTCTTTCCTTCCTTCCTTCCTTTCTTTTTCTTTTTTCTTTCCTTTCTTTCTTTCTCTTTCTTTTCTTCCTTTTTTTCTCTTTTGTGGCACTGGGCATGGAACCCAGGGATATTCTACCTCCAAGCTACACCCCCAGCCCTATTTTTTATTCTTTATTTTGAAACAGGGTCTCACTGAGTTGCAAAGGGCCTCACTAAATAGCTGAGGCTGGCTTCGAGTCACGATCCTCCCAAATGCTGGGATTACAAGTGTGCACCATCATGCCCGGCCAGGCTGGGCTCTTTCCCATCCCTGGGCCTTTGGCTGTGTGGGGCTCTGCCCTCCAGGCTTGGAAGCCCAGGTCAGGAGCCACCTTCTCCAGGAAGCCCCTTGGCCACTGGACGGAAGCACCTCTGTGTATACTGAGTGCCCCCAGCCCTCTGTCTGTCCTGCTGTGCTTTGTTTTGTATAAATTTGTCAGGTGTTTCAGACAGGGGTGTTGTGGATGGACAGGGCCCTCCATCTTCCCTTTGCCCAGGGGGCCTTCAAAGTAGGAAGAGCCCTTCCTCAAGGAACTCACATTCTGGGAAACTGGGAAGGTTTCCTTTCATTGGCCCCAACTTCTGAGACCCAGAGGTGCAAGCATTCTTTGTGTGTGCACGCCTGTGCCACTACTGGGGATTGGCTCTAATGGCATTCCACCTCTGAGCCACATCTCCAGGTCTTTTGAAATTTATTTGTTCTGAAAGAAGTTCTCACTAGGTTTCTAATAA
The DNA here is from genome assembly GCF_963383645.1 of Muscardinus avellanarius. Classification (NCBI taxonomy): domain Eukaryota; kingdom Metazoa; phylum Chordata; class Mammalia; order Rodentia; family Gliridae; genus Muscardinus; species Muscardinus avellanarius. The sequence goes on along the minus strand of NC_137802.1, from coordinate 5,748,707 downwards.
TCTGGATACTTTGCTGAGGTTGTCCTTGAACCTGTGATCCTCCAGTCTCTGCCTCCCAAGTACTGGGTTTACAGGTGTGAGCCACGTACCCGGCTATAAACTCTTTTTTTCCTCTCCTAGTATTAGAGCTTGAACACAGAGGTGCCCTACCACTGAGCTGCATTTCTAGCCCTATATTTATTTATATATTTATTTATTGTGGTACTGGCAACTGAACTCAGGGGCATCCTACCTCTGAGCTACACCTCCAGCCCTATTTTATTTTGAAACAGGGTCTCACTAAGTTGGGGAGGGCCTAAGGTGTTAAGACTCGCCGCAAACCTGTAATCCTCCTTCTTTCTTAGCTTTCCAAGTACTGGGATGACAAGTTTGGGCCGCCACACCTGGCTCCTTTTAATTTAATTTAATTTTTGTAGTGAGACAGGGTCTCACTAAGTGCTGAAGCTGGCCTCAAACTTGTGATCCTTTTGCCTCAGCCGTTTTATTTATTTATTTATTTATTTTTATTTAGGTACTAGGGATGAAACCCAGGGGCATTCTACCTCCAAGCGACACTCCCAGCCCTATTTTATTATTTATTATTTATTATTTATTTTGCAGTACTGGGGATGGAACCTAATGGCATTCTACCTCTGAGTTACACCCCCCAGCCCTATTTTTTATTCTTTATTTTGATACAGGGTCTCACTGAGTTGCAAAGGGCCTCACTAAGTAGCTGAGGCTGTCCGCGAACAGCAATCCTCCTGTCTCAGCCTCCCAAAAGCTGGGAGTGCAAGCGTTAGCCACCACACCTGGCTTCTCATTTGTACCTTTGAATTGGAGTTACTCCCTTCCACAGTCATCAACGTGGCAGTAAAACCTGGGCAACCTATTGCATAAATATGTTCTCTTTTACTGAGGAAGGTGTGTCCCATAGCGGGGATATGGCTTGGGGGAGACAACTCACCTGATGATCACGTGGCCCATTGAGGGTCGCCCATACAGGTGCGCATGCGTGCACGAGCGTGCCCTGCCCCCAGCCCTGCCCTCTAATCTCCGCAGGCCAGCACGTGTGCCCACTTAGCCGCCGTGCCTACATCCTGGATGTGGCCTCGGAGATGGAGCAGGTGGATGGCGGCTACAAGCTTTGGTTCCGGCGTGTGCTCTGGGATCAGCCTCTTAAGTTCGAGAATGAGCTGTATGTGACCATGCACTACAACCAGGTCAGCCCCTGTGGGCCCCTCTGTGGCTCAGGTGTGGACTACGGGGGACCGGGGTGGAGGGAGGAAACCTGTGAGCTCAGACGCCATCGCTGGTGCAAAAACTGCAGCCATTGCCCCGACCCACGGCCTTCGCTTTTGCAGCCACTAGGTGTCGCTGTTGAAGCGGGCCCTGCACAGCTTGGTGCAGCGCAGCTCCAGGTGGGGCTGGCAGAAGCCAGATGGATCCCCAAAACCTGCAGTATCTGCCCTGTCAAAGCCCTGCCATGCGCTTTCACGGTTCTCCAAGACTTAGTTTTGAGGAACACTTGCGCAACCCTCAATGTTGACGGTCCTGCTTGCCCACACCCAGGATGTGAGGACTCGAGCGCCCCCTGGTGTCATTATTCCCCCATGCACCCGCTCCCCACAGGTCCTCCCCGACTACCTAAAGGGCCTCTTCAGCCACGTGCCGGCCAGCCAGCCCAGCGAGCAGCAGCTGCAGCAGGTGTGCAAGCTGGCGTCACTGCAGCACCGTGCCAAGGACCACTTCTACCTGCCCAGTGTGTAAGCATCTGCCCGTCTGTCTCGGTTGCAGCCAAAAGTCTCCCCGGTCCTCTAAGCCAGGCTGCCTTCTTCAGAGCATCCCAGGCCCCGAAGCCCCGCCCATGCACCAGCCAGGGTGTTATTTTTGTCTTGGGCTGAAGTTCTCCTGCTCCCCATAAGAGCTGGGACTCAGTTTCCCGTCCATAACAAGCTGCTGCCGGCTGCTAATTATAAAGCAGCAGTTTTTAATTAATTAATTTATTTTATTTTTTGGTATTGAGGATTGAAACCAGGGGGCATTCTACCTCTGAGCTACACCCCCGGCCCTATTTTTTTTATTCTTTATTTTGAAACAGGATCTCACTAAGTTGTGGAGGGTTTCAGTAAGTTGCTGAAGCTGGCCTCAAATTCGTGATCCTCCTGTCTCAACTTCCCAAGTACTGGAATTATAGGCTTGCCCCACAATGCTCAATTTTACATTTTATTTATGTATTTATTTATTTATTTTGTTTGCAATACTAGGGCTGGAATCCAGGGGCATTCTACCTCTGAGTTACACCCCCAGCCCTATTTTTTTTTTTTTGGTGGTACTGGGGTTCCTGGAAGCCCTTCTACCTCCGGGCTACACTCCCAGACCTATTTTTACATTTTTATTTGGAAACAGGGTCTCCTAAGCCAGCGCGCACGGCTGGCTTCGAACCTGCGCGATCCTCCTGTCTCTGCCTCCCAAGCGCGGGGATTACAAGTTTGCACCACCACGCCCGGCCCCAGCCCTATTTTTTATTCTTTATTTGGAAACAGGGTCTCACTGAATTGCAAAGGGCCTCACTAAGTAGCTGAGGCTATCAATGAACCTGGATACTCCTGTCTCAGCCTCCTGAATGCTGGGATTACAGGTATGCACCATCACCCTTGGCTCTTTGTTTTATTTTGAAACAGGGTCTTGTGAAGTTGCTGAGGCTGGTCTTGAACCTGAGGTTCCCCTTGTCTCGGCCTCACAAGTACTGGGATTATAGGCACGCATCACTGCTTGGCTACAAGTGACTTTTTTGCTGTACTGGGGGTGGAACCCAGGGGCATTCTACCTCCAAGCTACACTTCCAACCCTATATTTTATTCTTTATTTTGAAACGGTCTCACTGAGTTGCAAAAGGTCTCACTAAGTAGCTGAGGCTGTCCTCAAACCGTGATCCTCCGGTCTCAGCTTCTCAAATGCTGGGTTGATAAGTGTGTGCCACCACGCCTGTCTCTACAAGTGACATTTTATGGAAAATACCTTTACTTAAAGTTAGTGGCTAAGCCGGATGTGGTGGTGCACGCTTGTAATCCCAGCGCTTGGGAGGCTGAGACAGGAGGATCGCGCAGGTTCGAAGCCAGCCTCTGCTACTTAGTGAGGGCTCTCAGCAACTTAGTGAGACCCTGTTTCCAAATAAAATATAAAAATAGGTCTGGGAGCCAGGCGTGGTGGCGCACACTTGTAATCCCTGCGCTTGGGAGACTGAGACAGGAGGATCGCGCAGGTTCGAAGCCAGCCTCTGCTACTTAGTGAGGGCTCTCAGCAACTTAGTGAGACCCTGTTTCCAAATAAAATATAAAAATAGGTCTGGGAGCCAGGCGTGGTGGCGCACACTTGTAATCCCTGCGCTTGGGAGGCTGAGACAGGAGGATCGCGCAGGTTTGAAGCCAGCCGCGTGCTCTGGCTTAGGAGACCCTGTTTCCAAGTAAAATGTAAAAATAGATCTGGGAGTGTAGCCCGGAGGTAGAAAGCCTCTGGGTTCCACCCCCAGGACCACCAAAACAAACAAACAAACAAAAAACAACCCTCTGGCTTGAACTTCTTCCAGCCCACAGTTTACAAAGGACAAACGTGCCTTGAGTTTGAGTCTCACCTACACACACACACACACACACACACACACACACACACACTCGGTCTCTCAGTGGCTGTGTGACCCAGGACTCCTCAGTAAACTTCTCTGAGCCCCAGTTCCCTCTTCAAAGAGGGGTCCTACCTCCTGCTCAGTCTCCAGCGTGTCGAGGTGCGCCTGGCATCGCTCCTGCCCCCCAGTGGGGCGAGCGTGGTCTCAGGACCCCTTTCCCCTCCACCACAGGCGGGAGGTCCAGGAGTACATCCCGGCCCAGCTGTACCGCATGGTGGCCAGCGCGACCTGGCTCAGCCTCATCAGCCAGCACCGGCCGCAGACTCAGGTGCTCAGCCCGCACCAGGCCCGCGCCCAGTTCCTGGGTAAGGGTGGGTGCGAGCTTGGGGAAGATCACTGTGGGGTCCTGGGAGGGGGGGCCTCAGTGGCAGGGGAGCCGCCCACCTGCCTGGAGAGAAGACTTGCTAATGTTTTCTTAAAGGCACCACCTGGGCTGAGGTAAGGAGGGGTGGAGGAAGGGACCCAAGCCGGAGGGAGGGCCGGGTTCTGGGCCACCCCCATGTGGCTCAGGGATCCCGTGCTGTCTCCCCTCTCCCCACTGCAGGCCTGCTCAGTGCCTTCCCTGTGTTTGGCTCCTCCTTCTTCTTCGTCCAGAGCTGCAGCAACGCGGCTGTGCCAGCCCCCTGCATCCTTGCCGTCAACCACAACGGCCTCAACTTCCTCAGCACCGAGACCCACGTGAGCGGCCGCGGCTCGGTCCTGCCTATGTGTCCCTGTCCCCGAGGTCCTGTGGCCCCTAGAAGATAGGGATAATGGCAGAAGCCGCCACCCCATAGGGCAGATGTGAAGGGTAAGAGTGGTAAGAGACACAGAGAGAGCCGGGAGTGGTGGCGCACGCTTGTCATCCCAGCATTGGGGAGGCTGAGACAGGAGGATCGCAGTTCATGGGCAGCCTCAGCTACTTAGTGAGGCCCTCTGCAACTCAGTGAGACCCGGTTTCCAAATAAAGAATAAAAATAGGGCTGAGGATGTTGCTCAGAGGTAGAATGCCCCTGGGTTCCATTCCCAGTACCGCAAAAAAAAAAAAAAAAGTTTGAGAGAGCCGGGTGTGGTGGCGCACGCTTGTCATCCCAGCGCTTGGGAGGCTGAGACAGGAGGATCGCACAGGTTCGAAGCCAGCCTCAGCTACTTAGTGAGGCTCTCAGCAACTTAGTGAGACCCTGTTTCCAAATAAAATAGAAAATAGGTCTGGGAGTATGGCCCGGAGGTAGAAAGTCCCTGGGTTCCACTCCCAGTACCACCAAAAAAAAGGGCAGGCGGTGTAGTTCAATGGTAGACTCTCACTGGGTTTACTGCTTAGTGCCAGACACACACAAAGGGCCTGTCCCCAAATACAGTCACGTTCAAAGTTCCGGGTTCTTGGGGTTTCCGTAGGAATTTGCGGGGGCCATAGGCACCCCATTGTCCATTGCATTAAGGCCTGTCAGTCCTGTTCTTAGTTTCTGCTTTCAGAGCTGGAGCCTGAGACAAGATTCCAGGCAGGTGAATTCTCTGGGGCAGTTCTGGGGGGGCATTCTACCTCTGAGCTACACCTCCAGCCCTATTTTTTATTCCTTATTTTTATTATTATTATTATTATTATTATTATTATTATTATTATTTTGGTGGTATTGGGGTTCCTGGAAGCCCTTGAACCTCCGGGCTACACTCCCAGACCTATTTTATATTTTTATTTGGAAACAGGGTCTCCTAAGCCAGCGTGGCTGGCTTCGAACCTACGCGATCCTCCTGTCTCTGCCTCCCAAGCGCGGGGATTACAAGCGTGCACCACCACGCCTGGCTTTTATTCCTTATTTTGAAACAGGGTCTCACTGGGTTGCAGAGGGCCTCAGTAGATGAGGCTGTCTGCGAACCGCGATCCTCCTGTCTCAGCCTCCCAAATGCTGGGATGATAAGCATGCGCCACCACGCCCGGCTCTGGGGAAGTTCTGAGGACATTGGAGTGAGGAACCGGGGCATGCTGGGGTTTGCAGACAGCAAAGGCCAGTAGAGTTACCAGAGCAGGTAACTGGAGGTCATCCCAGCCAAGGGTCTGAAAAAAAAAAAAAAAAAAAAAAGCCCCAGACTAAGGGGTCCAGATGTCCACTGAAGCAGTAGCTTCAAGGAAGTCCCAGGGCAGCAGCAGCATCCACCAATCCACCAGGTCCCTTCTCCCCAGCATCTTGAGCAGTGCCCGGCACACTATACCTGCACCATCTCTGTGTGTTGAATCAGTTTCACAGATAAGGTCCAGAGAGGTAGAGTGACCTGCTCGAGGTCGCACAGCAAGTCACTGGGGAAATGGTACCTGAACTGGGGTCCTCCTTGCCCGCTGGTTGTCTGATTTGTAGGGGAGGGATATAACCAAGGTTGAGACCGTTCCCTTCTCTCCCCCACACTTCCCAGGAGCTGATGGTGAAGTTCCCCTTGAAGGAGATCCAGTCCACACGGACCCAGCGGCCCACAGCCAACTCCAGCTACCCGTATGTGGAGATCGCGCTGGGGGACGTGGCGGCCCAGCGCACCATGCAGCTGCAGCTGGAACAGGTGGGCCAGCCCGTGGTCATAGCCTGGCTTCTCGTTCTACTCTCTAGCTCTTTTCTGGGTCTGCTCCATGAGAGGGCAGGTTCTGGCCCTGCCCGAGGAGCATCGGCCCAGGTCAGGGGAAAGAAGTACAGGCCGAGATAATGGTCTTCCAGGAAAGTACGCGGTGGCGGGACTGTGGGAAAGGGCCTGGGATTGTTTGTAGAATAGTGGGTAGAAGAGCCAGGTGTACTGTGGCCCAAATAAAATATAAAATAGGTCTGGGAGTGTAGCCTGGAGGTTGAAGGCCCATGGGTTCCATCCCTAGAAAACACACACACACACACACACACACACACACACACACACACACACACACACAAAGATAGCTGGATGTGGCGGCACATGCTTGTATTTCCAGCATTTGCGAGGCTGAGACAGGAGAATCACGGTTCGAGGACAGCCTCAGCTACTTAGTGAGGCCCTTTGCAACTCAGTGAGACCCTGTTTCAAAATAAAGTATAATGCTGGGCGTGGTGGCGCACGCTTGTAATCTCTGTGCTTGGGAGGTGGAGACAGGAGGATCGCGCTGATTCGGAGCCAGCCTCGCTGGCTTAAGAGACCCTGTTTCCAAATTAAAAAATATAAAATAGGTCTGGGAGTGTAGCCCAGAGGTAGAAGGGCTTCCAGGAACCCCAGTACCACACACACACACACACAAAAAAAAAAAAAAGAATAAAAGCCAGGCATGGTGGCGCACGCTTGTCATCCCTGCGCTTGGGAGGCGGAGACAGGAGGATCACGCAGGTTCGAAGCCAGCCGCACTGGTTTAAGAGACCCTGTTTCCAAACAAAAAATATTAAAAAAAAATAGGTCTGGGAATGTAGCCCGGAGGTAGAAGGGCTTCCAGGAACCTCAATACCACAAAAATAAATAAATAAATAAATAAATAAATAAATAAGGCTGGGGGTGTAGCTCCGAGGTTGAATGCCCCTGGGTTCCATCCCTCATAGCGCAAAAAAAGAGGGCTCCCCCTGTGACAGCCCCTCTTCAGCTCTGGGCCCACCCCCACCCATGACAGGGCCTGCCTTGGAAAGGCTGATTTCCCAGGAAGGAGAGAGGGGCTTCCATTGCACCAGCCCTGCCTCTGAGGGAGAGGACCAGAACAAAGCCCCCACAGAGAATGTGACCCAGCACCCTGAAATCTCCTCACAGTTTCCCATCTGCTCCTGGGGTCACCCCATTCCTCCCTCAGCAAGCTTTGAACGCTAGCCTGCCCTGCTTCTCAGACCTATTCCCAAAGATCTTGTGTTCTCGTACCTCTGCGTCCCTGCCAGCACCCTATCTGTAGCTCCTCTTCTGGTATCTCCACCATCTGTACATGTGCTGAATCTGGGGCTCACCCCAGAGACCCAATCCACCCCTGAGGCTTCAAAACCCTCACTTCAGCAAGGCCTGGTGGCGCACACTTGTCATCCCAGCATCTGGGAGGCTGAGACAGGAGGATCGCGGTTCACAGCCAGCCTCAGCTACTTAGGCCCTTTGCAACTCAGTGAGACCCTGTTTCAAAATAAAGAATAAAAACAGGGCTGGGGGTATAGCTTAGAGGTAGAACGCCCCTGGGTTCCATCCCCAGTACTGAAAAGCAAAAACAAAACAAACCTTATTTCCAGCTGGCGTGCAGTAGCACAGGCCTATGACTCAAGTACTTGGGAGGCTGAGACGGGAAGATCAAAGGTTTCAGATCATCCTCAGCAACTTAGCAGGGCTCTCAGCAGCCTAGTGAGACCTGTTTCCAAATAAGAAACAAAATGGAATGCCCCTGGGTTCCATCTCCAGTACCCCAAAAAAAAAAGAGCCCCTCTTCCTAAAGGCTCCCCGACCCTCCTTTCTCACCGCTGTCTTCTTAGCCCTCATGATGGCTTATGAATCATTTTGGTGTTTATTATTTTTATTTTGTTTTTTGGGTTGGGAGCTGAAACCCAGGGGCATTTGACCTCGAGCTACACCCCTTGTGTTATTTTTTATTTTTTATTTTGAAACGGGGCCTCACTATGTAGCTGAGGCTGTCCGAGAACTGTGATCCTCCAGTCTCAGCCTCCCGAATGCTGGGATTACAAGCGTGTGCCACCACGCTCGGCTATATTTTTTTAATTTTTAGGGTACTGGGAATGGAATCCGGGGACATTCTACCTCCGAGCTATACCACCAGACCTATTATTTATTTATTTATTTTTGTGTGTGTGGTACTGAGGGTGGAAACAGGGGCTTTCTACCTCTGGGCTATACTCCCAGCCCTATTTTCTATTTTATTTGGAAACAGGGTCTCACTAAGTTGCTGAGAGCCTCACTAAGTAGCTGAGGCTGGCTTCGAACCTATGTGATCCTCCTGTCTCAGCCTCCCAAGCGCAGGGATTACAAGTGTGCGTCACCACGCCCGGCTCTTTTATTCTTTATTTTGAAACAGGGTCTCACTAAGTTGCAAAGAGCCTCACTAAGTAGCTGAGGCTGGCCGTGAACCTGCAATCCTCCTGCCTCAGCCTCCCAAATCCCGGGGTGACAGGCATGCGCCACCACGCCTGGATTATTATTTATTTTTTATATCGCTGATATTATTTCCTTCCTGCAGCCCTGGGAGGCAGGGCTGGCTAAGTTGAGGCTCTACGGATGAGGCCGCTGAGGCTCACAGGGGGGGAAGTGACCAGCCCTGCCTGGGTCACAGAACTGGTACTGCGGCATCCTCAGATCTACCCGGTCCGCTGTTAATTTCCTGCCTCTGGCCAGCAGTCTTGTTCCTCCACCTCTTCCCCAGCCACGTCTCCACCCTGCATGCCTGTGCCAAGTCAGGCAAGGGCTGGGTGGGCGCGGACTCTCCCTGTGTCCCCTCTAGGGTCTGGAGCTGTGTCGCGTGGTGGCTGTGCACGTGGAGAGCCTGCTCAACGCCCGGGAGAAGCGGCTCACGCTGCCCCCCAGCGAGATCACCCTGCTCTGACCTGACCGGGCCCCAGCCCGCCCTCCAGCGATGGAGCCTCGGGACCCCTGTGGATCAGAGCTGGGGTGGAGCTACAGCGTGCAGACGTGGGTCCTCCGCGGAGGGACGTCCAAGGGCTGGCTTGTGGTGCGACGGAACAGGAGGCAGGACCGTGGGGTCTTCTGCCTTGAGCCCCGCTCCAGCCCTACCTGCAGCCTGGAGGCACCAAAGGCTGCCTTTGCCTTACTCAGGGTGGCTGTTCGAACCTGCCCCAGGCCCCCTGCCCCCCATGTCCTCCTCTGCTTCCCTCTCCCCTTCTGCTGCCTCCTGGCCTGGATTTGTGATTAAAAGACGTGCTGGCTTCCATGTGGTTGCTAAGGGACTGGGAAATGAGTCTGAGGCAGAGAATGAGGAGAGTCTCCAGCGGCAGGAGTGTGTTCCCGGACACCGCAGGACACTGCACTGGGCCCCAGCCTGGACCCAGACCCAGGAAGGCAGGAACTCCAGGCCAGAGGATCAGAGTGAGCTCCCTGTCCAACTGGGAGGGTGGCTGGGTGACTGGGGAGTCAACGACAGTTAACTCAGGAAGTCTGATCTGGGGGACACTGAAAAATAATAACGTAAATGACCTCACTGCTTCCCCCCCACCCCATGTGGGACTGGGGCCAGGCTCAGGCAGTCTCCACAGCCACACGCTGTGCTCTCCGGCCTGGGCTTGCCTACCTCTCCATCCAGACCCAAAGAGGTCCTTGGAATTGTGGACCCTCGGCTGAAGGTCCCAAGTGTGTCGCCAGAGAGTTCTTGACTGAATTCCGCTCTGCTGATTGGCTGTGTGGATTTGTGTGAGTGGCTTACCCTCTCTGGTCCTCTGCTCCTTCTTTGTGAGCTGGAAGCGCTGATCTGATGAGCGGCTTTAGGGTAACTGCTTCTAACTGATCGTCGTGATCCCCAGCATGGGATACAAAGGGGTGTCTGGGGTGCACATAGTTTATTTATTTTTGTGTGGTACTGGGGATTGAACACAGGGACATTCTACCTCCAAGCTATACCCCCAGCCCAATTTTATTCTGTGTGTGTGTGTGTATGGTACTAGGGATTGAACCCAGGGGCATTCTACTACCGAGCTACACCCCAGCCCGATTTTTTATTTTTACTTTTATTTTTGGTGGTACTGGGGTTCCTGGAAGCCCTTCTACCTCCGGGCTACACTCCCAGACCTATTTTTACATTTTTATTTGGAAACAGGGTCTCCTAAACCAGCGCGGGCGGCTGGCTTCGAACCTGCATGATCCTCCTGTCTCTGCCTCCCAAGTGCGGGGATTAAAAGCGTGCGCCACCACGCCCGGCGTGATTTTTTATTCTTTATTTTGAAAAAGGGTCTCAGTAAGTTGCAGAGGGCCTCGCTAAGTAGCTGAGGCTGGCCACGAACCTGGATCCTCCAGTCTCAGCCTCCCAAGAGTACTTGGGATTACAAGTATGCGCCACCATGCCCAGCGAGGATGCTGGGTTTCTGAAGGGCCTCTGTCCTCCCAGCTCAACTGCCTGTGATGACTGAAAGGGCTCTGCCCAAGTGTTCACAGAGTAATGGAGCAGGCAGGGCTGGGGCCAGAGTCCAGGCCACCTGGCCTTGCCCACTGGCCACCTTCTCACGCCTGGAGCTTCCTTCCTTTCCTCCCCACCTGCACCCACTAGGTTGCACCAGGAAAGGGAAGCAGCTGAACTTACTATGGGCCTCATGCCTGCCCTGCTTCCTAGGAGGAAGCCTGGCCAGGGATTCAGCGGGGAGACTCCCATTCCACACGCCCACCCTGCTGTGGGTGGTAATCCCCCTGACACCCACTTTTTTGCAGTACTGGGATGGAACCCAGGGGCATTCTACCTCTGAGCTACACCCCAGCTCTATTATTTATTTCCAAACAGGGTCTCACTGAGTTGCAAAGGCCTCACAGTAGTAGCTGAAGCTGTCCACAAACCGTGATCCTCCTGTCTCAGCCTCCCAAATGCTGGGATGACAAGCGTGTGCCACCACGCCCAGCTAGTCTTTTTTTTTGTGTGTGTGGTAGTGGGGATTTTTTTGTGTGTGTGTGGTAGTGGGGATTGAACCCAGGGGCCTTCTACCTCCGAGCTACATCCTCAGCCCTATTTTTTATTCTTTATTTTAAAACAGGGTCTCATTGAGTTGCAAAGGGTCTCGCTAAGTAGCTGAGCCTGTCCTCGAACCTGTGATCCTCCTGTCTTAGCCTCCCAATTCCTGGCATTACAAGAGTGGACCGCCACACCTGGCTCCGGCACCCACTTCTAACACAGATAGATGGGACCCTGTTTACAGATGGGGAAACTGAGGCCTGGCCTCCTGATCAACAATCCCTTTCCTTAATATACATAGCTTCATCTCATCCTCACAAACCACCTTGAAACCACTAAGCTGGGCATGGTGATCCCAGTATTCCGGAGGCTGAGACAAGAGGAGCATGGGTTTGAAGCCAGCCTCAGCAACTTAGCAAGACCCTGTTTCCAGAAAGGGTTGGGGATGTAGCTTGGAGGGAGAATGCTCCTGAGTTCAATCCCCAGTACACACACACACACACACACACACACACACACACACACACACACACACGAAGCTGGAGCTAGGCTTGGTGGCACACACTTGTAATCCTAGTACTTGGGAGGCTGAGACAGGAGGATTGCACAGGTTCAAAGCCAGCCTCAGCTACTTAGTGAGGCTCTCGGCATCTTAGTGAGACCCTGTTACTAAATAAAATATAAAATAGATCTGAGTCGGGCATGGTGGCGCATGCTTGTAATTCCCACGCTTGGGAGACTGAGACAGGAGGATCACATGGGTTCGAAGCCAGCCTCAGGTACTCAGGCTCTCAGCAACTTAGTGAGACCCTGTTTCCAAGAAAAAATAGAAAATAGGTCTGGGAGTATAGCCTGGAGGTAGAAAACCCCTGGGTTCCACCCTCAGTACCACCAAAAAAAAAAAAAAAGGCTGGGGTTGTAGATCAGGGGTAGATTGCCCCTGGGTTCGATCCCCACTAACTCCACACACACCTGGGTGGGCAGTAACATCCTTCCAGTTCTAGCCAGGCTGCTAGCCAGATGGGAGCTGAGCTTCAGTAAATCAAATCAAAGGACACGGGCAGAAGGAATTCCAGGTAGTGGACACACAGCCTGGGCAAAGGCCAGGAGGAGGGACAGGGCATGTTTGTAGACATGGCAGGGTAACGGCGGGGGTGTGGCGCAGCGTGTGGGCAAAGAGAGCCGGTCCAAAGGGTCTGGCAAAAAGGCCTTGAGCGCCAAGCCAAGCGGCTGAACTTTATCCTGGGGTGCCCAGGAAGTTTTTCCAGCAGATACTCCAATTTGTTGGAGGCGCCCTGCACGAGTCGGCACAGCCACGCCTCTGCGCACGCCGTGCCCTCGGCTCCAAACTTTCCATAGTCGGTCTCACAGGTCGGATGAGGCTTTGGGGGCTCCTTGGAGCCAGAGACCCATCCCCGCCTCTGGCCCCAAGGAGTAGCGACGCGGGGTGGTCCAGGCGCGCCCCCGCGCACGCGCACGCGCACGCGCGGCCCCGCACGCGCACGCTCCACCGGGACGTGACTCCGGGAACGTCCGCTCCGGGCAGCGGCGACGGCGGGTGGGGGAGGTGCCCTGACAGCGCGCGTCCCGCCGTCGCCATCTGCGTTCCTAGCTGGGGCCCGAAGCTCCCAAGTCCCGCAGTTGGAGAACTTTTCCTCCAGTTTGAGAAGTTTTCTTAGGCGCCCTTAGGGCTTACCTCCCGTGGGAGCTCCCTTCAGGCACTCAGTTAGCCACCCCTTCGCCCTCCAGGGGTCCTCGCCGCCCTCCCTCGGCTAATGAAGTGATGGACGCAGTAGCCAAGGAGACTGGCTGATTGACAGGCACGGCTGCCAACCAACTCGGGGAAACTTCAGTCTGGGTCCGCCCAGCGCGTGGCCGGCGGCCCAATTAAAAAAGTGGAAACGCCAAAGGGGGCGGTAACGGGGACGGCCCGGGTTTGTGGCGGTTCCCGAGTGATTGCGCGCCGGCGTCTGAGGCGTCTACGGGGCAATTCGGACGATGCCATGACGCGGCATGGCGACAGCGTTGTCAGCGTGAGCACATCCCGGCGGAGGGAGCCCTTCAAGTCCGGGAGGCGCGCGGCGCGGCGGAAGGTCGCTGTTTGAGAGCGCTCCCTTGAAGCGCTCGGGGAGGGGAGGGGGAGGGGCGGCAGACGCCTGGCGGCCCCCTGTGCGCATGCGCCGGCGCCTCCGCCGCCCCGGCTCGCACGCACGCGCATGCCCACAGCGCGCCGGGCCGCGGTGGCCGGCCGCACTGCGCATGCGCGCCGAGGAGCCCGCTAAGGAGCGGCGCTGGCAGACGTCGGGCGGGCGGCCCGTGACGTCGTGAGGAGCGCTTTAAAGTGCGGGCCGGGCCGGGCGTCCGAGGGTCTGGCTGGGAGTCGGGCCGAGTCTCTGCAGCAGGCCTCCGCGGCATGAGGCGCTGCCGGCGCCCCTGCTTCTCGGGACGTGGAGGCGGTGAAGGAGGAGGAGGAAGCAGCCCCGTTGTCGCCGCCGCTGCATGACCCGCCACCCCTGAGTCCCGCGCCCGGCCCCTCGACGCCCCCCGCCGGGCCCTCGGGCCACGCATGGGGGTCCGGCACTGAGAACCCCCTTCCCTCCGGGGGCCCCGAGAGGGGCGCGTCCCCCGAGAGCCATGCCCGGCCGCCCTGCCAGCCCCGCAGGACCCTAGAGGAGCGTCGCGGGGGCTATGGCGGCCGCCAGCGGCTACACGGACCTGCGGGAGAAGCTCAAGTCCATGACGTCCCGGGACAACTATAAAGCGGGCAGCCGGGAGGCCGCCGCCGCCGCCGCCGCCGCTGTGGCCGCCGCGGCCGCGGCCGCCGCCGCCGCCGAGCCTTACCCGGTGCCCGGGACCAAGCGCAAGTACCAGGAGGACTCGGACCCCGAGCGCAGCGACTACGAGGAGCAGCAGCTGCAGAAGGAGGAGGAGGCGCGCAAGGTGAAGAGCGGCATCCGCCAGATGCGCCTCTTCAGCCAGGACGAGTGCGCCAAGATCGAGGCCCGCATCGACGAGGTGGTGTCCCGCGCCGAGAAGGGCCTGTACAACGAGCACACGGTGGACCGGGCCCCGCTGCGCAACAAGTACTTCTTCGGCGAGGGCTACACGTACGGCGCCCAGCTGCAGAAGCGCGGGCCCGGCCAGGAGCGCCTCTACCCGCCGGGCGACGTGGACGAGATTCCCGAGTGGGTGCACCAGCTGGTGATCCAGAAGCTGGTGGAGCACCGCGTCATCCCCGAGGGCTTCGTCAACAGCGCCGTCATCAACGACTACCAGCCCGGCGGCTGCATCGTCTCTCACGTGGACCCCATCCACATCTTTGAGCGCCCCATCGTGTCCGTGTCCTTCTTTAGCGACTCCGCGCTGTGCTTCGGCTGCAAGTTCCAGTTCAAGCCTATCCGGGTGTCCGAACCTGTGCTTTCCCTGCCAGTACGCAGGGGGAGCGTAACTGTGCTCAGGTAACACACCTGGGAGGAGGGGACCGACTGCCCTGCACACCGCTGCCTTAACCACCCGCCCCGGGGGCCAGGAGGCAGCAACCGGTCTTAGCCCGTGCATTTTTACCCTTCTGACCCACCCTTCTGTTTGTAGGTTGTTAGGGACGCTGTGTTTAGAACATCTATAACGAGGTTAGGGAGCCAATGTGGAATTTTGCACCTGAAAGCAGGTTTCACATGACCACACGCTTAACCGTTTGAATCCAAAAGGACCTTTCCATAAGGTTAAGGAAGTCACTTTCTGTTCGGAGTCTCTGTTTCCAAATTTGTACTTAAAAAAGTCAGAGTTACTATCTCAAGAGTCTTTCCTGCTGTGCTGTTCTTGATTTCTTTAATAAGGAATTCCCGAACATATTCTTCCTTAACTGTATGGAAAATACGGGCATAGCCCCCCCACCCCAGAGTATTTAGTTGATAGAAATTCTTCATTCCCTGGAGGAGAGATGACTTCCCTGGAATTAAACAATTTAGTGGGTGGGCCAGAAATAAAGCGCACCACACTTTTTTTTGTGTGTGTGTGGTACTGGGAGTTGAGCCAAGGGGCATTTTAACTTCAAAGTACACCCCCAGCCCTATTTTATTTCTTGTTTTGAAACAGGGTCTCACTAGGTGGTTGAGGGTCTCACTACTTGATGAGGCTGTCTTTAAACCTGGGGTCCTCCTGTCTCATCCAAGTTCTGAGATTACAGGCATGTGCCTCCCTTTAAATTCTCCTCACTTAGTTACTGAAAAGCCTGTCTGTTGGTTCTTAACAACGTATTACCTGTTACTGGTACTAGAAAAACAAAGTACAGCTGGTCTCTCAACCTGTTATCTGCCCTTGTAGCTCTGTAAACAGCAGATCTTGGGCACTTGGCCTTTTGAGGGCCCTAGATCCTGCTGAGAATTAGCACGGTGTCTTTGTCCCCAGGGAAGATTGTCTGCTGGAATATTTTTGCTTTTTTTTTTTGGCAGGTCTGGGGATGGAACCCAGGGGCATTTGACCTCCGAGCTACACCCCCAGCCCTATTTCTATTTATTTTGAAACCGGGTCTCACTGAGTTGCAGAGGGCCTCACTAAGTAGCTGAGGCTGTCCGCGAACCGGGATCCTCTGGTCTCAGCCTCCCCAATGCTGGGATTACTAGCATGCGCCACCACACCCGGCTTATTTTTGCTTTTTCTATGAAGTGAAAACTTATTTGGAAACTATCCCTTTCCCACCCTGAAAAAGGTAAACCTAGCAATAATGTACTTTAGTAATCCTCGAAACCTCTTAGAGGTCTAGATTACAGCTCTTCAGAGCAGTGTGGTTGACCACCACCAAGTACCGGATCAGGACACACTGGGATTTGTTGTGAGCAGCTTAACCTCTGAAGTGCAGTCTGTGCCGTAGACCATGGTCCTGGGGAGAGACGAGTCCCAGGAGCCCTCTCAGTATCACAAGAGCAGGTCATCTATCTCATTTGAACTGAATTTCTGAGTCTGCTTCTACACCCGGGATGGCAGCAGCGCTTTGAGACATCCAGAGCTTCCCGATGGGAAAGCCTGGCAAGGCCGTGGTAGCAGAAACAGTACTTGAGCTCTTAGAGGACCACTTGCTTGTCAGATACCTCCTAGTCATTTGGACTTCCGAGCATCTCTGATCTTCATGGTGTTTCCATCTTGGCAGTCTTTTAAGATGGGATTTCCTGGGTCGATCCTTCCCAGGGGACTTTCAGTATAAGGCAGGTTGGAGGTAGGCCTCCTTTGAAAAGCTATCAGTGCTAAAATGACCCCACCAAGAACCAATTGGTTTTTTAATGGAATGTTAATTTTCTGAGTAGTCAGATACCCTTAGATCTAGCAGTGATCCGGTGCTTAATGGGGAGATTTCAAGGTCTTTGAGAGACCTCTCTCCCCAACACATTGCTTCAACCCCTTCGTTGAAGAGCAGAAGTTTCAGATTCTTAATATGCAGGTCTGTTAGTGATCACCCGCAGAATTGCATCACCAGGAAAATTCTCTTCATCTTTTCCCTAGAATAGCAAAGTCCTAAAGCCCTTCCTGGATTCAGACTTGGCTGCGGAGTTAGTGTGAGAGGCCCAGCCTTGTCCTGAAAAGTACTGCCCCAGGCTTTGAATCCAGCTCTGCTCATTTGGCTTTCTCATCCGTACAGTGGGGAGGTTGCCAACTTCTGAAGCCTGTTAGAATTGAATGTGGTGATTTATGTCTAATATAAAACTGGACACACCTAAGTGGGCACTCACTTTCACGTAGTTACTTCATCAGCCCCTGCTCTTTCGGTGGAGAAGGGCCGAGGTATTTGGTTGACCCTGAAACATGGCCCTAACCTTCATTTAGTTCAAACTCAGTGGAGGCCTCAGACCAGGTGGGTAGTTACAGCCCACAGAGGTAGTTGTTTGCAGGAGCATTCTGAAGGGTGGTCTTACTCTGTAGTGCTGGAGATTTGAGGGAGGTAGTAGGAGTTAGAGTGGGGAGGCACGCCACGGCCTAGACTCTGGTGGCAATGGTGGAGCCGAGCCACAAGTAAAGGAAAGGGTGGGTGCTGCCCAGAAGCCAGTGGAGCTCATTATTAGAGCCTGGTGGGGATGCTAAGGGAAGCTGTAGATCAGGGTTTCTCAGCATTGCTACTGTTGATATTCTTGGCTTGCTGATTCTTTGTGTGGGCTGTCCATTACTTGGAGAAAATTGAGGCCCCCCCCCCCCCAGCCTGTGCTAGATGCCGGTAGCACGTATTATAACCAAAAATGTCCTGAGACATTGCCAGGTGTCCCTCGGGGTGTGGGTTGGGGAGCAGATTCATCCCCATTGAGAGCCATTGTTCTTGGGTTGTTTTTTGTTTTGTTTTGTTTTCTTTCTTTTTTTCCAGTACTGGAGATTGAACACAAGGGCATTCTACCACCAAGATACACCACCAGTCCTATTTTTTATTTATTTTGAAACAGGGTCTCACTAAGTTGTGGAGCGCTTCACTAAGTAGCTGAGGCTGGCTTTGAACCTGCAATCCTCCTGTCTCACCCTCCCAAGTACTGGGATTATAAGCACGCCAAACCCAGCCACTTCAGGGTTTTGACCACTCCTACTCATTTAAAGCTTCTAGCACCTGCTCATTGAGCCCGCTCATCTTATTTGATGTGCAGCTGCCTGTTAATAGTGCTTCATATCAAATCCTACATGTAAGCTGGTGAGAGAAGTGGTGCTTTCTCTCACTTTTTAGGAGACTCCAGCCCAGAGATGGTCGCAGTAAAGCTGCAAATGAGAAGGGAGGGGCCACATGGGGCTTAGCGATAGTACTTAGGAGGTTTGAGGACAGCCTCTGGAATGTAGTGAAACTCTCAGCAACCTAGTGAGATCCTATTTCAAAATAAAAAAATATACCAGGCATGGTGGCACACTTTTGTAATACCAGTACTTGGGAGACAGACTGGAGGATTGCAGGTTTGCAGTCAGCCTCAGCTACTTAGGCCCTTTCTTTCTTTCCTTCTTTTCTTCTTTCTTTCTTTTTTCTTCTTTGTGGTACTGGGGATGGAACCGAGGGACATTCTACCTCTGAGCTACACCCCCAGCCCTGTATTTTTATTTTTATTTATTTATTTTTTGTGGTACTGGGAATGGAACCCTTCTACCTCCAGGCTATGCTCCCAGACCTATTTTATATTTTATTTGGAAACAGGGTATCTTAAGCCAGCAAGGCTGGCTTCGAACCTGCGCGATCCTCCTGTCTCTGCCTCCCTGCACGATCCTCTTGTCTCCGCCTCCCAAGTGTGGGGATTACAAGCGTGCGCCACTACGCCCGGCTTATTCTTCATTTTGAAACAGGGTCTCACTGATTTGTAAAGAGCCTCACTAAGTAGCTAAGGCTGTCCTCGAACTGTGATCCTCCTGTTTCAGCCTCTCAAATGCTGGGATCACAAGCATGCGCCACCATGCCTGGCCTACTTAGTACCTGTTTCAAAAATAAAGAATAAGAAATAGGGTGGGTGGTGTAGTTTAGAGATAGAGTACCCCTGGGCTCAATCTCCAGTGCTGCCAAAAAGTAAAAAATAAATAACATTAAAATTAGGCTGGGGGTATAGCTTGGGGGTAGAACGTCCCTGGATTCGATCCCCAGTACTGCAAAAGATAAAGGAGAAACTGATGAGAAAAGTGGTGCTCCGCACGCATGGAGGGATTCCAGCAGTGTCATGTGACTGAGACTTGAGTTGGTAGTAGCAGTGGTTTCCTCCAAGGCAAGATGGCAGAAATAATTTTATTTACATATATATTTGTGTGTGTGTGTATTTTACTGGGGATTGAACCCAGGGGCATTCTACCTCTGAGCTACACCCCCAGCCCTATTTTATTTTATTTATTTATTTTGCGGGTCTGGGGATGGAACCCAGGGGCATTTGACCTCCGAGCTACACTCCCAGCCCTATTTTTTTTTTTCTTTATTTTGAAATAGGGTCTCAGTAAGTTGCGGAGGGCCTCACTAAGTAGCTGAGGGTGCCTGCAAACCGCGATCCTCTGGTCTCGGCCTCCGGAATGTGCGCCATCACATCCGGCTCCCTATTTTATTTTGAAACTGTCTCTAGGTTGCTAAGAGTCTCACACTTGCTGAGGCTGTCCCTCAACCTGCACTCCTGTCCCCTCCCAAGTACTGGGATTACAAGTGTGCACCACCACACCCGGCTCTAGTTTTATATTTGTGGTCAGTGTGGATGTTGGATTGTGGTAAATATTGACTCAGCAGTGTCTAAGCCTGGGTATTTAGAGGAAGGCCTTGCAGACCCTTCTGGAAGTGCTTTACTCTCCTCCTTCTCAAGCCCTGGGGGCTGTTTGTTTTGTTGTGTTTTTGTAACCTTCCTGAGTTGGACCTGGTGAGCCTCCTTTTTATGCTCTTCTCTAGCGACAGCTATCTTACCTCTTTATTCAACTCATTCGTGAATAGACAGATTAAAACAGGCTCCAGTGGGGTTAATTAGCATAATTACCTCAGGCTAATTGCTTACTTGCTGCTGTTTTTAATCTCAGCTACGGGGTCTGTGGTGTGGTGGCCACATTCCCAGAGGCCCAGGCCTTGGCCACCAGTCTGAAAGTGGTTTTGCCCAGTCACGGGGTGCGCACTAGTGAGCTCAACCTTTGACTTGTCCAGTTAACAGTTGGTATTGAGTGGAGTGGGCACCCCTTTCGGTTTGGGCTAATAGATAATCTTGTTCAGCTGGTTCAGAGCAAAATTTAGCTTCTTGGCTTAAAATAGTTGGGAAAGTAGGACAGATACGTCCTGGGCCACATCCGTGTGCAGTCTTGTGTTTTCCATGGGGGGGGAGGAACCATGGGATAAACTCAAGGCTGTGTCCTTTCAGGAGGGGCTCTTGGCCATCAAGGTTGGCTGCCCTTGGTGTTGCCAGACCTAGCAAGAAAGAAGGTGTTGAGTTTGGTGGTATACATCTGTAATCCCAGCCACTCTAGAGGCTGAGGCAGGAAGATAGAAAGTTTGACACCAACCTCAGCAATTTAGTGAGACCTTGTCTCAAAATAAAAAAAAAAGCTGGGAGCCGGGCGTGGTGGCGCACGCTTGTAATCCCCGTGCTTGGGAGGCTGAGACAGGAGGATCGCACAGGTTCAAAGCCAGCCTCAGCTACTTAGTGAGGCTCTCAGCAACGTAGTGAGACCCTGTTTCCAAATAAAATATAAAATAGGTCTGGGAGTATAGCTCGGAGGTAGAAAGCCTCTGGGTTCCATCCCCAGTACCACCAAAAAAAAAAAAAAAAAAAAAAAAAAAGCTGGGCGTGGAGGCACACACTTGTAATTCCAGCATTTGGGAGGCCAAGACCAGAGGATCTCGGTTAGCAAACAGCCTTGGTTACTTAGGCCCTTTGCAACTCAGTGAGACCCTGTTTCAAAATAAAAAATAGAGCTGGGGGTGGTAGCTTGGAGGTAGAATGCTCCTGGGTTCCATCCCCAGTACCACAAGAAAAAAAAGAATAAAAAATAGGGCTGAGGGTGTAGCTCGGAGGCAGAATGCTCCTGTGTTCAATCCCCAGTACAGCAAAAAACAAAGGGGGGGGGGCTGTACTGTGGCCCTGGGTTCCATCCCATTTGTGGCAAAAATAAATGAAATTTAAAAAGGCAGAGGGCAGCAAAGGAAAGAAAGGTAATAGTGAGCCATGGTCTCAATCACGAAGCTAAGAGCAAGCAGAGAATAAATAGATCATAAAAATGTTAGTTCTGACTGGTTTTTTTGTGTGTGTGCGTGCGGGTCTGGGGATGGAACCCAGGGGCATTCGACCTCTGAGCTACACCCCCTGCCCTATTTTTTATTCTTTATTTTGAAACCCGGTCTCACTGAGTTGCAGAGCCTCACTAAGGAGCTGAGGCTGGCCGCAAACCGCGATCCTCCGGTCTCAGCCTCCCGAATGCTGGGATGACAAGCGTGCGCCGCACGCCCGGCTTGACTGGCCATTTTAGACTGGGCAGTTGGTGTAGTTGGTGTGCAGCCGTCCTTGAGATAATGGTCTGAGGGCAGAGGCTCATCTTTGCAGACCTCTTTCATGGTGCTGGTGGTTGTGCATGTATCTTTTGAGGCCAGCCAAACCCCAGGACGGAGTAGACCCTGTTACCAGGAAACACAGGCATTTTTTCCTACCCTAGCTACCTAAACTACTCGCCCTACCACCACCACCAAAAAAGTTTGGTGGCAAACTTGGCAATTCCAGCGTAGTTGTTTGACTCTCAGCAAGTTACTTAACCTTTTGGGCCTCGGTTTTCCTCTTTTGCAAAATGGGAGCCGGGGTGCTGGAGTAATCACAGAAGACCGACCTCTCGCCACACTGCTAAATGCTTGAAGTTTAGATAAGGGCATCTTGAGAGATGAGCTGCCTTCTCTGCTCAGCACCTGTCTGTAACTTAAGGTGTGTAGAATTGGGCTGCAGCAGGTGGGGCTTCTCTCTGAATTCAGAAAGCCCCAGGATTCCTCAAAATTGAGCCATGTGTCTTCTTGGACACATGGGTCTCGTAAATAACTTGAGCTCACTGTCCTGCCCCTGTGTCCAGGTGGCCTACCTGCTGCCCCCCAAAGCCTCAGTCTCTCAGTCCTCTGGGCTTGTCAGTGATGAGGTGGACTCCGGGGGTCGGGGGTAGGAAGTCCCAGGTGCAGGGAGACTGTCACCTGGCTGTGATCGTGGCCAATCCCTTCATCTCATCTGTCTTGGTCTAGGCAGGGCGCAGAGTAGAAGAGAAATGGTGGCCATCTTGGAAATGTGCTTTAAAAAGTTGGGCGTGGTGGCGCATGCTTTAATCCCATCATTCGGGAGGCTGAGACCTGGAAGGTCGCGGTTCGCAGACAGCCTCAGGTACTTAGGCCCTCTGCAACTCAGTGAGACCCGGTTTCAAAATAAAGAATAAAAAATAGGGCAGGGGGTGTAGATCGGAGGTCAAACGCCTCTGGGTTCCATCCCCAGACCCCCCCCCACACACACACAAATAATGTGCTTTAATAACTCGATTTCCAAAGCTGTCCCCAGAGGAGAGATACATAGGTCTACATAGTCCCTTACAGGTTTTCAAACTCCTCCTCTAAGTTGCATCTAATCCTCTGAAGAAGGGCTTGCTGTGATCTATTTTGCAGGTACAGAAACTGAAGCAGCTGGGCATGGTGGTATACACTGGTAATCCCAGTATTTAGGAGACTGAGACAGTATCACAGGTTCGAGGCCAGCCTCCGCAACTTACTGAGACTTGCAGTAACCTAATCAATAACCTACTTCAAAACAAAAAATAAAAAGGGCTGGGGTATAGCTTGGGGGGACAATGCCCCTAGGTTCAATCCCTGGTAACACACACACACACACACACACACACACACACACACACACAAACTGAGGTTTCAGAGTGGTAGAGTAGTTTGGCTTAATACACATTTCTTTTTTGTCCACTGTATGCAGAATTGAATAAGGCCTTTGAAGATTTGAAGAGCTTTGTCCTGTAGGGAAGACGCAGTTTCCACAAGCCAAATGTAGTAGAGTCCTAGGAGAGAGTGGTTGGTCATCATGGAGGAAACGGCTCACGGGAATTCAGGGAGAGCTCAGAGGAGGAGAGAGGTGTCAGCTTTCTTAAGAGTCTCTGAGACACAGGACTGTTGGATAACAGAGCTAGGCTGTGCCACTCGTGATGGCTTGTGGTGCACTGATCATTGCTGCTGGGGGTTGGGGCCCAGGCTAGGCAAGGAGCAGGCAGGCTGCATGGCAGGACGGCGTGAGGTATTTCCTCCTCTCGGTTCCCTGTGAAAACAAAAGAGCATGAGGTACTGGGACTGTTCTTCATGCCAAAGGTAGGGCAGGACTCGGACATATTAAGTTTCAAACTGGCAGACTGGGCTTTCATACCGTTTCTCTTGTAGTGAGTAGGTTCCTTAGCAGTAAATAACATTTTGGGGTCTCTGTTGGGCACGTTCTGCCGAAGTTTGGCCAGGAGAGAGCTTCTCTTGGTCAGAATTTTTTTTTTTTTTTTTTTTTTTAACCCAGGGGTATTCTGCCTCTGAGCTACACCCCAGCCTTATTTTGAAACAGGGTCTCACTGAGTTGCAAAGGGCCTCACTAAGTAGCTGGGGCTGGCTGCAAACCGTGATCTTCCTGTCTCAGCCTCCCGATGTTGGGATTACAAGCGTGCATCACCACCCCCGGCTCTTGGTGGGAACTTTGAGTTCACAGGAGCTCCTAGTACTCTGAGGAGTGGTCAGTAGAGTTTCACAGCTGCCAGGAAGTGCTTGAAGACCAGTGTGAATGAGCCCTCCAGGTAGGGTCAGTGCCGAGGTCATTTCTGTGGGTCTGGACACACTGTCTCCACACTGGTTCTTTTGAGGCCAAGGCTCAGGGCAGGAACCTGGTGTGGCTTTTTTGTTGTCCAGCCCTTTGGAGGATGGAGGCAGGGAGCACGGTTGCAGGAAAGCTTTGACGAGCATCTGGATTTGCTCCAGAACTGCATTAAGAGAAGTGGCTCCGTGCTGGAGATGAGCAGTCCAGGCCCTTGGTCAAGCCTGGCGCCAAGTCAGACATGTTGGTAACACTTGTTAACAGCAGGGAGCATTGCCTGTGGCTAGCAGTGAGGATACAGACAGAAATGTGCTTTAGACTTGGCTCTTTTGGGAAGCCTGTGTGTATAGAGTATGTGGGACGACCTGACAACCCAGACTTCATTTGCCGGTGTGGGATGAGACCTAGAGCTCCTAGCCCTGGGAATGGGGCCCTGGAAGCCTCTGCTGTTGGCACATTTTGCAGGGTGATCCCAGATCATGACTCCTCAACAGGTGCAGAACCCAGGTTTCTGGCTTGCCCCGGGTGGCCTCTGGGCCTCTGGCTGTGTCAAGTGCTTAACAGATGGCGGGAAGCATCTCGAGCTTAATCTCACACATGCCCTGTAGGTGGGCTTCTTACCTTGCCTTTTACAGGGGTGTCGACTGGGTGAGTCATAGAGCTCTGTCTGGAAGGGGATGTCTGCCTTTTTAAATCTGGTAGTCTTTCCTGGCACAGTGGTGGTACACACCTATAATCCCAGTGACTCAGAAGGCCAGGCAGGAGGATTGCAAATTTGAGGCCAGCCTTGGCAACTTAGTGACACCTTGTCTCAAAATAAAATTTCAAAAAGGGCTAGGGATGTAGTTCAGTGGTAAAGTATTCCTGGGTTCATTACTGAATAAATGAAATCTTAGAGTTCTTTGAATGACAATGACTATCTTAAGTTATAAAGCATAACCAAATGAACACCTAAAAACTTAGTGCTCTCGTTACTGCAGATAAGAAACTGAGGTTTAGGATCAGCATGTGACCAAACAAGGTCGCAAAGCTCGTAGGTGGCGGAGCGAACCCAGCTCTCTTCCATTCCATAACTTTCATGTGGCCATTTTCACTGTGGGTTGACAGGTTTTTCTCTTTTCTTTTTTGGTACTGAGGATTGGATCCAGGGACATTCTCCCTCTGAGCTACACCCTCAGCCTTTTTTATTTTTATCTTTACAGTACTGGAGATTGAGCCCAGGGGCATTCTACCTCCCAGCTACACCCCCAGTCCTATTTTTTATTCCTTTTTTTTTTTTTCCAGGTCTGGGGATGGAACCTAGGTGCATTCAACCTCTGAGCTATAGCCCCTGCCTTATTTTTTATTCTTTATTTTGAAACCAGGTCTCACTGAGTTGCAAGAGGGCCTCACTTAGTAGCTGAGGCTGTCTGCGAACCGCGATCCTCCGGTCTCCGCCTTCCGAATGCTGGGATTCAAGTGTGTGCCTCCACTCCTGGCTCTGGCTTATTTTTGAAACAGGGTCTCTGGATAGGTTGATGAGTCTCAGTACTCGCTGAGGTTGTCTTCAAACCTGCGATTCTTCTGTTTTAGCTTCCCAAGTTCTGGGATTATAAACATGCACCACCATACTTGGTTTGCCTTTATTTTGAAACAGGGTCTTGCTAAGTTGCTGAGACTGGCCTTGAACCTATGATCCTTCTGTCTCAGTCTCCCAAATACTGGGATTAGAGGCGTGCACCACCATGCCTGGCTCCATCTGACAGATGTTAATAGGTGTTATTTGAGAGAGGGTTCTTTGGTTTCAGTTAAAAAAAAGTCAACAGGTTCTTTTGCTTAGTAATTCTCAGATCCTTTAACATACTGGGCTTTTGAAACTCTGATCGATATTCTTCATGTCAATTTGACAGCACATTTGTCCATAGTCTCTTGTGGGGCTGGTGTTCACAGAAAACCTTGAAGAATCCTGATCTAGGAGTCGCTTGGAATAGGGCAGTCTATAAAGTCAAGGTCTGTTCTTCCACCATTGAAGCCTCCAAACAGGTTTCCAGGTCAGCGGTGCTTCCTGTAGGGACTGAGCCTCCTCAAGCAGCCTGCCTTTTCTTTCTTTCTTTCTTTCTTTCTTTCTTTCTTTCTTTCTTTCTTTCTTTCTTTCTTTCTTTCTTTCTTTTATATACTGAGGATTGAACCCAGAGGCATTCTACCTCTGAGCTACACTCCCAGGCTTTTTATTTTGAAACAGTCTCACTAGATTGATTATAGTCTCACTACTTGCTGATGCTGTCCTTGAACCTGTAATCTTCCTACCTCAGTCTCAAGGACTGGGATTACAGGTGTACACCGCCATGCTCGGCTGGCTTTTCATTTCTTACTGGCTCTAGCATCTAGTTCTCACCCACAGTTTGGTTGGACTTCAAGGAGTCCTTCCCAGGCCCGTGGTGTTTCTGACAGTTAAGCATGTGTCTGTACAGCCACTCTTTTTTTTTTTTTTTTTTTTCCTGGTCTGGGGATGGAACCCAGGGGCATTCAACCTCCGAGTTACACCCCCTGCCCTATTTTTTATTTTTTATGTTTTATTTTGAAACCGGGTCTCACTGAGTTGTAAAGGGCCTCACTAAGTAGCTGAGGCTGTCTGCGAACCGCGATCCTCTTGTCTCGGCCTCCCGAATGCTGGTATTACAAGCGTGGGCCACCACGCCTGGCTTTGTACAGCCACTATTGAGATGGAACTGATAAGCAATCAAGACAAAAAGTTTGTGGTCCAGAGTTAGCCAGGAGTCCTGTGCATGGAAGAAGCTGAGGACACGGCTCTTCCCACGAAGCTGGCAGCAGGCGAGGTTCTGGCTGTACAGATCTGCCACAGCCCGGTGGGGTGTCTGTTGGGTGCCAGGTGCCAGGCACTCATTGAGAGCACGGGGGGCTCAAGAATGGAGTTGCCGCCAGGCGTGGTGGCACACGCTTGTAATCCCTACGCTTGGGAGGCGGAGACAGGAGGATCGCGGTGGTTCGAAGCCAGCCCCGCTGGCTTAAGAGACCCTGTTTCCAAAAATAAAAAAGTATAAAGTAGGTCTGGGAGTGTAGCCCTGAGGTAGAAGGGCTTCCAGGAACTCAGTGCCACAAAAAAAAAAAAAAAAAAAAGAATGGAGTTGCCTCTCGCGTTTCAAGTGGGAAAGACACTAGCTGAGAAGAGGACAATCATTACCCACACTCACTGGCCAGGGAGCAGTTTTAAAAACCATGTAACTTGTTGAAAATAAATAGAAATTTGAGTGTGATGGAAATTCTTAAAATATCCCAAACACAGCTGTCTTCAAAATTTTGGAGCCCCCCAGAGGCGGCTTTTAAAGCACAGGCCTCTCAGTAAATGAATTCTCCTTGGACTGAGGCAGCCCTAGTTCCCCTGGTGAGTCAGTGTTGTGAGCAGCTGCCTTGACTCCCTTGCTTGCCGAAGGCTGAGGGGAAGGGAGGGAGAATGAGGAGGGGATCGCCGTCTCCTCACCAGGGTCTCCCTGAGTCCCTCCAGCTGCCTCTAGGGCCTCTAAAGTCTGCCCCTTCGAGGGCTCTGTTTTTTCATTTTATTTTTACTTTTGCAGTGCCTAGAGATTGCAGTGCTGAGGGTCTCACTTTTTTTTTTTTTTTTTTTTTGTGATACGGGGGATTGAAACCAGAGCTTTTCTACCTTTGAGCTACATCCCCGGCCCGATTTCATTTTTTTAATTTTGAAACTGTCTAAGTTGTGGCAGCCTCACTAAGTTGCTGAGGCTGGCCAAGAGTCTGCAATCCTCATGTCTCAGCCTCTCAAGTACTGAGATTACAGGCATGCGCCACCATGCCCAGCTCTCTTAAAGGCTGTTTAAAAGAAGGGTTCTAGTCAGGCGTGGTGGCACATGCTTGTCATCCCCGTGCTTGGGAGGCAGAGACAGGAGGATCGCGCGGGTTTGAAGCCAGCCTCACCGCCTTAAGAGACCCTGTTTCCAAATAAAAATAGGTCTGGGGGTGTAGCCCGGAGATAGAAGGGTTTCCAAGAACCCTAGTACCACCCAAAAAAAATGCCGGGGTTCTAATGCCGGGCATGGTGGCACACACTTGTAATCCCAACATTTGGGAGGCTGAGACAGGAGGATCATGGTTTGAGGTCAGCCTTAGCTACTACTTAGGCCATTTGTAACTTAGACCCTGTTTCAAAATACAAAGAATAAAAAATAGGGCTGGGGGATGTGGCTTGGAGGTAGACTGCCCCTGGGTTCCATCCCCAGTACCACAAAAAAGAAAAAAAGGGTTCTAGCCAGGCATGGTGGTGCAGGCTTATAATCTCAGTACTTGGGAGGCTGAGACAGGACTATTGCAGCTTTGATGACAGCCTTGACAATCTAGCAAAACCCTATTTCAAAATAAAAAATATGGTCTGGAGTTGTAGATTCAAGGTAGGATGCCCCTAAGTTCAATCCCCAGTACCCAAAGGGGGGGAGGGGCCCCTATATGGGCATGATGACAACTATAATCACAGTGCTTGGGAGGTTGAGACAGGATCAGTCACGGGTTCAAGGCCAGTCTCAGTGACCGAGGGAGATCTTGTTTCAGAATGAAAAATAAAAAGTGTTCAACCCCCACTACCACAAAGAAAGAAAGGGTTTCTGAAGTTGGGCACGGTCTTGCATATTGTTATCTCAGAGAGGAGGATCTCAGTTTGAGACAAGCACGTAGTAACCCAGTGAGACCCGGTTTCAAAATAAAACAAAATGGGAATGGGAGTAAAGCTCAAAGTTTAATTCCCCCTGGGTTTAGTCCCCAGAACCGCACAAACCCTCCAGAAGAAGTGCTCCTGGCCTGTGCTGTGAGAGTCCTGTTTTGGCCTCTGCCTTAAGAGGCCAGTGGTTCTGCTTGTCTTGTGCCAGGTTTTTTCCTTGAGTGGTTCTGGGCAGAATCTTCCTGGTGCTTAATGTGATATTTCTCTTTGTTTTGTTGTTCTTTGTGGTAATGGGCATTGAACCTAGGGGCACTCTACCACCAGGTTACACCCCCAGCCCTTTATTTTTTTATGTTCAAACAAGGTCTGCCAAGTTACCCAGGCTGGAGCTTGCCATTTTCCTGCTTCAGCCTCCTAAGTCGCTGGGTTTTATGCTCCCAGAAGTATTTCTTTCTTTCTTTTTCTTTTTTCTTTCTTTCTTTTTTTTTTTTTTCTTTTTTTTTTACCCCAATACATTGTATCTCTGAGCTATACTCCCAGCCCTGTTTTTATTTTTTGGTACTGGAGGTAGAACCCAGGGGCTTTCTACCTCCCAGCCCTATTTTTTATTTTATTTGGAAACAGGGTCTCTCTAAGTTGCTGAGAGCTTCACTAAGTAGCTGAGGCTGGCTTCGAACTTGTGCGATCCCCCTGTGTCTGCCTCCCAAGCGCTGGGATGACAAGCGTGCGCCCCCACGCCTGGCCCCGGGGACATTCTACCTCTGAGCTAGAGCCCCCGGTCCTATTTTTATTCTTTATTTTGAAACAGGGTCTCAGTAAGTTGCAGAGGGCTTCACCAAGTAGCTGAGGCCGGCCACAAACCTGTGATCCTCCTGCCTCAGCCTCCCAAGTACTAGGATTACAAGTGTATTTCCCTTTTATGTAGATCCTTAAATCTTGTGAATAACCCTGCAGCCCTGAGCCTCAGGACTCTGCTCTTCAAGGTGGCGCCTTCTGTTTCTTTCCAGTGGGTATGCTGCTGATGAAATCACTCACTGCATACGGCCTCAGGACATCAAGGAGCGCCGCGCAGTCATCATCCTCAGGAAGTAAGTGCCCTGGCCGCTGGCCTTTTCTGTCCTGCTGCTGGGCCTGTCTGGAGATGGGGTTTGGGTCCCTTTAGAACTCTCTTGCCCCAGTCCCCTGGAAGGGTGAGGCCTGGAGAGCCGAAGGCCATGGGTTCTGCTTTTCATACACCCTCGGCAAGCATACGGCTGTTGTCTTTTCAACAGGAAGTGAAGTTTGTTGGCTGTTGAAGGTTTCCGGGACTGAGCAAAAGCACATGCTCCCAGTATTTATGGGCAGTTTGAGACAAGATTTGGGGAGACTTTTCCAAACCTCTTCCTGCCGCCCCAACCTATCCCTCGCCGCCTTAGTTTTGGCTTGTCACATGTGCGCTCAGTGATTATTTTTAGACAGTGCCTTAGCAGCCTGCTTTAAAATGCCTGGGTTTTACTTCTGGGAGGAGCAGGGAGTGAGGAAGGACACAGGCTGGAGGTGAGGACACAGACACAGCGTTTCGCTGGCTCAGAGGTGGCTGTTCCCCTTTGGTGAGGGGGTTTGTGGCTGGACTGACATCTGTACACCTGAGCTCGCCAGCGTTCTCCTCACGGGGTGAGCAGCAGGTCTGTCAGCAGCGTCGGCCACACACTGAGTCAAAGGAAGACGAGCCTTCCTTTTGGAGGGAAGGGCCAGAGAGCGGTGGTGCCCAGGTTTCCATGGAGGTCGGTGTAGATTGAGGCTTGATCAGGATATGTAAAGCTTGCCGTCTTCTTTAAAATTTAAATAAACTTATTTTGGAGCAGTTCAAATATATAGAAAATGTGATGATAATACAGAGTGTCCAATATTCCATTTCCTCTATTATTAATATCTTACATTGGTATGGTATGTTTGTTATAATGAAGAAATCAAAGTAGCAAGCCAGGCGTGGTGGCGCACGCTTGTAACCCCAGCATTGGGAGGCTGAGACAGGAGGATCGTGGTTCGCGAACAGCCTCAGCTACTTAGTGAGGCCCTTTGCAATTCACTGAGACCCTGTTTCCAAATAAAGAATAAAAAATAGGGCTGGGTATAGCTCAGAGGTAGAATACATCTGGGTTCGATTCCTGGTGCCAAAAAAAAAAAAAAAAACCCATGAGTGGTGGTCCATTCCTGTAATCCCAGTACTTGGGAGGCTGAGACAGGTTCAAGACTAGCCTCAGCAGCTTAGGTCCTCCGTAACTCAGACTCTGTTTCAAAATAAAAAATATGGTTGGGGTGTAGCTCAAAGGTAGAACATCCCTATGTTCAATTCCTAGCACCATAAAGAAAGGATCCAGGTGTGGTAGTATGGACCTGTAATCCCAATGAAAATTATAATTTAGTGAGGCCCTCTGCAACTTGGTAAGACCCTGTTTCCAAAGAGAGAGAGGGAGAGGGAGAGGGAGAGGGATATATATATGTGGGCATGGTGGCACACACTTGTAATCCTAGCATTCAGGAGGCTGAGACCTGAGGATCGCGGTTTGCGGACAGCCTCAGCTACTTAGTGAGGCCCTGTTTCAAAATAAAGAATAAAAGAGCCGGGCATGGTGGTGCACATTGTAATCCCAGCATTTGGAAGGCTGAGACTGAAGGATCTTGGTTCGTGCCCAGCCTCAGCTACTTAGTTGAGGCCCTTTGCA
Source organism: Muscardinus avellanarius (assembly GCF_963383645.1). NCBI lineage: Eukaryota > Metazoa > Chordata > Mammalia > Rodentia > Gliridae > Muscardinus > Muscardinus avellanarius. The sequence goes on along the minus strand of NC_137802.1, from coordinate 5,717,845 downwards.
ACTCAGTGAGAAACTGCCTCAAAATAAAGAATAAAAAAAAAAAAAAAAAAAGAGCTGGGGGTATAGCTCAGAAGTAGAATGCCCCTGGGTTTCATCCCCAGTACCGCAAAAAAAAAAAAAAAAAAAAAAAAAATTAAAAATTAAAAATAGGGCTGGGGGTGTAGCTCAGAGGTCAGATGCTCCTGGCTTCCATCCCCAGACCCGCAAAAATAAATAAAAATAAAATAGAACTAGGGGTATAACTCAGAGGTAGACCCCACACACACACACACACACACAGGCAGGCAGAGTGATTGGGAAGTTGGAATGTAGCTTGGTAGTAGAGCACTTGCCTAGCATGTATGAGGCCCTGGGTTTTATCTTTATGCTTGCAATTCTAGTACTTGGGAGGCTGAGACAGGAGAATTGCAGACTTGAGTATGCTTGCAATTCTAGTACTTGGGAGGCTGAGACAGGAGAATTGCAGACTTGAGGTCAGTGTGCAATAACTTAGTCTCTTTTAAAATAGAAAATAAAAAGGGCTGGGGGCATAGCTCAGTGGTACAACACCCCTGGGTTCATTCCCAGTAAAACACACACACACACACACACACACACACACACACACACACACACACAGAGTGAGGCCAATTGCTGCTTGTGCACCTGTATTCCTAGCTACTTTGGTTTGAGATAGGATCGCTGAGTTCAGGAATTCAAGGCCAGCCCGGGCTTAGCATAACAAGACTCTCTCACACACACCCCCCTTTATTTTTTGATACTGGAGATTGAACCCTACCCTGCCTCTTAGAAAAAAAACAAGCAGCTGGATACAGTGGCGCTTGCCTGAAGGCTGAGACAGGAGAATTGCAGGTTCAAGGCCAGCCATAGCAACTTAGCAAGACCTTGTTTCAGAATAAATAAATAAAAAGAACTGGGGGTGTAGCTGGGAGGTAGAATTCCCCTAGGTTCAATTCCCAGTACCAAAAAACAGTCTCTGTAAACAAAAAGGCTAGGTGTGGCTCAGTGGGAGAGCACCTGCTTAGCACGTGTGCCGATGGTCATTTTCCAGCACCGCAGACAAAACAATCCGGAACCCCAAAAAGTGAGGAATGAGCTCCGCTTCCTTCAGGATCTCGTCTACATAGGCGGTTTCACTGTTCTTCCTGCATTTATTTATTTTTGTGGTATGGGGGATTGAGCCCAGGTGCATTCTCCCTCCAAGCTATACCCCCAGCCCTAATTTTTTTTTTTTTTTTTTTTTTGCGGGTCTGGGGATGGAACCCAGGGCATTGACCTCCGAGCCACACCCCCTCCCCATTTTTATTCTTTATTTTGAAGCAGGGTCTCACTAAGTTGCAGAGGGCCTCACTAAGTAGCTGAGGCAGTCCGCGAACCTTGATCCTCCGGTTTCAGCCTCCCGAATGCTGGGATGACAAGCATCCGCCCCACGCCCGGCCTAATTTTTATTCTTTATTTGGAAACAGGGTCTCACTGAGTTGCAGAGGGCCTCACTCAGTTAGCTGAGGCTGGCCTTGAACCTGTGATCCTCCGGTCTCAGCCTCCCAAGCGCTGGGATTACAAGTGTGGGCCGCCAACTTGGCTCTCCGTTTATTTACTCATTTATATCATTACGGGCCCTTGAGTATCTACGTTCACTTTGTTCCAGCCTTGGCTTTTGCGAGCTGTTTGTTGGTTTATTCAGTTTTTATTTTCATGGTACTGAGGATTGGACCAAGGGGCGGTCTACCTCTGAGCTACACTCCGGGCCCTTTTTTGGTTTTGTTTTGAAACAAAGTCTCATTGCTGAGCATCTCACTGCTTGCTGAGGCTGTCCTTGAACTCATGATCCTGTCTCGCCTCCCTAGTACACCACACACACCCCATTGTTTGTTGGTTTATGGGTCTGTTTTTCCAACTTGCCATCTTTTCCTGTGTGTGTGTATAATACTGGAATTAAACCTAGAGGCATTTTACCTCCAAGCCTCCACCCCCAGCTTGCTTTTATTTATTTGTAAATAGGTCTAAGTTGCTGGGGCTGGCTTCAACCCTGCAAATCCTCCTGTCTCCGCCTCTCGTGTGTTGGGACGTGTATTGGGATTACAGGTGTGCGCCACCATGCCCGGCTTACCTTGCCATCGTTTTAACTTCAGTTAGTAACTTTGGCACCCTGGGTCTGAGGGCTCACAACTCCAGAATACGGTGGTAGTGGAGCCTCCTTGGCGGGGCTCTGTTACTTTGTCCTTTGGTGGTGTGGATGTGATCCACGCTCGTGTGCGAACTCCAGAAGCTGGTCATCCTGGTGGTTGGCAAGCTCTCTCCTCTACATGAAAAATATTCCCAGAGCTGATCAAAGGAATAGTGTTTATCATCTTTCTACTTTCTTTTCCTATGGTTTCCAGCACAAGTCAAAACCCAGAACCTGAAAGTAGTAAAATCCAGAGTAGCTTCCTGTTGGCCTGTCTTCCCTGTCATTCTTCTCAGGCCGTACCTGTTACTTCCAGCCAGCTGCAGGAGGGGCAGGTGGCTTGCCAGGCCCGGCCCTGGACAGTCGCTATCTCAGCTGGGCATAGAATGGTAACAGTAACTTCCCAGGTGCTCCAGCCTCTCACTGTAGTTTATCTTGGGGAAGTCTTTGCTAGAGCTGCCCATAGCCGGAACATCCAGTCAGCCTTCTAGATGCTTCCTTCCTGTTGAGTGGTGTCCAGGCACACTGAGTCAGATGCTCCTCAGCGTCTTCACTGACTCCCTTAGGAACTCCTTGCCAGTTGGCCCTGCAGTAACCTGACCTTGGGAGTGGCTTTGTGGGCAACTGGGGCTCCTGGACTTTCTGACTTGAGTGGGCTCAAGAACTCTCCAGGGACTGGACCGGAGAGCAGAAACCAGAGCTTTGGTGTGAGGCTAGCCCAGCTTCCCTGGCGTGCCCAGCTGCAGAGACAGGCTCAGGCATCTCTGTTGCCTGCAAAATAAATCCAGCCTCGTCTCCCGAGAGATTCTTCCCTTCATCTTCCAGTCCTCACCTACTTTAAAGTATCTGCAGGCAGGGCCTGGTGGACCACGCTTGTCATCCCAGCATTTGGGCCGGTGACGTGGTTCGCGGACAGCCTCAGCTACTAAGTGAGGTTCTTTGCAACTTAGTGAGACCCTGTTTCAAAATAAAGAATAAGAAATAGGGCTGGGGGGTGTAGCTCGAAGATAGAATGCCCCTGGGTTCCATCCCCAGAACTGCAAATAAATACATTAAATAAATAATCTGCAGCATGGCACCCGCTTGTAATCCCAGAACTTGGGAGGCTGACAGGAGGGTCACAGGTTTGTGGCCAGCCTCAGCAACTTAGACTCTCTGCAACTTAGTGAGACCCCATTTCAAAATAAAGAATAAAACATGGCTGGGAGTGTATCTTGGAGGTAGAATGTCCCTGGGCTCAACCCGCAGCACCAAAAAGCAGCCAAGCCAAAGATGGCACAAGTTGGGCTGGGGATGTTGCTCAGGGTGGAGGGCATGTTTAGCGTGTGGGGAGGCCCTGGGTTCCATCTCCAGCACTGCCCCTACTCTCCCAAAAAGTTTTCACAGACTGAGGATCTGAGGACTAAACGTTAGTTCCTGTCAGGCAGACTGGCAGATCTTTCTAAGGGCATCCAAAAGGATGACTGCCAAGTGCTTTCTGGTTGGACAAAATGTAGCTTCTTTGAACATGAATGATGCTGGGTTTTCATGCACATTGTGCCCTTGTTTCTCACTGGAACGTTGGAAGTGACTTTTTTTTTTGCGGGTCTGGGGATGGAACCCAGGGGCATTCAACCTCCAAACTATACCCCCTGCCCTATTTTTTTATTCTTTATTTTGAAACAGGGCCTCACTAATTAACTGAGGCTGTCCTTGAACCACGATCCTCCTCCGGTTTCAGCCTCCCAAATGCTGGGATGACTTGTATGCCCCACACCCGGCTTGGAAGTGACCTTTTGAGAGCTTTCCCAGGAGTGAAATCTTGAGTCTGAAGTTTGATGTTAACAGTGTTTGTGGTCACAGTCATTAACCGGCTGAGTGAGGCCTTTAACCTGGGCTCCCTAGTGCACAGTGGAGCTCCCCGGGCCTGCCCTTACTCCCAGTGTGTCACTGGAGTAGAAGCTTTGAATTAAGAAACTGGAACTCAGTAAAGGGGCTTTATTGCCTCTGAATATAGAGAGCTAATTGCTGTGTGATGTATCAAGAGGACCACTCTAGAGGGCCGGGTGAGGCAGCAATTGCAGGCTTCTCAGCATCCCACCCAGAACAAGCTGTCAGTGTGCGTGCGTGCATCCGTCCATCCATCCATCCATCCATCCATCCATCCATCCATCCATCCATCGTTGTGATTGAACCCAGGGACATTCTACGTCTGAGCTACCTCAGCCCTGTTTTATTTATTTTTTTAACATTCTCACTAAATTGCTGAGATTATCCTTGAACCTGAGTTTACAAAAGTAACCTCCACGCCTGGCCGTCTTTTCTTCATAATCATTGGTGCCCCCAGAAGAGGGCCTGGACCTCACCTTTTAATAGGTGTGGTTAAAGTTTTAATGTACTGGTCGGATAACCAAGAGGCTGATCAACTTAGAAGGTGAAGAACCCCCGGGCCCGGGCACTCCAGTGCTTGCATTACTCCCTGGTCCTCTCCTGGTGAAACTTGCTAGCACCAAGGTCCACACATTGCTCCTGAGAGTAGGAGGCACGAGCTCTGTGTGGAAAGGGCATCAGACAGAAAGTGAGCTGCTTCGGATGATCTTCGAGCAGGGATTCAGACTTGTATCTCCTACGTACTGTATGCAAGGCAAGATGCACTGTGGAAACTTGGCGCTCCATTGGTTCTTCCTGTGTTTGCATTCCATTATAACACAAAGCAAACCGGGCATGGTGGCACATGCTTGTAATCCCAGTGCTTGGGAGGCTGAGGCTAGGGGGTTGCAGGTTCAAGGCCAGCCTCAGCTACTTAATGAGGCCCTCTGCAACTTAATGAGACCCTGTTTTAAAATAAAGAATAAAAAATAAAGTTGGAGGTATATAGCTTGGAGTTAGAAAGCCCCTGGGTTCAATCCTCAGTACTGCAAATAAATAAATAAATAAATAAATAAATAAATAAATAAATAAATAAATAAATAAATAAAATCAAAGTAGAGAGTGTCCACCAATAAAACCCCAAACTTACATCCACCTTAAGAGACCAGGGCAGGCCTCATGGACTGGGTTCCTGAGTTTGGGCTGGACAAAAAGGAGAGCGCAAAGGCCAGAGGGTAGTGGAGAACAGGGGACAGTGCAGAATAAGGGGAGCAGGAAGGGGGTCTTTGAGCAGCATTTGATTCTCAGAGGATGACTTCTGGTCTCCAGAAGCCCCCAAGGCTGCATTGTGCCTGCTGTCAGACATTTCTCTGGGCAACCCCACACCTGCAATCCCAGCTACACAGGAGGCTAAAGCAGGAGGATTGCAACACAGAGTCTGTCTGGGCAACTTGGACCCTGCCTCCAAATAAATGATTTTTTAAAAAAAAAGGACAGGGAAAGCGGGGTGTGGTGGCGCATGCCTGTAATCCCAGCATTGGGGAGGCTGAGACCAGAGAATCTCGGTTTGTGGACAGCCTCAGCTACTTAGGCCCTCCGTAACTTAAACCCTATTTCAAAATAAAGGATAAAAAATAGGGCAAGGGATGTAGCTCGGAGATCGAATGCCCCTGGGTTCCATCCCCAGACCCACAAATAAAAAGGACAGGGAAGCAGGGCATGCCTGTAATCCCAGTATTTGGAAGGCTGAGACAGAGGGACTTAGCCTCAGCAGTTTAGCAAGGCCCACAGCAACTGAGACTCTGTTTTAATCCAAATAGGGCCAGGAGTGTAACTCAGAGGAAGAACGCCCCTGGATTCCATCCCCAGTACCATACACAAAAAGAAGACCGGGGCTGGGCGTGGTGGCGCATGCTTGGAATCCCAGCATTTGGGAGGCTGAGACTGGAGGATCATGGTTTGCAGACAGCCTCAGGTACTAAGTAATGAGGCCTTTTGCAACTCAGTGAGACCCTGTTTCAAAATATAAAGAATAAAAAATAGGGCTGGGGTTGTAGCTTGGATGTAGGATGCCCCTGGGTTCCATCCCCAGTTCCGCAAAAAGAAAAAAGACTGGGAAGCCAGGCATCATGGGTGCAGTGGTGCCTGCCTGTCGTCCCAGTGCTTGGGATGCTGAGACGGGATCACAAGTTGGAGCCCAGCCTCAGTAACCTAGACCCTGTTTTAAAATAAAAAATAGAGAAGTGCTGGCTTGCAGCACAGACATAGAATGTTTCTGAATTCAGTCCCCAGTACTGCCAAAAGAAAAAGGCTCATTCTTGAGGTAAGCACTCTCCAGTTAAGCAGATAGATCTCTCAAGGCAATGTGAACAGCCCACTTCTTTGCTTTTGGTCAAGCGGGACTCAGCTCAGTGCTCTAGAGCTGGGAAAAGCCTCTAGAAATTTACCTGCCCAATGGTAATGGAGGTCGGTCTTTTGTTTGTTTTTGTGGGTCTAGAGATAGAACCCAGGGGCATTTGACCTCCAAGCTATACCCCCTGCCCTTTATTTTGAAACAGGGTCTCACTACATAGCTGAGGCTGTCCGTGAACCGCCCTCCGCCGGTCTCAGCCTCCTGAATGCTGGGATTACAAGTGTGCACCACCACGCCTGGCCAGTATTCTAGGCTTTGTGCCAGCACCAGGAGTGTGGTTAATGCGGGGCCTTTCTGCTTGGCCTTTGGGGAAGTCAGCCATTGAACAACTCCCTGGGGACTGGTCAAGGAAGGCTTTCCAGAGAACACTCCTGAGGGTGCTTGAGGATGCTTGGTCCTCAGCCCAAAACAGAAGGTGCTCAGGGGCAGAGGCAGTTCTGTCAGAAGAGATGCTCTTTGAAGCCGGGCGTGGTGGCGCACGCTTGTAATCCCTGTGCTTGGGAGGCTGAGACAGGAGGCTCGCACGGGTTCGAAGCCAGCCTCAGCTACTTAGTGAGGCTCTGAGCAACCTAGGGAGACCCTGTTTCCAAATAAAATATAAAAAAGGTCTGGGAGTATAGCCCAGAGGTAGAAAGCCTCTGGATTCCACCCCCCAGTACCACCAAAAAAAAAAAAAGAAGAGGAGATGCTCTTTGGCCTGGGAAGTGGGAAGTGTGGCCAGCCAGCGGCAGAACGCTTGCCCACCATGAGATGTGCCAGGTTTCCATCCCTAGCACCAAAAAAAAATAAATGTTCTTTACAGAGGTTTGGAGTCCAGGAAGTCTGGGGGTGTCCTCAAGCCAGACCGTAAAATAGAGAAGGGGTGAGAGGCTTGAAACACTTGGGGGAGACATGGGGAAGGTGCTGGGGAGCCACTGAGGCGTGTGTACGGGGTGAGCAGCTCACACGTGACACTGTCTGAAGGAGGCTGGGCTCCTGGCTTACTGACCAGAGCCATAGAGGATCCCCACCCAAACTGAGCAGCTGGCCTGTAGGGCTGGTGTGGATGAGCAGAGGCCGGGCGTGGAGGGGGAGCTGGGGGCTTCATCCCTCAACCGGGCATTGCCACCACAGAGACCCCTGCCACCTCCGGGGCGTGGTCCTGTCCTGCCTCCTCCTCCCCTGTGGGGAAGTTCATCCTGCATCTGAAACAGGGTCTCACTGAGTTGCAGAGGGCCTCACTAACTAGCTGAGGCTGGCCACAAACCTGCGGTCCTCCTGTCACAGCCTCCCAGGTCCTGGGGTTTCACTCATGTACCCCCATGCCTGGCTCGGGCTCTTCTGATCAGTCTGCGTCCCTGCCCCGAGGGATGGGCTGCAGTGAGCCACCAGGGCGGCGGTGGGCATAGACTCCTGGCCTGGCTCTGCTGCTGCCTCTCCAGATGCCTCCTTCTCTACTCATGTGTTCTCACCTGTAAATTGGGCCGTTTGTGGCTAAATTTATGAATGTTAAGCAGGGCGTGATGGCACACACTTGTAATCTCCGCATTTGGGAGGCTGAGACAGGAGGATCTGGGTTCGCCGCCAGCCTCAGCTACTTGGCAAGGCCCTTTCCAATTCAGTGAGACCCTGTTTCAAAATAAAGAATAAAATACAGGGCTGGAGGTATAGCTTGGAGGTAGAATGCCCCTGCATTCCATCCCCAGTACCACCACCACCAAAAAAAAAAGTCATAATAAAGTAAAATAGGGCTGGGGGTATGGTTCAGAGGTGGAATGCTCCTGGGTTTAATCCCTGGTACCAAAAACAAAACAAAACAAAAAACCAGGGTCTTGCTAAATTGCTGAGGCTGGTCTTGAACCTTCAATCCTCCTGTCTCAGCCTCTCAAGTATTGGGATTACAGGCATGCACCAAGCACCTGGCACATTATCTTTGTTCTAGTTTCACCTTTACCTAGACCCAGCCCCCGTTAGGTGCTGACACCCTGGGTGGTCCCTCTGGGTGTGGTCCATGGGCTGACCCGCACATATCTGGCCCAGATCTGCAAGGCAGGTCTTCCTTAGGTCTGGTCCAGACCTCACTACTAGAACTGTACCTCCTAACTCCAAGTTGTGAGGGGCTGTTAGACTATGAGGGACCCAGCCTGCTTTGTGGGAGTTGATTGCCTTTTGTTAGAGGCATGTTTTTAAGTTAATCTGCTTAACTTTGCAGTGGGCTCTGGGCTTGGGCTGCAGCTCTGGCCTGGCTTCTTGCAGCAGGTGAGTCTCCTGAAGTGTCAGGAGGGCGGACCCTCAGCTGTAAGAGATCCATGATAGTCCAGGGTTTGTGTCGGAGCCCCGAGCGCCTCGCCCCCAGAGTGAACACAGAAGGCTGGGTTTCTGGTAGGGCCACCTCTCATCATCTCTTTTTGAGAGCTCTTTCCTAATGGCAGGAAGGCTGTCATGTTCTGGGGGAAACCAAACCCTTCTCTTAATTTGGGCAGCCGGAGAAGCAGAGGGCTGGCCGGCCCCTGGCCTGTCTGTCCAGGCTCAGCTGTCCCGCCTGCTCTCCAGCCTCTCTGGCACTTCACCTCTATCTCCCCAGACAGGTTGCCCCGAGAAGTAAGCGCAGAGGGCCAGGGCTTGCCGGGCCTCAGTTTGTGGCAGGATGTGCCCCAGAATTGTGTGGGTTAAGCGAAGCACGGGCTTGTCTTGGTGGCTCTTGCCATCTGCCCCTCGCCCTGAGGAAACAACTCCAGAGTGCCCCATTAGGCTTCACGGGGGCTCTGGGGCTTCCTGGCCTGACACCTGGCACCTGTGGGGTCTTAACCCTGTGGGTGCCCAAGGAGGAACTTTTTCCACAAGGCTATAGGCTCCTGGAGTCCCCTGACTCCGGCTGAATGGCTGATGTCTCCTTTGGGCTGATCTCTGCCACCTCTCAGCTCAAGGGCATGAGGTCTGGAAGAGCCTTGGGGCTGAGGTGATCCTACATTGTTGTGTCTGGGTGTTGCTCAGTACTTCCTCTGCCCAAGGAACTGGAGCCTTGAGGGAGGCCACTTGTCTGATCACTGGACTCTGAGAAGTGAACTGAGCCTGAAGCCAGTCACTTCTCTCCCTTCTTTGCTCAGGTGGGGAAACTGAAATCTAAGGAAGGCTGCCAACCAGCCAGGACCCCAGGGGCAGTGCCAGGCTGGGGTCTTGCGGCTAGGTCATGCTTCCCCTCTGAGACCAGAGCAGAGAGCAGAGCAGAGATCGCCAGGTTCAGAGTGGCTCCTGCCTGTCAGGCTCACCGAGGCTTAAACTCGTCTCTCACAGCTTCTGCCTGTCTGACCGTTTTCTCTGCCTGCTCACTGCAGGCCAGTGGAGAACAGCTTTGGAATCGGGGTTGGGTAGGGGGCTGTAAAATTTGGATGAAGCTTTAAAATTTCCCACCTGCCGGGCATGGTGGCGCACACTTGTAATCCCAGCATTTGAGAGGCTGAGACAGGAGGATCACAGTTCACCACCAGCCTCAGGTTAGTGAAGCCCTTGTAACTCAGACCCCATTTCAAAAATAAAGAATAAGCCGGGCATTGTGGCGCATGCTTGTAATCCCAGCATTTGGGAGGCTGAGACCGGAGGATCGCAGTTCGCGGACAGCCTCAGCTACTTAGTGAGGCCCTCCGCAACTCAATGAGTCCCTGTTTCAAAATAAAGAATAAAAAATAGGGCAGGGGGAGTATCTAGGAGGTCAAATACCTCTGGGTTCCATCCCCAAACCCGCAAAAAAAAAAAAAAAATAAATAAATAAAAAATAGGGCTGGGGATGTAGCTTGGAGGTAGAATCTAGCACCTGGGTTTCATCCTCAGTACTGCAAAATATAAATGAATAAACTTTAAGTCAGGCGTGGTGGCGCATGCTTATAATCCCAGTACTTGGGAGGCTGAGACAGAAGGATCCCAGGTTCATGGCCAGCCTCAGCAACTTAGGCCCTCTGCCTTACTTTGAAACAGTGGGACTGTTTCAAAATAAAAAGTAAATTAGGTCTGGAGGTGTAGCTTGGAGGTAGAATATCCCTGGGTTCAATTCCCCGTACTACAAAAATAATACATAAATAAAATAAGCTTTTTTTTTTTTTGGCAGGTCTGGGGGTGGAACCCAGGGGCATTTGACCTCCGAGCTACACCCCCTGCCCTATTTTTATTCTTTATTTTAAAACCAGGTCTCACTGAGTTGCAGAGGGCCTCACTAAGTAGCTGAGGCTGTCTGCAAACCATAATCCTCCTGTCTCAGCCTCCCGAATGCTGGGATTACAAGCGTGCACCACCACGCCCGGCTAAATTTCATATTTCTAAACCCTCTGCTAGTCCTTGGATTCCATCCATCAGAATCCGCCTGTATGAGAACCCTAAAAGAGGAGTCGCGCCGTGTCAGTGGGTCTCCGCTTTCAGAGGCCTACTGGTGACCCCTGTGTGCTTCCTCTGCAGGACGAGACTGGACGCACCCCGGTTGGAAACAAAGTCTCTGAGCGGCAGCTCTGTGTTGCCACCCAGCTATGCTTCAGATCGTCTGTCGGGAAACAACAGGGACCCTGCTCTGAAGCCCAAACGGTCCCATCGCAAGGCAGACCCTGATGCCGCCCACAGGTACTTGACTTGGGGCCTCGGCCAGGCCAGCAGAGCGTGGGGCAGCCTTGAGAAGCTAGGGGCAGGCTGCTTAGGAGGCTGGGGGTGCTGCCCCTGGAGCCGTCCACCTGGGGCCACTGGGTTGTGGCAGTGGTGGCGTTTCTACCTGACCCTGGCCAGCTCCCCATTACCCCAGAAGGAAGGGGCCAGGTAGAGTCTGAGACGAATGGGCGTGTGTCGCCGTCTGCCCGTGGCTTCCCTGTTCTGTTCAGCCTTACCTGGACACCTGCTCCTGTGGGTCTAAGCTTGGGTGTTAGGGAATCCTGGCACTTAGAGGTAAACCAGGGGCGTGTTTGAGAAGGGTCAGGGAGGGTTTTGAGCCTGGAAGGATGAGGAGCTGAGCAGGAAGGACTGGTGGAGGGCAGTGGCGCAGCAGAGAGGAGCTTGGTGTTTTCAGGGGCTGATGGAGTTGGTGAAAGAAGAGGGGGAGGGTTGGGAGGGGTGTCGGGAGGTAGAGGTCCGCAGCAGGACTGCGTGAGGTCTCGAGGCCGCCTCCGCCCAGCAGGCCTGGGAGGTCCTGGGTGCTAGACTCAGCCGGCAGACAATGCGGGGTGGCTGAGATGTCCTGAAGATGCAGAGCGGCGCTGACGGTGCTCCGGTGCCAGTGCTGCTGCCAGTTCTAGCGCTTCACTGAGGACCGCTGAGCCGGGGCAGCCGTGCCAAGGATGAGGACTCGGACCAGGCCTCCTGACAGCTCTGGTGACCGCCCTCCCCTTCCTCTGCAGGCCCCGAATCCTGGAGATGGACAAGGAAGAGAACCGGCGCTCAGTGCTGCTTCCTGCCCACCGGCGGAGGGGCAGCTTCAGCTCCGAGAACTACTGGCGCAAGTCCTACGAGTCCTCAGAGGACTGCTCAGAGGCGGCCAGCAGCCCCAGCCGGAAGGTGAAGATGCGGCGGCACTGAGACCGGCCGCCGCCCTCCCGGGACTCTGCTCATCTTCATGTAGCTGTCCCGCCTTTTGTTTTGAGTTTTTGTTTTTGATCCTATATATTTTTTCCTTGGTTTGTTGCCCATTAAGGCTGAAAAGCAGAATTGGCGAGGCCTGGGTTCTCGTGTCCTTGGCCTGCCTCCTGGATGGCGGGCGGTTGGCGCCTGTGGGGACGGCTCTTGCTACAGTGGCCGGTGGAGGTGTGAGGGGCAGTCGACTTCGGGTGGGCTGTTAGGCTGGGTTTGTTCAAAGCAGCAGAGTGTTTGGGTTAAGAAATTCTTGTTTTTGCTTTCATTGTAAATCTTTCGGTGTTCTGAACAAAGTTCAGTTCAGTCTCCCACCCACCTTTTCCCTCCACTGGCGTCACACTTGGTTGCGTTCTCTTGGAGCCTTCCCGCTGGGGGCCGCCCCCCTCTCGCCTGCGCGTCTCCAGGCTCTGGAAGCGCATGCGCCTGTCCTCCCTCCCTCCCTGGCAGGGTGATGGGGTTGGTTAGAGGGCGTAGGCAGTCTAGCCCTGCCCCCCGGAGCTACTGCTGAGCCCTCAGGCTCCTTCCACGCCCTCTGGCCTGCTCTGCCCGCTCCTCCTTGGGCCGCCAGGGGCTGGCACAGTGGTCCTGACTCCTCCCAGAGCACGCCTCTTTGCTGGTTGCACCTTTCAAGCAGATGCGCGGGATTGTATGGAAAGTTAGACTGTCCGTGTCGGGTCAGTTTTAGGAGTTGTTTCTAGCTAGAGACTGGTGTCCTTCCAAGTCTGGCATTTGGGGTATGGGAAATCATTGTGGTGTGGTAGGGCTTTGTTTTCTGTTTTGGGTTCTATTTTCCTTGGTCTCTGGCTTTCTCATCCACTGGCCAGCTGGGGCCTCTTTCTTCTGTTGTCCCTCTAGGAAGGACCCCTCCCCCGTCCACCTGCAGCATGCATCCGAGGCCAGAGCTCAGGCCTACACACTGGGATGGTGCCTTCTCCGCCTCAGGGGCATGGGAGCTGGGGATGGGGCTTCTTAAAAATAATAATAATAATAAAAGAAAAAAGGTGACGTCTTTGGCAGTTTCTACCCACTCAGATCCTGGAAGGCTGCGAGGTTTTGCTGATCTAGATTCATTAGGAATATGTCTTGCCAGCCAGGCCGGGACCTGGGCCTGCCAGGATCGGGCAGGCCTCCCGGCAACCACACGGCCACCTCTCCAGGGCCTCGTGTTGAGAGGCCCAGGCCCGAGGCCGCGGGCTGCAGAAATCTGGGCAGCTGCCATCAAGAAGCCCCACTCAGGGGCCAGAACTCCTTTGCCAGCGTGGACTCCTCAAGTCAGGACTGCATAACTAAAGCAGTTGCAGTTTTATTTTTTTTACAGCTTTCTTCCCAAAAATGATTTGTAGTTGTGTGTGCAGCACTTTGCCCTGATATGTGTGCTCTACAATAAAAACCAAATCTAATATATTTTGAAACGGTTGTCTGATGCTGTGGTAAGAGGAAGCTTGCTTACCTTTGGTGCCTCTTTTTAATCCCTTGATTTTCTTACACGTTGAGCAGAGGTTGGGGAGCGGGGCTCACTGCCCGGCACTGTCCCAGGGGACACAAGCAGTTGCTGACACCGGAGCGTGGACTTGGCCCCTGCCCCGTCCACCCTGAGGAGGATGGCCTTCCTAGAGCACGGTGTCCAGGGGGCCACACCTCTCCTTGGGTGTGGTCAGAGGGGGCACTTCCCAGTGGGGGGAACAGCCTGAACCGAGACAGAGGAGGTTGGCTTGTGCAGAGGGTGTGCGAGTGGTCTTGCTTACTAAGAAAGTTCTAGAGCTCCCACAAGCTGGCCGGCCCCTCACTGGAGCCCCAGGGCCGAGCAAAACGCTTCTGGTCGCCGGCAGCAGAATATGGGATGGGGACGGGCGCGTAGTAGGCGTCTTTGGGTGGAGTGAGGCTGGTGCCAGAGGGCTTCAATCCCCTCAGTTCCCTGACCAGCTCCCAGTGTTCAAGGCTTCCGTCCGGAGTCTCCCTCACTCTTCCCTGTGCTCAGGGCCAGCTGGCTTGGCCAGGTTCCTGCTGTGGAAACCTGGACAAGCTGCTTGACTGCCTACTTAACAGAGAAGAGAGTCCAGAGGGGGCAGATGGCTGCCTGGGGCTGGCTGAGAACCAGTGCCAGGGGAAGGAGAGAGGCCAGGGTCTCTGTCCTGGGTGCCCTGGAGAGGAACACACTTGAACTGAGGGAGGTGGCTCACTGAGGGTCATTCAGACGCACGTGGCAGAGCGGTCACCCCTCCCCGTGCCTGGGCCCAGAGCATAGGAGCTCTGAGGGATGGCAGCTGGGCGGGACCTTTTATAGCTGTGACAGTCGGGCCTAGGCTCCTGTCAGCCCCTGAGGAGCACTCTTGCCCTTCATCCTGTGATCCTGGCAATTCCTGCTGTCCCTGGCTTCAGCCTCTGTCCTGTACTGTGACTCTGTAGCCATCCATGTGAGGAGAATCCTGAGCAGGGGCCCCAGCATCTGAATATGCCTCCTCCCTCTACCTCCCAGGACACTGGGCCAGGCGCTGAGTCCCATGAGCCCCTGCCCACCCAGAAGGGCACCCCGTTCCCCAACCCTGTGGTGTGGAGGGGAAACAGACCCAGAGAGGTTAAGGGACTCGCCCAAGGTCATTTGTTCATTCAAAATAAATCGGAGTGACCTACTGTGTCCCAAGCTCGGTGCTAGAGATATAAGACAGACCTGAGATAGAATGTCAGGCACACGTACACATAGGGTATCTTGAACTTTACCGATAAGAAGGTAGCACATAAGTTGTAAATAGTAAAAAAAAAAAAAAAAAAAAACCACAGCGCTCTATTGTTAATTCCAGATAACCAGTTATTTCTCACAGAACATTTTCATTGGCCCTTTTGCCGAATTCTGGTATTTTGTGGTTTTAATTCAACCACAGTGGGAGGGAGATGTCTCCTACCCGCTTGTATTCGTTTTCCAAACTGGGAAAACAAATGACCACAAACAACAGAAATTTATTCCCTCGGTTCCTGGAGGTCAAGTCCTAAATTGCTACCACTGATTGAAGTCAAGGTTGCTTCCTCCAGAGGCTCACGGGAAACCTGTCCCTTACCTCAAACACCTGGTCGCTTCCCTAATACAACTTCAGGCCCTGCCTCTGGGCACCCGGCCTGGTCACGTCTCTCCGCCCCTCTCAACAGGACACCTGTGATTGGATATAAGGACACCCACACAATCCAAAATAATCCCTTGCAAAGATCTTCGGTCACGTCCACAGACTTTTTCCTCACGTTGGGGGCCAGGGGACAGAGCCCAGGCCCTCGGAAGTGCTAGTGCTCCACCACTGAGCTACGCCCTCCCCAGCCCCTGACCCTTTCTCTTTTCTTACCTGTTCCTGGGCTGAGGACCTGATAGCCTTGGGTCACTGTTGGGTTCACCACGGTGCTCCTCTTGCCCATAAATTGTCATTAAACCTGATAGATACCCTATTGGTTCCTGAAGGAATTACACTAATTGGATTGAGATCTCTCGACCTCAGTATTATGTTGGAATTTATAGACTGTTAACATTTTGTCCGCTGCGTACATCTAGGTCTGCGCTATCCAATATGGTGGCCACTGGACTCTGGCCGTCAAGCACTCGAAATGTGGCTAGTTTGCATTGAGATGTGATTTAAGTGTAAATACATAGCAGAATTTGAAGTCAGGATGAGAATGTAAAATGTATCATTGATAACTTTATATTGATTACATGTTGAAATGACACTATTTTGGACATACTGGGTTAAATAAAATATGCTATTTAAGTTAATTTCACCTATTTTTTTTTTTGTTTCTGTATTTAAGATTTTTTTTTTTTTTTTGTGGTACTCGAGGTGGAACCCAGGGGCATTCGACCTCTAGGCTATGCCCTCAGCCCTATTTTATTTTTTATTTTGAAATAGGGTCTCACTAAATTGCTGAGGCTATTATTTTGCCCCAGCCCTAGGGATTTTAGTTTACATATGTGGCTCCCATTATGTTTTAATTGGATGGCACTTGTCTAGGAAATCATCAAATCAAGCCTGATTTGTGGTGTCTGCCAATTTCTATGGTGCAAATATCCCCATTTTTTGAATTGAGCATGATGTCAGATACCTGTAATGCCAGTACGTGGGAGGCTGAGGCAGGAGGATAGGCCAGCTTGTGGTAACTTAAGATCCTGTTTGAAAGATAAAAATGAGGCAGGCAATCCCAGGGTTTGGGAGGCTGAAGAGAATTGGAGGTTCGAGGCCACAGCCTCAACAATTTAGCAAGATCTTGTTTCAAAATAAAATATAAAAAAAAAAAAGCTGGAGGGTGGGTGTCTTGGCATTTGTTTTAATCCCAGTACTTGGAAGGCTGAGACAGGAGGATCTCAGGTTTGTGGCCAGCCTCCGCTACCTCCACAACTTAATGAGACCCTATTTCAAAATAGAGAATAAAGCTGTGTGTGGTGGCGCACGCTTTTAATCCCAGCATTCGGGAGGCTGAGACAGGAGGATCACAGGTTCTAAGCCAGCCTCAGCTACTTAGGCCCTCCTCAATTTAGTGAGACCCTGTTTCAAAATAAAGAATAAAAAAATAGGACTGGAGGTATAACTCAGAGGTAAAATGCCTCTGAGTTCAATCCCCAGTACTGAAAAAAAAGAATAAAAAATAGGGGTGGGGGTGTTGCTTGGAAGTAGAATGCCCCTGGGTTCCATCCCCAGTACTGGAAAAAAAGAGCATAGGTATTTTTCTAACTCAACTGATCATGAATAAGGGGGCGAAACTGATTGAATCAATGAATGAAGCATTGGGCTGGGCCTGCCTGCAGCTTAGTTGGAGAGCGCTTGTCTAGGATGCATGGAGTCTGGGTTCCATCCCAACCAAGCACCACAAAACAGACATAGATAATGGCAAATACAGTAAAAATAAACAAGAAATGCAGTTATGAATATTTTTTTCTGGTCCTGGGGAATTGAACCCAGGGACCTTCTAACCTCCAAGCTAAAACCCTAGCCCTGTTTTGTTTTTTATTTTGAAATGGGTTCTCCTGAAATTGCTGAGACTGGCCTCTAAACTGCAATCCTTCTGTTTCTACCTCCCAAGTATTAGAGTTACAGGCATGTGCCAGCATGCCCAGCTCCAATATGACTATTTATTTTATTTATTGTAGTACTGGGGGTGGAACCCAGGGGCTTTCTACCTCCGGGCTATACTCCCAGACCTATTTTATATTTTATTTGGAAACAGGGTCCTACCAAGTTGCTGAGAGCCTCACTAAGTAGCTGAGGCTGGCTTCGAACCTGTGCGATCCTCCTGTCTCAGCCTCCCAAGCAGGGGGATTACAAGCGTGCGCCACCATGCCTGGCTTGGCTTGTGGGATCTTGTAAGTGGCCCCAGCATACACTGGGCTCCAGGTGGAGGCTTTTTCATGGAGCAGCCCCTGCACCCCGCCACACGCTGCCAGGTCTCAGGAGCTCACAGCTGCAGTTCCCCATGCGTCCAGAGTATGGCAGCAGAGCCCGAGGATGGTACATAGCAGTGGGGGCAAGGGACAATTGTCTCTCCGTTTCCATGGGAACCGAGGGCCCCAGATCCTGCCAGACATTACCTTAGAGGCAAGAACGCAAGTTCCCCACTGTTTCTGACCCACTCTGCCAGGGCCCTCAGGGCTTGTTGCTATCGAGGGGCACTGAGACCTGGGGGGCAAGCAGGAGCCCCCGAGGTCAGTCGGGCTGAGCGCCCAACCTGGGTCACACAGCTCCTCTCCTGCTGCCTTTGCCCAAGCCAGTGCCCTTTGCCCTTCGCCCCAGGCCGCCCTGCTGGAAGCCAACTTCAGGGCCCCTAGCCAGGCCTCTTGGGGCAGCCCCGGGGCTCCCTCAGCTCAGCTCAGGGTGTACTCTGTGGTTCCAATGTTTATACTCCCTGCTGGGAGATTCAGTCTGAACTTCTACATTTTCTCTTTTCTCAGGGTAAATTCGGCCCTTGTCTTTTTTTTTTTTTTTTTTTTTTTTTAAGCGTAGTCCTGGAAATTGAATCCAGGGGTGTTCTACCTCTGAGCTACACCCCCAGCTCTATTTTACTTTATTCATTTATTTACTTAATTTGGGGAAGTTCTGGGGACTGAATCCAGGGGCATTCTACCTCCGAGCTACACCCCCAGCCCAACTGTATTCTTATTTGGAAACAGGGTCTCACTAGGTTGATGAGCGTCTCACTATTTGCTGAGGCTGTCCTGGAACGTGCGATCCTCCTGTCTCAGTCTCTCCAGTACCTGGGATTATAAGCATGTGCCTTATTTATTTACTTATTGGTGGTACTGGGGATGCTATTTTTTTATATTTTATTTGGAAACAGGGTCTCCTAAGCCAGCGATCCTCCTGTCTCAGCCTCCCAAGCGCGGGGATTATAAGCGTGCGCCACCACGCCCGGTTTATTTATTTATTTTTTTGAAACAGGGTACCAGTAAAGCAAAGAGTCTTGTCAAGTTGCCGAGGCTGGCCTCAAACCTGTGATCCTCCTGTCTCAGCCTCTCAAGTACTGGGATGACAGGCTTGCACCACTATGCCTGGCTTTCCTGTCTCATTTTAATCCTGGCCAATCTCTCTGACCTCATTTGGGACCAGTCATATCCTGATTCTACTAGCTGTGTGACTTGGCCAAATTACTTGACCTCTCTGGCTTCAGTTTCTTCTTGTGTAAAATGTGCCTAGAATTAAAGAAACAACCATGAGCTGGGCGTGGTGGCGCACGCTTGTAATCCCAGCCTTCGGGAGGCTGAGACCTGGAGGATCACGGTTCGCCGACAGCCTCAGCTACTTAGTGAGGCCCTCTGCAACTCAGAGAGACCCGGTTTCAAAATAAAGAATAAAAAATAGGGCAGGGGGTGTAGCTCGGAGGTCAAATGCCCCTGGGTTCCATCCCCAAACCCGCAAAAAAAAAGAAAAAAAGAAACAACCATGAAACTGGGCACAGTAATGCACACCTGTAATCCCAGTACTTGGGAAGCTAAACAGGAATGCAGATTCAAGACCAGCAGGCAGTAATTTAGCAGTCGCTGTTTCAAAATAAAAAATAGCTGGGCGTAGTGTCGCATGCTTGTAATTCCAGCATTTGGGACAGGATCATGGTTCACAGCCAGCCTCGGCTACTTAGGCCCTCTGCAACTCAGTGAGACCCTGTTTCAAAACAAAGAATAAAAAATAGGGCTGGGGGTGTAGCTGGGAGGTAGAATGGCCCGAGTTCCACCCCAGTACTGCCAAAAAAAATAAATAAATAAAAAATAGAACCGGGGGTGTAGCTTAGAGGTAGACTGCCCCTAGATTCAATCCTCGGTATCCCATACACACACACAGGGCTGAATCCCCTGTGCTGGCCCAGTACCCCACGGGGAGGAGGATGGGCAGGGTCTGCCCCCCCCCATACTCCCCTCCACTGCCCAGTCTGGCCTTTGTCCTACCTACTCCTACTGGAGAATGCTATTTATCCATTTATCCTCTGGGTGGGTGCAGTAGTCCTGAACCCATGGCTCCCTCCCACCGGCTCCTGCTCCCAGGCCAGCCTCAGTTTGCATTCCACCCTGCTGGAATCCCAGTCAGCCCCTCAGCCCCCCTTCTCCCTCCTCCCACCTACATCCTCCCCCCCAACCCCCAGCCGAGATTCTGAGCCAGGAATCCTTGGGCCTGCCAAGGGCTGGAACCACCCGGAAGAAACTGTGTGGGTGGTTGGAGTGTCTCCGAAGGGTCCTGGCCCGGGCTGGGATCTGAGCCAGCTCCTAGAAGGCAGGGCCGCTTCCTTCAGCCTGAGCTTGGACCCCTCCTCCCCACTGCCTGGGATCGCCTCTCCTCCAGCGCCTCCCTCTACAGGGAAGGGACCGGCCTCAGAACCAACCACCTCTCTACTCTCAGCTTCTCCTTCCTGTGGGGAAGTGGGGCCGTCCTCTACCTACCAGGACTGAAGGTGATGAGCCAGACGGCACTTGCTGGGGCACCTGCCTCTGAGAACACCCTCGATGCGTACCAGCCTGGCTCAGGGATGCCCCAGCACCCACCTGCCACCACCTGCTATCAACCACCTCTTCCTGTGTGTTTAATTCCTCCTCCTCCACCTCCTCCTCCTCCTCCTCCTCCTCTTCCTCCTCCTATTATTATTATTATTATTATTATTATTATTATTATTACAGGTCTGCGGATGAAACCCAGGGGCATTTGACCTCTGAGCTACACCCCTTGCCCTATTTTTTATTCTTTATTTTGAAACAGGGTCTAACTAAGTTGCAGAGGGCCTAAGTAGCTAAGGATGTCCTTGAACTGGTATCCTATCTCAGCCTCCAGAATGCTGGGATTACAAGTCTGTGCCACCACACCTGGCATTATTATTATTATTATTATTATTATTATTATTATTATTATTTTGTTTGTTTGTTTTGGTGGTACTGGGGTTCCTGGAAACCCTTCTACCTCCAGGCTACACTCCCAGACCTATTTTTTATATTTTTATTTGGAAACAGGGTCTCTTAAGCCAGTGAGGCTGGTTTTGAACCTGCAGGATCCTCCTGTCTCCGCCTCCCAAGCACGGGGATTACAAACTTGCGCCATCACGCCTGGCTGCTATTATTATTATTATCATTATCATTATCATTAATAATTTTATGTATGTGTGCTGCTGGAGATAACCAGGACCCAGTACATGCTAGGCACACATGTGTTCTACCTTTTTTTTTTTTTTTTTTTTTTTTGCAGTACTGGGGATAGAACCCAAGGGCATTCTAACTCTGTGCTACACCCTCAGCCCTATTTTTTATTCTTTATTTTGAAACAGGGTCTCACTGAGTTGCAGAGGGCCTCACTAAGTAGCTGAGGCTGGCCGCGAACCTGTGAGCCTCCTGGCTCAGCCTCCCAAGTACCAGGCGTGACCCATGGCGTGCGTAGCCTTTAAAT
This sequence comes from Muscardinus avellanarius, assembly GCF_963383645.1. Classification (NCBI taxonomy): domain Eukaryota; kingdom Metazoa; phylum Chordata; class Mammalia; order Rodentia; family Gliridae; genus Muscardinus; species Muscardinus avellanarius. The sequence continues at coordinate 5,696,952 of NC_137802.1, read as the reverse complement.
GTTGCCGATACCTGGATCCTCTCTCCAGAACCTCTCCGGCCCCAACTCCGGAGATGGGCTGAGTGTGGGCTGCCAGGTCAGAGGTCAGCCCCTCCTCTCCTGTGCAGCTTGGGGCCCGCCCACCGGCCCCACCTAAGCTTCAGGGACCTCGCCCAGCAACGAGCCCAGGGCAGCCGATCCTTAGTCTGGAAGCAGAAGTTCGGCCAGGAGGCCTTTGTCCAGAAGAGAAAAGGTCTGGGAGGTGGGTGGGGATTAGCAGAAAGGAGTTGGGGGCGGGGCGCAGCTTTGTGCAAAAACCGCTCCCTGTGGAGGGGAAGCTCTTCTTCCTTCTCCGAAAAACCCAAACCCCGTCTCTGGGCAGCCTCGAATGCCAGCTCCTGCTGGGTCCTCGTCACTTGGGCTGATTTCAGCCCCGCGAATCCTCAGTGCTGGTGTAATGAGCCTTTTGCATCGGGTCCTGAAGGAGATGTCGGAGTTCCCCAGGGGTTGAGGAAGGAATTCCAGACCACGCAGCCAAGGCGAGTGTGTGGCAGTGGGAGATGCTGTGGCGTACTTGGGAAGAAAGTGGTGCTCCACCCCGAGAGTTATAAAATATAAACTTGGAGCCGGGCGTGGCGGCGCACCTTGCGATCCCAGTACTTGGGAGGCTGAGACAGGAGGATCGCAGGTTCGCGGACAGCCTCAGCTACTTAGGCCCTTTGCAACTCAGTGAGACCCTGTTTCAAAATAAAGACTAAAAAAATAGGGCGTATCTCAGAGTTAGAATGCCCCTGGGCTCCATCCCCAGTACCGGAAGAAAAAAAAAAAATTCTGAACCAGGCGTGAAGGCACACGATTGTAATCCCAGTACTTTAGAGGAGGTTGAGACAGGAGGATCACCTATTTGCCACCAGCCTCAACTACTTAGGCCCTCTGCAACTTAGACCATGTTTCAAAATAAATGAAATAATAATAGTAATAATAATAATAATAATAATAATAATAATAAATAAAGGACTAAGGGTGTAGCTCAGAGGTAGAATATCCTTGGGTTCAATTCCCAGTACCGCTAAATAAATAAATAAATGCAAAATAAGTAAAAAATACAAATCTGGGCAGAATGCTCCTGGGTTCAATCCCTAGTACCAAGGGTTGGGGATACATCTCAGAAGTAGAGTATTCCTGGGTTCAATCCCCAATATCACAAAAAAATTGCGTATATATGTATATATGTGTGTGTATCTTTAATGTATATGTAAACAAATTTGGCAACCATGGGACTAGTAGCATAAATGGGAAAACTTAAGGCTCACAAGGGCCGGGGAGTTGTCCTAGAGCTGGTCTGGCTCTCGGAACAGGGCTGTCCCATTTCAGGAATGTGCGCCAAAGAAACGTCCCTCCCGAACAGCGCCCTCTAAACAGCGTCCCCGCCGCCCACGCTGAAGCCGGGCCGGCGGACTACAAGTCCCGGCAGGCCCCGCGCCGCGCGCAGGCGCAGAGGGCGCCGCCTGGCGAGCCCGGCCGAGCCCGGGGGCCCCGTCCTCCCCCTTTGTCTGGACGGCGGGGGGCGGAGCGGACGGCTCGACGCGCTCGCCTATTGGTCGGCCGGCCCGTCCGTCGCGCCGCGCCGCGCCCGCCCCCGCCCTGGCCCCGCCCCCTCGCCCGCCTCCGCCGCCTGGCGCCCCGCCCGCGCCTCAGGACCGGCGGGGCCGCGCGGCGCATCCTGCGGGCGGCGGCGGCGGCGGCGGCGGCGGCGGCCGGGCGCAAGATGATGAAGTTTCGGTTCCGGCGGCAGGGCGCGGACCCGCAGCGCGAGAAGCTCAAGCAGGAGCTCTTCGCCTTCCACAAGGTGCGGCCGCGGCCGGGACGGGGCGGCGGGGGGCGGGCCGGGCCGGGCTGGGGCCGGGGTCCGCCACGTCGGGCCGGGGGAGGGGGCGCGCGGGGGGCGGGCCCCCCTCAAGCTCGGGCGCGGGTCGGGGTCCCGCCGGCTTCGGAGCCTGCCTCCCGGCCCCGCACGCCCGGCCGCGGTCCTCGGGGTCTGTGTCCGAGCCGCTCTTTGCAGGTCTTCGGGTCCTGCCCCACCCTCCCCGCCGGTGCCCGCCGCCCCCTCTCGGTGCGTGTGCGTGTGCGTGCGTGTGTGTGTGTGTGCGCGCGTGTGTGCGCGCCTCTGTCCCTGCGTGTCGGTCCCAGGGCCCCGCAGTTCCCTCTTTCCGTCTCTGTCTCTGCATCGGCTGTCTCTCCCTGCGAGCCTTCCTCCGTCTCTGAGGCTCACCCCTCTTCTTTCTCTCTCTCTCTCTCTCTCTCTCTCTCTCTCTCTCTCTCTCTCTCTCTCTCTCTTTTTCTTTGTGGCCCTCGGTTTTGTTTTGCTTTCGCACCCTAGCCGGCGGGAGAGGTGAGGGGTGGAGGCCGGAGTGGGGGTGGGGCTGGGAAATCCCTGGCCGGAGCCTCCCCTCCCCCACCTCCCCAGGCCCTGCCATACCTGGGGCTCCCAGTCCAGGGGACGTGCTCGGAGCCTGCTGCCTCCGTTTCCCCAGCAACGAAAGGGGGCCACTGCCCTCCTTAATGCCAGGAGGGCCGGCTCCAAGTGGAGGGCTGGTCCTTCCATTTCTGGGTGAGGCAGGAGGGATCCTGGGGGTCTTCAGTTCCCAGCAGCCCCAGCATTGGTGGGAGGTGCAGGGAGGCCTCCTCCTGTCTCTTGTAACTCCTCACCCGGTGGCCATGGCCGGGGTTGGTTTGTGCCTCGGTTTTACCCCAAATCAGTTTCCTGCTGTTTGAGATTAGATTTGTTATCCCCATCACACAGGTGAAGAAACAGAGGTTTGGCAAAGAGGCCTTGCGAAGTCACAGCGAGAGCGGGGCCACTCCGTCCCTCTTGAGTTCCCTGTGGTGCCATTGGGCCTTAGCCTCAGGGGCAGTGGTGTGGGGAGGGATTGCTGCCATCCTGAGCCAGGCCAGGTACCCTGGGCCACCCTGAGACTTGTCACCCACAAGCACTTTTCCTAGCTGAGGCCCCAGGTGGTTGGGGTGGGGGAGGGGCTGTCAGGATCCTTAGACCCTTAGACTAAGAACCTGCCAGGGACCTGAAAGGGGAGGGAGGCTAGCGCCCAGGGGCCCCCAGCTGGGGGCTGGGAGAATGAGTCAGTCCCCCTGAAGAGAGAGAATGACCTACCCAGGAATGCAGGGTCGAGCAGTGGGCTGAGGCAGTCAGGAGAGGCCTGTGACAGGTGGGGGAGGCTCTGAGCCGGGGGCTCACCTGGCGGCCCTAGGGCATCTATCTGGAGGTGAGGAGGATGAGGCTCCACTCCAAGTGGGCAGCACTGGTCTTGGGGAAGGGGCTGGCCTGGCACTGGCTGGTGATCCCTAGGGAACAGACCCCTGATTCCTGAGATCTGGAGACATCTTGGGGGTCGTCCCCAGCCTGGCCCAGGAGTTGCCTGTGTTGCGTGTGCCTTTTGTGTTCCTGTAATACTGAGCCCCTGCTCCTTGGTGTTGGGGACCCTGAGGAGACCCAAAGGGACAGACACCTCCGTACTCAGGGGATGAAAGTGCAGGATGGAGCGGTTTAGATCACGGCGCAGCTGCCTGAGGTTCAGCAGGGCCAGGGCCCGGGGAATGTGGCAGGGGGGCCGCTGCTGCAGCCGGGCTATTGGGAGGCCTGACTTAGGGAGGCCTGTGGGAGCAATTGCTTCCTGAGTGGTGGGCCATGGGAGTGCCGGGTGAGCCTGCTGGGGCCAACGACAGCAGATGCAAAGGCCCTGAGGCTGGGCAGGGCAGGAGACTGCCCCGCGAATTGGAGGAGAGCCAAAGGGCACTGGGCCTTGAGCCAGGGGGGCAAATGTGGACAGAGGGGACCAGTTGGTAAGGACTTTAGCTTTGACTGTGGGTAATCCAGGAACCCTTTCCCTCGGGCTTGCTTTGGCCTCTGCGGGCGCAGAGTGTCGGGACTGCTAGTCCAGGCAGGCAGCGGCAGGGCCTGGAGCAGCGTGGGGGCCCTCGGGTGTGGGATGGGTGGCCTCTGTGTATCTTGAAGCCAAGCTGGCAGGGCTCAGGAGTGGATGGGACTCCAGGCGTGAAGGACAGAGATGTCAGACAAATGGCCTGCCTCTTCTCTCTGGAAAGCGGAGTCCGCTGGGGCCCACTCAAGGCTGCGGGGACCTGCTGTGATCTGCCTGTGCCTCATCTGTGGGCCACTGGGCCGGAGCCTGGATCTGGCTAGCCGGGCTCAAGGCCCACCAGTTCCCAGTCATGTCACGAGGGTCACTCTGTCCTCGGGGAGCTCGCTGTCCAGGGCTGGAGGGGAATCACTTGATAGGTATTATGATAAGTCCAAGGACAAGTAGGCCACAGCCAAGCCAGCTGTCCAGAGGGCTTGGCCCCACCTGGATTAGCTGGGGCTGGGGTCACAGGCTCGGATGGGGTTTCATTTATGATTTATTTATTTATTCATTTATTATTTATTTATTTTGTGGTACTAAGAATTGAATCCAGGGGCATTCTACCTCCGAGCCAAACTCCCAGCCCTATTTTTTTATTCTTCTTTTTTTGTAGTGCTGGGGATTGAACCCAGGGGCATTTTGCCTCCAAGCTACACCCCCAGCCTGATTTTTTTATCCTCTGTTTGTTTGTGGTACTGGGGATGGAACCCCAGAGACATTCTACCTCCGAGCTATACTCCCAGCCCGATTTTTTATTCTTTATTTTGAAACAGGGTCTCACTAAGTTGCAAAGGACCTCACTAAGTAGCTGAGGCTGTCCACAAACCGCCAACCTCCTGTCTCAGCCTCCCAAATGCTGGGATTATAAGTGTGCACCACCACGCCCAGCTTTATCCTTTTACCTCTGAGCTATACCCCCAGCCCTGTTTTTTATTCTTTAGTTTGAAACAGGGTCTCACTGATTTGCAAAGGGCCTCACTAAGCAGCCGAGCCTGTGTCCACAAACCGCGATCCTCCTATCTCGGCCTCCCAAATATTGGGATTACAAGTGTGCGCCACCACGCCCAGCTTTATCCTTTATTTTGAAATAGGGTCTCACTAAGTTACGGAGGGCTTCACTATGTGGCTGAGGCTGGCCGCAAACCTGAGATCCTCCTGTCTCAGCCTCCGATGTACTGAGATTACAAGTGTGCTCCACCACGCCTGGCTGCTTTTTTTTTTTCTTCTTCATAATTATTTTTATACTGGGGATTGAACTTGGGGACATTCTACCTCTGAACTTCACCTCCAGTCCTATATTATTATTATTTGAAACAAGAGTCTTGATAAGATGCTGAGGGTCCTGATAAATTAGTTGCCGAGGCTGGCCATGAACTTGTGATCCTCCTGTCTCAGCCTCCCAGGTACTGCGGTTACAGGCCCGCGCCACCAGCCCTGGGTTGGGGATGCAGTTTTTCTGTGTCTTCCTGAGGCAGTGGCCTGCACTGGGTCTCTCACACTGATGTGTTCAGGATTTGGCTGGTGCCCAGGTGTGTGCCGGCTCTCCAGGGGGTGAGTAGGAGCTCTGGGGGTGGTGGACAAGCAAATGTAGGGATAGACAGCCTGACCACAGGAAGAGTGTGCAGGAGCCTGGTGGATGGAAGGGGCCACAGCATCCCTGGCCGGGCCTTCCTAGGAGTAGAGGACGGGCATGGAGCTGTGCTGTGGATGGGTCACCTTACCCCTTCCCCCACTAGTGGGCCTGGGACGTGTGTAACCTCGCTGTTTTCCAATGGGGAAGTAGAATGATACCTTCAGGTCAGGCCGAACAGGAAGCTACCTCTATCTGGAACTCTGGGAAGAACCTCTGCCTAGGTGATCCTGGGTGTTGACCTTTTTGTGTGTGTGTTTGCGGTGCTGGGGATTGAACCCAAGGGTGTTCTATCTCTGAGGTACACCCCCTCACCCTATCCAGTTTTTATTGTTTGTTTGTTTATTTATTTATTTATGGGTCTGGGGATGGAACCCAAGGGCATTCAACCTCCGAGCTACACCCCCTCCCCAATTTTTTTTTTCTTTATTTGAAACAGGGTCTCACTGGGATGCAGAGGGCCTCACTAAGTAGCTGAGGCTGTCCGCGAACCGCGATCCTCCGGTCTCAGCCTCCCAAATGGGGGGATTGCAAGTGTGCGCCACCACGTCCGGCTTTTTGTTTATTTTGAAACAGGGTCTCCCTAAGTTGCAAAGGGGCTCGTGTTGCTGAGGCTGGCTGGGAACCTGAGATCCTCCTGTCTCAGCCTCCCAAGTACTAGGATTACAAGTGTTTGCCACCAAGTTAGGCTCCTGGGTATTGACCTTGACCTCTGACCTATATATAGGCCTTAGGTTTGGGGAGTGTCGTGGACTTCACCTAGGGCTGCTGGCAGTATGACTTCACACCAAACTGCAGTCTGTGCCTCTTAAGATGGGGCAAAATTTGGGTGTGGTGGTGTACACCTGTAATCCTAGCTACTCGGGAGGCTGAGGCAGGAGGATCTTTGAGGCCAGATGGTGGTTCACGGCCAGCCTCAGCTACTTAGTGGGGCCCTCTGCAACTCAATGAGAGAGACCCTGTTTCAAAATAAATAATAAAAAATAGGGCTGGGAGTATAGCTCAGAGGTAGAATGCCCCTGGGTTTCGTCCCCAGTACTGCAAAAAAAAAAGGTTTGAGGCCAGCCTGGACAATTTACTGAGACCCTTGTCTTAAAATAAAAAAGGGCTGAGGGTATACTCGTTGACAGATTATGGCTCTGGGTTTAATTCCCAGTACCACACCAAGACCATGGGGTGTCTAAGCCTCATGGAGCAGGTGGGTCCTCTTGAATACCCACACCTCTGTGAGCCTCATTATTACTAGAACTTTGTGACTGGGGGGCTGGGGGGATGTACACGGGTGTGGAGGAACTGGAGGGGAGGGTCTGCGTGGGCTCAGCCTTTTCAGAGAGTAGGCACACCTGGCTCCTGCCCCCCAGTGCAGCAGTGGCAGAGACCCTAGGCTTCCTTGGGGTGGGCGGGGCAGCAGGGTGTGTGTGCCCCACCCCCAGCATCCCTTCTCTCCTGCAGACTGTGGAACATGGCTTCCCTAACCAGCCCAGCGCCCTGGCCTTCGACCCTGAACTTCGCATCATGGCCCTGGGCACCAGGTCTGGGGCTGTCAAGATGTATCCTTTGCAACTGTGGTGTTGGGCCCTACCAGGGTCACCTGCACACAGATCCCGGTGCCCTGTCCCAGCGGCCGCAGTGGGTGCTGGGATCTTGGAGGAGGTCCCCGCTGTGTGCCTGGTGGGGCTGCGATGGCCCTGGAGAAGATGAGGTCCTCTTGCTAGGAGATTGGTGGGGGGTCAGTTTGCAGTGGCCACAGCTGGCCCTTGCTGCTGTGTTCTAACGTGCCAGTTTCCTAGGCGACCTTGCCACCATCCCTGTTACTGTCTCTGGGGAGGCTGGGCTGTGATAGCCCTTAGAGGTGGTGGGTGGGCTGGGGAGTGGGTGCCCACATGTGGGTACTGGCGTGTAGAACACGTGTGTTAAGCCAAGGGGGCGGGACAGTGCCAGGCTCGGCGTGGCGAGCGCAGTGTGGCCCCCACCTGGATCCTGGCAGCGCACAATGGACCATGTGAGCTGCACAAAGCGGGCATTTTCCCCGCAGGCCTGGGCTGGGGGCGGGGCTGGCGGCAGCTGCCTGCCTCCTTGCCCTCCCTGGAGAGCCCCGCCCTGAAGCTCAGAGGGAAACTGAGGTCTGCGCAGGGTCTAGCCAGCAGCTGCTTAGTGAGGGTGCCAGCTGCCCCTTCACCGTGATAACTCGGGTCTCACTGCCCGCGGCCTGGACATCAGGTGGTGAAAGACGGGGCCATGTAGCAGGAACGGGAGGTGTGTGCGGGATGGGCGCTCCCCCAGGAGGTTCTGGTGAGGCAGGGGCGTTGGGGCTTGTGGTCTGTTAGGAGTATGGCGTGTCCCCTTTTCTCTCCTGTGCTCTGATCCCCACCTGCCTGCCGACTCCCCACCTTTCCCCCTGCTGCGGGGGTGGGGACCTGCAGCATATCCCTTAGAGTCTGAGCCATCGAGGCCAGAGTGGGCTCCCCTTCGCCTCCCTCCTTCCTCCAGAGCCCTTGCCTCAGGAAACTGAGGCTGGAGAGCGCCAGCCCAGCCCAGGAGCCGCCCCTCCCCCTGCCTGGCTGCCCCATCTCCTTGACGACCCTGCTTCCCGCCAGCTGCTCCTGCCCCCTCTTTTGTCCCCTCCTCTGTCCTGGCCAGGCTCCTGCAGGGAATCCCAGCTCAGGCTCCAGGCAACGGCTCCTGCCCGGTCACTGGGGCAACGCCGCCAAGACCCCTCACAGCCCCTGCGGGCCCTGCTGGCCCCAGTTAGCTGCGGCTGCCTGGACTTTGGACACAGGTGCTGGGCACTTCAAGCAGGTCCCACCCTCTCCACGCCTCCATGTGCTCATCTGCAGGGTGGATAGGCCAGGATCTCTGCTCCCTTGTGGTGGGCGCTGTTGGCTGCTGACCCAGAGGGAAGTGCTTTTCCTCTCCCATGGCCAGGGCCGTGGGGAGAGGCAGCCTGTCTGTGTCTGCCCTTCAGCTCCTTGTTTGGCCTGGCCTTGTGTCTCTAGCGTACGCAGTCCCAGCCTGCCACGCTCACAGCCTGAACGCGCGGCCCAAACAGAGCAGGGCCCTGGAGCGCCTGGTCTGACCCGGCGTGAGGCAGGATTTTATTCTTACCCGATCTGCAGCTGCTGTGCCAAGCTGGCGTCGCTGGCCCGTTTCACAGATGAGGAGGTGGAGGCTGCCCTCTGAGCCTGGGGGCTTCTGGGGGAGCAGGGCCAGAGTTGCCTCAGGTGTTGGAGCGCCCCTGGGTGGGTGAGTCTGTAATAGAGCCCATTAGGCCAGTCCTAGGGAAGGAGAAGGCGTATGCCTGTGTCCACATGTGTCTGTCCTTGACCGACCGCCTCAGCTACGGCGCGCCTGGCGTGGAGTTCACGGGCCTCCACCGGGACACGGCCACCGTCACCCAGATGCACTTCCTGCCTGGCCAGGTGAGCTGCTGCCCCTTCCCGCCAGCCTCGTGGTCCTTGCGTCCTCGGAGCCTCCAGGCCAGCCCACTTTGGTCTCTGCCTACCCCCAGGGCCGCCTCTTGACCTTGCTGGATGACAGTAGCCTGCATCTCTGGGAGATTGTCCACCACAACGGCTGCGCCCACCTGGAGGAAGCACTCAGCTTCCAGCCGCCTAGCCGGCTCGGCTTCGACGGTGTCAGGTGCTAGGGGCTTGGCTGGGGCAGCCACGGGCAGGGGGTCCCAGGGAGGCTGTGGGAGCTGGCTGTGCCAGAGTGCGGCAGGGACAGGCAGCTGCCAGCAGGGCTGTGCTTCATCCCTGGATGGGCCCCTGCTTGTCTGGTGTGTGGACTTTTAGGGGTTTGATGGGAGGTTCTGGCTGAGTCTAAGGTGAGCAGGCAGGGTCTGTGCTACTAATGGAGTCCATAGTGGGCATGAGTCCAGGACAACTCTGGCCCACGCCTGGCACTGTGTTCTCGGTAGTGGTGAGGGTGTCTGGCGCTTGGGGCCGGGTCTCAGTCAAGCTGTCCTCCCCAAAGGCCCCTGGTCCCTTGAGTTGGGAGTAGGGGATGGGCCATTGTGTGCAGAGATGAGTGGGCGCGGGACAAAGCAGGGGCCTGTCGGCTGGGCTAGGTAGGGTGCTGCAGATGCGGCGAATGCTCCTGGACCCCCAGGTGAGAGAATGGGGCCTTTCCCTACGCAGCCTGGCCTGCAGAGGCCAGAAGAGGAAGGCTGGACTCAGGGGCAAGCTTCTGGGCAGTCCTGGCCTCTCGAGGCAGGGCGCCTGGATCCTTCTGGGAAGTCGAGGCGTCCAGAGGGCCAGTGGCGGGGCTCCCGGGGGCTGGGCTGTGTGTCCAGGAGCGCTGGTTCTGGTTGGCGCGATGCCCTGGTTCCTGCCATTGCTTCCCGGTGGTGGAAGAGCCAGGGATTGGGCTCCAAGACTTGGGGAACCTATTTTTATCGCTCTCCCTGCTGACATCCTGATGAATAATTGAGTGCACTAATTACACTGCACGGTTGCCTTCCTGGGGCGCTGGGGCACCGGCCTCCTCTGTAAGTAGGCCCCCCGTGAGCACAGAGGGGCCGGCGTGAGGCAGCAGTGAGGGCCCGGCCCTCCACGCCTCCTCAGCCGGGGATGGCTCATACCCTACCCGTTCCTCCCTGCAGCGCCCCGTCCAGCCTCAGCCGCGTCACCGTGGTTCTGCTGGTGGCTGCTGGCAACACGGCAGCCCTGGGCACCGAGGGCGGCAGCATCTTCTTTCTAGACGTCACCATGCTGACGCTGCTGGAGGGGCAGACTCTCAGCCCAGACGAGGTGCTGCGCAGGTGAGTGTGGCCGGCTGCCCCCGGCCCCCGTGGGAAGTTCTCCCCACTCACGTGGGCTCCCTCTGTGCAGCGTGCCAGATGACTACCGCTGCGGGAAGGCCCTGGGCCCCGTGGAGTCGCTTCAGGGACATCCGCGGGACCCCGCCAAGATCCTCATTGGCTACAGCCGGGGCCTGCTGGTCATCTGGAACCGGGCTGCGCAGTGCGTGGACCACGTCTTCCTGGGGAACCAGGTAAGCGGGGGAGGCCTGCACCCCGTCGGGGCACTGTGCTGCCCGCCAGCTCATGCCTCCTCGCCGTCCACAGCAGCTGGAGAGCCTGTGCTGGGGCCGTGATGGCAGCACCATCGTCAGCTCACACAGCGATGGCAGCTATGCTGTGTGGTCCCTGGACACCAGCAGCTCCCTGACGCCACAGCCCACGATGGCGACCACGCCCTATGGTGAGCACAGGCAGTGCCTGGCCCCCGGGGGCCTGTCGGGGGCAGTGGGCCTTCCCTGGGGCGGGGTGGGAGCTGACACTGTCCTGCCCCCCCAGGCCCCTTCCCCTGCAAGGCCATCAACAAGATTCTGTGGCGGAACTGTGAATCAGGGTAGGTCGCCGAGTGGCATGGGTTGGGGTGGGCCTGAAGATGACGCCTCCTGGGTCACCGCACGTGTGCCCGGGACTCCGGCCTCTGGCTCACGGGACCGCCCTCCCATGGCAGAAGCCACTTCATCATCTTCAGCGGTGGCATGCCCCGCGCCAGCTACGGCGACCGCCACTGTGTGAGCGTGCTGCGTGCCGAGACGCTGGTAACCCTGGACTTCACCTCCCGGATCATTGACTTCTTCACGGTGCACAGCACGCGGCCTGAAGACAGTGCGTGCCCCCCACCCGAGCCCCCCTCCCAGGCCGTCCAGCAGCCCGCTCACCCTGCCTGCCCCGTAGGCTTCGACGACCCCCAGGCCCTGGCCGTGCTGCTGGAGGAAGAGCTGGTAGTGCTGGACCTGCAGGCCCCCGGCTGGCCGGCCGTGCCCGCGCCCTACCTGGCCCCACTGCACTCGTCCGCCATTACCTGCTCCGCCCACGTGGCCAACGTCCCTGCCAAGCTCTGGGCCCGCATCGTGAGCGCCGGCGAGCAGCAGAGCCCCCAGCCTGCCTCCGGGGCTTCTGTGAGTGCGGGCCATGTGTCTCTGGGGGAGGGCCCGGGCCTGGCTGGGAACGTGGGGACCTTGTCCTGACCTCACCTCTCCACTGTCTCTTCCTAGAACTGGCCCATCACCGGTGGCCGGAACCTGGCACAGGAGCCGTCTCAGCGAGGGCTGCTGCTGACCGGGTAGGTAGGAGCACGACCCTGTGTCCCTGGGCCGGCCGTGCCCCTGGCTGGGTGCTGAGAAGCCAGGTGACGGGTTCTGGGGGCCTCCATGGCCCGGGTGGTTTGGACGAAGCTTCAAGGTCCTGCCCTACTCTGCCTTTTGGCCTGGAATCACACTCCAGCAAAGCCCGGGGCTCCACCCACCTGGTCCGCCTGCCCTGGGACCGGAAAATCTGGGCTGGCCCACGCGGAGCTGCCCAAGGCAGGTGCTGGAGCGCCCAGGCGGGGCCTGGCGGGAGCTGACGTGCCTGGTGACTCAGGCCTCGCTTCCTGCCCTGCCCCGCCCTCCGGCCTGCACCGGACCCTTGGGCCTCTGAGCGGCAACCCTCCCCCACCTGAAATATGCTGGCCTTTAATGGCTGCTGGAGGGGGTCCAAGCAGGCCCACGCGTGGCCCGGGGCTCCCCCACAGTCTAGGTGCCCCGCTTGGGCTCTGCGCTGCGCCCCAGATTCGTCCGCTGCTGGCCTCCTGCCCTGCTTCCTCCTTGCTTCCCGTCTCCCTGCTGCTCTGCTGTGGCTGCCGCGGCCCGCCAGCCCCTCCCGATCCCCCCGCCCTGTGCCCTCGGCCTGCCTGACTCCAGGGGAGAAACTGCCCTCACCCATCTTCTCCCCGGAGTTTCCCTCTGCCCCCCTGGTGCCAAGGGTGGCTGCTGCCCACCCCGCTAGAAGGGCCCGGGTACGCGGTGCCTGACATACGCAGGTTCCACGTACCTGTCTGTTTGCTACGGCGGGTACTTAGCGCTAACTGCACAGTTCTGGCCAGTGTTTGGCATGCGTAGCGGGGACTCTGAGGCTGCTGGGCGAGTGCATGAGGGGGTGCGCGGGCCTCCAGGGGATGCTCCTGACACGCGCCCACCCTCAGCCACGAGGACGGCACCGTGCGGTTCTGGGACGCCTCTGGCGTGGCGCTGCGGCCGCTCTACAAGCTGAGCACGGCTGGCCTCTTCCAGACGGAATGCGAACACGCCGACAGCCTGGCCCAGGCCGCAGAGGACGACTGGCCGCCCTTCCGCAAGGTGAGCTCCTGCCCGGCCGGGAGGGCTGCGCCCAGCGCTGCCTGGCGCGCTCACTCTGTCCTGCCCTCAGGTGGGCTGCTTTGACCCCTACAGCGACGATCCCCGGCTCGGGGTACAGAAGGTGGCGCTCTGCAAGTATACGGCCCAGATGGTGGTGGCCGGCACTGCGGGCCAGGTAGGGCCGTGTCCCTGGGGAAGGGATGTCGGGCAGAGCTTTCCGGAAGAGGTGGGCCTGAAACACAGGGTCTAGTGGGGGAACAGACACCTTGAGGCGGGAATGGGGCTCCAGGCGGGGCAGGTTGGGGTGAGGACAGGTAGCAGGTGGGTCCTTGCGGGGGTCCTTGAGCGGGTTCTGGTAGGGCGGCTGTACACGGTTGGGGCCAGGGCAGGTGTCAGAAGATCTCTGGGAAGGACTGGGGTTGTCCCGGTCAGTGCCAAGCCTGTTACGCAGTATACAGAAGGAGCTCAGTGTGTGCTTATTGTCAAATAAGAGATGGGCTTGGGCCGGGTGTGGTGGTGCACACTTGTCATCCCAGCATTTGGGAGGCTGAGACAGGAGGATTTCAGCTCGAGGACAGCTTCAGCTACTACTTAGTGAGGCCCTTTGCAACTCAGTGAGACCCTGTTTCAAAATAAAGAATAAAAAATCGGGCTGGGGGTATAGCTCGGAGGTAGAATGCCCCTGGGTTTCAGCCCCAGTACCTCAAAAAAAAAAGAGATGAGCATGGAGAGGGGGGGTTCCCATAGGACTGGGTCACAGCCAGGTCCCTGGTGCTTGCACCATATACAGAAGGTGCTTAATGTGTGCTTATTGCTGAGTGGAAGACAGGCCCAAGGAAGAGCGAGTTCTCAGCTGAAAGAGGGCGGCACCAGGTGGTTTGCCCCACCGGGTTCCCTGCTCTGCGAGGGCCGGCCGCGGTGCACAGGCGGCTTTCAAAGGACACTCACTCCCCGCGGAGTTGGGTCGTGTTTGCAAGGCCGTGGGTAGAGGGCACCGGGGCCCTTGCCCGTGCTCACCCCTCCCTGCCCGCTGGGCTCAGGTGCTGGTGCTTGAACTCAGCGACGTGCCTGCGGAGAAGGCGGTCAGCGTGGCCAGCATGGACCTCCTCCAGGACCGTGAGGGCTTCACGTGGAAGGGGCACGAGCGGCTGAGCCCGCGCACGGGGCCGCTGCCCTGGCCCGCCGGCTTCCAGCCCCGGGTGCTGGTGCAGTGCCTGCCGCCAGCCGCCGTCACCGCTGTCACGCTGCAGGCGGAGTGGAGCCTCGTGGCCTTCGGCACCAGTCACGGCTTTGGCCTGTTCGACTACCAGCGCAAGGCCCCAGTGCTGGCCAGGTGCGCGGGGAGGGCGGGCGGGTCTGGCTAATGTGGAGGGCAGTGTGCCGTTGTGGCTGCCCCCTGACCGGGCCTCTGCCCCAGGTGCACCCTTCACCCCAACGACTCCCTGGCCATGGAGGGGCCGCTGTCCCGCGTGAAGTCGCTCAAGAAGTCCCTGCGTCAGTCTTTCCGGCGCATCCGCAAGAGCCGCGTCTCGGGCAAGAAGCGGGTTGCCAATGCCAACAGTAAGGTGAGTGGGGCTCCCGGGCCCACGCGTGGCCGCGCCGGGCCTGGTGGGTGCGTAGCAGTGAGGGGGCGCTAGGCAGCAATAGTGTCGGGGCTCGGGGAGGCCTGTGTCCAGGAACCCCACCCTTCCAGTTGCAGGAGGCCAACGCACAGCTGGCAGAGCAGGCCTGTCCCCACGACGTGGAGACGACGCCCGTGCAGCGCCGCATCGAACCCCGCTCGGCCGATGACTCCCTCTCGGGTGTCGTGCGGTGTCTCTGCTTTGCTGACACCTTCCTCAGAGACGGTGAGGCCAGGGGGTGGGCGGAGCGGGACCGCTGTGGGCCGGGAGGTTGGGGAGGGCTTGGGCCACGCGGCCAGAAGGTGTGCTGGGCCTCCCTGACCACACACACCCCGCTGTGTGATGGTGAGGGCTTTCTGCCAGAGCTGGGCAGGCCCCGCAGACCCCAAAAGAAGGGAGGCCACAGCCGGGCACAGTGATGCACACTTGTGATCCCAGTACCTGGGAGGCTGAGATGGGAGGATCAAAGGTTCAAGGCCAGATTCAGCAATTTAGTAAAACCCTTAACAATTTAGCAAGACCCTGTTTCAAAATAAAGAATAAAAAAAATTGGGCAGGGGGTGTAGCTCAGAGGTCAAATGCCTCTGGGTTCCATCCCCCAACCGGCCAAAAAAAAAAAAAAGGGCTGGGGGTGTAGTTTGGAGGTGGAGTACTTTTGGTACTGGGTTCATCCCCCAGTACTGAAAAGAAGTGGGGTGTGGTGGCGCACGCTTGTAATCCCTGTCTTGGGAGGCCGAGATTAGGAGGAAGGAGAGGTGTGGCCCACGGGTGGGGAGCGCGTCCTCACTGTGCCTGCGCCCACAGCCGCCCATCACGGGCCCACCATGTGGGCGGGCACCAACTCGGGCTCCGTGTTCGCCTACGCGTTGGAGGTGCCAGCGGCCACATCGGGCGGCGAGAAGCGGCCGGAGCGGGCGGTGGAGGCCGTCCTGGGCAAGGAGGTGCAGCTGATGCACCGGGCGCCTGTGGTGGCCATCGCCGTGCTGGACGGGCGCGGCCGCCCACTGCCCGAGCCCTACGAAGCCTCTCGAGACCTGGCGCAGGCGCCTGACATGCAGGGCGGCCACGCCGTGCTCATCGCCTCCGAGGAGCAGTTCAAGGTGAGCTGGCCCGGCCTGGACCCTCGGGGCTGTGGTCCGTGGTCCAGATCCCCTGCCCTCCCACGCCCTCGCCACGAGGCCTTCCGCATCACTCGTGCCCCATCAACGTCCCAGCCAGCAGAGACCCCCAAGGCCCTCCTCACGGCCCACAAGGCTCCCGGGTCTGTGGGAGGCCTCAGGTCCAGGCTCAGCCCGGTGCGCCAGTGATGCCAGGCACGGCCTCCCTGCCCGAGGTTTCTGGACAGTGACGCCGGGGGAATGTGCTGAAGGGAGGGCCAGCTGAGCGGGGCTGACGGGGCCCCGCGCAGTTGAGCTCTGGTCTGTGGGGTGAGCTGGACTCTGCCGTGGGGGCCCAGACCCGGCCCCGCCCTCACCAGCCATGCCCTGCCAGGTGTTCACGCTGCCCAAGGTGAGCGCCAAGACCAAGTTCAAGCTGACGGCCCACGAAGGCTGCCGCGTGCGCAAGGTGGCCCTGGCCACGTTCGCCAGCGTGGCCTGCGAGGACTACGCCGAGACCTGCCTGGCTTGCCTCACCAACCTGGGCGACGTGCACGTGTTCTCGGTGCCAGGCCTGCGGCCCCAGGTGCACTACTCCTGCATCCGGAAGGAGGACATCAGCGGCATCGCCTCCTGCGTCTTCACACGCCATGGCCAGGGTGAGTGGGCGGGCGGTCCAGGCAGTACAGGGCCCGGGGCGTGCGCCGGGGAGGCCCGACGTAGCTCCCTCCTCGCCCTCTCTGCCCACTCAGGCTTCTACCTGATCTCCCCGTCGGAATTTGAGCGCTTCTCTCTGAGTGCCCGCAACATCACCGAGCCGCTCTGTTCCCTGGACATTGCCTGGCCCCGTGACGGCTCCCAGGCCAGGTGTGTGGAGGGACTGTGTGACCAGGGCCATGCCCCACACCCTGGGCCCCCTGCCTGTCCTCAGGCCTGGGGGTGGGAGAGCAGGTGCGCGGTGCCCGCTGCATCCCCATCCTGACCCACCCACCTCTGTAGCCAGCGGCTCCAGGAGTCACCCAAGCTGAGCCAGGCCAATGGGACCCCGAGCATCATGCTGGCCCCACAGAGCCACGACGGGAGCCCCAATCCTGCCCACTGCAAGGGAGCGGGTAAGGGGGCACAGGCTGCGGGTGGCAGCGGGGCCGGGACGAAGTTGGGCAGGAGGGTGCCCGTCAGTGCCACATTGCACCATGGGTGGCATTATCCCTGAGACCCTGGGCGGAGAGGGTGCTGGAGGTCCTGAGGGCTCATGGCCTCCTCCTGCAGATACCCCAGAGCCTCCTGAGGCCACGCTCTCCCCCATGTCTATTGACTCGGCCACCAGCGCTGACACCACGCTGGACACGACAGGGGACGTCACGGTGGAGGACGTGAAGGACTTCCTGGGGTGAGGCCAGCTGCCCGGCTCCCCAGGCCCCCCTGGCCAGCAGGGGCTCCCCAGCTCTGATCCTCTGGCACCCGCTCCACCCCCAGATCCTCTGAGGAGTCTGAGAGGAACCTGAGGAACCTGGCAGAAGACGAGGCCCGGGCTCACGCCATCCTGATCAAGTGAGGTGCCGCGGGGCAGGTGCCGGCCCCCATGCCACGACTCCCAAAGCCTGGCGCTTTCGCGGGGCGGCCCAACGGGCCTGGGACCTCACACCAGTCTATTTCCATAGTCGAGTGCTAGACAAGAGGCCAGCCTGTCAGCCTTAGGCCTGATGGAGCGACCTGGGTGGGGTGGCTGGGCCAGAGCTCCTCCCCCAGCAGTCTCCGGGATGTCTGGGGGTGGGGGTCCTGCCAGCTGAGCCCAGTGTGCTGAGCTGGCCGAGGCTCGCCTGCACCCCGCCTAGCTGGAGCCCATGGGTCCGCCTGACCTGCACTGGGCAGACACTGCCTGTTTCTGTCTGCTCTGGGTTTGCGAGAGCTGTAGCCAGCCCGCCTTGGGCCGTCACGCACAGGAGGTGCTGGGGCCACAGGTGCAGCCATGGCTGAGTTGCCTTGGGCGGGTCACCTGCTCCTGCAAGCCTGCCTCGCCCTCTGCTGCCTCCCGCAGCCTGCTCTGCCTGGAGCTGGGCCCTGGCCCCTTAACATAGACCCACACCGCTAACTGCGGCCCCTGTGCCCTGCCCCACCAGTGCTGCACCCCAAGGGGAGGCTGGGGACAGGCCAGGTGGGCTGTACCCCCACCCCTTTGCAGAGAGTATTTTTCTAACGCCTGTGCTGGGCTGGACAGTCCTTTCTAAAACTATTTTGGTACTTGCTCCTGGGCTAGCCTCTCCCAGCCTGTGTGTGAGTGACTGGGAGCTCCGCTGGGCCCACACCGGGCCCTGGTTGGGTGTGTGTGCGTGTGCGTGTGCGTGTGCGCGTGTGCATGTGTGGTGCTGGTCAGGATGGGCCTCCCTGTAGACTGTACCTTGGGGTTTTTTTTCTGCCATTTTTTTAAGAGTTAGCCCTGTTTTAATATTAAAAATACTGATTTTTAATATTGAAAATAAAAGCATTTAATCTCTCTTAAGGGGTACCCGGAGTGCTGCGGCCCGGGGGAGGGGGCGGCGGCCTCCCGGTGGGCCGAAAGCTGGGCGCTGTGGCAGGGCTGTGCGGGGCTGTCCTAGGCAGGGGCCTGGCGGAAGGCGCTCCAGGCGTGGAAGCAGCGGGTGAAGGCGTACTGCTCGTTGCCCTTGCGGACCAGGCGCAGGCGGCGGGGCCGCTCCCGTTCCTTGGAGCGCATGTGCTGGATGTACACCTGGCAGGCAGGGGGCAGTGGGTCGGGCGGCCCCTCCTGTGGCTGGCCTGCGCCCGCCATCCAGCCCCTCCCCACTCACCTGGCAGGCCTTCAGACTCAGCTTGATCTCCACCTGACTGGTCTGGGTCCCCACCCACATGTAGACCTGGGAGGACAGCAGGAGGGGGCATGGCTTGGGAGCACTCTCCTGCTCCCACAACAGCTGCTCAGGGCCGGGGGCTCCTCCCCTGGCAGGGCCACGGGGCGGGCTGTCTCACCTCCTGGCCATTGTCTAGCAACATGATGTCGTCGTCTGCCAGGTCGTCTTGGCAGAAGTCAGAGCATTTCTCAGTCACCGCAAAGTAGCCCTTCTCGTTGGAGCACCTGGGGCCGGGGGTCAGGGGTGGAGGTGAGGCCAGGCCCTGCGGCTGGCCCAGGGCTGGGGAGGGGCCAGGGCCTCACCGGAAGAGCCGCGTGTGCTTCATGTACTCGGCGTCGTCATCGTAGGGCTTCTGTGCCCCGATGCCCACCCAGAAGAAGTTCTCGGGCTCCTCGCCTTCGTCAATGACCTGTGGGGAGGGGGCCGCTCAGCCCGGAGCCCCACCGGCCCGGCTCACCCGCCCGCCTGCCCGCCCACCGCACCTGTTTGCTATAGGAGGCATCGAACATGGTGTTCAGGATCTCTTCTGCCAGCTTGGCCTCGTCGGGGTCCGAGGCCCGGCCCACCCAGGCGTACACGATGCCCTGGTTGTCCTCGCTCTCGAAGGGGACCTGCGGGCGGGCAAGCGGGGTGCTCACGCGGCGCCCAGCCTGTGTGGCGCCTTGCTCCGCTGTGGGCGCACACCGCACCCACCTTGAGGATGAAGCAGAACTCGGAGTTGAGGAGGCTGGAGTCCGTGTTGATCTGGATGCACCTGGTGGGGAAGGAGGGAGTGTCAGGAAGGAGGCGGGGCCTGGCCCGTGCGGCCCCACCACCCCCGCCGGCACCTGGTGCACAGGGCGCTGCCGTTGGTGCGGATCTGATAGAGGCTGGGTTGCAGGGTGCCTTGGGCCACCTTCCTCTTGCCCCGGTGGATTATGAACTTTCTCTTGAAATGGGACAGGAACTTGGGGTTTTCCTGCTGCTGCGTCATGCGCACCACCTGGGGGTGCGGAAGGGTCAGAGGCAGCCTGGGCCCCGCCTCGCCCCCCCCCCACGTGCTCAGGAGGGCCAGGGCACGGATGCACCTCCCAGTACCTCCAGCTTGCCGGGGAAGAGGCTCTCGAACTTCTTCTGCAGGCTGAAGGTGAAGGTGAGCCAGCCCATATTGGAGGCTTCCCGGCCCTGCCAGAAGTACACGATGCACTGGAAGTCCTCCTCGGGCTGCTTCTCCTGCGCCTCGGCCCCGGCCGACTCGCCTTCTCTGCCCTCGGCCCCGGCCTTCCCCTCCTCTTCCTCCGGCTTCTCTTCCTCCTCATACTCCACGGGGACCCAGTACCTGCAGGGTTAGGCGACCTTGAGCCAGGGGACCCCTGGCCCCAGGAGAGGGCAGGAGGGGAGCCGTGCACGGCCGCACCTGCAAAGGAAGACGTAGCAGTCCTGCGTGTAGAAGTGGCCGAACTCCTCCTCCGGCAGCCGCGCGAACTTCTTGCCCTCCAGCACGAAGCCCTCCATGCCGTCCAGGTCCTCGTTCCACTCCTCCATCAGCTGCTCCGCCTGCAGGTGGCAGAGCCTGGCTGAGCGCGCACCCGACCACGCCCACCTTAGACCACGCCCACCCACGAGAAGCCCCATCCACGCGTGGCCACGCCCAACCAGAGCCACAGTCCATTAATCGGGCACGGCAGGCAACCAACACCTGCCCCAGAATGAGCTCCACCCACACCTGACTGCGCCCAATCAGAGCCAGGCTCTATTCTTCAGCCACGCCTCCAACCAATGCCCACCCAGGATAAGCTCCACCCACACCTGACCGCGCCCAATCAGAGCCAGGCTCTATTCCGCAGCCACGCCTCCAGCCAACGCCCGCCCCAGGATAAGCTCCACCCATAGCTGACCGCGCCCAATCAGAGCCAGGTTCTATTCCTCAGCCACGCCTCCAGCCAACGCCCGCCCCAGGGTAAGCTCCACCCACACCTGACCGCGCCCAATCAGAGCCAGGCTCTATTCTTCAGCCACGCCTCCAACGAACGCCCACCCAGGATAAGCTCCACCCACACCTGACCTCGCCCAATCAGAGCCAGGCTCTATTCTTCAGCCACGCCTCCAACCAATGCCCACCCAGGATAAGCTCCACCCACACCTGACCGCGCCCAATCAGAGCCAGGCTCTATTCCGCAGCCACGCCTCCAGCCAACGCCCGCCCCAGGATAAGCTCCACCCACAGCTGACCGCGCCCAATCAGAGCCAGGTTCTATTCATCAGCCACGCCTCCAGCCAACGCCCGCCCCAGGGTAAGCTCCACCCACACCTGACCGCGCCCAATCAGAGCCAGGCTCTATTCCTCAGCCACGCCCCAGACAACGCCCGCCCCCGCCGGCCACGCCCACCTCCGCCAGGGCCATGGGCGGCTGCCGCGGGAGGAAGAGCGCGGTGAGGTCGGCCTTCATCTGGTCTTTCTTCTCGGAGTCGCGCTTCACCTTCCCGGACAGCCCCGGGCCCTGCAGCACGGCCTCGGCGTTGCGCGTGTAGTCCACCGTCAGCACGTCGTCCCAGTTCTTGAACTTGGCCTTGAACACCTGGGAGACGGGGTGGTGAGCGCCCTGGGGTCGCGCGGGCCCCGCCCCCCGCTCGGCGGCCGCGCACCTGCGCCTCGGTGCCCTCCAGGCTGCGGCTGACCGCGGCGTGGCGGGGCCGGTGCAGCATCCCGCACAGCTCGTGGCCCAGCTTGAGCGCGGCGGCGCGCACCAGGCGCGGGGACTTGCGGCCGAGCCAGATGAACACGTCCGACCAGCAGTCCAGGATGTACACGCAGCGCGTGTCCAGCAGGCTCTGCAGCTGCGGGCCGGGGGAGGGGTCAGCGCGGCCAGGCCGGGGCAGGGGCCCGGCTCGCGCCCTCCCCGCCCGCTGCCTCACCAGCCGCATGCCCGGCATCAGCTCCACCTTGGGCCGCTTCTTGTGTTCCACGGAGAGCTTGTAGTTGATCTGCGGCAGCTCCAGGTAGCCCAGGCCCAGGCCCACCTGGCAGGAGGAAGCGATGCTCAGGTCGGTGGGGTCTGGCCACTCCAGCCCCGCTCGGAGCAGCCCCCTGCTTTGCACAGTGGCCCAAGCTGCCCTCTGCTCCCTCTAGACCTGGTCTCTGCTCTCAGGCCGTCTGAAGGATGGTAGCCTATCAGCGGAAGAGCTTTTTGATGGTTGTTTTTATTTTTATTTATTTATTTTGCGGGTCTGGGGATGGAACCTAGGGTCATTCAACCTCCGAGCTACAGCCCCCAGCCCTATTTTGTATTCTTTTTATTTTTTGAAACAGGGTCTTCATTGAGTTGCAAAGGGTCTAGCTAAGTGGCTGAAGCTGTCCCCGAACCGTGATCCTCCTCCAGTCTCTGCCTCCCGAATGCTGGGATTACAAGCCTACACCACTACACCCGGCCAAGCTGTTTAATTTATTTTCATAAGCCGGGCGTGGTGGCGCACACTTGTAATCACAGCATTGGGGAGGCTGAGACCGGAGGATCCAGGTTCACAGAGAGCCTCAGCTACTTAGCGAGGCCCTTTGCAACTCAGTGAGACCGTTTCAAAATAAAGAACAAAAAAAGGGCTGGGGGTATAGCTCAGAGGTAGAATGCCCCCTGGGTTCCATCCCCAGTACTGCAAAAAAGAAAAAAAAATTTTTTTTTTTTCATACTGGGGATTGAATCCAGGAGTGTTCTGCCTCCAAGCTATACCCTTTGTCTTTTATTTTGAAACAGGGTCTCGAACCTACGATCCTCCCATCTTAGCCTCTCAAGAACTGAGATTTCAGGCATGCACCACCACACCTGGCTGGTTCTAGGTCTTTATTGTTACTAATTCTCTAATTGTCCCTTTCCTTCTCACAAGACCTTACGCCCAGTTTCCTGCCACACACAAAATTATGTCTGAGAACTGGGCATATGCCTGGAATTCCAGTACTTGGGAGACTGAGACGGGAAGACCACAGGTTTGAGGCCAGCCTCTGCAACTTAAGTGAGGCTGTTAGCAAAACAAAACAAAACAAAACAAAAAAACAACAAAACAGGACTGGGGGTATAACTTGGAGGTAGAACACACACAAAATTAGGTCTGGGAACCTGGCATCTAGGCGTTCTGTCTCTTCCAGAAACATCCACGGCACTATTCCCCAAACCGGCCTCCGGACCTCCTCTCCCTGACAACGTCCACAGCCACGCCGTGGCGCCTGGCCTACCGCCCGCCCTCAGCGGCCCCGGCTCCACCGCTCACCTTGTACAGCTTGGGCTGGGGCGGCCAGAAGTCGTCGGGCACGTGCTGCTTGATCTCAGAGGGCTCCCCACCCAGAGCCTCCCAGAACTCGGGGGGCTCCTGGCCCTGCACCAGCAGCAGGATCTCCGCCTTCCCCTTCCGCTCGTTCTTGTTAATTTTCTCTGCAAAGAGCCTGTGGACGGGACGCGCAGCCTTGAGCCCGGCCCGGGCCCCTTCTCGGCTGGCCCCCTCTCCCCTGCAAGACGCAGAGCCCCCGGTACCTGGCTTTGGTGGTGCTGCTCAGCGTGGCCTGGGCCCCGCGCCACACGTAGATGTCCAGTCCTCGGTCCAGCAGGAACACGAACCTGGGCGGGAGACTTCTTTTAGAAGAACCCAAACCTGGCCCTCCCCTAGGCAGGGAGGAGGCGGAAGCAGACACCCCCACGTCACATCATGGGGCTCACCTTGGGTCCAGAGAGGCCCCCTTGAGGGGCACGGGCTCCAGCTTGACGTTCTTTTTGCCGTACACGCGGTACATCCTGGGGACCGGGGAAAGAGAGTGAACACCGAGGGGCCAACGTGCCCCTAACCCTGGCCCCTCCGGCCCTCCCCAGCAGAGTCCAGGGGTCGGCGTCCCCCGCGCCCTCCCTCACCTGGTCATGTAGTGCGTCTCCTCCACGGTGTAGAAGCCACTGGCGGTCCCGCCCTCGATGTACGAGATGTCATTGTCGAACACCTATGCAAATGGGGGGATGTCTCATTAAGCTGCCCCCTCCCCCCACTGAATACCCTATCAGGCTGGGCACCCCATTATCAGGTTACTGGGGGCCACAGATCCATGATGAGGCTAAAATAAGTCCGCCTAGCAGGTGCAGTGGTGTGCGCCTGGCATTCCAGTACTTAGGAGGCTCAGAAGGATTGCAGGTTTGAGGCCAGCCTCGGCAACTCAGTCAGACCCTACTTCAAAATAAATAAGGCCAGGTGTGGTGGCACATGCTTGTCATCCCAGCATTTAGGAGGCTGAGACAGGAGGATAGGGGTTTGCAGGTTTGTGGCTATAGCCCCAGCCCTTTTTACTTTTTTTTTTTTGTGTGGGTCTGGGGATGGAAACCAGGGGCATTTGACCTCCAAGCTACACCCCCTGTCCTATTTTTTATTCTTTATTTTGAAACCAGGTCTCACTGAGTTGCAGAGAGCCTCACTAAGTAGCTGAGGCTGTCCGTGAACCGCGATCCTCTGGTCTCAGCCTCCCGAATGCTGGGATTACAAGCGTGTGCCACCACACCCGGATATTTTTACTTATTTTTGCAGTACTGGGGGTGGAACCCAGGGGCATTCGACCTCTGAGCTACACCCCCGCCCCCATTTTTTATTTTTTACTTTGAAACAGGATCTCACTGAGTTGCAAAGGGCCTTACTAAGTAGCTGAGGATGGCCACGAACTGGGATCCTCTGGTCCCAGCCTCCCAAATGCTGGGATGACAAGCGTGCACCATCACACCCAGCTTTATGTTTTTTTTTTATTTTTATTTTGAAACAGGGTCTTGCTAAATCACTGAGGCTAGCCACAAACCTGCGATCCTCCTGTTTCAACCTCCCAAGTACTGGGATTACAGGGAGTTATGGGCATGTGTGGCCGCACCCGGCACTTTGGCCGCCTTTGCTCACCCAGGACGGCAGCCTGCCATCTGTCTTGAGTCCTGCTGATCACCCAGGACCCCAGCATCTTTTCTTTCTTTTTTTTGGCAGTACTGGAGTTGGAACCCAGTAGCATTCTACCTCCGAGCTATGCCCCCAGCCCTATTTTTTATTCTTTATTTTGAAACAGGGTCTCACTGAGTTGCAAAGGACTTAAGTAGGTGAGGCTGTCCACAAACCTGGATCCTCCTGTCTCAGCCTCCCACGTACTGGGTATTCTTTATTTTTTTGGTGGTACTGGGGGTGGAACCCAGGGGCTTTTCTACCTCCGAGCTATACTCCCAGATCTATTTTATATTTTATTTGGAAACAGGGTCTCACTAAGTTGCTGAGAGCCTCACTAAGTAGCTGAGGCTGGCTCTGAACCTGTGCGATCCTCCTGTCTCAGCCTCCCAAGCGTTGGGATTACAAGCGTGCGCCACCACGCCCGGCTGGTATTCTTTGTTTTTTGAAACGGTCTCACTGAGTTGCAGAGGGCCTCACTAAGTAGCTGAGGCTGTCCGCAAACTCTGATCCTGTCTCAGCCTCCCGAATGCTGGGATCACAGGCCTGTGCCACCGTGCCCGGCCCAGCAGCTTTGGTGCCGGCTCCGCCCGCCTGCCTCCAGCCGCTCACTGCCCTGCCCCAGCACCAGCTCCCGGCCGCCCTGCACCCTCGCAGGGCATCACCTGCAGGAACTCCTTGCTCTCGTCGCCCATCTCCTCCCGCACGGTGCGGCACTCGGCGCCCAGGTAGTTGCGCAGGTTGACGGCGTGGATGGCGGAACAGGCCTTCTTGTCCAACGTGGCCTCCCCGCCAATCCAGTAATAGATCTCCCAGTTCAGGGAGCCGCTGTCGTCCAGAAAGGTCTGGAAACCAAGATGGGGGCGGGAGAGTGCTCCTGGGGCCGCCCTGGCTTCCCGGCCCCAGGGAAGCACTCTGCCTCCACCTCGCCTCCCCACACGGAGCCGGACACGGGGCTCCGGCCACCCGAGGGTTGGCGCATGCGGGGCCGGCCCTCACCTTGAGCACTATGTAGCAGTCCGCCTCGTAGAACTTGCCGTGGAAGGCTTCCTCCACCAGCACGGGCACGAAGTTCTCGATCTGCCAGATGGTCAAGCCCGGCAGCTGGCCCACGTCCTCCGTGAAGAACTCCGAGTAGTCCAGGCGCGGCTTCTCCAGGCCTTGGTCCCAGCGCCGCGCCCTGCCCCCAGGGGCCCGGGCGTCCACGCTCTCCTGGGGGGACAGTCGCCGTGCGTGGCTGTTTCCGTGAAGCCGCTCCGGCTGGCCTCGGCTCGCAACCGCAGGGCCTTTGCACGGGCTGTTGTCCGTGCCCAGGGCCCTCTCTCCCTCTTGGGCTGGGCTGGGTGACTCCATCTGCCTTAGCAGTGCACGGGCCAGCCACCCTGTCCCGGCTCACCTCCTGCTTTTTGTTCTTCTCCTGCGCCACATCCGACATGCCCTTCAGCACCTGCTTGGCCTGGTCATCCTGGGCCGAGTCCTTGCGCCTCCGCAGCCGCATCTTGCGAGCCAGGGGGTCCTTGGGCCCGCTCCCTGCTTAGGGAAGAGCCCAGCAGCTGAGCCCTGGCTGGGCCGGCCAATCCCACGCCACGTGGCCAGAGAGCCGCATCCCACCCATCTTACGGACGGGCAAGTTGAGGCCCAGAGAGGCACCCAAGCTCACCAGCCGCCGCCGCTGCCGCCACGGTGGCAGGGGAGGCGCCGGCCAGCCGCAGCTGATTCTGCAGCGAGAAGTCGATGTTGTACCACTCGGCAGCGTGGTCGGCGGGCTTGGGTGGCATGACCAGGTTGGGGTTCTCCCGCACGTCCAGGACCTGCCGGGGGTCGGGGTGCAGAGCAGGCGTGAGCCTGGCTTTCAGCTCCTGTCTGCGGCGGGGCCAGGGTTCTTGTCCCAGCCACCTCTGGGGCTTAAAAGACGATGTCAAGGGTACTTGGGACACGGACGAAGCCCCCGTTTATCCTGCCGGCACACAGGCACGCAGGAAGCCTCTGCAGGCTCCCTTACACCCCTTGTTTTTGGTGCTAGTATTAAAGCCAGGGGCATTCTACCCCCCAGCCGCAGCTACACCCCTAGCCCTATTTTTTATTCTTTATTTTGAAGCAGGGTCTCACTGAGTTGCAGAGGGCCTCACTAAGTAGCTGAGGCTGTCTGCAAACCGCGATCCTCCGGTCTCAGCCTCCCAAATGCTGGGATTACAAGCGTGCGCCACTACGCCCGGCTTCAGTTCTTTTATTTTGAAACAGGGTCTAAGCTGCTGAGGCTGGCCTTGAACCTGGGATGCTCCTGCCTCGGCCTCCTAAATACCAGGATTACAGGTGTGCACCTCCATGCCCGGCTCCTCACACTACTCTGGGCCATCTTTTCTGAGCCCTCCCCGCGCTTGGCACAGACCCACACACACCTCAATCTCTGTTAGGAAATGGATGGCCTCCGGCAGGGTCACCAGGCGATTCTTGTTCAGGACGAGTTTCCTCAGCTTGGGGCACCTGTAAGAATGGGACCAGTCAGGGTGTGTGTCTAGGTGGTGACAGGGGTGGGGGTGAGGGAGAAATCCAGTCCTGGGGGGGGCTGCAGGCAGGGCTGGAGGACAGAGGGAGGAGGTGTCCTCCATCTTTTTTTTTTTTTTTTTTTTTGTGGTACTGGGGGTGGAACCCAGAGACTTTCTACCTCTAGGCTATACTCCCAGACCTATTTTTTATATTTTATTTGGAAACAGGGTCTCACTAAGTTGCCGAGAGCCTCACCAAGTAGCTGAGGCTGGCTTCGAACCTGCGCGATCCTCCTGACTCAGCCTCCCAAGCGCTGGGATTGCAAGCGTGCGCCACCACGCCCGGCTTCCTATCTGGGGTCTTCTCCCCACGGGGCCCCATTCCCGCCCAGCCCAGCGCGGCCCGGCCCGGGCACCTGCAGATGCTCTCGGGAATCAGTTCCAGGTTGTTGTCCGCGGCCAGGAACTCCTCCAGGCTGGTCAGTTTGCCGATGCCCGAGGGCAGCCCGTCAAAGTCCAGCTTGTTGGAGTTCAGGTAGAGCCTCTTAAGCTTGGTCAGCTTGCAGATGGCCGACTAGGGACAGGGGCGGGGAGGGTGCTCAGGGTTGGGCCGGGCCGGCCTCCCCGCCGCCCCCCACCCGCCGGCCCCGGGACGCACGGGCAGCGAGGTGAGCTGGTTGCGGGACAGGTTGAGGGTCTCCACGTGCACCCACTGGTCGATGCAGAGGGACAGCTCCGGGATCTGGTTGCTGCTGAGGTTGAGGCGGCGCAGGCTGGGCAGCGTGTACAGACACTCGGGCACGCGCGTCAGGTCGTTGCAGGACAGGTCCACGTCTGGGGAGGGCGGCGGGCGGGTCAGCAGGGCCCCGCCCCAGTGGGAACCCCGCGGCTATCAGCTAGGGCACCTCCCTGAGCCAGCTTCTCCAGATGGCCGGGCTTTGGGGTTTGGAAGATAGTTTACGGGGAGGACAGGGCGGCCCAGCGGCAGCGGGGCTGCGAGCAAACCCGGTGAGCTCCCAGAGGGGGCGGCCGGCCCCGAACCCTCTGCTCCTTCCTGGGGCTGGAGACCAGGAATCCTAGACCCTTCCATAAGGTATTCCCAGGCCACTGTGACCCTTTCACAGTGGGTGGATCTGGGCATAAAGTTAGTGCCTTTTTATTTTTGGTACTAGGGATGGAACCTGGGGGCCATTCTACCTCCCAGCTACACCCTCAGCCCTAAACTGGGGATGCATCCCAGGGACATCCTACCTCTGAGCTATACTTCCAGCCCTATTTATTTTTCATTTATTTATTTATTTATTTATTTATTATTTTGGTTTTTTTTTTATTTTTTGTGGTTCTGGGGTTCCTGGAAGCCCTTCTAACTTAGGGCTACACTCCCAGACCTATTTTTATATTATTTTTTATTTGGAAACAGGGTCTCTTAAGCCAGAGTGGCTGGCTTCGAACCTGCGCGATCCTCCTGTCTCCGCCTGCCTCCCAAGCGCGGGGATTACAAGCGTGCGCCACCACGCTCGGCTGACATTGAACTCTTGATTCTCCTATCTCAAAATCTCACACCAGCAAGCTTGGCTACCCCTGGTCCTTTTTATTTATTATTTTATTTGTTTACTTTTTGCAGTGCTGGGGATTGAACCCAGGGGTGTTCTACTTCTGAGCTACACCGCAGCCTTATTTTTTATCCTTTATTTATTTATTTATTTTGGTGGTACTGGGGTTCCTGGAAACTCTTCTACCTCTGGGCTATACTCCCAGACCTATTTTTTATACTTTTTAAATTTGGAAACAGGGTCTCTTAAGCTAGTTCGGCTGGCTTAGAATCTGCGCGATACT
Organism: Muscardinus avellanarius; assembly: GCF_963383645.1. Classification (NCBI taxonomy): domain Eukaryota; kingdom Metazoa; phylum Chordata; class Mammalia; order Rodentia; family Gliridae; genus Muscardinus; species Muscardinus avellanarius. Next base: position 5,668,447 of record NC_137802.1, on the reverse strand, counting down.
CCTGTCTCCGCCTCCCAAGCGCGGGGATGACAAGCGTGCGCCACCACGCCTGGCTTATCCTTTATTTTGAAACGGGGTCTTGCTAGGTTGCTGAGAGTCTACTTTCTTTTTTTTTTTTTTTCTTTTGGTGGTACTGGGGTTCCTGGAAGCCCTTCTACCTCCGGGCTACACTCCAGACCTAATTTTACATTTTTATTTGGAAACAGGGTCTCCTAAGCCAGCGCTCGCAGCTGGCTTCGAACCTGCGCGATCCTCCTGTCTCCCCCTCCCAAGCGCGGGGATTACAAGCGTGCGCCAACCCGCCCGGCAGTCTCTCTACTTTCTGAGGCTGTCCTCAAATCTGAATCTGTGATCTTCCTGTTTCAGCCTCCCAAGGACTGGGATTTATAGCAGTGCCATCATGCCCGCCTTATTATTATTTTTGTTGGAATTGGGAATTGAACCCAGAGGCATTCTATCTCTGAGCTAAACCCCAGCCACATTTTATTTCTTATTTTGAAAGAGGGTCTCAGCCTGGTGTGGTGGCGCATACTTGAAATCTCAGCATTTGGGAGGCTGAGACAGGAGAATCGTGGCTTGTGGACAGCCTCAGCTACTGAGTGAGGCTCTCAGCTACTTAGTGAGACCTTATTTCCAAATAAAGTATAAAATAGGTCTGGATATATAGCGTGGAGGTAGAAAAGCCCCTGGGTTCCACCCCAAGTCCTACCAAAAAATAAAATAAATAAACTGCTAGCTGGGCGTGGTGGCGCACGCTTGTAATCCCAGCATTTGGGAGGCTGAGACCTGGAGGATCGCAGTTCGCAGACGGCTTCAGCTACTTAGTGAGGCCCGCTGCAACTCAGTGAGACCTGGTTTCAAAATAAAGAATAAAAAATAGGGCAGGGGGTGTAGCTCGGAGGTCAAATGCCCCTGGGTTCCATCCCCAGACCCACAAAAAAAAATAAATAAATAAAAAATAAAAAATAAACTGCTGAGGCTGAACCTCCTGTCTCAACCTCCCAAGTACTGGGATAACCGGTACGCTCCTCCGCACCCGGCTATGAGCCGCATCAGTAGCAAAGGGGCAGCCGGGCATGGTGGCGCACACTTGTAATCCCCGCACTCGGGAGGCTGAGACAGGAGGTTCGCAGAGGTTCGAAGCCAGCCTCAGCTACTTAGTGAGGCTCTCAGCAACCTAGTGAGACCCTGTTTCCAAATAAAATATAAAATAAAATGGTTATGGAAGTATAGCCCAGAGGTAGAAAGCCTCTGGGTTCCACCCCCAGTACCAAAAAAAAAAAGAAGAAGAAGCAAAGGGGCCCCTGCGGCGTCCCCAGGGCGGTACCCACCTGCCAGGCTGCTCAGGCCCTCCAGGCTGGTGGGGAGGTTGCTCTGGGTGCGTTGTGTATTCCTTAGGTGCAGGGTCTGCAGTGCTGTCATGGCCGGGAGCTGCCTGCGGGGACCACATGCAGCATCAGCACCAGTAAACCGCTTCCTGGGCCCCGGGGAGGGGGGGACAGGCGCGGCCGGCGCTTGGGGGGCGCGCACCGGAGCTGGGCGTGCAGCAGCGGGTTCCCGTTGAGCACCAGCGTCTGCAGGTGGACCAGGCGGCGCATCTGGGGCGGCAGGCTCTCCAGGCGGTTCTCGCTGAGGTCCAGGTACAGCAGGTCGGTGAGGTTGATGAACAACTGGTTGGGGATGGTGTCGATGCTGCGGGGGGGGGGGTGTCACTGTCAGTGCCAGGCAGTCCCCGGAGGCCCCCCGGGGTGCCCGCCTGCCCGCGCACCTGTTATGGCTGAGGTTGAGAACCAGCATGTTCTTGGCGGTCTCCAGCTCCCGCGGGCACTCGGTCAGCTGGTTGTAGCTCAGATCCTGGGCGGAGGGGGGCAGGCCCGGGTCAGTCAGGGTATCCCCAGCCCTCGGGGCTCTGCCACGCTCAGGGGCCACCGTGGGCAGAGAGGATGAGGGCCGGAGGGAGACGGGATCGCGGGAGGAAAGGTGCCCGGGTTACAGGGACTGACTCCCTGAGTGACCTCGGGCGTGGTGCGGTGCGACAGACTGGCTCAATCGGGATGGCCGCTGAGTCCGTTCGGGACCGAATTATCTCAGAAAAGTGGACAAAGGTTTAGGTGGTAGTTCTGCAGCCACTTATCTGCAGCGATTCTTTCCCTTTTATGAAATAAACTCCTTTAAGTTCCTATTCACGGCGCTAAATGTGGAGATTCCTCTCTGGGAAAGAATCTGACATGGACCCATGCTTCTTGGGAATTGCTGCAGATAAGTCGCTACAGAAGTGCGTCCCACTGTAAGCCTCAGTTTCCCCCTCTGGAAAGTGAGAGGACGGTCCTAGGTGGGGGCGGAGTGGTTGGCAGGTGGGAACCACTGACCAGGACCGAGAGGTCGTCCAGCTTGAAGATGTCGTCGGGGACTCCGGAGTTCTTCAGGCAGTTGGCTCGAGCTACGATGGCCTGGGGAAAAGCCGCGGGAGTCCATGATTCCCGGGGTCCAACCCCAGGAAGAAGCAGAGGCCAGGACGCCCGAGTGCTCTCTCGCCCCTGGCTCCTATTTAAACCTCAGAGCCCAACTCGGAGATGCTCAGGAATCCCTCCTATTTTTTTTTTGGTACTGAGGACCAAACCCAGGGGTGTTCTACCTCTGAGCTACATCCCCCATTACTTTTATTATTTTTAATTTTTATTTATTTATTTTTGCAGTACTGGGATGGAATTCAGGGGTATTCTACCTTCAAGCTATACCACCAGCCCTACTCTTTCTTTCTTTCTTTCTTTCTTTCTTTCTTTCTTTCTTTCTTTCTTCTTTCTTCCTCTCTCTATCTCTTTCTCTTTTTCTTTCTGCAGTACTCGGGATGGAACCCGGGAGCATTTTACCTCTGAGCTACATCCCCAACACTATTTTTTTGTGTGTGTGGTACTGGGGGTAGAACCCAGGGGCTTTTCTACCTCCAGGCTATGCTCCCAGACCTAATTTACATTTTATTTGGAAACAGGGTCTCACTAAGTTGCTGAGAGCCTCACTTAGTAAGTAGCTGAGGCTGGCTTTGAACCTGAGCGATCCTCCTGTCTCAGCCTCCCAAGCACTGGGATTACAAGCATGCGCCACCACGCCTGGCTATTTTATTCTTTCTTTATTTATTTATGTATTTATTTTTTTGGTATTGGGGATGGAACCCAGGGGCATTCTGCCTTTGAGTTACACTCCTGGCCCCATTTTTCCTTCTTTATTTTGAAACAGGGTCTCACTGAGTTGCAGAGGGCCTCACTAAATAGCTGAGGCTGTCTGCGAACCGCGATCCTCCTGTCTCAGCCTCCTGAATGCTGGGGTTCCAAGCGTGAGCCACCACGCCTGGTTTTTCGGGTTCCTTTATACAGGGCATAACCGTAGCCTCTCAGGACAAGGGGCCCCTGTTGTAGCACCTGGGTCCCTAAGCCCAACACAGTGCAGAGGGGCACGGATGGTGGCGGCCCCGGGGCCTGGTTCCACCCTCAGGCCTGCTTGGGGACTTACCCGCAGGGAAGGAAGGCTGGACAGGTCTCCGTGAAGCGTGGTCAGGTTGTTATGGCTCACAGACAAGTGTTCCTGGGCCGGCCGGAAGAGGGGAGCAGAGTGTTAGCATAGCGGGTGGCATGTCCAGGCCCGTGTCCGCCTCCACCACTGCGCTATACGCAGGACAGATGTGCCGTCCACCTGTGCAGCCTCCCGCCCCTCCAGACCGGGCTTCTCCTCATATTCCTCTCATGCTCAAAGTTCTCCGCGTACTTTTTTTTTTTTTTTTTTTGCGGGTCTGGGGATGGAACCCCGGGGGCATTCTAGCTCCGAGCTACACCCCCAGCCCTAATTTTTAAGTTTTCATTTTGAAACAGGGTCTCACTGAGTTGCAGAGGGCCTCACTAAGTAGCTGAGGCTGGCCGCGAACCGCGATCCTCCTGTCTCAGCCTCCCGAGTGCTGGGATGACAAGCGTGCGCCGCCACGCCTGGCTCCTCTGACCCGTCCCACCCAAAGGACCCTCCTTCCCTGGCCCGCCGCTCACCAGCTTCTGCAGGGCGGCCAGCTCCTCCGGCAGGTAGCAGAGGCCCGTGCGGTTCAGCTTTAGCCATCGCAGGCTGGTCATGGCCTTGACATTCTCAGGGAAGTAGCCGCCCTGTGTGTGTGTGGGTGTCACCGTGAGAACCAGGGGCGTCTCTGGGGAGCCAGAGACAACTCCCCAGTGGGGAAACCCTGGACAAATCATCTTCTCGTTCTGTGCCTCGATTCCCTGTCCAACAAACTGGACTAGTAAAAGCCCCCTCGTGACAAACGCCTGGGTCTAAGGTCTGTTGCTCGCTGAACCTCAAGACCTGGGACAGACATCCCGGAACCCCGCTTTGTCATCAGCTCTACTAACGTTCCCTTGGTTGGGGGTCCCCTTGGCCATGTCCAGAACCCCCCGCAATGCGGAGGCCCCAGCTCCCTGTCCTGAAAGACACCTCCTCACCTTTTTTTTTTTTTTTTTTTGTGGTACTGGGGATGGAACCCAGGGTCATTCTACCTCTAAGCTACACCCTTAGCCCTAATTTTTTCTTTTTTTGTGTGTATGTGGTACTGGGAGTAGAACCCAGGGGCTTTCTACCTCCAGGCTATACTCCCAGACCTATTTCATATTTTATTTGGAAACGGTCTCACTGAGTTGCTGAGAGCCTCACTAAGTAGCTGAGGCTGGCTTCGAACCTGCGCGATCCTCCTGTCTCAGCCTCCCAAACACAGGTATTACAAGCGTGCGCCACCACGCCCAACTTATTCTTTATTTATTAATTTTTTTGTGGGTCTGGAGATGGAACCCAGGAGCCTTCTACCTCTGAGCTATACCCCCAGCCCTATTTTTTATTCTTATTTATTTATTTATTTATTTAGTGGTACTTGGGAATGGAGCCCTGGGGCTTTCTACCTCCGGGCTATACTCCCAGACCTGCTTTATATTTTATTTGGAAACAGGGTCTCACTAAGTTGCTGAGAGCCTCACAAGTAGCTGAGGCTGGCTTCAAACCTGCGCGATCCCCTTGTCTCAGCCTCCCAAGCGCGGGAATTACAAATGTGCACTACCATGCCCAGCTGTTATTCTTTATTTTAATTTTATTTATTTTTTTATTTATTTTTGGTGGTACTGGGGTTCCTGGAAACCCTTCTACCTCCGGGCTACACTCCCAGACCTATCTTTTAAAATATTTTTATTTGGAAACAGGGTATCTTAAGCCAGCAGCGCTGGCTTAAGACCTGCGAGACCTCCTGTCTCCGCCTCCCAAGTGCTGGGATGACAAGCGTGCGCCACCACGCCCGGCTATAGTCTTTATTTTTATTTTTTTGGTGGTACTAGGGTTCCTGGAAGCCCTTCTACCTCCGGGCTACACTCCCAGATTTATTTTTACATTTTTATTTGGAAAGAGGTTCTCCTAAGGCAGCCCACGCGGCTGGCTTCGAACCTGCGCAATCCTCCTGTCTCTGCCTCCCAAGCGCGGGGATGACAAGCGTGCGCCACCACGCCCGGCTTATAGTCTTTATTTTTAAAACAGGGTCTCACTGAGTTGCGAAGGGACCCACTAAGTAGCTGAGGCTGGCCACAAACTGCGATCCTCCTGTCTCAGCCTCCCGAATGCTGGGATTCACCACCTCACCCCTTCGAACCCATTCATTCACCCCCCATATTCCGGCGGGCACCTGCCGCCCCTGGCCCTGGGACAGGGAGTCTGAGACAGCCTGGCCTACAGAGCTTGGGCTGGTGTCCCCTCCCACTACGGCCACATTCCCGCCTGGTGACTCAGAATTTCCCGGGGCCGCAGGTAAAGATGGTGGGGATGGAGGCAGGGAAAGCGGTGAGGTCTCCAGCACTTGGGATCAGCGGTGCAAGCACCCAGGAGAGCCTCCCGCCGCCATCAGCCACACCCAACACCGGCCACACCCTCCCGCCAGCTCCTCCCCCTCTGCCCTCACAGGGCTCAAGTCTTTCTGTTTTTGGTAGTTGTAGTACTGGGGACCTAGCCCAGGGGCACTCCACCTCTGAGCTCTACCATAGCCCGATTTTTATTTTTATTACTTTGAGACAGGGTCTCCCTAATTTGCTCAGGCTGACCTCAAATCTACAATTTTCCAGTCTTACTCTCCCAAGGACTGGGATGACAGGCAAGTGCCACGGGCCCGGCTCCGCCCGTGGTTGTGTGTGTGTGTGTGTGTGTGTGTGTGTGTGTGTCACTGGGGTTTTCTATCTCTAAGCCACACCCCTACTTTTATTTTATTTTTGCAGTACTGGGAATTGAACCCAGGGACATTATATCTCTGAGCTACACCCCTAGTCGTATTTTTTATTTTTATTTTTTATTTTTTATTTTGGTACCGGGGATGGAACCCAGGGTATTCTACCTCCGAGCTACACCCCCAGTCCTTTTTTTTTTTTAATTTATTCTTCATTTTGAAACAGGGTCTAAGTTGCCGAGGGCCTCACTAAGTAGCGGAGGCTGAGGACGAAAACCTTCCATCCTCCCCTCTCAACCTCCCAAGTACTTACTGTGACTACGAGGGTGTGCCACCACGCCCAGCTCCCACCCTATTTTTTATTCTTATTTGGTGGTACTGGGGATGGAACCCAGGGCCACCCTACCTCCGAGCTACACTCCCAGCCCTATTTTTTAAAAATTCTTTATTTTGAAACAGGGTCTAGCGGAGTTGCAGAGGGCCTCACTGAGTAGCTGAGGCTGCCCACCGGCCCCATCCTCCGGTCTCAGCCTCTCAAGTACTGGGATGACAGTTTGCAGGCCACCCCGGGGTGGGGGCTCCGGCCCGATCTGGTATTCTTCATTTTGGAACAGGGTCTCACTGAGCTGCAGAGGGCCTTGCCAAGTTGCTCCCTGCGTTTTTGCCCCAGGGGCCCGCCTGGGGGGGGGGGCTGGTCTCTGGCTGAGTCCATCGGGGCTCGGGGAGCCCCCCAACCTGGCACCCCAGCCCCATAGACCTGGCCTCCCTGCGTCCTCGGCCTTCTATGGGGGAGCACCCAGGCTCGGGGAGGGGAAGCAGCTGGCCCAGGACCTCGCCCATGGGCGCGGTGGACCGGGCCGGGCGGGACCGGGCCGGGCCCCCCGGGAGCCGTACCCATGGGCCCCGCGGCCCGGGGCGGCTCGGCTCACCTTGAAGTCGTTGCCGCTGAGGTCCACGCCGCGCACGAACGGCAGCACCCCGGTGGCCTCCATGGCGGCGCCGCCGTCGCTGCCGGGCGGGTTCCGGGCGGCCCCAGAGCCCGGGCAGGGCGGCGCCGGCCCCGCCCCTTTAACCCGCTCGCGCCCGGCAGAGCGAGATTTTTATTTTTATTTTTATTTTTTTGCAGTATGAGAGGTGGAACCCAGGGCCATTCCACCTCCGAGCGACACCCCCAGCCTTACTTTTTATTCTTTATCTGGAAACAGGGTCTCACTGAGTGGCAGAGGGCCTCGCTAAGTAGCTGAGGCTGTCCGCGAACCGCGATCCTCCTGTCTCAGCCTCCTGAATGCCGGGATGACAAGCGTGCGCCACCACGCCCGGCCTGTTTAGCTTCTTTATTATTATTATTATTATTATTATTATTGATTATTATTATTATTATTGCGGATCTGGGGATAGAAACCAGGGGCATTCGACCTCTGAGCTACACCCCTTGCCCTATTTTTTATTTTTTGAAACCGGGTCTCACTGAGTTGCAGAGGGCCTCACTAAGTAGCTGAGGCTGTCCGCGAACCGCGATCCTCTGCTCTCAGCCTCCCGAATGCTGGGATGACAAGCGTGCGCCACCGCGCCCGGCTCTGTTTAGCTTCTTTATGGATTTGTCGCGTGCACTGGGAGACGAGCATCCCTCTGGGTCCTGTGCTCCTAGGGCAGGAAGGTGCCCGGTTAAATGAGCCACAGCCTTCTAGGCTCGGGCACAGGGCTCTGGCGTCCTCGGGAAAGCCGAGGCCTGGGAGAATGGCCCGCACAAGGTCGCAGGGTCTGGCTCTTTCCCCACTTTTTGTGCCCGTGGGCCCAGATGGGTAATTATGAGACCGCCAGGCAATCTCGCAGAGGCGACCTAAATCTTTAGATAAACCTGGATAAATCCGCAAATCGTGCTTGCAAATCTTTTTCCCAGTCCCCAGAGGGAACACGGCACAGATTTCTCCAAACGGAGACCCCCCCCATGACAAGCGCAGCGGAGTCACCAGAGGGCCAAAGCCAAGTCACTCAACCTGGCCCATCGCCCTATGGCAGGGTCGAAAGGCGGCTCTGCGCCTTTAAATCCGGAATGCGTCGGCGAGTCCCGCCCCCGGGGGAGCGTGCAGACGGCGAAGGGGCGTGGCCTGCTTGCCATTGGCTGAACCGCGCAGTATTTTGGAAGGTGTGCGCGGAGCCGAGCGCTCTGATTGGATCGGGGGCCTGCTCGTCTGCGCGCCTCGGGTCGGCGGCGGCCCGGCGCCTCGGCGTTCGCTTCCCGGGTCCTCCGCGTTCCATTCTCCAGGCGGGTCCGGGCTCCAGGCCCCGGCGGGCCCGCTGCGTCCGGGGATCGGTGCTGGGACGCAGGTAAGGGCGCAGCGCGGTGGGCAGGCTCCGGGGTCACCAGCCCCAAGCGCCTCTGGAACGCAGGTCGGGGGCGTGGTCACGGTCACAGCCGGGGAGGAGGGGCCTCGGGGCCCGAAGACCCGGGTTCGAATCCCAGCCCGATCCCTAAATGTTTGGGGACGCTGCGCTTGATCTCTTGGGTCCGGGCGTCCGCTCCTAAGAGTGGGGTGGCCACAGCCCCGCCTTCGGCCAGCTCTGGCCCAGAGCTCGGCGGAGGAGAACAGGCGCCAGCTGGGGTTATTTTTAACCACCCACTCCCCCTTCCCTGGAGGTGGCAGGCCGCGGGCTGTGGCCTGCGCGACCCCTCCAGGGGCAGAGCAGAGTCCCGGCTTAGACAGGCGCTGGAATGTTTTAAAGGGTTTGCAAAGGTGGGTTGTGGGTCCTAACAGGGGTGGTGGCAGTATTGATCTCCGAGGCACCCATGAGGAAGCAGAAACAGGCTCAGGGTCACTGTGGGTCACCTGGCTGGCCGCTCACCCGGCCGGGCACCGGGGTTGGGTCTGGTTTATAATCCCGTCCAAGTGGGCAGGTGTCCGGCTGAGTCACACAGGCTTTCTTTAGCTGCTCCGGGCACCCTGTCTCCTGGTCACTGGGCCCAGTGGGCAGGGCAAAAGTCCTTGGTGTCTGGTGGCTTTGACCTCATGGCTGGGTGGACTGGGCCCTGGGAGAGTTCTGCATCCACTTCCCAAGTGCCTCGCCCCTGACACACTTCGGGGCTGCTTACGTCCAAGCCTTCCTTGCCACTGATGGTACCGTCTTGACAGGTGAGCAAACAGGCCCTTCTCTGACACTTGGTGTCCTGGCAGCTGAGGATTCTTCCCTTTACCCCAACATTGTCTCAAGCCCCAGGCCCAGAGAGCCTTCTGTCCCGAGGCACTGGGCAGCCCTCTGGGGTCATCACCTCTAAGTTTACCATCTGTCTACCTCTGATTTGCACATACCTTTTTTTTTTTTTTTTCCAGTACTGGGAATGGGAGCCAGGGCCATTCTATCTCCAAGGTACACTCCTAGCCCTATTCTTCTTATTATTATTTTTTTGGTACTAGGGTGGAACCCAGGGGCTTTTCTATCTCCGGGCTATACTCCCAGACTTATTTTATACTTTATTTGGAAATAGGGTCTCACTACGTAGCTGAGACCCTCACTAAGTAGCTGAGGCTGGCTTTGAACCTGCGCGATCCTCCTGTCTCAGCCTCCCAGGCACTGGAATGATAAGTGTGCGCCACCACGCCCTCCTATTCTTTTGGCCTAGGCTTCCCAAGAAGGCCAGGAGCTGCCTGTCAATCGGCATACACCAGTCAGAGCGGAGCGAGGTGACCACCCTTGTCATCCCAGTATTTGGGCGGCTGAGACAGGAGGATCGCACAGGTTCAAAGCCAGCCTCAGCTACAGCTACTTAGTAAGGCTCTCAGCAACTTAGTGAGACTCTTATTTCCAAATAAAAATATAAAATAGGTCTGGGAGTAAAGCCCGGAGGTAGAAAGCTCCTGGGTTCCACCCCCAGTACCACCAAACAAAAAAATTAATAAAATAAAAATAAAGAGAATAAAAAATAGGGCTGGGGGTGTAGCTCGGAGGTAGAATGCTCCTGGGTTCCATCCCCAGTACCACATAAAAAAAAAATAAATAAAAAAATAAAGAAGAAGAAAGAAGCCGTTCCCTCCTGCCCACGCTGCCTTCTCCACCCCTCAGTTTTGCAGCGCTCCAGCCTCCCTTGCAGGCCGACCATGGCGGAGTTCTCCCAGCGGCGGGGAAAGCAGCGCAGCGACGAGGCCCTGGGCAGCGCCGTGGACTTCCTTCTGGCCAATGCCCGCCTGGTCCTGGGCGTGGGGGGAGCCGCAGTGCTGGGCATCGCCACCCTGGCTGTGAAGCGGGTAAGGCCGGGCCGGGGGGTGCTGGGCAGGGCCTGCCGGAGGTTTCCAGAAGAGGAGGGCCTGGCAGGGGCTGCGGAGGGGCAGTGGGAGGGGCCCCCACCAGCTTTGCTATGGCTGCACAGGCTTTGCATGGCCTGATCGTGGTCTCTCTTCCTGTAGCTCATCGACAGGGCTGCCAGCCCTCGGGACGAGGACGATGCCAAGGGGGACGGCTGGAAGGAGCTGAGCCTGCTCAAGGCCGCGCCGCCCCCACAGCCCCGGCCCCCACCTGCCGCCCTCAGCCAGCCCGTGCCGTGCCCAGCCCCCAGGCCCTCTGCCCTTGGTGAGTGGCACCCCTGCCCCTCTCATGCGGGTGGCTTCCCCTTGGGGTGGGCCGTGTCTGGGAGATGCAGCCCAGGCTCTGCCACCAAGTGGCTCTGCGGCCCTCAGCAAGTCTTCACTGCTGACTGAGGGATCCTGGCTGTGTGTGTGTGTGTGTATGTGTGTTACTGAGGGTGCAACCCAGGGGCTTTTCTACCTCCGGGCTACACTCTCAGACCTATTTTATATTTTATTTGGAAACAGGGTCTCACTAAGTTGCTGAGTGCCTCACTAAGTAGCTGAAGCTGGTTTCTAACCTGTGCGATCCTCCAGTCTCAGCCTCCCAAGCGCTGGGATTACAAGTGTGCGTCACCACGCCCAGCGGTGCTGGGGTGGTACCCAAGGACTCACACAAGAGCTGTCCTGCAGACCTCCTCCTGCTTTTGCTTTCCCACTTTCTACTTGCATAAAGCAGCACCCAGTGTCAGGGGGAACCTCAGATAGGGAAACTGAGGCCCGGAGACAGGCAGGACCTGCCTTCCGCCCTCCACTGGAGGCCCTCAGCTGTAGAGCCTGATGTGGGGACTCTGGGCCAGTGAGACTCTGGCAGCCAGTGCCTGCTGTCGTGTGCTTCTCTGTGGCAGGTTCAGCGAGGGCGAGGCCTGTGATGTCACGGAGCGAGTGATCAGTCAAGTTCCTTTAACTTGCCCCCCTGGTTGCTGATGTGTTCCCTGCTCCCGTCTCTTTGCAGAGGGGCCCACAGACGCAGGTCCTCGGCCGCCACCGCAGCTCAGCTCCCCCGCACCCCTGTGCCTGACCTTCCAGGAGAAGCTGCTGGCGTTTGAGCGGGACCATGTGGTTATCCCAGCGGCTCACCTGGCTTTGGCCAAACAGCTGGCCGGCGACATCGCCCTGGAGGTCCAGGCCTACTTGCACAACAAGTTCCCAGAACTGCCCTTCGGGGCGCTGGTGCCCGGCGGGCCGCTCTACGAGGGGCTGCCGGCCGGGGCCGCCGAGCGCGTGCGCCTCCTGGCGCCCCTGGTGCTGGAGCCGGGCCTGTGGACCCTGGTGCCCGGCGTGGACACCGTGGCCAGGGACCCTCGCTGCTGGGCCGTGCGCAGGACTCAGCTGGAGTTCCACCCCCGCGGGAGCAGCCCCTGGGACCGCTTCCTGGTGGGGGGCTACCTCTCCTCGCGTCTCCTGTTGGAGCTGCTCCGCAAGGCACTGGCCGCTTCCGTGAACTGGCCGGCCATCGGCGGCCTGCTCGGCTGCCTGATCCGGCCCAGCATGGCCTCGGAGGAGCTGCTGCTGGAGGTGCAGCATGAGCGGCTGGAGCTCACCGTGGCCCTGCTCCTGGCCGTCCCCGGGGCCGACCCTGACGACCGCCTCCTCCTGGCCTGGCCCCTCGAGGGGCTGGCGGGGAACCTGTGGCTTCAGGACCTGTATCCGATGGAGGCTGCCCGGCTGCGGGCCCTGGATGCCCGTGACGCTGGTGCACGCCGGAGGCTGCTGCTGCTGCTCTGTGCTGTCTGCCGAGGACACCCGGCCCTGAGGCGCCTGGGCCGGAGCCACGTGACCCAGGTGGTCCTGCGTCTGGGGGAGCAGGAGGCGGACTGGGCCGAGGAGGCCCTGGGGGAGCGCTTTCTGCAGGCTCTGGAGCTGCTCATTGGCAGCTTGGAGCAGGCCAGCCTGCCCTGCCACTTCAACCCCAGCGTGAACCTCTTGGACGGCTTGCGGGACGAGGAGATTGACGACGTTGGCTACGCGCTGTACAGCGGCCTGCAGGCGCCCGAGGGGCTGCTCTAGATGGGTGGGGGGCCAGGTGGCCAGCGTGTTTCCACCGCCCCTGCCCAGGGGTTTGCCGAGTGTGTTCTTTTGCTTTGCTTTTCATCAGAACAAATAAGGGTATACGTTACCTGGGCCCACGGTGGGCATATGCTGGGGCTGTGGCCGCCGGGCTCCCTGAGCCTGGGAGAGCTTGGGGCTCTGACCCCGGTGCGGCTTGGCGTGCCAGCCACTCCCTTGGGCGGCCCTGTGTGGCGACCCAGGGCCTTGGGTGCAGTTGATCACCAGCAGCGAATCCATGGAGAATGTGATATGGCTTCGAGAATCGCTGGCCAAGTGAAGGTCAGTTCCATTTTTCTGCCAAGAGAGGTATTTTTTTTCCTTTTTTTTTTTTTTGTAGTACTGGGACATTTTACCTCTGAGCTACACTTCTAGGCCTTTTTATTTTGAAACAGGGTCTTGCTGGATTGCTGAGAGCCTCACTAAGTTGCTGAGGCTGGCCTGGAACCTGTGATCCTCCTCTCTCAGGCCCCCCAAGCCTTGGGGTTAACTGGCGTGCACCACCACACCCAGTTCCTAGAGGGAAACTGACCACTCTTTGGGCGTCGTTCCATGGGGCTTTGGGGCTGTTGGAGGGTGGTGTTCTCTAGATGTCTTCTGTGTGTTTGGTTTCTTTGAGTTCTTCAGCTCTGCGGCAAGCTAGCTCTGGCCTGCACACCAGATACCTCAGGGAGGGGCCCCTGCCTTCCAGCCTGGTGAGTTTTTCTCTCCAGGCAGCAGAGGCCCCTGGGAGAGCCCCTGTGTTGCTAGGGAGGCTAAGGCTTAGCGCGGCTTCCCCTGCCCCAGCCAGGGCTAGCCCATAATAGTTGCTTCTGGGCCCCACCAGCAAGCAGAGGCCTCCTCCAGGGGGCCTGCGTGTGCACCTCCGGGTTCAGGAGCCATGCCCAAGTGCTGTGGGCCAGCAGCGAATCCTGACCTTGTGGCCTGGCTGAGGCAGCAACAGCGGGGGCTGGGAGGGAGGCTGCCTCCCCTTCTGAGGCCCCTCCAGTCTTTGGTATCTTCCCTGCTGAAACAAAGCTATGCCTTGAAGAATGTGAGCAGGAATAAAATGAAAAAGTTCTGTGTGTGTGACTCTTGCTAGGGAAGGGGGTCTGGCCCCTTCCAGGGCAGCCGTTGCAGTCCTCTGAGCCTTGAGGCTTGGCAAGAGAGCCTGAAATCAGCCTGGAGGTAGAAGGAGTTATTTTTATTTCTTTATTTTTATTTTTATTTTTTTGGCGGGTCTGGGGGTGGAACCCAGGGGCGTTTGACCTCCGAGCTACACCTCCTACCCTATTTTTTATTCGTTATTTTGAAACCGGGTCTCACTGAGTTGCAGAGGGCCTCACTAAGTAGCTGAGGCTGTCTGCGAACCGCGATCCTCCGGTCTCAGCCTCCCAAATGCTGGGATTACAAGCGTGCGCCACCATACCCGGCTTAGAAGGAGGTATTTTTAAAACGTAGGGTTGCCGGGCGTGGTGACGCACGCTTGTAATCCCTGTGCTTGGGAGGCTGAGACAGGAGGATCATGCAGGTTCGAAGCCAGTCTTGCTGGCTTAAGAGACCCTGTTTCCGGATACAATATAAAATAGGTCTGGGAGTGTAGCCCGGAGGTAGAAGGCCCCTGGGTTCCATCCCTAGTACCATAAAAAAAAAAAAAGTATGAACCAGGATGTGGACAAACAGTAATGCCTGCATGGTGCTTCTAAGATTATAAAATTAGCAGCCACTGTGGAAAATGTCTGGTGGTTACTCAAAAAGATACTTAAAAATGACTCAACGTCATTCCTTAGCATATGCCCCAAATGACTGGAAGCAGGCGCTCACGTACCCAGGCCAAGTGCCTGAGCAGCACTATTCAGCTGCAAAGGGGAGAACCCAAAAGTCCACTGACGTAAACAGACGCGAGACAGGAGCCCCCACGTCTGTGGTTTCAGGTTCCTGTGGTCAACAGTGGCCCAGAAATATTTGTCTTGACCCTTCTGAGAGACTACATTTACACAATTTTTATTACAGTATGTTGTTAGACATCTTTGTGTAACAGAATTGAACCCAGGGGGAATCTACCTATGAGCAATACTCCCAGCCCTTTTTACTTTTTGATTTACAAACAGGGTCTAAGTTACTATTGCTGGCCTTCACCTGTGCCATCCTTCTGTCTCAGCCTCCAAAGTACTGGGATTATAGGCGTGTACCACTGTGCCTGGCTATTTTTTTCTTTGTGGTGTTGAGGATTGAACCCAGAGGTGTTCTACCTCCAAGCTACATCCCTAGCCATTATTTTTACTTAGAAACAGGGTCTAACTTGCTGATTACCTTGCTGAGTTGCTGAGGCCGGCTTTGAATCGCCGATCCTCCTTTTAGCCTCCAAAATACTGGGATTACAGGCATGCATCACCATGCTTGGCAAGTCATTAATATTTCATTATTTTTGTGGTACTGGTGATGGAACCCAGGGGCATTCTACCTCCACGCTACACCCTCGGCCCTATTTTTGATTCTTTATTTTGAAACGGTCTCATGGAGTTGCAAAGAGTAGCTGAGGCTGGCAGCGAACCACAATTCTCCTCTCAGCCTCCCAAATGCTGGGGTTACAAGTGTGAAACACCATGCCTGGCTCTTTTATTGTTTGTTCTTATTTTTTTTAAAGGGGTTCTTTTTTTTAATTTTTTTGAACCAGGGAGCGCCACACCTGCAAAGCAGGTGCTTTGCCACTGAGCTACATCCCAGCCCCTCTCAAGGTTTTAAACATCTACTGGAAACTAACATATACATATAATGGAAAAATTACTCAGCATAAAAAGTGCTGCTCCATGTTACAGGGTGGATGAACCTTGAAAAGGCATGCTAAGTGAAAAGAGCCAGACATAGGCCACACGTTATATGATTCTATTTATATAAAATACCCAGAATAGGTAAGCCCAGAGACACACGGTAGGGGGTGCTACTGGGGGCTGGGTGTGGGAAGATGAAACACAGGCCTCCGCCGACAGGTGCTGGCAGAGACGCTCCAGAACAAGGCCAGGACTCTGCAGTGCAGAAGCCCCCACCCCTCCATGCCAGCCAGGGACACCACTGCTCTAGCTGAAGGACGGGCCAGCCCCGAGCCCGGGAGCAGCTCCGGGGTCTCCACTGAGTGGCAGTGTGGGCTGGCGCACCACACCACGCTCCCGTCACACAGACCTGGCTGTTACTGGCCTTGCTGGGGGTCCAGGCACGCAGCGCCATGCCGGGCTGTGCTGACTCCCGGGGTCTGCGGGGGCACAGGAGTGTGGCCGCTCCTGGGCAGCCTGCAAGATGGAAGGTCAGCGCTGGAGTCCTGTGGCGGCGAGGGCTGCCCTGGCCCGCACCTCTGCCGTCACCAGCGAGCGTCACCGCCGCTACACTGCCACCAGTCAGAGACAGGTAGGATTCTTTAAGGCACAAGAGCCTCAGACGTCCAGACTGGATGCGGCAGGAACGAGCCATTCCTGGCATCACGCCATTCTTCCTGGGATGGCGTGGACAGGGCACGTTCGCTGTCCAGGGCCGACAACAGGAGCGCCGCTTCTCTGCCAGGCGAGCAGCTCTGGATGCTTCTTGGTTTGCAGCTGGGGTGTCCTGGCAGGGAACATGCCGCACCAGGGTTCTCTCCTCCTCCTCTAGCTTTGCCACTACTCACTACAGTGACAGCGACCGCCCTCGGTCACTGCTGACCCGGGCGGAGGGGCCGTCCAGCAGAGCTGGCCTAGAGCGGCCCAACTCCCACACTGTCCCCAGGACAGTGAGGCCCGGCCCGTTAACTGCCCTCCTGGTCTGCCAAGGGCCCTCTCCGCCCTCCAGCCTCATCTGTTCTGAGGGCAGAAGGGACGGGTGTGTCCAGGCTGGTGGCAAAGGCTGCATTTCCGGGTCTTCTTGGCAGCGGAGCTTGAGTCTGAGGAGCTGGAGGAACCAGCGCGGGGTCTTTTGCTCCGAGCCTCTGAGCCCTGGGGCCTTCCTTTGCCTCCTGGCCAGGGTGGGGCTGCAGAAGTCCCTGTGGGAAGAGTAAGGAGTTCAGAGCTGATGAGAGCAAGGAAAGTGTCTGGCAGGGCATAGCCCAACTCCCAGCCAGCTGGCCCCTCAGGCCACACTCCCTCTGCTCTACCAAGGGCAGCTCCGGGTGTGCTGTGCTCACACACCCACCACCTCGTGTCACCTGACGCCTCTCTAAACTGCCCTAAGCTCAGGGCCCAGGGCTGCTCAGCAGCAGGAGCTCGCCCAGCATGTGAGGGCCTGGGTTCCATCACCAGAAACTCAAGAGGCAGCATCCTGACAAGGATGCTCTGGACTCCTTCCGGGCAGGCCCTTCCACAGGCCAGAAGCCCAGGTGGCAGCAGCGAAGTTGAGGAGCCTGTGCCCAACAGAGGAAGCCCAAGCTCTGGCTCCTCCTGGGCGTTCAGCAGGCTTCCAGGACCTACATCAGTATCCGATGGCCTGGAGGTGGCTTCAGGCTGCCCTGGGCCCTGCAGGCCTGGAGTGTGTGCAAGGACAACTACCCTGCAGTCGCTTCAAATACCAGCCTGGCACAGGAAGGCCGTTGGGCCTTGTGACTCCTTGACCTTTTCTTTTTGTTTGTTTCTGTGGTGCTGGGGATGGAACCCAGGGGCATTCTACCTCCGAGCTACACCCCCTGCCCCATTTTTTTATTCTTTATTTTGAAACCGGGTCTCACTAAGTTGCAAAGGGCCTAAGTGGCTGGGGCTGTCTGTGAACTGTGATCCTCCTGTCTCAGCCTCTTACAAACGTGCACCACCACACCTGGCCTGTCTTCTGCTTTTTACCAAGCTTTCTGGGCTTGTCCTGTACAGGGAAGTGTAAGCACATGCTTTGTCTGAGACTAATTCATCTCCCTTGTGCCGTCTCCTGTGGGCACTGAGGCTGAGGTCTGTTTGAGGTTGGACAGGTGGCCAGCTCTACACAACTGTCAAGCTCCACGTGGCTCTGGGTCATTCTCAGGTGGTCAGTTAGGCTTCTGCTGTGCCCTGGAACATCAGGGACCATTTGAGGGGCCCTCACATATACCGCGCACCAAGACCCGGTGCTTGGTAGCCGGTCCTCACCACATCCATTCCTGGGACCCTGGCCCCAGCTGCAGGACTCCGGGTAGGTTCCTGGACACCAACAGGCCAGGCTGCCCGTGTGGAGGGATGGGCTGATGGGGCTCAGGACCGCAGAGGCAGGGCTGCACTCTTGCCCAGGGCCCTGTCGGGTCAGCCTAGCCCTCACTCTCCTGTTCAGGGTGAAAGCTGTGTGTGCTGAAGCCCGAGCAGCACGGTGCAGGCCACAGCGAGCCACCGGGTCCTCCCTCTGGCCTCACCTGGGGCCATGTTCTCGTCCACCCACTGGAAGAAGCCACACTGCTGCTCCCGGGGCTTGGCACACGTGTGGAACTGGCGACCTTTGTTGGGCCCATCCTTCTGCACGGTCCGTGTGACGGCAGGCTGGCTGCACAGGCAGAGGGTGCCACCGCCGCCGTCGTTGCCAGGGCCGCCAGGCCCACCCCGGTGGCTGCCGGAGCCCGGGGGGCGTCCCAGGGGGCCGCCCGGGGGTCTGGATGAGGGCGCGGGGGGTCCTCCTGCTCCGGCGTGGCTGCCGTCTGCCCACAGGAAGAAGCTGCAGCTGCCACCATTGCACTTGTAGAACTGGCGGCCCTGGTTGGGGCCTTCCTTGCGGACAGTGAGCAGCACGGCCTCCTGGCCGCAGTTGCAGGTGACCGAGTTGCTCTCGCCCGTGGCAGCCGGAGGCAGGAGGGCCCGGGCGGGAGCACTGGAGGGTCCGGCCTGTCTGCTGGCAGGAGGCTGGGGGTGGCTGTGCTGGCTCCTGTCCATCCTGTTCAGGGACTGGCTGGGCTGCAGAGGGCCAGGGAGCTGGCCCCGTGAGAACCTCAGACCCAAGATCTCCTTCAGGGCCTCGTCGCACCCGCCAACACAGCCGACAAACTCCAGGGGCATGGCGGGGGGCAGGCTGCCGCGTTTGAACTTCAGCTTCAACCTAGCGAGGCCAGAAAATGGGAAACACATGGACATGCCGCGTCGGCATCTTCTCCCTGATCTCAGGGACCGCGCCAGCCCAGGCCTTCCCGCGCCAGCCCTCGTGGTTGCACAGGGGCGGGGAGCAGGAGCAGTGTAGACAGAACCCAAGGCCCCAGCTAACCGCCAAAACAGACCCCTCTGAAGGTCCTTCCTTGGCACCAGGGGTTCAGAGTGTGGGGCCAGGGCACTCTGGGATTCTGGGGCCGTTGCAAAGTGAGATCAAAATGTTACGAGAACATTAAGGAGCTGCGTCTAGCTCGTTCTGATTCTTCATGTGTGTGCCTGCCGGGGTCTTCCAGGGTTGGTAACACACGCTGTGGCTCAGCTGGCTGACTATAGGGGCAGAGATGGGAATCTAGTGTTGCAAAAATTAACGCAGCACCATTTTCTTCATTAGCGCAATTATTATGCTCTGCTTTGGGAAACAGGCATTTTATCCTAAATATTACTTTTTTTTTTTTGGTGGTACTAGGGATGGAACCCAGGGGCCTTCTACCTCTGTGCTACACTCCCAGTCCTACTTTATATTTTATTGGGAAACAGGGGTCTCACTAAATAACTGAGGCTGGCTTCAAACCCGTACAATCCTCCTGTCTCAGCCTCACATGTACTGGGACTACAAGAGTATGCGACCATGCCCAGCTTCTAAATATTACTTTTTAAATTTAGTCTATGTAATGCATTTGCTGTAAGTGAAAAAGTATTTTCTTTCTTTTTTTTCTTCTTTTTTTTTTTTTGTGGAACTGGGGATAGAACCCAGGGGCAGCCCTATTTTTTTATTCTTTATTTTTGAAACAGGGTCTCACTAAGTTGCAGAGGGTCTTATTAAGTAGCTGAGGCTGTCCTTGAACCTGCGATCCTTCTGTCTCAACTTCCCAAACACTGGGATTTACAAGTGTGCCCAAAATACCTGGCTGAAAAAGTATTTAAAAGAGGTCTCCAAGGCCGGGCGTGGTGGCACACGCTTGTCATCTCCGCACTTGGGAGGCGGAGACAGGAGTATCGCGCAGGTTTGAAGCCAACCGTGCTGTCTTAGGAGACCCTGTTTCCAAATAAAAATATAAAAATAGGTCTGGGAGTGTAGCCTGGAGGTAGAAGGGTTTCCAGGAACCCCAGTACCACCCAAAAAAAAAAAAAAAAAAAAAGTCTCCAGTTTAATTTCATTATTTGCCACATACTGAAACATTACCCAAGCTTTGTGGATTTCTCAATGACCTCTAAGCATGTGGGGTTCAGTGACCAAGAGGATTGAGAGCCAAGGTCCTGGTCCAGGACTTTGGGCTTTGTAGAGGCGCTTGGATACCATAATCACCACAAGCATAACTTCCTGAGCCTCGTGCGGCAGCGATCCATCTGGAGAGGGCAGGGAAAGGGTGTTTCCTCAGGAAGCAGGAGGTCCTTGCTAGCCTGGACTCTCTCCAAACACAGAGGACCTGGATTAGGCCAGCTGCGGGGCTGCGGCTGAGCAAAGCTTCAGGGCTGCAGGCAGACTGTGTGGCATTTCCTCCCGGGAAGCTCCCGACAGGGCTCGGGTAGGAGGGAGGGACGGACACCGGGCTCACCTGTACACGGGGGCTGGCTGGCACACCGGGCACACGCTGTCGTCCCTGCTGGCCTCCAGCACCGAGTCGGGGAACCAGATGGCTGACCGGCACTCGGGGAAACCCGTGCAGCTGAGGTAGAAGCTGGGAAGCAGGGCGGCTGGGGTGAGTCACAGCAGCAGGGGGACCTGCCGGCTGCCATCTTCCCAAAAACACTCCTGACTTCAGAGCACCTCCTCCTCCCCCAGGGCCTTTAACTAGATTTCAGGAAAACCAGCCAGCCTTTACTTCTCACATCTTAAAAACATGAAGTAGCTACTCCTGATACCCATGGGTGTTCTGCCTGAGCTACACTCCGTCCTTTTCATTTTTTATTTCAATCCCATTTTTTACTTAAAAACCCACCACCAACCCAGGTCACACCACACACAGAGGGCCCTGGGCTGTGCCCTCAAACCCAGCCTCACTTCTCTAGTACCCCAACCCAGGTGGTACTCAGCACCTCGGCCTGCCCACAAGCCAAGGCTCGGACAGGTCTGGAAGCCTGCCCAGGGGGGCAGGGATGTAGTGAGCCAGGAGCTTGGACTATAAACCCTCCCGGTCTGAGGAAAGGGCCTGGGCTATGTGTGTGGAGGCGCACGCCTATGATCCCAGTACTTGGGAGGCTGAGACAGGAGGATGGGGTTTGAGGCCAATCTCAGCAACTCAACAAGACTCAGTTTCAAAATAAAATAGGGCTTGGGGTGTGGCTTGAATTTAGAATATCCCCAGTACCAAAAAAAGCAAAAAATAAAAAAAAGAGAGAGAGAGACTTTCCTCCGTATAGCCATTCTGCCTGCCCTTCTTGGCCGATATGTGCTAGTCATGAAATTGGGGCTTGACTAATGAATACACATGCGGTTTACTCACGCCTAAGTGCGCCTGGGTATAATTGGAAGGAAACAACTCCTAAAACAGTTACTATTTTTGTGGTGCCAGGGATGGAACCCAGGGGCATCCTACCTCTGAGCTACAACGTCAGCCCTATTTTATTGAATTGAATCCAGGGGTTTCTACCTCCAAGCTACACTCTCAATTCTCTTCTTTTTTTGGTACCGGGAATTGAACACAGAAGCATTCTATCTCTGAGCTACACCCCCAGCCCTATTTTATTTCTGATTTGGAAATAGGGTCTAAGTTGCAGAGGGCCTAAAGAGCTGAGGCTGGCTGCAAACATGCGATCCTCCTGTCTCAGCCTCCCAAGTACTGGAATTACATGCTTGTGCCACCACGCCTGGAAGCCCCAGAGCCCTTTCTTAAAATTAATATTTTTTGTTTCAAAACAGCATCATGCTAGGTTGCTCAGTCTCCCTAAATTGCTGAGGCTAAGAACCTGAGATCCTCCTGTCTTGGCCTCCTAAATACCAGAATTACAGGTATGTACTACACCTGGTCTGATTGTACTTTTTTTTTCCCCCTGTACTGGGGATTAAACCCAGGGGCATTCTATCTCTGAGCAATACCCCCAGCCCTAATTTTTTTTTTTTTGCGGTACTGAGGATGAAACCTGGGGACACTCTACCACCAAGCTACACTCACAGCCCTATTTTTTATTTTGAGACAGGGTCTCACTGAGTCACAAAGGGCTTCAATAAATAGTTGAGGCTGGCAGCGAACCAGGATCCTCCATGTCCAACTTCCTATTTTTTTGTTCTTTTTTGAAACAGGGTCTCTCTTAAATTGAGGAGGACCGATGCTGGCCTCAAACCTGCAATCCTCCCATCTCAGCCTCCCAAGTACTGGGATTACAAACTTGCGTCACCACCCCTGGCTCTGATTATATATATATATATATATATATATATATATATATATATATATATATATATATATATAGTGTGTGTGTGTGTGTGTGTGTGTGTGTGTGTGTGTGTGTGGTACTGGGGTTCCTGGAAACCCTTGTACCTCCGGGCTAAACTCCCAGACCTATTTTATATTTTTATTTGGAAACAGGGTCTCTCAAGCCAGCGAGGCTGCCTTCGAACCAGCGCGATCCTCCTGTCTCCACCTCCCAAACACGGGGATTACAAGCGTGCGCCGCCACGCCCGGCTTGATTATATTTTAAGAAAAAAGAAGTTGTGAAATAAGAGTATTCGAGTAACTTGCTTCCGGCCACACAGCTCATGTGGGGGAGTGGGACGTGAAGTCAGGCCTGTGCGGATCTCTCTCTACCCTTCACTGTGAAAGATAAATGACGCCCTATACTCAGGGGACCCGAAGCCTCACGACTGCTCGGCCCCAGCCGCTCTGCATTCCTGCCGGATTTCACGCTCCAGATCCCACCCGCTACCCCGCTAGCACCAACACTCGGCCCCATGACCGCCAAGAGGAGGCCTGCCTTTGCACACGGGCTTTCGGAGCTGGCAGGCAAGATGGGGCGGAAGCCGGACACTGACCCCCCACTCTTCTTGGTCCTGAGGACCATGTCCTTGTTGCACTGCGGGCACTTCCGGATGGGCTCTGGCAGGGCCGGGTAGAGCTCCTCCTGCTGGGACACCTCTGCCCCTGCCCCAAAGTACTGGGACAAGGCCTCATCCAACCTGGAGACAAAGCAGAGATACAGTCACTGCAAAGATATTCACAAGGCTTCTATTTAGGTGGGGGGATACCAGGGCTTGAAGCCAGGGGCATTCTGCCTACAAGCTACACCCCCAGCCCTATTTTTATTCTGTATTTTGAAGCGGGGTCTCACTAAGTTGTGGAGGGCGTAAGTAGCTGAGGCCGGCTGCAAACCGTGATCCTCCAGTCTCAGCCTCCTGAATGCTGGGATTACCAGTGTGTGCCACCACGCCTGGCTTGGATTTATTAATTAAGAATGTGATACGTAATTGAAGATTTCAAAATCAAAAGAATGGCATTTCCAGCTGGGTATTGTGGCATATTCTTATAATTCTAGTACTTAGAAGCCGACAGGGGGATCACGGGTTTGTGGCCAGCCTCAGCAACTTAGTGAAAAAAATAAAAATAGTGTTGGGGCTGGGGGTGTAGTTAGAGGTAGAATGGCCCTGGGTTCAATCCTTAGTAACATACACATACACACACAGAAAAAAAAAAAGAAAGAGAAAATGGGATTTCTAAAGCCAACAGCCATCCATGTGTGGTGGCGCACGCTTGTCATCCCAGTACTTGGGAGGCTGAGACAGGAGGATTGCGGTTCGTGGCCAGCCTCAGCTACTTAGTGAGGCCCTCAGCAACTTAGTGAGACCCTGTTTCAAAACAAAGAACAAAAACTAGGGCTGGGGGTGTAGCTCGGAGATCGAATGATCCTGGGTTCCATCCCTAGTGCTGAAAGAAAAATAGAAAGCAGCATTGCTAAAGCCAACAGCTTTAGAAACTGGAGATTGTTCAGATCACTGCTTCTATACTGACAAACATCCACAGAAAGGAATACAGAACCTGGAGGAAGAGGAGACACGGGGCCGAGCCCGGCGGCAGCAGCAGGCCCTCTGCACTCGGCGCCATCCTGCAGGCAGGGCGTGGGCCCGCCGGGACGAGGCTGGAGCGGGGCGGGGACTCTACTCACTTCTTCGCCTTGGCCACTGCTTCAATGAACACCTGCTTGTACTTCTGCACTTGCTGCCTCAGGACCACGGATCTGTCCTTCTTGCCCTCACAGATCAGCTTCAGGTCGGCTTCCAGCTCAGCCCGGAGGTCGGGCTTGGACATCTCGTAGCCCATGGAGTCGTAACCTGCAGGGAGGTAGCACAGCCCTGCGTGGACCCGCATGACACCGCAGGGCCGGGCGACACGGCCTCCCCACCGTTCACGGCAACTCCCCCTTACCTTCCACGAGTCCCATGCCCAGGTGCCCGGGGAGGAAGCGCTTGTCTGAGGTGAGCCCGACGTACATCCGGGCTTTGATGGTCTCGATGTGCTCCGCGTGCGTGGCGTCCGTACCTGGAAGCCACCGCCCAGGTCCTCAGAGCCGTGACACAGCGGCCCCGCACCGTGCACCCCGAACACCCACGAAACCCCTGGAGAGCCTCTGCAGGAGACGCCTGCACTCACGTGTGGCTCACACTAGAACCCACAGCAACATCCTCTGCTCTTCGGCTGCCTGCACTCATGACTCATCACAGCTCACAATTTTTTGTCCTGGGGATTGAACCCAGGATTCTACCTCTGGGCTATATCCCCAGCCCTATTTCTTATTCTTTATCTTTTTTTTTTTTTTTTTGCGGGTCTGGGGATGGAACCCAGGGGCATTCGACCTTCGAGATACATCCCCTGCCCTATTTTTTCTTTATTTTAAAACAGGGTCTCACTAAGTTACAGAAGGCTTCACTAAGTAGCTGAGGCTGACTACAAACCTGTGATCCTCCTGTCTCAGCCTCCCACGTACTGGAATTACAAGCATGCGCCAGTACGCACACCTGGCTTCTGAATTGTACATTTTTTTTTTTTTTGGTGGTACCGGGGTTCCTGGAAGCCCTTCTACCTCTGGGCTACACTCCCACGGGCTACACTCCCAGACCTATTTTTTACTTTTTTATGTGGAAACAGGGTCTCTTAAGATAGCGAGGCTGGCTCCGAACCAGCACGATCCTCCCGTCTCCGCCTCCCAAGCGCAGGGATTACAAGCGTGCGCCACCACGCCCGGCTGAATTGTACATTTTAAACGGGTAAACTGCTGAGTGTGATGGCGCATGCCTGTAATAATCCTAGTACTTAGAAGGCTGAGACAGGAGGATGGAAGGTTAGCGGATACCTCAGGAAGCAGTGAGAGCCTCATTAACCGAGTGATACCATTTCACAATAACATAAAACAGAGCTGGAGATGTAGCTCGGTGGTAGAATGTCCTGGGACTCAATCCCTAGAACCCCCCCCAAAAAAAGGTAGATATAGTGGCATATATGTTTATAATCCCAGTACTTGGGAGGAGCACAGGTTTAAAGCCAGCCTCTGCCACCTAGCAAGGCTCTCAACCTACGGAGACCGTTCCAAATTAACAATAAATACAGGCTGGGGGTGTAACTTGGCCTTTGGGTCCAATTGCCATTACCAAAAAAAAAAAACCACCAAAAACCAATACTAAAAAGGAAAACAACAATAAAACAACCGGGCAAATGAGAGTGGGGCCAGAACAGAGCGCCTGCCCTGTGGGAACAGAGAAGTGCCCGGGAGCCGTGAGCACCCGAGCTACTGACCAATGCCGTGCTTTTCCATGAGGGCAATGAGGTCGGCCTCGGTGAGCAGCTGGGGCGGGCTCGTCTCCCCATCCACCATCTCCACGGTGCTGGGCTGGAAGCGAAAGCCTTGCTCGTAGACAGGGAGCAGCTACAGGGAGCGGAAGGGTGGGGTCAGTCATCCCGCGGGTGCTGCCGCCTCGGGCACGCGTCCACCCTTCCCCCAGGCCACCCCTTCGCCACCTTGTCACTCCAGTGATCGTATGGATACACGTCCAGGTAGTTTCGGGCCAGAATCATGAGACCGTGGGCAACGAAGCGCTCCTGAGTGATGTCAATCTCCACGGTGGTCTCCTGCCCCTGAGCATCTTGGGAGCAGCAAGCCAGGAAATGGCGAACAATGAACTCATAGAGCCGCCGCTCATCTCCCTAAAGAAAAGGAAGAGCCTGGTTCTGCCTCCGGAACAGAACCTCTCGCGGATGGCAGCACCACTGGCTGTTTCGGCCCAGCTTGTGTCAGCGTGTCGCTAGGCACAGAACAGCCTCGGGCTCCACAGCCTGGGCACCAACATGAGCACCAGGCAGGTCCTTGGGGAGCCGAGGGGCCTCCTGATACACCTCACAGCTCTGAGCAGGCAGAGGCAAGCAAGGGGCCATTGCTTCCTGCAGCCTGGGAAGGGGTGCTTTGTTCGTACTGAGGATTGTATCCAGAGGCTTTCTACCTGAGCTGTAACCGAGGGCTTTGTATTTTTTACTTTGAACCAGGGTCTCAATAAGCTGCTGAAGGTCTTCCCACACTTGGAGCTGGCAATCCTGCCGTCTCAGCCTCTGAAGTATTGGGAGTACAGGTGTTTGTCACTGTTCCAGGTTGAGGTTATAATTTCATTATAAAAAATATGACATGCAAGCCAACATGGTGGTGCATGCCTGTAATCTTAGCATATAGGAGGCCGAGACAGGAGGACTGCAGGTTTGAAGTCAGCTGCAGCACCTAAACGATCGCTTATTTTTTTATTTTTATTTTATTTTTGTGGTACTGGGAGTGAAACCCAGGGGCTTTTCTACTCCAGGCTCTACCCCCAGACCTATTTTTATACGTTATTTGGAAAGAGGGTCTCACTAAGTTGCTGAGAGGCACACTAAGTAGCTGAGGCGGGCTTTGAACCTGTGCGATCCTCCTATCTCAGCCTCCCAAGAGCTAGGATTACAAGTGTGTGCCACCACTCCCAGCTTGAGAGCTCATTTTAAAATAAAATAAAGTCGCCGGGCGTGGTGGCGCACGCTTGTAATCCCAGCACTTGGGAGGCAGAGACAGGAGGATCGGGCAGGTTCGAAGCCAGCCGCGCGCGCTGGCTTAAGAGACCCTGTTTCAAAATAAAAATATAAAATAGGTCTGGGAGTGTAGCCTGGAGGTAGAAGGGCTTCCAGGAACCCCAGTACCACCAAAAAATAAATAAATAAAATAAATAAATAAATAAATAAATAAGGGCCGGGGGTGTATTTCAAAGGTAGAATGTCCCTAGGTTCAATTCTCAGTGCCAAAAATAAATAAATAAATAAATAAATAAATAAATAAATAAATGAAAATAAAAAATTAAGGTAAAAAAATAAGCCAGGCATGTGGCGCACACTTGTCATCCCAGCATTCGGGAGGCCAGACCAGAGGATCGCGGTTCGAGGACAGCCTCAGCTACTTAGCGAGGCCCTCTGCAACTCAGTGAGACCCGGTTTCAAAATAAAGGAAAAAAATAAAAAATAAAAAGGCAGAGGGTGTAGCTTGGAGGTGGAATGCCCCTGGGTTCAATGGTTCAATCCCCAGGACCACCAAAAAAAAGCACTTCTAGTACCTGAGAGGCTGAGACAAAATGATCACAGGTTTGATGACAACTTCAGGAAATAGTGAGACCCTAATTAACCTAGCAAAACCCTGTTTTAAAAAACAAAAACAGAGCCAGGCGTGGTGGCGCACGCTTGTAATGCCCGCGTTTGGGAGGCAGAGACAGGAGGATCGCGCAGGTTCAAAGCCAGCCATGCTGGCTTAAGAGACCCTGTTTCGAAAATATAAAATAGGTCTGGGAGTGTAACCCGGAGGTCAAAGGGCTTCCAGAAACCCCAGTACCACCACAAAAGTAAACAAATAAATAGGTCTGAAGGTGTAGCTTGGATATAGAACACCTGGGGGCTCAATCCCCCATATCACAAAGGAAACAAAAAAAGGGGCTGAAGCTGACTTAGCCACACGGTGCCCACTTCCAGTAGACGGAAACCTGAGGCACTGAGCCACCGGGCGCGCGGCCCAGGTCACAGGTCTCGCCTTTGAGGATGACGAGGCCTGGTGTGGGTGGCCAGGGCGCAGCAACGCCACACTCACTCTGGGGGTGGCGGCTGTGCCAGGGCCCAGGGAAGGCAAGGTGCCCCGCCAAAAGGCAGCAGAGCTATGAGAGTCCACCATGGGTGCCTTGTGATGGCCAGGCCTGAGACAAATACAATGCTGGCGCTGGCTTCTCTTTTTTGAAATAGAAGGGATATTTCTAAATCACTTATTTCCCCAAATGAGAGGCTGCAGAGGAAATCTGAGTCCTACTGCTGCCCCCAGGGCTTGCCTCCAGGCTCCGGCAGGCCGCGCACTCCAGGAAACCAACCTGCAAGTTGCTGGTGTACTTGGTGGGGTGAATGGGAGGGTGTGCTTGGTCAGATTTGTTCCCGTTGCGTGGGGTGGGGCCGCCCCGCTCTAGAATGTTCTGGGCAAAGGCCCCCCAATGTGGATCCGGGGTCTGCTGTTCCACCAACGCCGTCAAATTTAAGTCTTTGGGGAAGATGTTCGTTTCTGTCCGAGGATAGCTGATGTATCTAAAAGACGAACAAAAGAAAGCACCAGGCTCCGGCTGTGTGTAAGCTGAATGCCCCAGTCCACACCTGCAACGGCCCCTCTGATGCAGGGTGCTCTCGAGGAAGGCACCGAGGTGACCCAGGCTGATAGCTGCAGACGGCGCCCATGGGGCAAACAGCAGCAGGCTCTCCTGCCAGGACACTCAGGGAGCTGGGGCACCGGCACCAGCCTCTCTCTGGGTGGGTCAGCATGACAGAATGACCCTGTGCGATGCACAAGTCCAGCTCTGCATTGGCCCTGACAATCCCAACAGTGTGTGCTCCTAAAACTTTTCTTTAAACATACAAATAACATGCTGCTCAAATAAAACTATAATGTGGCCTCTATATGATTTAAAATTTCCTATCACCCACTTAAAATAGAGACTGGGCTGGATGTGATGGCACACGCTTATAATCCCAGTATTTGGGAGGCGGAGCGCGGTATGCAGACAGCCTTAGCTACTTAGTGAGGCCCTTTGCAATTCAGTGAGACCCTGTTTCAAAAACAAAAAGACTAAGCCGGGCATGGTGGTGCACGCTTGTAATCCCAGCATTCGAGAGGCTGAGACCTGGGGATCGCAGTTTGTGGACAGCCTCAGCTACTTAGTGAGGCCCTCTGCAACTCAGTGAGACCCTGTTTCAAAATAAAGAATAAAAAAATAGGGTTGGGGGTGTAGCTTGGAGGTCGAATGCCCTGGGTTCCATCCCCAAACCCACAAAATAAATAAATAAATTAATTAATTTTAAAAAATAAATAAAAATATAAAAAGACTAAAAAATAGGGCTGGGGGTGTGGCTCAGAGGTACAATGCCCCTGGATTCCAACCCCAGTACTGCAAAAATAAAAATAATAAAAAAATAAAAAATAGAGGCTGGCAGTATAGCTCAGTGGTACACTATGTGCCTGGCATGTGTGAGGTCCTGGAGTTGAGACCCAGCACCTCAAAAAAGAGAGGGGGAAAAAAACCTGACATAAATTTACATCTTATTTTTGTAAAGTCTTCGAAGTTTAGCATATATTTCACATTTATATCATACTCTAACTTGGACAACCAAAATTTCAAGTGCTTAAATACAGAACTTGTTTCAAAATAAAGAAAAAATATGGCTGGGGGTATAGCTCGAAGGTAGAATGCCTCTAGGTTCCATCCCCAGTTCCAAAAAAAAAAAAACATAAAACATCAAATCATCAAATCCTACTGCCAAATGGAGAATATTTACCCCTGAGTGTAGAGCTTCTCAGCAATCCTCATGGTTTCTTTAGCATTTATTCTCAACTTTCGAGAAGCCAGCTTCTCCAGCTCCTGTAAAGACGGTCAACAGGCATGTTAAGGTGAGTCAGGGCACAACAGGACAACAAGATCCAGCTCCAATGTCCAGTCTCTCTCTCTCTCACTCACACACACACACACACACACACACACACACACACACACGCGCGCGCGCCCATGCCCAGCAGGCCTCCGTCTTCCCCAAGCGGCTTCCTGCTGTGTGGCTCTGTATGGGGTTCTTCCTTCTGCTGGGCCCCAGCCCGCACAGCAGAGCCCCAGCCCCAAGAAGAGGAAGGAACAGGCGCCTGCAACATACCACGGTGTCCAGAGCTTGAGGCCTCCACTTGCTCTTGGGCTTGGACCTGACGTCCACCACAGTTGCCAGGGGATCCTAGGGAGCCAGGGATCAGAGACCTCGCTGACCTGGGTGCGCCGCCTCCAGCCTGCCTCACAGAAGAGGGCGCAGCCACAGCCCAGGCACCTGGTTTAACATCACTTGTCGCCAACAGTGTGGGCGACGCCGTCATCCTTTTCCCACTCAAACCACACAAAAAAATTTTTTTTGGTGGTACTGGGGGTGGAACCCAGGGGCTTTCTACCTCCAGGCTATACTCCCAGACCCTTTTTATATTTTATTTGGAAATAGGGTCTCACTAAGCTGCTGAGAGCCTCACTAAGTAGCTGAGGCTGGCTTCCAACCCTTGCGATCCTCCTGTCTCAGCCTCCCAAGTGCAGGGATTATAAGCGTGCGCCACCACGCCCGGCTACCAAACCAAGAATTTTCAAGAGCAGTTTTACAAGCCTTATGGTGCCTGCTCCAGAGCTCATGAAATGTCGGTCCATCCATCTCTGGAGTTCAGTTTCCAACTTACACATGCATGGTGTTATTTTTTTTTTTAATTTAGGACAATATAAAATTTAAAATGGGATGAATTACACAATATGAGCTTGAAAACATTACCCTTTTTTAGATAGAGGGATTCTACCTCTGAGTTTCACCCTCAGTTCAAGTTTGATGAGAGTCTCACTACTTGCTGAGACTGCCGGCACCTGTGATCCTCCTGTCTTCCCTTCCCAGAACTGGAATTACAAGGATGCCCCACCACGCCCAACTTGAAAACATTACTCTTAAAACCAACCTCACACTTTCAAGAGACTGTAAATGAATGAGGAACTCAGCCTAATTGCTTTGCTAATGAGGATGTTGGGTCCTGCAATCCAAATTTTCCCTCCCAAGCAGGGGTGGTGGAGCACGCTTGTAACCCCCGTGCTCGGGAGGCTGAGACAGGAGGATCCGCAGGTTCGAAGCCAGCCTCAGCTGGTTTAAGAGACCCTGTTTCCAAATAAAATATAAAATAGGTCTGGGAGTGTAGCCCGGAGGTAGAAGGCCCCTGGGTTCCATTCCCAGTACCACCAAAAAAAAAAAAAAAAAAAAAACACACACAAAAATTCTCCCTCCCAAGACTGAGGGCCAGCTAACTCAGAGTAGACCACCAGCCACGTGCCCCCGCACCACATCCCGGAGCAATAGGGCAGGTCTTTTTATCTAATGGACAAATGTGCAGGAGCTGGGCATGGTGGCGCACGCTTGTAATCCCAGGATAATCCCAGAGCACTGCTGTACGCAGCAGGCTGGTCTACACTAGGCAGTTAGGTGCTGAGGATGACATGTGACCTCAGGCCAATTCCTCCGAGGCTGGACGTGGACAGGTGTGGTCCAGTGCTGCCACTGACTGGCTTGTGGCCAGAGCATTTGCCTGCCAGTACTGTTTTCTCTCCAGACATACTTTTTTTTTGGGCAATACTGAGGATGGAATGTGGGAGCATTCTACCTCTGAGCTACACCCCCAGCCCTATTTTTATTTTGAAACAGGGTCTCACTGAGTTGCAGACGGCCTCACTAAGTAGCTGAGGCTGGCGATAAACCTGAGTTCCTCCTGTCTCAGCTTCCCAAGTACTGGGGTTACAAGCGTGTGCCATCACACACGGCGACTTCTCAGAATTTCTGTTATCTAAAAGTTCTGCAGATCCTTCCCTCGTACACGCTACTGCTACCCACAGGGTTCTAGTCGTCCTGGTCCCCTAATGTTGCGCTGCGGTCAGATGCAAACTTAAAGCCAAAAGCACTCAGTGGTGGGCCGGCGGGCGGGCGGTGGCTGGGAGGTGTGCGGATGGTTTCCTAGGCCAAAGCTCTCAGCGCTTCTTACCTCTACACACATCTGATAGAGGACAAGACAGGCTGTGTGGTTAAAGAGACGATGCCTCTTCCAGTTGAACTCAACAGTGCCATCTCTGTGGTCATGAGTTACTGTATTGGGGAGAAAAAAAAACATGATCTCAGAGATGCTACATGCTATGACCGCAGACAGAAAAAGGTAAAGTGTGGTGGCGTACGCTTGTAATCCCAGCATTCGGGAGGCTGAACCGGAGGATCGCGGTTCGCAGACAGCCTCAGCTACCGAGTGAGGCCCTCGTAACTCAGTAAGACCCTGCTTCAAAATAAAAAACAGGGCAGGGGGTGTAGCGCAAAGATTGAATGCCCCTGGGTTCCGTCCCCAGACCCGCAAAAGAAAAAAAAGAAAAGAAAAAAGTCCATTACAGTGAAAGTCAATGGAATAAGAAATAGGGAGGAGTTCTGGGTAACTAAGGAAACCTAATTGGATTCTGAATATTATAATGGGGCAGCGAAGGGCAGTAAGGCTACCCCCCCACTTTGACTTTGGTAATAATCCCACCATAAGTAACTCTTGAAATTTACCTTTTTTTACTTAACACTTTTTTTTTTTTTTTGCAGTACTGGGGATGGAACCCAGGGGCATTCTACCCGAGCTACACCCTCAGCCCTTTTTTTTTTTTTTTTTTTTTTGGTGGTACTGGGGGTGGAACCCAGAGGCTTTCTACCTCCGGGCTACACTTCAGACCTTTTTTTATATTTTATTTGGAAACAGGGTCTCACTAAGTTGCTGAGAGCCTCACTAAGTAGCTGAGGCTGGCTTCGAACCCGTGTAATCCTCCTGTCTCAGCCTCCCAAGCGCGGGGATTATAAGCGTGCGCCACCACGCCCGGCCCTATTTTTTATTTTGAAACAGGGTCTCACTGAGTTGCAGAGGGCCTCACTAAGTAGCTGAGGCTGGCCGTGAACCAGGATCCTCCTGTCTCAACCTCCCAAATGCTGGGATTACAAGCGTGTGCCACTTCACCCGGCTCCTAATTATTCTTTATTCTGAAACAGGGTTTTGCTAAGTTGCAGAGAGCCTCAACAAGTAGCTGAGGCTGGCTAGCCATGATTCTGTGATCCTCCAGGCTCAGCCTCCCAAGTATTGGGATCACAGACATGCGACATGCACTAGGCCCATGCCCACCTTTAATTCTGTGGAAGACTTCTGGCACAAAAGCCTGAATGGCTTTGAACCTCTCCACCACGAACCCCAGTGTTGGAAACTGGCAGCTGCCATAACTGATGAGCTGCTCTGCCAGCACCTGGGGAAAGATCTTCTGCAGCCGCAGGGTCTGGAAGCGAGTGAAGGCAGCGCCTAGACGGTGCGGCACAAGAGGGCAGGATGAGTGCGCGCTGGGCAGCGGGGCACCTCGGCTCCAGCAGGCCACCCCAGCACGAGGCCAGGCTGTGGGCCCTCCGGCTCCTCACCAATCCGCAGGTCCAGCTCCTGCCTCACTTCCACGGCGTCGCTCACTCGCTGGTCGGGCTCGGTCAGGTTCTCGCAGGCTGTCCTGACAGCACGCGGGGTGATCTCGGAGAAACGGGCTCTGAGCACCTGCAGACCTGGCTTCACTGCCGAACACAAAGGGCGGCGAGTCAGCCTGGGGTCGCCCGGCACTCCCATCACAGAGGGTGGCCGTCCCTACACCGCCTGGGCACGAAGGCGCTCGGCGGAAGACACTGTGAGGAGGCCGCTTTGCCTCTAGTGAGGTGAAGGGCAGGCGATGTCTACGTGGGAAACTTCTCTACAGACTTTAACCTGAGTGTTGTCAGAAATAATTACAGGGTCACCTTTGGCTGTAACAAAAATTCTCTCTGTAAGGTGTGATGGCACACCCTTGTAATCCCAGTATTGGGAGGCTGAGACAGAAGGATCGCAGGTTCGAGGCCAGTCTCAGCTACTTAGTGAGGCCCCCTACAACTTAGTAAGACCCTGTTTCAAAAATAAAAAAAAGGGCTGAGGGTGTAGCTTGGAGGTAGAATGCCCCTGGGTTCAATCTCTAGCACTACAAAAATAATAAATAAATAAAAAATAGGGCTAGGGGTGTAGCTCAGAGTAGATGCCCCCGGGGTTCTGACTACACACACACACACACACACACACACACACACATACACACACACACTCTCTCTCTCTCACACACACACACACACACACACACACGTGCATCTTAATTATACATAATAGTGAGACTCCTTGTTATTTATTTATACGTGTATACAACTTGGTCAATTTCGTTCCCTAAATTTTTTTTTCGTTCCCTAAATATTCTAATATTCTCTCTCTCTTTTTTTTTTGCGGGTCTGGGGATGGAACCCAGGGGTATTCGACCTCCGAGCTACACCCCTTGCCCTATTTTTTATTCTTTATTTTATTTTTTTTGGTGGAACTGGGGATGGAACCCAGGGACCCTCTACATCTGGGCTACACTCCCAGACCTATTTTATATTTTATTTGGAAACAGGGTCTCTTAAGCCAGCTGAGGCTGGCTTCGAACCTGCGCGATCCTCCTGTCTCCGCCTCCCAAGCGCGGGGATGACAAGCGTGCGCCACCACGCCCGGCTTATTCTTTTATTTTGAAACAGGCTCTCGCTGAGTTGCAAAGGGCCTCCCTAAGTAGCTGAGGCTGGCTGCAAACCGCGATCCTCCTGTCTCAGCCGTCTGAATGCTGGGATGACGAGCGTGCGCCACCACGCCCGGCTTCCTAAATATTCTTTTGCATATATTTCAGTATGTAATAAAAAAAAACACACAACACACTACTCGCTGACCCATTTAGCCACCAGAGCGGCCATAGGAGGCCTGAGAGAAGGAGGCTGCAGCCACACGGGTCCAGCAGCTGGCTCCAGCCACACAGTGACACACGGCGACCCTGGATGGACTCAGGAGGGGGGTGAGTGGGGAACTCGCCTCGGCCCACATGTACAGAGACCGAGTGGGCAGACTCAGGGTTCTCCCGCCGCGGAGGTGAGCAGGACACACTCACCGGCTCGGCACACGTGAATGATCTCAAACCCAATGTTTTCGCCTTCGCGGTCACAGTCAGTCCAGATCACCAGGGCCTGGCACTGCCGGGTCTCCCGTTCTAGAGTTTTCTGAAATCGAGGCGGAGGGGGCAGTGAGCGCAGACTCCGGAACTCCTTGCACCTCTACGCTGTGGAGATCTGACTGGGGGTCGGTGCCGTGCTCTGAGCACGTCACCGCTGCGAGGGAGAAAGAGATCAGAGAAACCTGCTCCTACCACCGCGCATGACGGCGCAGGCACCGGCACGGCCCTTCAGAGCCACGGCGAGCTTCTGGAGGACCGAGGGCTGAGCACAGCTTCCTGAAAGGGGGAGGTGCCACTTACAGCTTGGATCTTACGCACTTCTGCCCTGGCGGTTCTGACCACAGGCTGGCTAACCCAAGTTAGGTGCTCTGAGTTTCATCTCAAAGCTTCCTGGTTAGTAGTGAACTAACCAGAGGGCTCCTACGCTGACAATGTACTGTCAATCAACCAGACACCCTGTAGCCTCTTCAGTCTATCTAGAGGTGGGATGGGCCCAAGAACTAATCATTTAGCAATACTTATTCCTAGGATTTAATTAATTAATTTATTTTTTGGTGGGTGTGGGGATAGAACCCAGGGGCATTCTACCTTCGAGCTACACCCCCTGCCCTATTTTTTTACTCTTTATTTTGAAACAGGGTCCCACTGAGTTGCAAAGGGCCTCACTAAGTAGCTGAGGCTGTCAGTGAACCACAATCCTCTGGTCTCAGCCTCCCTAATGCTGGGATTACAAGCGTGCGCCACCAAGCGTGGCTCCTAGAATTGATTTAAATAAATAACGATTCTTTGCTGAAAAGGGGTGGGGGTGGGCGGGTGTGGTGACACAGGCTTGTAATCCCAGTAGTTGGGAGGCTGAGACAGGAGGATCACGGGTTTGCGGACAGGCTCAACTTGTGAGGTCGTCTATAACTCAGTAAGACCTTTTTAAAATAAAGAATAAGGTGGCTGAGCGTGGTGGTGCACGCTTGTAATCCCCGTGCTTGGGAGGCGGAGACAGGAGGATCGCGCTGGTTCGGAGCCAGCCTCGCTGGCTTAAGAGACCCTGTTTCCAAATAAAAAAATATAAAATAGGTCTGGGAGTGTAGCCCGGAGGGAGAAGGGTTTCCAGGAACCCCAGCACCACCAAAAATAAATAAATAAATAAATAAATAAATAAATAATAAAATAAAGAATAAGAAATCAGGCTGGGAATGGAGCTCAGAGGTACAATGCCCCCTAGGTTCTATGCCTAACATACACGGAGAGGACTCATGTTGGGCTCTTGGGCACTTAGTTAAAAAAAAAACTCATTTATACAATAAGTAGGAACACTTTTTTTCTTTTGGTGTGGTGCTAGGGACTGAACTCAGGAGCATCTACCTCCGAGCCACACCCCTAACCCTATTTTATTTGTGGTACTGGGGACTGAACCCAGGGAAATTCTACCTCCAAACTATACCCCCAGCCCTATATTTCTTACTTGGAAACAGGGTTTCCCTAGGTGGATGAGAGCTTCACTATGTTGCTGAGGCTGTTCTTAAACCTGTGGTGCTCCTGTCTCAGCCTCCCAACTACTGGAATTACATGTGTGGACCAACATTCATGGCCGAGAATAACTTTTTTTTTTGTGGTACTGGGGATGGCCAACCCAGGGACATTCTACCTCTGAGCTAAAGCCCCAGCTCTATTTTTTCATTCTTTATTTTGAAACAGGGTCTCACTGAGTTGCAAAGGGCCTCACTAGGTAGCTGAGGCTACTCTTGAACCGTGATCCTCCTGTCTCTGCCTCCTGATTACAAGTATGCACCACCTCACCCAGCTGAGAATAACTTTTTAAATCATGACACTTGAGTGTGGTGGAGAAACAGTTCAAATTCCAATGCACTAAAAATTAAGAAGCCACCTAGCTCAACTAATTGTGGTTGTTTCAACTTGAGGGCCATCTGCCTTCCAAAGGACTTTACCTTGATGTCTACAAAATTCTCGGGGCAGTACTTTTCGATTTCTGCTTCAAAGAGGACAAGGGGGTTGCAGCTCTGCCTAGAAAAGAAACAAACGCACGGTCTCCATTCGGCCCCAGACTCCTCTACTCTGTCCAGAGTGCGCCCTTCAGCGGATATACCGGTGCAGACAGACAGAAACAGCTCAATGGATCTGTGCACGGGCCTGGGGAGGATGGAAAGACTCTGGGGTGGGTGGAAGGGGAGGGGAAGGAAACAAAAAGAAAAACAGAAATGGCCTAGGGGATTGAGAGCAAAGGTATGATCCCCTGCACAGACCACTGTCCACTCCCCCATGAAGACCAGCTGCTACAGAGCCATTCCAGGATGCTCTCATGCACAGCTGACAGGATAAACGCCACCCAG
The DNA here is from genome assembly GCF_963383645.1 of Muscardinus avellanarius. Taxonomy (NCBI): domain Eukaryota; kingdom Metazoa; phylum Chordata; class Mammalia; order Rodentia; family Gliridae; genus Muscardinus; species Muscardinus avellanarius. Next base: position 5,631,349 of record NC_137802.1, on the reverse strand, counting down.
CAGCTGTACGAAAAGGCCTATGTTGGCGAAAAACCTAAAAGAGGTCGTTTCAAGGTATGATAAAAACGTACAATGAATCAAGTCATCCTAGGTCACTGTGGTATTATAAATTACACAGCAATGTCAAATGTCTCAAAATTCTTGTAATGTTTTTCATAACTTACTGTAGTAATCAGAAAGTCCTTCCCCAAGGAATTGTACTGACCATTTTCGAAACTGCATCTGAAAATCGTGAGCCAGCAAATGTCCAGAAACCGAAGTCATTACCATGGTAACATTCTGAATGACAATAAAATTCAAGTTATTTATTTATTTGCAGCACTATGGATTGAACCCAGGGTCATTCTACCTCTGGGTTACACCTTCAGCCCTATTTACTCTTTATTTTGAGACATTGTCTCACAAGTACCTGAAGCTGGCTGTGAACTTATGATCCTGTCTCACCCTCCCAAGTATTAGGATTCAAGCATACACTATTACACACAGCTCTTAGTTTTTTTTTTTTTTTTTTTTTTTTTCTGTGTGTGTGATACTAGGTATGGAACACAGAGGCATTGTACCTCCAAGCTACACCCCAGCCCTATTTTTATTTTTATTTTGAAACACAGTCTCACTAAGCTGCAAAGGGCCTTGCTAAGTAGCTGAGGCTGGCTGCAAACCTCGATCCTCCTGCCTCAGCCTCCCAAATGCTGGGATTACAAGCCTGTACCACCACACCTGGTTAGTTTTTTAACAGTTATATTTTGCCAGACCATTTGATGAAAAGAAGCAGACAGTCTTAGACTTATTACTTGATTCATTGTACATTTTTATCAAACTTTTAAATGACTCAGCTACTTTGTGAGGCCCTTTGCAATTCAGTGAGACCCTGCTTCAAAAATAAAAAGACTAAAGCCAGGTGAGGTGGCACATGCTTACATGCTTGTAATCCCAGCATTTGGGAGGCTGAGAAAGGAGGATCATGGTTCTCAGACAGCAGGGGTGTTCTATTATTGAGTTACATTCCTAGCCTTTTTTGTTTTTAATTTTGAGATAGGGTCTCACCAAATTGTCCAAGCTGGCTGTGAATTTGCAATCCTCCTGCTTCAGCCTCCTGAGTCACTGGGCTTATGCCACTGCACTCAGCATACTTCAATTTTTTTTATTTTTTTTTTTTTTTTGCGGGTCTGGGGATAGAACCCAGAGGCATTCGACTTCTGAGCTACAGCCCCTGCCCCATTTTTTATTCTTTGTTTTGAAACCGGGTCTCACTGAGTTGCAGAGGGCCTCACTAAAGTAGCTGAGGCTGTCTGCAAACTGCGATCCTCAGGTCTCAGCCTCCCGAATGCTGGGATTACAAGTGTGCGCCACCACGCCCGGCTCAGCATACTTCAATTTTATGAGAGAAATTATTTTAACACCTACCTGGCCATAAAGATGATAATCAAATTCATAGATCTTGTTGAATTTAGAAAGTCCTTCTCTCTGTAACACAAAACCAAAGTAAGTTAAAAGTAGAAATCATATTAAGAACAAATGATTCCTCAGCATAAAAAGCAAAATCCAGATAAAAGGGAATATTTAAAAAGCAACAGGCCGGGCGTGGTGGCGCACCCTCTGCCCTATTTTTTATTCTTTATTTTGAAACAGGGTCTCACTGAGTTGCGGAGGGCCTCACTAAGTAGCTGAGGCTGTCCGCAAACTGTGATCCTCCTGTCTCAGTCTCCCAAATGCTGGAATTACAAGTGTGCGCCATCACGCCCGACTTACTTCTCCTATTTATTGGCTTCTCTTCCCACCATACCAGACTTCTCATTGGTTCTAACCATGTCAAGCAGTTCAAGCCACTGGGTTTTCTTTACAGCTTCCATTGCTTGGTAAAACTTTCCAGATTCAGCTCAAAAATTCATCCAGCAGAAATTTATTGAATGTCTCCTGTATTTTGGCACTGTATTAAACATTGTTTGGATGGAGAATTTGACAAAATATAGTCTTGCCTCTGTAATTTACAACCCAAGGAAGGGCAATAAGGGAAAACAATTAATAATTGCACTGGGCATAGTCACACATGCCTGTAATCCCAATACTTAAGAGGCTGAACCAGGAGGTCACAGGTTTCAGAACAGCCTCAGCACTTATATGGAGGTCCTCAGTAACTTACTGAGAACCTGTTTAAAAAAAAAAAAAAAAGAGTAAAAAAGGGCTGGGAGTATAGCTCAGAGTTAGAATGCCCCGGGATTCAAACCCTAGCACCAGTAAAAAGAAAAAAAAAAAAGAAAAAAAAAGAATCCCCATGGGTTCAATTTCCCAGCAACGCCCTCCCCATCACATTCACAAAAATAAAATGAGAATCTAGTTAAGCAGAGAAAGTCATTCTCAAGAATTCAAGGGAGCTGGGTGTAGTGGTGCATGCTTGTAATCCCAGCATCTGGGAGGCTGAGACAGGAGGATCAGGGTTCATGGACAGCCTCAGCTACTTAGGCCCTTTGCAACTCAGTGAGACCCTGTTTCAAAATAAAGAGTAAAAAGTAGGACTGGGGGTGTAACTTGGAGGTAAAATGCCCCTGGGTTCCATTCCCAATACTGGAGAAAAAAAAAAAAAAAAAAAAAAAAGGTTGAAGAAAAAAAGTTTAAGAGTCCCAGAAATAGTCAAACCTTGGGGCTGGTCACCAGGATGTTTAGTGTCCTTGAAAGAGGTAACATGCTTGGCCAGGACCCATTCAACCCTGGCTCCCACTCCCCCTGTTCCTGTATTCCTGAGTTGGAAACAAAGGTCTAGGGATCCACCGGTTTCTAAAAAGAGTACGGAATTTCTGCCCCATCCTCTTAGAAATGTTCTGCAGAAACCCATTTCAGGATCCACTTCAGAGATTTTCCTAAACAGGACTCAAGGTCCACCCTTGCCTTCTTTAAGAAACCTTTTCTTAAGCCGGGCATGGTGGTGCACACTTGTAATCCCAGCATTTGGGAGGCCGAGAAAGGAGGATCGGGGTTCCTGGATAGCCTCAGCTACTTAGTGAGGCCTTTTGCAACTCAGTGAAACCTTATTTCCAAATAAAGAATAAAAGATGGGGTTGAGGGTATAGCTCTGAGGTAGAATGCTCCTGGGTTCCATCCCGTAACCTTTTCTTATCTTCCTTTTGCTTTCCCGTCTCAGCCTCCCAAGTACTGAGATGACAAGCTTTCGCCACCACACCTGGCTCCGATGGGCATTCTCTAACAGAGTTAGGACACATTTGCTTGAAAACTTTTGATCTTTCCCCACAGCAGCTTCCAAAACTTGTCTGATCTTCAGAAACCCCTGGGGATACTGGCCATGGTCCTAAGTTCAGTTCAGTTGGGAACCCCCAGCTGTGCTCTTTTTTACTTTAGAATGCCAGCCTTGTCTGGTCATTTCTCAGCTACCTGAGCCCCGCCCATCCTCTTGTCTTGTTTCCTGGATTCTGCAGTCTCTGTGACTTGCCAGCTTCTAATGCACCTGATGGTGCAACGCTGTGAGGTTCTGGGATTAGAGGTGAAGTCAACCCTGCTCCTACTGTTACAGACTGATTCCAAGAAACACAAGGGAGGTGTTCAAGACACACTAGAGGCACAAGAAAAGGAAGATAAGAGCCGGGCGTGGTGGTGCAAGCTTGTAATTCCAGTGCTTGAGAAGCTGAGACAGGAGGATCGCAGGTTCGAAGCCAGCCTCAGCTACTTAGTGAGGATCTCAGCAACTTAGACCCTATTTCCAAATAAAATAGAAAATAGGTCTGGGAGTATAGCCCGGAGGTAGAAAGCTCCTGGGTTCCACCCCCAGCACCACACACACACACACACACACACACACACACACACACACACAAAATGGCCATCGGTCCGAAGAGCGCCTGGCACCCGGGAGGGCAGCCAGGAGGCCTCTGCAATGGTCCGGGCGAGAGAGAGGCAGTGAGGCCTCGGAGGTGGCAGAAGTCCATTTTGGGGGCTAGAGGTGCAGCTCAGTGGCCGATTGCTTGCCTAGCACGTATGAGGTCAGGGGTTCGAGCCCCAGCACCGCAAAAGAGACAAAGTGCTTATGGAAAAAAGCAAATAAAACTCAACTTCGGGAGCCCACTCCGCCGCCCCCTGCGGCGGGCTCCCTTCAAGGAGCGAGCTGCTGGCACACGCTTTTCTTACCCGCCTCATGCGGCCATTGGACAGCAGGTCGGCGATACCCTTGGCCGCGTCGTTTTTCTCGGCCACACAGAGGACTTTCCGCACGCCTCGGAAGGCCACTTCCATGGCGGCGCGGGACAAGGTGCGGCCGCCGGGCCGTGGAAGCCACCGGCGCGCGTAGCGGGCGACCGGGAAGATCATTCCTAGCCCCGCCGCCCGCGGCCCATCCCCGTGTGCCCGCGCATGGCGGGGTGGCGAGAGGCCCGGCGTGCACCGCCAGGGAACCGAGGCTCCGGGAGCCGCGCCCCCGCTCCCGGTCACTTTCCCGCGAGCCCCTTAGCCTTCGGCCCGAGGTCTCCGCGCTTCTACCCGAAGCCGCCGCCGACTGTGGACCTAAGCCCTAAACAGCGTCCAGCTTCCGCCCGCCTTCTCGGGCCACTTCCGCCGCGGTGCGAACTACAACTCCCAGAATGCCCCGCGCTCCCGGAAATGCTCACTGGGGCCCATTTCCCCCGCTCTTCCCGCCCCGCTCGGCCCCATTTTCCCTTCCTGTTAGTGTGTGGGATAATAGACCTCGTCCTTGGGAGGGGCCGCAGAGCAGGCCCGTTCCCGGCGCTCGGTCTCTAAGCTTTTCCCTCTCCGACCCGGAAGTGCGTGCGTACGCTTCCGGGTCACGCGGCACCGATGACCGCGAGTCATGTGACACCAAGATGGCGGCGCCGCGGTAGCTGGCTCTGGGTTGTGGCGTCCAAGGAACCGCGGCAGTTTCTCCCCTCCGGCCGTGGGGGCGGCAACGCTTCGCTGACCCTGCGGCGGCCGGTAGCCGGCAGCAGGCGCTCGATCCGGAGCCGGGCTGTTGCTGTCGCGGTGCGTTCGGGGCAGTGACCTCGCTGCAGGTGCCTTGCGCGGCCGTGCTTGACGGAGGAATAGGAGGGCGACCAGCCTCTTCAGTCATCGGGGCCTTTGGAGTTCATGAGGACTCCGGAGAAGCCGGGCCTCTGAGGAGGCCGCGGGAGTTCGAGTGCTTGGGCGTGTGAGAGGCAGCCTACTACCCCTGGGGGCTCAAAGAAGGCCGCAAGGGCTTCGCTTCCTCCCCCAGAGACCTTGCTTCGCCACGTCCATTAACCCCGTGTTCTTTCCCACTTCCTCTCAATGTTTTCTCCATATAACAGGAAATATGATCAGCGCCCCTGACGTGGTGGCTTTCACCAAAGAAGAGGAGTACGAGGAAGAGCCTTACAATGAGCCGGCCCTGCCGGAGGAGTACTCGGTGCCGCTCTTCCCCTTCGCCAGCCAGGGAGCAAATCCGTGGTCTAAACTGTCCGGGGCCAAGTTCTCGAGGGATTTTATTCTCATCTCCGAGTTCTCTGAGCAGGTGGGACCCCAACCCTTGCTGACCATTCCCAATGACACCAAAGTGTTTGGCACCTTTGATCTCAATTACTTTTCCTTACGGATCATGTCTGTGGATTACCAGGCTTCCTTTGTGGGCCACCCCCCTGGGTCTGCCTATCCCAAGTTGAACTTTGTGGAGGACTCCAAGGTGGTGCTGGGGGACTCCAAGGAAGGCGCCTTTGCGTATGTGCACCACCTTACCCTCTATGACCTGGAGGCCCGAGGCTTTGTTAGGCCCTTTTGCATGGCGTATATCTCTTCAGATCAGCATAAAATCATGCAGCAGTTCCAGGAGCTTTCAGCTGAATTTTCTAAAGCATCTGAGTGCCTGAAGACAGGCAACAGGAAGGCATTTGCCGGAGAACTGGAAAAAAAGCTGAAAGACTTGGATTACACTCGGACAGTGCTGAACACAGAAACGGAAATCCAGAAGAAAGCCAACGACAAAGGCTTTTACTCATCTCAGGCAATTGAGAAAGCTAATGAACTGGCCAGCGTGGAAAAGTCCATCATCGAACATCAAGACCTGCTGAAGCAGATCCGCTCATACCCTCATCGGAAGGTGAAGGGGTCTGATTTGTGTTCTGGTGAGATGGAGAACACCCAGGAGCAGGCTGCTGAGCAGTCATCTGCTACCTCCAACCCTGAGGAGTCGACTGACACAGATCTTTACACCTGCAGACCGGCTTACACCCCAAAACTCATCAAAGCAAAGTCCACCAAGTGTTTTGACAAGAGGTTGAAGACCTTGGAGGAGCTCTGTGACACTGAGTATTTCACGCAGACCTTGGCCCAGCTCAGCCACATCGAGCACATGTTCAGAGGAGACCTGTGCTATCTCCTGACCAGTCAGATTGACCGAGCACTTTTAAAACAGCAACACATAACCAACTTCCTCTTTGAAGACATCGTGGAAGTCGATGACAGGGTGGTGGAGAAACAGGAGAACATCTCCTCTCAGCCCATACGAGACATGCCGCCTTCCCAACCTCTGGGAGAATGCCCTATCCCTAAAGTGTTAATTAGCGTTGGTTCATACAAGTCCAGCGTGGAATCTGTGCTGATCAAGATGGAGCAGGAACTTGGAGATGAGGAGTCCAAGGAAGCAGAGGTGACAGAGTCAAGCAGTTTTGACCCCCAGGAAAACCTGGACTACCTGGATATGGACATGAAAGGGAGCATCAGCAGCGGTGAAAGCATTGAGGTTCTGGGCACGGAGAAGTCCACCTCTGTCCTGTCCAAGTCCGACAGCCAGGGTAGCCTTACAGTACCACTGAGCCCCCAGGTGGTCCGGAGCAAAGCGGTCAGCCATAGGACCATCAGTGAGGACAGCATTGAAGTCTTGAGCACCTGCCCTTCTGAGGCCCTCATCCCTGACGACTTCAAGGCCAGCTACCCAAGTGCCATTAATGAAGAAGACTCTTACGCAGATACTGAGGGGGCCATCCATTTCCAGGCAAGCATCGGCCCATCAGAGCTGGAGGAGGCTGGGGAGGGCAGCTTGGAGAACACCCCGTCCCAAATAGATTCCTCCTGCTGTATCGGGACAGAGAGTGACGGACAGCCGCTGCCGCTCCCCGCTGTGGCCCATGTTCTCCCTGATGAGGACGGCGTGGTGAGCATCCCCCCACAGCGCTACAGGCAGAAGGACCAGGGGTTCCACGTGGACTTTGCAGTAGAGAACACCAACCCTTCTTCCCGAGACAACAGTTGTGACGCATTCCCAGCCTATGAGCTGGACCCAAGCCACCTGTTGGTTAGCCGGGGCGTCAGTAAGACCAGCCTGGACAGCTGCTCAGACACCACCAGCTACGTGAGCAGTGTGGCCTCCAACAGCTCCGACAGGACTCCCCCCGCTCACCCTGTCGCTGGATCCTCCGAGAGACATAAAAAGAGGGCTGGCCAGAATGCCTTAAAATTCATCCGCCAGTACCCCTTTGCCCACCCGGCCATCTACTCCCTGCTCAGCGGGAGGACACTTGTGGTCCTGGGGGAAGACGAGACCATAGTGAGGAAGCTTGTGACGGCGCTGTCCATCTTTGTCCCCAACTACGGCCGCTCTGCCAAGCCCGTGAAGCACTGGGTCTCCCCCCCTTTGCACATCATGGATTTTCAGAAGTGGAAGCTTATTGGCCTGCAGAGGTAACTGGTTCCGGGTGGTGGGGGAGGGCCCAGGCCGGTTAGAAATGAGACAGGCTGGTGTCATGGACCCAGAATCAGGAGGCCTGATTTCTAGGCAGGGCCCAGCACCAACACATCATTTTGGCAAATCATTCTCCTCTGCCATGTATGGAGGAGGGTGTTTGGGGGTTGCTAAGGGATTACAAATCCTCCTGTGTCCCCTGCTGTCAGAATTATTTGGGTGATTTCTTTGGTGCTGGGGATTGAACTCCGGGGCATTCTACCTCTGAGCCATATCCCTAGCCCTATTTATTTACTGATTTTGCAGTACTGGGGATGGAACCCAGGGGTATTTTATCTCCAAGCTACACCCGGCCCTATTTTTCATTCTTCTTGAAACAGGTTCTCACTAAGTTGCAAAGGCCTCCTCACTAAGTAGCTGAGGCTGGCGGCAAACCTCGATCCTCCTGTCTCAGCCTCCCAGATGCTGGAATTACAAGTGTGCACCACCATGCCCGGCTCCCTAGCCCTTTTTAGTTTTTTATTTTTTATTTATTTTTGACATAGATGAAAATTTATTTAAGAAAGCAGGAGATACATATTCAAGGGAGGATGAGTTATTTTGATTTTTTTTTTTTTTTGTCGGTATTGGGGGTGGAACCTAGGGGCATTAACTCCACGAGGCACCCTTAGCCCTATTTTTTATTCTTTATTTTGAAACAGGGTCTCACTGAGTTGCAAAGGACCTCACTAAGTATCCGAGGCTGTCCTCAAATTGTGATCCTCCTGTCTCAGCCTCCCAAATGCAGGGATTACAAGCATGCACTATCACGCCTGGCTTTATTCTTTATTTTGAAACAGGGTCTCACTAAATTTCGGAGGGCCTCATTGAGTTGCTGCGGCTGGCTTTGAATCTGCAATTCTCCTGTTTCAGCCTCCCAAGTACTGAGATTACAAACATGCACCCTGGTTTTTTATTTTGAAACAGGGTCTTGCTGAGTTGCTGAGGCTGGCCTTACATCTGTGATCCTCCTGTCTCAGCCTCCCAAGCATTGGGAATACAGGTGTGTGCCCGGCTTGGGAGAATTTTTTAAACCATGGATTTCTAGGCCCCACTTTGAGATCAGATTCTGATTCAGCTAGTCTGGGGTAAGGCGTGTAATTTATGTGGTGTACAGTGTGGTACGGGAACTTCTAGCGTTGCAGACTGACGGGCCTTAGGTCCTTTCTAACTCGCAAATTCACACGCTGGTGTAAATGACTGTAGCCATCTCTGGTGGGAGGGCCAGGAGGGCTCAGTGACTTCACTGGGCTTTTGTGCTTGCTCTAGAAGTTTATCGTAAGAGCCAGATTTCCCTAGTGCTTTCAGAGATTGTCTTTCCAGATCCTGTCGACAGGACTCGCCGAGAGCCTTCCCTCGGCGTCTGCACGGTGTTCCTTTTCCTCATTTGTGGCCCTGGTCCAGTCACTTTCCTTCCCCACACTCTTCTATTTCTGTGTGTGTGGTACTGGGGCTGGAACCCAGGGGCTTTCCACCTTGGCTATACTCCCAGACCTATTTTATACTTTATTTGGAAACAGAGTCTCACTAAGTTGCTGAGAGCCTCACTAATTAGCTGAGGCTGGCTTTGAACCTGCGCGATCCTCCTGTCTCAGCCTCCCTAGCTCTGGGATTACAAGCGTGCGCCACCATGCCTGGCTTCCCCACCCTCTCTGCTCATTTGTAAAACGAAGGTGCCAAGCCAGGGATGAAGACAGTCCGCGGACAGAAAGGAGGAAAGGCTTTCCTCCCAGCTGCCACCAGCAACTCTTTGTCCTGACTTCCTCCCTGATATCAGTGAGGTCACTTCCTCCAAGGCTGCTTGTGTTTGCTGCTCGCATGGAAGTCACAGGGTCACCCTGACTCTTACTGCTTAGACTGTGGTGGGTGGGGGTGGGGACATTTCAGTAAGTGCCGCTTCCTGGCTTGAAATCACCTGGGAGAATCCACTCCAGGCTGTGCTGGCGGGTGCTGGGGGCCACTGGCGGTACCAGAGTAAGGCTCTAGAAAGTTGAGAAGAGACAGGTGACCAGAGAGCGCCGTGGTAGTGGGGTGCTTCCTGTGTTTGAGAAGAGCAGGAGACACACTGGAGTTGGGGGGGGGTGATGCCTGGAGGAAGACCTGGGGTTCTGCCTAAGTTCTCAGGAGGGTGGAACCACCGGTCACTACGTCAGGGAGCCTGGGTGAGGGGCCAGGCTTGGGAGGGCTCCTAGGAGGCCTCTGGATGAGCCGGTCCTCTGGCCTCATGGGGGACATCAGTTCTTGCTTCTGGGACTGTCCCTGACAGGGAAGGCTTTTCTGGATTGGTTTTGGTTGCTGTTACTTGTGGAGTGATAGGTTGGTGTCTCACACACATACAGCTGACATGTAAAAGGTAAAGAATCCAAAGACAAGCTGGCGTGCAGTCACTTAACGAGACCCTGTTTCAAAATAAAAAAATAGAGCCGGGTGTGGTGGCACATGCTTGTAATCCCAGCATTTGGGAGGCTGAGACTGGAGATGGTAGTTCGCAGACAGCCTCAGCTACTTAGTGAGGCCCTCCGCAACTTCGTGAGACCCTATTTCAAAATAAAGATTAAAAAATAGGGCTGGGGGTGTAGCTCGGAGGTCGAATGCCGCTGGGTTCCATCCCCAGACCTGCAAAAAATAAATGAATGCCACTGCGGTGGCACATGCCTGTAATCCCAGTACTTGGGAGACTGATGCAGGTAGATCATAGTTTGAAACCAGTCTCAGCAACTTAGTGAGACCCTGTCTCAAAATAAAAAAATAAAATAGGGCTGAAGGTGTAGCTCAGTGGTAGAATGCTCCTGGGTTCAATCCCCAGTAACACACACACACACACACACACACACACACACTAGCTGGGCTTGGTGGCACATGCCTGTAATCCCAGTACTCAGTACTTACTTGGGAGGCTGAGACAGGTGGATTGCAGGTCTGAGGCCGGGCATCTCATCAGGGTATCAACATACAATGGCCTTTCTGGAGGCTTCCCTCCGTTTCCCTGTGTAGTATGAGCTGGAGTGGTGGAGGAGGCTTGGGGTAGTGGCAGGTGGGCCTTGGTGAGGGCTTGCGCAGCCCTGGGCAGGCTGAGTTGGGGAGGTGGGCGGATCTGTGAGTGGTCTCAGGAGGGTCCCCGGGAGTGTCGTTGGCCTGTGAGCAGTGTGCGTATTTGACCCTAGGAAGGGAAGAGGTTTGGGTTCTGGGACTGCCCTACTCTGGCTCATCCAGTGGGCTACTGGGCAGATCACGTCTCCATTCTGAGAAAAGAAGGTTGGCCTAGTACATAGTCATTTGACAGGTATTTACAAGGGCATCAAAGTGCCCTGCACCGCCCAGAGCCAGAACCACAAGGCGAGCCCCGCCCTCCTCCTGGAGCACACACTGCTTTCCCACCTGTGATATGCAGTGGTGGCGGCGGCGTGGGGCTGGGGCCGAGTCTGACACAGTCTTGGAGCTCTAAAATGTTTGTAGGGTGTGATATCTGTAGGGTATGGTGGCGCACACCTTGTAATTCCAGTACTTGGGAGGCTGAGATGGGGAGGGTCACAGGTTCGAGGCCAGCCTCAGCAACTTAGCCCTCAGCAACTTCAGATCCTGTTTCAAAGTAAAATAGGGCTGGGGGGGTGTAGCGTGGAGGTCAGACACCCCTGGGTTTAATCCCCAGTATCAAAAGTAAAACAAACGAGAGGCTCATCAAATGGGGGAAGAGTAACCAGACAGTAATCACCACACTGGTTGGTGCTGCGTTCGTAGTAGTGATGGGGATGACAGCACCCGCTGAGGGCCGGGCCCATCCTTAGATAACTCGTTTTGTCACTGCAGTGACCCCATGACAGAGAAGTGAGGCTCAGTCCCAGGAGCGTGACCAGGGTCACAGGGAGGCAGAGGCACAGCTCAAGGAAGGCTGGACTTGCTTTCGGTTGGCCTGAGGCGAGTCCAAGAGAGAAGGACATTTCAGGCAGGGCAAAACAGGCAAGTGGTGTTGAGGCCCCACAGAAGGCTTGGCCTGCTCCAAGTGGAGTCCAGTCAGGTAAGTAACAGAAGAGGCACCAGAGACCAGCAGGAATCAGGTTACACAGGGCCACGGGCTAAGACAGGAGGATCACAGGTTCAAGGCCAGCCTCAGCAGGTTAGGGAGACCCTCAACAACTTAGTGATACCCTGTTTCCAAATAAGAAAGAAAAAGGGCTGGGGGTGTAGGTGGGAGATAGAATGCTCCCGGGTTTAATTCTCGGTACCCAAAACAAATAAGTAATAAATATAAAAGTAAAAAATAAATTTGGGCTGAGGGTGTGGCTCTGAGGTAGAATGTCTCTGGATTCAATTCAATTCCCAGTACCACACCAAAGGAAAAAAAAAAGTTACACACGTTTATGTACATCTGTAATCCCAGTACTTGAGAGGCTGAGACAGGAGGATCACAGGTTCAAGGTCAGCCTCAGCAATTTAGCAAGATGCTCAGCAGCCTATTTCAAAATATAAAATAGCCAGGTGTGGTGGCACACACTTGTAATCCCCTTACTAGGGAGGGTAAGCTAGAAGGATTGAAGGTTTTCAGCCAGCTCTGCAACTTAGACCCAGTTTCAAAACAAACAAAATAGGGCTGGGAAAGCCAGGCATGGTGGCACATGCTTATAATCCCAGCATTCGGGAGGCTGAGATGGGAGGATCCTGGTTCGCAGACAGCCTCAGCTACTTAGTGAGGCCCTCTGCAACTCAGACCCGATTTCAAAATAAAGAATAAAAAATAAGGCAGGGGGTGTAGCTCGGAGGTCAAATGCCCCTGGGTTCCATCCCCAGACCCGTAAAAATAAAAATAAAAAATAGGGCTGGGGATGTAGGTTGGAGGTCAAATGCCCCTGGGTTCTAACCGCAGTACGTCAAAGAAAGAAAAATAGGACTGGTAATAAAACTCAGAGGTAGAATGACCTTAGGTTCCATCTCCAGTGCCATAAGCACACACGCACATGCACACACACACACACACACACACACACACACACACAATAAATAATTAATAAACAAAATAGGGCTAAGGGCATAGCTTGGAGGTATAATGCCCCTGGGTTTAATTTCCTGGTACCACACACAAAAAAGATTTGCTTTCTGGATGGAGCCCCTGGGTGCTGGCAGCATAGGAGCTGGCCAGGGGCAGCAAGCGCTATCCCCGAGTGCCCTCCATCTTCTTGTCTCCTGGCCTTCATCCTGACCTCCGCCCGTCTGTTTCAGAGCGGCCTCCCCCGGCGGTGCGGGCACCCTCCACGCCCTGAGTCGTTACAGCCGCTACACGAGCATCCTGGACCTGGACAACAAAACCCTGCGCTGCCCTCTGTACCGCGGCACCCTGGTGCCCCGCCTGGCCGACCACCGCACTCAGATCAAGCGGGGCAGCACCTACTACCTGCACGTGCAGAGCATGCTCACCCAGCTGTGCTCTAAGGCCTTCCTCTACACCTTCTGCTACCACCTGCACCTGCCAGCCCACGACAAGGAGCCGGAGGAGCTGGCTGCCAGCCGCCAGGCGAGCTTCCTGAAGCTGAACCTGGGGCTGGTGAACGAGGACGTCCGGGTGGTCCAGTACCTGGCCGAGCTGCTGAAGCTCTACTACGTACAGGAGTCTCCGGGGGCCAGCCACCCCATGCTCAGGTTTGACTATGTCCCCAGCTTTTTATACAAAATCTGAAGTTGGTCCCAGCCAACTGCGACCGAGACCTGTGACTCAAGGTGCGGAAGGGGCAGGGTTGGCATGACCAAATGAGCACCCAAGCTGGACCGTCTGGCCTGCCGGTGTGGCTGGTGAGGGAACCAGGGGGCCACCGTGGCTCTGGCATGGCTCTGGGCCGCTCGTGAGGTGGGCTGGGCAGAGGCTCCCTGAAGGCACCTGGAAGGATGGTTGGCAGCTGCCTCGGTTCCCCGGTGAAGAGTGGCCCCGGGTGGGTGGTGTCTGGCTTTCCAAGGGCCAGCTGCCTGGGCTCCTTGGTAGGCCGGGAAGAGGTGAGGCCTGTGCTGGCCACTCAGCATCACGGGACGCTCAGATGGTGATGGGGACATCGGTGAGGAAGCGACCTGCTGACCCACGATTCAGTGGGAACCGGCAGCAGAGTAACCATCGCCTCTGCCCCTCCCCGTGCCTCCGCCTCCTGCTCGAGCCCCTCATCCCAGGGCCGGCCCTGATTGGGGAGCGAGCTTGACCAGCTGGGAGTGGGAAGTGCCCACGTCTGCCCTGCTGTCCTCCACCTGGGAGGGAGGAAAGTGCCTGTGACCCTGGAGGGCCCTTCTGGTCACCACCAGGCCCAGGTGTGAAGCAGGTGTCAGCTGGACCACCCTGGGAGCAACAGGTGGAGCAGGCCAGGGAGGGGAGGCCGTCACACTGTGCGAGGGGCCAGCTGCCTGCGGCTCTCCTGGGCCACCCGCTGGCTCTCGCTGGCCACAGGAAGCTACACCCAGGCGGGGCCTCGGTGAGGACGCACACCTGCTGCCACCTGGCAGACCTCTGCAACCGCTTCACTACCTCTCCTGGGGTGTCACGGGCTGCAGCTGGCAGTGGCACCGTGATGGTGGGGCTGGCCAGGCCAGCTCGTGCGGCTCTCCTGACCGGCCTGCCCTCTGGGAGGCTGTGCTCCTCTGTGCCCCCCGCCCCCTGGCTCCTGACTGTTTCCACACGAGTGCCCTCCAAGGAAGGCATCTGAGCTTGAAGGAGATACCCCTGCCCCCTCTCTCCCCCACCGGCCCAGTGCCCAGCAAGGCCTCTCTGGTCCCCTTACACAGCTGCCACTGGTATGCAGAGGGCTTCTCAACTCCTCAAAACGTCGCACTTTTTCTTTTTTAAAGCTGTCTTTTCCTCCTGAGTGGGGAAGACTCTTGGGTATTACTGCTGCTTACCCCCCGCCCACAAAAATTGTGATAAATTGGACCTGCACCAGCCTGTGTATCTGCTAGGGGCCTCAGGCCCTGTACTTGTGTCCTGCTGCTGAGGCCTGGTTGTCCTGTGGGCCTGGGCCACCAACGTCACAGAGGGAGGCAGAGACCCCCCCCCCCCCAATGGAGCCAAGTGGCCAAAGAGCTTAGGCCACATCAGTCCTGCTGTTGCCTTCCCTATCTTGGTCCTTGGCTCAGGCCTCTGGCCGGGTCCACTCTCTTATCACAGGTGCGTGATGTTGCTTCTGTGGCAGGCGGCCCTGCCTCTGCTGCTCGTCCAATGTGTCCAGAGTTGCCAGGAATGCCCCGGCAGCTTCTGACGGGATGTCCGGCTGTGTCCCCATGCGCTCCCTCGGCCTCACCGCATCCCCAGCTCTACGTGCCACTCTGCTTTCTGACCCTGTGGCCAAATGCTGGCTCCTCATCCACCAAGGATGTGGCTGTGCTTTATCTTGAAGGGAAGGATGTCTGGGTCCAGAGGACGACCTGCGCTGGCCACTGACACCATCGTTGCACCCGGCACACCGGCGTGGGGACGCTCAGCTAACACCGCTCGCCCGGGGAACTGATGAAGGTGGGAGGTGGGCTTCAGTGGGTGCTGCGCTGCAGCCACACCGACCTTCTAGAAGCTAAGCCACGCAGTGCTGCTCTCCTCAGTGGATGTTCACCTGGGGTGTCTGTGTGGCACTTGGGCGGCTCGGAGGACTAAAGTGGGAGTAGAGAGAACAGACGGCCCGAGGTGGCAGGCAGGAACCTCTCCCACAGAGTGCTGCGTCACGTAATGATGTCTCCCCGACTGGTGTTTGAGCCGACTTAGATTTTGGTTTAAAGACTTAACTTTGCCACATGGTGATTTGAAAGGATTATTTGATGCAAAAGTATGTCTCCTTTCAGAAGAGTCTCAGAGTGGTGCCAGCGCTGAGGCACAGCTGGGCAGAGGCCGTGAATACGAACACTCCCCTCCTCGTGCCCCTTCCCCTCTGGGGGAATCAGCCTAGACGCCTCGCACCCACACAGCTTGGTGACGTGGAGACCTATGCGATGGGACTGGTCCCCTAGAGTTTTTATCGCAAGGATTTCTCTAGTAAGTCTTAACATCATTTAAAAAGCACTTCCCAGAAAGGTGACATCAGTGCCCCCTATTCTTCAGTCCTGACTGTTGCTTCAAGGCCCTGGCCCTGACACTGGCCATCTGAGGTTTCAGCTTGACCTCCAACCCACAACTGCCCTTCCCCCAACTTCTAAAGCAGTCCCGGTTTAGAACCACCTGATCTGGTCGGGCTGGCAGTTACGCACCAGCACCTTCAGGAGCCCGCAGCAGAGGCCAGCTCTCGGCCTCCCTTGGCACGAGGGCTGGTGGGCACAGGCTGGGGCTGCCGGCTCCCACTTGCCCTCTCCCAAGGGATCTAGCTTCCTCAGTGGAACCCCAGGATTTGAGAAATCATGACTCCTCCATAATTTGCAACAGTGGCTAAAGTTATATACCCTGCTCCCAAATTTGGGACTGGATGGTGATGGTGAGCCTGTCCTTCCCTACCTAGTTTCTAACTCTTGTTTTAGATCAATTGCTATCGTAAAACTAAGATTTTAGCTACACACACAGACACAAAAAACCATTTCAAAATCCTAGGAAGGTCAGTAGATCCCCTCCCTGCTGGGAGAGCCGCTGTGGTTGTACTTCCTGGTCCAGCGGCAGAGTGGCGCCTTGGATGCCTTGCGTGCACACTGAATGCCCGTCTGCGGTGCTACACGCATGCTCCATGTGACCGGTGCCCCATGCCATGTTGCATATGCATCTGCACACAGGCAGTGCCAACTCAACCTGCAGGGAGTGTCGTGTGTGCAGGTATGCAAGGTTTTTGGGGAGAGGAGGCCCCATGGAGGGCGGGCAGGCCTGGCCCAGGCTCCTCTACTTTACCTCCCTGGAAAGTGCCCTGTTTGTGCTTTGAAGCAAACTAGCCAGTTTTCTGGCTCTGCCCTAATTCTGATAGGTAGGGAGTGATAGGATTGGGATGTGTTAAGAGTATTAGCAGACTGCAAAAAGGAAAAAAAAAAAGTCCCTATGTCTGTCTGGAAAGCAAAACTAACCTCTGCCAGTATGGCTGGGCACTAAACTTTGAGCCCTGAACCTGTGAAGGTTTGGTTAGAGCTCTGGGTAGGAGGTGGCCGAATGGGTGGGAGTGAGCACTCTGCAGCAGGTTAACAGCACTGTCCCGGTGCAGCTTCCGGGAAGCAGAGGCTGCACCAGGGCCTTGGATGTGTCCGGGCATCCTCAGCTGGGCAGGAGGGAAGCCCCTGAATTTAAGACTTCTTAGGCAGCACAGCAGCTCCCAAGTCGGGGGCAGAGACGTGGTGACTGGCACGAAGGAGACGGCGGGCTGGGCCTGGGCCATGGGGAGCGAGCGCCGCCTGCAGGACTGGACCCCAGTGGGAGTGAGAACCATCTGAAGTGCTAGACGCCACTTTCGAGGTTGAAGCGTAGACTATGGTGAACTTGTATTCGTTATTTTCCAAGAAGCTATTTTATTACTGCATGTTTCCGTCGTGTCTGTGAAAGTGCGGCCAGACCCCACCAGCTGCAGTCGCCGTGACGGCCGGAGCCGCAGCAGGACGACGTGCGTGACATCTCCCAGGCATCGCCGCACAAGAGCTTAACCTGAGTCCGCGCCAAACAAGTAGTATGAAGAGTGGACTTTTTAAGAAATTAATTTATTTGAGTTCAGATTATTTTTTGAAATATAAAAATTGGTTGTATTTTTTAAAGCTGTAATTCTTGTAGACATTCTGTGGTTAAAAACTTGAGTGTTCTTATTAAAAATGGTCACTTATGGTTTGCACTTCAGCTATGTGAAAAATAAAGATTTTTTGAGAAGGTGACATTTGGGTTCCTGACAACAGGAGGCAGTTGGTTATCTCGGTGGAAAGGAAAGCCCCGGCCTAGACAGGACCAGGCACTTCCCTGGGTGGAACAGACCACTTCTATACCACAGTATTTTTTTTCCTTTTGGTACTAGGGATCAGGCTAAGTATATGCTCTGCCAGTGAGCTACTCTCCCGGGCCTTCCCTGATAATATTTAGAGCTGCTGAGGGCAAACCTTCCCACTGTACCAGACATACTGGTAGACAGTCTGACTTATAATTTAAAGCATAGAGCCAGAGATTCAGAGTTATTCTCTCCAGGTATAATAGTCACGAGTCAGTGCTTTTTAAACGTCCCACTAGTCAACAAAATAAGAGAAGAGTGGGCAGCACTTACAAGCTGTAAGACAGCTGCCGCGTAAGCCATGCGAGACCCCAGTGACTCGGGAGAAAGATGGGATTTGCTAGGCGTGGTGGTGCACACTTGCAATCCGTCCTTGGGAAGCTGAGACAGGAGGATCACATATGAAGTCAGCCTCAGCAACTTCGTGAAACCCTGTTGCCAAATAAAAAGTAAAATAGGGCTAGGGGTGGAGCTTGGAGGTAGGATGCCCCTGAGTTCAATCCCCAGTACCAAAAAAAGAAAATCCCCCCCAAGCCCCTAGACTGCTGTCTTGCTATCTGAACGACGGAGGTCCAATGGCTACACAGCATTTTGTTTTTCTAGAATAATTATACATAGCTGTGGAGAAAGGTTCAAATTTAAATTCTTTAACCTCTTGAAGAATTACTAACTATGGGACTTGAATAAATTTTGATTTGTGAAAACACGAGGAAAAATCCAGAAGAAACACTTCAAAACAGGCACAGAGGAGCTCAGCAGGTCCCTTGGGGCGGCTCGGAAGGCTCTCCAGGCGGCTCAGAGTGCGGGGCGGGGAGAGGTGCGGGCGGCTGCTCCTTCAGAAGTCAGGCAGGCCGGGCAGCGGGAAGAGAGCAGCGAAGTGCTCCACTTCCTCCCGCAGAGCCTGCACGGCCCGCTGGTGCCTCTCATCCCCTGCCAGTTTCTCCTTGAACTCCTTCAGCGTGGCCCTCGCGCCCATGTCATTCTGAATCTGCAGGGTCAGCTCGATCCCTGTGCCACGAGAGAAAGTCCCCTGTGGGTCTGCCCCGCACCAGCCCACAGCACACACAGCCCATAGCCGAAGAGGCTGGCCGGAAGAGGAGCAATAGCTGCGAGCGCCCCCAGCTGGCAGCGACCGAGCCCTAGGAGTGTTGATGTTCCCC
The DNA here is from genome assembly GCF_963383645.1 of Muscardinus avellanarius. NCBI lineage: Eukaryota > Metazoa > Chordata > Mammalia > Rodentia > Gliridae > Muscardinus > Muscardinus avellanarius. The sequence goes on along the minus strand of NC_137802.1, from coordinate 5,612,612 downwards.
TCAGGGCAGCACGTTATAAACCTCTCAGGCAAGGTGGCCTTGCTGTTCCCTGCACTTGGTCTTGGCACTTGGCCCCCAGGTGTTGGCCTCACCTCTGTGGATGAAGTGCGCTACTTTTCGGAAGTCGTCTTCCACCAGCCCTCGGGACGTCAGTGCTGGGGTCCCCAGTCGCAGTCCACTGGGCCGCAGTGCGCTTTTGTCACCTACAAGGCAGACAAGGCTGTCCCCAAGCTGCACCCACGGTACCACTGCGATTTATTTATTTTGGGTAATAGGGATGGAACCCAGGGCCTCACACACCCTAGGCATGAGCTCTTCCATTAAGCAATATCCCTAGCTCCGACCCCCTTTGGTACTGGGGATCGAACCCAAGAGCACTCTAGTTCTGAGCTACACCCCATTCTCTTTTGTTTTCTTATTTCTTGTGGTACTGGGGATTGAACCCAGGGCATTCTACCTTGGGGATATATCCCAGCCCTATTTTATTTTTATTTTGAAATAGAGTCTCTTGTAGGTTGATGAGTCTCAGTTCTTCCGAGCTCTGCACCTGCAATTCTCCTGTCTCGGCCTCCTAAGTACTAAGATAAATATTAAGATTACAGGCGCATGCCACCAAACCCAGCTCCCTAGCCTGTTTTAAATCTTATTTTGAGACAGGTTGCTAAATTGTGCAGGCTGGCGTTGAATTTGGAATCTTCCTACTTTAGGTGGGATTACAAGTCTGGCTTGCCACTCTACTTTTTTTTTTGTGGTACTCGGGATTAAATTCAGGGGCTATACCTCTGAGATACATCCCCAGGCCTTTTTTTGTTGTTGGGGGTGGAACCCACAGGCTTTCTACCTCCGGGCTATACTTCCAGACCTTTTTTTATATTTTTTTATTTGGAAACAGGGTCTCACTAAGTTGCTGAGAGCCTCACTAAGTAGCTGAGGCTGGCTTCAAACCCGTGCGATCTTCCTGTCTCAGCCTCCCAAGCACGGGATTACAAGGGTGCGCCACAACACCCAGCTTCCCCCCAGGCCTTTTTATAAAATTTTGTGTGTGTGTGTGTGTGTGTGTGTGTGTGTGTGTGTGTGTGTGTGTGTGTAACTGGGGATGGAACCCAGGATTATTCTACCTCTGAGCTATATTCCCAGCCCTATTTTTTATTCTTTATTTTGAAACAGGGCCTCACTGAGTTACAAAGGGCCTAAGTAGTAGTGGATGCTGTCCTTGAACTGCAATCCTCCTGTCTCAGCCTCCCAAATGCCAGGATTACAAGCGTGCCCCACCATGTCCTGCTTTATAAAATTTTGAAGCAGGGTCTCACTAAGTTGCTGAGGCTCAAACCTTCGATCATCCTGTCTCATCTTTCTTGATAGTAGGATTACAGGTGTGCACCACCAGGCCCAGCTGCCAGTGTATATTTCAAGAGCGTGAGAAGACCTGGCCTGAGAATCCAGGCTTGATCTAGTAATATATAGCCAATTTTAAAAAGTAGTTTTCTGTGGTGCTGCCCTTGCTCTAAAAAGGTCAATGTCTACCTGGGCTTGGGATGTGTTGCCACTGTATTAACATGTTTAGAAATGCTGCCTGTTGCCGGGCGTGGTGGCGCACGCTTGTAATCCCCGCGCTTGGGAGGCAGAGACAGGAGGATCGCGCAGGTTCGAAGCTAGCCCCGCGCGCTGGCTTAGGAGACCCTGTTTCCAAATAAAAATGTAAAAATAGGTCTGGGAGTGTAGCCCGGAGGTAGAAGGGCTTCCAGGAACCCCAGTACCACCAAAAAAATAAAATAAAATAAAAGAAGTGCTGCCTGTTTTCAAGAGGCCCTGGCCCTTGCATCTTGGCTGTTCCATGCTGAGGGCTCCACGCCAATCTCTCCCTTTCTGCTGGCTACAGGATGACAGCAGAGTCCAAAGGAGTAGCTGGGGAGAGAGCTAGCATCCCCCAGGATGACGAACTGTTCCCAAAGCCAAATACATTCATCAGCTACAGCTTCGGCTGGAAGAAATGACAGGATGGGTATGGAAAGGAAGCCAAAAGAGGCCTGACCTGGACAGGTGTTCTTGTTACAGGCGATAGAACAGGCTTCTAGCACCTTCTCAGCCCTTCCACCATCCGTGCCCTTGGAACGGAGATCCACAAGGATCAAATGGTTGTCGGAACCACCTGGAGACAGAGTTGAGATCAACATGACAAGATGCAGAAGGCTGATTGTGGGTGAAGTAAGGAATGGGGGAGGGGCAGGAGGCCACGGCGGCAGCGGGGGGGGGGGGGGGGGGTTTGTAAGGCAGGAAAGTGAGCACCCACCAAGGGGCCTGAGAACTGGGAGGGCGCCCTTGCAAACAGGGTAACCAGTCATGCTGAGCAGCGACGGGGCTGCGGGGTAAGGTGCCCACGCCCATGACTTCAAACTCTAGGTGCTGGCACAGGCTTTTCTGGGTCAGCCAAATGACTCGAGGAAACTTTCCAAGAGTCCCCAGCTTAGAGATCCATGTTTTGTGGATCTTTTAATTTTTGGTATTAGAGATTGAGCCCAGGGGCATTGTACCCCTATGAACTATACCCTCAACATTTATTTTATTTTATTTTTATTTTTTGGCGGGTCTGGGGATGGAACCCAGGGGCATTCAACCTCTGAGCTACACCTCCTGCCCTGTTTTTTATTCTTTATTTTGAAACTGGGTCTCACTGAGTTGCAGAGGGCCTCACTAAGTAGCTGAGGCTGTCTGCGAACCGCGATCCTCCAGTCTCAGCCTCCCAAATGCTGGGATTACAAGCGTGCGCCACCACACCCGGCAACCCTCAACATTTTTTATTTATTTATTTTTGTGGTGCTGGGGATGGAACCCGGAGGCTTTCTACCTCCGGGCTATACTCCCAGACCTATTTTCTATTTTATTTGAAAACAGGGTTTTCAGTTGCTGAGAGCCTCACTAAGTAGCTGAGGCTGGCTTGGAACCTGTGCAATCCTCCTGTCTCAGCCTCCCAAGCGCTGGGATTACAAGCGTGCATGCGCCACCATGCCAGGCCTTATATTCTGTTTTGAAACAAAGTCTAGCTACATTGCTGAGGTTGGCCTTGAACTTGGGATCCTCCTGTCTCAGCCTCTGAAATACTGGGATTATAAGCGTGTGCCACCATGCCTGGCTCGAAAGAAGCTTTGATGCACCCACGAAGAGGGTAGTCCTGCCCGAGACCCGTGTTTGTACCTGTGACTATCTTGTACCCCAGCGCCTTGAGGGCCGCCGACAGAGCCTGGCAGTTGGCCACCACCTGGAGCTGATAGACCTTGAATTCCGTCGTCATGGCTTGCTTCAGCGCCACCGCGATCCCTGGACAGGGAGATGCCAGTCACCAAGGCAGGATGGAGGAGAAAGGCAGAGGGTGAGTCACAAGCAGGCTTCTTTTCTACCGAAGCTTCTTTGCTTTGAAATGTCACCCAAGGGCGCGGGTACTTACATCTCACCCCAAACAATAGATTTCTACTTTTTTTTAAGGCGCTGGGGATGGAACCCTGGGCCTTGTCCATGCTATGCAAGCACTCTACTGCTGAGCTGCACCCCCGGCCCCAGGTTTTTTTCCTTTTTAACGCGGTGCTGGGGATTGAACCCATCGGTCCTCTACCTCCAAGCTCCACCCTCAGCCAGACCTTTATTTTTAAACAAGGTCTTGTGAGATTGCTGAGGGTCCCACTGAGTCCCAGGCTGGCTTCAAACCTGTGGATTTCTGCCTCAGACTCTCACGTTCTGAGATTACATGCAGCACCATGCCCGGCCCAGTCCCATTTCTTTAACTTGATGACTACCTGGCTAACCTTGCAGACTTTATTAAGGAAGCCTCCCTCTGGGCAACTGCTTTTCTTTCTTTCTTTCTTTCTTTCTTTCTTTCTTTCTTTCTTTCTTTTTCTTTCTTTCTTTCTTTCTTTTTTTTTTTGTGGTCCTAGGGGTGGAACCCAGGGGCTTTTCTACCTCCAGGCTATACTCCCAGCCCTATTTTATATTTTATTTGGAAACAGGGTCTCACTAAGTTGCTGAGAGCCTCACTAAGTAGCTGAGGCTGGCTTTGAACCTGTGAGGTCCTGTCTCAGCCTCTCAAGCGCTGGGATTACAAGTGTGAGCCACCACGCCCGGCTGCTTTTCTTTATATTTGTGGTACTGGGGATTGAAGCCAGGGGCACTCTACCTCTGAACTAAATACCCAGCTTTTAGCGTGCATGGTACTGGGGATAGAGCCCAGGGGTATTCTATCTCTGAGCTATATCCCCATCCCTATTTTTATTTTAAAACAGGGCCCCACTAGATTGATGAGCCTCTACTTGCTGAGGCTGTCCTTGAACCTGCGATACTCCTGTCTCAGCCTCCCACACACTGAGATTTCAAGCATGCACCACCACACCCAGCTCCCACTTTATATGTTGAAAGAGGGTCTTGCTAAGTTTCTGAGGCTGGCCTTGAACCTGTGACCTTCCTGTCTCAGCCTCCCAAGTACCCAAATTACAGGCATGCACTACCATGCCCAGCCTCCTGTTGAAGTTTCTTAGAGTGCTCTGCATACTTCACAAAACCTGGCCTGGCCTATGGTTTTGCAGGCGGGTGGCCACCCGAGTGGAGCAGACACCCTCCCGTCTGGCCTTCCCCCTTTTCCTGTGTTAGCATCTCCTGGACACAGACCACCCACTAAGTGTCTGCTCCAGTGTGGAAGTCCTGGCACACACTTTTAGAGGACTGCTAAGGTGGGAACTAGGGACCACAGTAGGACCACCATGGCTCATGGTGAAACCCAAGAGCCACCCGAGGGCTCTGGGTAGCTGTGGTGACTTTACCAGCAATGGCGTGGTTGTGGGGACCTCCTTGCAGGCCCGGGAACACGGCGGAGTTGATGAGCGACTCCAGGTTGTACTGGATCTCTTTGCCGGTCTTGGGATCCACGCCGCACACCCCTGGGTGAAGAACACCATGAAATTTGTGGTCCTGTGGCCGATCCCCCTTGTTTTCTCCTAATGTGGACTCAAATCTAGTTGGTCTACAGGCTGTTTCGCACTGAGCTGGTCTGTGACGCTGTGGAGTGGAGGGGGCCCTTAGTCCTTGTTCTGTGGGAACGAGGACATCACGGGTGGAGACTGGCTAGATGCTGGTCTCTGCACTCCACTGCACCCTGCCCCTCTGATGGCATCTTCCCTTTCCCCTTTCTTTTTTTATTTTTTGTAGCTCAGAGGTGCTTTCCCTCCGAGCTACACTCCCGGTCTTTTTTATTTATTTTTGGTGGTACTAGGGAATGAAGGGACATTCACCCCCAGCCTGATTTTATTTTTTATTTTGGAACAGGGTCTCACTAGGTTCAGGAGAATCTCACTACTTGCTGAGGCTGTCCTCGAACCTGCAATGCTCCTGTAGCAGTCTCCCAAGTACGGAAACTGCAGGTTTGGGCCACCATGTCTGGCTTTATTTTACTTTTTATCTCAAAATCTCGCTACGTTACTGTGTACTATCCTCGGCCCTGTGATCATCCTGTCGCAGCCTCCCAAATACTGGATTACAGGCGTTACCTTCACACCTGTTCTTAACATATGACTATAACAAGACCTTAAAACTGAAAGGATGGAAATTTCCCTCCACTGACACTGTAGTAAAGCACATGCGCTGGCATTTTCCTCAAGAAGTGTCCAGGACCACAGCTTGACAGAAATAATGATCAGATGGTCACTCACGATGAAGGTTTCGAGTTGAAAAAATGTTTTAATAGTAATAATAATGACTACTCTTCAATAATAAGCAATACGAACATCTCCATGGAGCTTCTTGTGGGCCAAGAACTGCTCTGGGCAGTCTGTGTAATTCACTGAATCCTCTAAACAGCAGTCCAGAGGGACAGGTGCTATGATTACAGCCCCCACCCTGGAGGTGCGGAATCGAGGCAGAGAAGCTGCAGGGTGGCTAGGACCACACCACCACTAGGACTTGCTCCGGTGGCTAGCTCAAACGGGCTGGCACAACCGGGCGTGGTGCGCAGGCTTCCAATTCCAGTACTTGGGAGGCTGAAGATAGGAGGGTCAGGGTTTGCGGCCAGCATCAGCTACTTAGTGAGGCCTCCCGCAACTTACTGAGACCCTGTTTCCAAATAAAGAATAAAAAAGAGGGGTGAAGGTAGCTCAGAGGCAGAATTCCCTGAGTTTTATCCCTAGTACTTAAAAAAAAATCATCTGGCACTGGGTGTAACAAATCGCATCAACAAAGGCTAGGGAGAAAAGCAATGTCTACCAGGCAGGTAGGAGTAGCTACGTGACCCAGAGGTGTAAAGCCAGCTGCCAAAGGTCCCTAGAGCACAGGAGTGCCACGGCGCTAGGAAGAAGAGTGGGGTCCTGACTGGAGCTGGCCTTGGCTGGGGTGGGACGAGGAGATGCCTCGTGGGGTAAGCGGCAACAGAGGGCTGGTTTCTCTGCTAATGCGATGCTGAGGCATCCCACGTCACCACAGGTGAAGGCCTCGATGCGCATGCAGCTTTTCTGGCTATGGGAATCCCAAAGTAAGGGGTGCGAGTGCCTAGAGGCGGGCTGTAAAGTACATGCAAGAGAAATGCCCCGCTAAAATGATTACTGAACTTATGCGTTCCCTGTGGATCCTTGCTGCAGAGCCCGCCACTGTTCCTTCCCAGGTCAGATGCTGGGGACTGAACCTAGGGGCGTGCAGCCTCTGGGCTATATAGCCCAATATATATATATATTTTTTTTTACTTTTTTTTTTTGGTAGTACTTAGGATGGAACCCAGGGACATCCAACCTCTGAGCTACACTCCCAACCCTATTTTATTCATTTACTTTGAAAGAGTCTCACTAAGTTGCTGAGGCTGGCAGTGAGCCTGTGGCCCTTCCTGTCTCGGCCTCCCAAGTACCAAGATTACAAGCATGCACCACCATGCTTCACTTATTTACTTACTTTGAAACCGGGTCTTGCTAAATTGCCGAGGGGCTCACAACGTCGCTGAGAATGGCCTTGAGCCTGTGATCCTCCTGTCTTAGCCTCCCAAGAACTGGGATTATAAGCATGTGCTACTACGCCCACCTCCCAAACTCCCATCTCTTTTATGGTTCTGGGGATTGAGCCCAGGGCCATTCTACCTTTGAGTTACACCCTCAACCGTGTTCTAGTCTTTATTTGGGAGCAGGGTCTTGCTAATTTACTGAGGGCCTCACTAAGTTGCTACGTCTGGCCTCAAATCTGTGATCCTCCTGTCTCAGCCGCCCAGGTACTGGCATTGTAGGTATGCACCTCTAATGTGCACACCCAGCCCAAGTACTATTTTCAGAAATTCCCAGGTAAAGAGTTTCCACCAGCTTCCTCTAGCAAACCCGAACCCCTGCAGGATAAACGCCCCCGATCACTTGTCTGTCCCCCACAGCTGGAAGCTCACCTTTCCTATAAAAGATCATGCCAGCGCGGCAGCCTCTCAGGGTCTTGTGGGTGGTGGTGGTCACCACGTGGCAGTGTTCGAAGGGGGAGGGCACCACGCCAGCTGCCACCAGCCCGCTGATGTGGGCCATGTCCGCCATGAGGTAGGCCCCGCTCTCGTCTGCAATCTTCCGCAGGCGTGCATAGTCCAGGTTTCGGGAGTAGCAGCTAGTTCCTGAGACAGGAGAGGAGAGCTGAGTTGGAGATATCTGCGGGCAGCTGAGGCAGCTTCAGCACAAATCTAGAAAGCGGCCCCTGGGCATTTAGCTGGGAAAGCCTGGAGACCTCTCCCCTAAAATCTCTTGAGCGGAGCGGAGGACACCCTTGAAAAGCATCTTGTGCTGAAGGCCGGCTGCCCTGCCCTGCTCTCCACAACAGGGGGTCGCCATGGCTTCTATTATCACCAACACTGACAACCAGGATTGACTCGTTTCTTTATTTTTTTATTCTTTGGGATTGAACCCAGGGCCATTCTTCCTCTGAGTTATATCCCCATCCCTTTCTATTTTATTTTATTTTTAATTTTTTGGGTGGCACTGGGGGTGGAACCCAGAGGCTTTCTACCTCCGGCCTATACTCCCAGACCCATTTTATATTTTTTATTTGGAAACAGGGTCTCACTAAGTTGCTGAGAGCCTCACTGAGTAGCTGAGGCTGGCTTCGAACCTGTGCGATACTCCTGTCTCAGCCTCCCAAAGTGCGGGGATTGCAAACGTGCACCACCACGCCCGGCTATCCCTTTCTATTTTAAAACAGGGACTCGCTAAGTTGCGGAGCTGGCATTGAACCTATGATCCTCCCATGTCAGACTTCCAAGTACTGGGATCACAGTTGCACGCCACCATGCTTGGCTGGGATGAACCTTCCTAAATGTTTCTCTGAGAAAAGCCTCAGACCTTATTCTGCCAACCACTAATGGTGGCCCACACAGACATGTGTCCTGAAAGAGGAGTACACTCTGAGCCAAGGAGCTCGGCTATCCAAGGCCGGAACCGGCAGCGAGCTAGGAGAGGCGGACCATCTCTGCAGCCCCCGGTGTAAAAGGCGTGGAATGCGGCTGTCGCCCACTGCGCTGCTCACCCGCAATGATGAGCCTCGGGTGGAAGAGGCGGGCATTCTCCTCCAGCTGGTCGTAGTTGATGTAGCCAGTGTCTGGGTACACCTGTGGGGTGTCAGGGAGACACAGGCTCAGCTGCTTCCTCTGGTCAGCATGCCTCCTGGGTCCCCACTGTTATGGGCTCACTCACGCGCCCAGGAGGCCCTGGCCCTGGGGCACCCCGCGCAGAAGGAAGACTGTGAACAAACACAATGCACAGACCGAGGAACAAGACGAAAAATGCCTGCTACACACCGCTTCTATTTGAAGAGCCACAGGCGAGAATAAGTAATAAAAGGCGTTGAGGATTAAGAGAGAAAAAATACTAAAATTCTCACAGAAAGCATAACTGGGCACCATGAGAATCCAGCAGAATCTAGAGGCAAACTATGAGAATAAATAAGGGAACCTAGCAAGGTCACTGGCTACACCAGCAAGGACTGAAATCCGGACTGGGAGTGCGGCCCGCTGGTAGAGCGCATGCTTAGTACACACAAGGCCCTAGATTTCTTTGTGTTTGTTTTTTGGTGGTACTGGGGTTCCTGGAAACCCTTCTACCTCCGGGCTACTCTCCCAGACCTATTTTTTATATTTTGTTTGGAAACGGTCTCTTAAGCTAGCGAGGCTGGCTTCGAACCAGCGCGATCCTCCTGTCCCCGCCTGCCAAGCCTGGGGATTACAAGCATGCGCCACCACGCCCGGCAAGGCCCTAGATTTCATGCCCAAAATCAGCCTCCCCCCCAAAAAATCACAATTCAATTTTATATGTACAAGTAAGTAGTAAGAAATAAAAAGTGAGTCATGAAAGAAATGGTGGGGCATGCCTGTAATTCCAGTTCTTTGGGGGGGTGGGGCTGAGACAGGAGGATCACAGGTTCAAGGTCTACCTCAGCAACTTAGTGAGACCTCAGAAAATATAGTTCAGCCAGGAGTGGTGGAACATGCTTGTAATCCCAGAATTCGAGAGGCTGAGACAGGAGGATCGCAGTTCAAAGAGAGCCTTAGCTACTACTTAGTGAGGCCCTTTGCAACTCAGTAGACCTTGTTTCAATATATAAAGAATAAAAAATAGGGCTGGGGGTGTGGCTCGGAGGTACAATACCCCTGGGTTGGATTCCCAGTACTGCCAAAAAAAGAAAAGAAAAGAAAATATGGTTCAATTCCCAGTATAACACATATACACACATACATACACGAAAATTAGACAAAAGAGCTCTTGGAAGCATCCATAGGCATTTATTCCAAAATATGCTGGGGCCAGGGCAGTGCAGAGGCCGGGGGCTAGGAAAGGAGTCTCCCCCAGTCTATAGGATCAGAAAGAGGAAGGGGCCCCTCTGACATAGGGAAGGACAGGAGTCACTGGCACTCCCAAAACCCCCCACATGGTAATTACTTGAACTGAGACATGGACCACATAAACACAGCACAATCAATGAGACGCTCCAAAGAGCACAGATGCCAACATCAAACACTGACTTGATGGTCTTTTTGTTTTTGGTGGTGCTGGGGATAGAACCCAGGGGCTTTCTACCTCCAAGCTATACCCTGAGCCTGATTTTTTTTTTTTTTTTACAGCACTGTGGATGGAACCCAGGGGCATTCTACCTCCAAGCTACACCACAGCCCTGTATTTTATTTTTTTATTTTGAAACAGGGTCTCACTAAGTTGCAGAGAGCCTCACTAAGTAACTGAGGCTGGCTGCAAACCGCGATCCTCCTGTCTCAGCCTCCGAAGTACTGGGATAACAAATGTGGGCCACCATGCTCGGCTCCTGTTTGACTCTTTCTGATGGCTGAATTCTGTGGGTGTACCTCACTTAGCCAATTTTCTTTTTTTTTTTTTGGGCGGGTCTGGGGATGGATCCCAGGGGCATGTGACCTCCAAGCTACACCCCTGCCCTATTTTTTATTCTATATTTTGAAACAGGGCCTCACTAAGTAGCTGAGGCTGTCCGCGAACCACAATCCTCCAGCCTCAGCCTCTCAACTGCTGGAATTACAAGTGTGCGCCACCACGCCCGGCTACTTAGCCAATATCTTAATGGGAGACATTCGGATGACCTCCCCCAATTTTTTTTCTTTTTTGCTGTTACATAGTTTATTTGAATTGCTATCTAGGAGTGGAAATGCTGAATCAAAAGCTGTACATAATGTCGGGTGCAATAGCACATGCTTGTGATCCCAGTACTTGGAAGGCTGAGACTGGAGGATCGAAGGTTCGCCCCAGCCTCGGCTACTTATTCAATAGAGGCCCTGTTTCAACACAAACAAAACTATTTATTCTATAGCCTGGCATGGTGGCACGCACCTGTAATCCCAGCACTTGGGAGGCTGAGATAGGAGGATTTCAGGTTTGAGGCCATTGTCAACAACTTAGCGAGGCCCTCAACAACTTGGTGAGATCAAATTTCAAAATGAAAAATAAGCCAGCCGTGGTGGTGCACGCTTGTAATCCCAGCATTTGGGAGGCTGAGACCGGAGGATCCCGATTTGCAGACAGCCTCAGCTACGAAGTGAGGCCCTCTGCAACTCAGTAAGACCCTGTTTCAAAATAAAGAATAAAAAATAGGGCTGGGGGTGTGGCTCGAAGGTACAGTGCCCCTGAGTTAGAAGTATAATGCCCCAGAGTTCCATCCCCAGTACCACAAAACACAAAACAAAAACAAAACAAAAAACTTAGGGTTGGCGAATAGCTCAGGGGTAGACTACTCTAGATTCAATCCCCAGTACCACAAAAGGGATAGAGGGAAAAAAGGTTTCCCAGTGCAAAGAACGCTCTGGAGAGACACACACACTCTTACCTTATAAGGCATAGATTCAAAGAAGATGGATGTGGCGGAGATCTTCTTCTTGTCTGTCATGAACCCGTGGGTCAGGTGGCCCCCGTCAGGCAGGTCCAGACCCATGATGCGCCCATGGGGCTCCACCAGCGCGGTGTACACGGCAAAGTTGGCAGGGGAGCCTGAAATGGGGAGGCCAGAGGAGCCGCAATTATTCCTACAAGAGAAACCATGGGGCCCCCCGAGCTTGGCAAACAAGGTAAGCCCCAGGCGAGGCTCTGCGCCAGTCACCTCGAGAGTCAGGGCTGTGCAGGGATGTACAGAGCTGGGAGATGGGGCCACGGAGCAGGCACGCACCATGGTGGGCATGGCTTCTCGCTTCTGGGAACACGGCGGGGGGCCTGGCATGAAGGGGCTGCCTGGGGCTATTGGCGGGGGCCATCACCTGAGTAGGGCTGGACATTGACCCCCCAGCACTGTGGGTCCAGATGGTAGGCTTGCAGCGCTCGCCTCTGACAGAGCGTCTCCAGCTCGTCGATGAACTCATTCCCGCCGTAATACCTGTGGGAGAAGCAGGAACCGCGTGTCCACCGCGGCCGCCAGCCTGTGCACCTAGCAGAGGCCGAGGCAGCCTTGGGGTGGGAAGACCTGGTGCAGGGAAGTGAGTCTCGGCTTCCCCATCTTGCCCTGGAGGATCCAAGGACACATTAGTGCTACCCAGAGAATTCCTTGGGGCACAATGCAAGAGCTACTTATGCACAGTAGGAGAAAGACCAGGCCTTCAACTTGACTCTCAGACTAATGTAAGGGGCTTCAGGGACAAAGCTGGATGGAGTGGCAGTCCATTCTCCAAGGGCGACCCTTCTTTTCCTATGCCCACTGGAATTCAGATGCACAATATGCTGACTATGGCATCCTCTATTTTCTTTGCCAATAACAATGAGCCAGAGGTAGAAAAGCCCCTGAATTCTAATCCCAGTACCAGAAAAAAAAAAAAAAAAAAAAAAGATAAAAGAAAATAGGGCTGGGGGTAGGGGGGTATAGTTCGAAGGCAGAATGTCCCTGGGTTCCATCCCCAGAACCAAAAAAAAAAAAAAAAAAAAAGTTTTCCCAGGACACAGGAGGCTGAGACAGGAGGATCACAGAAGGCCCTCCCCAACCTAGTGATATCCTGTTTCAAAAAAAAAAAAAAAAAAAATCTATCTATCTATCTATCTATCTATCTATCTATCTAGGGCTGGGGTATAGCTTGGAGGTGGAATACCCCTGGGTTCAATCCCCAGTACCGAAAATAAAGGTGGGGGGGCTGGGGGCATAGTTCAGTGGTAGAGCACTTGTCTAAATGTGTGAGGCCCTGGATTCGGTCGTCAGCACTCTTCCAACCCACAAAGTTTGAAATTTTGGAGCATTATGAACTTGGAACACTTAAATAATGAAATCTATGCAAATATCCAAAATCTAAAACATTCTGAAATCTGAAACACTTCTGGGTTCAATCTCAAGCACTGCAAAAAAAGAGAAATTGAGACAGGGCCTCACAAAGTTGCTAAGGCTGGCCTTGAACCAGCAAGCTTCCTGTCTTAGCCTCCCAAGACTCGGAATTATAGGTGTGTGCCACTGTGTCTGGCTTCAAAGGGACTTGTTGAATCAACCTTGAGCGTAACTGCTACAAGAACATCAGTGGTGCTGGGCATGGTGGCGCACGCTTGTAATCACAGCACTTGGGAGGCTGAGACAGGAGGATCGCGGTTCGTGGACAGCCTCCATTCTAACGAGGCCCTTCACAACTCAGTGAGACTGTGTCAGAAAATAAATAGGGCTGAGGATATAGCTTGGAGGTACAACACCCCCTGGTTTCCATCCCCAGTACCACAACAAAGAAAAAAAAAGAGTGATATCAGAATCGTAAGAGAGTGACGGACTGGCCGCCGAGGGGAACACAGACCTCACAGCTGGGAAGCCTGCTGTTTTCTGAAATGTACACATCATTTAGATACCATATCGACTCAACACTTCCACTCACCTCTGGCCCGGGTACCCCTCTGAGTATTTGTTATTTAAGCAGGAGCCGAGGGCCTCCAATACCGCTCGACTGGCAAAATTCTCGGAGGCGATCAGCTCCAGTCCAACCCTCTGCCGGTGACTCTCCTTCTTAATGATGTTGTAGACCTTATAAAAAGGAACAGAGATTGCACATTTCAGTTGAAAGTCAAAGCCACCATCTCCCAAACGGAAAAGATGCTATTACTGATTCATATTTGCTCCTAGACGCTAACTGTAACCCAAATAACAAAGTTAAGAAGACTCTGGTAGAGTCTGGTAGAGGACACAACACATCTTCTTTCTCAACGGTTTTAGCATCTGGAAAAGAATAAAACAGCTGGGCATGGTGGCACACATCGATAATCCCCGTATTTAGAAGGCTGAGATAGGAGAAGCCGAGATTCAAGGCCAGTCTCAGCAAATCAGCAAGGCCCTCAGCAACTCAGTGAGACCTGTTTCAAAAATTTGAGCCAGGCGTGGTGGCGCACACTTGTAATCCCAGCATTTGCAAGGCTGAGACAAGAAGATCGCGGTTTGCAGATAGCCTCAGCTACTTAGTGAAGCCATTTGAAATTTAGTGAGACTCTGTTTCAAAATAAAGAATAAAAAATAGGACTGGGGGTATATCTTAGAAGTAGAATGCCCCTGGAGTCCATATCCAGTAATATGCACGCACGCGTGCACACACAAAATAAAATAAAATAAATAAGCTCAGTGCAGTGGTACAGGTCTGTAATCCCAGTTCTTGGAAGGCTGAAACAGGAGGATCACAGGTTCAAGGACAGCCGCAGCAATGTGGTGAGACTCAGCAACCTAGCTAAACCCTGCATAAAAAATAAAAAAAAAAGAGCCGGGCGTGGTGGCGCACTCTTGGGAGGCTAAGATGGGCGGATCGCATGGGTTCGAAGCCAGCCTCAGCTACTTAGTGAGGCTTTCAGCAACTTAAAGAGACCCTGTTTCCAAAAAAAAAAAAAAAAAAAGGTCTAGGAGTATAACCCGGAGGTAGAAAGCCTCTGGGTTCCACCCCCAGTACCACCAAAAAAAAAGCCAGGTGTGGTGGCACACGCTTGTAATCCCCGCTTGGGAGGTGGAGACAGGTGGATCGCACAGGTTCAAAGCCAGTCGCGCTGGCTTAAGAGACCCTGTTTCCAAATAAAATATAAAATAGGTCTGGGAGTGTAGCCTGGAGGTAGAAGGCCCCTGGGTTCCATCTCCAGTACCACCAAAAAAAAAAAAAAAAAAAAAGAGAAAGAAGGAAAGAAAATATATGAGGTCTGGGAGTGTAGCTTGGAGGTAGAAGGGCTTCCAGGAACCCCAGTACCACCAAATATAAAATAAATATTTTAAAAAAAAGAGTGAGGGTCAGGGCCGGGATGTAGCTCAGTGGCAAAGCGCCTGCTTTGCAGGTGTGGTGCTCTGGGTTCGATCCCCAGTTCCAAAAAGGACAAAAAAAAAAAAAAAAAAAAGAGTGGGGTCAATCCCCAGTACCAATACCTAAAAATAAATAAATAAAGGCCAGGGGTATAGCTCAGGCATAGAATGCCCCTGGGAAGAAGGCAAATGATTTAGGGGAAAATTATCTTTAACTATCTTTTTTGGGGGGGCACTGAAGATTGAACCCAAGAGCTTTTTACTCTCAGGGTCCACCCCAGTCTTGTTAAATTTTGAAAGAGCATCTCTCTAGGTTGCTGAGGCTGGCCCGGAAGCTTTGATCCCCCTGTCTCAGGCTCCCAAGCACTGAGATTACAGGTGCGTACCACCGCACCCGGCTCCCACCTAATTTTTAATTCTACACCATCCTGGGGTTTGTTTTGTTTTTGTGGTACTGGAAATGGAACCCAAGGGCATTCTACCTCCAAGCTACACCCCCAGCCCTATTTTTTATTCTTTATTTTGAAACAGGATCTCACTGAGTTGCAAAGGGCCTCACTAAGTAGTAGCTCAGACTGTCTGGAACCGTGATCTTCTGTCTCAGCCTCCCGAATGGCGGGATTATAAGCCTGCGCCACCACGCCTGGCCATCCTGTTATTTTTATCCCTGCATTTTACCAAGTCTCTTCCTCACTGAAGCTTACTCCTTGTCCTCTTCCTTAAAGGAACAGGTGCTTCAGCAAATCCAGAGAGAGAAAGTAGATTACCTAAGGACTAGAGAGTTTGAGGAGGACCGGGGTGACTGCTAATGGGTTCTTGGGGATAAAAATGTTGAAAATTGATGTGAATACCGACATTCCCTGACTTAAGATTTTATTTTGACTTTATGATGGTAGGAAAGTACTTGGTAGAAATCATACTTCAGATTTTGTGTTGGAGCCGAGCGTGGTGGTGCACGCTTGTAATCCCAGCATTTGGGAGGCTGAGACAGGAGGATCTCGGTTCGCGGACAGCCCCAGCTACTTAGTGAGGCCTTTTGCAACTCAGTGAGACCCTGTTTCAAAATAAAGAATAAAAAATAGGGCTGGGGGTGTCGTTTGGAGGTAGAATGGCCCTGGGTTCCATCCCCAGTACTGCCAAAAAAGAAAAAAGAAAAAGTAGATATTTAGGGTCTGAGGGCATAGCTCAATGGTAGAAATCTTGCCTAGTATGCATAAGGCCCTGCATTCTATCTCTAGCAATATAAAAAATTAATTAATTAATTAAAGAACTAGGAACATATACAAGGCTTCTGATGTAAAAACACATGGAGACCCCATGATCTCACCTCGATGTCGCTGTCCTTGAGGGGCTGCACCATCATCTTGTCATGGGAGGACCACAGAGCAGCATCCCTGCGGCTGCCGTTTACCGGAGTCTCCATTGCACTGGCTCAAACTCCCCTAAGAGAACAGACAAAAGCGTGTGTGGCTTCCAGAATTAAGCCTGGGCAAAGCTCATCACAACCTGCAAGTTCTCACGAGTTGCTGAAGCACTAACACGCGCCTTTCTCCTCTCCCTCAGAACTGCGTGGTAAATATGAGCACAATCTATTGCAAAATCACCAGGTAGAGCTTCTGGGTCCTTTCAACTGGGGACCCAATCGCCCTCTCTCCCACTCTGCCCACCCCCAAACCCGCCTCCTCTGAGGCCGTGCCAGGAGGCTCCCTGCGTGGAGCCCAGCAAGGCCCTCTTGCCGCTCAGCTTCTTCTGCTTCACCGTCTCTCCCAAACCCTTCAAGGCAAAAACTTGGTTATTTTTATTTATTTAATTATTTTTTGGGGGGAGGGGTGTGTGGTTGAACCTAGAGGCATTCCACTTTTGTGCTTTACTCCCAGCCCTATTTTTTATTCTTTATTTTGAAACAGGGTCTCACTAAGTTGCAAAGGGCCTCACTAAGTAGCTGAGGCTGGCTGCAAACCTGCCACCCCGCCCAGCTTTCCTGTTTTTCCTTTTCTTTCCATTTTTTTTTTTTTGAAGATTTAAAGAAGTTTATTAGAAAGACAGAAATACAGAAAATAGAAATACAGCCCCATGCCAAAATGGCATGGAGGGGTGACTCAAAATGAATAAACCCTTTTCTTTCCATTTGTTTTTGGTACTGGTGATGGAACCCAGAGGCATTCTACCTCTGAGCTACACTCCCAGCCCTTTTTACTTTGAAACAGGGTCTGATTAAGTTGCTAAGTATCTTGCTAAATTGCAATCCTACTGGGAATAAGCCGGGTGTGGTGGCGCACGCTTGTAATCCCAGCATTTGGGAGGCTGAGACTGGAGGATCGAGGTTCCCCAACAGCCTCAGCTACTTAGTGAGGCCCTCTGCAACTCAGTGAGACCCTGTTTCAAAATACAGAATAGAAAATAGGGCTGGGGGTGTAGCTCAGAGGTAGAATGCCCCTGGGTTTCATCCCCAGTACTGTAAAACAAAACAAATAAACAAAAAAATAACAAAACTGGGAATATAGGGGCCTGGCTTGGTAACACTACCTAATGTGTTCATCCCTTCTACCCCCATGTTTCCAGTAGTAAAAGTAAGGCTCAAAAAGTAAAGCATCTTAGTCCAGCACTGCACAGAAAGCAGGCCATGGAGGCAGAACTCAGAACCTCAAGGTATGTGTTCTACATAGCTACAAGTTAAAACACGCACTTGCTGAAATACACATCTTCTAAGAATTACAGGCCAGTTGTAGCCAGGTGCACGCCTGTAATCCTAGTACTTGGGAGGCTGAGACCGAAAGATCACAGGTTTGAAGACAGCCTTGGCAAGTAGCGACACTCTCATCAACCTAGCAAGACCCTATTTTATTTATTCAAAACTAAAAATACTAGCCGGGTGTGGTGGTGCACAATCGTAATCCCAGTACTTGGGAGGCTGAGAAAGGAGGATCACAGGTTAGCGGCCAGCCTCAGCTACATAGTGAGGCCCTCCGCAACTTAGTGAGATCCTACTTCAAAATAAAGAAAAAATAGGGCTGGGAGTGGAGCTTGGAGGTCAAAAGCCCCTGAGTTCAATCCTCAGCACCACACATACAAAAAAAAAAAAAAAAAAAAAAAGAATCATAGGCCAGATTCAAATGTTTATATTTCTTTTTTGGGGGGAGAGGGGGGAAGAAATGAACTCAAGGGCATTCTACCTCTGAGCTACACTTGCCCTTTTTAATTTGAAAGAAGGTCTTACTAGGTTGCTGAGCTATCCTTGAATCTGTGATCTTCCTGTCTCAGCATTCCAAGTACAGGCATGTGCCACACACCTGGGTGCATGTTTATGTTTCTATGAGAAAGCACAGCCCCATAAACCTAGAGCTCACTCTCTGGGTGTGGTAGTGTATGCCTGTAATCTCAGTAGTTGGGAGGCTGAGACAGGTGGATCACAGGTTCCAAGCCAGCCTTAGCAGTTTAGGGAGACCATTAGCAACTAAGAGAGAGCTAAGTTTCAAAAACAAACAGAACCAAAAAGAAGCCAGGCATGGTGGTATAAGCCTGTGATTCCAGTACTTGGGAGGCTGAGACAGCAGGATCACGGGTTCAAGGCCAGCGTCAGCAATGTAGTGAGACCCTGTTTCAAAATAAAAAATAAAAGCTGGGCGTGGTGACGCACGCTTGTAATCCCAGCACTGGCTGTAATCCCAGCATTCGGGAGGCTGAAACCAGAGGATCGTGGTGAGTGGGCAGGCTCAGTTACTTAGTGAGGCCTTTTGCAACTCAGTGAGACCTGGTTTCAAAATAAAAAATAAAAAACAGGGCAGGGGGTGTAGCTTGGAGGTCAAATGCCCCTGGGTTCCATCCCCAGACCCGCAGAAAATTGACTAAATAAAAACAAATAAAAATAAAAAGGGATGGGTGTGTAATTTAGAGACAGAATGCCCCTGGGGCTGATCCAGCCCCCCCCAAAAAAAAAGTTTTACAAAGAACTAGAATTTTGCGATCAGTGGCATTTCCTTTGGATTGAAAGTTCAAACATTTATAGGCCCATCCTGCCTTACAGTAATCAGCTTTTCTGTAGTTTCCATCAATTTGGTTAAGCTTCCAAGTAAATGCCATTAATTTGACAAGTATCTATTGAATACCTGACTGCAGCCATGACCTCCTGGGGTTTCCCTGGGGCCAGACAGGTGACAAACAAGGACACTAAATGTGTAAGGACAAAACAGGTTTGGGGGATGGGAAGACGAGAGGAAGGGCTCAGTTTGCAAGGCCGGGACAAGAGGCCTAATCGAGGAAAGGAGATCTAGATTAATTTTCCAAGGGTGCACATGGAATACTGTGCTATACAATCAACAAATAACAAGTACTTGAACAGCTTCGCCTGCTATGGCGGCGCATGACCGTAGTCTGTCCTCCTTGGGAGGCTGAGGCAGAAGGACTGCAGGATTGAGGACAGCCTGAGCAGCAGTGAGACTCCTATCAGCCTAGTGAGACCCTGTTTCAAAATAAAAATAAAATAAGGCTGGGGGGTGTAGCTCAGAAGTAGAATGCCCCTTGGCTCCATTCAATCCCCAGTAGCCCCCTCTCCAATACAGCTTAAGTGGTCCCAAATCACAACAATCCTTCCCTCTCTCTGGCAGAGCTAGTAACCAGGAGACTTAACCAGGAAATTCCTAACGGGCTTTTTTGGATACTGAGAATTAAACCCGGGCAGTCTACCTAAGCCACACCCCCAACCCTTTTTTATTTTGAAGCAGGGTCTCGCTAGGTTGCTGAGGCTGGCTTCCCACCTGCAATCCTCCTATCTCAGCCTCCCTCGTACAGAGATTACAGGTATGTGCAGTCAGGCCCAGCTCTAACTGGGGCTTTTAACGCAGCTGTTATTTTCACACAAGTATGATATCATTAGACTTATGGTCATTCCAAGGCCATGGAATGCCCCTCAGTCAAAGCGGCAGCACTCCGTGGCAACCACTTCTGCTGTTACAGGCGGAGGGCAGGGCAGAGCTCAGAATAAGTGCTGTGGGGCCAGCCCCCCTGCTGCTCCCCGCTGAGCTCTGCTCTCAAGCATCCCTCGAAGGCCAACTCCCACCCTCGCTCAGCAGGTGCAAACCCACAAACTAGCACAAGAACCAAACTAAGCCCTCTGGTCCTGGAACCTCAGAGAGCAAACGTCTTTTAAATATTAACTACTGGAAGTGAGAAAGAATTCAAAGGTAGCCAGCAACACAGAATCTTTCTTAACTGTTGAGGTGCCAGAACTGTTACAGGGGGGCCCTGCTGGATCCCGAAACTGTAACAATGAGAGATGTAGCCACCCGTTCTTGTTCTGAGCTATGTGTAGGAAACTATAGCCCAGCCTCCTGCTGTAAGCTTAAACGATTTTATTATTACAAAGACAGAAAGATAGGACAGAGTTAATAATGCCCTATACCAGAGGTAGTGTAGGGTGGTGACTTGAAAAGAAGTCATGCAAGCCTCTCAAATACAGAAGAGCTTTATACCAAGTCTTCTGACCAGACTAGATCCGCCCTTTCGCCAGGGCAGGTCTTTTGATGTGGGGATTCCTTCCAGTAGACCTGCCTTGTCTCCTGGCACAGACCCCAAGCCTTTTGTTATACCCCAAATGTGGTAATTGATTACCCTTGTCTGGTATCTCTTGAAGGCTCATGGCACCCCCCCCCCCACATGGTTGGGGAAGTTTGCTTTTCTTAGAAATGTAAAAGACCCTGGGCTTCCTCTATTTTCTTGCTAATCCCCCTTGGTGCCTGGAACTCTACCCTTCCTTTCCCAATACCTGCCCGTTAATTAATCTTTCCCAACACTGGTGCATTAACCTCCACAAACTAAAGTCCACTTGGAAGCCTCCTCTTTTCCCAAGGGTCAGATCTCCAATCATCTGGTGAAGGACATTCAGTTGGACTCTTCCTGGAGAAAACACCAGAATCAAAACCATCCACTGACTCCCAGGTTCCACCTTTCAGCAAAACAACTTGCTACTGTGTGCACACGCACCAGCACTGGAAGATTGGTCCCAGGGGTATTCTACTTACAAGCTATGGCCCCAGCACTCTCTTTTTTGAAACAGGGTCTCACTAAGTTGCTGGAGAGTCTTGCTAAGTTACTGAGGCTGTCCTCAAACCTGTGATCCTTCTGTCTCAAGATCCCAAGTACTGGAATTGCGGGTGTGAGACACCAAACATGGAGAATCTTTTCTTTTGATCTGAGCTGGGCGTGGTGGCACAGGCTTGTAATCCCAGCATTTGGGAGGCTGAGAACAGGAGAATCCAGGTTCGGGGCCAGCCTCAGCTACTTAGTGAGACCCTTGGTAACTCAGTGAGACCCTGTTTTAAAATAAAGAAGAAAAAATAGGGCTAGGGTGTTGCTTGGAGGCAGAATGCCCCTGGTTTCCATCCCCAGTACTGCATAAAAATAAAAATTAAAAAAAATCTAGAGGTTGCCAATAACTTTGCTTTCTTCTTTTCTTTTTTTTGTTTTTTTGTTTTTGTTTTTGGTGGTACTGGGGTTCCTGGAAGCCCTTCTACCTCCGGGCTACACTCCCAGACCTATTTTATTTTTTGGAACAGGGTCTCCTAAGCCAGCGCGGCTGGCTTCAAACCTTGTGCCTCCCACCACGCCCGGAATGCTTTCTTTTTCTTTTAAATTGTAGTAAAATAGCTGGGCCTGGTGGCAAAAGCTTGTAATCCCTGCATTTGGGAGGCCGAGACAGGAGGATCGCACAGGTTCGAAGCTAGCCGTGCTGGCTTAAGAGCCTCTGTTTCCAAAAATAAATAAAAAATATATAAAAATAGGTCTGGGAGCCAGGCATGGTGGCGCACGCTTGTAATCCCCGTGCTTGGGATGCTGAGACAGGAGGATCACACAGGTTCAAAGCCAGCCTCAGCCACATAGTGAGGCTTTTAGCAACTTAGTGAGACCCTGTTTCCAAATAAAATATAAAATAGGTCTGGGACTATAGCCCGGAGGTAGAAAGCCTCTAGGTTCCACCCCCAGTACCACCAAAAAAAAAAAAAAAAAAAAGGTCTGGGAGTGTAGCCCGGAGGTAGAAGGGTTCCATCCCCAGTACCACCAAAAAATTAAAAAATAAACAACTAACTAAATAAATTGTAGTAAAATATACAAGGCATAAATTTTTATCATTTATTTGGAAACCGAGTCTCTTAAGCCAGCGCACCTGGCTTTGAACCTGCGCAATCCTCCTGTCTTTGCCTCCCAAGCGCGGGAATTACAATCGTGCGCCACCATGCTCGGCTTAATTTTTACCATTTTTAAGTGTACAATTCTGTGGCATTAAGTACATTCACATTCTTGTGCAGTCACTTCCACCATTCATTTCCAAAATTCCTATCTTCCCCAACTGAAATTTTGTACCCATGAAATATTAACTGTGTCAGGCGTGGTGGCGCACCCTTGTAATCCCAGCATTTGGGAGGCTGAGACCAGAGGATTGGGTTCGTGGACAGCCTCAGCTACTACTTAGTGAGGCCCTCCACAACTTAGTGAGACCCTGTTTCAAAATAAAGAATAAAAAATAGAGAGGGAGGGGAACTAGGCCTTTCTCTAAAGACAGATCTATGATTAGATAAGCTAACAAGGATGGGAGGAGGGGTCGACCTTGAAAGGAGACAGCTTGCCACACCTTGCTGAGGGAGGAACCTTACAGGGACAGTACTATGTCAGAGGGGCTGTATCTTCTGTATTTCTATCTTTTTAATAAACTTCTTGCCGCGCGTGGTGGCGCATGCTTGTAACCCCCACGCTTGGGAGGCGGAGACAGGAGGAGCACGCTGGCTTAAGAGACCCTGTCTCCAAATAAAAAGAATAAAATAGGTCTGAGAGTGTAGCCCGGAGGTAGATGGGTTTCCAGGAACCCCAGTACCACCAAAAACAAAACAAAAAAAATCTTTTTTTTAATTAAAAAAAAAATAAACTTCTTTAAATCTTCCGCAAGAAAAAAAAAAAAAAGAGAGAGAGAGGGGATGTAGCTCAGAGGTCTAATGCCCCTGGGTTCCATTCCCAGACCCGCAAAAACAAACAAAAAAACCCCCAAAACATTAACTGCCCATTCCCACCTGTCCCAGCCTCTGGAAACCACCATTCTATCTTGTGCTTATGAATTTGACTGCTCTAGGTGACTCAGAGAGTGAAATCTTTAAGTGTTTGCCTTTTGTATCTGGCTTACTCTACATAGTGTAATGTCTTCAAGGTACACCCAGGTATGTGTTAGAATTTTCCTTCTTTTCAAGGCTGACATAATATTCCATTGTATGTATATACCACATTGTTTATTCATTCATTTGTGGGTTTTTTTTTTTGTTTTTTTTTTGTGGTACTGGGGGTAAAACCCAGAGGCTTTTCTATCTCCGGGCTATACTTCCAGACCTATTTTATATACTTTATTTGGAAACAGGGTCTCACTAAGTAGCTGAGGCTGGCTGTGAATCTGTGCAATCCTCCTGTCTCAGCCTCCCAAGCACTCGAATTACAAGCGTGCGCCACCAGGCCGGCTGTGGTTTTTGTTTGTTTGTTTGTTTGTTTTTGGTACTGGGATTTGAATCGAGGGGCATTCTACTTCTGAGCTACACCTCAAAGACTTTTTTTTTTTTTTTTGGTACTAGGGATTGAACCCAGGGGCATTCTACCACTGAGCTACAACCTTACTTTTTTTTTTTTTTTTTTTTTGCGGGTCTGGGGATGGAACCCAGGGGCATTTGACCTCTGAGTTACACTCCCTGCCCTGTTTTTTTATTCTTTATTTTGAAACAGGGTCTCATTAAGTTGCAGAGAGTCTCACTAAGTAGCTTAGGCCATCCGCAAACCCCAATCCTCCAGTCTCAGCCTCCCAAATGCTGGGATTACAAGCGTGCACCACCATGCCTGGCACAACCCTACCCTTTTTCTTTAATTTTGGAAATAGGGTCTAGCTAAGTTAGCACATGCTGGCCTCAAACCTACAATCTTCCCGTCTCAGCCTTTCAAGTACTGGAATTACAGGCATGCTTAATAATTCTTTAGTGTATATACTGAGTTGTGGAATTGCTGGGTCATATGGTAATTATATGCTTGATTCCAAATGAGCTTCTTTTGTGTGTGGTACTGGGGATTCAACCCAGGGACCTTCTACCTCTGAACTATCCACTCTACCCTATTTTATTTTGACTAGGGTCTCACTAAGTTGTTGAGGGCCTTGCTAAGTTACTAAGGCTGGCCTCGACCCTGTGATCCCGTCTCCAAGTACTGGGATCCCATGTGCACCACCATGCCTGGCTTTTGATATCTAAGTGTTCTACTCCACCACTAATAGCCTACAATAAATTCAGGCACGGAACTCAGCACTAAGGATACAGAGATTGATGAAATAGAGTCCCTGCTTTGATGAGGAACAAGTAAGCAAGAAATACATATGATACAGGTGATAATGATGGTCGTCAGGACAATAAACGGGTGGCGGGTTGTCTTAGATCTGGCCCTGGAGAGTGCCTGAGCTGAAATCTTCACAGAAGGACCATGTTCATGAGATTTGGGGTAAGAGCAATCTAGGCAGAGCAAACACTGAGTGCAAAGCCCTAAGACGGGAAGAAGCCTTACCTTTAAAGGTCAGGAAGCAGGTTCCCGTGGCTGCAGCCTGGCAACGTGGCCGTGTCCACAGGAACGCTTAAAGGCCCAAACCTAAGAGCAAGGAACAGAACAGATTTCACCTTCATATTAATATACATTCAGGGCTTGGTGTGGTGGCGCACACCTGTAATCCTAGCGCTTGGGAGGCTGAGATAGGAGGATCAAGGCCAGCTGAGATAGGAGATATGAGGATCAAGGCTAGCAAAGACCTTCAGCAACTTAGTGAGACCCTTTTAATAAAAAATAAATAAAAATTTAAAAATATATACATACATTCAGTTCAATTGATTTTAGGTTGTTCCCCAGAAACCTTGGCATTAACCTATTTCCCAGGCCATCTTGTGAAATCTGAAACTAACGATGAGCAAAATCCAATGGGAGAAGATCAGGGTTCCTTTTGGAACAGAGCAGATGGAGATGTCACTTCCAACAGCAAGGGCGGTGTGCTGAAGCTCACCACAGGAAGGGCGGTGGACATGGCACCGATTCTGGGTGCAGATCCTGCTCTGCCACTTCCTAATCTGCAACCACAGCCTGTGTCTCAGTATCCTCGCATCCAGCCAGGGATAAGGATGTTCTGAAACTGGCTGTGTGAGATGAATGAGGCATAAGGCTGAAAGCACTCAGAAAGGCACCAGCAGGGCTTGGTGCACACTTGTAATCCCAGTACTTGGGAGGGTGAGAAAGGAGGATCGCAGGTTTGAAGCTAGCACATGGTCACTGAGTGAGGTCCTGCTCCAAAACAGAAAGGGCTGGGGTAGTGTAGCTCAAAGGTATAACCTGAGGTCTGGGAGTGTAGCCCGGAGGTAGAAGGGCTTCCAGGAACCCCAGTACCACCAAAAAAAAAAAAAAAAGGTATAACCTGTGATTCAACACCACTGGGTTCAATCCCCAGGACCACACACCACACAAGAAAAACCAACCCAAGAGTCTCAGGGCCATTCTCACTGCATTACCAGTGACATCTGAGCACCATCACCAATACAGCTCAGTGCTGCGCCACTGCTGCTACAGTGCTGGGCATTTCTGTAGAGGCTCAAGCCTGCCATGCTCCTCACATCCCCAGGAAAGAGCCCTGGTAAGTAAAGTCGTCTGCAAGCTCCCCAGTCTCCCCATATTTCTGAATCTTAACGTGGATTCTGTGTTCTCTGCTTTACAAAGGAAAACACCAGGGTCAGAGAACTAACCTGTCTCCAGATCACACAACAAGAAAAGTCAGAATCTTAATTCTGGCTTGAGTTCCAGAGCCTTTCCCTAGAACTCCGTACAAGGTTAGAAACACCACCCACCTCCCTTGCACGTCCCTTTTAGTTAAAAATTCGAATTCTCGTTGCCTAGGGATCTAAACCGGTGCTTCCTGTTCGGCGACTGCCTGGGGCCAAAGGCTGCATCTGTGCAAACCTCAGCTGCCCAGGACTCGCTGAACAAACCTCGAAGTACAGGCCCCGGGCCAAGAACCCGACGGCGCTAAGTGTCTTGACAAAATAGCGGGTGGAGGCTTGCAGGCGGGGATTTGGGGTTTCGCCAGAAGCGAGGCGCTCCCGAATCTCTCCCGCGCCTCCCCTTCCTCATCCGCACGAGGGGAGGGAACCGGCCCACGAGGTAAGCGCTGGGGGGGGGGGGGAGCGCGCTAGCTAAGAGCCCCAGGCCGCCGCCCGTCACACCGCCGTGCCCCGGCCCGGGCCCTCGCGGCGCCCGATTTCCCTTCCCGGGCGCCCAGCGATGGCTCTCGGCGCCATTCCGGCTTCTCCGAGGCGTGGGAGGCTTGGCGGGAAAGCGCGGGGGACCCGGAGCCGCCCACCTACCGGGACGCCGCCCCGCACGTGTCCCGCAACACCGGCGCCTCGCCGCAGCTGGCCCCCTCCAGCCCGACCCCGCCGCGTGACCCGCCGGGAACCCGAACTTGGCGCGCAGCTGCTCGCGCACCCCACGCCGCTCGCGGGACGCCACGCCCCCGGCCTGGCCCGCCCCCCGAGGCGCCCAATCGGAGCGCGCATCCACGCAAAGCCCGCCCCCGGGCGCCCCGGCGCGATTGGCTGGCCGGGGAGGTGGGCGTGGCCGGCTCCGCCCCAGCCCGGGAGGGACCGCGTGGTCCTGCTGCTCACCTGGGGAAGCGCCAGTTTCCAGCGAGCTAGGAAGACAGCGAAGGGCCTTTCCCAATTAACTAACTCGGTGCGCCTCTTGGGCTGGGGGTTATGGGTGAATCTTGTTACTTATATTTAACTTTATGTGACCCCACTTCTGGTTAGCAAGGTGATCATTGGAATCTTGGACCAGACTCTGCCCTTTTTTTTTTTTTTTTTTCCCGGTACTGGGTATGGAACCCAGGGGCATTCTACCTCTGAGCGACACCCCAAGCCCTATTTTTTTTTAATTTTGAAACAGGGCTTCACTAAGTAGCTGAGGCTGGCCGCAAACCGGGATCCTCATGTCTCAGCCTCCTGAATGCTGGGATTACAAGCCTGAGCCACCACGCCCGGCTTCTTTACCTTTTGAGTTTCATTTTTCTCACCACTGAATGAGAAATAATTCTATCTGCCTGACAGGGCCAGGCAGGATTAACTGGCATTTAAAACACTGCATAAGGTACGAGGACTCTTAGCTCTTGTAAAGAATACTATGGGTGGGCTGGGGGGGGGGAGTGTCTGGGCGTGGTGGCACACTCCTGTAATCGCAATACTTGGGAGGCAGAGACAGGAGAATCACAAGCTAGAGGCCAGCCTCAGCAATTTAGTGAGACCCGGTCTCAAAATAAAAATAAATAAAGAAAGAAAGAATCGGGTGTGGTGGCGCATGCCTGTAATTCCAATACCTGGGAGGCTGAGACAGGATATCAGATCTAAGTCCAGCCTCAGCTACTTAATAAGGTCCTCTGTAACTTAGTGAGACCCCGTTTCAAAATAAAGAATAAGAAATAGGGCTGGGGTGCTTGGAGGTAGAAAGCCCCTAGGTTAAATCCCCAGTACTGAAAAAAAAAAAAAAAAAAAAAAGGGCTAGGGTGTAGCTTTGAGGTAGAATGCCCCTGGATCCATTCTCTCGTACACACATGACAGCTCAGGCCAGACGTGGTGTAGCTGGGAGGATCACAGGTTGAGGCCAGCCTCAGCAATTTAGCAAAACCCTGTTTCAAAATATAAAATATGAAGCCAGGCGTGATAGTGCACACTTGTAATCCCTGTGCTTGAGAGGCAGAGACAGGAGGATAGCGCAGGTTTGAAGCCAGCCTTGGCTGATTTAAGAGACCCTGTTTCCAAATAAAATATAAATTAGGTCTGGAAGTGTAGCCCAGAGGTAGAAGGCCCCTGGGTTCCATCCCCAGTACCACCAAATGTATATATATCAGGTGTGGTGAGGCACCCTTATAATCCTAGCAATCAGGAGACTGAGACTGGAAGATCACCGTTCGCGGACAGCCTCAGCTACTTTTAGTGGGGGCACTCTGCAACTTAGACCCTGTTTCAAAATAAAGAATAAAAATAGGGCAGGGGGTGTAGCTCAGAGATCTTATGCCCCAGGGTCCCATCCCCAGGCCCACATTAAAAAAAAAAAAAAAAGGCTGGAGGTATAGTTCTGAGATAGAATGCTTCCATATTCAATCTTTAGTAACAAAAATAAATAAGCCAGGGTGTAGCTCCGAGGTAGAATGCCCCAGGTTCAATCCCCAGTACCAAAAATATAAAACAAAAAAAATTGGCATCAGTTATATCTCTTTTGTTTATAATTTTATCTCAATCTTCTCTTTTTTTCTTAGTTTAGTCAAAGGGAGTTTTGATTTTTGATAAGACAAGTGCCAGCAGGCATGCCTGTAATCCCAGTACTTGAAAGGCTGCAGACAGAAGGGTTGTAGGTCGAGGACAGCCTCAGCAATTTAGCAAGACCTTGTTTCAATAAAATAAATAAGGCTGGGGTTGTGGCTTCGAGGTAGAATGCCCCTGGGTTCAATCCCCAGTACCACAGAGGGGGGGTAGAAGGAAAGACATGTTCATCACAGGTTAGATGCCAACCTCAGCAACTTAGCAAGATCCTCTGCAACTTATTGAGACCCTGGTTTTTTTTTGTTTGTTTGTTTTGTTTTTTTGGTGGTACTAGGGGTGGAACCCAGAGGCTTCCCACCTCCGGGCTATACTCCCAGACCTATTTTATACTTTATTTGGAAACAGGGTCTCACTAAATTGCGGAAAGCCTCACTAAGTAGCTGAGACTGGCTTCAAACCCGTGTGATCCTCCTGTCTTAGCCTCCCAAGCGCTGGGATTACAAGTATGCACCACCACGCCCGGCTGAGACCCTGTTTTAAAATAAAAAATAAAAATAGGTCTGGGGTGTGGCGTGGAGGTAGACCACCCGTGAGTTCAATTCCCAGTATCCCCCAAACAAAAAACAACAAAAATTCATTTCTAATGTACTGATATTGGGGCATTTGACCTCCAAGCTACATCCTCGGCCCTATTTTTTTATTCTTTATTTTGAAACAGGGTCTCACAAAGTTGCAAAGGGCCTCACTAAGCAGCTGAGGCTGTTCTTGAACCGCTATCCTCCTGTCTCAGCCTCCCAAATGCTGGGATTACAAGCATGTGCCATCATGCCAGGCTTCCAGTCTTATTTTAAAAATTTTAAACTGATTTATTAAAAAAAAGTTTGTGGGTCTGGGGATGGAATCCAGGGGCATTTGACCTCTTAGCTCTACCCCCAGCCCTATTTTTATTCTTTATTTTGAAACAGAGTCTCACTGAGTTGCAGAGGGCCTCACTAAGTAGCAGAGGCTGTCCACGAACGGCAATCCCCGTCTCAGTCTCCCAAATGTTGGGGTTACAAGATTGTGCCACCATGCTCGGCCTTTAGGATCCTTTTTGAAACAGCAAAACTAATGTGTCCACATACTCTAAAAGTACTGTTGCTTTTCAAACATCACATTTATCACTTAGGAAAGCAAAATTCTGAGTGATTCTTTTTTTTTTTTTTTTTTTTTTTGCGGGTCTGGGGATGGAACCCAGGGGCATTTGACCTCTGAGCTACACCCCCTGCCCTATTTTTTATTCTTTATTTTGAAACCGGGTCTCACTGAGTTGCAGAGGGCCTCACTAAGTAGCTGAGGCTGTCCGCGAACCGTGATCCTCCGGGTCTCAGCCTCCCGAATGCTGGGATTACAAGCGTGCGCCACCACGCCCGGCTCTTGAGTGATTCTGAATGCCTGAAACCACCTTCATCCTCTCGACACCAACCCGCGAGGGGAGACTGGGGCAGCCAGGATCACACATTGCAGGTCGACTCCTTCCCTAGTGGAAGAGGAAGAACTGGCTGAGTTTTATAAACCCGAACGACCAACTCTAAAGCTCTCCGCTCTTCTTCCTCCTAGGACATTGCGCATTTGGACCAGGGCTAGGGGCACGTGTACCCCCCAGGACCCCTGCGCCGGGTACCTGGGATTTGGAGAGACAGGAACCTAAAAACCACACAGCCTTTCTCCAGGAGGCAGGTGACCACCAGGAGGAAGGAAGCCATTGCAAACTGGACTTGGAGGCCTTGGACCAATGGGCGGCGCACGCAGGGGGGGGGGGGGGCGTTCCCTGCACCTGCACCTGCTACCACCTGGCAGGTGGCGCCCAGGGATGGAGATGCACTAGTTCCAGCAGCCCGCAACTGGTCCTCACCTGTTGGCTAGTTTGACGCAGCCTCTACACTCTTCCCTACATCGAACCCCACCTTCCACCTCAACCAGCCCCAGGTGTTGGCAGAGGAGGCGGGATCTCAAGTCATCGTTTTTTTATTGGCCAGTTCTTTTCCTTCCTTTTACCTCCTCTCTTGAATAGGGCCATTAGAAACATTTGTGGAGAAATCCCATCTTTGCCCCCTTGGGAATGATTTCCTTGGGATTTATTTTCAGTAGTGGAAATTTCAGGACAAAAAGAAGGAACAGTTGTATAACTCATGGTTAAATATTAACATTTGTCCTAGAAAGAACCAGGCCAGGCACAGTGGTGCATGCCTATATTTCTAGTACTGGGAGGCTGAGACAGGAGGATCATAAGTTCAAAGCCAGCCTCCTCAGAAACTTGGCGGGATCGTCAGCAACCTAGCAAGACCCCTGTTTCAAAACAAACAAAATAAAAGGGGTTCGTGATGTAGCTCAGAGGTAGAATACCCTTGGGGTTCAATCTCCACTACCATACACACATACAGAAAGGAGGAGAAGAAGCTAGGTGTGGTGGTGTAATGCTTGTAATCCCAGCATTCCGGAGGCTGAGACCGGACAATTGCAGTTCATGGACAGCCTCAGCTACTTAGTGAGGCCCTCTGTAGTTCAGTGAGATCCTGTTTCAAAATAAAGAATAAAAAATAGGTCTGGGGTGTAGCTTGGAGGTAGAATGCCCCTAGGTTCAATCCCCAGCACTGCATACATAAAAATAAATAAATAAAATAAAATAGGGCTGGGGTGTAGCTGGGAGGTAGAATACCCCTGGACTTAATCCCCAGCACGACATAAAAAAAATTAAAATACCCGGGCGTGGTAGTGTACACTTGTAATCCCAGCATTTGGGAGGCTGCGACAGGAGGGTCGCAGGTTCACAGCTAGCCTCAACTACCGAGTAAGGGCCTTTGCAACTCAGTGAGACCCTGTTTTAAAATAAAGAGAAAAAATTAGGGATGGAAGGAGAGAGAGACAGACAGACAGACAGACAGACAGACAGACACAACACTAAAAATACAGTGATCCCTTTGAAACAGATCCTGGAGGGCTGAAAGAAGAGGGAGCAGTCCAATGAGGGGCCTTAAGGAGAATCCACAGGGCCAGGTTTTGAGAACTGCTCATGGGGACAAAGGATGAGCCAGACCTGAAGGGCCATCTGGGCGGAGATGACAGGCTGAGGCTCGAGGTTTCTCCCAGCCCTCCTGCCCCTTGGCTTTCACTAGGCTTAGCTCTAGACAGCGCCCTGGGCCAGCAGCTCAACACACACACACTAGGCGGTGCCATCACTGTGTCCCTGGCTCTCGTAACCACTGAACTCACGGGTACCACCAAGCTACATTTCCAATCCTTTTTATTATTTGAAAATAGGGTCTTGCTAAACTGCTGATAGCCTCACTAAGTTGCTGAGGCTTGTTTTGAACCTATGATCCTCCTGTCTCAGCCTCTCAAGTACTGGGATTACAAGCATGCACCACCACACCCAGCTGTGAGCTTAGTCTTGAATATAGTTTGAAGTAGAAATCCAGTTGTCCAAACATAATCTTTTGAAGAGACCCTTCTCTATTGAATAGACTTAACCCTTTTGTCAAAAATTAGTTGCCAGCCAGGGTGAATGGCTCATGTCTGTAACCCAGTACTAGGGTCAGACGTTCAAGGCCAGCTTCAACAACTTAGTAAAAACCTATTTTAAAATAAAAAAATTTAGGCTGGGCGTGGTGGTGCACGCTTGTCATCCCCGCGCTTGGAGGCTGAGACAGGAGGATGGCGCAGATTCAAAGCCAGCCTCAGCTAATTAGGGAGGCTCTCAGCAACTTAGTGAGACCCTGTTTCCAAATTTAAAAAAAAAAAAAGGTCTGGGATTGTAACCCGAAGGTGGAAAGCCTCTGACTTCCATCCCCAGCACCACACACACACACACACAAAGGCAGGCGTGGTGGCCACGCTTGTAATCACCGCGCGTGGGAGGCAGAGACAGGAGGATCGCGCAGGTTCGAAGCCAGCCTTGCTGGCTTAAGAGACCCTGTTTCCAAATAAAATATAAAAAAAAATAAGTCTGGGAGTGTAGCCCGGAGGTAGAAGGGTTCCATCCCCAGTACCACCAAAAAAAAAAAAAAAAAAGGCTGGAGTGTAGCTCCGAGATACAATGCCCCTGGGTTCAATCCCCAGGACCCGCTCCCCCCACCCTATGTATATGAGCTGCCTGATGCTCCCGGAATTAGGGTGCACTTTTCCAACTCCACAGACCAAGCTATGGAAATTTGGGGGTCCCCAAAACATTGCTTGTGCACTCACCTACGCTAGCGCTAGGAGCAAAAACAGCGTTTCAGCGTCACTTCCGGTCACGGAGGCGCTGCAGGCCCTGGATGCGGAAGTCGCCGCAGGGGTCACTGGGAAATGTAGTCTTTAAGGCAGAAGCCTGGAGCGGATCTTGGGAGGGTGAAAGCTTCACCAAGGAAACTCCACAGGACTGATAAGCGAGATTTTAAGTAAAAGAGCGAATCTTTGAGTAAAAGAGGGGCATCATTCCGAAGCTGGCCCAGGCCTGATCCATCGGAGGCCAAAGGGCGCTGTCACGCAGAGG
This sequence comes from Muscardinus avellanarius, assembly GCF_963383645.1. Lineage (NCBI taxonomy): Eukaryota > Metazoa > Chordata > Mammalia > Rodentia > Gliridae > Muscardinus > Muscardinus avellanarius. Next base: position 5,580,023 of record NC_137802.1, on the reverse strand, counting down.
ATTCTGGGGACAGTGTCCACTGCGCAGAGGACTCTGGGAGATGTAGTCGGACGCCCTGTTGGAGGAGAGCCTCGCTAGTGGCTGGAGAGACCTCTTGTTCTTTGGTGGCGCCGGTGGGTGGGGCTTCGCGAGACCCTGGCCCAGACGCCCCCTCTTCTGCAGTGAAGAAGCGTCCGGAGGGCTGGTCTGGGGTCGAGCCCGCCGAGCGGTACGCCGGGAGCCGAGTATTGGCTGCACCGCGGGGCTGGGGCGAGCTCTCCCGCGGGTCTCCTTGGGTGTGGACGCCGGTCACTGGAAGAGTTAGGTGAACTGCAGCTCAGCCAGGTGGCAGGTGGGTGTAAAGCTCGGGCTGTCCGAGCTACGGTCCTTGTGGATGAAATCCCAGTATTGCGACAGGGGTTCGCTCGTGCCAAAAGCTTCCAGGTTGGAGGACTTGAATGAGTCGGCTTTTACGGTCTGGTATTTCCCAGGCGGAGGATGAGGATGTTTCTAGGGCCGCGTGTCCCGGGTTTTGGGGCTTGGGGGCTGGCGGCTCAGGCCCTGCTGTACTGCCTTTCTCAGGCGGGCGAGGGGCAGGCTGGCTCCACCAGACCAGCCTGGGTTTGACTAGGCGTGGGGTGGCCACTGTGATATGATCTTGGGGGAACAATCTGTGTGGTCGTCCCTGGGTTTGGGGCGAGTAGAAAGGCGAGCTGGGGCACATTCAGCAAGTTGTGTTTTGTTTTGTTTTGTTTTTGAGAGAGAGTTTAAGTTTCCCATGCTGACCTCACATTTGCAGTCCTGCCTCAGCCTCCTGAGTTGCTGGGGATACAAGTGTGTACCACTGCTCCCGCTGGCAGGCTGTGTCCTTAGACTACACCCCAGCTCTGTGCCTAGGAAGCTGCTCACAACTCGTCCCTTTCTCTGTGGTAGGTCCCTTCCTGACACCTTGAAGGAGGAGGAGGCGCTGCCCTGTTGGACCTGGAGGATTTCCAGTGACTTTCCTGAACATTTTTTGTCTTTCTCTGTCTCCTGTGACTGCCTGTCTCTGTCCCTGGCTGCCCAGGAGGACTGCCTGCTGGACAAAGGGAGGGCTCCTGGACTCCTGACTGCCCGACTTCAGGTGAGTGTCTCTGCCTCTTGCAGCTTGAACCAAAAGTAGATTTTCTTTGTTCAGCGTTGACAGTTTGCTTTCTACAGTGCTCTCTCCTGGGATCACAGCCCAGCCGGTTCCTCTAGGAAAACAGGCCTGTTGTAATGGTGACAGTTTTTACAGGAGCATTCCAACCTGCTGTTCCCATTCACTGCACCTCCATCCATTCTCCTGCATTTCTCCTCCCAGCAGTTTTCGGAATTCTCATCCCTAGGTCCTGTCTGGTGCTTTGGAATTGTCAGCATTAGGTTTTTTTGTTTGTTTGTTTTTGTTTTGCGGGTCTGGGGATGGAACCCAGGGGCATTCGACCTCTGAGCTACACCCCCTGCCCTATTTTTTATTCTTTATTTTGAAACCAGGTCTCACTGAGTTGCAGAGGGCCTCACTAAGTAGCTGAGGCTGTCCGCAAACCGAGATCCTCCAGTCTCAGCCTCCCATATGCTAGGACTACAAGCGTTCGCCACCACGCCCGGCTTCACCATTCAGTTCTGTGTCCTCTGTCACCCTCACTCTTTTTCCTGCTGGAGTAGTTTGTAGCACATCCGAGGTTTAACATTTTTTTCTTCTTTTTGTGCTACTGGGACTTGAACCCAAGGGCATTCTACCTCTGCGCTGCATCCCCAGACCTATTTATTTATTTATTTATTTATTTATTTGATGGTACTGGGGATGGAACCCAGGGGCCTTCTACCTCCGGGCTACACTCCCAGACCTATTTTATATTTTATTTGGAAACAGGGTCTCTTAAGCCAGCTGAGGCTGGCTTCGAACCTACTTGATCCTCTTGTCTAGGCCTCCCAAGTGTGGGGATTACAAGCGTGTGCCACCATGCCCAGAAGACCTATTTTATTTTTATTTTGAATCAGAATCTCACTAGGTGATGAGAGTCTCACTAAGGCTGTCCTCACACCTGCAATCCTCCTATCTCAGCCTCTCAAGTACAGAGATTACGGGGTAGCACCATTATGCTTGCCAGATTTATCATTTCATCTGCAAATAACTTCAAGTAGGTATCTCTAACACATGTATATGTATACTTCTATTTAATGAATTTAACATGTGCTATTTGTTATACCAGTCCACATTTAGTTTTTCCAAATTATTTAAAAAATATTTTTTTGCCCGTTCAGAAAAAACATTGACAAGAGGCGAGAAAAGAGAAGTACCTAGAATTCAGCCTGATGGCTTACCCCTTCACTGTCTCTCCTATTTATTTGGATCTTGCTGACCCGTGTTAAGAGCTGTCACTTTTACCTCATGACACGCTGGGCCTCTGAGTTTCCCTTGCTTCCTCGTTCATTCCAATCTCACCTTCCTTTGATCAGCTGCTGTGTTGTTCTTCCTCCTACGCACACTACGTGACTCTGTCTCCTCCTTGTCTCCAGTCCTGCACCACCCCAGCCTCCTGCCTGTTCTCTTATGTTTTGCCATGTTTCTTTCCTTTCATTAAAGCGAAACTCCTTAAGAGAATTATACGTTCAGTTTCAATTTCTTTCATTCAATGTCTCTTAAACATTGCCATACAACTTTTTCAGTTCTACCTGCCAAGAAATATCCGTGTGAAGATCATAATTATTCCCCTGTGACTAAATGCCACAGTCAGTTCTTAGCAACATTCTTCTTTCTTATTTATTTATTTATTTTTATTTTATTTTATTTTTTGTGGTACTGAGGATGGAACCCAGGGGCATTTTACCTCTGAGCTACACCCCCAGCCCTAGTTTTATTTTCTTTCTTTCTTTCTTTCTTTCTTTCTTTCTTTCTTTCTTTTGGGTCTGGGGATGGAACCCAGGGGCATTTGACCCATGAGCTACACCCACAGCCCTATTTTTTATTTTTTATTTTGAAACAGGGTCTCACTGAGTTACAGAGGGCCTCAATAAATAGCTGAGGCTGTCTGTGAACCAAGATCCTCTGGTCTCAGCCTCCCAAATGCTGGGATTACAAGCATGTGCCACCATGCCCGGCTTTTTATTCTTTATTTTGAAACAGGGTCTCACTGAGTTGCAGAGGGCCCCACTAAGTAGCTAGGGCTGTCCATGAATGGTGATCTTCCTGTCTTAGCCTCCCAAATGCTGGGATTACAAGCGTGGGCCATCACACCCAGCTTAGCAACATTTTTCATAGTTTCTTACTGCCTCTTTAAAATATCCTTTCCCCCAGCCAGGCATGGTGGCGCACACATGTAATCCCAGCATTTGGGAGGCTGAGACAGGAGGATCAAGGTTTGTGGACAGCCTCAGCTATTTAGTGAGGCCATCTGCAACTTAGTGAGACCCTATTTCAAAATAAAGAATAAAAAATCGAGCTAAGGGTGTAGCTGAGAGGTAGAATGCCTCTGGGTTCAATTTCCAGGACTACAAAAAAAAATTATTTCTCCCAGTTTTTGTTTTTTCCAGGTTATTTTGTGTGTATGTGGGGGGGGGGAATTCTGGGGGTGGAACCCAGGGGCTTTCTACCTCCAGACTATACTCCCAGACCTATTTTATACTTTATTTGGAAACAGGTCTCACTAAGCTGCTGAGAGCCTCACTAAGTAGCTGAGGCTGACGTCGAACCTGTGCGATCCTCCTGTCTCAGCCTCCCAAGCTCTGGGATTACAAGCCTGTGCCACCACACCTGATTTCCAGGTTATCTTCTGACCTAATAGGCTGTTCTGTTGTCCCTTTTGCTGGCTCCTCCTCTACTCTCTGCTATTTTCAGTTCTTTGGTCTCTGTCTTCCCAGCTATATCTCCTTGTTGTTAGTGTCTGTTCATGAAGCTTTAGATGCCATTGCTCTGAGCTTCAGCCTAAGTCTCTGCCTCCAACTCCATATCCTAGTCTCCTGATAGGCTGTGTTTTATTCATTCATTTCACACGAGCCTCCCACCCCATGTCTGTGATGGCAGAGGTTTTTGTTCACATCTGTAGCACCAGTTTTTTTTTTTTTTACCATCAACAAATATATAATATATAATTAATGTAATTTAAAGTAATATAATAGATAGCTAAAAAATATCTACTGAACCAAGAAATAACCCACCTTGTATATGCAGAGCTCCTTCTGTGAGCAGTGGCTGAGGCAGCGGGATGCTGGCGGTGGTCTGCAGAGGCTGTGAGGAGCCTTCTGCTGTGGCCCTGGAGCCGCAGCTGCTGGAGGGGGGGATTTGAGAGTGAGCGGAGGCAGAGGCAGTCGGCCTGGGAATCGGTTTATGTGGCTGGTAGAGAAGGAGTGGCCATGGTGACTGAGTAAATACATGAAATGCCGAGTGAATTTTTTTTTTTTTTGGTGGTACTAGGGTGGAACCCAGAGGCTTTCTACCTCCGGGCTATACTCCCAGACCCATTTATATTTTATTTTGGAAACAGGGTCTCACTAAGTTGCTGAGAGCCTCACTAAATAGCTGGGGCTGGCTTCGAACCTGTGTGATCCTCCCGTCTCAGCCTCCCAAGCGCGGGGATTACAAGTGTGCGCCACCACGCCCGGCTTGAGTGAATGGTTCTATGTAGATGAATCTTGAAGATACTCTGCTAAGTGAAATGAGCCAGACACAGCAGCGCGCACACTGTGTGATTCCCTTATTGTAGCTCCGTGCAGTGACAAGACGCAGAGAGAGAAAGGACAGTGCTCACTGCCCGGCCTGGGGAGGAGGGAATGGGAAGTGAGTGTCTAATGGTACAGAGTTTGAGTATGGAAATGCTATGTATTCTTGAGATTGGCAAACAACACTGGAAGTGCACTTGATGCCCCCAGACTGGACATGTAAGAATGGCAAAACAGTATATTTTGTGTCATATATATTTTACCAGAGAACAACTTAACCCTTTCTATAGCCTCCTTCATTCACCCATGACCTATTTCACAAGGAGGCCCACCTCACTCCTCCAGGTGGTGCTCCCTGCCCACAGTGTGGGCCTCCTTTCTCCTCTGCTCCTAACGCCCTCGTCCCTGCTCCCCACAGGCCTCACCTAGAATACCCAGCACTTTCTCCTCAGCTCAGTTTCTTCCTGTTCTTCAAGACCAGGTTTGAGGCGCTGTGTCAGGATCTTCCTCCCAGCGTGACCTTCATTTTGCAGCAGTGCTGAGGAGACAAAATAATGAAAGTGGCAGAGGAGTTAGCGCAGGGTTTTGTGGCCATGAAGCTCCTCCGTGAGCGCTCAGCGTGCAGCAGGAAGTTCCCGTTGCCCACACGGGCTTTAGCTGGTGGAGAGGAGGCCTCGCCCGCAGACGCCATGGTTCCTGTGCTGGGCCACTTCTGTCCTGTGCTCAGCACGCAGAGCAGGCTGAGGTGTGCAGGATCCAGGAACGGCTGGGCTGTGGTCTGGTCTTTGCATGGTGGGACTGTGATCTTCAGCCGCTCAGATCCTTCAGCACCAATATGGTAACTATTTGATCTTTTCAATTCCTAAAACTCTGTTATACTTTACTGTTATTTAATCTTTTTTTAATGTTGCCTGCTCTTCTTTCTAGAGCTTAAGTTCCCCAAACTCAGGAATTCTTATTTTTTTTATGTCTACCCCAACAGACCACCCTGGACTTTGAATGTGCAGGTTCATAAGTGCTGCTGACAGGATAGAGACGGGTCTCAGGAATCAGGGCCACAGCGGTGCAGTCAAGGCAGGATCTAGGGTCCCACTGCCTCCCCAGAGCAGCCTGCTCCCCCCTCACCTGAGCAAGGCCAGTCCTCAGATGAGCAAGGCTGTGTTTTGTGTTACAGGCATACATGGCGTTCAGAGATGTGGCTGTGTATTTCTCCCGGGAGGAGTGGAGCCTGCTGAGCCCCGATCAGAGGACCCTGTACAGGGAGGTGATGCTGGAGAACTACAGGAACCTGGTCTTTCTGGGTGAGCACAGCATCTCTTAAGACTTGCATTCCTACCCCTGGGAAGGTTAGGATATGTTTGATAAAAGTTTTCTTTCTTCTTTTCTTTTTGTGGTACTGGAGTCCGAACCCTGAGCTGTCCTACACTTGAGCTAGCCCCACAGCCCTATTTATTTTTTTACTTTGAAACAGGGCCTCACCAACTTGCTGAGGCTGGCTACAACCTGCAATCCTCCTGTCTCAAGCTCCCAAGTACTGGGATTGCAGGCCTGTGCACCAGTTAACTTGGCCTTTGGGTTGCACTCAAAAGAAGACATTTTGTTTTCTCTTTCCCCAGAGAAGAGTTGAAGGTGTGTGTGTGTGTGTGTGTGTGTGTGTGTGTGTGTGTGTGTGTGTGTGTGTGTGTGTTTTAGGTGATTTTCCTCTAGGCTGGGCTCTCTTCCTAAGTTAATCTGTTTACCTGGTGTGTGATGGGGGTTTTCATCCTCCTGGCTTGGTACAGAATCCGCGTGCTCTCTTTGAGGCGATCCGCCCCACTGTTTTCACATCCGTGTACCACCCTCCAATGGTTCCTCCCCAGTTTAGCTCTGAATTCTTCAATGGGCCCTTGACCCCATGACGCGTGGTCATCTTGTTTTCTTTTCCTGTGGGCAGGAGTTTCATTTCCTAAACCAAAACTGATAACGCAGCTGGAGCAAGGGAAGGAGACATGGAGAGAAGGGAGAAAATGTCCAGCCGCCTCCTGTGCAGGTGAGTGGGAAGAATCCGGGCAGATGAGACCCAGGAATACAGGAGTGTCGGCTGCTGTGAGGGCTGGAGGGAGGCGGCGCTGATCCAGTGCTGGGAGGGAAGTTGTTCTCTCGGCCTCTGGGCCTTCAGCGCTGAGGGTGGGAAGAAGAATTTGGGGAGATGAGATGCTGGCCAAAGAATATAAAATTTTAGTTTTTAGGGCTTTGTGCACAGTCCAGCCCACTACCTCTAAGCTGCATCCCTAGCCTGAAAATGTTTCTTCTACATTGGTTTCTATGAAATGTTACATTAATTATGGAAACTCTCAGGGTTTAGAGATGCTGGGGCACTAAGAGGGAGCTGTTCAAGTCAGTGGGGACCTAGGCTGCTTTTGTGTGGGAACTCTGGCTCAGAGTCATCCCCTGACACCTGCTTATTCCTGGGTGGATAGTTCATATTTATTTATTTATTTATTTATTTATTTATTTATATTGTGGTACTGAGGGTAGAACCTTGTGCTTTTCTACATCCAGGCTATACTTCCAGACCTATTTTCTTATACTTTATTTGGAAACAGGGTCTCACTAAGTTGATGAGAGCCTCACTAAGCTGGTTTTGAACCTGTGCAATCCTCCTGTCTCAGCCTCCCAAGCGCTAGGATTACAAGCGTGCGCCACCGTGCCCGGCAATTCATGTTCTTACGTGCTTTTCTTTTTCCTCTTATTTTTCTGGTTCTGGGAATTAATTCAACACATGGGCATTTGACCTCTGAGCTATACCCTCAGTCCAAATTTAGTTTTTATTTTATTCATTTATTTATTTATTTTTGGTGGTATTGGCGGTAGAATCCAGGGGCTTTTCTACCTCCAGGCTATACTCCCAGACCTTTTTTTTTATTTATACTTTTTTATTATGTATACTTTATGTATACTTTTTTATGTTTTTTTTTTTTTTTTTGGAAACCATCTCAATAAGTTGCCAAGAACCTCACTAAGTAGCTGAGGCTGGCTTTGAACTTGTGTGATCCTCCTGTCTCACCCTCCCAGGTGCTGGGATTACAAGCGTGTGCCACCATGCCTGGCTAGTTTTTATTTTGAAACAAGGTCTTGCTGAGTTGCTGAGGCTGGTCTTGAACCTGTAATCCCCTGTCTCAGCCTCCCAAGTACTGGGAATATAAGTGTGTACCACCCATTTGGCATGTCTCACACTTTAACTGCACATGTGCTTGCTCACTCCCTCTCTTTTTTTTTTTTTTTTTTTTTTTTGGTACTAGGGTTTAAACCTAGGAGCATTTTACCTCTGAGGTACACCCTCAGCTCTTTTTATTTTGAAACAGTCTTGCCAAGTTGCTAAGTCTTGCTAAACTTCTGTGGCTGGCCTTGGACCTGTGGATCCTCCTGTCTTGGCATCTCCAGGATTAGTAGCACAGGTGTGCACCACTGCACCTGGCTCTTTTTGTTTGTTTTGTTTTAGTGATACTGGGGTTTGCATCCATGGAAAATCTACTTCTGAGTTATGCCCCAGCCCTATTTTCTTTTTTATTTTGAAACAGGCCCTCACTAAGTTGCTGATGGTCTGGCAAAGTTGATGAGGCTGGTCTTGAACCTGTGATCTTCCTGTCTTAGTGTCCCAAGTATGGGGATTAAAGGTGTGCACCGCAGCATCCAGCTTTATTTATTTATTTATTTATTTTATTTATTTTTTTTTTGCAGTTCTAGGGATGGAACCCAGGGACATTCGACCTTCGATCTCTACACCCCCTGCCCTATTTTTTATTCTTTATTTTGAAACAGGGTCTCACTAATTGCAGAGGGCCTCACTAAGTAGCTGAGGCTGTCCACGAACCACAATCCTCCAGTCTCAGCCTCCCAAATGCTGGGGTTACAAGCGTGCGCCACCACGCCTGGCGCCAACATCGAGCTTTAAATCACTCTTACACAGCTATCTATTTTTTTTTTTTAATTTTTTTTTGCATGTCTGGGGGATGGAACTCAGCGACATTCAACCTCCGAGCTACACCCCCAGCCCTATTTTTTATTCTTTATTTTGAAACCAGGTCTCACTGAGTTGCAGAGGACCTCACTAAGTAGCTGAAGCTGTCTGCGAACCGCTATCCTCTGGTCTCAGCCTCCCGAATGCTGGGATTACAAGCGTGCGCCACCACGCCCGGCTCTTACACAGCTGTGTACACTAGAGCCCTCCACTCAGTATGAATGACTGTGCCCTCCACTTGTCCCTTTATCCTCAGAGGGAAAGAGTCAAACATTTCCACATGGTTATCTCTCAGTTAAAAAAAAAAAAAAAGAAAAGCAAACAAGCCGGACTGATGGCATATAATTGTAATCCTAACACTTGGGAGGCTGAGAAAGGAGGATCACAGGTTAATGGCCAGCCTTAGCTACTTAGTAAGGTTCTCCCCAACTTACTAAAACCCTGTTTCAAAATAAGAATAAGAGCCGGGCGTGGTGGTGCACGCTTGTAATCCCCGCTCTTGGGAGGCTGAGACAGGAGGATCGTGCAGGTTCGAAGCTAGCCTCATCTGGCTTAAGAGACCCTGTTTCCAAATAAAATATAAAATAGGTCTGGGAGTGTAGCCCGGACATAGAAGGCCCCTGGGTTCCATCCTCAGTACCACCAAAAAAAAAAAAAAGAATAAAACATAGGGCTGGGGGTGTAGCTCAGCGGTAGAATGCCCCTGGGTTCAATTTCTGCCACGACACGCACATAAAAAAAAAGCCAACAAAAAACTTGTGGGTGTGACTTCTGTGTGCATGGTTGTCAGTTAAAAGATAATTGTAGTGATAATCATGTAGAATGTCGCATATTGGCCCTATTTATACCCCAAAGCGCCTTTGATGCTTTTACTGCCCCATATAATAGAAGTTGTAAGCTGTACTGATGGGCTGGGAAGTCACTATGTAAGTTAGTCTTGGTCAGTAACATTTACTTTTAAGGATTTTGAAGAAAAGGTCAAGTCTTGCCTTCAGATGAGGCCTCATTCTGACTTGAATCTTTCTCTCTGCAGCAGGACAGAAGCCAGAACTGTAACCTGTTCCTCTCTGCCTTCCAGATGTTTCCAGCCAGAAATCCCCGGGGCAACACGTGAAGTATAATCACCGTCACAGGGTCATCACAGGCTTATGTGCAGAAAGTCCTGTTGAGCTTGGGGACCCGCACCCTGGGGACCAGAACCAGCAGCAGCAGGAAGCCTTGGATGGAAGATGCAGGAGTGTCAGGGCAAAAGGTCAAGAGAGCGAAGGCTCCACGCCTTGGTCTGGTAGGACTGAGGGAAGGACTTTGGAAGCATTTCCCAAGCTGCCCCACAGGCCACCAGTCAGCTCCCGGCATGGCCTCAGAGCAGTGGGGATGGAGGCGAGCCCGGGCGAGGTGGGGAGCCCCGAGGATGCTGCCAGGTTGCTGGAGAGGAAAGAAGTCTTAGGTGAGTGTGGACTGGGCTCGAGCAAGATGACCAGCCTGCTCAGTCACCAGGGCACACGCTTGAGGGAGAAGCCATATATCTGCGGTGTGTGTGAGAAGGGCTTCACTCTGAAGAGAAACCTGGCCAGGCACCAGAGGACGCACTCGGGAGAGAGGCCGTACGTGTGCAATGAGTGCGGCAAAGGCTTCAGCTGGAAGTCTGCACTCATCATCCACCAGAGGACGCACTCGGGAGAGAGGCCGTACGTGTGCAGCGAGTGTGGCAAAGGCTTCAGCCAGAAGGACAAACTCATCATCCACCAGAGGACTCACTCGGGAGAGAAGCCATATGTGTGCTTGGAGTGTGGCAGAGGCTTCAGCCGGAAGTTCAAACTCATCATTCACCAGAAGATGCACTCGGGAGAGAAGCCCTATGTGTGCTTTGAGTGCGGCAAAGGGTTCAGCCAGAAGTATAACCTAACCATCCACCAGAGGACACACTTAGGAGAGAAGCCGCACGTGTGCTGCGAGTGTGGCAAAGACTTCAGCAAAAAGTCCAAGCTCATCATTCACCAGAGGACGCACTCTGGAGAGAAGCCATATGTGTGCCGTGAGTGTGGGCAGGCCTTCAGCTGGAAGTCCAGTCTCACTCGCCACCAGAGGAGGCACTCGGGGGAGAAGCCGTATGTGTGCCTCGAGTGTGGGAAAAGCTTCAGCCAGAAGTCCACACTCTCCAACCACCAGAGGACACACTCTGGAGAGAAGCCATATGTGTGCTGTGAGTGCGGTAGAGGCTTCAGCCAGAAGTACATCCTTATCGGCCACGAGAGGACGCACTCCGGAGAGAAGCCGTATGTGTGCCATGAGTGTGGGCAAGGTTTCAGCCTGAAGTCCTACCTCACCAGCCACCAGAGGACACACTTGGGAGAGAAGCCACATGTGTGCTTTGAGTGCGGTAAAGGCTTCAGGCGGAAGTCTGCCCTCAACATCCACCAGAGGACACACTCAGGAAAGAAGCTGCGAATGTGGGAAAGGCTTCAGCTTAAGTCTCCTCTCACCAATCACCAGAGGCGCACACCAGCAAGAAGCCGTATGTGTGCCATGAGTGTGGGCGAGGTTTCAGTCTGAATTTGTATCTCATTGTACACCAGAGGACACACTCAGGGGAAAAGCCTTGCATGTGCCAGGAGTGTAGAAAAGGCTTCAGCCAAGCCGGGTGTGGTGGCGCACGCTTGTAATCCCCGCGCTTGGGAGGCGGAGACAGGAGGATCGCGCAGGTTCAAAGCCAGCCGCGCTGGCTTAAGAGACCCTGTTTCCAAAAATAAAAATAGGTCTGGGAGTGTAGCCCAGAGGGAGAAGGACTTCCAGGAACCCCAGTACCACCAAAAAAAAAAAAAGGCTTCAGCCAGAAATCAGCCGTCATTAAGAACCAGCGGACACACCTAGAAGAGTATATAATCGTGTGCAATGATTGTGGCCTGGACTTTAGCAACAGGACAGACCTTGTTTCCCACCAGCGTAGTATTTGTTTTTTTTTGTTTGTTTGTTTTTTGTCTTTTGTTTTGTGGGTTGGGGGATGGAACCTAGGGGCATTCGACCTCCAAGCTACACCCCCTGCCCTATTTCTTCTTATTTATTTTGAAACAGGGTCTCACTAAGTTATGGAGAGCCTCACTAAGTAGCTGAGGCTGGCCGTGAACCCTGATCCTCTTGTCTCAGCCTCCCTAATGCTGGGATTACAAACATGCGCCATCATGCCCGGCTCTCCGGTGCACTTTAAATAATCTGTGGATTCCTCGTAATAGTTAATGCAATGGAAATATTTGTTAAACTGTATTGCTGAGGGAATAATAACATGCAAAAAAAATATCTGTACATGTTGAGTCCAGATGCCATCATTTTTTAAAAAAGATATTTTCCATCCAAGGTCTGTTGAGTGAACAGATGCAGAATCTGGGGCTCCCAGAGGCTGACCACCCTGACGATAGAGCCCCTCCTCAGAGAGGCATGAAGCAGGGTGCCTTATCCACCCTCAGGGCAGCAGCACCTCCAGAGACATATGGCACGACCCCCTCCTCCATCCTGCGCCTCTTGATTTCTCTTTATCTGCAGTTGGTCCCAGTGATTGCATGAGAGAAGCTGCAGGTTCCTAAGACATGGCAGAAGTTCCCAGTTCTTAGGGCCTCCCTCGACTTCTCTGCTGGCAAGAAGCTGCAGCTGGATCAGGACAAAGGGTGGCTCCCTGGGTGGAAGGCAGAAGAATCTAAGCTGTTGGGCTCAGTTAACCTCTAGGCAAGTGCAGGAAAGTGCAAGTCACTGTGCATTGGGCCCCCGCCACTTGGTAGCAGGAATGACAGCTGAGTCACTGCTGCCCCCACCCAGCTGCAGAGCAGCCTGGGCTCTTGGCGAGGTCAGTGGACAGCCTGCCAGCAGGGCACGGCCACACAGGCTTGGGCTGGCACCACGGGCCTCTCTGGGTTTGGGCAGCCCCACCCCAGACCCGAGGATTGTGTCCTGCTTGCTGAAGAATTGGAGAGATGGGGAGAATTTTCTCCACTGGAAAAGAATTGGAGAGATGGGCCTGGTGGCACACAATTATAATCCCAGTATTTGGGAGGCTGAGACTGGAGGATCGCAGTTCGCGGACAGCCTCGGCTACTTAGGCCTTCCACAACTTAGTGAGACCTTGTTTCAAAATAAAGAATAAAAAATAGGGCGGGGGGTGTAGCTCAGAGGTAGAATAGCACTGCTTTCCATCCCAGGACCTACCAAAAAAACAAAAAAGAAAAAAAAACGAAGAAATGGAGAGGAGGGAGGCACTTTTATTTCTTTTCAAGAATCGCACAAGTATATTTTAACATTTTCTTTTTGCTGGTCCATGGGATAGAACACAGGGATGCTCTGCTTCTGAGCTATACCCCAGCCCTTTTATTTATTTATTTATTTATTTATTTATTTATTATAAATGTTGTTACTACTTTTTGTTGTGTTACTGGAGATGGAACTCAGAGGCATTATATCTCTGAGCTGCACTTCCAGTTCTGTTTTTTGTTCTTTATTTTGAAACAGTCTCACAGAGTTGCAGAGGACCTCACTAAGTAGCTGAGGTTGTCCGTGAACCACAATCCTCCCGTGTCAGCCTCCCAAATGCTGGGATGACAAGCATGCACCACCACGCCCGGGTAGGATCTCACTTTGTAAAATGACACATCTCTGCATAAACATACATGTAGTTATACAATTAAGTGAATCTGTGAGTGAGAATGTGAGGCAGACAGAGAGACATAGGGACATACAAGAGAGAAATGGGAGATGTGCCCAGTCATTTACAGTCATCGGCTCTGGTAGGCGAAATGTGGACACTCTTTCTCCAATAAGTGATGTGTAAATATTTTTATAATGTTAATATTTATTTATTTATTTATTTATTTATTTATTTATTTATTGCAGTACTAGGAATGGAACCTGTCTCAGCCTCCCAAATGCTGAGATTACAAGCATGTGCCACCAAGCCCGGCTTTTAAGTATATTTTAAAAGATGTGTAAGCCGGGCATGGTGGTGCACGCTTGTAATCCCAGTACTGGGAGGCTGAGACAGGAGGATCGCACAGGTTCAAAGCCAGCCTCACCTATTTAGTGAGGCTCTGAAACACTTAGTGAGACCCTGTTTCCAAATAAAATATAAAATAGGTCTGAGAGTGTAGCCTGGAGGTAGAAAGCCCCCGGGTTCCATCCCCAGTACCACCCACACACAAAAGATATGTAATCATTGTCACTGTGTGATTCTAGAACCTTTTACTCACTCAAAAGAAAATGCCATCTCCATTGGAAATTGTTTCCTATTCTCCTTCCTGAAGCCTCTGGCAGCTGCTGGTCTGCTATCTGTCTCTATGGATTTGGCTCTTTGAGAGATTTCACAGAAAGAAAATCATACAAAGTGATTACATATTGTGTCTGCCTAGTTTAGCTTGGCATAGTGTTTTCAATTTATTCATCTTGTAGCATGTGTCATTAATTCATTCATCACTAATCATTAATCCTTTTAAAGGCAAAATAACATTCCATTTTATGACATAATATTCTCTTGCACAATCCTATTTCGTTTATTCTTTATCTGGTTTTTTTTTTTTTTTTCCTTTTTCCTTTTGCAGTACTTGTGAAGGAACCCAGGGGCATTCTACTTCCGAGTTATACGCCCCAGCCATATTATTTCATTTATTTATTTATTGCGGGTCTGGGGGTGGAACCCAGGGTCATTCTACCTCCGAGCTACAACCCGTGCCCTATTTTTTATTCTTTATTTTGAAACCGGGTCTCAATGAGTTGTAGAGGACCTCACTAAGTAGCTGAGACTGTCCGCGCGGGTCTCAGCCTCCTGAATTCTGGGATTACAAGCTTGCGCCACCACACCCGGCTCTATTTTTTATTCTTTACTTTGAAACAGGGTCTAAGTTGCGGAGGGCCTCACTAAGTAGTTGAGGCTGTCCGCAAACCGCGATCCTTCTATCTCAGCTTCCCGAATGCTAGGATTACAAGCATGTGCGACCATGCCTAGCTATTCTTTATTTTTGAAGCAGGATCTCACTGAGTTGCAAAGAATCTCACTAAGTAGCCCAGGCTAGCTGCGAACCGTGATCCTCCTGTTTCATCCTCCCAAATACTGGGATTACAAGCATGCGCCACCACGCCTGGCCACGCCATCTTTTGATGAATACTTGGTTTCCTTCCATTTTTTAGCTTTTATGAATAATGCTGATGTGAATATTGGCATATGGATTTTTTTCTTGGGAATATGTTTTCATATGCTTTAGATGTATAATTAAGATTTGAACTGAGTTCAATGGTGAGCCTATATTTAACATTTTAAGGAATCACTAAACTGCTTATCCAAGCAGATGCATGCACCATTTTACATCCCACTGATGATACAAGAAAGCTTCACTGAATGGAGAAGAGAGTCTCTTTAAAAGATTATGTTAAACCGGGCTTGGTGGCGCACGCTTGTAATCCCAGCATTCGGGAGGCTGAGACCTGAGGATCGCGGTTCGCGGACAGCCTCAGCTACTTAGTGAGGACCTCTGCAATTCAGTGAGACCCAGTTTCAAAATAAAGAATAAAAACTAGGGCAGCGGGTGTGGCTCGGAGGTCGAATGCCTCTGGGTTCCATCCCCAGACCCGCAAATAAATAAGTAAATAAATAAATACTAAAATCCTAAAGTTTTTAGAACAAGTGAATCCTCATGATCTTGAATTCGGCTGTGATAACAAAAACATGAACGAAAAAAATAGATAAAAATTTTAAATACATTTATGTATTTAACTTAGCGAGGTTCTCACCAACCCATAGCGACCCTATTTCAAGAAACAAAAAACAAAGAAGGGTTGGGGTGTAGCTGGGAGGTATAGTGTCCATGCCCTCCCTCCCTAGGACCCGCTCCCCTCCATCCCATGGATCCTAGCTGGGCGAGAGGACGCCTGTCTGGCGCTCCCGGAATATGGGCGCTGATTTCCAACTCCAGAGCCCGATCTGTGGAGATGTGGAGGCCTGAGGAGCAGTAGGTATACAGGTAAGAAAGCTGGACAGTCACCTTATTTTCACTTCCTGCCGCTCAGGCAGATGCAGAAGTCGCCGCAGGGCTCACTGGGAAATGTAGTCTGAGACAGAGGCGTGCAACGGGGCTTGACAAGGCAGGAGCTTCACCAAGGAGGCGCTGCGGCACGCACCATCCAGGGGCGACCATCGGAGGTCAAAGGGCGCTGCGCAGAGGATTATGGGAGCAGAGGTTTCCGCCTAGCGGTGGATCCTGTGAGCAGAGGGCCCGCCGCGCAGAGGACTCTGGGAGCTGCAGCCCCGCCCCCTGTAGGAGAGCCCAGGTAGAGGCTCAGGCGACCTCTCTTCTCGGCGGCGGTGAGTGGGGCTCGCAGACCCCGGCCCCCGCCCTCGCCGTGTGCAGCAGCGTCCCGAGGCTGGTCCGGGTCGAGCCTCGGGCGGTGGCGGGAGCGGAGCGGCCGCCATCTCTGGAGTCGGGTGGACTCGGCTCAGAGCCGCGGGGCGGTGGGTGCGGGGCGGGCGCTGTGCTGGGTTCTTGTGGGTGCGGAGACTCTGGCCTCGGTGACGCCCCTGTATTGCCACGGGGGCGCTCACGCCGTGAGTTTCCAGGCTGGAGGACTTGAATGTGGGGCTTTTAGGGTCTGGTATTTCCTCACTAAATTGCGAAGGGCATAACTAAATAGCTGGGGCTGTCTGCAAACCCCGTTCTTCCAGTCTCAGCCTTCTGAATGCTGGAATTAAGCATCTGCCATCACGGCGTTTTGTTTTTTTTTTTTTTTTTTTTTTTTTTTTGTGGTGCTGGGGATGGAACCCAGAGGCTTTTACCTCCAGGCTACACTCCCTGACTTATTTTATATATTATTTGGAACCAGGGTCTCACTAAGTTGCTGAAAGCCTCACTAAGTAGCTGAGGCTGGCTTCGAACCTGTGCGATCCTCCTGTCTCAGCCTCCCAGGTACAGAGATTACAGGCGTGCGCCATCACGCCTGGCATATTTATTTATTTATTTATTTATTTATTTATTTAATTTATTTCGGGGCTGGGGTTGGAACCCAGGGACATTCGACCTCCAAGCTACACCCCTTGCCCTGTTTTTTATTTTTTTATTTTTTTTATTTTTTTATTTTTTTTATTTTTTTATTTTTTTTATTTTTTTATTTTTTTTATTTTTTTATTTTTTTGCGGGTCTGGGGATGGAACCCAGGGGCATTTGACCTCCGAGCTACAGCCCCTGCCCTAATTTTTATTATTTATTTTTTGAAACCGGGTCTCACTGAGTTGCAGAGGGCCTCACTAAGTAGCTGAGGCTGTCCGCGAACTGTGATCCTCCGGGTCTTAGCCTCCCGAATGCTGGGATTACAAGCGTGCGCCACCACACCCAGCTTTATTCTTTATTTTTATATTTTATTTATTTTTGTGGTACTGAGGGTGGAACCCAGGGACTTTTCTACCCCCAGGCTACACTTACAGACCTATTTTGTACTTTATTTGGACACACAGTCTTACTAAGTTGCTGAGAGCCTGAGTAGCTGCAGCTGGCTTCGAACCTGTGCAATCCTCCTGTCTCAGCCTGCCAAGCGCTGGGATTACAAGTGTGCGCCACCACGCCTGGCTTTTTTATTTCCCTTCTAGAGCTAAAGTTATCCAAACTCAGGGACTCTTATTTTTTTCATGTCTACCCCAAAAGACCACCCTCTAGACTGTGTGTGTGTGTGTGTGTGTGTGTGTGTGTGTGTGTGTGTGTGTTTTATTAAGGCTTGTGTGCTAGCCTAGAAGTTAGGATTTATTTATTTTACTTATTTTTTTGTGTGGTGCTGGGGATGAAATCCAGGGGCCTTCTACCTTTGGCTTACATTCCCTATTGTATATTTTTATTTGGAAACAGGGTCTCACTAAGTTACTGAGAGCCTCACTTAAGTAGCTGAGCCTGGCTTCGCACCTATGCGATCCTCCGTCTCAGCCTCCCAAAAGCTGGGATTACAAGCATAAGCCACCACACCTGGTGCACCTTAGACTTTGAATGTGTAGGTTCATAAGTGTTGCTGACGGGATAGAGACGGGTCTAAGGGTCTCTGGACTCAGGACCACAGCGGTGCAGTCAAAGCAGGATCTAGGGTCCCACTGCCTCTCCAGAGCAACCTGCTCCCCCCTCACCTGAGCAAGGCCAGTCCTCAGGTGATGAGGGCAGTGTTTTGTGTTACAGGCACACATGGCATTCAGGGATGTGGCTGTGTATTTCTCCCAGGAGGAGTGGAGCCTGCTTAGTCCTGATCAGAGGACCCTGTACAGGGAGGTGATGCTGGAGAACTACAGGAACCTGGTCTTTCTGGGTAAGCATAGTATCTCTTAGTACTTGCATTCCTACCCAAAAGAAGGTTAAGATATGTTTCATGTAATTTACTTTCTTCCTTTCTTTTGTGGTACTGGAGACTGAACCCCAGGCTCTCCTATACCTGAGCTGGCCCCAGAGCCCTATTTATTTTACTTTGAAACAGGGCCTTACCAAGCTGCTGAGGCTGGCTGCAAACCTTCAGTCCTCTTATCTCAAACTCCCAAGTACTGGTATAGCATTCCTGTGCCACCACTTTTTGCCACAGTTTGCCACACTTTTTTTTTTTTTTTTGCGGGTTTGAGGGTGGAACCCAGGGGCATTTGACCTCCGAACTACACTCTCTGCCCTAATTTTTACTCTTTATCTTGAAACAGGGTCTCACTAAGTTGCAGAGGGCATCACTAAGTAGCTGAGGCTGTCCGCGAACGATGACCCTCTTGTCTCAGCCTCCCGAATGCTGGGATTACAAGCGTGCGCCACCACTCCCGGCTCCACACTTTCTTTTTAACTTGGCCTTTCGGTTACAATAAAAAGTAAGACTTTGTCCGGGCATGGTAGCGCACGCTTGTAATCCCCATGCTTAGGAGGCGGAGACAGGAGGATCGCACAGTTTCAAAGCCAGCCTCTCTGGCTTAAGAGACCCTGTTTCCAAATAAAAATATAAAAAATAGGTCTGGGAGTGTAGCCGGAGGTAGAAGGGCTTCCAGAAACCCTAGTACCAAAAAAGCAAGACATTTTGTTTTCTCTCTCCCCAAAGAAGGTGAGATTTTGTAGAGGTAGATGTGTGTGTGTGTGTGTGTGTGTGTGTTGGGTGATTTTCTTCTAGGCCGGGCTCTCTTCCTAACTTAATTCATTTATATGGTCGATGATTGGGGTGTTCATCCACCTAACTTGGAACAGAATCAGCAAGCTTTCTTAGAGGTGATCTGTCTCATGTTTTCAGATCTGTGTTCCACCCTCCAACAGTTCCTCGCCCAGTCTGGCTCTGAATTCTTCAATGGGCCCTTGACCCCATGATGCGTGGTCATCTTGTTTTCTTTTCCTGTGGGCAGGAGTTTCATTTCCTAAACCAAAACTGATCACGCAGCTGGAGCAAGGGAAGGAGACATGGAGAGAAGGGAGAAAATGTGCAGCAGCCTCCTGTGCAGGTGAGTGGGAGGAGACCGGGCAGATGAGACCCAGGAATACAGGAGTGTCGGCTGCTGTGAGGGCTAGAGGGAGGCGGCGCTGATCCAGTGCTGGGAGGAAAGTTGTTCTCTTTACCTCTTGGCTATTAGAGGCTGAGGGTGGAAAGAAGAAGTCGGGGAGGTGAGATGCTGGTCAAAGGATATAAAATTCCAGTTAGGAATAAACTCAAGAGCTGTATTATATAATGTGACTATAGCTTGTACCAAAGAATTACATTCTTAAAAATCACTAAGAGAATAAATACTAGGAATTCTTACCACAAAAAGGGGTTCTGTGAGAAAATACATAAGTTAGTTTGATTTAGCCATTTCCCAAGGTATGCACATTCCAAAATGTGTATAGTAAAATATGTGTATTTTACTTACCAGATTTTTAAAAATTATATGAATCTCTTGATTCTCTAATAGAGATTCTAGAAATTGAGAAGCAACATAATCAGTGTTGATAATAAGAATTGCCTGGAGCTGCTTGTGGTGGCCAGTGCTTGTAATCCCAGTACTTGTGAAGCTGAGACAGGAGGATCGCAAAATCGCTTATAGCCCCAGCTCTTTATTGAGGCCTTCTGCAACTTAGACTCTCAACAACTTAGTGAGACCCTGTTTTATTTATTTATTTTTTGGGGTGCTGTCTGCGGATGGAACCCAGGAGCATTCCACCTCTGAGTTATACACCCTGCCTTTTTTTTTTTTTTTTTCTTTATTTTGAAACAAGGTCTCACTGAGTTCCAAAGAGCCTCACTAAATTTCTAAGACTCTTCGCTAATCGCGATCCTCTGGTCTCCACCTCCCAAATCCTGGGATTACAAGCATGTGTCACCCCGCCCGGCACAGAGACCCTTTTTTATTGTATTGTATTTTTGCGGTATTTGGCATGGAACCCAGAGGTATTCTCCCTCTGGGCTACACCCCCAGCCCTTTTTTTAAAATATAATTTATCTGGAAATAGGGTTTCACTAAGTTGCTGTGAGCCTCACTAAGTAGCTGAGGCTGGCTTTGAACCTGTGCAATCCTCCTGTCTTAGCCTCCCCAAGAGCTGGGATCACAAGTGTGGGCCACCATACTTGGCCTGAAACCCTGTTTATTTATTTTTATTCTTTTGCGGATTTGGAGATGGAACCCAGGGGCATTCAACCTCCGAGCTACACCCCCTGCCCTATTTTTTGTTGTTTATTTTTGAGACAGTCTCACTGAGTTGCGGAGGGCTTCAATAAGTAGCTGAGGCTGTCCACGAACCTCAATCCTCCTGTCTTAGCCTCCCGAATGCTGGGATTACAAGCATGCGTCACCACACCCGGCACACAAAAAAATTTTTATGCTAATGTTAAATTATACTTTGATGAGATTAGGAAAAGATATTACTTTCTAATTCCAGCCCTTATCATACTTTGAAATATTGATTCCCTTCTTTATAGTTACATACCAATTGTATATTGGATTATAGTAGAAGTTGTAAGCAGTATTGATGTGCTGGGAAGTCGGCTATGTAAAATAAGTCTTGGTCAGTAACGTTTACTTTTTTATTGGTACTGCAGGTAGAACCCAGGGGCTTGTCTACCTCTGGTCTATACTCTCAAACCTATTTTATACTTTATTTGGAAAGAAGGTCTCACTAAGTTGCTGAGAGCCTCACTAAGTAGCTGAGGCTGGCTTCGAATCTGCGATCCTCCTGTCTCAGCTTCCCAAGTGATGGGATTATAAGCGTGTACCACCACACCTGGCAGTAATGTTTACTTTTCAGGTTTTTTTTTTTTTTTTTTTTTTTTTTTTTGGTGGTACTGGGGTTCCTGGAAGCCCTTCTATCTCCGGGCTACACTCCCAGACCTATTTTTACATTTTTATTTGGAAACAGGGTCTCCTAAGCCAGTGCACGCGGCTGGCTTCGAACCTGCGCGATCCTCCTGTCTGTGCCTCCCAAGCGCGGGGATTACAAGCGTGCACCACCACGCCCGGCCTTACTTTTCAGTATTTTGACAAATGGGTCAAATCTTGCCTTTAGATGAGGCTTTATTCTGACTTGGATCTTTCTCTCTGCAGCAGGACAGAAGCCAGAACTGTAACCTGTTTCTCTCTGCCTTTCAGATTTTTCCAGCCAGAAGACCCCAGGGCAACACGTGGGGTGTGATCACCATCCCTGGATGGTCACAAGCTTATGTGCAGAAAGTCCTGCTGAGCTTGGGGACCCACACCTAGGGGACCAGAAGCAGCAGCAGCAGGAAGCCTCGGGTGGAAGATGCAGGAGCGACAGGGCAGAAGGTCAAGAGAGGGAAGGCTCCACGCCTTGGCCTGGTAGGACTGAGGGAAGGACTTTGGGAGCATTTCCCAAGCTGCCCCACAGGCCACCAGTCAGCTCCCGGCATGGCCTCAGAGCGCTGGGGATGGAGGCGAGCTCGGGTG
This sequence comes from Muscardinus avellanarius, assembly GCF_963383645.1. NCBI lineage: Eukaryota > Metazoa > Chordata > Mammalia > Rodentia > Gliridae > Muscardinus > Muscardinus avellanarius. The sequence goes on along the minus strand of NC_137802.1, from coordinate 5,558,478 downwards.
AGGTGGGGAGCCCCGAGGATGCTGCCAGGTTGCTGGAGAGGAAAGAAGTCTTAGGTGAGTGTGGACTGGGCTCCAGCCAGATGACCAGCCTGCTCAGTCACCAGGGAACACGCTCGAAGGAGAAGCCTTATATCTGCAGTGTGTGTGCAAAGCGCTTCACTCTGAAGAAAGGTTTGGCCCAGCACCAGAGGACACACTCGGGAGAGAAGCCTTATGTGTGCTGTGTTTGCAGGAAAGGGTTCAGGCGAAAGTATGAACTCTTAAACCACCAGAGGACGCACTCAGGAGGGAAACCGCACTTGTGCTGTGAGTGTGGCAAAGGCTTCAACCGGAAGTCTCATCTCACCGAGCACCAGAGAATGCACTCAGGAGAGAAGCCATATGTGTGTTCCGAGTGTGGCAAAGGCTTCTGCCAGAAAACCAGCCTCAATGGCCACCAGAAGACGCACTTGAGAGAGATGCCGTATGTGTGCTGCGAGTGTGGCAAAGGTTTCATCTGGAATTGTGAACTCATCATCCACCAGAGGAGGCACTCAGGAGAGAAGCCGTACGTGTGCTGTGAGTGTGGCAAAGTCTTCAGCCATAAGTCCACCCTCAATAGCCACCAGAAGACGCACTTGAGAGAGAAGCCGTTTGTGTGTCGCGAGTGCGGCAAAGGCTTCAACTGGAAGTCCAAACTCATCATGCACGAGAGGACACACTCAGGAGAATATCTGTACAAGTGCCACGAGTGTGGCAAAGGCTTCAGCCAGAAGTCCACCCTCATAAGCCATCAGAGGACACACTCGGGAGAGAAGCCATACATGTGCTGTAAGTGCGGCAAAGGGTTCAGCCGCAAGTCCACCCTCACCAGCCACCAGAGGACACACTCGGGAGAGAGGCCGTACGTGTGCTGTGAGTGTGGCAAAGGCTTTGGCTGCAAGTCCAATCTCATCATCCACCAGAGGACGCACTTGGGATAGAAGCCGTACAACTGCCACGAGTGGGGCAAAGGCTTCAGCCAGAAGTACACACTCAAGAGAGAAGCCACATGTGTGCTGTGAATGTGGGAAAGGCTTCTCTGCCTTAAGTCTATTCTCACCAATTACCTGAGAAGGAAGCAGTCCAGAGAGAAGCAGTATGTGTGCCAGGAGTGTAGACAAGGCTTCAGCCAGAATTCCAGAGTCGTCATCCACCAGAGGACACACTTGGAGAGAAGCCGTGTGTCTTCTCCAAATGTGAGCAGTGTTTCAGCCTGAAGTCCTGTCTCACCAGCCACCAGAGGATGCACTTGGGAGAGAAGCCATACTTGTGCGTCGAGTGCGGTAAAGGTTTCAGGTGGAAGTCCACCCTCACCAGCCACCAGAGGACACACTCAGGAGAGAAGACACATGTGTGCTGAGAATGTGGGAAAGGCTTCAGCCTTAAGTCCACTCTCACCAATCACCAGAGGACACACTCCAGCAAGAAGCTGTATGTGTGCCAGGAATGTGGACGAAGTTTCATTCTGAAGTCCTACCTCACCATCCACCAGAGGACGACGCACTCAGGGGAAAGCCTTCCTTGTGCCAGGAGTGTGGAAAAGGCTTCAGCCTTAAGCCCACTCTTACCAATCACCAGGGACCTCTCAGTCTAATCCGGGCTTCCTTCTGGGAACACACCCTTCTCACTTTGATTGGATTGTCTAGCCAATTCATTGGCCCCATTTCTGTCTCGAAATGCATTCTATGCTCACCAGTGCATGCACTGCCCAGTTCTGGGTGCCTCACATGTGTCTCCTTTGCTCACTGATGTGTGTGCTTATCTCTAAGAGAGCAGGAGGGCGTCTTGGATTTATAACACAGTTACTCCCTGCTCTGATGTCTACTGTGACTGTGTGTGATTCTCATACTTGAGGAAGAGTGCAGGAGGGCAGGGGTTGCTATGGGCTCTGGTCACTGCATCATGGTCAGTGCTTAGAATAGCACCTGCACATAGTATGTCTTCAAATATGGTTGGAAGAAATTTGGGTGTAATGGCACACACTTGTAATCCCAGCATTCGGGGGGGCTGAGACAGAAGGATCACAGTTCTCAGATAGCCTCAGCTACTTAGTAAGTCCTTTGCAACTCAATGAGACCTTGTTTGAAAATAAAAAATAGCTCAGAGGTAGAATGACTCTGTGTTTCATCTGCAGTATAGGAAAAAAAAAGGAATAATTTGTTACAGGATTTTTGTGGCCCATCTTGGGTACTAGAAATTTATACAGAAAGCTTTCTCAGAATATGGGGGGGGGGTTATTTTGAACACAGAAGTTAATACTAGTCAAATTATGAATCAAGAATGAAGGCAAGGGCTGGAGGTATGGCTGAGTGGTAGAGTGCTTGCCCAGCATGTACGAGGCCCTGGGTTCAACCCCTAGAAATGCAAAAAACAGGAGTGAAGGCAGTCTCCTTTCTATCGCATATGGGTGATACTTACTCTGTTTTACCTGAGTATAGTGGGTCCCTACATTTCTCCTTCCCTGTTGTGGGAGTACAGGGACCCTGTCCACACACTAGGAAACACCTTGTTTTTTTTCTATAAGCACGCCAATATTTCATTCTTTTATATATATATATTTTTTTTTTAATTGGTGCATTGTAGTCATACATCTCAATGGGATAAAAATCTTGAGATATACATGCACACATCACCCAGTCAGCTCCCACCCAATCTCTAACCCCTTCCCTTTCCCTCCCTCTTACCCATGCTTGGCTTCCTGATTGACTTTTATATATTTAAGTACATCATGTGCTTTAAAGAGTTTCCCTTATTCTCCCTCTTATCCTTTCAGATATGTCACCTTAATTTATCCTCTTTAAGGTCCCTTCATCTAGAGTTTCTCCCTAATATTTGTTAAGAAAAGCATCTGGTTCTTTTTTTTTTTTTTTTTTTTTTTTGACATTTCACTGTAAATGCCATAATTTTGTTCTCCCTTATGGCTAGGCAAAATTCCACTGTGTACATATCCCATAGTTTTGAAATCCACTCATCTGTTGAAGGATATATTGGCTGGTTCCATAGTTTGGCAATGGTGAATTGTGCAGCTATGAACATGGTTGTTCATGCATTAGTTTGGTATTTTGGTCTTTGTTCTTTTTGGTAGATACCCAGAGGTGGGATTGCTGGATCATATGGTAAGTTCGTTTTCCTAAGAGTAGAACTGAGGATCTTCTCTACTGTTCTCCAAAGTGGTTGCACCAACTTGCAGTCCCACCAACAATGTATTAGAGCTTCTACTTCTCCACACTTAATCCCACTTACTGAAAGCCAGAAGGTGGGTAGCTTTAACAAGATGATCCACTCACATTTTTTTTTGTGTGTGTGTGTGTGGGTCTGGAGATGGAACTCAGAGGCATTTGACCTCCGAGCTATACCCCCTGCCCCAATTTTTTATTCTTTATTTTGAAATAGGGTCTCAACTGAGTTGCAGAGGGCCTCACTAAGTAGCTGAGGTTGTCAGCAAACTGCGATCCTCTGGTTTCAGCCTCCCGAATGCTGGGATTACAAGCGTGTGCCACCACACCCGGCTTTACAGTTTTTTTTAAATATAGGTCACTTGAATCTGGAAATTTGCTGAGAGATTAGGTGAGGCAGCTGCAGTTTCTAGTGCTTCTTGGCCATGCAGTTAAAGAAACCCACTGGCCCTTTGTTGTGGAGCAGGCCTCAGTTCCAGGCCTGCTGCACAACAGGCTCTAGGCCTGGCCTCTCTGGCTCCAGTCCTGGCCTATGGCCATTTTGATAATATTTATTCTGTCTACCTAAGAGCATAAAGATTGGATTCAAAAAGAAGAGGCCGGGCGTGATGGTGCATGTTTGTAATCTCCGCGCTTGGGAGGCAGACAGGAGGATCGTGCTGGTTCAAAGCCAGCCACGCTGGCTTAAGAGACCTTGTTTCCAAATAAAAAAGTATAAAATAGGTCTGGGAGTGTAGCCCGGAGGTAGAAGGGTTTCCAGGAACCCCAGAACCACCAAAAAAAAAAAAATAAATAAAAAGAAAGGAAGGGAGGAGCCGGGCGTGGTGGTGCACGCTTGTAATCCCTGGGCTTGGGAGGCAGAGACAGGAGGATCACGCAGGTTCGAAGCCAGCCGAGCTGGCTTAAGAGACCCTGTTTCCAAATAAAAATATAAAAAATAGGTCTGGGAGTGTAGCCTGGAGGTAGAAGGGCTTCCAGAAACCCCAGTACCACCAAAAAGAAAAAGAAGAGGAGAAACTAAAATATTTTTAGAATCAAATGGAAATATAAACAACATATCAAAATCTTTGGGGCACTCTGAAGGCAGTGTTAAAAGGATCATTTATAGCAGCATTAAGTTCCAACATAAGAAAAACAGAAAGTCTCAGATAATCTAATGCTGGCAAAGCAGAAAAAACTACCCACAAGGTAGGAAATGATCAAAACTAGAGCAGAAATTAAAGGAATAAAAGCAAACAACACAGAAGATCAATCAAACAAAAAGCTTGTTTTTTGAAAGGATAATTAATATTGACAAATAATTAGCCAACCTAACAGAAAGGACAGACCCAAATATCAGGATATGGGATGAAAATTGAGATACCACTACAGATAATGTAGAAATCCAAAACATTATTAGAAACTTTTTAAAACGTATACTCCAATAAGATAGAAATCCCAGAACTGACAAATTCTTAGATACCTGCAACTTACCTAAACAAATAGGTAGAAAAGAGATGGAAACTGCAACAGAAGGGTCTCCATAAAAGAATCCATCAGTAGTCTCAACTGAACTGTAGAACTAAATCCAAATGTTCCTTAAATTTTCTGTGAAGTAGAAAAAGAAGGAAAACTACCAAAGAGTCCATGAAGCCAGCATCACCTAATCCTCTAACCAAATAAAGATACCAAGAGAAAAATATTACAGACCAATATTATTGATAAGCATAGATGAAAAAGTCCTCAAGAAAATACTAGCGATTTGTGTTCAAATCTACAAGAAAATAGTTCAACATGAACAAGTAGACTTCATCCCAGAGATGAAATGACAGTTCAACATATGCAAATCAATAAATGTAATTCAGCCGGGTGTGGTGGCTCACTCTTAGAATCCTCAAGCTTGGGAGGCGGAGACAGAAGGATCACGCAGGTTCGAAGCCAGCCTCTGGCTTAAGAGACCTGTTTCCAAATAAAAATGTAAAATAGGCCTTGGAGTGTAGCCCGGAGGTAGAAGGGTTCCATCCCCACTACCAGCAAAAAAAAAAAAATGTAATTCATATTAATAGAGCTACATTATCTCAATAGGTGCAGAAAAGCATTTGACAAAATACAACACTCATGATAAAAACTCTGAGGAAACCTATGTCAACATCATAAAGGTTACATACAATAAATCCAAAGCCATTCTGAATGGGGAAAAATGACAGAATTTCCTTTAAGATCACGATATAGCCGGGCGTGGTGGTGCACGCTTGTAATCCCCGCCCTTGGGAGGCTGAGACTTGGAGGATCGCGGTTTACGGACAGCCTCAGCTACTTAGGCCCTCCGCAACTCAGTGAGACTCTGTTTCAAAATAAAGAATAAAAGCCGGGCATGGTGGCGCACGCTTGTAATCCCCGCACTTGGGAGGCAGAGACAGGAGGATCGCGCAGGTTCAAAGCCAGCCGCGCACGCTGGCTTAGGAGACCCTGTTTCCAAATAAAAATGTAAAAATAGGTCTGGGAGTGTAGCCCAGAGGTAGAAGGGCTTCCAGGAACCCCAGTACCACACACACACACACACACACACACACACACACACACATATATATATATATGTATGTATGTATGTATGTATGTATGTATGTATATACATATATATAATAGGTCTGGAAGTGTAGCCCGGAGGTCGAAGGGCTTCCAGGAACCCCAGTACCACAAAAATAATAATAATAATAAAGAATAAAAAACTGGTCAGGGGATGTAGCTCGGAGGTCAAATGCCTCTGGGTTCTATCCCCAGACCTGCCAAAAAAAAAAAAAAAAAAAAAGAAAAGAAAATATGCTCAATATCACTAACCACCAGGGAAATAAAAATAAAATCCACAATGAGATAGCTCATCACCATAGTCAAAACGACTAATATTCAATAGACAGTAGTTCCAGATGTTGGTGTGATAGAGGAGAAAAGGAAATCCTCAGTATTATTGGTGGGTATGGGGAAGGAAGGCATGTTTCAGAACCCAAATATGTTACTTAGATTCTGCACTGATAGTGAAGTGCTGACTTGGAATTTCTGGATTCAATACGAGGTTGGGTCTCCAGGTTCTGGAGCACATATGCACGTGTGTGTTCTGCACATAGGATTGGCATGCAGACATGCATGTCCACAGAGACAGTGTCCCATGGCCACCGGTCTCTGTCTTGGACACTGGGGGGGTCACAGTGCTTGGATATTTCTTGGTGTGCCCTGAAAGACCTGGGCTCCCTCAGAACTTAGCCCTTTCACTCCATTTCCATTTCCTGATGCAACCCACTAACACAGACTTGGCACCAACCTTGCCCCAAAGGAGCTCTTTCCTGGGGCCTGGGATCCAGGAGCATGGGTGAAATTACAGAACCTGTGGCTACAGACAATGAAAGACACACATGTTTTCCAACTTGTGTTTCCACCCGGATGCACCATTTCAGATCCAGAGCCCCAGGGCGGGAGCATTCCAGATTCCTCCAGGGAGGACAATATTTCATCATAGGTTCCTACTGAATTTCTTTTATGAATTCATCCTTTAATAGACATTTTGGTTGTTTTCATGATTCGGCTATTGTGGATCTTTTATAAACATCAGTGTGCAAATGCTTCTTTAAAAAACAGTTTTCACTTTTTCGGATATATATCAAGATGAGGACATGACGTATCTCATGACAATTCTAATGTTTTGAAGCTCGCCATATTATTTACAAAGACAGTTGCACCATTTTTTGTGTGTGGTATTGGGGATGGAACCCAGGGTATTCTACCTCCTAGCTACACCCCCAGCCCTATCTTTTATTCTTTATTTGGAAACAGTCTCACTGAGTTGCAAAGGGCCTCACTAAACAGTAACTGAGACAGTCCTTGAACCACAATCTTCCTGTCTCAGCCTCCCAAATGCTGGGATTACAAGTATGTGCTACCATGCCCAGCCCTAGTTGCACAATTTTAAGTAGCTTAGCCACCAGTGGTACCTAAGGGGTCCAGTTTCTAAACTGTGATTGTCCTGGGCCCTCTAACACACATCTTGGGGCTGGAGGTTAGAGTATGTGAAGAACCTTAGACCTTCCTTTCTCTGAAATGTTCCTCTGGCAGGTTGAGCAGTGGCCCAGCACAGGACATGCCTCAAACCACATCCTAGTGAGGGTGGGTTTCACCAGGAGGTTAAACTTTCAGGAAAGATCTTCTAGACACCGATCTAGTGAATACCAGTGCAACCATGCACTACAGCCCCCCACCCCCGCCCAATATACCCCCACGGTCGACCTTGCAGGGCCAGTGCAAGGAAACGCAGCTCCAGGGACCCAATGCAGAGCGAGGCAGGCGGATACCCCGCGGCCCAGCGCTGATTGGCTGAGGCCGGGGGGCGACCTGCACGCGATTGGGCAGCCGTTGAGGACTCGTTGCCGGCGGTTACCTGAAACAGACTCCTGAAGCTTGAGCAAGGAGCTGCGGGTCCAGGGCGCTGTCCAGCGCTGAGTCCAGCGAGGGCCAAGGGGCAGGAGGGCTGGGAGGACCCTCAAGCCTGGCCACTCAGCCTGTCACCTCCGCCCAGATGGCCCTTCAGGTCTGGCTCCTTCACTGTCCCCAAGGGCGGTTCCCAGACCCCGGCCCTGTGGATTCTCCTGAAGGACCCTCATTGGTCTGCTCCCTCTGCTTTCAGCCCTCCAGGCTTTGACTCACAGGGTCATTTGATAGCCTCGGTTTTTCTTTATATATCTTGAGCATTCTCAAGAAATAACTTTGAAAGTGGAGATGCTCTGTTGAAAGCAGGATTGGATCTGGGGTGCCGAGCACCTCCCTTCTCCCCTCCCTTTACCCACAGCCCTGGGAAGGCCCTCCAGGGACTCTTGGGGCCAAGGTGCTCCCAGCTCTCTGGATTCTATCCATCTTCCTTAACTCAGATCCAAGCAGGTCGGTCGCCTGAATAATTTCTTTTTTTTTTTCTTTTTCTTTCTTTCTTTCTTTCTTTATTTATTTTTTTGTGGTACTGGGTTTCTTGGAAGCCCTTCTACCTCCGGGCTACACTCCCAGACCTATTATATATATATATATATATATATATATATATATATATATATATATATATATATATATATATATTTGTATTTGGAAACAGGGTCTCTTAAGCCAGAGAGGCTGGCTCCGAACCAGCGCGATCCTCCTGTCTCCGCCTCCAAGCACGGGGATTACAAATTGTTCAGGCGCCACCACGCCGGGCGCCTGAACAATTTCATCTCCCCAAAATTCATGCAGAAGCCGGGCGTGGTGGCGCACGCTTGTAATCCCCGCGCTTGGGAGGCGGAGACAGGATCGTGCTAGTTCGGAGCCAGCCTCTCTGGCTTAAGAGACCCTGTTTCCAAATAAAATATATATATAAAAAAATAGGTCTGGGAGTGTAGCCCGGAGGTAGAAGGGTTCCATCCCCAGTACTACAAAAAAGAAAAAACAGGGCAGGGAGTGTGTCTCAGAGGTGAAATGCCCCTGGGTTCCTTCCCCAGACCCACAAAAAAAACAAAAACCAAAAAAAAAAAAAAAAAAAAAAACATACAGAGCTTCCTTATGCGGGTGTTATGTCACACATGGTTCTCAGGAACTCTCTGTCTGGGGTGGACTGCATGGATGATAGTAGTGCTGGGTTCAGTCCACACACAGATTTTTCCAGCCAGAATGGCCACAGCACCTTTGAGGTGAGACACTAGCTGGAGGAAACAGAGGAGAACTACTTGCAGGCCGCTCCTGTGCTGTGCCCCACTCTCCACAGGCCTGCTGCACATACAGCGGGGTGTTCCTTATATTTTTTTGTTTTTTGCGGTACCTGGGATGGAACTCAGGGGAATTCTATCTCTGAGCTACACCACCACCCTATTTTCTAGTCCTTTTTTTGGGTGTGTTTTGTGTGGTACTGGGGGTGGAACCCAGGGGCTTTCTACCTCCGGGCTATACTCTCAGACCTATTTTTTATTCTTTATTTGGAAACAGGGTCTCACTAAGTTGCTGAGAGCCTCACTAAGTAGCTGAGGCTGGCTTTGAACCTGTGCGATCCTCCTGTCTCAGCCTCCCAAACGCGGGGATTACAAGCATGCGCCACCATGCCCGGCTTTTCTAGTCTTTTTATTTTTTTATTTTTTATTTTTTTGTTTTGAAACAGGGTCTCACTGAGTTGAGAAGGGCCTTGCTAAGTAGCAGAGGCTGTCCTCGAATCGCGGTCCTCCAGTCTCTGCCTCCGGAATGCTGGGATGACAAGCGTGCGCCACCATGCCTGGCTGGGCTGTTCCTTATTGCTCTTCCGCGGCAGCATCTCTCCTGCTCCTCCGCACTTGCTAGAGACCTCGACTTCACCTCTGCCAGAAACCGATCTGATTTTAACCTGGCCCAGGCAGCTTCTCATCCTTTAGGACCAGCTCAGTGATTTCCACATTTAACAATGCCCTTCCTGAATTTCCCAGAAAAATTTAATCATTCCGCACAGTATCCTGTCTTTGTTTCTTAGGTACGAGCAGGGCCCAGCAGCCAAGAACAAAACCACAAAACACGAACATCACTGTGTTTGAAAACAACCCAGGTAGGGGACTCACACACTCTGGGAAAATACCAGGGAACACTGGGTTCCTTGTCAGGGGGTGTTTGGAAAGATTTATCTGATAGGAAATTGTGGGGGGTTTTAAGGGTTTTGGAGGATAATTTAGGAAACAGGAGCTCTCTTGTGTGAATGTTGTCAGGAAGCAGGAATTCCACTGGAGGTGTTTTTGGTTGCATCTTATCTAGAAGAAGGAAGACCCATAGTTTATTATATAGTTTTTTTTTTTTCCTCTCAGGTACTGACTCTTCCATAATTGAATACTACATTCTCAGGAGAAGAAAGAATTACCTTGAAGAATATAAAGAAGCTTGGTAAGGCTGTAGTATATGCTAAATTCAAATGTAGATGAAGGAAAGAAAGAATAAAGATTAAAGGTACAAACAAGGTATGGTGACACATGCCTGTAATCCCAGTGCTTGGGACGCTGAGTGAGGAAGGTTGCAGGATCAAGGACAGCCTCAAAGACTTAGTGAGACCCTGTTTAAAAAAAAAAATAGTGCCGGACATGGTGGTGCATGCTTGTAACCTCAGTACTTGGGAGACTGAGACAGGAGGATTGCTGGTTCTCAGACAGCCTCAGCTATGTAGGGAAGGCCTCTGCAACTTAGTGAGACTCTGTTTCAAAGAATAAAATAGGGTTGGAGGTGTAGCTCAGATGGAGAATGCCCCTGGGTTCAATTCCTAGTTCAATCAATCAATCAATCAATCAATAAATAAAAGACTGGTAGAATGCTTATTGATTCTATCTTCAATATATAAAAAAATAAAGGTTAAAGATGCAGATGGATGAAGTGGAGACTAGAAAATCACAGTAGAATCCATAAAATCCAAACTTGTTTCTTTGAAAAGACCAACAAAATGGACAACTTCTGTGATGAAATAAAGAAGGTACAAAATAATTAGAATCAAAAGTGGAGGAATCACTGCAGGACTTCTAAAAAGAAAAAAAGGATTCTAAGAAGATACAAGAAAGGAGGCCTATCCATGAATGAGGTAACCCAGGTGAAAGGGTTACATTAAACACTAGTGTAGTGCTTGCTTTAGCAGCACATATACTAAACACCAGTGTACCAGCCGGCAGCCAGCAGGGGACAGGCGGCGGGCGGCCACATGCACAGTGAGCCAAGCATCCAAGTGCTTTGAGCATCGAAGGAGAGAGGGCACCCAGGCCTGCCTCCTCTCAGCCCCAGGTGGTGTGCACGCCTGTTCCCCAGCACTCCTTTCCCTCAGATCCTGCCCCAAAATGAGCTGGGGTCAGGTCAAAAGTGAGAAAAAAAGCCCAGGAGGGTGCTGTTCCTAGGTGCAGGAGGAAATTTACTTAAGGACGGCTGTCCCTTAGGGTTTTATGCTTTCCTTCCTCCTGTGTAATATTTTTATCAGGACATTTGACAGAATTGCCCATTTATTGAAGGGCCAACACTGGTGTCATAGCAGGAAGTAATGCTTGAATGGTCAGGGGAGTTTCCGGGAAGAAGTCCCAAGATATTCAGAAGAAGGAAGCACTGACAGTGGGAAGAAGAGAGTGGACCAAGCAGGGCCCTTCCTGTCCAGCGAGTTGGGGACAGGTTGGGGAGTGCAAGGCAGAGGAAGGCCAGGGGAAAGGGGCGGTGGCTGGTAGCCCCACTTGTTTTTGTAGATTAATGTTAATTTTCTCTACTGTGATAAAGCTTTGGAAAAGCGAGTGGGCAAACCACAACTCATGACATTGTCTTAATTTTCAATAGTTATATCAAAATTTTGGGCTTCAACATTTATATCAAATATATAAGTAAATTGTGCTTTCCTGGATTTTCACAAAACAAATCAATAACCTTATTTTTTAAATTTTTATTTATTTTTGGTACTGGAGATGGAACCCAATGGCTTTCTACCTCTGGGCTACTCTCCAAGACCTATTTTTTTTTTTAATTTTATTTGGAAACAGGGCTTCACTAAGTTGCTGAGAGCCTCACTAAGTAGCTGAGGCTGGCTTCGAATCTGTGTGATCCTCCTGTCTCAGCCTCCCAAGTACTGGGATTACAATTATGTGCCACCACGCCTGGCTTTCAATCACCTTTTTAAAAATATACATATTTGCCTGGTGTGGTGGTGCACGCTGGTAATCCCAGCTCTTGGGAGGCTGAGACAGGAGAATCACAACAGGTTTGAAGCCAGCCTCAGCTACTTAGTGAGGCTCTCAGCAACTTAGACCCTGTTTCCAAATAAAATATAAAATAGGTCTGGGAGTATAGCCTGGAGGTAGAAGAGCCTCTGGGTTCCACCCCCAGTACCACCCCCGCCCCCACAAATGTTGTGTTCTTTTAGCTAAAAAAAAATCAGGAAAGACTTCCCAGTTCTAACAGCTCTTTGGTCCACCGGAGAGCAGGCTGTGTGAACTGCTGGGATTGGCCTCCCAAATAACTACTGACATTTACTCCTCAGCATCTCATTCTCAGAGTACTTTTTCTGGTACCAAACAGACATTTCTTTTTTTCCTTCTTTCTTTCTTTCTTTCTTTTCTTTTTTTTTTTTTTTTTTTTTTTTTTTTTTTTTTTTTTTTTTGCCTGTCTGGGGATGGAACCCAGGGGAATTTGACCTCTGAGCTACACTCCCTGCCCTATTTTTTATTCTTTATTTTGAAACCAGGTCTCACTGAGTTGCAGAGAGCCTCACTAAGTAGCTGGGGCTGTCCGCGAACCATGATCCTCCAGTCTCAGCCTCCCGAATGCTGGGATGACGCATGCGCCACCACACCCGGCCCAAACAGACATTTCTGATCATGCAGAACCATTGCTGTGTGTGTGTGGGGGGGGTAATTGGGATTGAACCCAGGGGCATTTTGCCTCCAGGCTTCACACTCTCTCCTTCTCCTTCTCTTTCTCCTTCTCCTATTCCTCTTCCTCATCTCCCTCCTCCTTCATCTTAGTTGTCTTCTTTTAGAATCAAGGTATTGCTAAGTTGCTGAGGACCTTGCTAAGATTCTGAGGCTGGCCTCAAACCTGCCTATGATACCATGCCTGAAAATTCAGAGCCATCTTACTTGGTGAACAGCTGGAGGGCTTCTACCATAGGAGATTGTTCCAGCTGAGAGATCAAGGATGGATTATGACTTATAACATCTACAATGACTTTAGTAGCTCAGTTCTAAACTAATTTCAGGATATGAAGTTGGAGAAGGCTTTGCACATTTTTCAGTTGCAAGCACCACACGTATTTCCAAATATGTGATTTGTCAGTAAGCCAGCAACATTCCCAAGCAGAGCCCATCAGTTAGGAGAGATGGGTGTGTGACGTTTAAGGTAGTGGAAACTAATGGTATTCTCCTCCTATTTTTTCAGAACTGCAACATCGGAGGCCTTCAATCCTCAGTCATTAAGTGCTTCTGGCTTCTTGATAGTCCACCAAGATGTCAGTCTGGGAATGGAAAAGTTATCAAGCTCATGAGGTATGCTAGCTTTTTAGAATTCATGAGTCAAACCAAGCATATTGGTGCATGCCTGTAATCCCAGTACTTGGGAGGCTGAGGCAGAAAGATGGCACATTGAGGCCAGCCTCAGCACCTTAGAAAAAGGCTGTTTCAAAATATAATAATAATAATAATAATAATAATAATAATAATAATATAAAATAAGGCTGAAGTAGCAGCTCCAATCCTTAGTGACATAAATAAAACTCACTAGTATCACAGAACTCAAATAGAAAGTCAGAATAGGTAGTAACCAAAAGAGGTAATTTTCTTGAGATACGTACAAAATACCTGCAGAAGAGTTGCTCTTGGCCTCCTCCCTAGCCTCATCAGGAATGGGCTTCTTGAGCTATTGTTGAGCAAAGAAAATTTACTAGGTCCTGGATCTTCAAAGGCAGAAAGAGTGGTTGGAAAGACTTGAACATTCTCTGAGGAAGAATCAAAAACCCTTTCCTCTTCCTCAGCATCTTAGCCTTTTCACACACTTGAGGTGGTTTGCTGAGGCAGAGGGTCCCCAATTGCCTAACGTGACCCTGAGGACAAAGAAGACACCAGTTCTTAATCAGAAAGACACCCCCTGCACTTCAGCGGCAGGTTCTGGAGTTTTCCTAAGGAATCTACCAATTGTGGAGAAGTCAGAGCATAACTCTCTGGAATTCACCACCAAAGCCTTGGTCTCCCAAGACATGTCATGGGAAATTGCAAACAATTTAAGCATGAATTAAAAAATAAGAATGGTCTTGCATAGTAAAAACAGGAAATGTAACGCCGGACGTGGTGGCGCACGCTTGTAATCCCCGCCCTTGGGAGGCTGAGACAGGAGGATCGTGCGGGTTCAAAGCCAGCCTCAGCTGCTTAGTGAGGCTCTCAGCAACTTAGTGGGACCCTGTTTCCAAATAAAGTATAAACTAAGTCTGGGAGTATAGCCCGGAGGTAGAAAGCCCCTGAGTTCCACCCCCAGTACAAAAACAAAACAAAACAAAACAAAACAGGAAATGTAGTAAACCTTTAGCATGTAGTAGTACGGGGCCTTTTATCTTTTTTTGTAGGTGGTGCCAAAGATTGAAAATAACCCTGTGCACATGCTAGGTAAGCACTTTAACCCTCAGCAACATCCAAAGTTTACTTTGCCTGTTCTATAAGCTTCAAATGAATGCTTAAAAGCTTTAACCTATAAATTGGCCTCCATTAAAATTAGATTGTATATATGTCTTTCCTCATTAATGTTATTGCAATGTCAGACCCATGGGCGCGCGTGTGTGTTTGTGTGTGTGTGTGTGTGTGTGTGTGTGTGTGTGTGTTTTGGGGGTGGAACCCAGGGGCTTTTCTGCTTCCAGGGTATACTCCCAGACCTATTTTATATTTTTTTGGAAATAGGGTCTCACTAAGTTGCAGAGGGCCTCACTAAGTAGCTGAGGCTGGCTTCGAACCCCTGCGATCCTCCTCAGCCTCTCAAGCGCTGTGGTTATAAGTGTACACCACCACGCCCAGCCCTATGGGGCTTTAATACTTAAGTATTAAGGTTATGTATACAAATTTAGAGCAGTAAGTTACCTAATATTTATGAATAAAGTAACTATACTTTATAATAAAAATAGTAAAACATGAGAAACATTAATAAACCCCAAGTGTGCATATTAATACATATTTATCTTAGAGTAGGATTTGCAGTACACTATTTATTCATTAACAAAAATCAAGAAAACTTCCTTATTCATTATATACAGCCTGGATTGGAAAATGTTACTTCTATTAATAAGAGCAACAAAAAGCAAAGATAAGTACTTTAAGCAGATTATGTCAAGTAAGCAATTAACCCTAACATGTTTTCCTAATAAGAAAATTTCTGTAAGAGAAACTAGGTTATGGAAACATCAGTACAAATTTCCCCCAAAAATTTTAAAATAGACTAGCCATGTGGTTTAGAAATCCCACTTAGGAACATATATCCAAAGGAAATGAAATCAGTAACAGAAAGGATTTATCTGTATCCTGTGTTCATCACAAAATTATTCACAGTCATCAACATATGCAAACAACCCAAGTACATGTTGATGGATAAAGAAAATGTGAACACAGGAAAAATATTATTCAGACTTTAAAAGAGAATAAAATATTTTTTGAAGATTTAAAGAAGTTTATTAAAAAGATAGAAATACAGAAAATAGAAATACAGCCCCATGCCAGAGTGGCATGGAGGGGTGACTCGAAATGAATACACCCAAATAAAATATTTTCATTTGTGACAACCTGGATCCTGGAAACCATTACACTAGTGAGATAACCAGATCCAGGAAGACAAATACTAAATGATCTCTCTTGTATGGGGAATATTTTTTTTCTCAGTACTGGAGATGGAACCCAGGGGCATTCTACCTCCAAGCTACACTCCCTGCCCTCTTTTTTATTTTTTATTTTGAAACAGGGTCTCACTAAGTTGCGAAGGGCCCCACTAAGTTAGCTGAGGCTCTCCGCAAACTGTAATCCTCCTGTCTCAGCCTCCTGAATGCTGGGATTATTAAGTGTGCACCACCATACCTGGCTTGTATGGGGAATCTAAGACAGTCACACTCACAGAAGCAGAGAGTCAAAGGTGGGTGTCAGGGGCTGGTGAAGGGGAAAGTGGGTGATTGGCTTTGGGTAAGGCATATAAAATTGTAGGTAAGCAATAGGAATAATTTCTGTAGATCAAATGTGTAGCATGGTGATTGTAGTTAACAATATTAAATATATGAAATGTGCTAAGAGGGTAGATTTGAGAGCTCTTTACACACACACACACACACACACACACACACACACAGAGGAAGAGACCATATTAGATGATCCATAAATTCTTCAGGGAATTTTATCATAGACTATTTCCATGACGGGGTGGGTGGAGGAGGGTACCAGGCTGTCAACAGTATTTCTGGGGAAACTCATTTTCACTTTCAAGGAGGTGCAGACCTTTTGGGGTGCAGTAGTATTAATACCACTGGCAAGATGTCCTGGAAATCACTTCCAGGGTGCAGTGGTGTCAGACTACCGTTAGGTGTCGTCGTTGCTCCACAAAGTCTTTTCGGCCTCCATATGAATTAAATGATGGTGGTTTTCTATCTATATCAAATAAAATTTTGTATTGATATTTTGATAGAAATGGCATTCAACATATGGGTTGCTTTAGATAACACTGTGAAATTAACAGTTTTACAGTGTTAATTATTCCAATTCATAAACACAAAATGCCCAGTCCTGGGCAAACTCTAATCTACTCTCTTTATTCTTCAAATGACCTATTGTGATTTTTTTTTTTTTTTTGCAGTATGGGAATGGAATCCAGGGGCATTGTGCCTCTGAGCTACACACCCAGTCCTATTTTTTAGTCTTTTTATTTTATTTTACTTTTCTTGTGGTACTGGGGGTGGAACCGAGGGGCTTTTCTACCTCCGGGCTATACTCCCAGACTTATGTTATACTTTATTTGGAAACAGGGTCTCACTAAGTTTCTGAGAGCCTCACTAAGTAGCTGAGGCTGGCTTTGAATCTGTGCGATCCTCCCATCTCTGCCTCCCAAGTGCCGGGATTACCAGCGTGTACCACCACACTCGGCTTTGCATAATGTTTCAAGGCACAGGAGTTGGGTGGACGTTGCTGCTAGAGAAACACGAAAGTGGTTGAGGGCTGTGCCTTTAATTTCAGGCTTCATGCTCTGCCCTTCCGGCAGCTTCCATGAGCAGCACTGTTGTAGGTATCTAAAAATTCAGTGAGGGTGTATTCATTTCGAGTCACCCCCCCGTATTCCATTTTGGCATGGGGCTGTATTTCTATCTCCTGTATTTCTATCTTTTAATAAACTTCTTTAAATCTTCAAAAAAAAAATTCAGTGATGTACAGCAGGAGCTGCTGAATCAGTTATGTCTTTGTGGCCACTGAAAATGAATAAGGGCTGATTGAACCATGTCCCCAGTACAGAGAGCAAAAGACAGAAAAGGTCACATCCTGACCTGCTCCCCACCCAGCCACCACTAATACATGGACCCATATAAGACGAGGGGCCGAGGAAGGACCCTTCATCAGAGGGCACTCTTTCTTGGTGAGAGGGCTGTGTTCTCTATTCAATATGTTATTTATATTGAATTCCTTCTTTTATTCTAGTAAATATTTTCTTTCAATATCCTTAGGAATAACAACTAGGTAATTTATTCAATAGGTGAGTGAAAAAATGGCTTGGATTGACTATGATATCAATCTTTCTTTGTTAAATACCTTGGTCAGATTTTTTTTTATGGTACTGGGGTTCCTGGAAACCCTTCTACCTCCGGGCTACACTCCCAGACCTATTTTTATACTTTTTTATTTGGAAACAGGGTCTCTTAAGCCAGCGTGGCTGGCTTCGAACCTGTGTGATCCTCCTTGTCTCCGCCTCCCAAGCACAGGGATTACAAGCGTGCGCCACCACACCCGGCTTGGTCAGATCTTACAGGACCTGTTCTTCTCATATGTCTTTTCATGTCTGACATTCTCACACATGGATTCACTTACAGGCATGACGAGATGCAGGTTTCTACCACTGACATGTCACCCAAAAGTGAGATCCTTAGTACAGACATCCTAAGTATATCTTCTTTCTGTTTTTTTTTTTTTTTTAAGGCAACAATTTCCTTAAATTCTATTCCTGTGGACACAGGAATAGTGAAATCCTCACTATTCCTGTGTCACTATTCAGGAAAAGTGAGATCCTCAGTACAGACATCCTAAGTATATCTTCTTTTTTCTGTTGTTTTTTAAGGCAACAATTTCCTTAAATTCTTTTCCTGTGGACACAGACGGGCCCAGCTTGAGTATCAGGATCCCCGGTACTTAAGGATTCATCTGTCCTCTACCTCTGCATTGATATTAGTGAAGACTCCAGTTTCTTGTCATTCCCACCATTGCTATGAAGAGGATTCTTGAAATCTTCAAAAATGGAACAAGCTCATATGTGGTATGAATCCCCAGCATTGGCCATGCAAGTGAAAGATACAGATTTAAGAACTTTGGTGGGTGTTACCAATGGGTCCATTAGAGTGGAGGACCCCTGGCCAAGTCTCCAGGTGACCTGCTGGGCCTCCGACTGCCACATTCTCACCAGTGCTGGTGGGTACCAACCTTGAAACCTGCCAGCCTGATGGGACAGATGATGTCATTTGTACATTAGTGTGTTAACATGAGAGGTTGAGTGTCTCTGACATTTTCTGCCCAAAGTGGCGAATCTCTGTTGAATTGCAAGCGTTTATCCTTTGTGGGGAGAAAATAGGCTCATGAGGTTCTGTGGACCCCTGAGATTTCAACCCGTGTTTGTTTGGTTTGGAAGGAACAAACTCCCAGCTGTGGTTTGTCTTTCCAATGTTCCAACTTCTTTTTTGTTATTGACATTTTGCCAACAGGAGGAACCAGTAATTTCTTTTGTGGCTTCTGACACTTGCGTCACAGAAAAGCAGTTCCAACTGTCATTTTCTGAGCATATTCATTGTGCAGCTTTGTGTTTACATATAAACCGTGACAGGTCTAACAGTTCCCCTAAAAACAAAACCCAGCCTTCATCAATCCTCACTCATAGAGGGTGGCCAAACAGAAATCTGATTGTGCTCATCTGAAAATCTAGAATAAGTAAATCACAGAAACAGGAAGTGAGTGGTGGCCAGGGACTTGGAAGGAGGGTATGAGGAGGACAGGTCCTGGGCAAAGGACAGAGGAGAATGTCCCAGAAGTAGACAGTGGTGATGGGGGCACAACCCTGAGCATGCCCTTGTCATTTTCCACAGAACATTCCAAAATGAGTAGAGTTAAAATTATATTTAAATTGAATTATAAAACATAAATATGTTTTACAATTTGATTATAGTACGTTGGGGAGGGGAGGTCTGGTCTGGGGCGGGAGCTGGCCCAAGGTTGATTTTGGTTTCTGAGTAGGTTGCTGGTATGGTTCCCCAGGGCACTGCTAGAGCTGCTGATGGAGCTGGAGCTGGCACAGGCAGCAGGGGGTTAGTGAGCTTGGCCTGGAGCTGGTTCTGCAGCTGGACGGAGGAGAAAAGGCCACTAACTGTCCATGATCCTTCCAAGGACAAAAAATTCCCCGGTGCCTGTGACAGAATGCTTCACAGGACAACCCACCCTAAGACGTGTCAACCCAGTCTGCATCCGGCCAAAGGTTGCTGACTTTCTCCCTTATTCCGTCCAAACCCATCTTCTAGGAGCTCTGCTCTGTTTCCAGACACCTCCTTCCCACAGGATGGCAGCCCCAACCCAGGCCTCCTCACCTGTAATGCGGCATTAATGGTCTCTGAGTTCCTTAGCAGGGGCATCAGTATGTTGGTCAATTACTAAAGGTGGGGATCTGGGCTTTGGACCTGCACCTCCCCAGCCCTTTCTATTTTTTATTTTGAAACAGGGTCTCACTAAGATGCCAAGGGTTTTGTTATGTTGTCGAGGTTGGCCTCAAACCTGCCATCTGCCTATCTCAGATTCCCAGGTGCTGGGTTTACAGGCATGCAGCACCATTCCTAGTTGACACATTTTCAATGAAAAAAGTCTAATACTCGATCTTTTCCCATCATTCAAGCAAGACTGCTCATCTGCACTGATTGGTGGAGCAGCTTGCTCCCTGCTGCTCTTGTTTTGGGGGTCTTGGAGCGACTTTAAGGTTGTAAGTCCCCCTACTCATCCGTCGATGCTTTCCTGAAATTCTATTTTAATTCATTGGACGTCATGCTTTTTATTAGAAAACAGAACCTACACCTGAAACTGTTCGGTGTTACTGTTCATTCATGAACAAATACAAGGGTCACTGTTGCAGGGGTGTGGGGCACCTTGATGGTAGAGGCAGGTCCTTAATCTCATGGGAGCACTGTATTGACAGCATGATGACTAGATCGTCCAGCACGTCCGAAGGTGACAGGCACTGTGGACGGAAATGAAATGTCATTGCAAGCAGCTGGCAGTGGTGGAGGTGAAGGGTGGGTGGGGTAGGTCGCCTCCATTACAATAGGGTAGGGAGTGAGCTGGGCCTCAGCTGCAGTGAGCAGGGCTGGGGGGCACTGACCAGGGGACAGTGTGGCTGGGCTGAGAAGGGGACAAGGAGCTGGGGTGCAGGAGGAGCTAGGGAAGAGGAGCTGATAAAGAAGGGGCATGGGAGCCACGGGGAGGCCTAGGGTGCTGGCTATGGGCAGAGTGGGAGCCACGTCAGGTCCTGAGCAGAGGCCGGACAGTCTGACTCTAAGGGCCAGCTTCCGTGCCCGCAGCACGCCCTGCGGGGCTCCAGGAGGAGAAGCTACAGCTGCTCCGTGGAGAGGTGGAAGGAGCGCTGCTGGAGGGGGAGCTGCGGGAACCATCTGCAGGAGAGAGGAGTCGGGGTGGCTGCGTCTTCGTCCTGAGTTAGTGGAGGCGCAGTGCTGCCGGCGCTGAGCTGGCACTGGTTCTCTAGGGAAGCAGTTTTGTCTGGTGCAGGTGGCATTTTGAGATGCTGTAACAGACCTTCAAGTGGAACCATCAAGCAGCAGTTGGATCTGTTGGACCAGAGTCCAGGAGAGGGACGTGGGCTAGAGATGGGGCGTGAGAGTGGTCAGCAGTTATAAAGGTGAACACTGGGTGAGAAGCCCAAGGAATGAGAGGAGACGGTGAATGTGCCTCAGGCAGGAGGCGGGATGGAGGGAAACCAGCAGGAGAATCGAGTGAGGCAGGGCAGAGGGCATCCTGGAAGCAGTGTGAACATGCTGCTGAGGGCTGGGAAGCCGGACCGAGCACTGACTGGGCTGAGGGCCACGTGGAGGCCGCAGGCCGTGAGCTCAGGTGGGGCTTCCGTGGGGACCAGAGCTTCTCTGGAACGCGTCTGGCAGAGAATGAGCCGATGAGTGGAGGTGTTGTAGACAGCGCTTGAGAGGCACAACGGAGGGAGCCGAGCAGTGGGGCTCTGAAGCAGGTGGCTGTGAGCTGGTGATAGCGAGGGCAGAAGGCCCAGGATGTCCACAGGCTGATGGCCGCGAGCAGGGAGCGCAGCGGGGTGGCCGAGGCAGGAGAGGGAGGCTGCAGAGCTGCGGCTTCCTGAGGGCAGAAGGGAATGGGGTCCACGTGGAATTTTAGAGGAACCATAATGTGGAAAGTCCTCCTCTGAGTACAGGCCACCTTGCAGGGGGCAGGTGCATCTGGCACTGAGAGTCCTTAGACACTCTCTCTGCTAGAGTACTGTTCTCAGTGAATAGAAAAGCAGAGTCATCTGTTGAGAGGGATCGTGGGGAGCTGATGGAACCCTGAGGAGAGAGACTTTATTGGTCTCTTTTCTGTGTCTTGCACCTTGAGTCTCCTTAGAGGAGGAATAGCACACTGACACCGCAATGGAACAGGGAAGGTTACTCTTATCATTCACTGTTCTTTTGGTGCTGGGAATGGAGCCCAGGGCCTCAACATGCTAAACCTGGGCCTTACCACTGAGCTTCACCCACAAGCCAACAGGGAAATATTACTAAGCATCTAACTCCTCTTCATGGGCTTTTCTGTGTCTCTAGTCCCCCAGCTCCCCCGTAAAAGTTCTTTAACCAGACAGTGCTGATGGCTGTACAACTTTGTGAATGCTGCTAATGCCACTGAATGGGACTCTGAAAAGATTTACATGTTGTGTTCTTTAAAGTCAAATTTATGAAGAAAAGTTGTAAAGCCCTTGTAAAAAGAAAAGTTATGTCCTTTGCAGGAGAATGGGAAGGAATGGGAAACATCAGGCTCAGTGAGATAAGCCAGGCTCAGAAAATCAAGGCTCCTCTGTTTTCTCTCAGTTGTGAAAGCTTAAGAGTAAAACTGAAGAAAAGGGCCATGTGGAATGGAGGAGGGAGAAAAATAGGAGAGAGGATGGTGACCAGGGAGAGGGCAGAAGAAGAAAAGTGAGGCCCAGGGAAGGAAAGAGACTGAGGAGTGCTATGTGTGTATGTGAAGGTGCCATTATATATCTATGGTGTGCCATTATAATGCACCAATAAACATTTATTTTTGCGGTACGGATGGAACCCAGGGGCATTCTACCTCCAAGCTACACCCCAGCCCTATTTTTTTATTCTTTACTTGAAACAGGGTCTCATTGAGTTGCAAAGGGTCTCACTAAGTAGCTTAGGCTGTCCTTGAACCGTGATTCTCCTGTCCCAGTCTCCCAAATGCTGGGATTACAAGTGTGCTTCACCATGCCCAGCTACCAAATAACATTTTTAAAGATAATTTGGTACATTTTGTTTTAATAGAAAGCCAGCTCTTATTAACTTTAACGTTTTTGCAAGTAAAACACTTTTCCATTTTTCTTCTTTGACTGAAAATGACTTATTTTGTCCAATTTTTTCTTTAGTGTACCACTGGAGATTGATCCCAGGGACATTCTACATCTGAGCTATACCCCCAGCTCTTATTTTAGTTTATTTTGAAACAGGATTCCTCTAATTTGTGGATGGCCTCCCTACTTTGCAGAAACTGGCCAAGAACCTGCAATCCTATCTCAGCCTGCCAAGTACTGGGCTTGCAAGTGTGAGCAGCCACCACACTCTGCTTGCCTAGCTTTTGAATTGGCAATTTTACTGAGATTCAATTTGTAGAAAGAGCCAGTATTTCTTTTCAAACAATTTTAATAGAGATAAAGGGGTAGCTATTATATCCTACAGGGAAAGGAACATGATCATTGAAATAATAATAATATATAATACTAAAAACGCAAAGAAATAATGATCAATGAGGAAAGGTAGGTCAGGGGTAGAATGGACAGAAACAGTATGCTCAGTGTTTTCCTTCACCTTTTGAGATTAGGGAAAATCCTGCTCTGTAGCTACCCTGGAGGCTAGCGGTGGTCCTGCAGGTGCACAGAGGAGAAAAGGTCTTCTGGAGCTGAATCTCTTCTAGTTGCCTATCATAGAGCCTTATGCACACAGTGCCAGGGATGACCTCCGTCTGCAGCAGACGGGACCTTGGAGCCCAAGCCCAGTGAGTGCGGCTCTGCCGTGTCCAGCCCCAGCTCACCTGGCAGCTCTTCCTGAATAGCATGGGCACTGTTTGTCAAGGCCAAGAGTTATTTGGGTTGGCTCATCCCCAGGGACCTGCTGTTGTTGCATGGGCACTTCGCACATGTAGCCAGGGTCCCTAGCATGCCACGTGACCACTAGTGAAAGGAGAAACCTGGGAGATCCAGGTGGCAGCAGTGTGAAGGCTAGGCCTTCCTTCCCACACCAGCCTCTCATGTTAGCCCGGCACGGCTGAGCTCCTGGGCCTCCTGCCCCTACCTGACCAGAGTCTAGCCCCACTCTATACCCACCCCGACATGGCGGCCCTGGCCCAGACAGTCCTGGGCACCAAGGACTCCAAGAAAAAAGCCCCTGATCAACGGTGTGAGCAATTCTCCCTACCTCAGGGAACCCTGACACACTGACTCTCCCCCCTCCCCAAGCACACCAGCTCATGGAGGAGAGGGAGGAGTGTGTGTGCTGTGTGCATTGCGTTTGCTCCTTGACGGATGTCTGACCAGTGGGGCAATAGCCGAAATGTGTCCCCCCCCCCGCCTTCCTTCAGCCTTGACCTCATATGCCAACACCCTGCCCAGTTCTCTGTGCCTCCTGCGTGTCTCCTCTTCTCGCTGATGTGCGTGCACACCTAGAGCCGGCCTCTGTAATGCGGGCACTCCCTGCTCGAATGTCTAGTTTGACTGTGGGACCCTGTGAGTGAGGGAGGAGCCCAGGAGGGCAGGGGCTGCTGTGGGCTCTGGCCACTGCTTCATAGTCAGTGCTTAGAATAGTGTTGGCACACAGTGTGGCTTCAAGTATAGTTGAAATATGGAACCCCAACCATGTCTTCCCAAGATGTCTGTCACCCCTCATTGAGTTCTGCTTTGGATTTGCCAAGGGAATCTCAAGTCTCCTTTACAATGAGGACAACTTTTAGGGCCAGGGCGTTCAGTATGGGGTGAGGCAAAGGCTTTCTCGTGGGGAAAAGAAAATATTAAATAAGATTAAGCACAGCCCCTCCTGCATATATTTCCACGTCCTCAGGCCTGGGTCAGCACGTTCCATGGGGGTGCCACAAAGTCCTACAATAACCCTCTGAGGCTGGCCCCTTAGCACCCAGTGTTCAGAGGGGCAGACGGAGGCTCAGGGGGAGGGACAATCTCAGAGCTATAAGGGCCAGGGCACAGTTTGCAATAGAGGGTGGTACTCACCTTCCCATGGTCACCGCTTGTTGGTGCTGGGGGTGCTGCCAGGTGCTGCCAGCTGTGTCTCCCTTAGCCAAGTGACTTCTAGAATGAGCGTGCTGCTTTGGTACCACAGGTTCGTCCTCACTTCAGTCTGGGGGGGGGATAGTGGGGAGACACAGATTCAGTGGTCAATCCATGACCAACAGGTGAGTAGGTGCGTAGCACTCAGACCAAATTCCAAAGCCCTTTGTGGCTCTGCTAGAGGCAGGACAGGAGAGCCCCAGCACAAAAATGGTTGTCAGTGTTCAAAATAAAAATGCAGAAGAAAGTATGAGGAGACACAGGTCAGTTGTTGGCTGAGTAGAGGTGGGAACTCCCTGGATGAAGAGCTAAATTACCCCCATGAAACCCAACCAAGCACCCTGCTTCACAGATGAGAAAATAGAGGCACATCCTGGCATGAGGGTCACTGTGTGAGGACTTCCAGGACATTGCCCTCCAGGCTGCTGAAATGGCTCCTCTGGAACACGGAGCAGCCCAGGAAGGCCCCAGCTCCTGCCCTCAGGACTCCTGTGTGTGTCTTGAGACAGCAAGTGCCAGAGGTGGAAAGAGGACAAGAGGGCCCTGAGCTCATCGGTTCCCACAGCCCTACTGGAGCTGCGCATGCGTGAGACTAGGAGAGGGTGTGCAGAACAGCCAGGCCCTGCCATGTAGACCCCTGGACAGGAAGTACAAATGAAGCAAAGGGCAGAGCCCATCACCATCACACGAAGTGACACAGACACTGTGGATGAGGTTGTTCTGGTGTTCCTGCCAACACATGAACAGTGAACTTGCAGCAGCCTGTGGCCAGGGCTGGGCAGAAAATGTGGGGATGGTTGAGGGGTAGGATCTAGTTTCCTTAGGAAGCAGGACTGCGGCCCCTCCATCACCAAGCTCTGTAGATGTGGCTGTGTTGGTGTCTGGCCCAGAACCCTCTCTGTCCTACAAACCTTGTGTGCAGAGTCCCCTCTTTAGCCACATGCATCGTGAGGAAGACCTGGTATAAGATGTTTAATAAGGTCCCTGGCTGGTCATCCTCGTCCAGCAGCTCTAGGGAAATATCCCACAGGTCCCTCTATGAAGAAAGCATCCAGCAGCTGGTATTGAGCCTTATCACAGGCATGCTCTTCTATAGGGCTGTTTCTGTCCAATGAGACCCTTCTGCTCACCAGACTTGTCACAGACAGTGCTACAGGCTTCGTCTCAGGGATGACAGGAGATGCCACTGGAGGCTCAGGATTCACTCTGGAGGCCCCCCTTCCTCTCATGCTAGTCCTATCCTGGGTTTGAATTCACAGGGCACAGGTTCCAGATTTCCCACCACCTGGTTCTGCCTGGAAGACCCTCCTCTCCTGTCCCCGTTTACCCACATTAAGGATCAGGGATGTGGGGCTGCACAGAGGTCTCACAGTGCTGGGCAGCATGGATACTACAGGTCTTGGTCTCAGGTAGAAACTGTGGATCCCTTCTGGCCAGTGTTCTTATTTTTCTTGCCTTAGAGGTGATCCATCTTCCCATGCAGTGAAAGATACCCTCAGAGCGGGGAGCGGGGGGCTTTGGTTGGTGCCTCTGGAAGTGGGTAGGTCTTGGTCTCAGGTAGAAACTGTGGATCCCTTCTGGCCAGTGTTCTTATTTTCCTTGCCTTAGAGGTGATCCATCTTCCCATGCAGTGAAAGATACCCTCAGAGCGGGGAGCGGGGGGCTTTGGTTGGTGCCTCTGGAAGTGGGTAGGCAACAGCAGCTCCTGCTCATCCTCTGTGCTGTTCTGTGGCTGTAGCCTCGACTAACTGGTAGGCAACAAAACATTCTGCTATCTAAGCTGTCTCCAGTCAAATGAGCTATCGAGATAGCTGTCGCTAGAATGTGGCTGTCTGGCCACAGGGGTTCCAACTTCTGTTTGTATTTGTGACCAAGGAAGGTCATTTCCTGGTGTCCCTACTCTGAGTCTCTCGCTCCACTTAGATCCCATGTGTCCTTCTGGGGTACTGCTCTCCTTCTTAACCCATGACTTTTCTCTTTGTGGGTACAGTCACACCAACACTGCCCCCACATCCATGCCAGGGGCCTGAACACAGTCAGGGTCCTAGATCTGAGGAGACAGACCTGCCCAGGTCTTCCCTCTGACCTACTATGTGACTTTGAACATGTCAGCATTTCCCTCAGGGTTTCCAGTATCCCCTGCACAATAGGGACCATCCTAGTACCTACTACTTGTGATGTTATCAGGCCCATGTGAAATGGCACAGAAAACCTGTGGGCTGCCGTCAGATAGATGCCAGTCAGGAAAGGAGATAAGAAACCCAGGATGGCCTGGGATGGAGCGTGTATAGGTCTGAAGCGTGGCGTGGGCTCCTGTCGGGGACTTGGGAAGGCTCCTTTCCCTTCAGCCTCGTTTCTCAGTCTGCGTCAGGATCCTGAGGGCGGAGATGTGAGTAATTCAGATACATCCGTACTTCATGAGCCTTGCTGTTTTTCTCAGTGTACTTATTTGCTGTTTTTTGTTGTTGTTTTGGTGTTGAGGATTCACGCCAGGTGCATTTGTTGCTAGTCCAGTGCTGCACACATTATATTTCGATTCAAGTCGTCACCGAGATCTTTGTGCTGGGCATCTGGCTTAATGGCTCCCATGGGCCCTCACCTCCTGGTGCTCACAGCATGAGCAATCCCCTCCCCTAGTGTGCAGACTGGACTTGGTGACTCACCTGGAACTAATAGAGTGTGCAAAAGACACGAGACATTACCCTCCAAGATTTACTTCCAAAATGACTGTGTCTGCTGTCTTGCTCTATCTCCACTATATTTTCTTTTTCTTTCTGTTTGTTCCTCCATCAAACACTCTCAGATCTCTGGCTCTGGGAATCTGCTTGTATCTGATGAGGTGCCCTAATGATAGGCTCATGGGTCTCAGGACCGAGAGTGTCATAAACAGAGAAGGAATCATGCTTCTGTTCCAGCTGAGTCTTGCCAGGAACCCTGTCACTGAGCTGGAATGCAGATCTTTCTAGGGTGGAACCTCAGCTGAGACCACAGCCCCAGCCTCCTGGGGGAACCCAGACAGAGCTCCAAGCATTGTGCCCACTAGGGTTGGGTGAGGTTTCACACAGCAGTGGGGTGCTCAGAGAGTCCAGCAGGTATAAAATAGTCATACAGTGGAATCTTGTTCAGCCATAAAGGAAGATGTTCTGACAGATCCTCCAACATGTATGAACTTTGTTTTTTGTTTTTTTTTTGTGGTACTGGGGGTGGAACCCAGGGGCTTTTCTACCTCCGGGCTATACTCCCAGACCTATTTTCTATTTTATTTGGAAACAGGGTCTCACTAAGTTGCTGAGAGCCTCACCAAGTAGCTGAGGCTGGCTTCGAACCTGTGCGATCCTCCTGTCTCAGCCTCCCAAGTGCGGGGATTACAAGCGTGCGCCACCACGCCTGGCTAGCATGTATGAACTTTGAAAATATGCAAAAAAAAAAAAAAAACCCAGACACAGAGGTCATATGTTACATAATTTCATGCATACAAACCATCCTAAGAGACAAAAGAGAGATTAGTGACTCCCAGTGGCTGGGGGGCAGGGAATGGAGGGTGACTGGTGAGTAAGTTAAAGGATTTTATCTAACTGGCTGACCATCTGACCTCTCTGGCTATATGAATGAATTAACTTCCTTCCTTCCTTCCTTCCTTCCTTCCTTCCTTCCTTCCGTGATACTTAGGATTGAACCCAGGGGTGTTTTATGCAAACTACACCCTCATTCCTATATTATTATTATTATTATTATTATTATTATTATTATTATTATTTTGCAATACTGGGGATAGAATCCAGGGGCATTCTACCTCTAAGCTACACCCCTAGCCCTATTTTTTATTCTTTATTTTGAAACAGGGTCTCACTAAGTTGCGAAGGGCCTCACTAAGTAGCTGAGGGTGTCCGCGAACCACAATCCTCCGGTCCCAGCCTCCTAAATGCTGGGATTACAAGCGTGCGCCACCATGCCTGGCCCTATTTTATTTTTTTAAAAATATGCTTTTATTGGTGCATTATAGTCTCATAATGTAAATTCTGTTGACAATGACACACTGTGCATTGACATACATGCATACAGCACTTGTGGGCTCCCCCCACTTCCCTGTTTTTCCCCTTCCCAATACGGAGTACTGAGATTGATGTTATTATATTCATATATGTACACATAGTCGTTGGTAGTATTTCCATTAATGAACCTCAGTGTTCCCTCTTCTTTTCCTACAGACCACCTTTCTGGTTCCACTGAGGTTTTCCCTCTATTGCATGGAGTCCCTCTGGTATTTCAGTTATTCCCTAGTTTGTGCATTTTAGAGAAAATATATAACCCTTCACTTTCTCTAACTGGCTAATCTCACTTAACATAATGTTCTCCAGATCCTGCCATTTTCTTTTTTCTTTTTCCAGTACTGGGTATGTGACCCAGGGGCATTCTACCTCTGAGCTACACCACCAGCCATATTTTATTCTCTCTTTTTTTTCTTTATTGAGGCTCTGGGGATGGAACCCAGGGGCATTTGACCTCCAAGCTACATCCCCTGCCCTATTTTTTATTCTGAAACAGGGTCTCACTGAATTGCAGAGAGCCTCACTAAGTAGCTGAGGCTGTTCGTGAGCCGTGATCCTCCAGCTTCAGCCTCCCGAATGCTGGGATTACAAGCGTGCACCACCACGCCCGGCTTCTTCTTCTCTTCTTTTTTTAAATAGGGCCTCACTAAGTAGCTGAGGCTGGCTGTATTCCCGGATCCTCCTATCTCAGCCTCCTGAATGCTGAGATTACATGTGTGCGCCACCACGCTCGGCTCTCTCATTTTCTTGCAAATGATATTTTCTTCTTCTTTATTGCTGAGTAGAGTTCCATTGTGTTTATTTCCCATAAATTTATAATCTATTCACCTATTGATGGACACTTAGCTTGGTTCCATAATTTGGATATTGTGATTTGTGCTCCTGTTAACTTGGATGGGTATGCATAGGTTACCATAGTTCTCTGATGTCAGGCCCTTTGAAAAGGTACCCAGGAGTGGTTACCGCCAGATCATATGGTGGTTCCATTCCCAGTTTTCTGAGGAATCTCCACACTGATCTCCATAGTGTCTGGAGTAATTTGCAATTCCGCCAAGAGTATAGAAAAGTTCCTATTTCTCCACATCTTTGCCAACATTTGTTGTTGTTTTTTTTTTGACGTCTTGATGATTACCATTGTGATTGGGGTTAGATAGACTCTCAGTGTGGTTTTGATTTGCATCTTCCTGATTGCTAGAGATATTGAACATTTTTTTCATTTATCTTTTTTTTTTTTTTTTGGTGGTACTAGGGTTCCTGGAAACCCTTCTACCTCTGGGCTACACTCCCAGACCCATTTTTACATCTTTTTTTATTTGGAAACAGGGTCTCTTAAGCCAGTGCCACCGGCTTTGAACCTGCGCGATCCTCCTGTCTCCGCCTCCCAAGCGCAGGGATTACAAGCGTGTGCCACCACGCCCGGCTTTTTCATGTATCTTATTTGCCATTTGTATCTCTTTGTGAAGCATCTATTCAATTCGGTTGCCATTTCTTGAGGTTTTTTTTTTTTTTTTTTTAGTGTAAGATCTTTTAAGTTCTTTGTATATCCTAGATAATAGTCTTCTAGCAGAGAGATAGCTGGCAAAGATCTCCCGTTCTGTAGGCTTCCTATTTAGACTTTTGATGGTTTCCTTTAATGTGCAGAAAATTTTTAGTTTAACGCCATTTCACTTATTAATTCTTGTCTTAATTCCCTGAGCTCTTGGGGGTCTTGGTGAGGAAGTTTCTACCTCTGCCTGTATGTTGGAGTGTTGGACCTATGCCCTCCTCTAGTAGCTTCATAGTCTCTGGTCTAACTTCCAGGTCTTGGATCCATTTTGAGTTGACTATTTTGCAGAGTGAGAGGTTAAGTTTTAGTTCAATTTTTCTACAAATGTGTAACTAGTTTTCCCAACATAAACACATAGACCAGTGGAACAGAAGAGAAGATACAGAAACAAATCCACTTACTTACAGACAATTGATTTTTTAACAAAGGTGCCATACATACATACATACATACATACATACATACATACATACATACATTTTTGTTGTTGTTTTGAAACAGGGTCTCACTAGATTGTGGAAAGTCTCCTACATAGCTGAGGCTATCCTAGAACCTGTGAGTCTCCTGTCTCAGCCTCCTAAATACTAGGGTTTCAGTTGTGAGCCACTATGTGGAGCCTCACTAATTTTATTTATTTGTATGTGTGTGGTACTAGGAACTGAACCCAGGGGCATTCTACCTCTGAGCTACAACCTCAACCCTATTTTTATTTGGAAACAGGGTCTTACTACATTGCTGAGAGCTTTGCTCACGCAGTAAGGCTGGTCTAGAACCTATAATCTTTCTGTCTTAGCCTCCTAAGCTGTGAAAACATTTTTAATTAAAAAATTTAATCATTTGCTTTAGGATCTTATAATATTCTCTTTCATATTCATAAAAAGATATTTTCTTGTGGTACTGGAGATGGAACCCAGGGTCTTTTCTACCTCTGGGCTTTACTCCTAGACCTTTTTTATATTTTATTTGGAAACAGGGTCTCACTAAGTTGCTGAGAGCCTCATTAAGTAGCTGAGACTGGCTTTGAACCTGTGCAATCCTCCTGTCTCAGCCTCCCAAGTGCAGGGATTAAAAGTGTGTGCTACCACACCCGGCCTTCATAAAGAGATTTTATTTTTGTGTGTGTGTGTGTGTGTGTGTGGTTTTTTTTTTTTTTTTGGTGGTACTGGGGGTGCACATAGCACTTGGTGTATTTACCTCTGTTGCCCACCTCACTCTCAGCAAAATATTTTTAAAAGTGTCTTATACTTATTCTCAAAGGTTAATTTCACTTGAGCCAACTCCTCAGACTTCATTTATTTATTTGTTATTTATTTATTTATTTATTTATTTATTTTTGGTGGTACTGGGGGTGGAACCCAGAGGCCTTCTACCTCTGGGCTATACTCCCAGACCTTTTTTTATATTTTTATTTGGAAACAGGGTCTCACTAAGTTGCTGAGAGCCTCACTGAGTAGCTGAGGCTGGCTTCAAACCCATGCGATCCTCCTGTCTCAGCCTCCCAAGCGCAGGGATTACAAGTGTGTGCCACCACGCCCGGCTTAGTCTTTTATTTATTTATTTATTTATTTATTTATTTATTTATTTATTTATTTATTGGTGGTACTGGGGTTCCTGGAAGCCCTTCTACCTCCGGGCTACACTCCCAGACCTATTTTTACATTTTTTTAATATTTGGAAACAGGGTCTCCTAAGCCAGGGCGCGCGGCTGGCTTCAAACCTACGCGATCCTCCTGTCTCTGCCTCCCAAGCGCGGAGATTACAAGCGTGCACCACCACGCCCGGCGTCTTTTTATTTTTTTTGAAAGAGGGTCTCACTGAATTTGAAGGGCCTTGCTGAGTAGTGGAGGCTGTCCTTGGATCGCGGTCCTCTGGTCTCTGCCTCCCGAATGCTGGGATGACAAGCGTGCACCACCATGCCCAGCTCAACTATAGGAATTTTTAAAAAGTCATGATAGGAACTGGATAACTTGTAATGTAAAATAAGAAATGTGGCAATGCAGATGGTAAAATACAGATCAGTTAAGTCCCAGGGACAGAAAGATGAGTTGTGTATAGGGACTAGGAGGAGGGAATGGGCAGGGACTTGTTTCTGAGTCTAGAAATGAGGGAAATGTTCTGAAAGCTGGGCGTGGTGGTGCAAGCCTGTAATCCCAGAACTTTGGGGGCTGACACAGGAGGATCCCAGGTTTGAGGCCAATCTCAGCAATTTAGGAAGATCCCCTATTTCCAGATATAATCAGGCTTGGCTATGGCTCAGAACTAGAATGCCCTTGAGTTCAATCTCTTGTCCCCCTTCACCCAAAAAGTTCTTTAACCAAACAGTACAACTTTGTGAATGCTACTAATGCTATTGAACAGAATGTTGAAAATGTTTTAAATGTTAAGCTCATTTTAAAGTCAATTTTATAAGAAAAAGTTGTATAATCCTTGTAAATAAACACAGTTATATCATATGCAGGAAAATGGGAGGTAACAGGGAACATCAGTCTTAGTGAGATAAGCCAGGCTCAGAATATCAAGGCTCCGCTAGTATCTCTTAACTGTGACAGCTTGAGAGTAAAACAGAAGAAAAAGGACCATGTGGAATGGAAGAGAGAGATCAATAGAATAGTGGAAGGGACCAGGGAGAGGGCAGAGAAAGAAAAGGGAGGCCCAGGGAAGGAAACAGACCAAGTAGTGCTGTGTGTATATAAATGTACCATTATGTATCTACTATTGTGTACAATTATAATGCACCAATAAACCTTTTTAAAGATAATTTTGGTATGTTTTATTTTAATTTAAAGCCAGTAAACCTTTCTAAAGATAATTTTGGTTTCTTTTCTTTGTTGTATTGGGGCTTGAACTCAGGACCATTCTACCTCTGTGCCATGGCCCTGGGGAAGAGACAAGGCAGCAGGTTGAGAGGCCAGGCCTTTCCTCTGACACCAGCCCTCCAGGTCAACCCTGCATGGTGGAGCACCTGCCCTCCTGCCCATTCCTGTGCAGAGGCCTGCCCACCCATGTCCTGCCTACCCATGTCCTGCCCACCCATGTCCAGTGCTAGGCCTCCCTGATCCCCAAGAAGGGCTGACGCTGTCCTCCATTGAGGGAGCGCTGCGCCTGCTGGCAGAGGCTGCTGCTCTATGCCGGCCTGACCAGTGAGGAGAGCAGGGATCTGTGCTGCCCAGCCCTCCCGCAGCCCTGGCCTCCCGCAGCACCCCTACCCAGTTCTCTGCTCCCACTGATGTGTGCACACTTGGAGCAAGTCGGGTGGGCATCTCAGCCTCTGTAATGCGGGCACTCCCAGCTCAGATGTCTAGTGTGACCCTGGGACCCTCTGAGTGTGGGAGGCATCCAAGAGGGCAGGGGCTGCTATGGACTCTGGTCACTGCATCACGGTCAGTGCTTAGAATAGCGCCAGCACATAGTGTGGCTTCAAGTATGGTTGTTGAAAATGGAACCCAAATCAGCTCTTCCCAAGATGTCTCCTGGGCCTGGGGACCTCTGCCACCCTCCATGGAGTCCTGCTCTGGATATACCCAGTGAATCTCAAGTTTCCTTTACAATGAGGATAATTTTTTGGCCCAGGGCGTTCAGTATGGATGGGGTGAGGCAAAGGCTTCCTATGAGGAAGAGAAAATAAGATTAAGCATAGCCCTTCCTGCAGACATTTCCACGCCCTCAGGCCTGGGTCAGCACAGTCCATGGAGGTGCCACATAGTCCTACAATAACCCTCAGAGGCTGGCCCCTTAGCACCCAGTGTTCAGAGGCGCAGATGGAGGCTCAGAGGGGGAGGGACAATCTCAGCTATAAGGGCCCGGGCTCACTTTGCAATAAAGGGCAGTACTCGCCTTCCCATGGCCACCCTTGGGTGGTGCTGGGGGTGTTGCCAGGTGATGCCACTTGGGTCTCCCTACCCAGGTGACTTCTAGAAAAAGAGCGCTGCTCCGCTTCCCCTGGTTGGTCCTCACGGAAGTCTGGGTGGGACAGCGAGGAGACACAGATTCAGTGTCCACTCGACCACCAGTTGGGTCAGTGCCTAGAACTCAGACCAAACTCCAAAGCCCTCTGTGGCTCAGGCTAGAGGCAGGAAAGGAGAGTCCTGGCACACACAAAATTATTCCTTGTGCTCAAAATGGAAATGCAGAAGAAAGAGAAGTGTGAGGAGCTTGCAGGTCAGTTGTTGGCTGAGTAGAGGTGGGAACTCCCTGGATGAAGAGCTTAATGACTCTATGAAACCCAACTAAGTGTCCCACTCTACAGATGAGAAAACAGAGATACATCCTTGTGTGTGGGTCCTTGTGTGAGGACCCCCAGGATGCTCCCTTCCATGCTGCAGAGATGGCTCCCTCTGGAATGTGGAGCAGCCCAGGGAGGCCCCAGCTCCTGCCCTCAGGACTCGGGGTGTGTATCTTGAGTCAGTAAGTAAGAGTAACAAGAGGGCCCTGACCTTGCCGGTCCCCACAGCCCTGCTGGAGTTGAGCACGTGTGAGACTCGGAGAGGGTGTGGAGGACAGCCAGGCCCTGCCACGTGAACACCTGGCCTGGGAGTGCTTATGGGAAGGGCAGAGCCCAGTGTCATCACAGGAAGTGACACAGACGCTGGACCTGGCTGTCCTGATGTTCCCACAAACACGGGGAGAGTGAACTTGCAGCAGTCTGTGGTTGGGGTTGGGCAGAGAATGTGGGGATGGGTGTGGAGGGGGTCCCAGTTTCCTTACGCAGCAGGACTGTGGCCCCTCCATCAGCAAGCTCTGCAGAGAAATGGCTGTGGTGGTTCAGAGCTCAGAAACCTCTCTGTCCTACCCTATCTTTTTCTACCTCTGCTCTCTCAGTTGCCCATCCACTATGGGTGCTTTGAAGTAACAAGAGTTTACTTTTTTTTTTTTTTTTTGAGGGTCTGGGGATGGAACCCAGGGGCATTCTACCTCTAAGCTACACCCCCTGCCTTATTTTTTATTCTTTATTTTGAAACAGGGTCTCACTGAGTTGCAGAGGGCCTCACTAAGTAGCTGAGGCTGGTTTTGAACCGCGATCCTCCGGTCTCAGCCTCCTGGATGCTGGGATGACAAGCGTGCACTACTACGCCCGGTGAGTTTACATTCCTTATACCCAGCCAGATCACAAACAACAGGAGGCAGAGAGAGGCGCTGACCTCTACCTGTTTCTCAGACCAGTGGCATTAATTGTCTCTATGTGTTTCTAAGGCTAAAGGCCTTCATTGCTTTTACATTCTTACTATAGATTAAGCATTAGAACAAAGGGCAGAGAGAGAGAGAGAGAGAGAGAGAGAGAGAGAGAGAGAGAGAGAGAGAGAGAGAGAGGAGCTTTGCAGTATAACAGCTGGCGCCCCTCCCTGCCTGCCTGAGCGCCTGTGCAGCACCCAGACTCTGACTGCTTTTTACATTTTGGATATTAATACCGGAGCAGTTTTCCAATACTGGCCCAGTGCCACACTCCAGGGCCTCCCAGTTCACCTGGGCAGGGTGTTGAGGGAGCAGCACACCATGTCACGCCCCCACCCCCACAGGACCAGCCTCAGGTCAAGCATCTCTCAAGCTTCGGACAACAGATCAGCTCTCGGCCCGAGCATTCCGGAATTTAGGTATCCATAAAATCCTGGAACCAACCCCTCATAGATACTGAGGGATGATTCTACCAAAAATCCATGAAACTGTATGCTTTAAAATGGTGAATGTATGATATATGAAAGTATATATCAATTAAAAATATAGCTGGGTGGAGTGGCCCATGCTGTTAGTACTTGCGAGGCTGGGACACTGATAGACTGCATCGATAGCGTCCCTGGCATTGGCCCCACAAGGTCGGCTGTGGAGGCACCCTGTGCTGGGGTGGGGGGCTGCATCACGTGGCAGCACCGGGGGTCGCTAGGAGTTCAGTCTCTGTGGGTAGAAGATCAACCCTGAAAAGTCCACCTCTCGGAGGAACCCACCCTGACCAGGATGGTGCTTGGGGCATGTCCTGCTCTGGGCCACTGCCTCACCTGCCGCAAGAAAGGCTCAGAGAAAAGAGGGGTCTGAGGTATGGATGGATGTGTTAATTAACTAGTTCAAATCTTTGTACAAGATGTACATAGATCGACAGCACATTGTACCATCCATATTTATAACTACTGTCAGTTACAAATAAGGAAAGAAATATATCCAGGAAGGAGAAAAAATGAACGGTCAAATTCCCCTTGCATATTGACACCCGTTTCATCTAACAGTAAAAACAATAATTGGAAAGAAATCACCCGTCTGCCACTAGAGTCATGCCTGCATTATGGTAAAACATCTGGTAAGTGTGGGCTTAATGCACATGCAGGGAAACTCCAGACATGGGGAGTTTACACATGCCTTTCATTTTTCTCTTATTTTATAAATTATCACTAAAGCAATAAATACAACATTTGTCATATAAAGAGCCTCTCTTGAACTGCTTATACAAAATAAAATTGGAAAAAGCTAAAAATACAATATGATGTTGACGAATCTTCACAGGAAAAGCTTGAGACCTCAGATCCTACTTTGAACGAGCAGTTAATTTCTAATGAACACATTCACAACCCTAGGATCCATCCACTTCCCACCTAGCTATTATCCCCAGGGAAATGAAAACATAGACCCATACAAGGACTTGTTCCCGAAGGAGCATAACAGCCTATTGCAAGAGTCAGAAACTGGGGGCAAAGCCGGGCGTGGTGGCGCACACCTGTAATCCCCACACTTGGAAGGCGGAGAGACAGGAGGATTGCGCAGGTTCGAAGCCAGCCTTGCTGGCTTAAGAGACCCTGTTTCCAAATAAAAAGTATAAAATAGGTCTGGGAGTGTAGCCCGGAGGTAGAAAGGCTTCCAGGAACCCCAGTACCACCAAAGAAGAAGAAAGAAAAAAAAAAGAAAAAAGAAACTGGAGGCAACGCAAAAGTCAACCAGCAGGTGCAAGCACTAATTCTAATTGCAACCATAACCCAACTCTAACCCTAATCTGCTTCCCCCACACAAGGACGGATGTGGCTGAAGTAGAGACAGTGAGTGACACACGGACACTGAAAATAACTATGTGGACTGAATGAGCCTTACAAAACTAAACACACGTACCAAATGTTTATAGATGCATAATCTCTGGGAAATATGAACTAACTCCTAGATACATAAGCAAACAAGGGGTTGCTGCAGAAGGGAGGAGAGAAAGTGATTACAGTGGCCACAATGAAACATGATATATACACCTATTATCATCATTGGGGTGATAGTTTTCTGGGTATTTGTATACATCCAAAATTGTCAGATTTTGCTGGGTTTTTTTTGTTTGTTTGTTTTGTTTTTTTGTTTTTGGTGGTACTGGGGTTCCTGGAAGCCCTTCTACCTCCGGGCTACACTCCCAGACCTATTTTATTTTTGGAAATAAGGTCTCTTAAGCCAGCGCGGCTGGCTTCGAACCAGCGCGATCCTCCTGTTTCTGCCTCTCAAGCGCGGGGATTACAAGTGTGCACCACCATGCCCGGCGTTGTAGATTTTGCATTTTAAACAGGTGTACTTTATTAAATGTCATTGATGCCTCGATATAACAACTAAGAAAGAAAAAGTTCATCTGACCCACCCACCATCCACCAATCATCACATTTATTAGCATTCTTGTATATTTAAGTATAACATAGGTAACTCAAATAAGTAGTCACAAATATATGAATATATATATGAATAGTCACAAATATATGTATATATATAAATAGAAAATTTAAAAACAAATGACAATAAAATAAAACCATAAGAGGTCCTAACCTGTATCCAAGTGTGCTTGCTGTAGAAAGAGCAAGAACACCTAATATCCTGGGGACCCTGCCTACAATAATGGAAAAAATGATCTTAATAATGGATATCTATAACCTTAATAATGGTAAACTATGCCCCCAAAATAGTAAACTATAAATTTAATAATGTAAAACTATGACCTATATTATGGTAAACTATGACTCAATGATGGTAAACCATGCCCAAATAATGGTAAACTATGACCTAATAATAGTAAACTATGCTCTGATAATAATAAACTATGACTACAATAATTGCAAAGAATAATTGATATGGTAATGATCAATAATGGTAAACAATAATAATGGTAAACTATAACCTAATAATGGAAAACTATAACCTAATAATGGTAAACTCTGAATTCATAATGTAAAACTATGACCTGTATTATGGTAAACTATGGTCCGATAATAGTAAAGTATGCCCAAATAAATTCTACCCTAATAATGGTAAATTATACCCCAATAATAGCATAATGGTTATCTATTCATAATGATGATAAACTGTGCTCTAATAATGTTAAACTATGGCTACACTGATGGAAACTATGATTTTAATAATGGTTAACTATAACTACAATA
Organism: Muscardinus avellanarius; assembly: GCF_963383645.1. NCBI lineage: Eukaryota > Metazoa > Chordata > Mammalia > Rodentia > Gliridae > Muscardinus > Muscardinus avellanarius. The sequence continues at coordinate 5,520,041 of NC_137802.1, read as the reverse complement.
ATGGCAAATGAAAATCTCAACAATGGTAAAACTATGATCCAATAAGCTTGAGCTATGCCCCTATAATGGTAAACTAAGGCTAGAATAACAAAAAACTATGAAGTAAATAATGGAAAACTGACCAAATAATGGTAAACTATACCCACATAATAATATACTATGCCTGTAATAATGGACATCTATAACCCCAATAATGGTAAACTATGACCCTTTAATGGTAAACTATGCCTACAACAATGAAAATCTATGAATAATGGAAACCTATGACCTAATAATGGTAAACTATGCTCCAATAATGGTAAACTATACCAAAATATTGTTATACTGTGACTATAATAATGGAAATCTATGACCATAATATTGGTAATCTATGACACAGTAATGTTAAACTATGCCCCAATAATGATTAACTATGACTACAATACTCTAGCAAACTAAAACCACAAAAACGGTAAACTGTGGCCCAGTAATCTTAAGTTATGCCCCTCTAAAGGTAAACTATGCTTATAATACTGAAAAACCGTGACCTAAATAAGGGGGAACTGGCCAGATAATGTGTCAGATACTGTACAACAATAATGATAAACTATGCCTAAAATGATGGAAAACTGACCTCAAAAATGGTAGAGCCGGGCGTGGTGGCGCACGCTTGTAATCCCAATACTTGGGAGGCTGAGACAGGAGGATCGCACAGGTTCGAAGCCAGCCTCAGCTACTTAGTAAGGTCTGGGAGTTTGGCCAAAGGTAGAAAGCCTCTGGGTTCCATCCCCAGCACCACACACACACACACACACACACACACACACACACACACACACACACACAAAGGTAAACTATGTCCCAATAATAGTAAACTCTGCCCTAATGACATTAAATGGTGCCCTAATAGTGGTGATCTATGCCCCAATAATGGTACACTATGGTCACAATAATAGTAAACTATGGCCACAATAATATTAAACTGTTCCCTAATAATTATAAATGGTGCCCTAATCATAGTAAACTACCATCACTAAAGGATCCAGGGTCACTAAGGGGAGCTCAGAAACTCTCCTTCACCCTCCTACCCCTGATCAAGGGTCCAGTTTCCTCACAAGACCTCCTCACTGCAGCCAGCAAGGGCTCTGGCCCTGCTTCCTTATGGGAACCTGAGGCCCCAACAAGGTGGGCTTGTCCCAGTGTAGAGGTGAGTGGTCCATGCCTACCTCTTGTTCCCACCCCCAACTCTCAGTCCTCCAAGCCCCCCACACCACTGTGTGCTCAGAAGGCCTCCCAGGGTGTAGAAAGCACTTTCCACCGACCTGAATACAGGGGTCACCAGGGGCCACAGGGATTGGTGAGCCTCTGGGTTCCACCCCAGTACCACAAAAAAATAAATACATAAATAAAAATAAAAATTTTAGGATTTTAGATTTTATTTTTAATGTATGTATTTATGTATATATGTATGTATCTATATTTATTTTTGAGGGTCTGGGGATGAAACCCAGGGGCATTTGACCTCCGAGCTACACCCCCTGCCCCTATTTTATTTTATTCTTTATTTTGAAACAGGGTCTCACTGGGTTGCAGAGGGACTAAGTAGCTGAGGCTGTCTGTGAACTGCGATCCTCTGGTCTCAGCCTCCAGAATGCTGGGATGACAAGCGCATGCCACCACGCCGGGCTGGATTTTAGCTTTTATATTGGGCTTTAATCCATTGTGAGCTAAGATGTGTGTGTGTGTGTGTGTGTGTGTGTGTGTGTGTGTGTGTGTGTGTGTTTGGTAATAAGGAATTGAACCCAGGGGCACTGTACCACCGAGTTATTCCCAATCCTTTTTATTTTACTATTTAGAAACAAGGTCTCACTAAGTTGCTGACAGTTTTACTAAACTGCTAAAGCTGGCTTTGAACCTGTGATCCTCTGTCTTGAGCCTCCCAAGTACTGGGATTACAAGCATGTACCACCACACCCAGCTATGAGCTTAGTCTTGAATATAGTATGAAGTAGAAATCCAGTTGTCCCAATAAGATCCCTTTGAAGAGATTCTTTCTCAATTGAATGAACTTGACACTCTTGTAAAAAAAATTAGTTGCCAGCCAGTATGAATGGTACATGCCTGTAATCCAGTACTTGGGAGACTGAGACAGGAGGGCCACAGGTTCAAGGACAGCTTCAGCAATTTAGTGAGACCCTGTTTCAAAATTTAAAAAAAAAAAAAAAAGACTGCGGGTGTGGCTCAGAGATAGAATGCCCCTAAGTTCAATTCCCAGTATCACAAAAGAGGAAGAAAAAGAAAAGAAAAAAAAAAAAAAGAGAAAATCAGTTGTCCATAAGAGGTATGTGTGTTTATTTTTAGATTTTTTATTTTATTACATTGGTTGATATATTTATCCTTATACTAGTACCACAGTGTTTGAATTACAATTACTTTATTTATTGTAAGTTTTGGACTGAGGAGTTTGAATCCTCAAACTGTTCTTTTTTTCAGGATTACAATTGAGTCTGTGGAAACCCTACTCCAGGAGTGAGGCCTTAAAGAGAGTTTTTTCTTTTTCTTTTTCTTTTTTTTTTCTTTTTTTTTTTTTTTTTTTTTTTTTGCGGGTCTGGGCATAGAACCCAGGGGCATTTGATCTCCAAGCTGCACCCCGTGCCCTATTTTTTATTCTTTATTTTGAAACCGGGTCTCACTGAGTTGCAAAGGGCCTCACTAAGTAGCTGAGGCTGTCCGCGAACCGCGATCCTCCAGGTCTCAGCCTCCCAGATGCTGGGATTACAAGTATGTGCCACCACGCCCGGCTCTACAGAGAGTTTTAAAGAGGCCTATCTGGACACACACACACAGTTTTGGGATGACTGCCCTTTGCATGTGGAACCTTGCATTATTTCTCAACCCCTTTCCCAGAGGGGAGGGAGAAACTGAAGGTTTGCAGGTATCCTTTGGTTCAGTTCCAGGCAACCATATATGCTAATGTCTAGGAGGCTACCTATCCTCTCCCATGTAGAGAGTGTAAGATTGAATGAGCGTATGTGTCCCCCAGTCGCATAGAGACACGCCGAGATCTATAATCGGTCTTACGGATATCTTTATTCGTGGGAGATCGGCCTCCAGCCCCCGCGTGGCCGCGGGGGCTGGTGGCGGGGGAGAGCGTGCGTCCCTCCCTCTCGGGCTCCTCTCTGAACTCTGCACTCCACCTCCTAGCTTCCGGCCCTGCCCCCTGTGGGGCCGGGGGGTGACTCACACCTTACAGAGAGGTGCTGGAGCCAGCTGGCAAAAGTACGGGTTCTGAAGAGCGGAGTGAGGATGAAATAATATAACTCTTAAGAATTAAATTCCAAATATGATTTATTCCTAAGCATGGAAGGATCGCCAGTCAACTCCCGGGTCCATATCTCTACTGGCCAATCCTGGGGCTTCTTCTCTAGTGGTATTTATAGTTTTTTGCTTTAGGTTACCCTGGAGGGAAAATTCCAATGTCCTGGCAGGTCAAACAATACCCTGATGCAACACAAACCTAGTCTTAGACAGAACAATATCATCATTAGCATTAGTAAACTTGAAGCTTTCAAGGCCCCAAACCTTGTTGACTGGGCTGGGTGAGGACAGTCAGAAGTATGTTTCTAGTAAAGATAAGGGGAAAACCTTAATGGCTCCCCACAGAGAAGCTTCCTTTTTTGCTTCCAAAATGGTGCGCAGTGCTGTTCTCAAGAATATCACAAACAAGATCCAGAGAACCTGGCCAAGAGCATGAATGGCTCCAAGCTCTGGCCTCAGAGTGAGGCTTTTGTCTCCCAGGAGCCCAAAGAGTTCGCCTTAACTCCAGTAAGACCAAAACGGTCTCAGGGCAGGTGCAGAAAGATGTCTTGATTTGAGGGTGTGGGCTACCTGGTACTGGGTGTGAGACAGACATGCTCAGTTTTGTTTTGTGTTGTTTTTGCGGGCGGGGATGGAACCAGGGGCATTCAACCTCCGAGCTACACCCCCTGCTCTATTTTTTTATTCTTTACTTTGAGACAGGTTCTTACTAAGTTGTGGAGGTTGTCCACGAACCTCTATCCTCCAGTCTCAGCCTCCCGAATGCTGGGATTACAAGTGTGCCACTACCCTCGGCTTCTTTGTGATTTTAAGTGAGGGCTGAATGGTATATGAGGATAAGTGTGGTGATGCACGTCTGTCATCCCAGTACTTGGGAGGCAGTGACAGGAGGATGGCAGGTTCCAGATCAGCCTCAGTATATTAGCGAGGTTCTCAGCAACCTCGAGAGACCCTGTTTTCAAAATAAAAATAAAATAGGTCGGAGCTGGGTGTGGTGGGGCACGCTGATAATCCCAGCACTTGGGAGGCTGAGACAGGAGGATCGCACAGGTTCGAAGCCAGCCTCAGCTACTTAGGGAGGCTTTGTGCAACTTAGACCCTGTTTCCAAATAAAGTATAAAATAGGTCTGGGAGTCTAGCGCTGGGTTTCACTCCCGGTATCACAAAAAAAAAAAAGAAAAAAAAAGAAAAAAAAAAAAAAAAAAGAAAACAGGGCTGGGAGTCTAGCCCGGAGGTAGTAACCCCCTGGGTTCCACCCCCAGTACCACAGGGGTGGGGGGAGAGGGCGGCTGGGGTGTAGCTTGGAGACAATGCCCTTGGGCTCAATCCCCAGGACCCGCTACTCCACCCCATGTATACCAGCTGGACGAGACTCTACAAGCCTGGCGCTCCGGGAATGTGGGCGCAGACTCCCAACTCCACAGGCCGAGCCGTGGGGATCTGGAAGCCCCGGCAACAGCGCCCATGCAGGCAAGGAAGTTGGGCAGTCACCGTCGGGAGCACTAGAGGGACCTAAGCAGCGGTCCCCGGATGCGGAAGTCGCCACGGGGATCACTGGGAATTGTAGTCTGTGAGACAGAAGCCTGGCGCCGGTCCCGGTAGGGCGGAGGCTTCACCAGGGAGGCTCTGCGTGACTGGTGAGGGAGACTTTAAGCGTCGGAGGGGCGCCACTCCGCAACTGGCGGGAGCTCCTCACCCGGAGGGCGACCCTCGGAGGCCAATGGGCGCCGCCGCGCAGAGGATTCTGGGAGCAGAGGGCCCGCCGCGCAGAGGACGCTGGGAGGTGTAGTCCGGCGCCCGGCTGGAGGAGAGCCCCGCTAGCGGTCGGCCGGACCTCCCGCTCTTAGGTGGCGCCGGTGGGTGGGGCTCCGCGAGACCCAGGGCAGCCGCGCCCCTTTCTGCGTGTGAAGGAGCGTCCCGAGGGCTGGTCTGGGGTCGAGGCCGGCAGGCGGTGCCCGGGGAGCCAAGGCCGCGCCGCGAGTCCCGGGCGAGCTCTCCGCGGGAAGCGCCCGAGCTCTCCCTCATCTCTGGAGTCGGGGGGACTCAGCTCAGAGCCGCGGGGCGGTGGGTGCGGGGCGGGCGCTGTGCGGGGTTCTTGTGGGTGCAGAGACTCTGGCCTCGGTGACGCCCCTGTATTGCGACGGGGGCGCTCACGCCGGCCGGAGGACTTGAATGTGGGGCTTTTAGGGTCTGGTATTTCCCAGGCGGTGGATGGGGATGTTTCTAGGGCCGCGTGTCCCGGGTTTTGGGCCCTTGGGTGCTGGCGGCTCTGGCCCAGCTGACCCGCCTTTCTCAGGTGGGCGACGGGCAGGCTGGCGCAACCAGACCATCCTGGGTTTGACTGGGCGTGGGGGTGGCCACCGTGGTACTGTAATGGCTTGAGATGTTCCCGTGGATTCTCGTTCTTAGCTAGTTTAGAAAAAATAGCCAGAACTACACCGCTGCAAGCTTAAGCAAAGTTTTATTGTTACAAAGGTAGAAAGAAGGGATGGAACAATCAAAGCACTGCCCCAGAGGGACGCAGTGGAGTGTCTTGAAAGTACGACACTGAAATCTCTGAATGCATACATTATTTATAAAAATTCGTAATCTCCCTTCCCCCATCCTGCTTAGCCAGTACTCTTCCTTTACCCCCAAATGCAGGCGCAGGCTCGCCAGTTATCTCCGCTGTGTAAGCCTTTTTTGTTAAGATCACTGATCAAAATGTGTTACTTGGTTTGCAGGGTCAGCAGCTACATGGTATTTGACCGCTTTGAAGTTCAAACCATGTATTGCCCACCTTTGTCCTTGGTGAGTTTTCAGCCTTCTTCTGTCTCTGTCTGCTAGAAGTTATCATGCCCAAAACTTGTTTTATAACAAAGAAGACACAGGTTTATAATCTTTTAGAACATGGAGGTTTGGGGCTATAGCTATTTTGTGTAATTGGTAATTAATATTGTGTTAATGTAGCTTGCTTTTTTTCAACGACGGTGAGAATCTTTTTCTTTTTCTTTTTGGTGGTATTAGGGGTGGAACCCAGAGGCTTTCTACCTCTGGGCTATACTCCCAGACCTTTTTTATATTTTATTTGGAAACAGGGTCTCACTAAGTTGCTGAGAGCCTCACCAAGTAGCTGAGGCTGGCTTCGAACCTGTGCGATCCTCCTGTCTCAGCCTCCCAAGTGCGGGGATTCCAAGCGCGGGGATTCCAAGCGCGTGCCACCACGCCCGGCTCATTGGGATCTTCTAAAGAGAGAATGAGATGAGACTCACACAGTGCCTGGAACAGTTTCTAGTATATAGTCAGCGCTGCTAAGGCTTTCCTTTCATTATTATTAGCAGAGGAACACTTCTTGTTCAGCGTTAACAGCATGTCAGAGAAGGCTTCCTCCCTCCTTCCCTCTTTTCCTTCCTTCCTTTCTTCCTCCTTGTGGGTCTGGGGATTGAACCCAGGGATGCTCTACCACCAAGTTAGACCCCAGCTGTGTACTTAAAAAATATTTTTTTTAATTTTGAGACAGGATGTTGCTAAGTTTCTGAGGCTGACCTCACATTTGCAGTCCTGCTTCAGCCTCCTGAGTTGCTGGGGATACAAGTGTGCATCACTGCACCCACTGGCAGGCTGGTTCCTAGACTACATCCCAGCTCTGTTCCTAGGAAGCTGCTCACAACTTGTCCTTTTCTTCTGTGGTAGGTCCCTTCCTGATACCTTGGAGGAGGAGGAGGTACTACTGTGTTGGACCTGGAGGATTTCTAGTGACATTTGTGGGCATTTTTTGTTCTTGCTCTGTCTCCTATGACCCTGGCTGCCCTGGAGGACTGCCTGCTGGGAAAAGGGAGGACTCCTGGGCGCCTGACTGCCCAGCTTCAGGTGAGTGCCTCTGTCTTTTGTAGCTTGAACCATGAGTAGGTTTTCTTGGTTTAGCACTGACAGCTTGTGTCCTACAGTGCTCTCTCCAGGTATCAAATCTTCAGCGGGTTCCCCTTGGAAAACGGGCCTGTTGTAACAGTGACAGTTTTTACAGGAGCATTCCAACCTGGTATTCTCATTCCTTACACCTCCATCCATACTCCTGCATTTCTTCTCCCAGCAGTTTTCAGAATTTTCATTCCTAGGTCCTGTCTGGTGCCTTGAAATTGTCACCATCCAGTTCTGTGTCCTCTGTCACCCTCACTCTTTTTCCTGCTGGAGTAATTTGCAGCAAATCCCAGGTTTAACATTTCTTCTTTTTTGTGGTACTGGGACTTGGATCCAGGGGCATTCTATCTCTGAACTATACCCTCAGACTTATTTTATTTTTGTGTGTGTGGTTCTGGGGATTGAACCCAGGGGCATTCTACCTCCGAGCTACACCTCCAGCCTGATTTTTTATTCTTTATTTTGAAACAGGGTCTCACTAAGTTTCACAATGCCTCACTAAGTAGCTGAGGCCAGCTGTGAACCTGGATCCTCCTGTCTTAGCCTCCCAAGTACTGGGATTATAAGTGTGCACCACCATGTCCAGCTTCTTTTATTTTTATTTATTTATTTATGATTATTATTTATTTTTTATTTTTATTTTTTGTGGTACTGGGGTTCCTTGAAGCCCTTATACCTTAAGGCTACACTCCCAGACCTATTTTTATACTTTTTATTTTGGAAACAGGGTCTCTTAAACCAGCGGCGGCTGACTTCAAACCCACGTAATCCTCCAGTCTCTGCCTCCCAAGTGCAGGGATTACAAGCATGCGCCACCCTGCTTGGCTTTATTTTTATTTTGAAACAAGGTCTCACTAGTTTGATGAAAGTCTCACTATTTGCTGAGGCTGTGCTCAAACCTATGATCATCCTGTCTCACCTTCCCATGTACTGGGATTACAGGAGAGCGTCAATGTATGTACGATTTTAATATGTGCAGTTTGTTATACCAGGCCATATTTAATTTTTCCCAATTATTTAAAAAATATCATTTAGCCGGGAGTGGTGGCGCATGCTTATAATTCCCCCCACCCCCGCTTGGGAGGCTGAGACAGAAGGATCTTGCTGGTTCGAAGCCAGCCTCAGCTACTTAGTGAGGCTCTCAGCAATTTAGTGAGACCCTTTTTCCAAATAAAATATAAAATAGGTCTGGGAGTATAGCCCGGAGGTAGAAAGCCTCTGGGTTCCACCACCAGTACCACCAAAAAAAAAAAAAAAATCTTTTGTAGCCGGGTGTGGTGGCGCATGCTTGTAATTCCCAAATTTAAACTGGGCGTGGTGGTGCAGGTTTGTAATCTCAGCATTCCGGAGGCTGAGACCGGGAGGATTGCAGTTCACAGACAGCCTCAGTTACTTAGTGAGGCCCTTCACAACTCAGTAAGACCCTGTTTCAAAATAAAGAATAAAAAAGTAGGGCAGGGGGTATAGCTTGGAGGTCAAATGCCTCTGGGTTCCATCTCTAGACCCACAAAAAAAAAAAAAAAAAGTAAGCCCCGCGCTTGGGAGGCAGAGACAGGAGGATCGCGGAGGTTCAAAGCCAGCCTCACTGGCTTAGGAGACCCTGTTTCCAAATAAAATATACAATAGGTCTGGGAATATAGCCCAGAGGTAGAAGGGTTCCATCCCCATTACCATAAAAAAATTTTAACAATAATATTATTTTGAATAATATTAAGAATAAAATTAACAAGAGGCAGGAAAAGAGAAGTATCTAGAATTCAGCCTGATAGATTACCCAGTCCCTATCTCCTATTTCTTCAGGTCTCTCTGACCCGTGTTAAGAGATGTCACTTTTACCTCATGACACACTCTGGGCCTCTGAGTTTCCCTGGTTTCCTTGTTCATTCCATTCTCACCCTCCATTTGATCAGCTGCTGCGTTCTTCCTCCTACGCACTCTACGTGACTGTCTCCTCCTCGTCTCCAGTCCTGCACCACTCCAGCCTCCTGCCTTTTCTTCTATGTTTTGTGATATTTCTTTCCTTCCATTAAAGCTAAACTCCTTAAAAGAATATTTGCAGTTTCCTTTACTTTCATTCCATTGTCTCTTAAACATTTGGCATAAAACTTTTTCAGTTCTACAACAAAGAATATCCTTGTCAAGGTCACTATTATTCTCCCTGTGACTAAATGCCACAGTCAGTTCTTAGCAACATTTTTCATTGTTGTTTCCTCTTTAAAATAACCTTCCCGTGCCGGGCATGGTGGCGCACGTTTGTAATCCCAGCATTTGGGAGGCTGAGACCTGGAGGATCGCGGTTCGCGGACAGCCTCAGCTACTTAGTGAGGCCCTCTGCAACTCAGTGAGACCCGGTTTCAAAATAAAAGGATAGCCGGGCGTGGTGGCACACGCTTGTAATCCCCGCGCTTGGGAGGCAGAGACAGGAGGATCGCGCAGGTTCGAAGCCAGCCGTGCGCTGGCTTAGGAGACCCTGTTTCCAAAATGAAAATGTAAAAATAGGTCTGGGAGTGTAGCCCCGAGGTAGAAGGGCTTCCAGGAACCCCAGTACCAAAAAATAAATAAATAAATAAATAAAATAAAAGGATAAAAAATAGGGCAGAGGGTGTAGCTTGGAGGTCAAATGCCCCTGGGTTCCATCCCCAGACCCGCAAAAAAATAAAAATAAATAAATAAATAAATAAATAAAATAAAATAACCTTCCCCCAGTTGATGTAGGTTTCCGGGTTATCGTCCAACCTTATAGGCTGTTCTGTTGTCTCTCGCTGGCTCCTACTCTCCTCCCAGGCCTCTCCCATTTTCAGTTCTTGGGTCTCTCGTCTTCCCCAGCTGCATCTCCTTGGTGGTAGGGTCTGCTCAGGAAGCTTTAGATGCCATCGCTCTGAGCTTCAGCCTAGGTCTCTGCCTCCAACTCCATATCCTAGTCTCTTACTGTCTGCTTTACATTTTCACTTAGCTATCTCATGAACATCTCTAACCTAATGTGTCCAATAACAAACGCTGATCCCTTTTCCAAACATGCTTCCTTTTAGTGGAGTATAGTAGTTCCCTCAGAGGGAGCAGAGCCCTGGCAGCTCCTGGTGGGTCACAGGGAAACTTGTTGAGTTGCTCAGGGTCAAAACCGTGGAGTCATCCTCAGTTCCTTTCTTGCCCTTATGTCCTGTCTACATTAAGCAAATCTGAGCTCTAACAATCTCCAAGCCTCCTTGCTGTTTCCACAAAGGACCAAGCCACCATTCCATCTGCATCATTGCCTTTGAGTGGGGTGTGTGTGTGTGTGTGTGTGTGTGTCTTAAGTACTGGAAATTGAACCAAGGAACATTCAAGTATTATCAAATCATGCCATGCATTTGCTCAAAATTCTATAGTGACTTCTCATCTTACGGGAGTCAAACCCTGTAATCTAATCTCTCCATTCATTCTCTTGGACTCTGTCCCCACCCCTCCATCCCAGTCCTCCCACATCAACCCTGGTGAACTGTCTGCTCCTTGACCTCTTGACCTCACCTGCCTGGCGTCTGCAGCAGGACCTTTGGCTGTTCTCTGATTGAGATGTTTCCTCCCTCACCCCCTGCAGATTCTACTCAGTCGTCCCAGAGGCCTCTCCTCATCAGCCTACGTGGTATTCCCAAGCCCCCTACTTCTGTCCCTACTTCTCTTCCTTTGTGCGCTCTTTCTCTTCAGGACTCTCATCATTTTCTGATTGTGTTTTACTCATTCATTTCATATGCTCCCCCCGTGTCAGCGATGGCAGGTGTTTTTGGTCTTTGTTCACTTCGGTAGCACCAGTTTTTGCCACAGCGCCACACCGCTAATAAATACAGTATGTAAATATATAACATACTTAACATAATATGATATAGTATAGTATAATATAATATATAGCTTTAAAATATTTTCTGAAGAGCCGAGCTTTTGGGCGCATGCTTGTAATCCCAGCATTTGGGAGGCTGAGACATGAGGATCGTGTTACAGGACAGCCTCAGCTACTTAGTGAGGCCCTTTGCAACTCAGTGAGGCCCTATTTCAAAATAAAGGATAAAAATAGGACTTGAGGTATAGCTTAGAGGTAGAAAGCCCCTGGGTTCCATCTCTAGGACCACACACACACAAAAAAAACTATTTACTGAACAAAGGAATAAAAAGGCTTGTGTATTCAGAGCTCCTTCTGTCAGCAGTGGAAACAAAGTCTCACTAAGTAGCTGAGACTGGCTTTGAACTTGTGCGATCCTCCTGTCTCAGTCTCCCAAACACTGGGATTATTACAAGCAGGCGCCACCATGCCTGGCTCTTTCTGTTCTTTAAGACCAGGTTTGAGGCCCTGTGTTAGGAATTTTTATCCCAGCGTGACCTTCATTTTGAAGTAGTGCTTAGGAAATACAAAATAATGAAAGTTTCAGAGGAGTTAGAACAGAGTTTTGTGGCCGAGAAGCTCCTCCGTGAGTGCTCAGCGTGCAGCAGGAAGTTCCCGTTGCCCACACGGGGCTTTAGCTGGTGGAGAGGAGGCCTCCCCCGCAGACGCCAAGGTTCCTGTGCTCGGCCACTTCTGTCCTGTGCTCAGCACACAGAGCAGGCTGAGGTCTGCGGGATCCGGGAACTGCTTGGCTGTGGTCTGGTCTTTGCGTGGTGGGACTGTGTGATCTTCAGCCACTCAGATCTACACTCCCAGATCTATTTTATATTTTTTTAAATTTGGAAACAGGGTCTCTTAAGCCAGCACAGCTGGCTCTGAACCAGTGCGATCCTCCTGTCTCCGCTTCCCAAGCGCGGGGATTACAAGCGTGCGCCACCACGCCCGGCACTATAGAGCTAATGTTCCCGAATTCAGGAATTCTTATTTTTTCATGTCTACCCCAACAGATCACCCTGGACTTTGAATGTGTGGGTTCACAAGTGCTGCTGGCAGGATAGAGATGGTCTAAGGGTCTCAGGATGCAGGGCAACAGTGGTGCAGTCAAGGCAGGATCTAGGGTCCCACTGCCTCCCCAGAGCAGCCTGCTCCCCCTCACCTGAGCAAGGCCAGTCCTCAGGTGAGCAGGGCTGTGTTTTGTGTTGCAGGCACACATGGCGTTCAGGGATGTGGCTTTGTATTTCTCCCGGGAGGAGTGGAGCCTGCTGAGCCCTGATCAGAGGACCCTATACAGGGAGGTGATGCTGGAGAACTACAGGAACCTGATCTTTCTGGGTAAGCATGTTTGTTTGTTGGGTTTTTTTTTTGTTTTTTTTTTTTGTTTTATTTTTGGTGGTACTGGGGATGGCACCCAGGGGCCTTCTACCTCCGAGCTATACTCCCAGACCTATTTTATATTTTTTATTTGGAAACAGGGTCTCTTAAACCAGCGGAGGCTGGCTTCGAACCTGCGTGATCCTCCTGTCTCAGCTCCCAAGTGCAGGGATTACAAGCATGCGCCACTATGCCCGTCTTGCGTGGTATCTCTTAAGACTTGAATTCCTACCACTGGGAAGTTGACGATATGTTTGATAAAACTTTCTTTCTGCCTTTTCTTTTTGTAGTTTTGGAGACAGAATCAGTAATAAAATAGAGCCCCACAGCCCTATTTTATTCTTTGACTTTGAAACAGGGCCTTGACAAGTTTCTGATGCTGGCTATGAACCTGGAATCCTCCTGTCTGAGGCTCCCAAGTACTGGGATTACAAGCCCGTGTAACACACCTGGCTAACAGTCTTTCTTTTTAACTTGGCTTTGGGTTGCACTCAAAAGCAAAGACATTTTGTTTTCTCTTTCTCCAAAGTAGGTCGCATTTTGAAAAGATGCATGCATGTGTGTGTGTGTGTGTGTGTGTGTGTGTGTGTATGTGTGTGTGTGTATGTGTGTTTTGGGTGATAATCTGCATTTGTAGACCTTTTCCTCTAGGCTGGGGGGTGTTCATCCACCTAGCTTGGAACAGAATCAGCGGGCTCTCTTTGCTTTCTTTTCCTGCGGGCAGGAATCCCATTTCCTAAACCAAAACTGATCACGCAGCTGGAGCAAGGGAAGGAGACATGGAGAGAAGGCAGAAAATGTCCAGCAGCCTCCTGTGCAGGTGAGTGGGAGGAAACCGGGCAGATGAGACTCAGGAATACAGGAGTGTTGGCTGCTGTGAGGGCTGGAGGGAGGCGGTGTTGATCCAGTGCTGGGAGGGAAGTTGTTCTCTCGACTCTGGGCCTTCAGGGATGAGGGTGGGAACAAGAAGTTGGGAGATGAGATGCTGGTCAGAGGATATAAATTTTCAGATAGGAGAAATAAATTTTAAAGCTCTATTGTATAATGTGGCTATAGCTAATAACAATGTTTTTTTTTTTTGTTTGTTTGTTTGTTTTGGTGGTTTTTTTTGCGGGTCTGGGGATAGAACCCAGGGGCATTCGACCTCCGAGCTACACCCCCTGCCCTATTTTTTTTTATTCTATATTTTGAAACCGGGTCTCACTAAGTTGCAGAGAGCCTCACTAAGTAGCTGAGGCTGTCTGCAAACTGCGATCCTCCAGGTCTCAGCCTCCCGAATGCTGGGATTACAAGCGTGCGCCACCATGCCCGGCACAATGTATTGTATTCATGAAAATCACTAAGAGAATAAATATTAGGTGTTGGAGTTCTATGAGGTAATATATAAGTTATGTTGATTTAACCTATTCAGAATGTTTGCACATTCCCAAACATGCACAATAAATATATGTAATTTTTTCTTATCAGATTATTATTATTATTATTTTTTTTTTTTTTTGCGGTACTGAGGATGGAACCCAGGGGCATTCTTCCACCGAGCTGCACTCCCAGCCCTATTTTTTTATTCCTTATTTTGAAACAGGGTTTCACTGAATTGCAAAGGGCCTCACTAAGTAGGAGCTGAGGCTGGCCGCAAACTGTGATCCTCCTGTTTCAGCCTCCCAAATGCTGGGATTGCAAGTGTGCGCCACCATGCCCTGCTTTACTTATCAGATTAAAAAATATATATTAATTCTCATGATTTTCTAATAGATATCCTGGAAATTGAGAAGCAACATAATCAGTGTTGATGTTAAAAATTGCCTGGAGGCAGGCATGGTATCACACGCTTGTAATCCTAACACTTGGGAGGCTGAGACAGGAGGATCACAGGTTTGCAGCCAGCCTTAGCTACTTAGTGAGGCCCCTCTGCAACTTAGTCAGACCCTGTGTAACTTTGACCCATGTGCCTGGGTTTAATTCTCAGGACCAAAAAAAAAAATTGCCTGAAAAATCAATTCTGGCACTGTTCACAAGTTATAAGATATTAGTTACATATATATGTCTACATTTTCCTCATCTTAAAATCTCTCGTGCAGTATTAGCTTGCTGATCTCTGTAATCAATATTGTTCTTTGACAAAGTGAACCAAGCTTTTTAGCACTAAGTATTATGCTAATGTGATTCATGCTTGTTATCCCAGTACTCAGGAAGCTGAGATGGGAGGATTGCATGTTTGAAACCATCCTTAGCAACGTACTAAGACTCTCAGCAACCTAGTGAGATCCTTTCTCTCTAAACAAATTTTAACAAAATGGCTGACAGTGTGACTTGGAGGTAGAATATACTGGGGTTCAATCCCTGGTACTGAAAAAAATATACATATATATATATATATACATATATATATATATGTGTGTGTGTGTACATATATATATGTGTGTGTGTGTGTATATATATATATATATATAGTGTGTGTGTGTTACTGGTGGTGGAAGAACCCAGGGGCTTTTCTACCTCTGTGCTATCCTCCCAGACCTATTTTATACTTTATTTGCAAACAGGGTCTCACTAAGTAGCTGAGAGCCTCGCGCAGGTTCGAAGCCAGTCGTGCGCTGGCTTAGGAGACCCTGTTTCCAAAATGAAAATGTAAAAATAGGTCTGGGAGTGTAGCCCCGAGGTAGAAGGGCTTCCAGGAACCCCAGTACCACCAAAAAAAAAAAAAAAAGAATACTTATAATTATGTTAGTCATAGTTCAGTTAGTTTTAAAAATATCATTCTGTATAGAATGGAATAATTCTTGGCTTAGATGCATACACAGTTCTAATAAGTTGGATTATTTATCAGTCAAGAAAAAGAGTGTTAGCTGGGCATGGTGGTGCACACTTGTAATCCCAGTGCTTGGGAGGCTGAGACAGGAGGATCGCACATGTTCAAATCCAGCCTCAGCTACTTAGGCTCTCAGCAACTTAGTGAGACCCTGTTTCCAAAAAAAAAATAGGTCTGGGAGTATAGCCCAGAGGTAGAAAAGCCCCTGGGTTCCACCCTCAGTACTACAGAAAAAAAAGAAAGAAAGAAAAGGAATGTTCAGGTAAATACAGTTAAGATTATAGTAGTTTCTCAAATTACTTTGTCATTGTTTGCTTTTAGTTCACTAGAGCCAGGTGTGATGAAACAATACATTCAGTAGTAATATTGCCTACACAAGAGGTGCTGTGTAGAAAAGCTGGCTTTTTTGGGGGGTATGAGTGTAGGTATAGTGCTGGGGACCAAATACAGCCTCCTGTTTACCAGCCAAGCTCTCTACCACTAAGTTGGATCTGTAGCCCGAAAATGTTTTTTTTATATTGGTTTCTAGAAAATGTTACATAAATTGTGGAAATTAGCAGGGTTTAGAGACGCTGGGGGCCCTAAGAGGGAACTGTTCGAGTCAGTGGGGACCTAGGCGGCGTCTGTGTTGTCCACTGCTGAGGCCTGCTGTCGTGTGGGAACTCTGGCTCAGAGTCATCCTCTGACACCTGCTTGTCCCTGGGTGGACAGACTCCAGTTTGTGTCTCACACACTTTTTTTTGTTGTTTGTTTTTGTGATACTAGAAATTGAACACAGGGGTATTCTTCCTTGGAGCTACACCCCCAGCTCGAATTTATGTTTTATTTTGTTGTTGTTGTTGTTGTTTTTTGTGGTGCTGGGGGTGGAGGCCAGAGGCTTTCTACCTCCGGACTATACTCCCAGACCTTTTTTATATTTTATTTGGAAACGGGGGTCTCACTAAGTTGCTGAGAGCCTCACTAAGTAGCTGAGGCTGGCTTCGAACCTGTGCGATCCTCCTGTCTCAGCCTCCCAAGCACGGGGATTAGAAGCGTGTGCCAATACGCCCAGCTTTATGTTTTGTTTTATTTTATTTATTTATTTATTTATTTTTGTGGTACTGGGGGTGGAACCCAGAGGCTTTCTACCTTTGGGCTATACTCCCAGCCCTATTTTATATTTTATTTGAAAACAGGGTCTCACTAAGTTGCTGAGAGCCTCACTCAGTAGCTGAGGCTGGCTTTGAACCTGCGCGATCCTCCTGTCTCAGCCTCCCAAGCGCGGGGATTACAAGCATGCGCCACCACGCCCGGCTTTTATGTTTTATTTTGAAACAAGGTCTTAAGCCGGGCATAGTGATGCACACTTGTAATCCCAGCATTCGGGAAGCTGAGACCGGAGGATTGTGGTTCGGTGACAGCCTCAGCTACTCCTCCTTCTGATATTTTATTCTTTATTTTGAAACAGGATCCCATTAAGTTTCAGAGGGCCTCACTAAGTAGCTGAAGCTGTTCGTGAATCTGCATCCTCCTGTCTTAGCCTCCCAAGTATACTACGAGCGTACATGTCCAACAGTGGGCATCCTACTTCTGAGCTATACCCCCAGTCCTATTTTATTTTTTATTTTGAAACATGGTCTCACTAAGTTGCAGATGGTCTCACTGTGTTGCTAAGGCTGGTCTTGAACCTGCAATCTTCCTGTCTTAGTGTCTCAAATACTGGTATTACAGGCGTGCACCACAGCATCCAGCTTTAAACCACTGTCTTACACAGCTATCTACACTAGGGCCTCTGCCTAAAGTGAATGACTGTGACCTTCACTTGTCCCTTTTTTTTTTTCAAAGGGAAAGGGGCAGACACTTGCACATGCTTAGATAGCACTCAGTAAAAAAACAAGCAAATACGCCTGGCATGGTGGCACACGCTTGTCATCCCAGTACTTGGGAGACTGAGAGGAAGATCGCAGGTTTACAACCAGCCTCAGCTACTTATTGAGGCCCCCTGCAACTTAGTGAGACCTTGTTTTAAAATAATGAGAAAATATAGGGCTGAAATTGTAGTTTACAGGTGGAATGCCCCTGGGCCCCATCCCTGGTATCACACACACACACACACACACACACACAAAATCAAAACCAAGCAAACAAAAAACTTGTGGGCGTGATATCTATGTGCGTGGTAATTGTAGTGATAATCAAGTAGAATGTAGCATATTGTCCCTATTTATACCCCAAAGTGCCTTTGATGCTTTTACTGCCCGATATCTGTAGTGAGTTTTTGGATTATAATAGAAGTGAGCTGTACTGATGGCCTGGGAAGTTGCCATATAAAGTAAGTCTTGGTCGGTAACATTTACTTTTAAGGATTTTGAAGAATGGGGTCAAGTATTACCATAGGATGAGGCTCCATTTTGATTTGGATCTTTCTTTCTGCAGCCAGAACTGTAACCTGTTTCTCTCTGCCCTCCAGATTTTTCCAGCCAGAAATCCCCAGGGCAACATGTGGTGTGTGATCACCATCCCTGGCTCATCACAAATTTATGTGCAGAAAGTCCTTTCCAGCTTGGGGACCCAAGTGTGGGGGACCAGAAGCAGCAGCAGGAAGCCTCGGATGGAAGATGCTGGAGTGACAGAGTAGAAGGTCAAGAGAGGGAAGGTTCCAAGCCTACCTTTGGCATAACTGAGGAAAGGACTTTGGAATCATTTCCCAAGCTGCCCCCAAAGCCAGCAGTCTGCTCCCAGCATGGCATCAGAGCAGTGGGGATGGAGGTGAGCTCAGGTGAGGTGGGGAGCCCAAAGGATGCTGACAGGTTGCTAAAGAGGAAAGAAGTCTTAGGTGAGTGTGGACTGGGCTTCAGCAAGATGAGCAGCCTGCTCAGTCACCAGGGGACACGCTCGAGGGAGAAGCCTTACGTCTGTGGTGTGTGTGAAAAGGGCTTCAGTCTAAAGAACAATCTGGCCAGGCACCAGAAAACACACTCGGGAGAGAAGGCATACGTGTGTCTCGAATGTGGCAAAGGCTTCAGCTGGAAATATGAACTCATTATCCACCAGAGGACGCACTCGGGAGAGAAGCCATACGTGTGCTTTGAGTGCGGCAAAGGCTTCGGCCAGAAGTCCACCCTCACCACACATCAGAGGACACACTTGAGCAAGAAGCCGTTTGTGTGCCACGAGTGTGGGAAAGGCTTCAGCCAGAAGGCCACCCTCACCAGCCACCAGAGGACACATTCAGGAGAGAAGCCGTATGTGTGCTGCGAGTGCGGCAAAGGCTTCAGCCAGAAGTCCTACCTCACCATCCACCAGAGAACACACTCAGGTGAGAAGCCGTATGTGTGTTGTGAGTGTGGGAAAGGCTTCAGCCAGAAGTCCAGGCTTATCATCCACCAGAGGATGCATTCTGGGGAGAAGCCATACATGTGCCACAAGTGCTGCAAAAGCTTCAGCCGGAAGTCCAAGCTCATCATCCACCAGAGGACGCACACGGGAGAGAAGCTGTATGTGTGTTGTGAGTGTGGCAAAGGCTTCAGCCAGAAGTCCAACCTCACCAGCCACCAGAAGACACACTCTGGAGAGAAGCCATACGTATGCTCCAAGTGTGGGAAAGGCTTCAGCCAGAAGTCCAACCTCACCATCCACCAGAAGACGCACACCGGAGAGAAGCCATATGTGTGTCATGAGTGTGGGCAAGGCTTCAGCCAGAAGTCCAATCTCACTATCCATCAGAGCAGGCATTCGGGAGAGAAGCCCTATGTGTGCTGCGAGTGCGGCAAAGGCTTCAGCCTGAAGTCCACCCTCACCAGCCACCAGAGTACCCACACGGGAGAGAAGCCGTATGTGTGCAGCAAGTGTGGGAAAAGCTTCAGCCGAAAGTCCTACCTGACCATCCACCTGAGAACACACTCGGGAGAGAAGCCATATGTGTGCCCCCAGTGCAAGCGAGGTTTTAGCCTGAAGTCTACCCTCATGATCCACCAGAGGATACACTCAGGAGAGAAGCCGTACGTGTGCTTCGAGTGCGGTAAAGGCTTCAGGCGGAAGTCCACCCTCACCATCCACCAGAGGACACACACAGGAGAAAAGCCACATGTGTGCCGCCAATGTGGGAAAGGCTTCAGCCTTAAGTCCACTCTCACCAATCACCAGAGGACCCACTCCAGTGAGAAGCCATATGTGTGCCATGAGTGTGGGCGAGGTTTCAGCTTGAAGTCCTACCTCACCATCCACCAGAGGATACACTCAGGGGAAAAGCCTTACGTGTGCCAGGAGTGTGGGAAAGGCTTCAGCCAGAAGTCAGCCATCATTAAGCACCAGAGGACACATGTAGAAGAGAATACAATCGTGTGCAGTGACTGTGGCCTGGACCTCAACAACAGGACAGACCTCATCTCCAACCAGCGGGTGCACTGGGGGAGAAGCCATAAGTGTGCTGCAAGTGTGGCAAAGGCTTCAGCCAGAAGTCCTCCCTCGTCAGTCACCAGTTGACACACTAGGGTGAGACGCTGTACGCATCACAGTGTCTGGTGTTAGTCTGAAAGGCAACTTCAGCTGGCACCAGAACATTCACTTAGAGGAGAAGTGAATCATGTGCCAGGACTGTGGGCGAGGCTTCAGCCAGCAGTCATATCTCACCAAACACTAGAGGTCAAACTCAGGTTGGAAAAGCCAAACTTGTGCCAGTAGTGTGGGCTGAGTCAGGGCTCATCAGGCACAGGAGGAATCACTCTGGGAGAAGCTGTATACATGCTGGCACAAGGACTGGGCTTCAGAAAGTCAGCCTTAATCACACATAGGTGTGCATGAAAGAGAATCCTTGTGTGTACAGAGTGTGGCCAAGGCTTCATCCACAAGTCACACTTGGCCTTTCTTCAGAAGGTACACTGCTCAGAGAAGTCTTGTGTGTACAAGAGCTGTGAGCAAGGCTTTGGTCAGAAGCGACACCTTAGCAGACATAAGAAGATGAAGTAGGTCCACCTCAAACCACCTCTTCAACTGCACTCGGGAGGTATTCAGAGAAGTCTCTGGCTCCCTGTATTCACTTTGAAAATGAAGGTGGTAGAGAGGACTAATAGTAAACAATTTTTTTTTTTTTTTTTTTTTTTTTTTGTCGTAATGGGGTTCCTGGAAGCCCTTCTAGCTCCGGCCTGCACTCCCAGACCTATTTTTACATTTTTATTTGGAAACAGGGTCTCCTAAGCCAGCCTGGCTGGCTTCGAACCTGCGCGATCCTCCTGTCTCTGCCTCCCTAGCGCACGGATTACAAGTGTGCGCCACCACGCCTGGCATAGTAAACCATTTTAAACTTCATTAAAATGAAATAGAAAAATGCATTCCATTATCCGTGAAAGGATACTGACTTATTTTACTTTCTCTTCAGTAATTCTCCATGTTTTGTGGCTTTTTATTTTAATATACTTCCCCCCCCCTTTCTTTTTTTTTTTTTTTTTTTTTTGGGTGGCACAGGTGGTGGAACCCAGAGGCTTTCTACCTCCGGGCTTTACTCCCAGACCTATTTTATATTTTTTTAGAAACAGGGTCTCACTAAGTTGCTGAGAGCCTCACAAAGTAGCTGAGGCTGGCTTCGAACTTGTGCGATCCTCCTGTCTCAGCCTCCCAAGCAGCAGGGATTACAAGCGTGCGCCACCACGCCCGGCTAATATACTTTGCCCCTTTACAAATCTGGAACATTGGCATGTACCTCATTCACATGTTTATAAGAAACAATAAAGATATCTTGAAATCTTAGTTCCACTATTATGCAAGAATTCAATCCTTTGGAAGACATAAGGTTTGAGTCATTCTTAGGTTGGAAAACCTGGTCTTTTGTATGGGTATGAGTCTTTGATCTGCAATGAGAGATTTCAGGTGAGAAGAAGGAATCTCCTGGGAGTGGCTTCCTCACGTTTTACCTGGAGCCGCCCTCCTTCTTGGCTTCTGGAAAATTCTCTTTACATGCATTAACAGAACAATTCAGGGAGTTCACAAGTCAAAGTCACACATTCCTGTCAATGGCTTATTCGAAGCTGATTTGTTAGCCAAATGAAAAACTGATGATAGGAGTACTGACGAGTTCACCATGAGAATTTAAGTTTTGTCTTTACCAACACGAAGCCACTTACAAGACAAGAAGCAGAATAGTGTGCATTCAGCATGTGGCTCTTTGTGCTAAAACTGGAGAAGGTATGTGTCTGCTACCTATATGTTTTACATATACTCTGCATGCAGGTACACAAAATCTATATAGGTGCTATCTAGTCCTTTACTACTACTGGGAAGACACTGCTGACAGTGCTGCAATTGGTGTCCCTGGAGGGGGGAAGCTGTAGAAAGGGACAAGGGTGGGAGGGAGACGTCACTACATAGTACTTTACAATTTTGAGCTTTTAAACATGTGCAATTAATACACATCATAAAATAAATTAAGCCATCTATACCTCCACGTACACATCATTTCAAAATATTTTCAGAAAATCAGCAAGCCGAGCATGGTGGCACATGCTTGTAATCCCTAATCCCAGCATTTGGGAAGCTGAGACAGGAGGATCTTAGTTCATGGAAAGCCTCAGCTACTCCTTTGTGAGGCCCTTTGCAATTCAGTGAGACTTGTTTCAAAATAAAGAATAAATGTGTATTCATTTCGAGTCACCCCTCTGTGCCAGTCTGGTATGGAGCTGTATTCCTATTTTCTGTATTTCTATCTTTCTAATAAACTTCTTTAAATCTTCAAGAAAAAATGAAGAATAAAAAAAATAGGGTTGGGAATATAGCTCAGAAGTAGAATTCCCCTGGGTTCCATCACTAGGACTGCCAAAAAAAAAAGAAAAGAAAAGAAAAGATAAAAGAAAATCGGCAAAAACTAAAAACTTGGAGGATGATTTTCCTCATGTGTGTGTGTGTGTTACTGGGGATGGAGCCCAGGGGCATTCTACCTGTGAGCTACACCCCCAGCCCTATTTTTTATTCTACATTTTGAAACGGGGTCTCGGTCTCACTGAGTTGCAAATGGCCTAAGTAGCTGAGGCTGTCCGTGAACTGTGATCATCCTATCTCAACCTCCCAAATGCTGGGATTATAAGTGTGGGCCACCACACCCGGGTGTGAAAGGAAATTTCTATGGGTGCCTGTTTTAAATGTGGCAAGGAAGTCTGATGGGCAAATGACTGCCCCAGCCCACAGCCTTCCACTCCCTCTGCCAAGCCATATCCTCTTTGCAGGAAAAAGGGATGCTGAAAATCAAACTGGTACAGAGACAATTGCTTAACAGGACAGAGGATAGGTACAGCTCCATACCAGACTGACATTGAGGGGTACTCGAATGAATGCACCCTCAACAGGACAGTTGTTTTTGTGTGTGTGTGTGTGTGTGGTACTGGGGTTCCTGGAAGCCCTTCTTCCTCCGGGCTACACTCCCAGACTATTTTAGTTTTTTTTTAATTATTTTTTTTTTAATTTTTTTAAAATTTTTTATTGGTGCACTGTATTCATACATCATAGTGGGATACAAAAAAAACTTTTGTAGACATACATGCACACATCGCCCAGTCATTTTTTTTAATTTAGAAACAGGGTCTCCTAAGCCGGGCGTGGTGGCACACACTTGTAATCCCAGCATTCGGGAGGCTGAGACTGGAGGATTGCGGTTCGCGGACAGCCTCAGCTACTTAGGCCCTTTGCAACTCAGTGAGACCCAGTTTCAAAAGAATAAAAAGTAGGGCAGGGGGTGTAGCTCGGAGGTTGAATGCCCCTGGGTTCCATCCCCAGACCCGCAAAAAAAAAAAAAAAAATAGAATCAGGGTCTCCTAAGCCAGCGTGTGTGGCTGGCTGGCTTCAAACCTGCGCAACCCTCCTGGCGCGATCCTCCTGTCTCCGCCTTCCAAGCGCGGGGATTACAAGCATGCGCCACCACACCGGCAACAGGACAGTTTAAAACCCTCAAATTCCCAAACTACTCAGATCTGTCAGATCTCCATGACCTTCCCATGGAGAACTGATGGGACCTGGGCTCTAAGGCCTCAGCCTTCATCATCTTCCATCGCGATCCCTGAGCATCTATGACCCGATCAGGTAAGCCAGTCTCCTTTCTATCGCATATGGGGGATACTTATTCTCTCTTACCCAAGTTTGGTGGATCCATTTTTCTTTCCCTGTTGTGAAAGTACAGGGACACTTGTCCACACCCAAGGAACACTCTCTCCCCCCTTTTTTTTTTGCGGGTCTGGGGGGTCTAGGGATGGAACCCAGAGGCATTTGACCTCCGAGCTACACCCCCTGCCAATTTTTTATTCTTTATTTTGAAACTGGGTCTCTGAGTTGCAGAGGGCCTCACTAAGTAGCTGAGGCTGTCCGCGAGCCACAATCCTCCAGGTCTCAGCCTCCCGAATGCTGGGATTACAAGCGTGCGCCACCACGCCCGGCTTTCTCCCCTTTTCTCTAGCCACTTAAGTACTTTATTCTCCCATATGTTTGTAGTCATCTCTGGTTTCACATCCAGCCAGTGCTTACATTAAAGCACTTTCCTGGATGCCGTATACTGAGTGTCCCACTTGTCTCGCCAGTCCAAATTTCCCCTCGTCAATGGTTTCATATTGATTCCTCCAATTTCTACCTAACTTTGGCCAGCCACAAAGAGGAACACCAGCCCTCCCTCCATATACTCTCTTCAAATCTGCTTCCAGGCCCTCACTGGAGCCACCATATCAGACCAGCAGTCCCTCTTAGAAAATAAAAAACCTACTCCAGATGCCCTGAAAGAAGCCTTTAAAGGCTCTTTGCATTCAAATTCTCTCTCAAGAGCCGGGCGTGGTGGCGCATGCCTGTAATCCTTGCGCTTGGGAGGCTGAGACGGGAGGATCGCGCAGGTTCGAAGCCAGCCTCAGCTACTTAGTGAGGCTTTCAGCAACTTAGTGAGACCCTGTTTCCAAATAAAATATAAAAATGGTCTGGGAGTATAGCCCAGAGGTAGAAAGCCTCTGGGTTCCACCCCCAGTACCACAAAACAAACAAACAAATTCTCTCTCAATACCCTGAGACTTTTCCCCCCCTGGCTAACACTTCAGCTTACTACTATCTCCTGAAAATTTGTCAGGGATCTGTACCCTAACTCATCTAGTTGTAGCCCTGTTCACCGAGAACCAGACTGTCCCTATTCCTTGTTTGCTTTCTTCCCCTCTTCTCCCTACTCCAGTTGAGTGTTACACCTCATTCCCTTCCTTGCTGGCATAGGCATCACCACTGCACTAGGAGGACAAACAGATGTAAACCAGGTCTTAAGGCTAAAATCTCTGAATTAAAGACAAAAATCTTATTGGTCAGTTCACATATAAAAACTTATATACCTTTAACCTTTAACTTTTGATTTCTGAAATCTTTTAGCACATTTAGATGACTCTAGTTTTTAGATATAGACATAATTTGTTTACTTATATTTACCCACTAATTTATTCTTTTAATACCCAGCCAGTGGATTAAATCATCAATTTTAACAAAACAAATCTTTAGAATGACATTTCAATTTAAACATCTATTACCAGGAAGACAATATGATGGTAGTTGTTTTAACCTGAAGAAACCAAAGTATCTTAATCTTTTAATGACAATTTTGAAGTTAACAAATTTAAACTGTTAGCAATTTAAGCCACATGAACTGAACTGTTTTACTCACTTAACAAACATTTAACAAAATTTTTCTTTAAGAACAAAAACTGCTGGAGACTGAGCCTCCAGGATCGAACCAGTATCAAGAAAAAGCCTTCAGATGTAGGCCAAACAAAAATCTTTTTCTGTGTCTCTGAGCCATCAGGCTAGAGTTAGATCATTGCTTTAAACATTGACCTTGGTCAGACAAGGCTGATCCTTAGTCTAGTTAACACCAAGTGTTAAAACACAAACCCCTGCACTTAGAAAATCTATCATATAAATTGTTATAACAGTTTAGGCTAAAGATAAAAACAAGCTGTATTAGTCCAATATTAATTATCAATTACACAAAGGAATTTTAAAATCTCTATATCTTGTAGGACCATATCTTTGCATTTGAAATTTCTATTAAAGTCAAACATAAACAATTTTTAGCACTTTTGAGTAGCCTCTAGAATTACCTTCCTCTCACTAGTTGAAAGTCTGATCCATTATTAATCTCACATCCCTCCAGGAAAGATCAAAGGTCTAAGTAAGTTCCTGAAACTTTCCAATATATTTATCTGGATCACCTGAAAATTCTCCTAGATCTGCCTTAATCTGTCTCATATCTTGAAGGGAAAAAGGGGACCTGTACCCAAATAGTTCCTCCAAGTTTATCCCCAGCAGGTACAGCTTGGAGGGGGTAAAGGATGCCTGTGCGCGCCCTGAGCATCCAATACGACGGGGTATAGGCCTTCTCTGATCTAGAGTCCCAGAGTAAGGTGCTGAAGGAACACTGGGTATATTTTTCTCTTTTTCTGGGGTGCTACTGGCGTTTGAATTATTCCAACCAGTGTATTTACACGCTGCTAATCTTCCCTTAAAGCCAGGAATAGTTGTACCTGAGGCAGTTCAGCCCATTTAGCCTTTCGCCTGCAAAAGGCATCTAAGATGGTATCACAATTTGCATTTTCCTTGAGGGGGGGGCAGCTTCTACCATCTCCCACCTGACAGAGGCCAGGCACGACTGGAGAAGAAGGCCAAACGCTTCTTCCTCAATGTCTGGGAATAAGGATCCCCAGTTGTTCCGTACGCAATCTACTGGGGGTGCTGGTGAGCTTTGGAGATGGGCAATTTCCCATCGGAAAGACGGGAAAAATAATGGCGTCCCATAGTTTCTCCCACTATCGCAACCTTCCCAGAGCGTCCTCTGGGCTCGCATATCGTTTCATGCATGGCCATAAACGATGATGCTTTAGCCTACCGGGTTCTATCCATGCTCTACCGGCGTGGCTGGAACTGGCATCCGTCGCCACCATTAGACGCCCGGGTCTAATGGCCAAATGTCAGCAAGCTGTGCCCAGCACCCTGACAACTGTCGGCACATGCCGCTGTGCATGTACCCCTAGTGCCTGCCTGTGGGCCCTAAATTCTCAAGAGAAGTCTAGCTGAATAAGACTGGTTCCACCCTAGCTGAATAAACCTGGAACCTTTGTTAGATGAGGAGAGGGCTCTGGAGGGAATCCTGGCGAGAATCTGCTACATTTCACGTCCCCAGCTTCAAACTTTGTTCCTTCTAAAATAAGCCCGATGTTAAAGCACATTTTAAGTTACCGGATCTTTCCCTTTGTCTATTTCTTTGGAGAGGGATTTCTGATATTATCTGTGAGCTACATTTTCTTCCAAAAGTACAAGGCATCTTCACTAGGATCGAGTAAAGGCACAACTAGGTAATCTCTGCTCAGATGGAATATTACTGAAATTTTGAGCAGTTACAGAAAACATCCTACAGAAAAACACTAGGAAACCAGGAGATTCACGCAATTACTCACCCCTCCATAGATGATATCTCATAGATGATATCTCGGTGGAAAATGATATCTCGGTGGGACCTCCAAAATGAAACGGGGGTTTCTTGCGAGAAAACCCCGGCGAGTTCTTGTCTACGGAGAGCGAAGAATGACACCCGCAGACCTCAGGAAGGGGAGTAAAAGGTTTATTGGAAGCAGCAGGGAATGGGGCAAGGGTGGCTGAACACCCCCAAAGGGTCTGGAACTCTGGGTCCAGCAGCTGCCTTCAGGACAATACTCGAGAGTAGCCCAAGCCAATTGCCTTCAGGTACAGGCTTCTTTCTTCCGGAGTCCGCACGATCTGCCAGAAGGGAATAGAGAAAAGTGGCCGAACACCCCATAGGGGCTGTCGGAACTCCGGGGTCCAGTAGCTGCCTTCAGGGTCACTACCCGAGTGTCGCCCGAGCCAAGTGCCCATCAGTTGCAAACTACTTTCTCCCAGAGTCCACGCGATCTGCCAGAAAAGAGGTACAGGTCACCCCTAGGGGCCTGGTCAGCCATGATGTCCAGCAGAGGCCTTCAGGTCACTACTCGAGAGTCGCCCGAGCCACGTGTCCTCAGATGCACTCTGCCTTCTCTCAGGGCCAACACGACCTGCAAGAGAGAGAGAACAGCTCCCCAAAAGGGGAGGGGGTCCCGAGCGGGAAAGTCCCCACTTTTGCCATCTGACTGGCTGATGCCTGACCGCTTGCAAGTCCTGCAAGTCCGTTTGTGGTTGTGGTGACTCCAAGGAGAATTTGCATAGGGCATTTGCAAGTTCTTTGAAGGGTCTCCTTTCAGGAATGCCAGACTTGCTTGGTGGGTTTGTTGATTAGGAAACTCAGGATGGCCTTGTGAAGCTTTGACCTTCTTATCTCTGAACCTTTAGAGTTTCAGGTATCTGTTGTCTCTCAGGAAACTCAGGATGGCTTTGTGAAGCTCTGGTCTTCTTATCTCTGAGCCTTTGGAGTTTCAGGCATTTGTTGCCCCTCAGGGAACTCAGGAAATTAACTTTTTTCTACCAAGGCCTTTTCCCTATCTGCCTATTTCCTTTCTACCTCCTCAGCGGGGCTGGAAAGATGGCCGCGAGCTCTCAGCAGAGCTCGGGGCTGGAAAGATGGCCGCGGACTCTCAGCAGAGCCCGGGGCGGGAAGAAGGCCGCCGGCTCTCCTGGAGAGCGCGGGGCTGGGGAAGAAGGCTTACGGTCAGGGCAGGCACGGGGCGGCAGCAGCGGCAGTGGTGGGAGCAGCGGAGCGCTGGTGTGGGACCTCACAGTCGAGCTGCTGGCGGGTTGGAGAGTCCGGGGCTCAAAAAGAGAGTAAAAAAAAATAAAATAAAAAGAGAAAACAGAAAAAAAAAAAAAAAGGAAAAAAATGGGGAGGGACCCAAGAGTTCTCCCGGTTCGGCACCAAATGATAAGTAAAATAAAAAATTATTGCGAGTAAAATAAAAAATAATGTGCGTACGGCGGAGTGTGAAAAACACGAGAGAGGTCCGGTACACATGGCATGTAAAGTTTTAATGGCACGGCTCTCCCGGGGATCAGGGCGAGGCACCGTGGGGCCCGTGCGCCTGTCCGAAGCTTGAGGACTCGGGCTCTCCTTTTCAAGGTATGCATCTCCGGAGATAGGGGTTTACTCGTGGGAACGCCCAACTCTCGCGGGGGTTTCAGCCCCTCCTTTGCCCTGCAGAGGTCATGTGACACAAAGTCACATGAGTGCAGGACCCAACTTATCAATAAGATATGTCCATGGTTTGTTATTGATGGCCCTGAAATTCATTATAAAAAATGGCAAAAGGTTGGCCAAGAATTAAATGAAAAATTACGTACAGAAGGCCCAGAGGCCATCCCTACCTCGATCTTTTCTTTTTTTTTTTTTTTTTTTTTTTTGGTGGCACTGGGGTTCCTGGAAGCCCTTCTACCTCCGGGCTACACTCCCAGACCTATTTTTGCATTTTTATTTGGAAACAGGGTCTCCTAAGCCAGCGCGCGGGGCTAGCTTTGAACCTGTGCGATCCTCCTGTCTCTGCCTCCCAAGCGCGGGGATTACAAGCGTGCGCCACCACGCCCGGCTCGATCTTTTCTTATTGGGGAATTATTCGTGATGTTATTAATGATCCCGATAAGCAACAACTATTATCTGTAGCAGAATACTGTTTGCGACCCAATTCCAGTCAGGAATTTATACAATCCCCACCTCCTTCTAGACCCCCTTCGGTTATTATTAATATCCCAGATACAAAATCCGTTTCTGCCCCTAAAAAAGCCCTTTATCCCACCCTGCCGCCACCATCACCACCGTCACCACTGCGCCTAGTGCCCCCTTAATAAATCCTGTTTTTAAACGGCTGTCCTTAGAAGAGCCTCTAGATCCCGGAGATGTGGCTACTCTGGAGGATCGAGCAGCTCATTATAATGACTCTCCATATAAAGTTCAAACCTTTCCATCTATATCTCAGCCTCCCACTCATTTATCATCTCAGACCATGCTAAATCTTCCCCCCTCACTTACGCAGCCTTTGCTTGCTGCCAAAAATCAATTGGAGGCCCAAATAAAACAACTCCAAGATGTGATCTCCTTACAAAAAGAATTAAATCAACTTAACATAGACCTTAAGACATTACAGAAAACACTAATACCAACTCCCACAAAAAAGACCCCCCATTTGTCTTTAAAATCTAAAACCCTGGCATTCCCCGTTATCAGCCGATCTCAAATACTCCCCGCCCTTCATTCGGCAACAGATCCGGACCATAATGAACAAAGAAGACACCGAAAACCCTGCCCAAGACCCTATTCCGAATAATCCGGATATTGAGGCTCCTACCCTTGCCTCCACATACTATAAAAGACTTAAATTTAAAGACATTAAAGAGCTCCACTCAGCGGTTAAAAATTATGGCCCTACTGCCCCTTTTACAATAGCTATTCTTGAGGGACTTTCTAGAGGAGGATATTTAACTCCAAGCGAATGGACTCAGGTCATACAATCTGTCCTCTCC
The DNA here is from genome assembly GCF_963383645.1 of Muscardinus avellanarius. NCBI lineage: Eukaryota > Metazoa > Chordata > Mammalia > Rodentia > Gliridae > Muscardinus > Muscardinus avellanarius. Next base: position 5,490,387 of record NC_137802.1, on the reverse strand, counting down.
AGAGGCACCTTTCTCAGCTGGAAAGCTGAATTTTTTGATAGATGCCAAACCATAGCCGCTCGCAATTTACATAACTCTCGGGGTGCTGCCCACAACTGGACAGCTGACAAACTTACAGGTACCGGAAAATATGCTGCCGAAACTAGACAGCGAACTCTCCCATTAGGTATTCTGGCCCAAACAGCTGAGGCAGCCCTAGGAGCTTGGAGGGCGATCCCTTCCAAAGGATCAATTACCGCTCCATTAACTAAAATTTCCCAAGGCCCTAATGAGCCCTTCGCTGATTTCGTTGCTAGACTCCAGGAATCGGCAGAAAGAATCTTTGGACCAGAAGACGGAGATAATAAATTAGTTAAACAATTGGCTTTTGAAAATGCCAACTCTGCCTGTAGAGCTGTCCTCCGTGGCCATGCAAAAGGCTGTACGCTTAATGATATGATTCGCAGATGTAATGATACTGATTCCTTTACTCATCAAGTCTCTAAGGCAGTAAGTTTAGCCATAGGAGCAGTGGTCCAATCTAATCAACCCAGAGGAGAAACTCGCCTCTGCTTCCACTGCAAACAATATGGCCATTTTGCAAAACAATGCCCGCAACTACTCTCTTCCCAAACTCCTATAGCAAAGCCTTCATTACCCACTACCCTCTGCCTCAGTTGTAAGAGAGGAAAACATTGGGCCAATACATGCAGATCCCAAACTGATATTATGGGAAATCCCCTGCCTCCCCTTTTGGGAAAGGGGGTGAGGGGCCAGCCCCGGGCCCCAATAACCTTTCAGCCGGCCTCGGGGAACAGCCAGCCAAACACGCCTACAAACCAATCCGAGCCACTCCCGGCAGCGCAGGCATGGACTTGTGTGCCACTGCCAACACAATATTAACCCCAGAGGAAGGGATCCAAATTCTAGCTACTGGAATTTTTGGCCCGCCTCCGCCAAACACCTTCTTTTTAATAATAGGACGAGCCTCCACTACCCTTTCAGGCCTAATTATCCACCCCTCTTTAATAGATAATGATTATTTAGGAGAAATAAAAATCCTTGCCAGCTCTTCTAAGGGACCCATTACAATTAGCAAGGGACAACGCCTAGCTCAAGCACTCCCCCTCCCATTAAATACTTCTTTTCCCATAATTAGTAAAATCCAGGGCTCCTCCCAACCAGGATTCTCTGATACTTACTGGGTCCAAGCTATCACCAAGGAACGCCCCATGCTCTCACTTAAGATTAATAGAAAAATTTTTGAGGGCCTTCTAGATTCGGGTGCTGATTCCACAGTCATATCTCAAAACTCCTGGCCATCGGCTTGGCCCTTACAACCTACTCTTACTAGTCTACAGGGAATAGAACAATCCATGAATACCCTTCAAAGTTCACAGCTACTGACCTGGGAAGATGCCGAGGGAAATACGGGACTAGTCAACCTTTTGTAGTTCCACAGCTTCCCATCAATCTGTGGGGGCGTGATATTCTTTCTCAAATGAAAATTCTCATGTGCAGCCCTAATGATGTTGTTGCGCATCAAATGCTATCTCAGGGATTTATCCCAGGACAAGGATTAGGTAAAAAAGGACAAGGATCCCCAACGTCCATTTCTACACCTACAAAATTAAACAGAACAGGACTTGGATATTGATAAGTAAAATAAAAAATTAAATGCGAGTAAAATAAAAATAAGTGAGTACGGCGGAGTGTGAAAAACACGAGAGAGGTCCGGTACACGTGGCATGTAAAGTTTTAATGGCACGGCTCTCCCGGGGACCAGGGCGAGGCACCGTGGGGCCGGCGCGCCTGTCCGAAGCTTGAGGATGCGGGCTCTCCTTTTAAAGGTATGCATCATCTCGCGAGATGGGGGTTTTACTCGCGGGAACGCCCAATTCTCGCGGGGGTTTCAGCCCCTCCCTTGCCCTGCAGAGGTCATGTGACACAAAGTCACATGAGTGCAGGACCCAACTTATCATCCCGGCCTTTTGATGGTAGGGATAATGGATGACGATTGGACCCTCTAGCTTCTTCCTGCTGTCAAGGGGCGTCGTCAGGGGCCCCAGGCCGGGAGGAGTCGGGAGTCCAGTCTCCCAGAAGGGGGTGCAGGTGGGTGCATAGCTGCAGTGCGAATTGGAGGTTACCCTGGACAGCTTAGTGATGTGCGCTTGAGGAGGCTTGAACAGGCAAGGGCTATTAAAGAAAAAAACAAATCATGAGATTGAGCAGGCGACCAAAAAGGAGACTGGCTTACTCAGTACCTGGAGAGCTACCCTGAGCTGGCAAAGAGGATGGAGGTTGAGGGATCCAGGAGCCATCAGTCTTCAGCCAGGCTGAGTAGGGCCAGCGGCGGAGCCTGGTCTGGAAAGGTGCTCCCCCTGTGTTGAGGCACCTGGGGCTCACCCTTTTCCAAGGGCACTGTTCCAGTGGCCCTCCTGGCCACACGCCGAGCAGTCTGATTGGTAGGCGTGGCTTCGCCCCACTTGAGGCAGGCTCCTGGAGGTAGTTGTTGTTGCAGTCCTCCACACCTAGGTGGCGCTCCAGGGGGCTGAGCCGCCACCGCCAGCCGAAGGGCAGCTACCAGGGATCTGCTTTTTGGCAAAGTCGGAGTGTATGCTCCATTTCCGCCTGTTTCTCTCTGGAATTAAAACTTAGATGCTATGTTAAGGTTCTGTCAGCTGCGACGGACCTATACTCACAAAGAGCAAGTCCCGAGACGGGTGTCCAGCAAGAATGGCAACGCGGACTCCGCACGGGCAGACAGAGAGTGTCGCCCCAGCCCCGGCCTGTCGTTTCCCGCAGCACCTAGGGCGCGCCCGAGCGGGCCACCCAGCAAAAGTGCAGTCTGGCGCAGGCCAAGATGGTGACTGTGACATCACCAGGCAGTGACTACGCGCCATCACAAAATGGCAGCTGGCGGGAAAATAAATGGAAGCTGATGGGGGAGAGCATTTGGAGGGATACCAGACCGCTTATAAAAGTTCCTAACTATTCCTGGGCCACCGCAACCTATTTCCCAACTCGTATCAAGGCAGACAGGCTCTCAGGGCATCTGCTAGTATAAAGGTTCGACTCCCCATAATTGGTTCGCAGGCGGAAACGAAGAACAGGAAATTGGCGTCCCCGATTTCCCTGCTCAATCGTTCGGAAACAGAGGTTAAGAGATAGGGAAGAACGTCTTCATTCCTTCTCAAAACCGGAGGATGACCTGGTCATCCGCAGGGTGGTCCCAGTGGACCGGGGGACAATGGGTCACCAAGCGCTTGGATTTTTGGGTCCCAGTGGACCGGAAGACCCAAGTCCGGAACCCGCTAACCAAGGGAAGGAGGCAGTTTACCGGAGTGAAGTGTTGCCAGCCAGTGCTGGCTGCGACAGAAGCTCTGAGAAGCTGCTGGGAGCGTGGTGGAGCTGGGGCGCGTGGATGCCGGTGGCTGGTGTGGACGGCACTGGCGGCTGGCGCAGGCAGGATCAGTGGGGGTGCGCAGGCGACATGGCTTGCCGGGCCCGCGGTGTGGAGACAAAATGGCTTCCAGATACGCGCCAGACGCTGAGGCTGGGCCCCGAGGAGCACCGCCAGTGAGCCTGGCTCGGGGCGGGTGGGGCAAACCGGCCAGAGGTCCCGGCGGTGACCGGAGAACCAAGCTGGAACGGTGCTTTAGGAGGTCCAAGCGGCAGGCAGAGGTCCTGGCCCGCGCAGGCGGTTGGCAGGCAGAGCAAGTGCCAAGCTGCCTGGCTCGGGCCAGAAAGATGGCCGCCAACTCCTAGGATTGGTTAGGAGTGGAAAGTGGGAGGGATTAAAGATTGTGAGGCCTCCAGTGAGGCCATGAGGTGGGAGGGGTTAAAGATGGCGAGGCCTCCAGTGAGGCCATGAGGTGGGAGGGGTTAAGGATGGCGAGGCCTCCAGTGAGGCCATGAGGTGGGAGGGGTTAAGGATGGCGAGGCCTCCAGTGAGGCCATGAGGTGGGAGGGGTTAAGGATGGCGAGGTCTCCAGTGAGGCCATGAGGTGGGAGGGGTTAAGGATGGCGAGGCCTCCAGTGAGGCCATGAGGTGGGAGGGGTTAAGGATGGCGAGGCCTCCAGTGAGGCCATGAGGTGGGAGGGGTTAAGGATGGCGAGGCCTCCAGTGAGGCCATGAGGTGGGAGGGGTTAAGGATGGCGAGGCCTCCAGTGAGGCCATGAGGTGGGAGGGGTTAAGGATGGCGAGGCCTCCAGTGAGGCCATGAGGTGGGAGGGGTTAAGGATGGCGAGGCCTCCAGTGAGGCCATGAGGTGGGAGGGGTTAAGGATGGTGGGGCCAAGATGGCGGCCCCCCAGTGATTCCACGTGTGCAAGATGGCGGGCCAAAGCTGGCAACCCCCCCCCCCAGTAATCCCATGTGGCTGCTTACCGGAATGGCCAGGCCCAGGCAGCAGGGGTGGGCAGGCACAGGGTGAAGGGCGCCAGGGTGCGAGTCCGAGTGGAGGAACCAGCTGGAGCGCGGGCTGGACTTGGCGGGCTGGGGGCTGTTTAGCAGAGTGGCGGCCACCTAGATGGAGGAGGCAGGCGGCCCCGGCAGGCGGGTCTAAGCAACACCAGGCGCGGAGAAGACATAGGCGTGCGGCGTGGCGCAGTCTGCGGGCGACACGGTCCCATTCCAGCGGCGGGCAGCGTGGGCAGGCGGGAACGGCGGTTTTAGGAGGTCCAAGTGGCGGGCAGAGGTCCTGGCCCGTGCAGGAGGTCAGCAAGTAGAACGGGTGCCAGCATCACCCAAGGAGCCTGGCTCCGGGAGGGTGGAACTGGCAGCCTGGCGGCCGGCGGAGCCTGCACGCCCCGGCGGTGGTGGCTGCGGCCGCGGTGGCAGTGGAAGATGGCCTCCGGTGCTCCAGAAGAGAGCACATGGGCGGGAAAAGATGGCCACCGGCTCTCAGCAGAGCTCGGGGCCGAAAAGATGGCCGTTAGCTCTCAGCAGAGCCCGGGGCGGGAAGAAGGCTGCCGGCTCTCCCGGAGAGCGCAGGGCCGGAAAGATGGCTTAAGGTCCAGGCAGGCATGGGGCAGCAGTGGCGGCAGTGGCGGGAGCAACGCCTGCAAGCGGAGCGCTGGTGTGGGACCTCACAGTCGAGCTGCTGGCGGGTCGGAGAGTCCGGGGCTCAAAAAGAGAGTAAAAAGAAAAAGAGAAAACAGAAAAAAAAAAAAAGGAAAAAAATGGGGAGGGACCCAAGAGTTCTCCCGGTTCGGCACCAAATGATAAGTAAAATAAAAAATTAAATGCGAGTAAAATAAAAATAAGTGAGTACGGCGGAGTGTGAAAAACACGAGAGAGGTCCGGTACACGTGGCATGTAAAGTTTTAATGGCACGGCTCTCCCGGGGACCAGGGCGAGGCACCGTGGGGCCGGCGCGCCTGTCCGAAGCTTGAGGATGCGGGCTCTCCTTTTAAAGGTATGCATCATCTCGCGAGATGGGGGTTTTACTCGCGGGAACGCCCAATTCTCGCGGGGGTTTCAGCCCCTCCCTTGCCCTGCAGAGGTCATGTGACACAAAGTCACATGAGTGCAGGACCCAACTTATCAGATATGACTCCCATTTTTTCTAAGGGTCACTGCTCCTCCTGCATCCCAGGCAGACAAAATCACCTGGAAAAATGATACCCCAGTCTGGGTGGATCAATGGCCCCTTCCTACTAAAAAATTGACCGCAGCTATTGAGTTAGTGCAGAAACAATTGGCCGCGGGTCATGTTGAATACTCCACTTCACCTGGTGAATACTCCACTTCACCATGGAATACATCCATTTTTGTTATACAAAAGAAATCAGGAAAATGGCGATTACCCCACGACCTCAGGGCAATCAATAAAACTATGGTCCCCATGGGGGCATTACAGCCAGGCCTCCCTATACCAGTAGCCATACCTAAAGGATATTTAAAATAATAATTGATCTTAAAGATTGCTTCTTCTCAATTCCATTACATCCGGATGATTGCAAACGGTTTGCGGATGATTGCAAACGGTTTGCGTTCAGTTTGTCTGTCACTAATTGCATAGGACCAGGGCCCCCCCCCCCCCCCCCCGTTTTCAATGGAAGGTCTTGCTACAGGGAATGACTAATAGTCCCACACTTTGCCAAAAATATGTGGCCCAAACAATAGATCCCTTTAGAATACAATATTCTTCCCTATATATTATACACTATATGGATGATATTCTCATTGCGGGCCCTAATCATAATCAACTACAACAAGCTGCCCAGCAAATAATAACAGCATTACAAGATAGAGGCCTCCATCCATATATCACCCGATAAAGTCCAGCTCACTCCTCCAGTTTTTTCTAGGATTTGAACTTCTCCCAAACAATATTCTCTCCCCAAAATTTCAAATACGCAGAGATTCCCTATGCACTTTAAATGACTTCCAACGTTTATTGGGGGACATTAATTGGCTACACCCATACCTCAAACTTACAACGGGAGAATTAAAACCTCTTTTTGACATTCTTAAAGGAGACACAGACCCCTCCTCACCTCGATGTCTTACCCCGGAAGCCCTAAAGGCTCTATCTGAAGTAGAAAAGGCCATAGCCTTTAATTCTTAAGAATTAAATTCCAAATATGATTTATTCCTAAGCATGGAAGGATCGCCAGTGAACTCCCGGGTCCATATCTCTACTGGCTGACCCTGGGGCTTCTTCTCTAGTGGTATTTATAGATTTTTGCTTTAGGTTACCCTGGAGGGAAAATTCCAATGGCCAGGCAGGTCAAACAATACCCTGATGCAACACAAACCTAGTCTTAGCTCAGACAGAACAATATCATCATTAGCATTAGTAACCTTGAAGCTTTCAAGGCCCCTAACCTTGTTGACTGGGCTGGGTGAGGACAGTCAGAAGTATGTTTTTAGTAAAGATAAGGGGAAAACCTTAATGGCTCCCCACAGCAAACCTGTGATCCTCTTGTCTCAGCCACTCAAGTACTGGGATCAGAAGCCTACTACATCATGACCAGTTAGGATATCACTTTTTAAAGGGTTATATCTCTGTGAAAACATATATGTATTTATACAGTTAAGTGAATCGGTGAGTAAGAATGTGAGGCAGACAGAGACACCGAGGGACATATAAGAGGGAAATGGGAGACCTACCCGGTCATTTACAATCATCAGCTCTGGCGGGCGAAATGTGGATGCTCTTATTTCTCTAATAAAGTGATATGTAAATATTTTTATAATGTTAATATAGTTTTTTGGTACTGGAGTTGGAACACAGGGGCATTCTACACAGGGGCATTATACCCCCAGCCTGCCCAGCCTGTTTTTTATTCTTTATTTTTTAACAGGATCTCACTGAGTTGCAAAGGGCCTAAGTAGCTGAGTTTGTGCACAAACTGCAATCTTCCTTTCTCAGCCACCCAAATGCTGAGATTACAAGCGTGCACCACTACGCCTGGCTATAATGTGAATATATTTAATTATATAAAGATTAATATTATAGTCAATCCTAGCCATTTTTCATTTACCTATTGAATAAAGTGCCCAGTGTGATTCTTGGGTGTTTTTTCAGTATCAAAGATTGAACCCAGTGGCATACTACCTTCAACCTGGGTGTGGTGGTGCACACTTGTAATCCCAATACTTGGGAGGCTGAGGCAGGAGGATCGCAGGTTTGAAGAGTGTCTCAACAGTTTAGTGAGGCTCTTAGCAACTTAGTGAGACCCTGTTTCCAAAGAAAATATAAAGTAGGTCTGGAGGTGTAAGCATGGAGGTTGAAGGTCCCTGGGTTCCATCCCTAGCAAAACACACACACACACATGCGTGCGCGCGCGCGCACACACACACACACACACACACACACACACACACGCCCTAAACCCCCAGCATATATTTTTAAGTATTTTAAAACAGGGCCTAAGTAGCTAAACACACACACACACACACACACACACACACACACACTCACACCCCCTAAACCCCCAGCATATATTTTTAAGTATTTTAAAACAGGGCCTCACTAAGTAGCTAATCACACACACACACACACACACACACACACACACACACACACACACACACGCCCTAAACCCCCAGCATATATTTTTAAGTATTTTAAAACAGGGCCTAAGTAGCTAAACACACACACACACACACACACACACACACACACACACACACACCGCCCTAAACCCCTAAGATATATATTTAAATATTTTAAAAGAGGGCCTAAGTAGCTAAGGCTGCCGGTAAATCTGCGATTCTCCTTTCTCAGCCTCACAAGTACTGGGATTACAAGCGTGAGCCACCACACCCGGCTAACAGTATTTATTGAAAGAAAATACTTATTAATTTAGTAGGCTTACTAACAGTATTTATTGAAAGAAAATACTTATTTAGTATTCCATCAAGTTAAACTATTTCTTTTGTCTGTGTGTGGTACTGTGGGTGGAACCCAAAAGCTTCCTACCTCTGAGCCATATTCCCAGACCTTTTTTATATTTTATTTGGAAGCAGGGTCTCTCTAAATTGCTGAGAGCCTCGCTCAGTAGCCGAGGCTGGCTTCGAACCTGTGCGATCCTTCTGTCTCAGCCTCCCAAACACTGGGATTACAAGCGTGAGCCACCACGCCCGGCTAAGAACATAGTTCAAGAAACAAACAAAGGGATGGGGTAGTAGCTCTCAGGTAGCGTCCCAGCTTCCATCCACAGGACCCGCTCCCCTCCACCCCACGTAAACAAGCTGAACGAGACAGCGCCCGCCTGGTGCTCCAGGAACATGGTCACTGATTCCCACCTCCACAGGACAGTCACCTTAGCGATTGAAAGTAGCGCCCAAGGATGTCACTTCCGACTGCAGATGTGGACCCGGAAGTTCTCGCAGGGTTCGCTGGGAAATGTAGTTTGTGAGACGAAGCGTGGAGCGGGTCCTGACAAGGCAGGAACTTCACCAGGGAGGCTCTGCAGGACTGATGAGCGGGACATCAAGCAAAAGAGGGGCGTGGTCCTCAACTGGAGAGAGCGCGTCACCCAGAGGTGACTATTGGAGGTCCAAAGGCGCTGTGCGGAGGATTCTGGGAGAAGAGGGCCCGCCGCGCAGAGGACTCTGGGAGCTGTAGTCCCGCCCGCTGGAGGAGAGCCTGCGTGTTTCTGAGGCGACCTCTCTTCCTCCGCGGCGGTGAGTGGGGCTCGCAGACCCCGGCCCCCGCCCTCGCCTTGTGCAGCAGCGTCCCGAGGCTGGTCCGGGTCGAGCCTCGGGCGGTGGCGGGAGCGGAGCGGCCGCCATCTCTGGAGTCGGGTGGACTCGGCTCAGAGCCGCGGGGCGGTGGGTGCGGGGCGGGCGCCGTGCTGGGTTCTTGTGGGTGCGGAGACTCTGGCCTCGGTGACGCCCCTGTATTGCGACGGGGGCGCTCACGCCGTGAGTGTCCAGGCTGGAGGACTTGAATGTGGGGCTTTTAGGGTCTGGTATTTCCCAGGCGGTGGACGGGGATGTTTCTAGGGCGCGCGTCCCGGGTTTTGGGGCTTGGGGGCTGGCGGCTCAGGCCCCCCACTGTCCCGCCTTTCTCAGGTGGGCGAGGGGCAGGCTGGCTTTACCAGACCAGCCTGGGTTTGACTGGGCATGGGGTGGTCCCTGTGGTACAATCTTGGGGGTCCAATTTGGGTGGTCGTCCTTGTGTTTGAGGCGAGAAGAAAGGTGAGCTCAGGCTCATTCAGCGGGGTTTTTTTTTTGTTTTTTCACTGACGGTGGAACCCAGGGGCTTTTCTACCTCCGGGGTATACTCCCAGACCTATTTTTTTTTACTACTGTATTTGGAAACAGGGTCTTACTGAGTTGCTGAGAGCCTCACTAAGTAGCTGAGGCTGGTGTCTAACCTGTGTGATCTTCCTGTCTCAGCCTCCCAAGAGCTGGGATTACAAGCATGCACCACCATGTCCGGCTTGGCAAGTTTTAAAAGTTCAAGGGGACCTGCACTGACTACAAAACTCACAAGATTTTAAATTCCATTTTAATGTTTTAAATTGACAAGTTGTAAAAACCCCGAAGTATGTAGAGCTCCCCAGACTTGTCACCCAGATTCAGCATTTAAGAGCTTCAGGACCCATATTGATTCATCTCAGAGAATCTGTACAACCTTAAAGAGCCTGGTGTCCACAGCCAGATGTCTCCATGTTGTCACTTTAGAGGTGACAGTATAAGTGACTGTGCCTCAGTGTTCTCATCTTGAAATGGTCACGGCAGCTACTTGATGGGGATGTTGTGAGGGCAGAATGAGGTGAGGCTCACACAGTGCCTGGAACAGTCTCTAGTAGATAGCCAGTGCTCCAAGGACTTTCCTGTCATTATTAGTACCACAGGGACACTTCATGCTCAGTGTTAGCAGTAAGTCAGAGAAGGCTTCCTCCTCCCTGTCTCCCTTCCTTTCTTCTTTCCTTTTTGTCCTTGTGGGGATTGAACCCAGGGATGCTCTACCACTGAGTTAGACCCAGCTGTTTGTTTGTTTGTGGTACTTGGGGTGGAACTAGGGGCTTTTCTATATCCCCGCTATACTCCCAGACCCATTTTATATTTTATTTGGAAACAGGGTCTCACTAAGTTGCTGAGAGCCTTACTGCGTAGCTAAGGCTGGCTTCGAACCTGTGTGATCCTCCTGTCTTACCCTCCCAAGAACTGGGAGTACAAGCATGTGCCATCACGTCTGGCTCCCAGCTGTTTATTTTTTAAAAGTCTTTTAAATTTTGAGACAGAGTCTAAGTTTCTCATGCTGACCTCACATTGCATTCCTCTGCCTCAGCCTCCTGAGAAGCTGTTGATACAACAAGCTGCTGGCAGGCTGTTTTCTTAGACTATATCCCAGCTCTGTTCCTAGGAACCTGCTCACAACTTGTCCCTTTCTCTGTGGTAGGTTCCTTTCTGATACCTTGAAGCAGGAGGAGGCGCTGCCCTGTTGGACCTGGAGGATTTCCAGTGACTTTCCTGAACATTTTTTGTTCTTGCTCTGTCTGCTGTGACCCTGGCTGCCCAGGAGGACTGCCTGCTGGGGAAAGGGAGGACTCCCGGCCTCCTGACTGCCCAGCATCAGATGAGTGCCTCTGCCTCTTGCAGTGTGAACCATGAGGTAGGTAATCTTTGTTCAGCATTGACATTTTGTGTCCTCCAGTGCTATCTCCAAGAATACCAGCCCAGCTGGTTCCTGTAGGAAAACTGGCCTGTTGTAATGGTGACAGTTTTTACAGGAGCATTCCAACATGGCGTTCCATTCACTCACCTCCATCAGAAGCAGAGGCAGCTGGCTTGGGAATCGGTTGATGTGGCAGTTAGGAAAGAAGTGGCCATGGTCACTGAGTAAACACGTGGACAGTGATGGGGTGCTTTTGTCAGTAAGTAAGCTGAAGTGTGAGCACAACATGTCTGTAAGGAGACCTTAGAGCTAATGATAAAGAAGGGTTCCAACACAGTATGTGGTTTCTGAAAAACTTGAATAGAGAAACACCATTTGTTCTGGTAATTCCACTCATGAACATATACTCAAAAGAATTAGAAAGTAGGTCAGGCGTGGTGGCACAAGCTTGTAATCCTAGCATTCAGAAGGCTAAGACAGGAGGATCATGGTTTGCGAACAGCTTCAGTATAAATAAAAGAATTAGATAGTAAGAACTTAAATATTAATATGCTGGTGTGTATGGCATAATTATTGCTAGAAACTGTGTCCATGGATAGAAGAATAAACAAAATGTAGCTGGTCATGGTGGCGCATGCTTATAATCCCTGCGCTTGGGAGGCTGAGACAGGAGGATCGCACAGGTTCGAAGCCAGCCTCAGCTACTTAGTGAGGCTCTCAGCAACTTAGTGAGACCCTGTTTCCAAATAAAATATAAAATAGGTCTGGGAGTGTAGCCCAGAGGTAGAAAGCCCCAGGGTTCCACCCCCAGTACCACCAAAAAAAAAAAAAGTAGTACATATATATATATATGTGTGTGTGTGTGTGTGTGTGTGTGTGTGTGTGTGTGTGTGTGTGTAGTAGATGCTACTTAGCATTAATAGAGATTGAAATGCGGAGTGAATGCTTCTTTGTAGATGAATCTTGAAGATACTCTGCCAAGTGAAATAAGCCAGACACAGCAGTGCATACACTGTGTGATTCCCTTATTGTAGCTCTGTGCAGTGACAAGACCCAGACATAGAAAGTACAGTGCTCATTGCCCGGCCTGGGAGAGGAGGTGTGGAGAATGTTCTCCTGGACTTGGGAGGGAGAAACCTGAGAGAGGAAACCGAACAGCTACCTGATGGGCAGCTGCCCTGAACACTGGACAGTTGCCTGATGAGCAACTGTCCTGAAATGAAAGCAACAGCTAGCTACCTGATGAGCAGCCGTACTGAAATGTAATTGCCTGATGAGCAACTACCCTGAAATGAAACACGGACAATCGCCTGATGAGCAACTGACAAAGTTCATTGTCTAAAACCAAGATTTTATATCCTTCTCCAGTGAAGTTAATAGTAGAAAAAAGTGTAAACACCAAAGAACAATAGTGAGGCAAAGGACATGTAAATCACCAATCATAAACAAGAAAAAAGGAACGTCTTGTGATTAAGATCAGCCCCAGATCTTGTGATCAAGGTCAGCCCCCTGGCCTTGCAGGTGGATCATGAGGGGCAAATTCCCAGAGTTTTGGAGAATTTGACCTTTCATAGAATTTCCTTTAACTCTTTTTGGAACCTTTAGTTCCTTAGGCTTTGTCCATGTCCTCTGTCAAGGAGGGAATGGGAAGTGATTGTCTAATGGTTACAGAGTTTGAGTATGGAAATGCTGCATGTTCTTTGAAGATTGGCAAAGAACACTGAGTATATCTCATGTCACCGGTCTGGACATGTACAAATGACAAAATAGTAAATTGTGTGTCCTGTATATTTTACCAGAGAACAACTTAAACCTTTCTATAGCCTTCTTCATTCCACCTGTGACCTAGTCACAAGGAGGCCCACCTCACTCCTCCAGGTGGTGCTCCCTGCCCACAGTGTGGGCCTCCTTTCTCCTTTGCTCCTAACGCCCTCGTCCCTGCTCCCCGCAGGCCTCACCTAGAATACCCAGCACTTTCTCCTTAGCTCAGTTTCTTCCTGTTCTTCAAGACCAGGTTTGAGGCGCTGTGTCAGGATCTTCCTCCCAGCGTGACCTTCATTTTGCAGCAGTGCTGAGGAGACAAAATAATGAAAGTGGCAGAGGAGTTGCACAGGGTTTTGTGGCCGTGAAGCTCCTCCGTGAGCGCTCAGCGTGCAGCAGGAAGTTCCCGTTGCACACACGGGGCTTTAGCTGGTGGAGAGGAGGCCTCGCCCGCAGACACCATGGTTCCTGTGCTGGGCCACTTCTGTCCTGTGCTTAGCACGCAGAGCAGGCTGAGGTGTGCGGGATCCGGGAACGGCTGGGCTGTGGTCTAGTCTTTGCATGGGGGGACTGTGTGATCTTCAGCCACTCAGGTCCTATTTAATCTTTTCAATCCTTAAAACTCTTTAGAGCCAGCCATGGTGGTGCACGCTTATAATTCTAGTCCTTAGGAGTCTGAGACAGGAGGATCACACAGGTTTGAAGTCAGCCTGTTAATTAATTTTTTAATTTAATTTAATTTTATTTTTTGCGGGTCTGGGGATGGATCCCAGAGGTATTTGACCTCTGAGCTATGCCCCCTGCCCTGATTTTTATTCTTTATTTTGAAACGGTCTTGCTAAGTTGTGATGGGCCTCATTAAGTAGCTGAGGCTGTCCTCAAACCTAATCCTCTGGGCTCAGCCTCCCAAATGCTGGGATTACAAGCTATTTAATCTTTTTTTATGTTCTTTGCTAAACAGCTTTCTAGAGCTAAAGTTTCCGAGTACAGGGATTCTTTTTTTTTCCCCTCCTGTCCCAGTCTCCCAAATGTTGGGATTATAAGCGTGCATCACCATTACTGGCTGATTCTTTTTTTCATGTCTACCCCAACAGACCAGCCTAGAATTTGAATTTGTGGGTTCACAAATGCTGCTGGCAGGATAGAGATGATTCTAGAGGTCTCAGGACTAAGAGCTATAGCACTGCCGTCAAAGCATGATTTAGGGTCCCACTGCCTCCCCAGAGCAGCCTGCTCCCCACTCACCTGAGCAAGGCCAGTCCTCAGGTGAGCAGGGCTGTGTTTTGTGTTACAGGAGCACATGGCGTTCAAGGATGTGGCTGTGTATTTCTCCCGGGAGGAGTGGAGCCTGCTGAGCCCTGATCAGAGGGCCCTGTACAGGGAGGTGATGCTGGAGATCTACATGAACCTGGTCTTTCTGGGTAAGCACAGTGTATCTTAAAACTTGCATTCCTACCCCTGGGAAAGTTTGGCTATGTTTGATAAAACTTACTTTCTTCCTATTTGTGGTACTGGAGACAGAACCCAGGGTTATCCTGCCTTTGAGCTAGCCCCCACAGTCCTATTTTATCCTTTTACTTTGAAACAGAGCCTCACCAAGTTGCTGAGGCTGGCTGTGAACCTGTAATCCTCCTGTCTCTAGCTCCCACGTCCTGGGATCGCATGCCTGTTCACCAGTTTTTGCCACAGTTCCACACTTTTACTTTTACTTGGCTTTTGAGTTACACTCAAAAGACATTTTGTTTTCTCTTTTCCCAGAGAATGTCACATTTTTTTAGAGGGGTGTGTGTGTGTGTGAGATTGTGTGTGTGTGTGTGTGTGTGTGTGTGTGTGTGTGTGTGTGTGTTTTGGTCGGTTTTCCTCAAAGCCAAGCTCTCTAAGTTAATTTATATACATCGTGTATGATGGGGGTGTTCATGCACCTAGCTTGGAACAGAATCAGCGTGCTCTCTTTGAGGTGATCCGCCCCACTGTTTTCAGATCTGTGTTCCACCCTCCAACATTTTCTCACCCAGTTTGGCTCTGAATTTTTCAATGGGCCCTTGACATCATGATGCATGATCATTTTGTTTTCTTTTCCTCTGGTCAGGAATTTCATTTCCTAAACCTAAAATTAATAGGGCCTGCTGTCGTGTAGGAACTCTGGTTCAGAGTCATCCTCTGACACCTGCTTGTCGCTAGGTGGACAGACTCCAGTTCATGTCCTACATACTTTTTTTTTCCTTGTTTTTGTGGTTCTGAGAATACAGCATAGGGGTTTTCTGCCTGTGAGCTATACCCCCTGTCCAAATTTAGTTTTGATTTTGAAACAAGGTCTTGCTGAGTTGCTGAGGCTGGTCTCGAACTTGCAATCTCCTGTCTCAGCCTCCCAAGTACTGGGATTATAAGAGTGTACTACACACTTGGCATGTCTCACATTTTCACTGCACATGTGCTTGCTCACTCGCTTTCTTTGTTTTTCTTTGTTTTTGGTTTTTTGACACTAGGGATTGAACTGAGGGACATTTTACCTCTGAGGTAAACCCTCAGCCTTTTTATTTTGAAACAGTCTTGTAAAGTTGCTACTGGTCTTGCTAAATTTCTTTTTCTTTTTCTTTTCTTTCTTTTTTTTTTTTTTTTGCGGGTTTGGGGATGGAACCCAGAGGCATTCGACCTCCGAGCTACACCCCCTGCCTTATTTTTTATTCTTTATTTTGAAACCAGGTCTAAGTTGCAAAGGGCCTCACTAAGTAGCTGAGGCTCTCCATGAACTGCGATCCTCCAGGTCTCAGCCTCCTGAATACGGGATTACAAGCGTGCGCCAGCATGTCTGGCTCATGGTCTTGCTAAATTTCTGTGGCTGGCCTTGGACCTGTGTGTGGATCCTCCAGTATCCGTGTCTCTATTATTGGGAGTACAGCAGTGCAGCACTATGTTCGTCTCTTTGTTTTTGTTTTTGTTTTGTTTTGTTTTGGTGGTACTGGGGTTCCTGGAAGCCCTTCTACCTCCGGGCTATACTCCCAGACCTACATTTTTTATATTTTTATTTGGAAACAGGGTCTCCTAAGCCAGTGCGCGTGGCTGGTTTCGAACTTGTGCGATCCTCCTGTCTCTGCCTCTCAAGCACGGGGATTACAAGCGTGCGCCACCACGCCCGACTTGTTTTTGTGATACTAGGGATTAAACCCAAAACATCCTACTTCTGAGCTATGCCCCCAGCCCTTTTTTTATTTTTGCAATACTGGATCTGGAATCCAGGGACATTCTACCTCCAAGGTACACCCCCAGACTATTTTTTAGTCCTTATTTTGTAACAGGGTCTCACTGATTTTTCAAAGGGTCTCACTAAGTAGCTGAGGCTGGCCAGGAACCCGGATCCTCCTGTCTCAGCCTCCCAAATATTGGGATTACAAGCATGTGCCACCATGCCCGGCTCCTATTTTATTTTGAAACGGGGTCTCACTAAATTGCTGATGGTGTCGCTAAGTTGATGAGGTCAGTCTTGAACCTGTGATCCTCCTATCTTAGTGTCCCAAGTACGGGAATTACTGTGGTGCATCACAGCATGCAGCTCTAACTCACTCTCTTACACAACCATCTACGCTAGGGCTCTCTACCTAGTTTGAATGACTGTGCCCTCCGCCTGTCCCTTTTTTCTTCAGAGTGAAAGGGGCAGAACCTTCCACATAGATACCGCTCAGTAAAAAAAGCAGCAAACAAGCCAAACGTGATGGCACCCACTTGTAATCCTAGTACTTGGGAGGCTATGACAGGAGGATTTCAGGTTTGTGCCCTGCCTCAGCTACTTAGTGAGGCCCTTTGCAACTTAAGTGAGGCCCTGTTTTAAAATAAAGAATAGTGTTGCACATGGTGCTACACACTTATAATGCCATTCCTTGTGAGGCTGAGAAAGGAGGATGACATGTTTATGGCCAGCCTCAGCTACTTATCAAGGCCCTTCCCAACTTAGTGAGACCCTGTTTGAAAATTGGAATAAAAAATAGGACTGGGCCCCTGAGTTCCATTTCTGGTACAACAACAACAACAATTCAGCAAAAATTTGTGGACGTGATTTCTATGTGTGGTTTTAGTGTGTGCTTGTGTAGTGATAATTGTGTAGAATGTCACATGTTTACCCTCTTTATACCCTAAAGTCCCTGGGATGTTTTTACTGCCCCTTATAATAGACATTGTAAGCTGGGCGTGGTGGCGTACACTTGTAATCCCTGTGCTTGGGAGGCGGAGACAGGAGGATCATGCTGGTTCGGAGCCAGCCTTGCTGGCTTAAGAGACCCTGTTTCCACATAAAAAAGTTTAAAAAATAGGTCTGGGAGTGTAGCCCATGGGGGTGTATCCCGGAGGCAGAAGGGCTTCCAGAAACCCCAGTACCACCAAAAAAAATAATAATAATAATAATAGACATTGTAAGCTGTACTGATGGGCTGGGAAGTCAGCTATGTAAAGGAAATCTTGGTCAGTAACGTTTACTTTTATTAAGATTTTGACGAATGTGTCAAGCCTTGCCTTCACATGAGGCTTCATTCTGATTTGGATCTTTCTCTCTGCAGCAGAACTGAACCCAGAACTGTAACCTGTTCCTCTCTGCACTCCAGGTTTTTCCAGCCAGAAATCCCCGGGGCGATATATGGAGTGTGATCTCTGTTCCTGGATCATCACACACTTATGTGCAGAAAGTCCTGTCGAGCTTGGGGACCCTTGCCCTGGGGACCAGCAGCAGCAGCAGCAACAGCAGCAGCAGCAGGAAGCCTCAGATGGAAGATCCTGGAGCGACAGGGCAGAAGGTCAAGAGAGGGAAGGCTCCACGCCTTGGTCTGATAGGACTGAGGGAAGGACTTTGGGAGCATTTCCCAAGCTGCCCCACAGGCCACCAGTCAGCTCCCAGCATGGCCTCAGAGCGGTGGGGATGGAGGCGAGCCCGGGTGAGGTGGGGAGCCCCGAGGATGCTGCCAGGTTGCTGGAGAGGAAAGAAGTCTTAGGTGAGTGTGGACTGGGCTCCAGCAAGATGACCAGCCTGCTCAGTCACCAGGGGACACGCTTGAAGGAGAAGCCATATGTCTGTGGTGTGTGTGAGAAGGGCTTCACTCTGAAGGGAAACCTGGCTGCGCACCAGAGGATTCACTCAGGGGAGAAGCCGTACGTGTGCTGTGAATGTGGCAAAAGCTTCAGCCAGAAATCCCACCTCACCCGCCACCAGAGGACTCACTCGGGAGAGAAGCCATATGTGTGCTGTGAGTGTGGCAAAGGCTTCAGCATGAAGTCCTATCTCACCATCCACCAGAGAATGCACTTGGAAGAGAAGCCGTATGTGTGCTGCGAGTGTGGTAAGGGCTTCAGCTTGAAGTACAATCTCATCATTCACCAGGGCATTCACTCAGGACAGAAACCCTATGTGTGCTGCGAGTGTGGCAAAGGCTTCAGCCAGAAGTCCACCCTCACCATCCACCAGAGGACACACTCAGGAGAGAAGCCGTATGTGTGCTTCGAGTGTGGCAAAGCCTTCAGCCAGAAGTCCAATCTCACCATCCACCAGAGGACACACTCGGGAGAGAAACCATATGTGTGCTGTGAGTGTGGCATAGGCTTCAACCAGAAGTCCAAACTTATCATCCACCAGAGGACACACTTTGGATAGAAGTCCTATGTGTGCCATGAGTACGGCAAAAGCTTCAGCCAGAAGTCCCACCTCACCATCCACCAGAGGACACATTCGGAAGAGAAGCCATATGTGCGCTGCAAGTGTGGCAAAAGTTTTAGCCAGAAGTCCTTGCTCACCAACTACCAGGATAAGCACTGGACAGAGAAGCCATACTGTGCTGCAAGTGGGGCAAAGGCTTCGGCTGTAAGTGCAGACTCATCATCCACCAGAGTGTGCACTTGAAAGAGAAGCCACATGTGTGCCCCGAATGTGGGAAAGGCCTCAGCTGGAAGTCTGGTCTCACCCGCCACAAGAAGACACACTATAGAGGGAAGCCAAATGTGTGCTTCAAGTGTGGAGAAGGCTTCATCCAGAAGTCCAGACTCCTCACCCACTAAAGAACAAACTTGGAAAGAAGCCATATGTGTGCCGGAGTGTGAGCAATGTTTAAGCCTGAAGTCCATCCTCATTCACCAGAGAACACACTCAGGAGAGAAGGCACATGTGTGCTATGAATGTGAGAAAGGCCTGAGGTCCACTATCACCAATCACCAGAGGACGCACTCTGGCAAGAAGTCAAATGTGTGCCATGAATTGGGTGAGGTTTCAGTCTGAAGTCCTATCTCATCATCCACCTTAGGACGCAATCAACAAAAAAGCCTAATGTGTGCCAGGAGTGTGGGAAAGGCTTCAGCCAGAAGCCACCCATCATTAAGCACCAGAGGACACACTTAGAAGAGAATACAATCCTGTCAGTGACTGTGGCCTGGACTTCAGTGACAGCACAAACCTCATTTCCCACCAGCATAGTATTTGCATTTAGCCTCTGCACATCTTCCAGTGCACTTTCAGTCATCTGTTGAGTCCTCGTAATTTTTAATACAAAGGAAATAGTTGTTAAACTGTATTTCTGGGGGAATAATGATATGCAAAAAATAAAAAGTCTATAAGTATGTACATGTTGAGTCCAGAAGCCATTGTTTTCAAGAAAAAGATATTTTTTATCCAAGGTCCGTTTAGTGAGTGGATGCAGAATCTGCGCTCCCAGAGGGCTGACCGCCCTGATGACAAAGCCTGGCCTAAGGGAGGCACGAAGCAGGGTGACTTGTTCCCCCCTCCCCCAGGGCAGCAGCACCTTCTGGAGACATAGGACATGACCCCCTCCCCTTCCCCAGGCTACTTGATCTCTTTACTGTAGCCAGTCCTAGTGACTGCATCTGAGAAGGTGCAATTTCCTAGGACATGCAGAGGTCCCCAGTTCTTGGGCATCTCTTCACTTCTCTGCTGACAAGAAGCTGCAGCTGAGTCAGGACAAAGGGTGGCTTCCCGGGGTCGAAGGCAGGAGAATACAAGCTGTTGGGATCAGAGGGCTGAGACGGGAGGATCAGGGATTGTGGATAGCTTCAGCTACTTAGTGAGGTCCTTTACAGCTCAGTGATATCCTGTTTCCAATTAAAGAATAGAACATAGGGCTGAGGGTGTAGCTCGGAGATTTAATGCTCCTGGGTTCCATTCCCAGTACTGAATAAAAAAATATATTGTTGAAAGATGGCACCCCCCAAGCATCTCCTTCTAAGGTGTCTGAGTGACCCTAGGACCTCTGCTACCCACTTCCCCACTCCAGTGGATTCCTGCTCTGGATACACCCAGAAGCCCTTAGAGTTTTCTTTACAGTGAGTACAAATATTTTACCCACATTCAGGGGGTTCACTGTGGGGGCAAGGCAAAGCCTTCTTAGAAGAAGAAAAAAATATCAATAAGTTTAAGCACAGCCTCTTCCACATATATTTTGTTGTTGTTGTCTTGGGGATAGGACCCAGGGGCCTCTACCTCCAGGCTTACCCAGACCTATTTTATATTTTATTTTGAAACAGGGACAGGGAGTTGATGTGCATCTTGTCCATCAGCTCCTAGATGATTCTCGGTGGGACCTCTGTGAGGACAGGGCCCCACAGCCAGTAGGGAGCCTCATTGCCAGCCTGCTCATTCTTAAGGCTGTTTCTGCCCCACAGGACCCCTACTTGCCAAACCTCACACAAACCCTGTGTCACAGGATTCTCTCCCATGATTACTGGAGACACCACTGGGGCTCAGGAGTCACCAGGACACTCCCTTTCCACACATGTCATCCCTGTCCTGGATGTGGACATCACAGGATACCAGACACAACCTCCTGCCATCTGGCCCTGCCCAGGAGGACCCTCTCTGATGCCCCCATAATCCAAAGCAGGAGTGTGGGGCTGCACAGGGGACTTGGTGGTGGACTGGCTGGGGTAAACTTACCCTGTGTTGTCTGGCAGGACCTCTGAGTCCCTATGCTAATGATCTTGGGTGTCTGGTCCAAGAGCAGACCCATCACCCAAAGCACTGGAAGATGCTGTTCCTTGGCTGGGGCCTCAGGAAGTCGGGATACAGCAGAACATGTTCCTGTCTCCAACTTCTCTGGCCAAGTTAACAGCAACTGGCTGTTGCTAGAATATGGCTGCCTGGTTACAGGGTTTCCCTGGGGTGCTGTCAACTTGGTTTGGCCCATGCATGAAAGAAAGGAAGAAACAGAGAAAGGACAGATGTGCCAAGAATGAGGCTATGAACAGACCAGTGTGCCTGCCTGTGTTTTTGGAGGTGTCTATATCCTTCTAGCCTAATTTCCTGTCTGCATCAGGAGAGGTTGAAGTGCAATTAGTTGAGATTTGTTCCTGTTCCAAAGCCCTCTGATTTCTTCCTCTTGCATTTCTTTTTTGTTTTTAATTTTCTCTTGAATTTTTATTCAGAGCTAAGTGATATAAGGCCCAGTTTTCTTGGAGGCAGGGGACTGTCCAGGATGACCTCTGGGTGCTCTTTCAGGGCCCCCAGGACTCCAGCAGAGCAGAGTGGACACCGCCGCCCCTTGGTGGACAGTTCTCACACTGCAACCAGGGAGAAAAACCACTCCAGAGAACTTTAAGGGCTCAGCTTGCCAGGTGCCAAGCGATGAGATCAGGACCTGCAGGATCCAGGGGCATTAGAGGGAGCCCAGAAACTCTCTTCACCCCTCCTGCCTGCACTGGCTGCAGTTCCTCCTAAGTGTGGGAGGATATGTTTTATGAAACTTTCTTTCTATATTTGGTACTGGAGACCGAACGCAGGGGTGTCCTAATTTTGAGCTAGCCCCACAGACCTATTTTATTTTTTGACTTTGAAACAGGGCCTCACCATGTTGCTGAGGCTGGCTGTGAACCTGCAGTCCTCCTGTCTCTAGCTCCCAAGTCCTGGGATTGCATGCCTGTGCACCAGTTTTTGGCACAGTGCCACACTTTTAACTTTCTTTTGAGTGTAACTCAAAAGAAAGACATTTTGTTTTCTTTTTCCCCAGGGATTATCACATTTTGTAGAGGTGTGTGTGTGTGTGTGTGTGTGTGTGTGTGTGTGTGTGTGTGTGGTGATTTTCTTGCATGCAGGGCTCTCTTTGTCAGTTAATTTATTTACCTGGTGTGTGATGGGGGTGTTCATCCTCCTAACTTGGAACAGAATCAGTGTGCTCTCTTTGAGGTTATCCACCCCACTGTTTTCAGATCTGTGTTCCACCCTCCAACAGTTCCTCCCCAGTTTGGCTCTAAATTCTTCAATGGGCCCTTGACCCCATGACACATGATCATTTTGTTTTCTTTTCCTGTGGGCAGGAGTTTCTTTTCCTAAACCAAAACTGATCACGCAGCTGGAGCAAGGGAAGGAGACATGGAGAGAAGGCAGAAAATGTGCAGCAGCCTCCTGTGCAGGTGAGTGGGAGGAAACCGGGCAGATGAGACCCAGGAATACAGGAGTGTCGGCTGCTGTGAGGGCTGGAGGGAGGCGGCGCTGATCCAGTGCTGGGAGGGAAGTTGTTCTCTCGACCTCTGGGCCTTCAGGGATGAGGGTGGGAAGAAGTTGGGGAGATGAGATGCTGGTCAGAAGATATTAAATTTCATCCAGGAGGAATAAACTCAAGAGCTGTATTGTCTAGCTTGATTGTAACTAGTATCAATGTATTATGTTCGTGAAAATCACTAAGATAATAAATATTAGGAATTCTTACCACAAAAATGAGTTCTAGGAAGAAATACATAATTACTTTGATTTAGCCATTTCACAAGGTATGCACATTCCAAAATGTGTATGATACATATGTAATTTTTACATATTAGATTTGTAAAAATTAATAAAATTTCTCAATTCTCTAATAGAGATTCTAGAGATTGAGAAGCAATGTTGTCAGTGTTGGTATTAAGAATTATCTGCAGCTGGGCATGGAGGCCCATGCTTGTAATCCCAGTACTCCGTAGGCTGACACAAGAGGATCAAAGATTTACCTCCAGCCTCAGCTGCAAAGTGAAGTCCTCTGCAATTTAGTGAGACCCTGTTTCAAAATAAAAATTAAAAAAAATAGGACTGGGGGTGTAGCTCAGAGGTAGAAAGTCCCTGGTTTCAAAGGTGTACTGTGAAGAGTTAAACATTAAGTTAGCTCAGTGGAAGCCGGGCATGGTGGCACACGCTTATAATCCCAGCATTTGGGAGGCTGAGACTGGAGGATCGTGGTTCGTGGACAGCCTTAGCTACTTAGTGAGACCCTCTGAAACTTAGTGAGGCCCTGTTTCAAAATAAAGAATAAAAAAAAAAAAAGGACAGGGGTGTAGCTCAGAGGTCATATGCCTCTGGGTTCCATCCCCAAACCCGCAAAAAAAAAAAAAAAAAAGTTCAGTGGATCTTCACACTGTCACTAAGCCTGATGTAAAGGCCCTTAGAGCTGTTGAAGGCAAAGAAGGTGAGATGTTTTATTTGCCAGGCATTAAAACACAAAAGGAAGGTATTTAGTCATTTACTGAGTAGAAAGAAGTAAGACTTCAAGTGTTAGGGAAGGGTGGTTATACTAATTAGAATACTTACTATAGTTATGTCAGTTGTAATTGAAAATAGCATTCTGTATAGAATGGAATAATTCTGGGCTTACATGTGTACACAGTTATAAGTTTGATTATTCATTTTTCAAGAAAAAGAGTGTTCAGGTTAATACAGTTAGGAATATAGTGTTTCTGAAATTGCTTTGTCATTGATTGCCTTCAGCTCTCAGGAGCCAGGTGTGATGAAACAGTACATCCAGTAGTGACGTTGCCTGCACAGAGGTGCTGTGTGGAAAAGCTGGCTTTCTTTGTTTTGGGGGGTGTTGTATGCATGTGGTGTTGGGGATCGAACCCAGTGCCTTATACGTAGTTCAGCCCACTACCTCTAAGCTGTATCCCTAGCCTGAAAATGGAAATGTTATATTAATTATGGAAACTCTCAGGGTTTAGAGATGCTGGGGGCACTAAGAGGGAGCTGTTCAAGTCAGTGGGGACCTAGGCTGCGTTTGTGTTGTCCACTGCTGAGGCTTGCTGTCGTGTGGGAACTCTGGCTCAGAGTCATCCTCTGACACCTGCTTGTCCCTGTGTGGACTGACTCCAGTTCGTGTCTTACATACTTTTCTTGTTTTTGTGGTTCTGGGAATTCAACACAGGTTCAACCTCTGAGCTACAGCCCCAGTCCAACCAAATTTAGTTTTTATTTTGAAACAAGGTCTTTCTGAGTTGCTGAGTCTGGTACTGAGCTTACAATCTCCTATTTCAGCCTCACAAGTACTGGGATTATAAGTGTACTACACACTTGTCATGTCTCACACTTTAACTGCACGTGTGCTCGCTCACTTGCTCTCTTTGTTTTTGATTTTTTGGTACTAGGGATTGAATTGAGGGGCATTCTACCTCTGCGGTACACCCTCAACCTTTTATTTTAAAAATAGGAATAAAAAAATAGGGCTGGGGATATAGCTTAGATGTAGAATGTCCCAGGTTTGCATTTCTGGTACCATAACAACAACAAAATATCCAAAAATATATTTGTGGGCGTGATTTCTGTGTGTGTAGTTGTTAGTGTGTGCTTATTTAGTGATAATCGTGTAGAATGTCACATGTTGTTCCTATTTATACCCCAAAGTGCCTTTTATGCTTTTACTGACCCTTATAATAGAAGTTTTAAGCTCTGCTGATGGGCTGGCAAGTCAGCTATGTAAAGGAAGTCAGTAATGTTTACTTCTAAGGATTTTGACAAATGGGTCAGTCTTGCCTTCAGCTGAGGCTCCATTCTGACTTGGATCTTTCTCTCTGCAGCAGGACTGAAGCCAGAACTGTAACCTGTTCCTCTCTGCCTTCTAGATTTTTCCAGCCAGAAATCGCCAGTGCGACATATAGAGTATGATCACCATCCCTGGGTCATCACACACTTATGTGCAGAAAGTCCTGTCGAGCTTGGGGACCCACACCCTGTGGACCAGCAGCAGCAGCAGGAAGCCTCAGATGTTAGATACAGGAGTGACAGAGCAGAAGGTCAAGAGAGGGAAGGCTCCACGCCTTGGCCTGGTAGGACTGAGGGAAGGACTTTGGGAGCATTTCCCAAGCTGCCTCACAGGCCACCAGTCAGCTCCCGGCATGGCCTCAGAGCGCTGGGGATGGAGGCGAGCCCGGGGGAGGTGGGGAGCCCCGAGGATGCTGCCAGGTTGCTGAAGAGGAAGGAAGTCTTAGGTGAGTATGGACTGGGCTCCAGCAAGATGACCAGCCTGCTCAGTCACCAGGGGACACGCTTGAGGGAGAAGCCGTATGTCTGCGGTATGCGTGAAAAGGGCTTCACTCTGAAGGGAAACCTGGGCAGGCACCAGAGGATGCACTTGGGAGAGAAGCCGTATGTCTGCAGCGTGTGTGAGAAGGGTTTCACTTTGACGAAAAACCTGACCAGTCACCAGAGGACGCACTTGAGGGAGAACTTGAACATCTGCAATGTGTGTGAGAGGAGTTTCACTCTGAAAGAAAACCTGGCCAGGCACCAGAGGACACACTTGGAGGAGAAGCCGTACGTGTGCTGTGAGTGTGGCAAAGGCTTTTCCAGGAAGTATGTACTCATCATTCATGAGAGGACTCACTTAGGAGCGAAGCCGTACGTGTGCTTTGAGTGTGGCAAAGGCTTCAGCCTGAGGTCCACCCTCACCATCCACCAGAGAACGCACTCCAGAAAGAAGCCATACATGTGCTGCGAATGTGGCAAAGGTTTCTGCTGGAAGTTCTCACTCATCAAGCACCAGGTCATTCATTCAGGAGAGAAGCCGTATGTGTGCTGCGAGTGTGGCAAAGGCTTTTGTCAGAATTAACATCTCACCAGTCACCAGAGGACATACTTGGGAGAGAAGCCATAAGTGTGTTTCAAGTGTGGTAAAGGCTTGAGATGGAAGTCTCCCCTTCACCATCCACCAGAGGCCACACTCAGGAGCGAAGCCATATGTGTGTTGCGAATGTGGGAAAGGCTTCAGCCTTAAGTCTCCTCTCACCAATCACTAGAGGACGCACTCCAGCAAGAAGCCTAATGTGTGTCAGAAGTGTGGGTGAGGTTTCAGTCTGAAGCCCTACCTCACCATCCACCAGAGGACACACTTGGGGGAAAGCCTTACATGTGGCAGGAGTGTGGGAAAGGCTTCAGCCAGAAGTCAGGCATCATTAATCACCAGAGGAAATACTTAAAAAGAATAAATCCTGCATAGTGACCGTCGCCTGGACTTCATCGACAGCACAGACCTCATCTCCTGCCAGTACAATATTTGCATTTAGCCTCTGCGCATCCTCTTGTGCACTTTAAATCATCTGTGGAGTCCTTGTAATAGTTAATGCAATGGAAATAGTTGTTAAACTGTATTGTTCAGGGAATAATGACAAGCAAAAAGAAAAAGTGTATATGTTAAGTCCAGATGCCTTTTTTTGATACCTTTTCTTTTTTTTTTGGTGGTACTGGGGTTCCTGGAAACCCTTTTACCTCTGGGCTATACTCCCAGACCTAATTTATGCTTTTTTATTTTTGGCAACAGGGTTTCTTTAGCCAGCATGACTGGCTTCAAACCTGTGCGATCCTCCTGTCTTTGCCTCCCAGGCACGGGGATGACAAGCCTGCGCTACCATGCCTGGCACCATTGTTTTTAAAAATAAATATTTCACATCCAAGGTCCACGTAGTGAGTGGATTCAGAATCTGGTCTCTCAGAAGACCAACCACCCAATGTTTTCGTTTTTACTTTGAAAGAAGATCTCGCTGATTTGCAAAGGGCCTCACTAAGTAGCTGAGGCTGGCCACAAACCTGCAATCCTCCCGTCACAGTCTCCCAAATGCTGATATTACAAGCATGTAGAGATAAAGCAGCCAATTAATCAAATCTGTGCCCCATTCCAGAGACCTCTGAGTCTAATATGGGCTTCCTTCTGGGAAAACACACTTCTCACTTTGATTGGATTGTCTAGACAATTTATTTGCCCAATTTCGGGCTCACCAGTCCCTGCACTGCCCAGTTCTGGGTGCCTCAGGTGTGTTTCCTTTGCTCACTGATGTGTGTGCATGTCCATAAGAGGCCAGGAGGGCGTCTCTGCTTTGGTACCATGGACACTCCCTGTCTGATGTCTACTGTGACTGTGTGTGACTCTCCGACTCGAGGAAGAGCCCAGGAGGGCAGGGGCTGCTGTGGGCTCCGGTCACTGCATCATGGTCAATGCTTAGAATAGTGCTTGCACCTAGTGTGTCTTCAAATATGGTTGAGAGAAAGCCGGGTGTGGTGGCACACGCCTCTAAACATTTGGAAAGCGGAGACAGGAGGATCTCAGTTTGTGGACAGCCTCAGCTACTTAGTGAGGCCCTTTGCAACTCAGTGAGGCCCTGTTTCAAAATAATGAAAAGGGCTGCAGCTGGGCGTGGTGGCGCACGCTTGTAATCCCTGCGCTTGGGAGGCTGAGACAGGAGGATCGCATGGGTTCGAAGCCAGCCTCAGCTACTTAGTGAGGCTCTCAGCAACTTAGTGAGACCCTGTTTCCAAATAAAATATAAAAAAGGTCTGGGAGTATAGCCCGGAGGTAGAAAGCCTCTGCGTTCCACCCCCAGTACCACCAAAAATAATAATAATAATAATAATGAAAAGGGCTGCAGGTGGAGCTTGGAGGAAAAATGCCCCGGGTTCCATTTCCAGTACCACAAGAAAAAAAAATATAGAAGGTAACTGGGATGACATCACAAAAATAAAAAAATAGCAAATGGAAATGCTGAAGGAAGTGTTAGAAGTGTGAGGTTAGTTGTTGCCCAAGTAGAAGTGGGAACTCCCTGGATGAAGAGCTAAATTGCCCTCATCAAACCCAGCCAGGTATCCCACTACACAGATGAGAAAAAAGAGACAAACTTGGTCTGAAGGCCCCTGTGTGAGGACTTCCAGGACATTTCCCTCCATGCTGCTGAAATGACAACTCTGGAACATGGAGCAGCCCAGGGAGGCCCCAGCTCCTGCCCTCAGGACTCCTGTGTGTGTCTTGAGACAGCCAGTGAAAGAGGTGGAAAGAGGACAAGTTGGCCCTGAGCTCTTCGGTCCCCACAGCCCTACTGGAACTGCGCATGGGTAAGACTGGGAGAGGGTATGGAGACCCTGCCACCTGGATGTCCAGCCCAGGAGTACAGATGTGTGAGGAGGGGGTCCCAGATTCCCTAGGCACCAGGACTGTGGCCCTTCCATCACCAAGTTCTGCAGGGATGTGGCTGTGTTGGTGTCTGGCCCAGGACCCTCTCGGTCCCCTCTGCATCCACACTCACCTGAGGGAGACCTGGTGCCTGTGATTGGTGAATGGCCCAGACCTGTCATCCTTATCACAGGACATGGAGTTGATGCTCATCCTGTCCAGAATCTGCTAGAAGATACCTGGTTGTACCTCTGTGAGGACAGGGGCCACAGCCAGTAGGGAGCCTCAGTGCCGGCCTGCTCATCCTTTGGCCTGCTTATCACAGGATTCTCTCCCAGGAAGACTGGAGACACCACTGGGGCTCAGGAGTCACCAGGACACTCCCCTTCCTCAACCTCCAGCCCTGTCCTGGGTGTGGACATCACAGGATACCAGCTCACAACCTCCTGCCCCTACCCAGGAGGACCCTCCCTAATGCCCCCGTTCCCTCCACACTCAGAAGCAGGGGTGTGGGCTGCACAGGGACTCAGTGGGGCACTGGCTTGGTAAACTTGTCCTGTGCTGTCTGGCAGGAACCCTGGGTCCCTCTTGGTAATGATCTCAGGTGTCTGGTCCAAGAGCATCACACAAACCACTGGAAGACAGGATACAGCAGAACATGTTGCTGTCTCCAACTTCTCTGGCCACATGAGATGGCAGGTGGCTGTTGCTCAAAGATGGCTGCCTGGTTACAGAGTTTCCATGTTCTCCCTGCATCTGTCATCAAGGTAGTGAGGTTTGTCCTGGTAAGCCTACTGAGTCCCTGTCCGTCTTATTATGGTGAAATATGTTATGGTTGTGGGGAAACTGTTCCTGGGGACCCCTATTAGGGTCCTGGACACAATTTCCCTCAAACCACAACAAAACCAAAAACAGAAAAACCACGGGTTTTTGTCTTGAGCTGATGGTAAAAACACATTAGCTCGGACTCTTGCTGAAGATTTAAAGAAGTTTATTAAGAAGATAGAAATACAGAAGACAGTAAAGCCACATGCCATTCAGAAATGGCACAGTGGGGGGGGGCACAATTCCTGCTAATACACCAAAGGGACCACATGGACCCAGCTTTTTTTATAAACATGGCCTCCATCTTGTTCATGTAATTCTGACTTAGTAAACATCCCTGTAAGGTACCTCCCCCAGTAAGGTGTGGTAAGGTGTCTTTTCAGGAAGGTCTACCCCAGCTAGATTATTATGTAGATCAGTCTTTAGAAAGAGGAAGCCCTAGCTCCAGTCTGTGGACTTGCTAATTATCTTTAGCTAGGTTAATTTACATTAGAATAAGTGCCTGCTTCTTTTGGCAGAAACCAAGTCCTTTTGTTGTGCTTTGTTTTAAGTGCTTTGATTTAAGTTAGATATATTTATCATTAGTAAGATCAATAATTTAGTGTTTTTAGAAATTATATTGTAATAGATTTTAATTCTAAAGTTTTATTTTAGTATTAAATTTAAGTTTTTAGTTTAACTTCCTTTTAAAGTTGTAACCCCAGGCAAAAGGCCTGAAATAGCTTACAGGGAAATTCCCAAGATAGTTAAGGACAACCATCATGTTCTGGCTGCTTACCCCAGTTAAGAGACCCTCTGCCCCAGGAATCTGTTATATTAAAAAATGTCTGTATAAGTTGCTTTAAAGTATAGAAGCTGTAAAATGTAAAGGCGTCATCAGTGATGTAATAAGATGACTTGAAGAATATTGTAAAACAGTCTATAAGGTTCCCCCAAATTACGATCTGGGCCCTTGATGCCTATGTGGAGACACATGCGCTTGGGTCCAGGTTTGAAAGTGTGGCTTTGCAGACATAATTGGCTTTGGACAATTATTCTCGTGTGGGTAGGTCACAACACTTTCTTTCCCCAGGTCTGCCGCCATTTTGACACAATTATTATTATTTTATTTTTTGTGGGTCTGGGGATGAAACCCAGCGCTTGGCAGGCTGAGACAAGAGGATTACACAGGTTTGAAGCCAGCCTCAGCTACTTAGGGAGGCTCTCAGCAACTTAGTGAGACCCTGGTTCCAAATAAAATATAAAATAGGTCTGGGAGTATAGCTCTGAGGTAGAAAAGTACCCAGTACCACTAAATTTATATAGGACTATAGCCCGCAGGTAGAAAAAGCCCTGGGTTCCATCCCCAGTACCACAAAAATAAAAGGTGTTGGCTACTATGCCAGACTAAAATGTTTAGCAGGGCTTGTGAAAAACGCTTATAATCCCATCATTTGGGAGGCTGAGACAGGAGGATCATGGTACATGGACAGCCTCAGCTACTTAGTGAGGCCCTTTGCAATTCTGTGAGACCCTGTAATGAAAGGCCAGGTTTGGTTGCGTACACTTCTAATCTCAGCATTTGGGAGGCTGAGACTAAAAAATCATGGTTCTGGACAACCTCAGCTACTTAGTGATGCCATAAGCAACTTCATAAGACCCTGTTTCAAAATAAAGAATAAAATTAGGGCAGGGGGTGTAGCTTGGAGGCCAAATGCCCCTGGGTTCCATCCCCAGACCCACACACACACAAAAAAAAAGAATAAAAAATAGAGCTGATGATGTATCTTGGAGGTATAATGCCCATAAGTATAAAACGGACTGGCTAGGTTTGTAGAAGCAGAGGATAGATACTCCATTTTGCCTCCCCTTGTGTTGTAAGCTGCTGATCTAAAAGTTTAACCTTGTATTTTGCTGGAGGACCACTCCCCTGCCCTATGTTAATGGTTTATCTCATACCTGAAATTCCTGTGTCACTCTCCTCCCTCCACTGACCTTGGGTGGGGCCCAACCCAGCACCTGACACACTAACTTGCAAGTTTCCACTTCTGTAACCAGCTTGCCTACCCCTTACAAGCCCCCCACCCCAGGCCGCTGGCATGGTCCTATGTTCTGATTTTAGACTGAGGGTTCCACCTCTGGCCAGCTAATAAAGGCTTCAATTGGCACGTTTCGCTTGGGCTCTCCAGTCTCATTTCACGCAAACTGCCTACAACAGGTTGATGAGTCTTACTATTTGCTGAGGCTGTCTGGGATTACAAGTGTGTGCCACGATGCCCAGCATGGATAGATGTTTTATTATTTATTTATTTAATTATTTTTGCAGTATTGGGGATGGAACCCACGGGCATTCTCCCTCTGAGCTACACCCCCAGCCCTATTTTTTATTTTTTATTTTATTTTTTGGTGGTATTGGGGGAGGGACCCAGAGGCTTTCTACCTCTGGGCTATATTCCCAGCCCTATTTTATACTTTATTTGGAAACAGGGTCTCATTACATTGCTGACATCCTCACTATTATATAATTTATTTTGAAATAAACCCAGGAGCTCTCTCTGAGCTATACCCCAGCCCTACTTTTTCTTCTTCATTACTATTATTATTTTTTTAATTTATTTTTATTTTTGGTGGTACTGGGGGTGGAAACCAGAGGCTTTCTACCTCTGGGTATACTCCCAGACCTTTTTTATATTTTATTTGGAAACAGGGTCTCACTAAGTTGCTAAGAGCCTTACTAAGTAGCTGAGGCTGGCTTCAAACCCTTGTGATCCTCCTGTCTCAGCCTCCCAAGCGCGGGATTACAAGTGTGCGCCACCACGCCCGGCTTCTTATTTATTTTGAAACAAGGTCTCACTGCATTGCAAAGGGCCTAGAAGTAACTGAGTTTGTCCACAAACCACAATCTTCCATTCTCAGCCTCCTAAATGCTGAGATTACAAGCGTGCACCACTACGCCTGGCTATAATGTGAATATATTTAATTATATAAACGTTAATATCATAGTCAATCCTAGCCATTTTTAACTCACTTATTGAATAAAGTGCCGTGTGTGTGTGTGTGTGTGTGTGTGTGTGTGTGTGTGTGTGTGTGTGTTTTGCGGTTTTGGGGATGGAACCCAGGGGCATTCGACCTCTGAGCTACACCCCCTGCCCTATTTTTTTTTAAATTCTTTATTTTGAGACAGGGTCTCACTAAGTTCACTAAGTTGCAAATGGCCTCAGTAAGTAGCTGAGGCTGTCCAGGAACCGAGATACTCCAGGCGCAGCCTCCCTAATGCTGGGATTACAAGGGTGCACCACGATGCCCAGCTCCCTAGTGTGTATTCTTAAGGGTGTTTTTTCAGTATTGAAGATTAAACCCAGGGTCATACTACCTTCAAGCTGGGCGTGGTAGCACACGTTGCAATCCCAATACTTGGGAGGCTGAGACAGGAGGATCGCAGGTTTGAAGACCCTCTCAGCAGCTTAGGAGGCTCTCAGCAACTTAGTGAGACTCTATTTCCAAATAAAATATAAAGTAGGTCTGGAGGTGTAAGCATGGAGGTAGAAGGTCCCTGGTATCCATCCCCAGTAACACACACACACACACACACCCTAAACCCTCAGCATATATTTTTAACTATTTTAAAACATGGCCTCACTAAGTAGCTGAGGCTGGCGGGCGGTGAACCTGCGATTTTTCTCTCTCAGTCTCATAAGTACTGGAATAACAAACGTGTGCCACCACACCCGGCTTACTAATGGTATTTGAGAGAAAATACTTATTATTATTATTATTATTATTTTTTGCGGGTCTGGGGATGGAACCCAGGGGCATTTGACCTCCGGGCTACACCCCCTGCCCTATTTTTTATTCTTTATTTTGAAACCGGGTCTCACTGAGTTGCAGAGGGCCTCACTAAGTAGCTGAGGCTGTCCGCGAACCGCGATCCTCCAGGTCTCAGCCTCCCGAATGCTGGGATTACAAGCGTGCGCCACCACGCCCGGCGAGAAAATACTTATTAACTTACCATTCCATCAAGTTAAGAACCTATTTCAAGAAACAAAAAGAGTTGGGGTGGTAGCTCTCAGGTAGTGTCCCTGGCTTCCATCTCCAGGACCCGCTCCCCTTCACCCCACGTAAAACAAGCTGGAGGAGACCAACGCCTGCCTGGCGCTCTCAGAACATGGTCACAGATTTCCAACCTCACAGCCCGATTTGTTCAGATCTGGAGGCCCGAGGAAGGGTAACAGGGCAGGTAAAAAAGCTGGACAGAAAGTGGCGCCCAAGCACGTCACGTTCACTGCGGATGCAGACGTTGAAGTTGCCGTAGAGGTCTCTGGGAAATGTAGTTTGTGAGCCTGAAGCGTGGAGCGGGTCCTGACGGGGCAGGCGCCTCACCAGGGAGGCTCCGCAGGACTGATGAGCGGGACCTTAAAAAGGGGCGTGGTCCTCAACTGGAGAGCGCGCGTCACCCACAGGTGAGATCAAACTGCCTCTGCAGAGGACTCTGGGAGCTGCAGCCCCGCCCCCTGTAGGGGAGCCCAGGTAGAGGCTCAGGCGACCTCCCTTCCTCGGCGGCGGTGAGTGGGGCTCGCAGACCCCGGCCCCCGCCCTCGCCGTGTGCAGCAGCGTCCCGAGGCTGGTCCGGGTCGAGCCTCGGGCGGTGGCGGGAGCGGAGCGGCCGCCATCTCTGGAGTCGGGTGGACTCGGCTCAGAGCCGCGGGGCGGTGGGTGCGGGGCGGGCGCTGTGCTGGGTTCTTGTGGGTGCGGAGACTCTGGCCTCGGTGACGCCCCTGTATTGCGACGGGGGCGCTCACGCGTGAGTTTCCAGGCCGGAGGACTTGAATGTGCGGCTTTTAGGGTCTGGTATTTCCAGGCGGTGGACGGGGATGTTTCTAGGTCGCGCGTCCCGGGTTTTGGGGCTTGGGGGGTCCTGGCCCAGGCCCCGAGGTCCCGCCTTTCTCAGGCTAACCGAGGGGCGCGGTGGCGCAACCAGAACAGACTGGGTTTGACTGGGCGAGGGGTGGCCCCTGTAGTTCGATCTTGAGGGACCAATTTGGGTGGTCGTCCCTGTATTTGGGGCGAGAAGAAAGGAGGCGAGCTGGAGCTCATTCGGGAGTTGTTGCTGGTGTGTGTGTGTGTGTGTGTGTGTGTGTGTGTGTGTGTGAGGGTGGAACACAGGTGATTTTCTACCTCCAGGCTATACTCCCAGACCTATTATATATATATATATATATATATATATATATATATATATATATATATATATACTTTATTTGGAAAGAGGGTCTCACTAAGTTGCTGAGCGCCTCGCTAAGTAGCTGAGGCTCTTTTCTAACCTGTGCGATCCTCCTCAGCCTCCCAAACGCTGGGATTATAGTGCGCCACCACGCAGGCTTGGCTCTTTTATTTTTTTAATTATCATTTTTTGGTGGTACTGGGGTTTCTGGAAATCCTTCTACTTTCGGGCTACACTCGCAGAACTATTTTATACTTTTTTTTTTTTTTTAAATTTGAAAGCAGGGTCTCTTAAACCAGCGTGGCTGGCTTCGAACCTACGCAATCCTCCTGTCTCGGCCTCCCAAGCGCTGGGATTACAAGCGTGCACCACCACGCCCGGCTTGGCTCTTTTAAATTTTGAGACAGAGCCTAAGTTTGCCATGCTGACCTCACATTTGCAATCCTGCCTCAGCCTCCTGAGTCGCTGGGGATACAAGTGCGCACCACTGCACCCGCTGGCGGACTGTGTCCTTAGACTACATCCCAGCTCTGTGCCTAGGAAGCTGCTCACAACTTGTCCCTTTCTCTGTGGTAGGTCCCTTCCTGATACCTTGAAGCAGGAGGAGGCGCTGCCCTGTTGGACCTGGAGGATTTCCAGTGACTTTCCTGAATTTTTTTTTTTTTTTTTTTTTTTTTGCAGATGTGGGTTGGAACCCATTGGCATTCAACCTCCAATCTACACACCCTGCTTTTTTTTTTTTTTTTTTTCATTTAAATTTGAAACAGGTTCTCACTAAGTTGCGGAGGGCCTCCATAAGTAGCTGAGGTTGTCTGCGAACCATGATTCACTGATTTCAGCCTCCCAAATGCTGAAATTACAAGCATGTGCCACCATGCCCACCTGAGTCTTATTTTTTTTTTTTTTATGTTTACCCAAACAGACCGTCCTGGACTTTGAATGTGTTGGTTCACAAATGCTGCTGGCAGGATAGAGATGGACCTCAGGGTCTCAGGACTAAGGGCTACAGCACTGCAGTGCTAGGTCTCACTGCCTCCTCAGAGCAGCCTGCTCCCCCCTCAGCTGAGCAAGGCCTGTCCTCAAGTGAGCAGGGCTGTATTTTGTGTTGCAGGCACACATGGCGTTCAGGGATGTGGCCATGTATTTCTCCCGGGAGGAGTGGAGCCTGCTGAGTCCTGATCAGAGGACCCTGTACAGGGAGGTGATGCTGGAGAACTACAGCAACCTGGTCTTTCTGGGTGAACACAGTGTGTCTTAAGACTTGCATTGCTACTCCTGGGAAAGTTAGTGTATGTTTAATGAAATTTACTTTCTTCCTTTCTATTTGTGGTACTGGAGAGAGAACCCAGGGTTATCAACTACATTTGAGCAAGTCCCACAGCCCTATTTTATTCTTTTACTTTGAAACAAGGCCTTGCCAGGTTGCCGAGTATGGCTGTGAACCTGCAACCCTCCTGTCTGAAGCTTCCAAGTCCTGGGATCCCATTCCTGTACCACCAGTTTTGCCACAGTGCCACACTTTCATTTTTACTTGGCTTTTGAGTTACTCTCAAAAGAAAGATATTTTCTTTTTTCTTTTCCCAGAGAATGTCACATTTTGAGAGGTGTGTCTGTGTGTGTGCTGGGTGATTTTCTTGTATGCAGGACTCTCTTTGTCAGTTAATTTATTTACCTGGTGTGTGATGGGGGTGTTCATCCTCCTGGCTTGGAACAGAATCCGCGTGCTCTCTTTGAGGCGATCTGCCCCACTGTTTTCAGATCTGTGTTCCACCCTCCAACAATTCCTCACCCAGTTTGGCTCTGAATTCTTCAGTGGGCCCTTGACCCCATGATGCATGGTCATCTTGTTTTCTTTTCCTGTGGGCAGGAGTTTCTTTTCCTAAACCAAAACTGATCATGCAGATGGAACAAGGGAAGGAGACATGGAGAGAAGGGAGAAAATGTCCAGCAGCCTCCTGTGCAGGTGAGTGGGAGGAAACCGGGCAGATGAGACCCAGGAATACAGGAGTGTCAGCTGCTGTGAGGGCTGGAGGGAGGCGGCGTTGATCCAGTGCTGGGAGGGACGTTGTTCTCTCAACCTCTGGGCTTTCAGGGGCTGAGCATGGGAAAAAGTTGGGGAGAGGAGATGCTGGTTAGAAGATACAGAATTTCTGCCAGGGGAATAAACTCAAGAGCTGTATAGTTCAGCGTGACTGTAGCTAGTAATAATACATTGGTATTATATTCTTGAATATGTTCTACATTTCTGTGGCTAGCCTTGGACCTGTGGATCCTCCTGTCTCTGCTCCTTAATTATTTGGAGTCCAGGTGTGCACCACTGCACCCGGCTCTTTTTGTTTGTTTAGTTTTGTCTTTGTGATACTGGGTTTGACCCACAGACATGCTACTTCTGAGCTTTGCCTCCAGCCCCCTTTTTTCTTTCCTTACTGGGGCTGGAACTCAGGGATATCCTACTTCCAAGTTACACCCCAGTCCTATTTTTTATTCCTTATTTTAAAATAGGGCCTCACTGAGTTTCAAAGTGTCTAACTAACTAGCTGAGGCTGCCTGCAAAATTAGATCCTCCTGTCTCAGTCTCCCAAATACTGGGATTACAAGCATGTACCACCGTGCCCGGCTCCTTTTTTTGTTTGTTTGTTTGTTTTGCGAATCTGGGGATGGAACCCAGAGGCATTTAACCTCCGAGCTACACCCCCTACCCTATATTTTATTCTTTATTTTGAAACAGGGTCTCAATAAATTGCAGAGGGCCTCACTAAGTAGCTGAGGCTGTCTGCGAACCCGCGATCCTCTGGTCTCAGCCTCCCGAATGCTAGGATTACAAGTGTGCGCCACCACATCCAGCTTTCGTTTTATTTTGAAACAGGGTTTCA
This sequence comes from Muscardinus avellanarius, assembly GCF_963383645.1. NCBI lineage: Eukaryota > Metazoa > Chordata > Mammalia > Rodentia > Gliridae > Muscardinus > Muscardinus avellanarius. Next base: position 5,453,517 of record NC_137802.1, on the reverse strand, counting down.
CTAAATTACTGATGTTCTCTGCGAAGTGAATGAGGAGTGTCTTGAACCTTTGATCCTCCTTTCTTAGTATCCCAAGTACCGGGATTGCCGGTGTGCATCACAGAGTTCTCTTACACAACCATCTACCCTAGGGCTCTCCACCCAGTTTGAATGGCTCTCCACCTGTCCCTTTTTTCTTCAGAATGAAATGGGCAGACACTTCCGCATGATTAGGTAGTGCTCAGTAAAAAAAAAAAAAAAAATAGGACTGGGGGCATAGCTCAGAGTTTGAATGTCCCTGGTTTCAAGCACTGGGTTTGAGAAGAGGAGGACACCAGGCTAGCTCACTGGATCTTCACACTGTCACCAAGCCTGAAGTAAAGGTTCCTGATGGTATTGAAGGCAAAGAAGGCAAGTTGCTTTATTTTTCAGGCATTAAAACAGAAAAAGAAGGCATTAACTTAGTAATTTACTGAGTGGAAAGAATCAAGAACTTCTGAGTATTAGGGAAGGGTGGTTATGCTAATTAGAATACTTATTATAATTATGTTAGTCATAGTTCAGTTATTGAAAATAGCATTCTGTATAGAATAGAATGATTCTCGGATTAGATGCATACACAGGACTAAGTTATTATTGAAAATAGCATTCTGTATAGAATGGAATAATTCTGGGCTTAGATGTGTACACAGTTCTAATAAGTTAGATTATTCATTGGTCAAGAAAAAGTGTTTTTAGTTTAATACACTTACAAATTGCTTTGCCATTGATTGCCTTTAGCTCACAGGAGCCAGGTGTGATGAAACAGTACATTCCATAGTAACGGTGCTTGCACAAGTGTGTTGTGTAGAAAAGCTTGCTTTCTTTGTTATTTGGGGTGTGTGTGCGTGTGGTGCTGGAGATCAAACACAGGGCATTGTGTATAGTCCAGCCCACTACCTCTAACCTGCATACCTAGCCTGAAAATGTTTCTTCTACACTGGTTTCTAGGAAATGTTACATTGATTATGGAAACTCTCAGGGTTGAGAGATGCTGGGGCACTAAGAGGGAGTTGTTTAAGTCAGTGGGGACCTAGGCGGCGTTTGTGTTGTCCACTGCTGAGGCCTGCTGTCGTGTGGGAACTCTGTCTCAGAGTCATCCTCTGACACCTGCTTGTCCCTGGGTGGACAGACTCCAGTTCGTGTCTTATGCTTTTAAATCTTGTTTATTATACTTTTTTTTCTTGTTCTCTTGTTCCTGGGAATTGAACACGGATGTTCTACCTCTGAGCTATACCTTCCGTACAAATTTCGTGTACAAAATTCATTTTATTATTATTATTTTTTGTGATATTGGGGTTCCTGGAAACCCTTTTACCTCTGGCCTACATTCCCAGACCTATTTTATATTTTTACTTGGATGAACCAGCACGATCCTCCTGTCTCCACCTCCCAAGTGTGAGGATTACCAGCGTGTGCAACCACACCCACCTAGTTTTTACTTTTTTTTTAAACTATTTATTTATTTATTTATTCTTGTGGTACTGGGGGTGGAACCCAGAGGCTTTATACCTCCGGGCTATATTCCCAGACCAAGTTTATATTTTATTTGGAAACAGGGTCTCACTAAGTTGCTGAGAGCCTCACTAAGTAGGTGAGGCTGGCTTCGAACCTCTGTGATCCTCCTGTCTCAGCCTCCCAAGCGCAGGGATTACAAGCGTGCGCCACAATGCCCGGCTATTTATTTATTTTTTGGTGGTACTGGGGTTCCTGGAAACCCATCTACATCTGGGCTACACTCCCAGACCTATTTTAATACTTTTTTTTATTCGTAAACTGGGTCTCTTAAGCCAGCACAGCTGGTTTTGAACCTGTGCGATCCTCCTGTCTCTGCCTCGCATGCGCGGGGATTACAAGCGTGTGCGCCACCACTCCCAGCTTAGTTTTTATTTTTGAACAAGGTCTTGGTGAGTTGCTGAGGCTGGTCCTGAACTTGCAGTCTCCTGTCTCAGCCTCCCAAGTACTGGGATTATAAGTGTGTACTACACACTTGGCATGTCTCACACTTTAACTGCACATGTGCTTGCTCATTCGCTCTCTTCTTCGCTTTTTGCTTTTTGGCACTAGGGATTGAAGCCAGGGACTTTCTACCTCTGAGGTACACACTCAGCCTTTTTATTTTGAAATGGTTTTGCCGAGTTGCTAAGGGTCTGTCAATTTCTGTGGCTGACCTTGGACCTGTGGATCCTCCTGTCTCAGCTTCTCAGTTGTTTGGAGTACAGGTGTGCACACTGCACCCGGGTCTCTTTGTTTCGTATTGTTTTTGTGGTACTGGGTTTGAACCTACGGATATCCAACTTCTGAGCTACACCTCCAACCCTATGTTTTATTCTTTATTTTGAAACAGGGCCTCACTGAGTATCAAAGGGTCTCACTAAGTAGCTGTGTCTGGCCTCAACCCTGATCCTCCTGTCTCAGGTTCCCAAATACTGGGATTACAAGCTTGTGCCAACACTCCCAGCTCCTATTTTATTTTGAAACAGGGTCTCACTAAGTTGCCTATGGTCTCAGTAAGTTGATGAGGAAAGTCTTGAACCTCTGAGTTTCCTTAGTGTCCCAAGTACCGGGATTACCAATGTGCATCACAGGGTCCTGCTTTAAATCACTCTCTTACACAACCATCTACTCTAGGGCTCTTTATCTGGTGTGAATGACTGTGCCCTCCACCTGTCCCTTTTTTCTTCAGAGCAAAAGGGGCAGACACTTCCTCATGGTTAGATAGTGCTCAGTAAACAAACAAACAAACAAACAGTATTATTTACTTTTAAGGATTTCAGGACTGAATCCAAAACTGTAAACTGTTCCACTCTGCCTTCCAGATGTTTCCAGCCAGAAATCCCTGGGGCGACACATTGAGTGTCAGCACCGTCCCTGGGTGGTCACAAGCTCATGTGCAGAAAGTCCTGCCTAGCTTGGGGACCCATGTCCTGGGGACCAGAATCAGCAGCATCAGGAAGCCATGGATGGAAGATGCAGGAGCGATGGGGCAGAAGGTCAAGAGAGGGAAGGCTCCACGCCTTGGTCTGGTAGGACTGAGGGAAGGACTTTGGGAGCATTTCCCAAGCTGCCCCACAGGCCACCAGTCAGCTCCGGCATGGCCTCAGAGCGGTGGGGATGGAGGTGAGCCCGGGCAAGGTGGGGAGCCCCGAGGATGCTGCCAGGTTGCTGGAGAGGAAAGAAGTCTTAGGTGAGTGTGGACTGGGCTCCAGCCAGATGACCAGCCTGCTCAGTCACCAGGGGACACGCTCGAGGGAGAAGCCATATGTCTGCGGAGTGTGTGAGAAGGGCTTCACTCTGAAGGGAAACTTGGCCAGGCACCAGAGGATGCACTCGGGTATGCATGTGTGCCATGAGTGTGGCAAAGGCTTTGACAAGAAGTACAAACTTATCATCCACCATGGCATTCATTCAGAAAAGGAGCCCTATGTGTGCTATGAGTGTGGCAGAGGCTTCAGCTATAAGTCCACCCTCACCATCCACCAGAGGACACACTCAGGAGAGAAGCCATATGTGTGCTGTGAGTGTGGCAAAGGCTTCAGCCAGAAGTCCAGCCTTATGATGCACCAGAAGACACACTCGGGAGAGAAACCATATGTGTGCTGTGAGTGTGGCAAAGGCTTCATTTTGAAGTCCTCCCTCACCATTCACCAGAGAACACACTCAGAAGAAAAGCCATATGTGTGCTGCGAGTGTGGCAAAGGCTTTAGCATGAATTCCTACCTCAGTATCCACCAGAAAACACACTCAGGAGAGAAGCCATATGTGTGCTGCGAGTGTGGTAAAGGCTTTAGCATGAATTCCTACCTCACCATCCACCAGAAAACGCACTCAGGTAAGAAACCATATGTGTGTTACAAGTGTGGCAAAGGCTTCAGTGTGAGGTCCTACCTCACCATCCACCAGAAAATACATTTGGAAAAGAAGCCATATGTGTGCTGTGAGTGTGGCAAAGACTTCAGCCGGAAGGATCACCTCACCATCCACCAGAGGATTCATTCAGGAGAGAAGCCGTATGTGTGCTTCGAGTGTGGCAAAGGCTTCAGAGAGAAGTCCAACCTCATCAGGCACCAAAGAACACACTTGGGAGAGAAGCCATATGTGTGCTATGAATGTGGGAAAGGCTTCGGAGCGAAGTCCAAACTCATCATCCACCAACGCACACACCCAAGAAAGAAACCCTATGTGTGCCGTGAGTGTGGCAAAGGCTTCAGCCAAAAGTTCACCCTCACCATCCACCAGAGGACACATTCGGGAGAGAAACCCTATATGTGCTGCAAGTGTGGCAAAGGCTTCAGGCAGAAGTTTAGTCTCAACAGCCACCAAAGAACACACACGGGAGAGAAGCCATATGTGTGCTGTGAGTGTGGCAAAAGCTTCAGCCTAAAGTCCTACCTCACCGTCCACCAGAGAACGCACTCGGGATTGAAGCCATATGTGTGCCGCGAGTGTGGCAAAGCCTTCAGCATGAAGTCCACCCTCAACAACCACAAGAGGACACATTCGGGAGAGAAGCCGTATATGTGTTCCGAATGTGGCAAAGGCTTCAGCCAGAAGTCTATCCTCAACAGCCACCAGAGGACACATTCAGGAGAGAAGCCATTTGTGTGCCGTGAGTGTGGTAAAGGTTTCATCCAGAAGACCCACCTCACCAGCCACCACAGAACGCACTCAGGAGAGAAGCCATATGTGTGCTGCGAGTGTGGCAAAGGCTTCGGCCAGAAGTCCACCCTCACCACCCACCAGAGGACACACTCAGGAGAGAAGCCATACGTGTGCTGTGAGTGTGGCAAAGGTTTCATCCGGAAGACCAACCTCACCAGCCACCACAGAACGCACTCAGGAGAGAAGCCATATGTGTGCTGCGAGTGTGGCAAAGGCTTCAGCAAGAAGTCCACCCTCACCACCCACCAGAGGACCCACTCGAGAGAGAAGCCATAGTGTGCTGCAAGTGCGGCAAAGGCTTCGGCTGGAAGTACAACTCATCATCCCCCAGAGCGTGTACTTGAAAGATAAGCCATATGTGTGCCGCGGATGTGGGAAAGGCTTCAGCTGGAAGTCTCGTCTCATCTGCCACAAAAGACATACTACAGAGAGAAGCCGTATGTGTGCTTCAAATGTGGAGAAGGCTCCAGCTGCAAGTCCAGACTCTTCACCCCCTACAGGACACACTTGAAAAGAAACCATATGTGTGTCCCCAGTGTGAGCAGTTTAAGCCTGAAGTCCACCCTCACCAGCCACCAGAGCACACACTTGAGAAAGAAAGCATACTTGTGCTTTGAGTTGCGTAAAGTTTTTGGCTGGTAGTCCACCTCATCCACCACTCAGGAGAGAAGCCACATGTGTGCTGTGAATGTGGGAAAGGTTTGAGGTCCACTCACCAATCACCAGAGGACGCACTCTGGCGAGAAGTTCAAATGTGTGCCATGAATGTGGGTGAGGTTTCAGTCTGAAGTCCTACCTCACCATCCACCAGAGGACGCACTCAGGGAAAAAGCCTTGCACATGCCAGGAGTGTGGGAAAGGCGTCTAAGAGGACACACTTAGAAGGGAATTCAATCCTGACAGCGACTGTGGCCTGGACTTCAGCGACAGGACAGACCTCATCTCCCACCAGCTAGTATTTGCATTTAAGCTCTGTGCATTTTTGTAGTATTTTAAATTATCTGTGGATTCCTTGTAATAATTAATGGAATGGAAATAGTAGTTAAACTGTATTTCTGAGGGAATAAGGACACACACACAAAAAAGTCAGTACGTGTTGAGTCCAAATGCCATTGTTTTCAAGTAAAAGATTTTTTATCCAAGGTCTGATGAGTGAGTAGATGCAGAATCTGGGCTCCCAGTGGGCCAACCGCCCTGATGATAGAGCCTGGCCTCAGGGAGGCATGAAGCAGGGTTTCTTGTCCACCCCCAGGGCAGCAGTGCCTTCTGGAGACATATGGTACAAACCCCTCCCCTTCCCCGGGCTACTCGATCTCTCTTTACCTGCAGCCAGTCCCATGACTGCATCAGAGAAGCTGCAGGTTCCTAGGACATCACAGAGGTCCCCAGTTCTTGGGCATCCCTCCACTTCTCTGCTGACAAGTAGCCGCAGCTGAGTCAGGACAAAGGGTGCCTTCTTGAGGTAGAGGGCAGGAGAATCCAGAGGGCAGGAGAAGCTGTCAGGATCAGAGACCTGAGACAGGAGGATCAGGGTTTGTGGATAGCTTCAGGTATTTAGTGAGGTCATTTACAACTCTGTGAGACCCTGTTTCCAATTAAAGAATATAAAATAGGGCGAGCCGGGCGTGGTGGCGCACGATTGTAATCCCAGCATTCGGGAGGCTGAGACCTGGAGGATCACGGTTCACGGACAGCCTCAGCTACTTAGTGAGGCCCTCTGCAACTCAGTGAGACCCGGTTTCAAAATAAAGAATAAAAAAATAGGGCAGGGGGTGTAGCCCGGAGGTCAAATGCCCCTGGGTTCCATCCCCAGACCCGCAAAAAAAAAAAAAAAAAATAGGGCTGGGGGGTGGCATCCCCAAGCATTTCCTTGTAAGGTGTCTGAGTGGCCTGGAGACCTCTGCTACCCAACTCCCTACTCCAGTGTATTCCTGCTCTAGATACACCCGGAAGCCCATAGAGTTTTCTTTACAGTGAGGATAAATATTCAACCCACATTCAGGAGATTCGGGGGGGGGGGCAAAGCCTTCCTAGAGGAAAAAAATTATCAATAAGCTTAAGCAAAGCCCCTCCCACAGACTTTATTTTTTGTGGTGCTGGGAATGGAATCCAGAGGCCTTCTACCTCCAGCGATACTCCCAGACCTACTTTATACTTTATTTTTCATTTTAAATTTTTTTATTCTTTATTTTGATACAGGGTCTCACTGAGTTGTAAATGACCTCACTAAATACCTGAAGCTATCCACAGCGGGCGTGGAGGACAGCCAGGCCCCGCCACCTGGATGCCTGGCCTGGAAGTATAAATGAGGTGACGGCAGAGCCCAGCATCCTCACAGGTAGTGATGCAGACCCTGTGGATGTGGTGGTTCTGGTGTTTCCCAGACACGTGGACAGTGAACTTGCAGAAGTCTGGTGGTCAGAACTGGCAGAGTGGAGTGGGGTCCCAGTTTCCTTAGGCAGCAGGACTGTGGCCCCTCCAGAGTGAGCCTAGGAAGAGATTTGTGCGCCTGCCTGGAGTTCTTGGAGGTCTCAATACCTTCCCAGCCTTGTTCCCCTGTCTGTATCAGAGAGGTTAAAATAAATTAGTTGACACATGTTCTGCTCCAAAAACTTTGTTTTGTTTTGTTTTGTTTTGCAGGTCTGGGAATGGAACCCAGGGGCCTCTGAGCTACATCCTCTACTTTATTTTTTCTTTATTTTGAAACCGAGTCTCATTGAGTTGCAGAGGGCCTCACTAAGTGGCTAAGGCTGTCCGCAAACCGCGATCCTCCAGTCTCATCCTCCCAAATGTTGAGATCACAAGTGTGCGCCACCACGCCCGGCTTTTTTGTTTTTTTTGGTTTTGTTTGTTTGTTTGTTTGTTTTCAGCCAGGGATGGTGGAGTAGCTTGTAATGCCAGCATTTGGGAGGCTGAGACAGGAGAATCATGGTTCACAGCCAGCCTCTGCTCTTTGCAATTCACTGAGATCCTGTTTCAAAATGAAAAAAAGTAGAGCTGGGGGTGTAGCTCGGAGGTAGAATGCCCCTGGGTTCCATCCCCAGTGCCACAAAATTTAAAAAATAGTTTTTTTCTTTGGCATTTCTATTTGAGCAAATTATAGAAGGCACAATTTTCTAGGAGGCAGGAGACTGTCCAGGATGACCTCTGGCTGCTCTGGCTCCAGCAGAGAAGGGTGGACACTGCCGCCATCTGGTGGCCAGTACTCACATTGCAACCATGGGGGAAAGCCACCCCAGAAAATGGCCTTTGCTTCAGCAATTTCAAGGGCTTACCAGGTACCAGGGGACAGGATCAGGACCTGCAGGATCCAGAGACATTAGAAGAAGCTGAGAAACTATTCTCCCTCCTGCCTGCACTCTCCCTGGGCTCCAGTTCCCTGGCAAGTACTCCTCCTCTAAGTCGGCAAGGCGCTCTTGCCCCAGTGCAGAGATGACTGGACCCAGCTTTGCTACTTGTTCCCACCCAAAGTTTCAGTCCTCTGAGGAACAACACCAGCGTTGTTGTATTTTTATTTTATTTATTTACTTATTTATTTATTTGCGAGTGGTGCTGGAACCCAGGGGTATTTGAGCTCCGAGCTACATCCCCTGCTCAATTTTTTATTTTTTATTTTGAAACAGGGTCTTACTGATTTGCAGAGGTCCTCACTAAGTAGGTGAGGCTGTCCCCGAACCGCGATCCTCCAGCCTCAGCTTCCCGAATGCTGGGATTACAAGCATACACCATGCCGCTCGCCCTGTATTTTTATTTAAAAAGAGAACCTCAAGCAGGGCGTGGTGGCGCATGCTTGTAATCCCCACGCTTGGGAGGCAGAGACAGGAGGATCGTGCAGGTTCGAAGCCAGCCGCACACGCTGGCTTAGGAGACCCTGTTTCCAAATAAAAATGTAAAAATAGGTCTGGGAGTGTAGCCCGGAGGTAGAAGGGCTTCCAGGAACCCCAGTACCACAAATAATAAATAAATAAATAAAATAAAAAGAGAACCTCATACGCCAGGTTTGGTGGTGCACTCTTGTAATCCTAGCATTTGGGAGGCTGAGACTGGAGGATCATGGTTCTTTGTCAGCCTCAGCTACTTAGTGAGGCCCTTTGCAACTCTGTGAGACCCTATAATAAAAGGCCTGGCGTGGTTTCACATGCTCATAATCCGAGCATTTGGGAGGCTGAGACTGGAGGATCGTAGTTCGTGGACAGCCTCAGCTATTTAGTGAGGCCATGCGCAATTTAGTGAGACCTTGTTTCAAAAGAAAGAATAAAATTACGGCGGGGGGGTGTAGCTTGGAGGTCAAATGCCCCTGGATTCCATCCCCAGACCCCCCCCCCACAAAAAAAGAGTAAAAATTAGAGCTAATAATATATCTCAGAGGTATAATGCCCATGGGATCTATTTCTAGTAACACACACACAAAAGCATAAAACAGACTGGCTAGGTTGATCAGTCTCACTATTTGCTGAGGCTGTCTGGGATTACAAGTGTGCGTCTCTATGCCCAGCATGGATAGGTTTTTATTATTTAATTATTTTTGCAATACTGGGGATGGAACCCAAAGGCATTCTATTCTGCCTCTGAGCTACTCTTTATTTTGAAACAAGAGCTCACTGAGTTGCAAATGGCCTTGCTAAGTAGGTGAGGTTTTTCTTGAACTGTGACCCTCCTGCGACCCCATGACCAGCCAACCTTATTTTTTAGTATTCATTTTATTTATTTATTTATTTATTTATTTATTTATTTATTTATTTATTTATTTATTTATTTATAGGTCTGGGGCTGGAACCCAGAGGCATTTGACCTCCAAGCTACAACCCCTGTCCAACTTTTTATTCTTTATTTTTGTTGGTACTGGGGTTGCAACCCAGAGGTTTTCTAATTCCGGGCTATACTCCCAGAACCATTTTATATTTTATTTGGAAACAGGGTCTCACTAAGTTGCTGAGAGCCTAAGTAGCTGAGGCTGGCTTCGAACCTGAGCCATCCTCCTGTCTCAGCCTCCCAAGCGTGGATTACAAGCGTGCGCCACCACGCCCGGCATTATTCTTTATTTTGAAACAGGGTCTCACTGAGTTGCGAAGGGCCTCACTAAGTAACTGAGATGTCCACGAACCGCGATTCCCCGGTCACAGCCTCTGGGATGCTGAACACTCACCTTTGCGATTTAAAGTAGCGCCCTAACACATCACTTCCGGCTGCAGATGCAAATATAAAAGGTGCAGAAGGGGTTGCTGGGAAATGTAGTTAGTGACGCGGAAGTTTGGAGCCGGTCCTCATGGGGCAGTAGCTCTACATGACTGATAAGAGAGACATTAAATAAAAGAGGGGCGCCATCCTCGACTGGCTAGAGCGCACACCCAGAGGTGACTGTCGGAAGTGAATGGGTGCCGCAGTGAACTCTGGAACCGAGGGCCCTTCACGCAAAGGACTCTGGGAGCAGAGGGCCCGCCGCGCAGTGGACTCTGGGAGGTGGCGCCCGTTCCCGCTGGAGGAGCGCCCGCCTGTGGCTGAGGCGACCTCTCTTTGGTGGCTGTGGGGAGTGGGGCTCGCAGACCCCGGCCCGCCGTGTGCAGCAGCGTCCCGAGGCTGGTCTGGGTCGAGCCCGCCGGGCGGTGGCGGGAGCGGAGCGGCCGCCATCTCTGGAGTCGGGTGGACTCAGCTCAGAGCCGCGGGGCGGGCGCTGTGCTGGGTTCTTGTGGGTGCAGAGACTCTGGTGGAGAGACAACACCCACACTTCTATTTTTTATTCTTTATTTTGAAACAGGGATTCACTAAGTTGTAGAGGGCCTCACTAAGTGCCTGAGGCTGTTAGAGAACTGTGATCCTCCTCTCATGAACCTCCAGTCTCAATCTCAAAATGCTGGGATTACAAGTGTGCGACACCATGCCTGGCTGATACTTTTTTCTATGTCTACCCCAACAGACCATCCTGCACTTTTAAGGTGTTGGTTCACAAATGCAGTTGCCTGGATAGAGACAGGTCAAAGGGTCTCAGAGCTTTAGGGCCACAGCGATGCAGTGAAGGCAGGATCTAGGGTCCCACTGCCTCCCCAGAGCAGCCTGCTTTCTGGTGTTCACCTTAGCAAGGCCAGTCCTCAGGTGAGAGGGTTGTGTTTTGTGTTACAGGTAGACATGGAATTCCGGGATGTGGCTGTGTATTTCTCCCGGAAGGAGTGGATCCTGCTGAGCCCTGATCAGAGGACCCTGTACAGGGAGGTGATGCTGGAGAACTACAGGAACCTGGTCTTTCTGAGTAAGCACGGTGTGTTTTAAGATTTGCATTCCTATTCGTGTTTGATGAAACTTTCTTCCTATTTGGCACTGGAGACAGAACCCAGGGTTATCCTACTTTTCAGGTAGCCTCACAACGCTATTTTATTCTTTTACTTTGAAACAGGGCTTCACCAAGTTGCCGAGGCTGGGTGTGAACCTGGAATCCTCCTGTCTCTAGCTCCCAAGTACTGGGATTGCATGCCTGTGCACCAGTTTTTGCCACAGTGCCACAGTTTCATTTTTACTTGGCTTTTGAGTTACACTAAAAAAAAAAGATATTTTGTTTTCTCTTTTCCCAGAGAACATCACATTTTGTAGAGGGGTGTGGTGTGTGTGTGTGTGTGTGTGTGTGTGTGTGTGTGTGTGTGTGTGTTGGGTCATTTTCTTCTAGGCTGGTCTTTTTTCTGTGTTAATTTACATGGTGGATGATGGGAGTATTCATCCACCTACCTTGGAAAAGATTCAGCTTGCTTTCTTTGAGGAGACCCGCCCCACTGTTTTCAGGTCTGTGTACCATCCTCCAACAGATCCTCGCCCAGTTTGTTTGTTTGTTTGTTTGTTTTGTGGGTTTAGGAATGGAACCCAGAGGCATTTGACCTTCGAGCTACACACCCTGCCCAATTTATTTTTATTCTTAATTTTGAAACAGTCTCACTGAGTTGCAGAGGGCCTAAGTAGCAGAGACTGTCCACGAACCACAATCCTCCGGTCTCAGCCTCCCAAATGCTGGGGTTATAAGCATGCGCCACCACGCCAGGCATCCTCGCACAGTTTGGCTCTGAATTTTTCAGTGGACCCTTGGCCCCATGATGCATAATCATCTTGTTTTCTTTTCCTATGGGCAGGATTTTTATTTCCTAAACCAAAACTGATCACGCAGCTGGAGCAAGGGAAGGAGACATGGAGAGAAGGGAGAAAATGTCCAGCAGCCTCCTGTGCAGGTGAGTGGGAGGAAACTGGGCAGATGAGATTCAGGAATACAGGAGTGTCAACTGCTGTGAGGGCTGGAGGGAGGCGGCGTTGATCCAGTGCTGGGAGGGAAGTTGTTCTCTTGACCTCTGGGCCTTCAGGGCTGAGGGTGAGAAGAAGAAGTTGGGGAGATGAGATGCTGTTCAAAGGGTATTAAATTTCATCCAGGAGGAATAAACTCAAGAGCTGTATTGTATAATGTGACTGGCTACTACCCATGTATTATGTTATTGAAAATCACTAAGATAATAGTAGGTATTCTTAACACAAAAATGAGTTCTAAGAGGAAATATGTAATTACTTTGATTTAGCCATTTCACAAGGTATGCGCATTCCAAGGTGTGCACAATAAATATATATAATTTTTACATAATAGGTTTTGAAAAATTAATGAAATGTGTTGATTCTCAAGTGGAGTAGTCCCATGCTTATAATCCTAGTACTTGGGAAGCTACCATGGAGGATCGCAGATTTGCCCCCAGCCTCAGCTGCAAAGTGAGGCCTTCTGCAATTTTGTTAGACTCTGTTTGGAAATAATGGAAAAAAATAGACAGTGGGCATATCTAAGAGGTAGAATGTCCCTAGTTTCAAAGCACTGGGCCTGGGAAGAAGTGGATACCAGGCTAGCTCAGTGGATCTTCACACTGTCACCAAGCCTGAAGCAGTCCCCTGGAGCTATTGAAGGCAAAGAAGGCAAGCTGATTTATTTTCCAGGCATTAAAACACAAAAGGAAGGCGTTCACTTAGTAATTTACTGAGTGGAAAAAAGCAAGATCTTCTAGTGTTAGGGAAGGTGGTTATGCCAATTAGAATACTTATTATCGCCGGGCGTGGTGGTGCAAGCTTGTAATCCCCGCGCTTGGGAGGCAGAGACAGGAGGATCGCGCAGGTTCGAAGCCAGCCGCGCGCGCTGGCTTAGGAGACCCTGTTTCCAAATAAAAATGTAAAAATAGGTCTGGGAGTGTAGCCCGGAGGTAGAAGGGCTTCCAGGAACCCCAGTACCACCAAAAAAAAAAAAGAAAGAAAGAAAAAAAGAATACTTATTATAATTCTGTTAGTCATAGTTCAGTTAGTATAGAATGGAATAATTCTGGGCTTAGATGCATACAACCTTATAATAAGCTTGATTATTCATTGGTCGAGAGAAAGACTGTTCAGGTTAATACCGTTATAAATACAGTAGTTTCTGAAATTGCTTTGTCATTGATTGCCTTTAGCTCCCAGGAGCCAGCTGTGATGAAACAGTACATCCAATAGTGTCGTTGCCTGCACAGAGGTGCTGTGTGAATAACCTTGCTTTCTCTGATTTTGGGGGTGTGTGTTCGTGTGGTGCTGGGGATCGAACCCAGGACCCTGTGCACAGTCCAGCCCACTACCTCTAAGCTGCATCCCAGACTGAAAATGTTTCTTCTGTGCTGGTTTGTAGGAAATGTTACCTTTATTATGGAAAATCTCAGGGTATAGAGATGCTGGGGAGCATTAAGAGGTGCTTACCGCTGAGGTACACCCTCAGCCCTTTTATTTTGAAGCAGACTTCCCAAGTTGCTAAGGGTCTTGCTAAATTTCTGTGGCTGGCCTTGGACCTGTGGATCCTCTTGCCTCAGCTTCTCAATAAATTGGGGTACAGCTGTACAGCACTGCACCCGGCTCGTTTTGTTTTGTTTTTTTTCTGATACTGGGTATGAACCCATGGACATCCTACTTCTGAGCTACGCCCCAGCCCTTCTTTTTTCTTTTCTTTTCTTTTTTTTTTTTCATTACTGGGGCTGGAATCCAGGGGCATTCTACCTCCAAGTTATACTCCCAGCATTATTTTTTATTCTCACTGATTTTCAAAGTGTCTCCCTAACTATCTGAGGCTGGCTGCTAACCTAGATCCTCCTGTCTCAGCCTCCCAAATAGGATTAAAGCGTGTGCCACCACATTTGGCTCCTATTTTATTTTGAAACAGGGTCTCACTAGGCCAGGCGTGGTAGCACACCCTTGCAATCCCCGTGCTTGGGAGGCGGAGACAGGAGGATTGTGCAGGTTCAAAGTCAGCCGTGCTGGCTTAAGAGACCCTGTTTCCAAATAAAAAGTATAAAATAGGTCTGGGAGTGTAGCCCGGAGGTAGAAGGGCTTCCAGGAACCCCAGTACCACCAAAAAAAAAAAAAAAAAGAAACAAAGAAAAGAAACAGGGTCTCACTAAATTGCTGATGGTCTTGCTAAGTTGATGAGGAAGGTCTTGAAACTGTGATCCTCATCCTCCTTTCTTAGTGTCCCAAGTACTGGGATTACCCTTTGCATCACAGAGCCCTGCTTATATAACTCTCTTACACAACCATCTACTCTAGGGCTCTCCACCTGGTGCGAATGACTGTGCCCTCCACCAGTCCCGTTTTTCTTCAGAGCAAAAGGGGCAGACACTTCACATTGTTAGATAGTGCAAGTAAAAAAAAAAAAAAAAAAAAAAAAGCAAATAAGCCAGGCCTGACGGATCACGCATAATCCTAGTGCTTGTGAGGCTGAGACAGGAGAATTGTGGATTCGTGGCCTGCCTCACCACTTAGTGAAGCCTTCTCCAACTTAATGAGGCCCTGTTTTAAAATAAAGATTAGAGCCGGGCGTGGTGGCGCACGCTTGTCATCCCCGCGCTCGGCAGAGACAGGAGGATCGCGCAGGTTCAAAGCCAGCCGCGCGCGCTGGCTTAGGAGACCCTGTTTCCAAATAAAAATGTAAAAATAGGTCTGGGAGTGTAGCCCGGAGGTAGAAGGGCTTCCAGGAACCCCAGTACCACCAAAAAAAATAAATAAAAAATAATAAAATAAAGATTAGAGCTGTGTGGCACTGCACACTTAGGATCCCAGTCCTTGGGAGGGTGAGAAAGGAGGATTACAGGTTCACGGTCAGCCTCAGCTACTTATCAAAGCCCTTCCCAACTTACTGAGACCCTATTGGAAAATAAAATAAAAAATAGGGCTAGGGCTATAGCTCAGACATAGAATACTTCAGGTTTCTATTTCTGGTACCACCACAGCAACAAAAAATCCAACAAAAATTTTGTGGGCGTGATTTCCATATGTGTAGTTGTGAGTGTGAGCTTGTGTAGTGATAATCATGTAGAATGTCGCATCTTGGCCCTATTTATACCCCAATTTGCCTTTGATAATTTTATTGCCCCTTATAATAGAAGTTGTAAGCTGTACTAGGAAGTCGGCTATTTAAAGAAAGTCTTGTTCAGTAACGTTTACTTTTAAGGATTTTGATGAATGGGTCAAGCCTTGCCTTCAGATGAGGCTCCATTCTGACTTGGATCTTTCTCTCTGCAGCAGGACTGAAGCCAGAACTATAACCTGTTCCTCTCTGCCTTCCAGATGTCTCCAGCCAGAAATCCCTGGGGCAATACATTGAGTGTCAGCACCATCCCTGGGTTGCCACAAGCTCATGTACAGAAAGTCCTATCGAGCTTGGGGATCCATGCCCTGGGGACCAGCAGCAGCAGCAGCAGCAGCAGCAGGAAGCCTCAGATGGAAGATGCAAGAGCGTCAGGGCAGAAGGTCAAGAGAGGGAAGGCTCCATGCCTTGGTCTGGTAGGACTGAGGGAAGGACTTTGGGAGCATTTCCCAAGCTGCCCCACAGGCCACCAGTCAGCTCCCGGCATGGCCTCAGAGCGGTGGGGATGGAGGCGAGCCCGGGTGAGGTGGGGAGCCCTGAGGATGCTGCCCGGTTGCTGAGGAGGAAAGAAGTCTTAGGTAAGTGTGGACTGGGCTCCAGCAAGATGAGCAGCCTGCTCAGTCACCAGGGGACACACTCGAGGGAGAAGCCTTATATCTGCAGAGTGTGTGAGAAGAGCTTCACTCTGAAGGGAAACCTGGGCAGGCACCAGAGGATGCACTCGGGGGAGAAGCCATATGTGTGCTGCGAGTGTGGCAAAGGCTTTGACAAGAAGTCCAAACTCATCATCCACCATGGCATTCATTCAGAAAAGGAGCCCTATGTGTGCTTTGAGTGTGGCAGAGGTTTCAGCCAAAAGTCCTACTACACTATCCACCAGAGAATTCACTTGGGAGAGAAGCCATATGTGTGCTGCGAGTGTGGCAAAGGCTTTGACAAGAAGTCCAAACTCATCATCCACCATGGCATTCATTCAGAAAAGGAGCCCTATGTGTGCTTTGAGTGTGGCAGAGGTTTCAGCCAAAAGTCCTACTACACTATCCACCAGAGAATTCACTTGGGAGAGAAGCCATATGTGTGCTGCGAGTGTGGCAAAGGCTTCAGAAAGAAGTTCTCCCTCACCATGCACCAGAGGACACACTCGGGAGAGAAGCCATATGTGTGCTTTGAGTGTGGCAAAGGCTTTAGCCAGAAGTCCAAACTCATCATCCACCAAAGAGTGCATTCTGGAGAGAAGCCATACTTGTGCTGTGAATGTGGCAAAGGCTTTAGCCAAAAGTCCACCCTTACCACCCACGAGAAGACGCACTCGGGAGAGAAGCCGTACGTGTGTTGCAAGTGTGGTAAAGGCTTTTGCCAGAAGTCCTATCTAACCATCCACCAGAGATTGCACTTGGGAGAGAAGCCATATGTGTGCTGTGAATGTGGCAAAGGCTTCAGCCTGAAGTCTTACCTCACCATCCACCAGAGAACACACTCAGAAGAGAAGCCCTATGTGTGCTGCGAGTGTGGCAAAGTTTCAGCCAGAAGTCTTACCTCACCATTCACCACAAAACACACTCAGAAGAGAAGCTGTATGTGTGCTGCGAGTGTGGCAAAGGCTTCAGCTGGAAGTCCCGGCTCACCAGCCACCAGAGGATGCACTGGAGAGAGAAGCCATACTGTGCAGCAAGTGCGGCAAAGGCTTCGGCTGGAAATGCAGACTCATCATCCAGCAGAGCGTGCACTTGAAAGAGAAGCCACATGTGTGCCACGAATGTGGGAAAGACTTCAGCTGGAAGTCTGGTTTCACCCGGCATGAGAAGACACTACAGAGAGAAGCCGTATGTGTGCTTCAAGTGTGGAGAAAGCTTCAACCAGAATTCCAGACTCCTCACCCACTAGGACACTCTTGGAAAAAAGCCATATGTGTGCCTCGAATGTCAATGATGTTTAAGCCCGAAGTCCTACCTCACCAGCCAGCAGAGGATGCACTTGGGAGAGAAGCCACATGTGTGCTGTGAATGTGGGAAAGACTCGAGTTCCACTCTCACCGATCTCCAGAGGATGCACATGGCAGAAGTGAAATGTGTGCCATGAATGTGGGTGAGGTTTCAGTGTGAACTATCTCACCAGCCACCAGACGACACATCAGGGAAAAAGCCTATGTGTGCCAGGAGTGTGGGAAACGCTTCAGCCAGAAGCCAGCCATCATGAAGCACCAGAGGACACGATTAGAAGAGAATAAATCCTGCGTAGTGACTGTGGCCTAGCCTTCAGCAACAGGACAGACCTCATCTCCCACCAGCGTTGTATTTGCATTTAGCCTCTGCACATCCTCTGGTGCACTTTAAGTCATCTGTGGAGTCCTCACAATAGTTAATGCAATGGAAATAGTTGTTAAACTGTATTTCTGAGGGAATAATGACATGCAAAAAAAAATTATACTTGTTGAGTCCAGATGCTATTGTTTTCAGGAAAAAAGATATTTACCATCCAAGGTTTGTTGAGTGAGTGAATGCAAATCTGGGCTCCTAGAGGGCTGACTGCCCTGATGATGGAGCCTGACCTCAGGGACTTACAAAGCGGGGTGCTTTGTTTCCAGGCCAGGCCAGCAGCACATTCTGGAGACATATGGCACAACGCCTTCACCTCCCCCAAGCTACTTGACTGCTCTTTACCTGCAGCCATTCCCAGTGACTGTGTTAGAGAAGTCGTAGGTTCGTAGGAAATGGCAGAGGCCCCCAGTTCTTGGGCATTCCTCGACGTCTCCGCTGGCAAGGAGCCGCAGCTGAGTCAGGATAAGGGTGGCTTTCCGAGGCGGAAGGCAGGAGAATCCAAGCTGTTAGGATCAAAGGGCTGAGACAGGAGGATCGAGGTTTGTGGATAGCTTCAGAAACTTACTGAGGTCCTTTACAACTCATTGAGACCTATTTCCAATTAAAGAATATAAAATAAGGCTGGGTGTATACCTGAGCTGTAGAAAGCTCTTGGGTTCCATCCACATACCAGAAGAAAAAATATATTGTTGAAAGATGGCACCCCCAAGCATCTCCTTGTAAAGTGTCTGAGTGGCCTGGGGACCTCTGCTCCCCACCTACCCACTGCAATGGATTCCTGCTCTGGACATATCCAGAACCCCTTAGAGATTTTTTTACAGTGAGCACAAATATTTGACCCACATTCAGGGGGTTCAGTGTGTGGGCAAGGCAAAGCTTTCCTAGAGGATGGAAACGTTATCAATAAGCTTAAGCACAGCCCCTCCCACGATATTTTGTGTGTGTGTGTAGTCTTGTGGATGGAACTCATGACCTCTACCTCCGGGCTATGCCCCAACCTATTTTATATTTTATTTTGAAACAGGGTCTCACTAAGTTGCTGAGAGCCTCACTTAGTAGCTAGGCTGGCTTTGAATCTGTGTGATCCTCCTGTCTTCACTTCCCAAGCATTGGAATTACAAGCGTGCATCACCATGCCTGGCTCTGCAGATATTTTTATGTTGTCAGGCCTGGAAGTTGCAACTTAGACCTCCAGTCCCCCTAGGAGCCTGGTCCTTTTGGCTCCTCAGTGTTCAGAGAAGCAGACAGGCTCAACGAGGCCAGTGTCAATCCCGGGACTCAGCCAGGGGCCATTTTCCAATAGAGGGCAGCACTCACCTTCCCATTATCCTCACTTCATGGGTGCTTCAGAAGGTCTAGAATGTACTGGGGACATCCAGGTGTGGGGGCGCAGGCTTGTTCCCAGCATTTATCAGGCTAACACAGAGGATTGTGGTTCTACTGCAGCCTTAGCTACTACTTAGTGATGCCCTTGGCGACTCAGTGAGACTCTGTTTAAAAAGTAAAGCCAGGTGTGGTGGCGCACACTTGTAACCGCAGGATTTGGGAGGTGAGACCGTTGGACTGCGCAGGTTCAAAGCCAGTCTCAACTACTTAATGAGGCCTTTTGCAACTCAGTGAGTCCCTGTGTCAAAATTTAAAATAATTAAAAAAAAAAAATAGGGCTAGGGATGTAGCTAGGCAGAATGCTCCTGGTTTCCATTCCTACTACCACCAAAAAAAAAAAAAAAAATAGGTCTGGGAGTGAAACTTGGAAGTAGAATGCTCCTGGGTTTTATCCCCAGTACCTAAAAAAAAAAAAAAAAAAAAAGAATGCTGGGGATCGTACCCTTGAGGCTACGTGGGTCACCATGACCCAGGTGACCTCCAAGCAGTGGTTCCCAATGTTCCAAATGGAAGGGAGTTAGAAGTGTGAAAGACACAGGTCAGTAGTCCAAATAGTGGTGGAAACTCTCTGGATGAAGAGCTGAATTACCCATGAAACCCAACCAGGCATCCCACTCCACAGATGAGAAAAGAGGCGCATCCTTGTGTAAGGACTTCCAGGACATTCCCTTCCATGCTGCTGAAATGGCTCCTCTGGAACATGGAGCAGCCCAGGAGGCCCCAGCTCCTGCCCTCAGGACTCCTGTGTGTGTCTTGAGACAGCAAGTGCCAGAGGTGGAAAGAGGACAAGAGGGCCCTGAGCTCGTCAATCTCCATGCTGTACAGAAGCTGCGCATGCGTGAGACTCAGTATGGACCATGGCTTGATTCTTAGTTCTTACCCATCACTTACTTGGTCTGTCTCTACCAAGGGGTCTGCAGCACCCTGGGTAAGCAGTCTATCCTACACCCGAAAATTAGAGAGGGGGTCTTACCACTCGAGCCCACGGTTGGGTGCCACTTGCCAGAGTCCATCCCTAGCAGGAGTCAGGGGTCCATGAGAGGTGGGGTGAGGAGTCTGTGGAGTATGGTGGAGGAACAGCATACAGACTCAATTGAGGGTGAAGCTGCTCTCTTTATTTTTGGTTTTGGCAAGCATTTTATACATTCTTTTTTGGCTACATTCTACTTTTAGGGTTTTTCTCAGAATTTATACATCAGTAAATATATAAAGAAGTAATACATCAAGACAAAGTGGCAGATGGCCAGTTTCTTTTTAAAGGGAACATTTCCTCTTCTAAGCAACCAAGAAAAAGATCAGAAGTTTATTATTAACTACTAGTGCAATATAACAATATTCTATAAGAAGCATTGAATTATTTGATTGATATACACCTTTGTTTTTTTATTTTTATTTTTTAATTTTTTAATTTTTTTTCCTTTTAAATTTTTTATTTGTGCATTATATTCAAACATCATATTGGGGTAATAAACTTGTGTGTACAAACATGTACACATCGCTGATTTAACCCCTACCCAATTCTCACCCCATTCCCTCCCCGTCCTCCTTCCCTTGCTTGGTTTAGTGATTGACTTCGATATGTTTAAGTACATTGTGTGTTTTAGAGATTTTCCTCTTCCCCCCTCCTTTCTCTTCCTTTAGGTTGTCTTGTTTGCTCCTGTATAGGCCTTCCTTTTTCAAGAGTTCCTCCTATGTCCCATTTCTCCCTAACTCTAACATATTAGGGAAAGCATCTGATTTCTTATATTTTGTGACTAATTTCACTTAGCATAATGTCCTCCAGTTTCATCCATTTCCCTGAAAATGATGCAATTGAGGTTTTTTTTTTTTTTTTTGATGGCTGAGTAAAATTCCATTGTGTACATATCCCACAGTTTTATAATCCATTAATATGTTGATGGACATCTTGGCTGGTTCCATAGTTTGGCTATGGTGAATTGTGCAGCTATGAACATAGATACACATGCATTAGTTTGGTAGTTTGGCTTCCTATCTTTTGGGTAGATACCCAGAAGTGGTATTGCTGGATCAAATCGTAGATTTGTTCCCATTCTTCTGAGGATTCTCCATACTGTTTTCCAAAGTGGTTGCACTAATTTGCAATCCCACCAACAATGTCTTAGAGTTCCCACTTCTCCACATCTTCACCAGCATCTGTTGTTGTTTGTGTTTTGAATAATTGCCATTCTAGTTGGAGTTAGGTGAAATCTCAGGGTAGTTTTGATTTGCATCTCTCTGATTGCCAATGATGTTGAGCATTTTTACATGCATTTATTGGCCATTTGAATTTCTTCTTTTGTGAAGTGTCTATTTAGTTCTTTTGCCCATTTTGTTATTGGATGCTTTGTTTTCTTAGTGTTGAGTTTCTTGAGTTCTCTGTATATTCTTGATATTAGTCTTCTATCGGTGGTGTAGGTGGCAAAAATCTTCTCCCATTCTGTTGACTCTTGATTGAGGTTCTTGATAGTTTCCTTTGCTGAACAGAAGCTCTTCAGTTTCATGCAATCCCATGTATTGATTCTCCTTTTAATTTGTTGTGCCTTTGGGTTCTTGTTGAGGAAATGTTTATCTGTGCCTATGTGTTGTAGTGTTGGACCTATGCCCTCTTCAAGGAGCTTCAAGGTCTCTGGTTTAATTTCCAAGTCTTTGATCCATCGTGAGTTGACTTTTGTACAGGGTGAAAAAGTGGGATTAATTTCCAATTTTCTTCATATGGTTAACCAGTTTTGCTAACACCATTTGTTGAAGAGGCTATCTTTTTTCCAGTGTATGTTTTTGGCCCCTTTGTCAAAAATCAATTGGCTGAAAGTGTGTGGACTTGTTTCTGGGTCTTCTATTCTGCTCCATTGGTCTATATATCTGTTCTTTTGCCAGTACCATGCTGTTTTTATTGCAATGGCTTTGTAGTATAGTTTATAGTCAGGTATTGTGATTTCTCCTGCGTGTGGTTTTTTTTTTTTTTTTTTTTTTTTTTTTTTTTTTTAACTGGGGATGGATCCCAGAGGCTTTCTACCTCCGGGCTATACTCCAAAATCTATTTTCTATTTTATTTGGAAACAGTGTCTCACTAAGTTGCTGAGAGCCTCACTAAGTAGCTGAGGCTGGCTTTGAACTTGTGCGATCCTCCTGTCTCTGCCTCCCAAGCTCGGGGATTACAAATGTGCGCCACCATGCCTGGCTTAGGTGTGTGGATTTGTTTCTGTATCTTCTATTGCACTGGTCAGTCGGCCTGTTGTTGTGCCAATACAATGCTGTTTTTACTACTATTGCTCTATAGTAGAATTTGAAGTCTGGGATTGTGATGCCACATGCCTGGTTTTTATTGTTGAGGATTGCTTTGGCTATTCCGGATTTTTTTTTCTATATATAAAATTCATGACTGGTTTTTCTAGGTCTATGAAGAATGTCATTGGTATTTAAATAGGAATTACATTGAATGAATCTATAGATCACTTTTGGGAGAATGGCCATTTTGATGATATTTCTTTTGACTATCCATGAGCAAGGGAGATCTGTGCATCTTCCAAGGTCTTCAATTATGTTCTTTAATACTTTACAATTTTCATTGTAGAAGTCTTTTACATCGTTGGTGACGTTTATTCCTAAGTATTTTATTGGTTTTGAAGTTATAGTGAATGGAATTCAGTAGAGATGGACTTTTCCCACTATAGAGATGGAATTTTCCCAAATTCCTTCTATAAGGCCAGTATCACATTAATCCCCAAACCAAATAAAGATTCCTGAAGAAAGGAAAATTACTGACCAATATCCTTGATGAACATAGATGCAAAAATTCTCAACAAAATACTAGCTGTATGCATTCAAAACCATATCAAGAGAATTGTACACCACGATCACATTGGTTTCATCCCAGAAAAGCAAGGCTGGTTCAACATATGCAAATCAATACACATTATTCACCACATAAATAGAAGGGAGAACAAAAACCACATAATCATATCAAGAGATGCTGAGTTGGGCATGGTGGCACACCTTTGTAATTCCCGTGCTTGGGAGGTTCGAAGCCAGCCTCCCTGCCTTAAGAGACCCTGTTTCGAAATAAAAATATAAAATAGAGCCAGGCTTGGTGGCGCATGCTTGTAATCCCCGCGCTTGGGAGGAGGAGACAGGAGGATTGCGCAGGTTTGAAGCCAGCTGCGCTGGCTTAAGAGACCCTGTTTTCAAAAATATAAAATAGGTCTGAGGGTATAGCCTGGAGGTAGAAAGGCTTCCAGGAACCCCAGTCCCACTGTGTGTGTGTGTGTATATGTGTATATGTGTATGTATATATATATATATATATATATATATATATATATATATATATATATATATTTATTTATTTATTTCTGGGATTGCAACCCAGAGGAAAAGGGTTTACAGGAACCCTAATTCCACCAAAAAAAAAAAAAGAGAGAGAGAGAGATGCTGAAAAAGATATAACAAAATCCAACACCCATTATGTTATAAACACTGCAGAAAATTGGAATAGAAGGAATGTATTTCTTTAAATTTTAAGGATCCTAACTTAATTACTCCTACTCTCCTACTTTCCTCCCTCCCTGTCTTGTTCTGGGGGGGGGGTGAACCTAGTGTGTATTACCACTGAGGAACATCCTCAGCCCTTTTTAGCTTTCCAAATGCTGGGATTACAAGCATGCGCCACCATGCCCGGCTCCTTTTTATTTTTTATTTTGAGGCTCTCACTAAGTTGTTGAAGCTGGCTTCAAACTCCTGATCCTCCTGCCCCAGGCTCAGCTGGGATTTCAGGCATTTGCCACTGTGCCAGGAATCTTTTTTTCTTCAGAACTAGAGCTCCAGCTGTAAGATTACCTTTATAAACCAGCTCATACAAGTCCATGGGAGTTCAGTTTTGTTTTTCATATTGTTTTTTGCACTGTGGATGAAACTCAGTGCTTTATGCATGCCAACTATGAGCTATATTCCCACCTCTCAGTTTTGATTTTAATATGGATATTCCTGAGTGGTTGAATTTTAAATTTGTTTCAGTACACAGAGGTGCTGTGTAGAAAAGCGGGCTTTCTTTGATTTTGGGGGTGTTGTGCATGTGGTGCTGGGGATTGAACCCAGGACCTTATGCATACTCCAGCCCACCGCCTCTAAGCAGCATCCCTAGCCTGAAAATGTTTCTTCTACACTGGTTTGTAGGAAATGTTACATTAATTATGGAAACTCTCAGGGTTGAGAGATGCTGGGGCACTAAGAGGGAGCTGTTTCAAGTCAGTGGGGACCTAGGCGGCGTCTGTGTTGTCCACTGCTGAGGGCTGCTGTTGTGTGGGAACTCTGGCTCAGAGTCATCCTCTGACACCTGCTTGTCCCTGTGTGGAGAGACTCCAGAGCTACACCCATGCTCCTCCGAGCTACACCCCTGCCCTATATTTTATTCTTTGTTTTTTTTTTTTTGTTTTTTTTTTTTTTTGGCAGGTCTTGGGTTGGAACCCAGGGGCATTCGATCTCCGAGCTACACCCCTTGCCCTATTTTTTATTCTTTATTTTGAAACCGGTTCTCACTGAGTTGCAGAGGGCCTCACTAAGTAGCTGAGGCTGTCTGAGAATCACAATCCTCTGGGTCTCAGCCTCCCTAATGCTGGGATTACACATGTGCACCACCACACCTGGCTCTATTCTTTATTTTGAAACAGGGAGTCACTAAGTTGCAGAGGGTCTCACTAAGTAGCTGAACCTGTCAGCAAACTGCAATCCTTTGGTCTCAGCCTTCCAAATGCTGGGATTACAAGTGTGCAGCCACCATGCTCAGCTTCCTAGTGTGTATTCTTAAGGGTGTTTTTTTTTAGTACCAAAGATTGAACCCAGGGGCATACTATCTTCAAGCGAAACCCCTAGCATATGAGCAAGGCATGTTGTGCCACCTTGTAATACCAATACTTTGGAGGCAGAGACAGGAGGATCCCAGGTTCGAAGACAGTCTTTGCAACTTAGTGAGACCCTGTTTCCAAATAAAATATAAAGTAGGTCTGGAGGTGTAGCATGGAGGTATAAGGCCCCTGGCTTCCATACCCAGTATTACACACACACACACACACATACACACACACACACACACACCCTAACTTTATCGCCCAGCATACATGTGTGTGTGTGTGTGTGTGTGTGTGTGTGTGTGTGTGTGTGTGTCTCTCTGTCTGTCTGTCTGTCTGTCTGTCTGTGGATGGAACCCAGGGATATTGGACCTCCGAGCTACAGCCCCTGCCCTATTTTTTATTCTTTATTTTGAAACTGGGTCTCACTGAGTTGCAGACGACCACACTAAGTAGCTAAAGCTGTCCACAAACCACGATCCTTCAGTCTCAGCCTCCCCAATGCTGGGATTACAAGCGTGTGCCACCATGCCCGGCTCTCAGCATACATTTTTAACTTTTTATTTTATTTTTTCTTGGTGGTACTAGGGTTCCTGGAAACCTTTCTACCTCCGGGCTACACTCCAAGGCCTATTTTTTTTTATATTTTTTATTTGGAAACAGGGTCTCTTAAACCAGGGAAACTGGCTTCGAAGCAGCTCCATCCTCCTGTCTCCGCTTCCCAAGCACAGGGATTACAAACCTACGCACCACTCCTAGCCTCTTTTTTTTTTTTTTTTTTTTTTGGTGGTGCTGGGGGTGGAATCCAGAGGCTTTCTACCTTTAGGCTATACTCCCAGACCTATTTTATATTTTATTTGGAAACAGGGTCTCGCTAAGTTGCTGAGAGCCTCACTCAGTAGCTGAGGCTGGCTTCAAACCTGTGTGATCTTCCCGTCTCAGCCTCCCAAGCAGGGAGGGAGGATTACTACCATGCGCCACCACGCCCAGGTAACTCTTCATTTTAAAACAGGGCCTCACTAAGTAGCTTAAGCTGGTGACAAACCTATGATCCTCCTTTCTCAGCCTCACAAGTACTGGGATTACAAGCGTGCACCTCCACACCAGGCTTACTAACTGTATTATTGAAAGAAAATACGTAATAATTTAGTATTCCATCATGTTAATGACCTATTCGAAAAACAAACAAACAAAAAAATAGGGGGGGGGGGTTGGGGTAGTAGCTTGGAGGGACAGTGTCCCGAGCTTCCATCCTCAGGATAGGCTCCACTCCATCCCACGAGGACAAGCTGCACGAGACCACGCCTGCCTAGCGCTCTAGAACATGGTCGCAGATTTCCAACTCCACAGCCCAAGCTGTGGAGATCTGAAGGCCTGAGGAACGGTCACAGGGAGGGTAAAAAAGCTGGACAGTCACCTGAGCAATTGGAAGCAGCCCCGAGAACGACACTTCCAGCTGCGGAGCCCTCGCGAAAGTTGTCGCAGGGGTCGCTGGGAAATGTAGTTTCTGAGACTGACGAGTGGAGCCGGTTATAATGGGGCAGGAGCTTCACCAGGGAGGCTCTGCTTGGCTGATGAG
This sequence comes from Muscardinus avellanarius, assembly GCF_963383645.1. Taxonomy (NCBI): domain Eukaryota; kingdom Metazoa; phylum Chordata; class Mammalia; order Rodentia; family Gliridae; genus Muscardinus; species Muscardinus avellanarius. Next base: position 5,427,327 of record NC_137802.1, on the reverse strand, counting down.
CGAGGCGTTAAGTAAAAGAGGGGCGCCATCCTCAACTGGCCAGAGAACACATCACCGGAGGAAACCATCAGAGGTCAAAGGACGGGCCGCAGAGGACTCTGGGAGGAGAGCCGCTGGAGGAGAGGCCGTTGTTTCCTGAGGCGACCTCTCTTCTCGGCGGCGGTGAGTGGGGCTCGCAGACCCCGGCCCCCGCCCTCGCCGTGTGCAGCAGCGTCCCGAGGCTGGTCCGGGTCGAGCCTCGGGCGGTGGCGGGAGCGGAGCGGCCGCCATCTCTGGAGTCGGGTGGACTCGGCTCAGAGCCGCGGGGCGGTGGGTGCGGGGCGGGCGCTGTGCTGGGTTCTTGTGGGTGCGGAGACTCTGGCCTCGGTGACGCCCCTGTACTGCGACGGGGGTGGGGGCGCTCACGCGTGAGTGTCCAGGCTGGAGGACTTGAATGTGGGGCTTTTAGGGTCTGGTATTTCCAGGCGGTGGACGGGGATGTTTCTAGGGCCGCGCGTCCCGGGTTTTGGGGCTTGGGGGCTGGGGGCTCAGGCCCCGCTGTCCCGCCTTTTTCAGTCTGGGCAAGGAGCAGGCTGGCTTTACCTGACAGGACAGGGTTTGACTGGGCGTGGTCTGGTCACCATGGTACAGTATTGGGGGGCCAATCTGAGTAATTTTTTTTCTCTGGGATTACAAGCATACACAAGCATACACCACCATTCCTGACTCAGCAAGGTTTATTCTTTTTTTTTTTTTTTTTTTTTTGGTGGTACTAGGGGTGGAACCCAGAGGCTTTATAACTCCGGGCTATACTCCCAGACCTTTTTTATATTTTATTTGGAAACAGGATCTCACTAAGTTACTGAAAGCCTCACCAAGTAGCTGAGGCGGGCTTCGAACCTGTGTGATCTTCCTGTCTCAGCCTCCCAAGCGCTGGGATTACAAGTGTGCGCCATCACACCCGGCTCTCAGCAAGGTTTTAAAAGGTCCAGGGGACTTGCATTGACCACATAACTCACAAGATTTTAAATTCCATTTTAATATTTTAAATTGAGAAATGGTCGCCGGACGTGGTGGAGCACGCTTGTAATCCCAGCATTCGGGAGGCTGAGACTGAAGGTTCACGTACAGCCTCAGCTACTTAGTGAGGCCCTCTGCAACTCAGTAAGATCCTGCTTCAAAATAAAGAATAAAAAAATGGGGCAGGGGGTGTGGCTCGGAGGTCAAATGCCTCTGGTTCCATCCACAGACCCGCAAAATTAATAAAGAAAGGAAGGAAGGAAGAAAGTGTAAATGCCCAGAAGTACGTAGAGCTCCCCAGAGCTGTCACCCAGATTCAGCATTTAAGAGCTTCAGGACCAGCCTTGATTCATCTCAGAGAATCTGTACACCCTTTAGGAGCCTGGTGTCCACAGCCAGATGTCTCCATGTTGTCACTTTATAGGGGACAGTATAGGTGACTGTGCCTCAGTGTTCTCATCTTGAAATGGTCACGGCAGCTACTTGATGGGGATGTTGTGAGGGCAGAATGAGGTGAGGCTCACACAGTGCCTGGAGCAGTCTCTGGTAGATAGCCCCTGCTCCAAGGACTTTCCTGTCAGTATTAGTAGCACAGGAACACTTCATGGTCAGTGTTAGTAGCGAGTCAGAGAAGGCTTCCTTCCTCTCTTTCTCCCTTCCTTTCTTCTTTCCTTTTTGTCCTTGTGGGGATTGAACCCAGGCATGCTCTACCACTGAGTTAGACCCAGCTGTTTGTTTGTTTGTTTGGTTGTTTGTGGTACTGGAGGTGAAACTCAGGGTCTTTCTACTTTCCTGCTATACTCCCAGACCTATTTTATACTTTATTTGGAAACAGGGTCTCACTAAGTTGCTGAGAGCCTCAATCAGTAGCTGAGGCTCGCTTCAAACCTGTGCATTCCTCCTGTCTCAGTTTCCCAAGCACTGGGATTAGAAGTGTGTGCCATCACACCTGGCTCCCATCTGTTTATTGTTTCAAAATCTTTAAATTTGGGATAGAGCCGGGCGTGGTGGTGCACGCTTGTAATCCCCGCACTTGTGAGGCTAAGACAGGAGGATCGCGTTGGTTCGGAGCCAGCCTCGCTGGCTTAAGAGACCCTGTTTCCACATAAAAAAAGTAAAAAATAGGTCTGGGAGTGTAGCCCGTGGGAGTGTAGTCCGGAAGGAGAAGGGCTTCCAGGAACCCCAGTACCACCAAAAAAAAAAAAAAAAAAAAAAAAAGAAAGAAAGAAAGAAAGAAAAATTTGGGATAGAGTCTAAGTTTTTAATGATGAACTCACATTTGCAATCCTTCTGCCTCAGCCTCCAGAGTTGCTGGGGATACAAGTGTGCACCACTGCTCCTGCTGGCAGGCTGGGTTCTGAGTCTACATCCCAGATCTGTTCCTAGGAACCTGCTCACACCTTGTCCCTTTCTCTGTGGTAGGTGTCTTTCTGATACCTTGAAGGAAGTGGAAGCCCAGCCCTGTTGGACTTGGAGGATTTCCCGTGACTTTCCTGGACATTTTTTGTTCTTTCTCTGTCTCCTGTGACCCTGGCTGCCCAGGAGCACTGCCTGCTGGGGAAAGGGAGGACTCCTGGGCTCCTCTCTGCCCAGCTTCAGGTGAGTGCCTCTGTCTCTTGCAGCTTGAACCCTGAGTAGGTTATCTTTGTTCAGCATTGACATTTTGTGTCCTCCAGTGCTCTCTCCAGGGATCACAGCCCAGCTGGTTCCTCTAGGAATGCAGCCCATTGTAATGGTGACAGGTTTTACAGGAACATTCCAACCTGGCGTTCCCAGTCACTGCACCTCCATCCATTCGGCATTTCTGCTTTCACTAGTTTTCAGAATCCTCATTTCTAGGTCCTGTCTGGTGCTTTGAAATTGTCAACATTCAGTTCTATGTCCTCTCACCGTGATTCTTTTTCCTGCTGGAGTAGTTTGTAGCAAATCCCAGATTTAACATTTCTTTCTTCTTTTGTGTGGTACTGGGACTTGAACCCAGGGCAGTCTACTCTTACCTGCATCCCCAGACCTATTTTATTTATATTTTAAATATAAATAGGGTCTCACTAGGTTGATGACAGTCTCACTATTTGTTGAGGCTGTCTTCAAACCTGATATCCTTCTGTCTCAGCCTCCCAAGTAAAGAGATTATGGGGGAGAAACATTATGCCTGGTCACATTTATCATTTCATCTGCAAGTAGGTATCTCTAAAATATACTAATGTACAATTCTATTTAATGTATAGGTAATTTTAATGTGCAATTTGTTATACCATTGCATAATTAATTTTATACTTTTTTTTTTTTTGGTGGTACTGGGGGTAGAACCCAGAGGCTTTCTACTTCCAGGCTATACTCCCAGATCTTTTTTATATATTTTATTTGGAAACAGGGTCTCACTAAGTTGCTGAAACCACACTAAGTAGTTGATGCTGGCTTCGAACATGTGCGATCTTCCTGGCTCAGCCTTTCAAGCGCGGGGATTACAAGCATGCTCCACCCTGCCCGGCTAATTTTATACTTTTTAAATTTGGAAACAGGGTCTCTTAAGCCAGCAAGTCTGGTTTCGAACCTGTGTGATCTTCCTCCCTCTGCCTCCCAAGTGCGGGGATTACAAGCATGCGCTACCACACCGGTGCATTCTTAATTTTTAACAATTATTTTGTTGTTGTTTTCATGGGTATATGGGTGGAACCTAGGGACATTCGACCTCTGAACTACACTCCATGTCCTATTTTTTTATTTTTTATATTGAAACAGGGTCTTACTAAGTTGCAGACGGCCTCACTAAGTAGCTTAGTCTGTCCACAAACTGCAACCTTCCAGTCTCAGTCTCCCAAATGCTGAGATTACAATTTTGTGCTACCACACACCTGGCTAATTTATCCCAATTATTTGAAAATATCTTTTTTGGCCAGTCAGAGAAACAGTAAGAGGAGGCAGGAAAAGAGAAGTATCTAGAAATCAGCCTAGAGGCTGACCCTGTCCCTGTCTCTCCTGTGTCTTTGGATCTTGCTGACCTGTGTCAGTAGATGTCAGTTTTTCCTCATGACACAGGCTGTGTCTCTGAGTTTTTCCTGGTTCTTCATTCATTCCATTCTCACCTTCCCTTTTATTAGCTGCTGTATTCCTCTTCAACCTATGTGCTCTGTGTAATTCTGTCTCCTTGTCTCCAGTCCTGCATCACCCCGTCCTCCTGTCTTTTCTCCTATGTTTTATCATATTTCTTTTCTTTCATTAGAGCTAAACTCCTTAAAAGGGTTATATGTGCAGTCTCCTTTCCTTTCATCCATTGTGTCTTAAACATTGCTATTAAACTTTTCAGGTCTACCTACCAAAAAATAACCATGTGAAGATCACCATTTTCCTCCCTGTAACTAAATACCATAGTCAGTTCTTAGTGGAGGGCCTAAGTAGCTGAGGCTGTCCATGAACCCTTATCCTTTTGTCTCAGCCTCTCAAATGCTGGGATTACAAGCGTGTGCCACCATGCCTGTCGGATTCTTTTTTTTTTTTTTTGTCTACCCCAACAGACTGCCCTGGACTTTGAATGTGTTGGTTCACAAATGGTGTTAGCAGGATAGAGATGATTCTAACGGTTTCAGGACTAAGGCCTACAGGGGAGCAGTCAAGGCAGGATCTAGGTCCCACTGCCTCACCAGAGCAGCCTGCTCCCCTGTCCCTCACCTGAGCAAACCAGTCCTCAGGTGAACAGGGCTGTGTTTTGTGTTGCAGGCACACATGGCATTCAGGGATGTGGCTGTGTATTTCTCCCGGGAGGAGTGGAGCCTGCTGAGCCCTGATCAGAGGACCCTGTACAAGGAGGTGATGCTGGAGAACTATGGGAACCTTGTTTTTCTGGGTAAGCATGGTGTATCTTAAGACTTGCATTCCTTCTTCTGAATAGTTAGGATATGATGAAACTTACTTTCTTCCTTTCCAGTTGTACTGGAGATAGAACCCAGGAGTGTCTTACCCCTGAACTAGCCCCACAGCCCTATTTTATTCTTTGACTTTGAAACAGGGCCTCACCAAGTTGCTGAGGCTGTCGGCGAACCTGCAATCCTCCTGTGTTAAGCTGCCATGTACTCAGATCACATTCCTCTGCCATTAGTTTTTGCCACAGTGCCACACTTTAATTTTAACTTGGCTTTTGAGTTACACTCAAAAGAAAGACATTTTGTTTTCTTTCTTTCCAGCAAATGTCACATTTTGTAGAGAGGGGTGTGTGTGTGTGTGTGTGTGTGTGTGTGTGTGTGTGTGTGTGTTTGTGTCTGTCTGTCTGTCTGTCTTGGGTGATTTTCCTGTAGGCTGGGCTCTCTAAGTTATTTACATGTTATATAATGGGAGTGTTCATCCACGTAGCTTGGAACAGAATCCGCGTGCTCTCTCTGAGGTGATCTGCCCCACTGTTTTCAGATCTGTGTACCACCCTCCAACAGTTCCTCACCCACTTTGTCTCTGAATTTTTATTTCCGGGTCTGGGGATGGAACCCAGAGGAATTTGACCTCCAATCTACACCCCCTGCCCTATTTTTAATCTATATTTTGATACAGGGTCTCACTATTGCGGAGGTCCTCACTAAGTAGCTGAGGCTGTCTGTGTACCTCGATCTTCTGGTCTCAGCCTCCCAAATGCTGGGATTACAACTGTGCGCAACCATGCCCGGCACTGGCTCTGAATTTTTCAATGGGCCCTTGACCCCATGATGCATGGTAATCTTGTTTGTTTGTTTGTTTGTTTGTTTTCCTGTGGACAGGAGTTTTATTTCCCAAACCAAAACTTATTATGCAGTTGGAGCAAGGGAAGGAGACATGGAGAGAAGGGAGAAAATGTCCACCAGCCTCCTGTGCAGGTGAGTGACAGGAACTGGGCTGATAAGATTCAGGAATATAGGAGTGTCAGCTGCTGTGAGGGCTGGAGGGAGACGGTGTTGATCCAGTGCTGGGAGGGAAGCTGGTCAAAGGGAATAAAATTTCAGCGAGGAGGAATAAACTCAAGAGCTGTATTTTGTAGCATGACCATACCTAGTACCAATGTATTATGTTCTTGAAAATCACTAAGAATCCGTGTGTGGTGGCACACGCTTGTAATCCTAGCATTTGCGAGGCTGCGACCAGAGGTTTGCAGTTCCCGGACAGACTCAGCTACTTAGTGAGGCCCTCTGAAACTCAGTGAAACCCAGTTTCAAAATAACGAATAAAAAATTGGGCAAGAGGTGTAGGTCAGAGGTCAAATGCCTCTGGGTTCCATCCCCAGACCTGCAAAAAGAGAAAGAAAGAAAGAAAGAAAATTGGTAAGATAACAAATATTAGGTTATTACCACAAAAATGAGATCTAGGAGGAAATACATAATTAGTTTAATTTAGCCATTTCACAAGGTATGCATATTCCAATATGTGCACAATAAATATGTATAATTTTTACATATTAGATTTTTTAAAATTAATTAAATCTCTCGATTCTCTAATAAATATTCTAGAGATTGAGAAGCAACATAGTCAGTGTTGATATTAAGAATGATCTGGGCCGGGCGTGGTGGCGCACGCTTGTAATCCCCATGCTTGGGAGGCGGAGACAGGAGGATCGCACAGGTTCGAAGCCAGCTGCACATGCTGGCTTAGGAGACCCTGTTTCCAAATAAAAATGTAAAAATACGTCTGGGAGTATAGCCCGGAGGTAGAAGGGCTTCCAGGAACCCCAGTACCACCAAAAATAAATAAATAAATAAATAAATAAATAAATAAATAAATCAGAAAAGAAGGCATTCTTTACTGAATGGAAAGAATCAAGAACTTTTGAGTATTAGGGAAGGGTGGTTCTGCTAAATAGAATACTTATTATAATTATATTAGGCATAGTTCAGTTATTATTGAAAATAGTATTCTGTATAGAATGGAATAATTCTGGGCTTAGATGCATACACAGTTCTAAGTTATTATTGAAAATAGCATTCTGTATAGAATGGAATAATTCTGGGCTTAGATGTGTACACAGTTCTAATAAGTTTTATTATTCATTGGTCAAGAAAAAGAGTTCAGTTTAATACACTTACAAATATAGTAATTTCTTTTCTTTTCTTTCTTTTTTTTTTTTTTGTGGTACTGGGGTTCCTGGAAGCCCTTCTACCTCCGGGCTATGCTCCCAGACCTATTTTATTCTTTTTTATTTGGAAACATGGTCTCTTAAGCCAGCACAGCTGGCTTTGAACCTGAACGATCCTCCTGTCTCCGCCTCCCAAGTGCGGGGATTACAAACTTGCGCCACCACGCCCGGCCAAATATAGTAACTTCTGAAATTGCTTTGTCTTTAGCTCACAGGAGCCAAGTGTGATGAAACAGTACATCCCATAGTAACTTTGCTTGCACAAGGGTGCTGCGTAGAAAAGCTGGTTTTCTTTGTTTTGTGGGATGTGTGTTCGAGTGGTGCTGGGGATCGAACACAGGGCCTTGTGCACAGTCCAGCCCACCACCTCTAAGCTGCATCCCTAGCCTGAAAATGTTTCTTCTACACTGGTTTGTAGGAAATGTTACATTAATTATGGAAACTCTCAGGGTTGAGAGATGCTGGGGGCACTAAGAGGGAGCTGTTTCAAGTCAGTGGGGACCTAGGCGGCGTCTGTGTTGTCCACTGCTGAGGGCTGCTGTCGTGTGGGAACGCTGGCTCAGAGTCATCCTCTGACACCTGCTTGTCCCTAGGTGGACAGACTCCAGTTCATGTCCTACAATCTTTTTTTTTTTTCTTGTTCTCTTGTTCCTAGGAATTGAACATTGATATTCTACCTCTGAGCTACACCCTCCATCCAAATTTATTTTTTATTTTTCATTCATTCTATTTTATTTATTTCTTTCTTTTGTGGTAATGGGGTTCCTGGACACACTTCTACTTCTGGACTACACTCCCAGACCTATTTTATATTTTTATTTGGAAACAGGGTGTCTTAAGCCACCAAGGCTGGCTTCGAAATAGCGTGGTCCTCCTGTCTCTGCCTCCCAAGTGCTGGGATTACAAGCGTGTGCCACCACGCCTGGTTTAGTTTTTATTTTGGAACACAGTCTTGCTGAGTTACTGAGGCTGGTCCTGAACTTGCAGTCTCCTGTCTCAGCCTCCCAAGTACTGGGATTATAAGTGTGTACTACACACTTGGCATGTCTCACACTTTAATTGCACATGTGCTCACTCATCTCTTTGCTTTTGTTTCTTGGTAATAGGGATTGAACCAAGGGACATTCTACCTCTGAGGTACACACTCAGCCTTTTTATTTTGAAATGGTTTTGCCAAGTTGCTCAGGGTCTCCCAATTTCTGTGGCTGACCTTGGACCTGTGGATCCTCCTGTCTCAGCTTCTCAGTTATTTGGAGTACAGGTGTGCACACTGCACCTGGCTCTTTTTGTTTGTTTTGTATTGTTTTTGTGGTACTGGGTTTGAACCTACGGATATCCAACTTCTGAGCTACACCTCCAACCCTATGTTTTATTCTTTATTTTGAAACAGGGTCTCACTGAGTATCAAAGGGTCTCACTAAGTAGCTGTGTCTGGCCTCAACCCTGATCCTCCTGTCTCAGGTTCCCAAATACTGGGATTACAAGCTTGTGCCAACACTCCCAGCTCCTATTTTATTTTGAAACAGGGTCTCACTAAGTTGCCTATGGTCTCAGTAAGTTGATGAGGAAAGTCTTGAACCTGTGAGTCTCCTGTCTTAGTGTCCCAAGTACCGGGATTACCAATGTGCATCACAGGGTCCTGCTTTAAATCACTCTCTTACACAACCATCTACTCTAGGGCTCTTTATCTGGTGCGAATGACTGTGCCCTCCACCTGTCCCTTTTTTCTTCAGAGCAAAAGGGGCAGACACTTCCTCATGGTTAGATAGTGCTCAGTAAAAAAAAAAAAAAAAAAAAAGCAAACAAGCCAGGTGTGATGGCACACACTTGTGATCTTAGTGCATGGGAGGCTAAGACAGTATTGTACGTTCGTGGCCTGCCTCAACTACTTACTGAGGCCCTCTCCAACTTCGTGAGACCCTGTTTTAAAACAAAGAATAGAGCTGGGCATGGTTCTTCACATTTATAATCCCAGTCCTTGGGAGGCTGAGAAAGGAAGATCAGAGGTTCATAGCCAGCCTCAGGTACTTATTGAAGCCCTCCCCAATTACTGATACCCTGTTGGAAAATAGGATGATCTCACTAAGTTGATGAGGGACTTCTCATACCTGTGATTCTTCTGTCTTAGTGTCCCAAGTACTGGGATTACCAGCTTGCATCAGAGTCCTCCTTATATCACTTTCTTACACACCCACACACCCATCTACACTAGGGCCCTCCACCCAGTGCAAATGATTGTGCCCTCCACCTGTCCCTTTTTTCTTCAGAGTGAAAGTGGCAGACGCTTCCATGTGGTTAAATAGCACTCAGTTAAAAAAAAAAAAAAAAAAGGAAACAAGCCAGGCTTGTTTAATCCCAGTCCTTGGGAGGCTGAGAAAGGAGGATCAAAGGTTCACGACCAGCCTCAGCTAAATATCAAAGCCCTCTCCAACTTACTGAGACCCTTTTGGGAAATAAAAATTAAAAAGAGGGCTGGGGGTATAGCTCTGACCCAGAATACCCCAGTTTTTAACTTCTGGTACCAAAATAACAACAAGAAATCCAACAAAAAATTTGCGGACTTGGTTTCTATGTGTGTAGTTTCTATGTGTAGTTTCTATGTGTGAGCTTGTGTATAGATAATCATGTAGAATGTCGAATGTTGGCCCTATTTATACCCCAACGTGCCTTTGATGCTTATACTGCCCCTTATAATAGAAGTTGTAAGCTGTACTGATGAACTGGGAAGTCAGCTATATAAAGAAAGTCTTGGTCAGTAACATTTACTTTTAAGGATTTTGATGCCTGGGTCAAGCCTTGCCTTCAGATGAGGCTCCATTCTGACTTGGATCTTTCTCTCTACAGCAGGACTAAAGACAGAACTGTAACCTGTTCCTCTCTGCCTTCCAGATGTTTCCAGCCAGAAATCCCCAGGGCAATACATGGAGTGTGATCAACGTTTCTGGATCGTCACACACTTATGTGCAGAAAGCCCTATCGAGCTTGGGGACCCACACCCTGGAGACCAGCAGCAGCAGCAGGAAGCTTTGGATGGAAGATGCTGGAGTGACAGGGCAGAAGGTCAAGAGAGGGAAGGCTCCACGCCTTGGTCTGGTAGGACTGAGGGAAGGACTTTGGGAGCATTTCCCAAGCTGCCCCACAGGCTACCAGTCAGCTCCCAGCATGGCCTCAGAGCGGTGGGGATGGAGGCGAGCCCGGGTGAGGTGGGGAACCCCGAGGATGCTGCCAGGTTGCTGAAGAAGAAAGAAGTCTTAGGTGAGTGTGGACTGGGCTCCAGCAAGATAAGCAGCCTGCTCAGTCACCAGGGGACACACTTGAGGGAGAAGCCGTATGTCTGTGGTGTGTGTGAGAAGGGCTTCACTCTGAAGAAAAACCTGGCCGGGCACCAGAGGACGCACTCAGGGGAGAAGCCATATGTGTGCTGTGAGTGTGGCAAAGGCTTCAGTGTGAAGTCCTCCCTCACCATTCACCAGAGAACTCACTCGGGAGAGAAGCCCTATGTGTGCTGCGAGTGTGGCAAAGGCTTTAGCATGAATTCCTACCTCAGTATCCACCAGAAAACACACTCAGGAGAGAAGCCGTATGTGTGCTGTGAGTGTGGGAAAGGCTTCAGCTGGAAGTCCAAACTCATCATCCACCAGGGCACTCACTTGGGAAAGAAACCCTATGTGTGCCGTGAGTGTGGAAAAGGCTTCAGCCAGAAGTCCACCCTCACCATCCACCAGAGGACACATTCGGGAGAGAAACCCTATTTGTGCTGCAAGTGTGGCAAAGGCTTCAGGCATAAGTTTAGTCTCACCAGCCACCAAAGGACACACTCGGGAGAGAAGCCCTATGTGTGCTGTGAGTGTGGCAAAAGCTTCAGCGTAAAATCCTACCTCACCATCCACCAGAGAACGCACTCGGGATTGAAGCCATATGTGTGCTGCAAGTGTGGCAAAGGCTTCAGCCAGAAATCGACCCTCACCAACCACCAGAGGACACATTCGGGAGAGAAGCCATATGTGTGCTCCGAATGTGGCAGAGTCTTCAGCCAGAAGTCCACCCTAATCAATCACCAGAGGACGCACTCAGGAGAAAAGCCATACGTGTGCTGTGAGTGTGGCAAAGGCTTTAGCCAGAAGTTTTTGCTCACCAACCACCAGAATATGCACTTGAGAGTGAATCCATAGTGTGCTGTGAGTATGGCAAAGGCTTTCCCTGGAAGTGCAGACTCATTATCCATCAGAGCATGCACTTGAAAGAGAAGCCATATGTGTGTCATAAATGTGGGAAAGGCTTCAGCTGGAAGTTTGGTCTCACCCGCCACAAAAAGACACTACAGAGAGAAGCCGTATGTGTGCTTCAAGTGTGGAGAAAGCTTTATCTGGAAGTCCAGACTCTTCACCTACTAAAGGACACACTTGGAAAAAGGCCATATGTGTGTCCCGAGTGTGAGCAGTTTAAGCCTAAGTCCTACCTCACCAGCCACCAGAGGACGTACTTGTAGAGAATCCATACATGTGCTGCAAGTGTGATAAAGGCTTCAGGTGGAAGTTCACCCTCACCATCCACCAGATGACACGCTCATGAGAGAAGTCACATGTGTGTTGTGAATGTGGCATAGGCTTGAGGTCCACTATCACCAATCACGAGAGGACGCACTCTGGCAAGAAGGCAAATGTGTTCCAGGAGTGTGGGTGAGGCTTGAGTCTCAAGTCCTACTTTACCATCCACCAGAGGACGCACTCAGGGGAAAGGCCTTCCATGTGCTAGGAGTATGAGAAAGGCTTCTCAGAGGACACACTTAGGAGGGAATACAATCCTCCACAGCGACTGTGGCCTGGACTTCAGGACAGCACAGACCTCATCTCCCACATGCATAGTATTTGAATTTAGCCTCTGCGCATCCTCCGGTGCACTTTAAATCAGCTGTGGAGTCCTTGTAATAGTTAATGGAATGAAAATAATTGTTAAACTGTATTTCTGAGGGAATAAGGACACGCAAAAAAAAAAAAAAAAAAAAAAAAAGTCTATACATGTTAAGTCCAGATGCTGTTGTTTTAAAAACAAAAAAGATATTTTTTATCCAAGGTCTGTTGAGTGGATGCAGAATCTGGGTTCCCAGAGGGCCGACCGCCCTGATGATGGAGCCTGGCCTTAGGGAGGCAGGAAATGGGGTGCCTTGCCCGCCAAGGGCAGCAGCGCCTTCTGAAAACATGTGGCACATGTCGGGATCAGAGAGCTGAGACAGGAGGATCGGAGTTTGTGGATAGCTTCAGGTACTTAGGTCCTTTACAAGTCAGTGAGACCCTGTTTCCAATTAAAGAATATAAAATAGGGCTGGGGGGTGGCATCACCAAGCATCTCTTTTTAAGATGTCTGAGTGGCCTGTGGACCTCTACTACCAAACTCCCCACTCCAGTGGATTCCTGCTCTGGATACACCCAGAAGCCCATAGAGTTTTCTTTACAGTGAGGAAAAATATTTTACCCACATTCAGGAGGTTCAGTGTAGGGGTGAGGCAAAGCCTTCCTAGAGGAAGAAAAAATTATCAATAAGCTTAAGCACAGCCCCTCCTGCAGAAAAAAAAAATTGGGGGGGGGGTCCTGGGAATGGAATCCAGGGGCTTTATACCTCCGACGATACTCCCAGACCTATTTTATACTATATTTTGACACAGGGTTTCACTAAGTTGCTGAGAGCCTCACTCAGTAGCTGAGGCTGGCGTCACACCTGTTTGATTTTCCTGTCTCACCTCCCAGTCGCTGAGATTACAAGCGTGCACCACCACAATTGGCTCTGCAGATATTTTCATGTTGTCAGGCCTGGAAGATGCAATTTAGTCCTCCAGGCCCCTACGAGCCTGGTCCTCTTGGCTCCCCAGTGTTCAGAGAAGCCGACAGAGGCTCAGAAAGGACAGGGTCAATCCTGGGACTCAGAGCCAGGGGCCATTTTGCAATAGAGGGCAGCACTCACCTTCCCAATATCCTCACCTCGTGGGTACTTGTGAAGGCCTAGAACATGTTGGGGACAGCTGGGTGTGGGGCGCAGGCTTGTAATCCCAGCATTTAGGAGGCTAAGACAAAGAATTGTTGTTCTAGGACAGCCTCAGCTACTACTTAGGCCCTCGGCAACTCAGTGAGACCCTGTTTAAAATAAAGAATAAAACCAGGTGTGCTGGTGCACACTTGTAATCCCCAGGATTTGGGAGCTTGAGACAGGAGGACTGCACAGGTTCAAAGCCAGCCTCAGCTACTTAGTAAGGCCCTTAACAACTCAGTGAGACCCTGTGTCAAAATAAAGAATAAAATTAGGGCAGGGGTTGTAGCTCTGAGGTAGAATGCCCCTGGGTTCCATCCTCAGACACACAAAAATAAATAAATGAATAAAATAAAAATAAATAGAGCTGGGGATGTAGGTCAGAAGTAGAATGCCCCTGGTTTTCATCCCCAGTATCACAAAAAAAATTTAAAAATGAAAAAAAAAAAAAGGAACTCAGAAGTAGAATGCTACCGCGTTTCATCCCCAGTACCTCAGAAAGGGAAAAGGTGCTGGGGATGACATCAGGGAGCCTTGACGGTACATGGGTCAGCATGACCCAGGTGACCTCTAGCCAGTGGTTCCCAATGTTCAAAGTGGAGAAATGGGAGTTAGAAGTGCAAGGAGACACAGGTCAGTAGACTGAATAGTGGTGGGAACTCCCTGGAGGAAGAGCTGAATTACCCCATGACACCCAACCAAGCATCCCACTCCACAGAGGAGAAAACAGGCTCATCCTGTGTGAGGACTTCAGGACATTCCCTTCCATGCTGCTGAAATGGCTCCTCTGGAACACGGAGCAGCCCAGGGAGGCCCCAGCTCCTGCCCTCAGGACTCCTGTGTGTGTCTTGAGGCAGCCAGTGACAGGTGGAAAGAGGACAAGAGGGCCCTGAGCACATCGGTCTCCACAGCCCTCCTGGAGCTACGCATGCGTGAGACTTGGAGAGGGTGTGGAAGGCAGCCAGGTTGCTGTGGGTTCTGTTCCCTGCATCATGGTCAATGCATAGAATAGCTCATGCATATAGTGTGTCTTCCATTATTGTTGGAAGCTGGACTTAGTGGCACAAACTTCTAACCCCAGCATTCAGGAAGCTGAGACAGGAGGATCTGCATTCTCTGACAGCCTCAGCTATTTAGTGAGCTCTTTTGCAACTCGGTGAGATCCTGTTTCACAATAAAGAATAAAGAATAGGCAGGCAGTTTAGCTCAAAGATAGGATGCCCTGGGTTCCATCCCCAGTACCAAAGAAAAATTATTGTTGAAAGATGCCACCCCCAAGCATCTCCTCATAAGGTGTCCGAGTGGCCTGGGGTCCCGTCAACCCTCTTTACCGCTCCCATGGATTCCTGCTCTGGATACACCCAGAAGTCCATAGAGTTTATTACAGTTTGGACCAATCTTTGACCCCCATGCAGGGAGTTCAGTATTGGGGTGAGGAAGGCCTTCCTTCTTTCTCTAACTTACACTGACCCTCAGAGCTGTGTGTGGTGGTGCAGGCTTGTAATCCCAGCGCTTAGGGGGGTGAAACAGGAGGATCTCACAGGTTCAAAGCCAGCCTCAGCACTTAGTTAGGCTCTCAGCAACCTAGCGAGACCCTGTTTCAAATAGAAAATAGGTCTGGGAGTATAGCCTGGAGGTAGAAAGCCTCTGGGTTCCACCTCCAGTACAAAAAAAAAAAAAAAAAAAAAAAACCTTGCCCTGACCCTCAAACCTACCCTGAGCCTGGACAAGTCATTGTATCTCGGGTCCTGCCTAGTGTCCCCTGGACAGTGGGGGCCACACTAGCACCCACTTCTTAACGATGTCACCAGGGCCCTGTAACATAACAGAAAACCCATTGGGTGGTGCCACACACATGTCATGCATGGAAGTAAAGAAGAAACACAGAAAGGAGGATGTGCCAGAGTGAGGGTATGAACAGAGAGTGCACCTGTCCCTTGTTTTGGAGAGGTCTCTACCTCCCCAGTCTTGTTTCCCTGTCTATGCCAAAAGAGGTTGAAATGTAATTAGTTCACACATGTTTCTGTTCCAAAGCCCTCAGGTTTCTTCCCTATTTATTTATTTATTTATGATACTGGGTCTGGAAACCAGAGGCTTTCTACCTCGGGACTATACTCCCAGACCTTTTTTACATTTTATTTGGAAACAGGGTCTGACTAAGTTGCTGAAAGCCTCACTAAGTAGCTGAAGCTGGCTTCGAACATATGCGATCCTCCTGTCTCAGCCACCCAAGTGTGGGGATTACAAACGTGTCACCAATGCCTGGCTACATTTATTAATTTATTTATCATTATTTTTTATTTTATTATTTATTATTTTTTTAATCATACATCACTTTGTTGGGTTTTTTTGTTTTGTTTTTTGTTTTGGTGGTACTAGGGGTGGAACCCAGAGGCTTTCTACCTCTGGGCTATACTCCCAGACCTTTTTTATATTTTATTTGGAAACAGGGTCTCACTAAGTTGCTGAAAGCCTCACTAAGTAGCTGAGGCTGGCTTCGAACCCGTGCGATCCTCCTGTTTCAGCTTCCCAAGCGCGGGGATTACAAGCGTGCGCCACCACACCAGGCTCCATACATCACTTTGGAATGCAAGGCTTGAGAGGATATACAAGCACATATCATCCAATCAGCCCTCATCTAATCCCCATCCCATTCCCTTCCCCTCCATCGATCCCATGCTTAATTGGTGATTATCTTTGATATATTTGTTTAAGCATCTCATGAGTTAAAGAGATTCCATCCTCCCCCACCCCTTCCCCTTTGATTGGTCACCTTAATTGCTTCTCCTAATTTACAAAAAAATTTTCCCTTGCATTTCTATTCAGTGCTGAGTGATAGAAGGCACAGTTTCTCAGAGGCAGGGGATTAACCTGGTGGCCACTGCTCATGCTGCAATCATGGAGGGAAAACCACCCCAGAGAATGGCCTTTGCTTCAATACTTCGAGGGCTCAGCTCGCCAGGTGCCAGGCTACCGGGTCAGGAACTGCAGGATCCAGGGGCATTAGAGAGAGCCCAGAAAGTCTCCTTTGCCCTCCTGCCGCCCTGGCCCTGGGCTGCAGTTCCCTGGCAAGTCCTCCTCGTCTAAGCCTGCAAGGCGCTCTTGCCCCAGTGCAGAGATGAGTGGTCCCTGCTCTGCTACTTGTTCCCACCCCACGTTTCAGTCCTTGAGCAACACCCCAGCCCCTGTTGTATGTTTATTTTGGAACATACCTTGCTAGGTTGATGAGTCTCACTACTGGCTGGGGTTTCCTGGGATTACAAGTGTGTACCACCATCCATTGTGATTAGATTTTATTATTTGTTTGTTTATTTTTTTTTTTATTTTTCTGTGCTGGGGATGGAACCCAGGGGTATTCTGCCTCTGAGCTACACCCCTGTTGCCGACTAATCTCAGTCGGGTCGTTATTGTCCGCTCCCGGTCAAATCCTCAGAAAGATGGGGCAAAAGGCAGGTGGAGTTCTGCAGAAACTTATCTGCAGCGATTCTTTCCCCTCTATGAATTCCTTAAGTTTTTAGGTACGACGCTTTGAAAAGAACCTGAGATGGACAAAGGCTTCTTGAGCCAATGACACTTTATTACAAGAACCCCGAAGAATTTATACCCTTCACCAGTAAAGTTAATAATAAGAGAAAAAGAAGTGAATGCAATCACTGTGAAACAATAGTGAATGACACGTAAACAAAGGTAAAAAAACTAGTCCGGTTTTCAGCTGGCTTTTGGCTTTCCAGAGATTACTCCGGATCTCCTCCCTGATCTTGCAGACAAGCAGTTCCAAAGGGCAATCTTCCAGAGGAAACGGGCACACCCAAGGCTTGGAGGTTTCTCCGGGAATCTTCTTTAATTTTCTTGGAACTTTCCATCTTTTGTGCTCAGTCCATATAGCAAGTGTGGGGAGATGTGGTGATTCAGGTGGATGTGATAGGGTTTCTTCAGGTGTTGGCATTTTACCTTCTAAATCTGAAAGCTTAAGCAAACTCACAACACAGTTTGGCAGACAGAACACCACAAACAACACCATGAAGTTCTTGGATTTAATTGTCAGATGTATTTCCTTAACTGCTGAGCACTCTTCTTTAGACAACAAGCCTATTAGAAGCCTACTCATCTTTAATAATCCATTTCCCTGTCACAAACCCTCTGCAACCTGCTTTTAACCTTCTAATTCCTTTCTTTCCCAGTTGGGACTTCCTTATGATAAGCTCTTTTTCATGCAAAAATGCTTTTCTTACTCTTACGGTATTTCATTTCCTTCATACATATATATTTAGAACATCTGTCCTTTATTTTGTCATATTCATTCCTTAACCATGCGGCCAGTCTCCCTTTCTCCAGGAATGCTCACACTGAGGTAAAAGTCAACAATCTTTTTCCTTGGGTCTATTGTATTTGGGCAGCTAAGTTGTTTATCAACTAAATTGCTTTAAGGTCACACACAAGGTTTTATCTTCTCTGTCTCTAGGCAGGATCTCAAGGATAAACAGTTACCTTGAACTGAGCTACCGGTTACCGGAATTAATGGCTTAACCTAGTGATTGCTGCAGCTGGAATGTTTATCACAGCATCTGAGTTCTGGCCAGTTTTTTCATTACTATTGAGCAAAGCCAAGGACGTTTAGACAAATTATTAGAGAGTTTATTTCCACGGACTCAGTTTCTTTTTATAGTCCTGATTTCACATCACTGGAGCAATTCGTGTAGAAAGTTAAAAGGAATAATAGTGAAGGGTATCTAAAAGTGGGGGGTACTTTGGCCAGAGACGATACCTCCTTCTCGGGGCTTTTTTTTGCCGATTAACTATGTGGAGTGGGGTCTCAACACATAGATGCCGAGGCAGCAGGATGTCTTGGCACACCCCAGCCCTATTTTTTATTCTTTTTTTTTGTGTGTGAGTCTGAGGATGAAAACCAGGTGCATTCAAGCTCCAAGATACCCCTGATCCTCCATAATAATTTTTTATTATTCATTTTGAAACATAGTCTCACTGAGTTGCAAAGGGATTGCAACTCACTAGTAGTAATGCAAAGTCACTAGTAGGAGTAATTGAGGGTGTCTTCAAGTTGTGGTCCCCCTGTGTCCGCCTCCCAAATGCTGGGATCACAAGCCTGCAGTACCACGCCCAGCTCCATTTAGGATATTTTTACATTTCATAATTGCCTATTTATGTATTTATGTATGTATTTATTTATATCCTGGGGATTGAATCCAGAGACATTCTACCTCCAAGGTATGCCCTTTAGCCGATTTTGTTTCTTATTTGGAAATAGTGTCACTAGGTTGCTAAGAGTGGCCTTGGCTAAGTTTCCCAGGCTGGCTTTGATCCTGCGATCCTTCTGTCTCAGCCTCCCAAGTACTGGGATGACAAGCATACAACACATGCACAGCTCACAATTACTCTTAAATATAATTTTACTTTGCTCATTTTGAAACATGGTCTCACTGAGCTGCAGAGGGCCTTACTAAGTAGGTAACGCTGTCCATGATCCTCGATCCTCCAGTCTCAGCCTCCCGAATGCTGGGATTACAAGCATGCGCTACCATGCCTGGCTGTACTTTGCTCATTTCAGAATGTCCTGCCAGTGGCATTAAGTGCAAGCTCAGTGTTGTGCAGCCATGACCAACGGCCACTTCCAGAACATTCTCCCCAGTCCTCTATCCAGGAGCTGTGCCTCCTCCAAGCCCCTGGCCACCACTCATTTTCTGTCTCTGTGATTTACCTGTTCTAGATTTTCCACATGAGCACAATCAGATTTGTGTTTGGCCACACTACATGCGAGAGGATTGAGAATGGCTCGGTTTTGTCATTAGGGAAACTGTTAGACCTGTCACCGTTAATATGTAAATACAAAGCCCCACAATGAATATTCTCAGAAAATGACAGTTGGAACAGCCTTTCTGTGACAAAAGTGTCAGAAGCAACAAAAGAAATTACTGGTTCCTCCTGTTGGCAAAATAACAAGGAATAAGAATAATCTGGAAAGTTGGAAGACAAACCACAGCTGCAGTTTTCTCCTTCCAATGCACCTGGACACGGGCCCCAGAAGCTCAGGAGCCAATTCTCTTACACAGAAGGGACAGACCCCCGCAATTCAACAGAGAATCAGCAAGTTGTCAGAAAATACCAGAGATGCCACGTTTGGTGCCATCCTAGCATTTGGGAGGCGGAGACAGGAGCATCACAGATCACAGGCAACCTCAGCTACTTAGGCTGTTTACAACTCAATTAGACCTGTTTCAAAATATAGAATAACAAATAGGCCTGGGTGTAGCTCATGGATAGAATGCTCCTGGGTTCCAACTCTGGTACCACAAAAAAAAAAAAAAAGAAAGAAAGAAAAAAGTCAGAGATGCTCAGCCTCCCATCCTGACACACAAATGTACAAATTACTGAGGTGTCATCTGTCCCATTAGGCTGGCAGTTTTTAGACTGGTGCTGACCGACACTGAAGAGAATGTGGGTGTTGGAGGCCCCCAGGTCCCCTGGAGACATGGCCAGGGGCCCTCCTCACACGAAGACCCATTGGCAATCAAAGTTCTTTTGGTCTCAGCTGGGCGAGGCGGCATAGGCTTGTAGCCTCAGCTACTTAAGAGGCCCTTTGCAACTCAGTTACACCCTGTTTCCACATAAAGAATAAAAAATAGGACTGGGTGTGTAGCTCTGAGGTAGAATATCCCAGAGTTTCATCTCCAGTACTATAAAAAAAAAAAGAAGTTCTTTCAGTCTCTTTCTTACCTTGCACAGTGAATGCTGGGGATCCACACCACATATGCACTTGTGCCGTTTATCAACATTTCCTTTCAAGAATCCTCTTGACAGCACTGGCAGAAACAACAAGGAACTGGAGCCCCCAAAAGCATCCACACAGGGAGGTCTATGGATGAGTCTGGACCTCGGGTACCAGGGATACTGTGCAGCTGCTGGGCTTGGCATATCTGTGCCCACAGGGAAAGAAGCTGAGGGTTATCTGAAGAAACAAAATAACAAACGATCACAAATGATGTGCTGAGGATCTCACTTGTATTTTGGTGGTATTGGCGATGGAAGCCAGAGGTATTCTACCTCTGAGATATAACCTCAGCCTTTTTTTTCTTTATTTTGAAACAGGGTCTCACTAAATTGCAGAGTACCTCGTTAAGTAGCTGAGGAGTGTAGTAAACTTGTGATCCTCTTGTCTCATCCACTCAAGTACTGGGATCCCTAATCGGCTACAGCATGAACAGTTAGGAGATTATATATATATATATTGGTACATTGTAGTCAAATATCACAATG
Source organism: Muscardinus avellanarius (assembly GCF_963383645.1). Lineage (NCBI taxonomy): Eukaryota > Metazoa > Chordata > Mammalia > Rodentia > Gliridae > Muscardinus > Muscardinus avellanarius. Next base: position 5,406,947 of record NC_137802.1, on the reverse strand, counting down.
GAATACAAGACTTGTGAGGAGATCCAAGCACACATCATCCAATAGGCCTTTATCCAATCCCCATTCCACTCCCTCCCCCTCCCTCAATCCCATGCTTGATTTAGTGATTAACTTTGATATAGGTTTTGGGTTTTTTTTTTTTTCGGGTCTGGGAATGGAACCCAGGGGCATTTGACCTAGGAGCCACAACCCATGCCCTATTTTTCTTTTTGATTCTTTATTTTGAAACAGGGTCTCAATGAGTTTCAAAGGAGCTCACTAAGTAGCTGAGGCTGTCCGCGAACCGCGATCCTCCTGTCTCAGCCTCCCGAATGGTGGGATTACAAGCGTGTGCCACCACGCCCGGCTTTGATATATTTCTTTCCATACATCATGTGTTTTAAAGAGATTCCATCTTCTGCCATCCCATTCTCTCTGATTGGTCACCTTAAATTGCTCCTCTGTAGGGCCCCTTCTTCAATCAGATTTTCTCCTATTACCCATTTCTTCCCAGTTTTTGCATATTAGGGAAGGCATCTGGATTTTTTGTTTTCTATGATAGTTCTCTGTGTATGCCGCATTGCAAGTTCTGATCCCACTCTTGAAGGCCCAGCACCAGCCTGGCCACCTGGCAGGCTCTAATCCCGGCCTCACTGGCTCCAGCTCCGGCCTTGCCTCATGGCAGGTTCCAATAGGATCTCACTTTTAAAAGGGACATCTCTGTGTAAAAATACATGTAGTTACACAATTAAGTGAATCTGTGAGTGAGGATATGAGACAGAAAGAAAGACACTAAGGGACATACGAGAAAGAAATGGGAGAGTTCTCGATCATTTACAATCATCAGCTCTGGCAGGCGAAATGTGGACACTCTTATTTCTCTAATAAGTGATGTGTATATTTTCTAATGTTAATGTAATTATTTATTTATTTGTTTGGACTGGGATTAGAACCCAGGGGCATTCTCTCTCTGAGCTATACCTTAGTCCTGTGTTTTATTCTTTATTTTGAAACAGGGTCTCATTGAGTTGCAAAGGGCCTCACTAAGTAGATGAGTTTGTCCACAAACCATGATCTTCCTTTCTCAGTCTCCCAAATCTCCACACTTGCTGAGATTACAATTGTGCACCAAAACGCCAGGCTATAATGTGAATATATTTAATTATATAAAGATTAATATTACAGTCAGTCCTAGCCATTTTTCACTCACGTTTTAAATTAATGCCTAGTGTGTCTTTTTTTATTTGTATTTTTTTAGTGGTACTAGGGTTCCTGGAAGCCCTTCTACCTCCGGGCTACACTCCCAGACCTATTTTTACATTTTTATTTGGAAATAGGGTCTCCTAAGCCAGCGCACGCGGCTGGCTTCGAACCTGCGCGATTCACCTGTCTCTGCCTCCCAAGCGCGGGGATTACAAGCGTGCGCCACAACGCCCGGCCTTAGTGTGTATTCTTTAAGTTGTTTTTTCAGTACCGAAGATTGATCCCAGAAGCATCCTACCTTCGAGCTCCGTGTGGTGGCACACACTTGTAATCCCAACACTTGTGAGGCTGAGACAGGAGAATCGCAGGTTCGAAGACAGTCTCAGCAGCTTAGTGAGGCTCTCGGCAACTTAGTGAGATCCGGTTTCCAAGTAAAATATAAAGTAGGTCTGGAGGTGTAGCATGGAGGTAGAGGGCCCCTGGGTTCCATCTCCAGTAACACACATACACACCTAAACCCCCAGCATATGTTTTTAACGATGGTAAAACAGGGCTTCACTAAGTAGCTGAGGCTGGCGGTGAACCTGCGATTCTCCTTTCTCAGACTCACAAATACTGGGATTACAACCGTGCGCTACGACGCCCGGCTTACTAACGGTATTTATTGAAAGAAAATACTTTTTAATTTAGCATTCTATCAAGATAAGAACCTATTTCACGAAACAAACAAAACAGGGTTGGGGTAGTAGCTCTCAGTTACAGTGTCCCGGCTTCCATCCCCAGGACACACTCCCCTCCACCCATGTAAACAAGCTGGACGAGACAGCGCCTGTCTGGTGCTCAGGAACATGGTCGTCACAGATTTCCAACTCCACAGCCTGATTTGTGGAGATCTGGAGGCCTGGGGAACAGTAACAGGGCAAGTGAAAAAAGATGGACAGTCACCTTAAGGATTGAAAGTAGCACCTGAGCACATCACTGTGATTGAGGATGCGGACATTTAAGTAGCCGCAGGGGTCACTGGGAAATGTAGTTTGTAAGACAGAAGCGTGGAGCGGGTCCTGACAGGGCAGGAGCTTCCCCAGGGAGGCTCTGCAGGACTGATGAGTGAGACTTTAAGTAAAAGAGGGGCGTGGTCCTCAACTGGAGAGATGCCGCCGCAGAGGACTCTGGGAGCAGAGGTCCCGCCGCGCAGAGGACTCTGGGAGGTTTCGTGGGCACTCAAGCAAGGAGAGCCCACTATGGCTGAGGCGACCTCTATTCTTTGGTGGCGGGAGCGGAGCGGCCGCCATCTCTGGAGTCGGGTGGACTCGGCTCAGAGCCGCGGGGCGGTGGGTGCGGGGCGGGCGCTGTGCTGGGTTCTTGTGGGTGCAGAGACTCTGGCCTCGGTGACGCCCCTGTATTGCCACGGGGGCGCTCACGCCATGAGTTTCCAGGCTGGAGGACTTGAATGTGTGGCTTTTACGGTCTGGTATTTCCCAGGTGGTGGATGGGGATGTTTCTAGGGCCGCGCGTCCCGGGGTTTGGGGCGCTTGGGAGCTGGCGGCTCAGGCCCCGCTCTGGAGGGGCAGGCTGGCTCAACCAGACCAGCCTGGGTTTGATGGGGCGAGGAGTGGCCACTGTGGTACGATCTTGGTGGACCAATTTGGGTAGTCATCCCTGTGTTCGTGGCAAAGAGGAAAAAAGGCGAGCTGGGAATCATTCAGCAAGATTTTGTGTGTGTGTGTGTGTGTGTGTGTGTGTGTGTGTGTGTGTTACTGAGGGGTGGAACCCAGTGGCTTTTCTACCTCTGGTCTATACTCTGAGAACTTTTTAAAAATACTTTCTTTAGAAATAGGGTCTCACTAAGTAGCTGAGGCTGGTTATCATTTTTTTATTTTTGGTGGTACTTGGGGTGGAACCCAGGGGCTTTTTTTTTTTTTTTTTTTTTTTTTTTTTTTACCTTCGGGTTATAATTCCAGACCAATTGTATTTTATATTTGGAAACAGGGTCTCACTAAGTTGCTGAGAGCCTCACTAAGTAGCTGAGGCTGACTTCGAACCTGTGTGATTCTCCTGTCTCAGCCTCCCAAGCGCGGGGATTACAAGTGTGTGCCATCATGCCTGGCTTCCAGCTGTTTATTTTTTAAAGTCTTTTATATTTTGAGACAGATTCTAAATTTTCCATGCTGACCTCACATTTGCAATCCTTCTGCCTCAGCCTCCTTCGATGCTGGGGATACAAGTGTGCACCACTGCACCCGCTGGCAGACTGGGTCCTGAGACTAGATCCCAGCTCTGTTCCTAGGAACTTGCTTACAACTTGTCCCTTTCTCTGTGGTAAGCCTCTTCCTGATACCTTGAAGGAGGAGGACACAATGCCCTGTTGGACCTGGAGGATTTCCAGTGACTTTCCTGAACTTTTTTTTTTTTTTTTTTTTTTTTTTTTAGTGGTACTGGGGTTCCAGGAAGCCCTTCTACCTCCGGGCTACACTCCCAGACCTACTTTTTATACTTTTTTATTTGGAAACAGGGTCTCCTAAGCCAGCGCACGCGGCTGGCTTCGAACCTGCGCGATCCTCCTGTCTCTGCCTCCCAAGCCCGGGTTTAAAAGCTTGCGCCACCACGCCCGGCAATTTTTTTTTTTTTTTTTTTTTTTTTTTTTTTTGCTGGTGTGGGGATGGAACCCAATGGCATTCAACCTCCAAGCTATACCCCCTGCTTTATTTTTTATTCATCTCAATTTGAAACAGGTTCTCAGTAAGTTGCAGAGGGCCTCCCTAAGAACCTGAGGCTTTCTGCGAACCACGATCCTCTGGTTTCAGCCTTCCAAATGCTGAGATTACAAGCATGTGCCACCATGCCCAGCTGAGTCTTTTTTTAATGTCTATCCAAACAGACCATCCTGTGCTTTGAATGTGTTGGTTCACAAATGCTGCTGGCAGGATAGAGATGGGTCTAAGGGTCTCAGGATTAAAGGCTGTAGTGGTGCAGTCAAGGCAGGATCTAGGGTCCCACTGCTTCCTCAGAGCAGCCTGCTTACCCCTCACCTGAGCAAGGCCAGTCCTCAGGTGAGCAGGGCTGTGTTTTGTGTTACAGGCACATATGGCGTTCAGGGATGTGGCCGTGTATTTCTCTCAGGAGGAGTGGAGCCTACTGAGCCCTGATCAGAAGGCCCTGTACAGGGAGGTGATGCTGGAGAACTACAGGAACCTGGTCTTTCTGGGTAAGCATGGTATGTTGCCGGGGTCCGGCCCTAGCAAGAGTCGGAGGTTCGCAAGCGGTGGGGTGAGGAGTTGGCGAAGTGCGACGGAGAAACGGCACACAGACACAGTGGAGAGTGAAGCTGCTCTCTTTATTTTCCATTTTTCCTCTCCCTACTTTTGGTTTTAGCAAACATTTTATACTTTATTTGGCTACTTTCTACTCTTACAGTTTTTTCCAGAATTAATACATCAGTAAGTATACAAAGAACTAATACATCAAGGCAAGGTGAGAAACGCCCAGTTGTTTTTTTTTTTAAGGGAACATTTCCTCTTACAAGCAACCATGGAAAAGATCAGAAGTTTATTATTAACTAGTAATATAATATCAAAATAATATCCTGTACTAAGGATTATACTCTGATTAATATACATCATTTTTTAATTAATAGGCACTACTAAGGAGAGGAACGTTTCATACTTTCCCATGTCCCATGCTGTGCCTGGGAACCCATCTATTCTGCTGCTGTCCACGTCATTGTACAACCAAGGCAGTAGGGTTATGGGGGGTCAGTAGCCACTCTACCATAGCCTACCTCTGATTAAATGCTGGCTTTTGCTGGGCATGGTGGCTCATGCTTGTAATCCCCGCGCTTGGGAGGCTGAGACAGGAGGATCACGCAGGTTTGAAGCCAGTCTCAGCTACTTAGTAAGGCTCTCAGCAACTTAGTGAGACCCTGTTTCCAAATAAAATATAAAATTGGTCTGGGAGTATAGCCCAGAAGTAGAAAGCCTCTGGATTCCACCCCCAGCACCACAAAAATAAATAAATAAATAAATAATAAATGCTGGCTTTTTGTAACTTATGACGGTAGAAACAACTTGTCTTGGCTCTGTTTTAGGTTTATTTATAATAAAAATTTGGGAAAAGCCTGGGGAGGATCGGTTGCCTTTAAGGCTTGTTCTGCTTGCTATTGTCTGAGTCTTTATAGAATTCTTGCTAGATCAGTCATTTGGAAATTTAAGTGCAACCCATACATAAATGTTAAAGCTTCAGGGAGTAAATCTTGAATTATTTTAAACAATTAGAGGCCATTAATAACGAAAGTCTCAAGTACCTTTTTTGTAACAAGGCCCATTTGAAAAACTCCCAAAATACCCATATCTAATACATTCCCCAGAAGGAGATGTAGAACGCCCATTCCAGGGAATGTCTGCCGTGCAACATTCCTGCTAAAATAAGCCTTGCTCATTTTTAAAGGGGTTCTTTTTATTTATTTTTTTTAACTGGGGATTGAACCCAGAGCACCACACCTGCAGAGCAGGCACTTTGCCACTGAGCTACATCCCGGCCCCATCCTTGCTCAATTTTAGACTGGGAAGAGGTGCGGCAGTATGTCTTAAGACTTGCCTTTCCACCCATGGGAAAGTTAGGATATGTTTGATGAAATGTACTTCCTCCTTTCCATTTGTGGTACTGGAGAGAGAACCCAGGGGCGTCCTACCCCTGAGCTAGCCCCACAGCCCCATTTTATTCTTTGACTTTGAAACAGGGCCTCACCAAGTACTGAGGCTGGCTGCGAACCTGCAATCCTCCTGTCTCGAGTCCCCAAGTCCTGGGATTGCAAGTCTGCGCACCAGTTTTTGTCACAGTGCCACACTTCCCTTTTACCTTGGCTTTTGAGTTACACTCAAAAGAAAGATATTTTGTTTTCCCTTTTCCCAGAGAATGTCACATTTTGTAGAGAGAGGGTGTGTGTGTGTGTGTGTTTTAGGTGATTTTCCTCTAGGCCCAGCTCTCTTCCTAAGTTAATCTGTTTACCTGGTGTATGATGGGGGTGTTCATCCTCCTGGCTTGGAACAGAATCCGCGTGCTCTCTTGGAGGCGATCTGCCCCACTGTTTTCAGATCTGTGTTCCACCCTCCAACAGTTCCTCACCCAGTTTGGCTCTGAATTCTTCAATGGGCCCTTGACCCCATGACGCATGGTCATCTTGTTTTCTTTTCCTGTGGGCAGGAGTTTCATTTCCTAAACCAAAACTGATCACGCAGCTGGAGCAAGGGAAGGAGACATGGAGAGAAGGGAGAAAATGTGCAGCAGCCTCCTGTGCAGGTGAGTGGGAGGAAACCGGGCAGATGAGACCCAGGAATACAGGAGTGTCGGTGGCCATGAGGGCTGGAGGGAGGCGGCGCTGATCCAGTGCTGGGAGCGAAGTTGTTCTCTTGACCTCTGGGCCTTCAGGGGCTAAGGGTGGGAAGAAGAAGTTGGGGAGAGGAGATGCTGGTCAGAGGATATAAAATTTCTATCAGGGGAATAAACTCAAGAGCTGTATAGTTCAGTGTGACTGTAGCTAGTAATAATACATTGGTATACTTGAATATGTTCTACCTTTCTGTGGCTGGCCTTGGACCTGTGGATCCTCTTGTCTCAGCTTCTTAATTATTTGGAGTACAGGTGTGCACCACTGCACCCGGCTCTGTTTAGTTTTTTCTTTGTGATACTGGGTTTGAACCATGGACATGATACTTCTGAGCTTCGCCTCCAGCCCCCTTTTTTCTTTCCTTACTGGACCTCGAACCCACAGGTATCCTACTTCCAAGTTATACCCCCAGCCCTATTTTTTATTCCTTATTTTGAAATAGGGTCTCACTGAATTTCAAAGGCTGCCTGCAAATTAGATCCTCCTGTCTCAGTCTCCCAAATACTGGAATTACAAGCATATACCACCATGCATGGCTCCTTTTTTTTTTTTTTTTTTTTTTTTTTGCGGTTCTGGGAATGGAACCCAGAGGCATTTGACCTCTGAGCTACACCCCTTGCCCTCTATTTTATTCTTTATTTTGAAACAGGATCTCACTAATTTCCGGAAGGTCTCACTAAGTAGCTGAGGCAGTCCGTAAACCACGATCATCTGGTCTCCGCCTCCCAAATGCTGGGATTACAAGCGTGTCCCTCCTTGCCCGGCTTTCGGCTCCTCTTTTATTTTTAAGCAGAGTCTCACTAAAGTGCTGCTGGTCTCGCTACGTGAATGAAGACTGTCTTGAGCCTGTGATCCTCCTTTCTTAGTATCCCAAGTCCCGGGATTGCCAGTGTGCATCACAGAGTCCTGCTTTAAATCACTCTCTTACACAACCATCTACTCTAGGGCTCTCCACCCAGTTTGAATGACTATGCTCTCCACCTGTCCCTTTTTTCTTCAGAATGAAATGGGCAGACACTTCCGCATGATTAGGTAGTGCTCAGTAAAAAAAAAAAAGCAAACAAGGCAGGCATGATGGCACACACTTATAATTCTTGTGACTGAGAGGGTGAGACAGGAGAATTTTGGGTTCGTGGCCTGCCTCAGCTACTTAGTGAGGCCCTCTCCAACTTAGTGACACCCTGTTTTAAAAAATAGAGCTGCGTATGGTGCTGCACACTTATAATCCCAGTCCTTGAGAGGCTGAGAAAGGAGGATCACAGGTTCACAGATAGCCTCAGTACTTATCAAAGCCCTCCCCAACTTACTGAGACCATGTTGGAAAATAGGAATAAAAATAGGGCTGGGGGTATAGCTCAGACATAGAATACCACAAGTTTCCATTTATGGTACAAAATCAACAACAAAATCCAACAAAAATATGTGGGCACAATATTTATGTGTGTAGTTGTGAGTGTGTGCTTGTGTAGAGATAATCGTGTAGAATGTCGCATGTTGGCCATATCTATACCAAAAGTGACTTTGATGCTTTTACTGCCCCTTATAATAGAAGTGTTAAGCTGTGCTGATGGGCTGGGTAGTCATGTATGTAAAGAAAGTCTTAGTCAGTAGCGTTTATTTTTAAGGATTTTCATGAATGTGTCAAGTCATGCTTTCAGATGAGGCCTCATTCTGACTTGGATCATTCTCTCTGTAGCATGACTGAAGCCATAACTGTAACCTGTTCCTCCTGCCTTCCAGATGTTTCCAGCCAGAAATCCCCAGGGCAACACGTGGTGTGTGATCACCATCCCTGGATCATCACACACTTTTGTGCAGAAAGTTCTATTGAGCATGGGGCCCCACGCCCTGGTGGCCAGCAGCAGCAGGAGGAAGCCTTGGATGGAAAATGCTGGAGCGACAGGGCAGAAGGTCAAGAGAGGGAAGGCTCCACGCCTTGGTCTGGTAGGACTGAGGGAAGGACTTTGGGAGCATTTCCCAAGCTGCCCCACAGGCCACCAGTCAGCTCCCGGCATGGCCACAGAGCGATGGGGATGGAGGCGAGCCCGGGTGAGGTGGGGAGCCCAGAGGATGCTGCCAGGTTGCTGGAGAGGAAAGAAGTCTTAAGTGAGTGTGGACTGGGCTCCAGCAAGATGACCAACCTGGTCAGTCACCAGGGGACATGCTTGAGTGAGAAGTCTTACGTCTGCGGTGTGTGTGAGAAGGGCTTCACTCTGAAGAGAAACCTGGACAGGCACCAGAGGACGCACTCAGGGGAGAAGCCATACATGTGCTGTGAGTGTGGCAAAGGCTTCAACCGGAAGTCCTGCCTCATCATCCACCAGTGGAGACATTCGGGAGAGAAGCCATATGTGTGCTGTGAATGTGGCAAAGGCTTCAGCCGAAATCATTACCTCAGCATCCACCAGAGAACACACTCAGGAGAGATGCCATATGTGTGCTGTGAGTGTGGCAAAGGCTTCATGAGGAAGTGCCACCTCACCTCCCACCAGAGAACTCACTCGGGAGAGAAGCCATATGTGTGCTGTGAGTGTGGGAAAGGCTACAGAGTGAAGTCCAGCCTCACCATTCACCAGAGGACACACTCAGGAGAGAAGCCATATGTGTGCTGCGAGTGTGGCAAAGGCTTCAGTGTGAAGTCCTACCTCACCAACCACCAGAGAACGCACTCAGAAGAGAAGCCACATGTGTGCTGCGAGTGTGGCAAAGGCTTCATGAGGAAGTCCACCCTCGCCATCCATCAGAGGACACACTCACTAGATAAGACATATGTGTGCTTTGAGTATGGCAAAGGCTTCAGCCATAAGTACAAACTAATCATCCACCAGGGCATTCACTTGGGAAAGAAGCCGTATGTGTGCCATGTGTGTGAGAAGGGCTTCACTCTGAAGAAAAACCTGGCCAGGCACCAGAGGACGCACTTAGGGGAGAAGCCATACACGTGCTGCGAGTGTGGTAAAGGTTTCACCCAGAAGTGGCACCTCACCTGTCACCAGAGAACACACTCGGAAGAGAAGCCATATGTGTGCTGCGAGTGTGGGAAAGGCTATATCCTGAAGTCTACCCTCACCATCCACCAGAGGACACACTCAGGAGAGAAGCCATATGTGTGCTGCGAGTGTGGCACAGGTTTTACGCAGAAGTGGTACCTCACCATCCACCAGAAGACACACTCGGGAGAGAAGCCATACATGTGCTGTGAGTGTGGTAAAGGTTTCACCCGAAAGTGCCACCTCACCTCCCACGAGAAAACTCACTCGGGAGAGAAGCCATATGTGTGCTGTGAGTGTGGGAAAGGCTACAGCCTGAAGTCCACCCTCACCATCCACCAGAGGACACACTCAGGAGAGAAGCCATATGTGTGCTGTGAGTGTGGCAAAGGCTTCATGAGGAAGTCCACCCTCACCATCCACCAGAGGACACACTCAGGAGAGAAACCATATGTGTGCTGCGAGTGCGGCAAAGGCTTCAGCCGGAATCATCACCTCAGCATCCACCAGAGAACACACTCAGGAGAGAAGCCATATGTATGCTGTGAGTGTGGCAAAGGCTTCATGAGGAAGTCTACCCTCACCATCCACCAGAGGACACACTCAGGAGAGAAGCCATATTTGTGCTGCGAGTGTGGGAAAGGCTTCAGCAAAAAGTCCAATCTCACCAACCACCAGAGAACACACTCGGGAGAGAAGAGATATGTGTGCTGGGAGTGTAATAAAGGTTTCACCCGGAAGTGGCACCTCATCTGTCACCAGAGAACACACTTGGAAGAGAAGCCATATGTGTGCTGTGAGTGTGGCACAGGTTTCACCCGGAAGTGGCACCTCATCATCCACCAGAGGACACACTCAGGAGAGAAGCCATACGTGTGCTTTGAGCGTAGCAAAGGCTTCAGCGTGAAGTCCACCCTCACTAGCCACCAGAGGAAACACTCGGGACCGAAGCCATATGTGTGCTGCGAGTGTGGCAAAGTTTTCATCCAGAAGTGCCACCTCACCATCCACCAGAGGACTCACTCGGAAGAGAAGCCCTAAGTGTGCTGCAAGTGTGGCAAAGGCTTTAGCAGAAGTGTTTGCTCACCAACCACCAGAATACGTACTTGAGAGAGAAGCCATACTGTGCTGCGAGTGTGGCAAAGGCTTCAGCTGGAAGTGCAGACTCATCATCCACCAGAGCGTGCACTTGAAAGAGAAGCCACACGTGTGCTCCAAATGTGGGAAAGGTTTCAGCTGGAAGTCCCATCTCACCCGCCACAAGAAGACACATTACAGAGATAAGCCTAATGTGTACCTCAAGTGTGGTACATCCAGACTCACCATCCACCAAAAGGACACACTTGGTAAGGAGCCATATGTGTGCCCCGAGTATCAACGATGTTTAAGCTTGAAGTCCTACCTCACCAGCCACCAGCGGATGCACTTGGGACAGAAGCCATACATGTGCTGCGAGTGTGGTAAAAGCTTCAGGAGAAAGTCCACCCTCACCAGCCACCAGAGGACACACTCAGGAGAGAAGCCACATGTGCGCTGTGAATGTGGGAAAGGCTTGAGGTCCACTATCACCAATCACCTGAGGACGCACTCTGGCAAGAAGACGATGTCAAATGTGCCAGGCGTGGTGGCACACGCTTGTCTTCCCAGCATTTGTGAGGCTGAGACTGGAGGATCACAGGTTGCGGACAGCCTCAACTACGTAGTGAGGTCCTCCGCAACTCAGTGAGACCCTGTTTCAAAACAAAGAATAAAAAATTGAGCTGGAGGTGTAGCTCAGAGGTCAAATGCCCCGGGTTCCTTCCCCAGATCCGCAAAAAAAGAAGTCAAATGTGTGTCATGAATGTGGGTGAGGTTTCAGTCTGAAGTCCTAGCTCACCATCCATCAGAAAACGCACTCAGGAAAAAGTCCTTACGTGTGCCAGGAGTGTGGGGAAGGCTTTAGCCAGAAGGCAGCCATCATGAAGCACCAGAGGACACACTTAGCAGAGAATACAATCCTGCGCAGCAATTGTGGCCTGGACTTCAGGACAGCACAGACCTCATCTCCCACCAGCTTAGTGTTTGCATTTAGCCTCTGCGCATCCTCCAGTGCACTTAAATTATATGTGGAGTGCTTGTAATAGTTAATGCAATGGAAATAGTTGTTCAACTCTATTTCTGAGGGAATAATGACAGGTAAAAAAAAAAACAAAACACCAAAAAACCAGTCTGTACAAGTTGAGTCCAGGTGCTAGTGTTTAAAAGAAAATAAAAGCCGGGCGTGGTGGCGCACGCTTGTAATCCCCACGCTTGGGAGGCAGAGACAGGAGGATCGCGCAGTTTCGAAGCCAGCCGCGTGCGCTGGCTTAGGAGACCCTGTTTCCAAACAAAAAAAATGTAAAAGTAGGTCTGGGAGTGTAGCCCGGAGGTAGAAGGGCTTTCTGGAACCCCAGTACCACCAAAAAATAAATAAATAAATAAATAAAATAAAAGAAAAAAATAAAAGAAAATAAAAGATATTTACCATTCAAGGTCCGTTGAGTGAGTGGATGCAGAATCCAGACGCCCAGAGGGCTGACAGCCCTGATGATAGAGACCGGCCTCAGGGAGGCACGAAGCGGAGAGCCTCGTTCACCCCCCCCCCCCAGGGCCGCAGCGCCTTCTGGAGACATATGGCAGGACCCCTCTACTTCCTCGGGTAGAATACTCCTGGGTTTCTTCCTCAGTACCTAAGAAAAAAATATATTGTTGAAAGATGGCACCCCCATGCATCTCCTTGTAAGGTGTCTGAGTGACCTGGGGACCTCTGCTACCCACCTCCCCACTCCAATGAATTCCTGCTCTGGAAACACCCAGAAGCCCATAGAGTTTTCCTTACAGTGAGGACAAATATTTGACCCACATTCAGGGTGTTCATTGTGGGGATGAGGCAAAGCCATAATTGGGAAAAATAATTATCAATAAACTTAAGCACAGCCCCTCCTTCAGATTGTGTGTGTGTGTGTGTGTGTGTGTGTGTGTGTGTGTGGTCTTGTGGATGAAACTTTGGGGCCTCTATCTGCGCTATGCCACGACCTATTTTATATTTTATATTTTTATTTTTATTTTTTTGTGATACTGGGGATTGAACTCTTCTACCTCTGGACTATACTCCCAGACCTATTTTTTATATTTTATTTGGAAACAGGGTCCCTTATGCAGCAAGGCTGGCTTCGAACCTGCGCAATCCTCCTGTCTTCGCCTCCCAAATGTGCAGATTACAAGCGTGGGCCACCACGCCCAGGTATTTTTTCTTATTTATTTATTTATTCATTCATTCATTCATTCATTCATTTATTGCAGTACTGGGGGTGGAACCTAGGGATATTCAACCTCCGAGCTACACCCACTGCCCAATATTTTATTCTTTATTTTGAAACAAGGTCTCACTGAGTTGCAGAGGGCCTAAGTAGCTGAGGCTGTCCGCGAACTGTGGTCCTCAGTCTCAGCCTCCTGAATGCTGGGATTACAAGCGTAAGCCACCATGCCTGGCCTATTCTTTATTTTGAAACAGGGTCTCACTAAGTTGCTGAGAGCCTCACTCAGTAACTGAGGCTGGCTTTGAACCTCTGTGATACTCCTGTCTCAGCCTCCCAAGCTCTGGGGTTACAAGCCTGCGCCACCACGCCCATCTCGGCAAGGATTTACAAGGTCCAGGGGACTTGCATTAACCACAAAACTCACAAGACTTTAAATTCCATTTTAATGTTTTAAACTAATAAGTGGCAAATGCCCAGAAGTACGTAGAGCTCCCCAGACTTGTCACCCATATTCAGCATTTAAAAGCTTGAGGACCAACCTTGATTCATCTCAGAGAATCTGTCCACCCTTTAAGAGCCTGGTGTCCACAGCCAGATGTCTCCATGTTGTCACTTTAGAGGTGACAGTTTAGGTGACTGTGCCTCAGTGTTCTCATCTTGAAATGGTCACGGCAGCTACTTGATGGCGTGTTGTGAGGGCAGAATGAGGTGAGGCTCACACAGTGCCTGGACCAGTCTCTAGTAGATAGCCTGTGCTCCAAGGACTTTCCTGTCATTATTAGTAGCACAGGGACACTTCATGGTCAGTGTTAGCAGCGAGTCAGAGAAGGCTTCCTCCTCCCTGTCTCCCTTCCTTTCTTCTTTTCTTGTATTTGTGGGGATTGAACGCAGGGATGTTCTACCACTGAGTTAGACCCAGCTGTTTGTTTGTGGTATTGGAGGGGCAACTCAGGGGCTTTTCTACCTCCCTGGTATATTCCCAGACCTATTATTTTGTATACATTATTTGGAAAGAGGGTCTCACCAAGTTGCTGAGGGCCTCACTGAGTAGCTGAGGCGGGTTTTGAACCTGTGCGATCCTACTATCTCAGCCTCCCAAGCGAAGGGATTACAAGCATGTGCCATCACTCCTGGCTCACAAGTCTTTTTTTATTTATTTATTTATTTTTTTGGTGGTGGTACTGGGGTTCCTGGAATCCCTTCTACCTCCGGGCTACACTCCCAGACCTATTTTTACATTTTTATTTGGAAACAGGGTCTATGAAGCCAGTGCGCCCGGCTGGCTTCGAACCTGCGTGATCCTCCTGTCTCTGCCTCCCAAGCGCGGGGATTACAAGCATGCACCACCATGCCCGGCTGGGCTCCCAAGTCTTTTAAACTCTTTTTTTTGTGTGTGGTACTGGGGTTCCTGGAAACCCGTCTACCTACAGGCTACACTCCCAGACCTATTTTTATACTTTTATTTGTAAAAAGGGTCCCTTAAGCCAGCATTGCTGGATTTGAACCTGCGTGATGTCTCCGCCTCCCAAGCACTGGGATTACAAGGATGTGCCACCACGCCCGGCCAAGTCTTTTAAATTTTGAGACAGTCTAAGTTTCCCATGCCTACCTCATATTTGCAATCCTTCTGACTGAACCTCCTGAGTGCTTGGGATATAAGTGTGCACCAATGCACCCGCTGGCAGGCTGGGTTCTGAGTCTACATCCCAGCTGTGTTCCTAGGAAGCTGCTTCCAACTTGTCCCTTTCTCTGTGGTAGGTCCCTTCCTGATACCTTGAAGCAGGAGGAGGCGCTGCCCTGTTGGACCTGGAGGGTTTCCAGTGACTTTCCTGAACATTTTTTGTTCTTGCTCTGTCTGCTGTGACCCTGGCTGCCCAGGAGGACTGCCTGCTGGGGAAAGAGAACTCCCGGGCTCCTGACTGCTGGTGAGTGCCTCTGCCTCTTGCAGCTTGAGCCATGAGTAGGTTTTCTTTTCTTTTTCTTTCTTTCTCTTGTTCTTTTTCTTTCTTTTGTTATATTTCTTTCTTTCTTTCTTTCTTTCTTTCTTTCTTTCTTTCTTTCTTTTTTTTGGTGGTACTGGGGTTGGGGATGGAACCCAGGGGCTTTCTGACTCTGGGCTATACTCCCAGGCCTATTTTGTATTTTATTCAGAAACAGGGTCTCACTAAGTAGCTTAGACTGGCTTCAAACCTGTGGGATCCTCCTGTCTCAGCGTCTCAAGGGCCGGGATTACAAGCCTGTGCCACAATGCCTGGGCATGAGTAGGTTTTCTTTGTTCAGCTTTGACATCTTGTGTCCTCCAGTGCTCTCTCCAGGGATCACAGCCCAGCTGTTTCCTGTAGGAAAATGGGCCTATTGTAACAGTGACAGTTTTACAGGAATCAATCCAGCCTAGTGTTCCCATTCAGTGCACGTCCATCCAGTTCCCATTCACTCACCTCCATCAGAGGCAGAGGCTGTGGGCCTGGGAATCGATGTGACTGGCATTTAGGGAAGAAGTGGCCATGGTGACTCAGTCAGCACGTGGATGGAGATGGGGTGCTTTTGTCTGTAAGAAAGCTGAAGAGAGAGAGCACAACATGTCTGTAAAGAGAACTTAGGGCTATGTATGTGGTTTCTGAAAAAGTTGAACAGATAAACGCCTTTTGTTCTGGTAATTCCATTCGTGAGTATATACTCAAAAGAATTAGCAGGTGAGCCGGGTGTGGTGACACAAGCCTGTAATCCCAGCATTCAGGACACTGAGACAGGAGGATCACGGTTCCTGGACAGGCTCAGCTACTTAATGAGGCACTCTCAACTCAGTGAGACCCTGTTTCTAAATAAAAAATAGTGCTGGGAGTGTAGCTCTTGGGAAAAATGCTTCTGGAGCTGGGTGTGGTGGCGTATGCTTGTATCCCCGCGCTTGGGAGGCGGAGACATGAGGATCGCGCAGGTTCTAAGTCAGCCGCGCTGGCTTAAGAGACCGTTTCCAAATAAAACAGTATAACAATAGGTGGGGGTGTAGCCTGGAAGTAGAAGGGTTTCCAGGAAACCCAGTAACACACACACACAAAGGCTCTGGGTTCCATGCCCAGTACTGAAAAGAAAAATTAGTAAGAACTTAAATATTAACATGCCAGTGTGTATGGCAGAATTATTGCTAGAAACTGTGCATGGATAGAAGAATAAACAAAATGTAGTCTTTGTGTAGTGAAGCTACTTAGCATTAATAGAGAATGAAATGCCGAGTGAGTGCGTCTATGTAGATGAAGTTTGAAGATACTCTGCTAAGTGAATTAGCCAGACACAGCAGAGCACACACTGTGTGATTCCCTTATTGTAGCTCCGTGCAGTGAAAGACCCAGTGACAGAAAGTATAGTCTCATTGCCCGGCCTGAGGAGGAGAGAATGGGAAGTGATTGTCTAATGGTTACAGAGTTTGAGTATGAAAATGCTGCATATTCTTTGAATTTGGCAAACAAGCCTGGGAATGCACTTGATGGCACCGGACTGGACACGTAAGAATGGCAAAACAGTAAATGTTGTGTCATAGATATTTTACCAGAGAACACCTTTTGAAACAGCCTCTCACTGAGTTGCCAAAGGGCCTCACTAAGTAGCTGAGACTGTTTGGGAACCGCCATCCTCCTATCTTAGCCTCCGAATGCTGGGATCACAAGCGTGTGCCACCACACCTGGCTGATCTTTTCAATTCTTAAAACTCTGTTATACTTTACTCTTATTTAATCTTTTTTATGTTATTTGCTAAACCACTCTCTAGAGTTAAAGTTCCTGAGTTCACGGTTTCTTTTCTTTTTTTTTTTCTTTTTGGTCTAGGGGTAGAATCATTGCACATTTAACCTCCAAACTACACCCCCTCCTTTACTTACTTACTTATTTATTTATTTATTTTTGCAGGTCTGGGGATGGAACCCAGGGGCATTCGACTTCCAAGCTACACCCCTTGCCCTTGTATTTCTATTCAGAGCTAAGTGATAGAAGACACAGGTTTCTTGGAGGCAGGGGACTGTCCAGGATGACCTCTGGGTGTTCTTCAGGGCTCCCTGGGCTCCAGCAGAGCAGGGTGGACATTGCTGCCCTCTGGTGGCCAGTGCTCATGCTGTAACCAGGGAGGGAAAGCCACCCCAGAGAATGGCCTTTGCTTCAGCAACCTCAAGGGCTCAGCTGGCCAGGTGCCAGGTGACGAGATCAGGACCTGCAGGATCCTGGAACATTAGAGGGAGCCCAGAAACTCTCCTCCCCCTCCCGCGCACTGGCCCTGGGCTGCAGTTCCCTCCTAAGTGTGGGAGGAAGGCCTGGGCTCTCACACTACTGCCACCCAGACCCCAGGGCTGTATTTTCACCTGAGGTCCTTTGACCTTTGTCCCTCTTTGCAGCTGCAGTCCACCTCACCTTAAGCTCAGAAATGACACCACTTGCCAGGCATGGTGGCGCATGCTTGTCAGCCCTCTGTAACTGAGACCCTGTTTCAAAATATAAAGAATAAAAAATAGGGCTCGGGGTGTAGCTTGGAGGTAGAATGCCCCTGGGTTCCATCCCTAGTACCAAAAAAAAAAAAGAAAAAAAAAAAAAGAAAAAAGAAATGATACCTCTTTGCCCCCAGCTGAAGAGCTGGAGCTCCCCTGAGTCTCCATAGCTGGCGCCAGCTACCAAGACCCACCGCGGGCTAGCTCCGCCAGAGTGGCCCTTCCTCCTCCTAACTTGTTTGTTGCCCTTGTTATTATAACTAACATCTAGACTTTTTTTTTTTTTTGCAGTACTAGGGATGGAACCCAGGGACATTCTGCCTAAGAGCTACACCTCCAGCCCTATTTTTTATTCTTTATTTTCAAACAGGGTCTCACTAAGTTGCGGAGGGCCTCACTAAATAGCTGAGGCTGGCCGCAAACCATGGTCCTCCGGTCTCAACCTGCTGAATGCTGGGATTACAAGTGTGCGCCACCATGACCGGCCCCAGGCTGGTTTTGAACCTGTGATCCTCCTGTCTCGGCCTCCCAAGTATTGGAATGAGCATACATCACCATGCAGCCATGGGCCCTCCTCTCTCATGGACCTGTGGGCAATCAAAGTCCTTTTGGTCTCAGCCAGTGTTGTGGCGCACGCTTGTAATCCCAATATTTGGGAGGCTGAGACAGGAGGATGTCAGTTTGCAGACAGCCTCAGCTACTTATGCCCTCTGTAACTCAATGAGACCCTGTTTTCATTAAAGAATAAAAAACAGGACTGAGAGTGTAGCTTGGATTTAAAATGTCCCTAGGTCCCATCCCCAGTACTGAAAAAAAAAAAAGAAAAGAAAATGCCAGAGACGCTCAACCTCCCATCCTGACACACAAATGTACAAATTACTGAGGTGTTGTCTGTCCCATCAGGCTGGCAGTTTTTAAAACGTGTTGACTGGCAGTGGTGAGAATGTGAGTGTCAGAGGCCCTGCAGGTCCTCTGGAGACGTGGCCAGGGGCCCTCCTCTCTCATGGATCCATTGACAAAGTTTTTTTGGTACCTTGTGCAGTAAATGCTCGGATTTACACTACATATGCATTTGCTCCATTTATCAACATTTCCTCTCCCAGCCCCTCATTAGATTGTATTGTTTGCTTGATTTTTTGGGGGGTGGTGGTGTTGGGGTTCCTGGAAAGCCTTCTACCTCCGGGCTACACTCCCAGACATATTTTATAATCTTATGTGGAAACAGGGTTTCTTAACACAGTGAGGCTGGCTTCAAACCTGCACATCCTCCTGTCTCAGCCTCCCAGGCCGGGGATTACAGGCGTGCGCCACCACGCCCAGCTCGCCAAGCTGGCGATCATTCTTTCTGAGCCCCCCAAGTATTAGGATTAAAGCTTGCACCACCACACCCGGCTTACTAACGATATTTATTAAAAGGAAATACTTATTTCGTATTCCATCGAATTAAGACCCTATTGAAAGAAACAAAAAAAGGATCTGGGGTGTAGCTCAGAGGTACAGTGTCCCCGGTTTCAACCCTCGGTCCTCGCTCCCCTCCACCCCGTGTGTACCAGCTGACGAGACTACACCTGCCTGGCACTCTCGGGGTATGGGCGCTAATCTCCATCTCCACAGTCGGATTTGTGGAGATCTGGAGGCCTCGGGAGACAGTAACTACACCTCTAAGAAAGCTGGACAGTCACCCTAGGGATTGACAGTATTGAAAGTAGCTCCCTTACGTCACTTCCGTCCTCGGAGGCGAATGCGGAAGTTGCCGCAAGGGTCACTGGGAAATGTAGTCTGTGAGTCGGAAGCGGGGCGCGGGTCCCAACAGGGCAGGAGCTTCACAAGGTGGCTCTGCATGGCTGATGAGCGAGCAGAGCTTTAATTAAAAGGGACGCCACCGCCGGCTGGTCTGGACGCATCACCGAGAGGCGACCCTCAGAGGTCAAAAGGCGCTGTGCAGAGGATTGTGGGAGTAGAGAGCCGCGCAGAGGACTCTGGGAGCTGTAGTCCCGCCCGCTGAGGAGAGCCCGCGTGCTCCTGAGGCGACCTCTCTTCTCGGCGGCGGTGAGTGGGGCTCGCAGACCCCGGCCCCCGCCCTCGCCGTGTGCAGCAGCGTCCCGAGGCTGGTCTGGGTCGAGCCCGCCGGGCGGTGGCGGGAGCGGAGCGGCCGCCATCTCTGGAGTCGGGTGGACTCGGCTCAGAGCCGCGGGGCGGTGGGTGCGGGGCGGGCGCCGTGCGGGGTTCTTGTGGGTGCGGAGACTCTGGCCTCGGTGACGCCCCTGTATTGCCACGGGGCCGTTTCTAGGGCCGCGCGTCCCGGGTTTTGGGGCTTGGGGGGTCCTGGCCCAGGCCCCGCTGTCCGGTTTTCTCAGGCGGGCGAGGGGCGCGCTGGCTCCACCAGACCAGCCTGGCTTTGACTGAATGTGGGGTGACCACAGTGGTGAGATCTTAGGGGAACAATCTGTGTGGTCGTCCCTGGGTTTGGGTTGAGGAGAAAGGAGTCGAGCTGAGGTTCATTCGGCAAGTCCACGGGACCTTCATTGACCACAAACCCACGAGATTTTAAATTCCATTTTAGTGTTTTTTTTTTTTTTTTTTTTTTCCCCAGTATTGGAGATGGAACCCAGGGGTGGTCTACCTCCGAACCACACCCACAGTCCTGTGTGTGTGTGTATGTGTGGTACTGGAACCCAGGGGCTTTTCTACCTCCCGAATACACCCCCCCCCCTGCCCTATTTTATACTTTATTTGTAAACAAAGTCTCACTAAGTTGCCTAGAGCCTCACTAAGTAGCTGAGGCTGGCTTCGAACCTGTGTGATCCTCCTGTCTCAGCCTCCCAAATGCAGGGATTACAAGCGTGGGCCACCTCCCCATCTTCTATTTTTTTACTCTTCATTTTGAAACAAGGTCTCACTAAGTTGGGGAGGGCATAAGTAGCTGAGTCTGTCCGGGAACTGCAGTCCTCTTTCTCTGCCTCCCAATATTTTAATGTTTAAATTGAGAAATGTCAAATGGCCAGAAGCAGAGAGAGCTTTCCAGACATCACCCAGATTCAACATTTAAGAACTTCATGACCCATCTTGATTCATCTCAAGGAATCTGTACAACCTTCAAGAGCTTGGTGTCCACGGCCAGATGTCTTCATGTTGTCACTTTATAGGGTACAGTATAGGTGACTGTGCCTCAGTGTTCTCATCTTGAAATGGTCACGGCAGCTACTTGATGGGGATGTTGTGAGGGCAGAATGAGGTGAGGATCATACAGTGCCTGGAACAGTGTCTAGTAGATAGCCAGTGCTCCAAGGACTTTCCTGTCAGTATTAGTAGCACAGGGACACTTCATGGTCAGTGTTAGCAGTGAGGAAGAGAAGGCTTCCTCCCTTCCTGTCTTCCTTTCTTCTCTCCTTTTTGTACTTCTGGTGATTGGATCCAGGGATGCTCTCCCACTGAGTTAGAACCCAGCTGTTTAGTTCTTAAAATGTTTTTAAATTTTGAGACAGTGTCTTAAGTTTCCATAACTGAACTCACATCACATTTGCAATCCTTCTGCCTCAGCCTCCTGAGTTGCTGGGGATACAAGTGTGCACCACTGCACCCGCTGTTAGGCTGGTTCCTAGACTACATCCCAGCTCTGTGCCTAGGAAGCTGCTCACAACTTGTTCCTTTTTCTATGGTAGGTCCCTTCCTGCAGGTGTAAGGAGGAGGAGGCGCTGCCCTGTTGGACCTGGAGGATTTCCAGTGATTTTCCTGAACATTTTTTGTTTTTGCTCTGTCTGCTGTGACCCTGGCTGCCCAGGAGGACTGCCTGCTGGGGAGAGGGAGAACTCCCGGGCTCCTGACTGCCCAGCCTCAGGTGAGTGCCTCTGCCTCTTGCAGCGTGAACCCTGAGTAGGTTTTCTTTGTTCAGCATTGACGTTTTGTGTCCTCCAGTGCTCTCTCCAGGGATCACAGCCCAGCTGGATCCTGTAGGAAAACGGGCATGTTGTAACGGTGACACTTTTTACAGGAGCATTCCAACCTGGTGTTCCAAGTCACTGCACCTCCATCCATTCTTCTGTATTTCTCCTTTCACCTGTTTTCAGAATTCTCATTCCAAGGTCCTGTCTGGTGCTTTGATATTGTCACCATTCAGTTCTGTGTCCTATGTCACCCTCACTCTTTTTCCTGCTGGAGGAGTTTGTAGCAGATCTTAGGTTCAACATTTCTTTCTTCTTTTGTGTGGTACTGGGTCTTGGACCCAAGGGCATTCTACCTCTGCGCTGCATCTCCAGACCTATTTTATTTATATTTTAAATATAAATAGGGTCTCACTAGGTTGATGAGTCTCAGTATTTGTTGAGTCTGTCCTCAAAGCTGCGAGCCTCCTATCTCAGCCTACCAAGTACAGAGATTATGGGGAGCAACATTATGCCTGGTCAGATTTATCATTTTATCAGTAAATAAACTCAAGCCAGCGAGGCTGACTTCAAACCTGTTGGATCCTCCTGTCTTCGCCTCCCAAGCACGGGGATTACAAACGTGCGCCACCACGCCTGGCTACACTTCTCTTTAATGTATATGTTACTTTTGTTGTTGTTGTTGTTTTGATGGTACTGGGGTTCCTGGAAGCCCTTCTACGTCCGGGCTACACTCCCAGACCTATTTTTACATTTTTATTTGGAAACAGGGTCTCCTAAGCCAGCACTGCTGGCTTCAAACCTATGCGATCCTCCTGTCTCTGCCTCCCAAGCACAGGGATTACAAGCCTGTGCCACCACTCCCGGCCTCCACCCCGGCTTTTTTTTTTTTTTTTTTTTTTTTTTTTTTTTTTTTTGCGGGTCTGGGGATGGAACCCAGGGGCATTTGACCTCCGGGCTACACCCCCTGCCCTATTTTTTTTTTTTTTATTCTTTATTTTGAAACCGGGTCTCACTGAGTTGCAGAGGGCCTCACTAAGTAGCTGAGGCTGTCCGCAAACCGCGATCCTCCAGGTCTCAGCCTCCCGAATGCTGGGATTACAAGCGTGCGCCACCACGCCCGGCTCCACCCCGGCTTTTGAGAGGCCACTGGCTAGGCTGCCCGCAGGTCATTGCCCCACAGGCTTGGGCTGGCATCACAGGCAGCCCCACCTCAGATGCGAGGAGTGTGTCTTTGATGAAGAAAAGGAGAGGTGGGAAGCACTTTTATATTTTTTTAAGAATCACTCAAATGTAATGTAGCCTTTTTGTTTCTTTGTTTGTTCTGGGAAGGGGCATTCTATCTTTGAGTTACACCCCCAGCCCCATTATTTTATTCTTTATTTTGAAATATGGTCTCACTGAGTTGCAAAGTGCCTCGCTAAGTAGTAGCTGAGGCTGTGTTTGAACCTGTGATGCTCCTGTCTCAGCCTCCTAAATGCTGAGATTACAAGCATGTGTCCCCCCACACAGCTTTTCTTTTTTTTCTATTGTTTATTTATTTGTTTATTTGTTTATTTATTTATTTCTAGTCAGAAGGATTGAATACAGGAATGCTCTATCTCTGAGCTATACCACAGCCCTTGTTATTTATCTTATTTTATTTTTGGGGGGTACTGGGGATGGAACCAAGGGGCATTCTAATGCTGAGCTATACCCCCAGTCCTATTTTTTAATTCTTCATTTTGAAACAGGGTCTCACGGAGTTGAAAAGGGCCTCACTAAGTGGCTGAGGCTGTCCACAAAGCACGAACCTGCAAATGCTGGGATTACAAGCCTGTGCCACCAGGCCCAGCTATTGATTGATTGATTGGGCAGTACTGGGGATGGAACCCAGGGACATTCTACCTCTGAGCAAAGCCCTAGGCCTAGTATTTTGGGGGATCTTTTGAGTCTTGGGATGGAGCCCAGGGGCATTTGGCCTCCAAGCTACACCCCCTGCTCTATTTTTTATTCTTTATTTTGTGACCGGGTCTCACTGAGTTGCAGAGGGCCTCACTAAGTAGCTGAGGCTGACTGCGAACTGCATTCCTCCAGGTATCGGCCTCCCGAATGCTGGGATTACAAGCATGCACCACCATGCCCGGCTGACCTGTTTTCAAATAAAGAATAAAAAATAGGAATGTGAGTGTAGCTTGGAGGTAGAATGTCCCTTTATTCCATCTCCAGTACAAAAAAAAAAAATTCTTTCAGTCTGTTTCTGTACCTTGCAGAGTGAACGATGGGGATCCACACCACATATGCACTTCTTTTATCAACATTTCCTTTCAAGAATCCTCTTGACAGCACTGGCAGAAACGACAAGGAACTGGAGCCCCCAAAAGCATCCACACAGGGAGGTCTATGGATGAGTCTGGACCTCGGGTACCAGGGATTCTGTGCAGCTGCTGGGCTTGGCATATCTGTGCCCACAGGGAAAGAAGCTGAGGGTTATCTGAAAAAACAAAATAACAAACGATCACAAATGATGTGCTGAGGATCTCAATTTTATTTTGGTGGTATTAGGGATGGAAGCCAGAGGTATTCTACCTCTGAGATATAACCTTAGCCTTTTTTTATTTTTTATTTTGGTGGTACTGGGGTTCCTGGAAGCCCTTCTACTTCCGGGCTAAATTCCCAGACCTAGTTCATATTTTTTTTATTTGGAAACAGGGTCTCTTAAGCCAGCGTGCACGGCTGGCTTTGAACCTGCGGTATCTTCCTGTTTCCGCTTCCCAAGCGCACATATTACAAGTGTGCGCCCCATGCCCGGCTAGCCTTTTTTTATTCTTTATTTTAAAACAGGGTCTCACTAAATTGCAGAGTACCTCCTTAAGTAGCTGAGGAGTGCAGCAAACCTGTAATCCTCTTGTCTCATCCACTCAAGTACTGGGATCACTAGTCTGCTACAGCATGAACAGTTAGGACCTCTCTCTCTCTCCCTCTCTCTCTCTCTCTCTCTCTCTCTCTGTACACACACACACACACACATATATATATATATATATATATGTTTGTGCACTGTAGTCAAACATCACAATGGAATACAAGACTTGTGAGGAGATCCAAGCACACATCATCCAATAGGCCTTTATCCAATCCCCATCCCACTCCCTCCCCCTCCCTCAATCCCATGCTTGATTTAGTGATTAACTTTGATATATTTGTTTTTGTTTTTTGTTTTTTTTGAGGGTCTGAGAATGGAACCCAGGGGCATTTGACCTAGGAGCCACAACCCATGCCCTATTTTTCTTTTTTATTCTTTATTTGGAAACAGGGTCTCAATGAGTTTCCAAGGATCTAAGTAGCTGAGGCTGTCCGCGAACCGCGATCCTCCTGTCTCAGCCTCCCGAATGGTGGGATTACAAGCGTGCGCCACCATGCCTGGCTTACTTTGATACATTTCTTTCCATACATCATGTGTTTTAAAGAGATTCCATCTTCTGCCATCCCATTCTCTCTGATTGGTCACCTTAATTGCTCCTCCGTAGAGCCCCTTCAATCAGATTTTCTCCTATTACCCATTTCTTCCCAGTTTTTGCACATTAGGGAAGGCATCTGGATTTTTTGTTTTCTGTGATAGTTCTTTGTGTATGCCGCATTGCAAGTTCTGATCCCACTCTTGAAGGCCCAGCACCAGCCTGGCCACCTGGCAGGCTCTAATCCCGGCCTCACTGGCTCCAGCTCCGGCCTTGCCTCATGGCAGGTTCCGATAGGATCTCACTTTTAAAAGGGACATCTCTGTGTAAAAATACATGTAGTTACACAATTAAGTGAATCTGTGAGTGAGGGTATGAGGCAGAAAGAAAGACACTAAGGGACATACGAGAAAGAAATGGGAGAGTTCTCAGTCATTTTCAATCATCAGCTCTGGCAGGCGAAATGTGGACACTTTTATTTCTCTAATAAGTGATGTGTATATTTTTAATGTTAATGTATTTATTTATTTATTTATTTGGACTGGGATTAGAACCCAGGGGCATTCTCTCTCTGAGCTATACCTCAGTCCTGTGTTTTATTCTTTATTTTGAAACAGGGTCTCATTGAGTTGCAAAGGGCCTCACTAAGTAGCTGAGTTTGTCCACAAACCGCGATCTTCCTTTCTCGGCCTCCCAAATGCTGAGATTACAAGTGTGCACCAAAACACCAGGCCATAATGTGAATATATTTAATTATATAAAGATTAATATCACAGTCCTAGCCATTTTTCACTCATGTTTTAAATGAGTGCCTAGTGTGTATTCTTTAGGTTGTTTTTTCAGTACCGAAGATTGAACCCAGAAGCATCCTACCTTCGAGCTGCGTGTGGTGGCACACACTTGTAATCCCAACACTTGTGAGGCTGAGACAGGAGAATCGCAGGTTCGAAGACAGTCTCAGCAGCTTAGTGAGGCTCTCGGCAACTTAGTGAGACCCTGTTTCCAAGTAAAATATAAAGTAGGTCTGGAGGTGTAGCATGGAGGTAGAGGGCCCCTGGGTTCCATCTCCAGTAACACACATACACACCTAAACCCCCAGCATATGTTTTTAACGATGGTAAAACAGGGCTTCACTAAGTAGCTGAGGCTGGCGGTGAACCTGCGATTCTCCTTTCTCAGACTCACAAATACTGGGATTACAACCGTGCGCTACGACGCCCGGCTTACTAACGGTATTTATTGAAAGAAAATACTTTTTAATTTAGCATTCCATCAAGATAAGAACCTATTTCATGAAACAAAACAGGGTTGGGGTAGTAGCTCTCAGTTACAGTGTCCCGGCATCCATCCCCAGGACACACTCCCCTCCACCCATGTAAACAAGCTGGACGAGACAGCGCCTGTCTGGTGCTCAGGAACATGGTCGTCACAGATTTCCAACTCCACAGCCTGATTTGTGGAGATCTGGAGGCCTGGGGAACATTAACAGGGCAAGTGAAAAAAGATGGACAGTCACCTTAAGGATTGAAAGTAGCACCTGAGCACATCACTGTGATTGAGGATGCGGACATTTAAGTAGCCGCAGGGGTCACTGGGAAATGTAGTTTGTAAGACAAGCGTGGAGTGGGTCCTGACAGGGCAAGAGCTTCACCAGGGAGGCTCTGCAGGACTGATGAGTGAGACTTTAAGTAAAAGAGGGGCGCCATCCTCAACTGGAGAGAGCGCGTCACCCACAGGGGACAATTGGAGGTCAAGGGACGCCACTGCAGAGGACTCTGGGAGGTTTCGTGGGCACTCAAGCAAGGAGAGCCCACTATGGCTGAGGCGACCTCTATTCTTTGGTGGAGGGGAGCCGAGTGGCCGCCATCTCTGGGGAGTCAGGTGGACTTCAGCTCAGAGCCGCGGGGCGGTGGGTGCGGGGCGGGCACTGTGCTGGGTTCTTGTGGGTGGAGAGACTCTGGCCTCGGTGACACCCCTGTATTGCCACGGGGGTATGGGGCGCTCACGCCGTGAGGTTCTTGGCTGGAGGTCTTGAATGTGTGGCTTTTACGGTCTGGTATTTCCCAGGTGGTGGATGGGGATGTTTCTAGGGCCGCACGTCCCGGGGGTTTGGGCGCTTGGGAGCTGGCGGCTCAGGCCCCGCTGTCGAGGGGCAGGCTGGCTCAACCAGACCAGCCTGGGTTTGACGGGGCGGGGAGTGGCCACTGTGGTACAATCTTGGTAGACCAATTTGGGTGGTCAGCTCTGTGTTTGTGGCAAAGAGGAAAAAAGGCAAGCTGGGAATCATTTAGCAAGATTTTTTGTTTCTTTGGTGTGTGTTGTGTGTTTTTGTGTGTTTGTGCGTGTGTGTGTGTGTGTGTGTGTTACTGAGGGGTGGAACCCAGTGGCTTTTCTACCTCTGGTCTATACTCTGAGAACTTTTTTTAAATACTTTCTTTAGAAACAGTGTCTCACTAAGTTCACTAAGTTGCTGAGAGCCTCACTAAGTAGCTGAGGCTGGTTATCTTTTTTTTTTTTTTTTTTTTGGTGGTACTTGGGGTGGAACCCAGGGCCTTTTTTTTTTTTACCTTCGGGTTATAATTCCAGACCTATTATATATTTTATTTGGAAACAGGGTCTCACTAAGTTGCTGAGAACCTCACTAATAGTTGAGGCTGACTTCGAACCTGTGTGATTCTCCTGTCTCAGCCTCCCAAACGTGGGGATTACAAGTATGTGCCATCATGTCTGGCTTCCAGCTGTTTATTTTTTAGTCTTTTATATTTTGAGACAGATTCTAAGTTTCCCATGCTGACCTCAAATTTTCAATCCTTCTGCCTTAGCCTCTTTCGATGCTGGAGATACAAGTGTGCACCACTGCACCCGCTGGCAGACTGGGTTCTGAGACTAGATTCCAGCTCTGTTCCTAGGAACTTGCTTACAACTTGTCCCTTTCTCTGTGGTAAGTCTCTTCCTGATACCTTGAAGGAGGAGGACACAATGCCCTGTTGGAACTGGAGGATTTCCAGTGACTTTCCTGAACTTTTTTTTTTTTTTTTTTTTTTTTTTTTTTTTAGTGGTACTGGGGTTCCAGGAAGCCCAGGAAGTTCCAGGGTCTCTTACGCCAGCGCGGCTGGCCTCGAACCTGCGCCATCCTCCTGTCTCCGCCTCCCAAGCGCGGGGATTACAAGCGTGCGCCACCACGCCCGGCTATTCCTGAACTTTTTTTGGGGGGGGGTACTGGGGTTCCTGGAAGCACTTCTACCTCTGGGCTACTCTCCCAGACCTATTTTTTATACTTTTTTATTTGGAAACAAGGTCTCCTAAGCCAGCGCACGCGGCTGGTTTCTAACCTGCGCGATCGTCCTGTCTCTGCCTCCCAAGCCTGGGGATTACAAGCGTGCGCCACCACGCCCGGCAATTTTTTTTTTTTTTTTTTTTTTTTTTGCTGGTGTGGGGATGGAACCCAATGGCATTCAACCTCCAAGCTATACCTCCTGCTTTATTTTTTATTCATCTCAATTTGAAACAGGTTCTCAGTAAGTTGCTGAGGGCCTCCCTAAGTACCTGAGGCTTTCTGCGAACCACGATCCTCTGGTTTCAGCCTCCCAAATGCTGAGATTACAAGCATGTGCCACCATGCCCAGCTGAGTCTTTTTTTTTTTTTTAATGTCTATCCAAACAGACCACCCTGGACTTTGAATGTGTTGGTTCACAAATGCTGCTGGCAGGATAGAGATGGGTCTAAGGGTCTCAGGATTAAAGGCTGTAGTGGTGCAGTCAAGGCAGGATCTAGGTCCCACTGCTTCCCCAGAGCAGCCTGCTCTCCCTCAGCTGAGCAAGGCCAGTCCTCAGGTGAGCAGGGCTGTGTTTTGTGTTGCAGGCACACATGGCGTTCAGGGATGTGGCCGTGTATTTCTCTCGGGAGGAGTGGAGCCTACTGAGCCCTGATCAGAAGGCCCTGTACAGGGAGGTGATGCTGGAGAACTACAGGAACCTGGTCTTTCTGGGTAAGCATGGTATGTTGCTGGGGTCCGGCCCTAGCAAGAGTCGGAGGTCTGCAAGCGGTGGGGTGAGGAGTCGGCGAAGTGCGACGGAGAAACGGCACACAGACACAATGGAGAGTGAAGCTGCTCTCTTTATTTTCCATTTTTGCTCTCCCTACTTTTGGTTTTAGCAAGCATTTTATACTTTATTTGGCTACTTTCTACTCTTACAATTTTTTCCAGAATTAATACATCAGTAAGTATACAAAGAACTAATACATCAAGGCAAGGTGAGAAACGGCCAGTTGTTTTTTTTTTTAAGGGAACGTTTCCTCTTACAAGCAACCATGGAAAAGATCAGAAGTTTATTATTAACTAGTAATATAATATCAAAATAATATCCTATACTAAGCATTATACTCTCTGATTAATATACATCATTTTTTAAATCAATAGGCACTACTAAGGAGAGGAACATTTCATACTTTTCCATGTCCCATGCTGTGCCTGGGAACCCATCTATTCTGCTGCTGTCCACGTCATTGTATGACCAAGGGGGTAGGGTTACTGGGGGTCAGTAGCCACTCTACCATAGCCTACCTCTGATTAAATGCTGGCTTTTGCCGGGCGTGGTGGCGCACACTTGTAATCCCCACGCTTGGGAGGCTGAGACAGGAGGATCATGCAGGTTTGAAGCCAGTCTCAGCTATTTAGTGAGGCTCTCAGCACCTTAGTGAGACCCTTTTTCCAAATAAAATATAAAATTGGTCTGGGAGCATAGCCCGGAAGTAGAAAGCCTCTGGGTTTGTTTGACTTTGAAACAGGGCCTCACCAAGTACAAGGCTGGCTGCGAACCTGCAATCCTCCTGTCTCAAGCCCCCAAGTACTGGGATTGCATGCCTGTGCACCAGTTTTTGTTACAGTGCCACACTTCCCTTTTACATTGGCTTTTGAGTTACACTCAAAAGAATGATTTTGTTTTCCCTTTTCCCAGAGAATGTCACATTTTGTAGAGAGAGGGGTGTGTGTGTGTGTGTGTGTGTGTGTGTGTGTGTGTGTTTGTGTGTGTGTGTGTTTTAGGTGATTATCCTCTAGGCTGGGCTCTCTTCCTAAGTTAATCTATTTACATGGTGTATAATGGGGGTGTTCATCCACCTAGCTTGGTACAGAATCCGCGTGCTCTCTTTGAGGCGATCTGCCCCACCGTTTTCAGATCCGTGTTCCACCCTCCAACAGTTCCTCCCCAGTTTGGCTCTGAATCCTTCAATGGCCCTTAACCCCATGACGCATGGTCATCTTGTTTTCTTTTCCTGTGGGCAGGAGTTTCATTTCCTAAACCAAAACTGATCACGCAGCTGGAGCAAGGGAAGGAGACATGGAGAGAAGGGAGACAACGTCCAGCAGCCTCCTGTGCAGGTGAGTGGGAGGAGACCGGGCAGATGAGACACGGGAATACAGGAGTGTCGGCTGCCGTGAGGGCTGGAATGGAGGCGGCGCTGATCCAGTGCTGGGAGGGAAGTTGTTCTCTCGACCTCTGGGCCTTCCGGGGCAGAGAGTGGGAAGAAGAAGTTGGGGAAAGGAGATGCTGGTCAGAGGATATAAAATTTCTGCCAGGGGAATATACTCAAGAGCTGTATAGTTCAGCGTGACTGTAGCTAGTAATAATACATTGGTATTATATTCTTGAATATGTTCTACATTTCTGTGGCTGGCCTTGGACCTGTGGATCCTCTTGTCTCAGCTTCTTAATTATTTGGAGTCCAGGTGTGCACCACTGCACTCGGCTGTTTTTGTTTGTTTAGTTTTTTCTTTGTGATACTGGGTTTGACCCACAGACATGCTACTTCTGAGCTTCGCCTCCAGCCCCCTTTTTTCTTTCCTTACTGGGTCTGGAACCCACAGGTATCCTACTTCCAAGTTATACCCCCAGCCCTATTTTTTATTCCCTATTTTGAAATAGGGTCTCACTGAGTTTCAAAGTGTCTAAATAACTAGCTAAGGCTGCCTGCAAATTAGATCCTCCTGTCTCAGTCTCCCAAATACTGGAATTACAAGCATATACCACCATGCACAGCTCCTTTTTTTTTTTTTTATTTGCGGTTCTAGGAATGGAACCCAGAGGCATTTGACCTCTGAGCTACACCCATTGCCCTCTATTTTAGTCTTTATTTTGAAACAGGATCTCACTAATTTCCGGAAGGTCTCACTAACTAGCTGAGGCAGTCCGTGAACCACTATCTTCCGGTCTCCGCCTCCCAAATGCTGGGATTACAAGCGTGTCCCTCCTTGCCCGGCTTTCGGCTCCTATTTTATTTTTAAGCAGTGTCTCACTAAAGTGCTGCTGGTCTCGCTACGTGAATGAAGAATGTCTTGAGCCTGTGATCCTCCTTTCTTAGTATCCCAAGTACCGGGATTGCCAGTGTGCATCACAGAGTCCTGCTTTAAATCACTCTCTTACACAACCATCTACTCTAGGGACCTCCACCCAGTTTGAATGACTGTGCTCTGTTCTCCACCTGTCCCTTTTTTCTTCAGAATGAAATGGGCAGACACTTCCGCATGATTAGGTA
Organism: Muscardinus avellanarius; assembly: GCF_963383645.1. NCBI lineage: Eukaryota > Metazoa > Chordata > Mammalia > Rodentia > Gliridae > Muscardinus > Muscardinus avellanarius. The sequence continues at coordinate 5,375,792 of NC_137802.1, read as the reverse complement.
GTGCTCAGTTAAAAAAAAAAAAAAAAAAAAAGCAAACAAGCCAGGCATGATGGCACACACTTATAATTCTTGTGATTGAGAGGGTGAGACAGGAGAATTTTGGGTTCATGGTCTGCCTCAGCTACTTAGTGAGGCCCTCTCCAACTTAGTGAGACCCTGTTTTAAAGAATAGAGCTGCGCATGGTGTTGCACACTTATAATCCCAGTCCTTGAGAGGCTGAGAAAGGAGGATCACAGGTTCACAGATAACCTCAGTACTTATCAAAGCCCTCCCCAACTTACTGAGACCATGTTGGAAAATAGGAATAAAAATAGGGCTGGGGGTATAGCTCAGACATAGAATACCACAAGTTTCCATTTATGGTACAAAATCAACAACAAAATCCAACAAAAATATGTGGGCACAATATTTATGTGTGTAGTTGTGAGTGTGTGCTTGTGTAGAGATAATCGTGTAGAATGTCGCATGTAGGCCATATCTATACCAAAAGTGACTTTGATGCTTTTATTGCCCCTTATAATAAAAGTGTTAAGCTGTACTGATGGGCTGGGTAGTCATGTATGTAACGAAAGTCTTAGTCAGTAGCGTTTACTTTTAAGGATTTTCATGAATGTGTCAAGTCATGCCTTCAGATGAGGCCTCATTCTGACTTGGATCATTCTCTCTGTAGCATGACTGAAGCCATAACTGTAACCTGTTCTTCCTGCCTTCCAGATGTTTCCAGTCAGAAATCCCCAGGGCAACACGTGGTGTGTGATCACTGTCCCTGGATCATCACACACTTATGTGCAGAAAGTTCTATTGAGCATGGGGACCCACGCCCTGGTGGCCAGCAGCAGCAGGAGGAAGCCTCGAATGGAAGTTGCTGGAGCGACAGGGCAGAAGGTCAAGAGAGGGAAGGCTCCACGCCTTGGCCTGGTAGGACTGAGGGAAGGACTTTGGGAGCATTTCCCAAGCTGCCCCACAGGCCACCAGTCAGCTCCCGGCATGGCCTCAGAGCGGTGGGGATGGAGGCGAGCCCCGGTGAGGTGGAGAGCCCCGAGGATGCTGCCAGGTTGCTGGAGGGGAAAGAAGTCTTAGGTGAGTGTGGACTGGGCTCCAGCAAGATGAGCAGCCTGCTCAGTCACCAGGGGACACCCTCGAGGGAGAAGCCGTACATGTGCCGTGTGTGTGAGAAGGGCTTCACTCTGAAGGGAAACCTGGCCAGGCACCAGAGGACGCACTCGGGGGAGAAGCCGTACATGTGCTGCGAGTGTGGTAAAGGTTTCATCCAGATGTGCCAACTCACCTCCCACCAGAGAACTCACTTGGGAGAGAAGCCATATGTGTGCTGCGAGTGTGGGAAAGGCTACAGCCTGAAGTCCAGCCTCACATTCCACCAGAGGATACACTCAGGAGAGAAGCCATATGTGTGCTGCGAGTGTGGGAAAGGCTTCACCCGGAAGTGGCACCTCACCTGCCATCAGAGAACACACTCGGAAGAGAAGGCATATGTGTGCTGCGAGTGTGGCACTGGTTTCACCCGGAAGTGTTACCTCATCATCCACCAGAGGAAACACTCGGGAGAGAAGCCATACCTGTGCTTAGAGTGTGGCAAAGGCTTCAGCCAGAAGTCTTGCCTCATCATTCACCAGAGGACACACTTGGGAGTGAAGCCGTATGTATGCTGCGAGTGTGGTAAAGGTTTCACCCAGAAGTGCCAACTCACCTCCCACCAGAGAACTCACTCAGGAGATAAGCCATATGTGTGCTGCAAGTGTGGGAAAGGCTACAGCCGGAAGTTCAGCCTCACCATCCACCAACGGACTCACTCAGAAGAGAAGCCATATGTGTGCTGTGAGTGTGGCAAAGGTTTCATCCGGAAGTTTTACCTCACCATCCACCAGAGGACTCACTCGGGAGAGAAGCCATATGTGTGCTGCGAGTGTGGGAAAGGCTACATGCTGAAGTCCACCCTCACCATCCACCAGAAGACACACTCAGAAGAAAAGCCATATGTGTGCTGCGAGTGTGGGAAAGGCTACAGCCTGAAATACAGCCTCACCATCCACCAGAAGACACACTCGGAAGAGAAGCCATATGTGTGCTGTGAGTGTGGGAAAGGCTTCACCCGGAAGTGGCACCTCACCTGCCATCAGAGAACACACTCGGAAGAGAAGCCATATGTGTGCTGCGAGTGTGGCACAGGTTTCACCCGGAAGTGTTACCTCATCATCCACCAGAGGAAACACTCGGGAGAGAAGCCATACGTGTGCTTTCAGTGTGGCAAAGGCTTCAGCCAGAAGTCTTGCCTCATCATCCACCAGAGGACACACTCGGGAGAGAAGCCGTATGTGTGCTGCGAGTGTGGCAAAGGTTTCGTCCAGAAGTGCCAACTCACCTCCCACCAGATAACTCACTCGGGAGATAAGCCATATGTGTGCTGTAAGTGTGGGAAAGGCTACAGCCGGAAGTTCAGCCTCACCATCCACCAGAGGACACACTCAGAAGAGAAGCCATATGTGTGCTGTGAGTGTGGCAAAGGTTTCACCCGGAAGTGGCACCTCACCTGCCACCAGAGGAATCACTCAAAATAGAAGTCATATGTGTGCTGCGAGTGTTGCAAGGGTTTCATCTAGAAGTGCCACCTCACCATCCACCAGAGGTTTCACTCGGGAGAGAAGCCCTAAGTGTGCTGTGAGTGTGGCAAAGGCTTTAGCCAGAAGTTTTTGCTCACCAACCACCAGAATATGTACTTGAGAGAGAAGCCATACTGTGCTGCGAGTGCGGCAAAGGCTTCGGCTGGAAGTGCAGACTCATCATTCACCAGAGCGTGCACTAAAAAGAGAAGCCATATGTGTGCCCCGAATGTGGGAAAGGCTTCAGCTAGAAGTCCCATCTCACTTGCCACAAGAAGAGACACTACAGAGATAAGCCTAATGTGTGCCTCAAATGTGGTACATCCAGACTCACCATCCACCAAAGGACACACTTGGAAAGGAGCCATATGTGTGCCCAGAGTGTCAACTATGTTTAAGCTTGAAGTCCTACCTCACCAGCCAACAGAGGATGCACTTGGGACTGAAGCCATACATGTGCTGCGAGTGTGGTAAAGGCTTCAGGAGGAAGTCCACCCTCACCAGCCACTAGAGGACACACTCAGGAGAGAAGCCACATGTGCGCTGTGAATGTGGGAAAGGCTTGAGGTCTACAATCACCAGTCACCTGAGGACGCACTCTGGCAAGAAGACGATGTCAAATGTGCCAGGCGTGGTGGCACACGCTTGTCTTCCCAGCATTTGTGAGGCTGAGACTGGAGGATCACAGGTTGCGGACAGCCTCAACTACGTAGTGAGGTCCTCCGCAACTCAGTGAGACCCTGTTTCAAAACAAAGAATAAAAAATTGAGCTGGAGGTGTAGCTCAGAGGTCAAATGCCCCGGGTTCCTTTCCCAGATCCGCAAAAAAAGAAGTCATATGTGTGTCATGAATGTGGGCGAGGTTTCAGTCTGAAGTCCTAGCTCACCATCCATCAGAAAACGCACTTAGGAAAAAGTCCTTACGTGTGCCAGGAGTGTGGGGAAGGCTTCAGCCAGAAGCCAGCCATCATGAAGCACTAGAGGACACACTTAGCTGGGAATACAATCCTGCGCAGCAACTGTGGCCTGGACTTCAGGACAGCGCAGACCTCATCTCCCACCAGCCTAGTGTTTGCATTTAGCCTCTGCGCATCCTCTGGTGCACTTAAATTATATGTGGAGTGCTCTTAATAGTTAATGCAATGGAAATAGTTGTTCAGCTCTATTTCTGAGGGAATAATGACAGGCAAAAAAAAAAAAAAAAAAAAAAAAACCAAAAAAACAAAGTCTGTACATGTTGAGTCCAGGTGCTATTGTTTAAAAGAAAATAAAAGATATTTACCATCCAAGGTCCTTTGAGTGAGTGGATGCAGAATCCAGATGCCCAGAGGGCTGACAGCCTTGATGATAGAGACCGGCCTCAGGGAGGCACGAATTGGAGAGCCTTCTGGAGACATATGGCAGGACCCCTCTACTTCCTTGGGTAGAATACTGCTGGGTTTCTTCCTCAGTACCTAAGAAAAAAATATATTGTTGAAAGATGGCACCCCATGCATCTCCTTGTAAGGTGTCTGAGTGACCTGGGGACCTCTGCTACCCACCTCCCCACTCCAATGAATTCCTGCTCTGGATGCACCCAGAAGCCCATAGAGTTTTCCTTACAGTGAGGACAAATATTTGACCCACATTCAGGGTGTTCATTGTGGGTGTGAGGTAAAGCCATATTTGCGAAAAATAATTATCAATAAATTTAAGCACAGCTCCTCCTGCAGATATTTTGTGTGGGTGTGTGTGTGTGTGTGTGTGTGTGTGTGGTCTTGGGATGAAACTTTGGGGCCTCTATCTGCACTATGCCATGACCTATTTTATATATTTTTTTTATTTTTATTTTTTTGTGATACTGGGGATTGAACTCTTCTACCTCTGGGCTATACTCCCAGACTTATTTTTTATATTTTATTTGGAAACAGGGTCCCTTATGCAGCAAGGCTGGCTTCGAACCTGCACAATCCTCCTGTCTTCGCCTCCCAAATGCTCCGATTACAAGCGTGGGCCACCACGCCCAGCTATTTTTTCTTATTTTATTTATTTATTTATTTATTTATTTATTTATTTATTTTTGCAGTACTGGGGATGGAACCTAGGGACATTTGACCTCCGAGCTACACCCACTGCCCAATTTTTTATTCTTTATTTGAAACAGGGTCTCACTGAGTTGCGGAGGGCATAATTAGCTGAGGCTGTCCGCGAACCGCGATCCTTCATTTTCAGCCTCCTGAATGCTGGGATTACAAGCATGCGCCACCACGCCTGGCCTATTCTTTATTTTGAAATAGGGTCTCACTAAGTTGTTGAGAGCCTCACTCAGTAGCTGAGGCTGGCTTTGAACCTGTGAGATCCTCCTGTCTCAGTCTCCCAAGCATTGAGATTACAAGAGTACTTCACCATGCCTGGCTCTGCAGATATTTTTATGTTGTCAGGCATGGAGAATGCAACTTAGTCCTCCAGTCCCCCTATGAGCCTCGTCCTCGGCTCATCAGTGTTCAGAGAAGCAGACCGAGGCTCAGAAAGGCCAGGGTCAATCCCAGAACTCAGAGCTCTAGGTGGCCAGGGGCCATTTTGCAATAGAGGGCAGCACTTGCCTTCCCATGATCCTCACCTCGTGGGTGCTTGTGATGACCTAGAAGGTGCTGGGACATGCGGGCTTGTGGGGGCTCAGGCTTGTAATCCCAGCATTTAGGAGTCTAAGACAAGAGGATTGTGGTTCTAAAACAGCCTCAGCTACTACTTAGTGAGGCCCTTTGCACCTCAGATCCTGTGTCAAAATAAAGAACAATAACACAAAAAAATAGGGCTGGGGATATAGGTCAGAGGTAGAATGGCCCTGGTTTTCTGGATTTCTTCCCCAGGAACCCAAAAACATAAAATCAAATATAGGGCTGGGGATAGAACTCAGAAGTTCAATGCTCCTGGGTTTCATCCCCAGGACCTTCTAAAAAAAAAAAAAAAAAAAGGAAGGTGCTGGGGATGACATTTGGCACCCTTGAGGCTACGTGGGTCACCATGAACCAGGTGACCTCCAGGCAGTGGTTCCCAATGTTCAAAATGGAAAAGTGGAAGGGAGTTAGAAGTGTGAGGAGCCACAGGTCAGTTGCCCAAATAGTGGTGGGAACTCTGGATGAAGAGCTGAATTACCCCATGACATCCAACCAGGCATCCCACTCCACAGATGAGAAAACAGAGGCTCATCCTGTGTGAGGACTTTAAGGATATTACCCTTCCATGCTGCTGAAATGGCTCCTCTGAAACATGGAGTAGCCCAGGGAGGCCCCAGCTCCTGCCCTCAGGACTCCTGTGTGTGTCTTGAGAGAGCCAGTGACAGGTGGAAAGAGGACAAGAGGGCCCTGAGCTCGTTGGTCTCCACAGCCCTCCTGGAGCTGCGCATGCGTGAGACTTGAAGAGGGTGTGGAAGGCAGCCAGGTTGCTGTGGGCTCTGTTCACTGCATCTTGGTCAATTAATAGAATAGCTCATGCATATAGTGTGTCTTCCAATATTGTTGGAAGGTGGACTTAGTGGCACAAACTTCTAACCCCAGCATTCAGGAAGCTGAGATAGGAGGATCTGGTTTCTCGGACAGCCTCAGCTACTTAGTGAGCTCTTTTGCAACTCAGTGAGATCTTGTTTCACAATAAAGAATAAAAAATCAGCTGCTTGTGTAGCTCAGAGATAGGATGCCCTGGGTTCTATCCCCAGTACCAAAGAAAAATTATTGTTGAAAGATGTCACCCCCAAGCATCTTCTTCACTCTGAAGGGACACCTGGCCAGGCAGCAGAGGACACACTCAGGAGAGAAACCATACACGTGCTGCAAGTGTGGCAAAGGCTTCAGCCAGAAGTGTCACCTCACCATTCACCATAGGACACATTCAGGAAAGAAGCCATATGTGTGCTGTGAGTGTGGCAAAGACTTAATCTCAAAGTCCCACCTCAGCATCCACCAGAGAACACACTCGGGAGAGAAGCCATATGTGTGCTGTGAGTGTGGCAAAGGCTTAAGCATGAAGTCCACCCTCACCATCCACCAGAGAACACATTCAAGAGAGAAGCCGTATGTGTGCTGCGAGTGTCAAAGGCTTCCGTCTGAAGTCCTACATCAGAACCCACCAGGGCATTCACTTGAGAGAGAAGCCGTACATGTGCTGCGATTGTGGCAAAGGCTTCAGCGTGTTCAGCCTCACCATCCACCAGAGGACACATTCGGGAGAGAAGCCATATGTGTGCTGTGAGTGTGGCAAAGGCTTCAGCCAGAAGGACAAACTCATCATTCACCAGAGAACACACTCGGGAGAAAAGCCATATGTGTGCTGTGAGTGTGGTAAAGGTTTTAGCCAGACGCCCAACCTCGCCAAGCACCAGAGGACACACTCGGGAGAGAAGCCATATGTATGATTCAAGTGTGGCAAAGGCTTCACTGCGAAGTCCTACCTCACCAGCCACCAGAGGACACACTCAGGGTAGAAGCCGTACGTGTGCTATGAGTGTGGCAAAGACTTTAATTTTAAAAGTCCCCACTCAGCCACCACCAGAGGACACACCTGAGAGAGAGGCCATACTGTGCTGCAAGGTCAGCAAAGGCTTCGGCTGGAAGTGCTGACTCATCATCCCCCAGAGCGTGCACTTGAAAGAGAGGCCACATGTGTGCCCCGAATGTGGGAAAGGCCTCAGCTGGAAGTCCGGTCTCAACCTGCCACAAGAAGATGGACTACAGAGAGAAGCCATATGTGTGCTTCAAGTGTGCTGAAGGCTCCAGCTGCAAGTCCAGACTCCTCACCCACTAAATGACACACTCGGAAAGAAGCCGTGTGTGTGCCCCAAATGTGAGTGGTTTAAGCCTGAAGTCCACCCTCACCAGCCACCAGAGCACACACTTGAGAAAGAAAGCAACTTGTGCTTTCAAGTTGTGTAAAGTTTTTGGGTGGTAGTCCACCCCATCCACCACTCAGGAGAGAAGCCACATATGTGCTGTGAATGTGGGAAAGGCTTGAGGTCCACACTCGCCAATCACCAGAGGACGCACTCTGGCAAGAAGTTAAATGAGTACCAGGAGTGTGGGCGAAGTTTCAGTCTGAATTCCTGTCTCATCATCTGTCAGTGTCTATACTTTTAGACCCTAAATCTATAGAATGGAGAGTTTTTTTTTTTTTTTCCCTATGTTTTACTGGAAAAGCAGTCAATGGAGGCACGGTAGGCTGTATGGTTTTTACTTTCATTTTTGTATCGCACTGTTGCCCTTCCTTTTTTAAACTGTAATTTTTGTATTTGAGCTTTTGGCATGTTTAATTCTTCTTTAAAATCAATTTCTTTATCTGAGCTCTCTTTTTTAGTCATATTAGCCTCAGGAGTGTCATATTCATGAATACTCTTATGATCCCTTAAAATATCTCTTTTAACTCCTTCCTCTAACTATAACTTTTGTACAGATGGAGTAGCCTCCTTTTTCCAATGATACATTTTTCTCTCTTCTAACATGCTTTGAACAAAGCATATACTAAAGACCAAATAGACCAAAATCGAACAGGTATACGTTCCCCTTGCCTAACGGCCTCTTCTGTATTAACTTTAATTCTCTCCCAGGTTTCTATGTCTAGCGTCCCTTCTTCTGGAAACCATGGGTTATAATTTTCTATTACTTCTATGCACATTTCAAGATCAGAAGTAGAAACTGGAGCTCCATAAGATTTAAGAAGTCGTTGTAAGATAGAAACATAAGAAGTAGATTTAGCTTGTCCCATCACCCTGTAATAGTATTTACTTACCTCGAGCTTTCCTGAAACACCTTTTTCTTAGGTCCCTCTTCGAAGGCGCCATTTGTCAGTGTCTAGTGCACTGGAGACCTAAGGGTATTCTGCTCCAACCTTGTATTGCAGATCTGCCTATTAATCTGTAAGGCAGAGACTTTTTTACACTAGACAAAAGCCACCTTAGTTCTGAGTAAGCATTTTTGATAGGGGCCATTGAGCAAATACAACCATTACCATTGACTTGGTATTCAGATGAGCCTGTCTGGACTCTTCAATGGCCCCTTACAAAAGAAGAGTTACAGGCTCTTCATATTATTGTACGAGAGCAATTACAAAGTGGGCATGTTAAACCTTCTACGTCACCTGGGAACTCTCCTATATTTGCAATAAAAAAGAAAACAGTAAAAATGGAAAATGTTAATAGATCTAAGAAATGTTGATAAGACTCTTCAGCCCATGGGCACACTACAACCAGGCACACCTGCCCCATCAATGATACCCCAGGATGGGGAGATTACTATAATTGATTTTTTAAAAATTGCTTTTTTTCAGAGATTGTCAAAAATGTACTTTTCTTTTCCCTCTCCTAATAATATTTTCCAGAGCCAGCCGGCAAAAGTACGGGTTCCGAAAAGAGGCGTGAGGATGAAGAATTAATTTTTTAATTTTAACGTTGGGGGGCTGCCAGCCTAATATCTCTACTGGCTGACCCCTGCTCCTGGGTCAATATCTCTACTGATCGCCAGTGGGTTCATTTCTCTTGAGGTATTTATAGAGTTTCAGGTCAATTAACATCCCCGTACTATCACCACCATAATACAATAGAGACTAATCCAAAGCACATAGGTCACAGGTAGGTTAATCAGTACCCTCGTGCCATCACCACCTAATCTTCTCTCAGACCTTTTACTTTGAATTTTCCATGATCCCAAACCTTGTTGACTCTGCGCAAAGGACAGTCAGCTGAGTCAGAAATATTCTTTTAGGGGAAAACCATAATGGCTTCCCACAAATATTCAGCCTGCCAAACTATCTCAGTGGGAAGTACTGCCTCACGGCATGGCTAACTCTCCAACTATGTGTCAGTATTATGTTGACACAACATTACACCCTACCCAAAAATTGTGCCCGAAAGCCAGGCATAGTGGCGCACACTTGTAATCCCTGTGCTTGGGAGGCAGAGTCAGGAAGATCATGCTGGTTTGAAGTCAGCCGCGCTGGCTTAAGAGACCTTGTTCCCAAATAAAAATATAAAAAATAGGTCTGGGAGTGTAGCTCTGAGGTAGAAGGGTTTTTAGGAACCCCAGTACCACCAAAAAAAAAAAAAAAATTTCCCAAAGGCATATAAATGCCATTAAATGGATGATATTTTACTTGGTCACCCCCAAAAAGAAAACTTATTTAACCTTCTTAAAGAAACAGTTCAAGCCTTACAATTTTAGAGCTTAAAACAGATTGCTTTGGCTGTTTGTGTTGGTGTTAAAACTTTTCATTATCCTCATGAAAAAGTATGGAACTTCCTCATTAGATATGACTGGATCATTCATTCCATTATTGTATCACAACCCACTCCTAAAGCTCCTATGTACTATATTGATGCTACTGAACAACAAAAAGATGCTACTTAGGGTGCAGATTTAAAATTACAACTCCCAACCCCTTACCAATCTACACACCCAAAGCACTGGAAGATGCTCTCTCTCAGCTGGGGCCTGGGGAAGCCAGGCATTGTATCTCGGGTCCTGCCTAGTGTCCCCTGGATAGCAGGGGCCTCACTAGCACCTACTTCCTAACGATGTCATCAGGGCCCTGTAACCTAACAGAAAACCCATGGGGTGGTGCCACAGGCATGTCATGCACAGAAGTAAAGAAGAAACACAGAAGGGAGGATGTGCCACAGAGTGAGGCTAGGAACAGACAGTGCTCCTTCCTCAGTTTTTGGAGGTCTCAATACCCTCCCAGCCTCATGTCCCTGTCTGCCTGAGGAGAGGTTGAAATACAATCCATTGACACATGTTCTGCTCCAAAGCCCCCCGAATTCTTCCCCTTATATTTCTTTTATATAAAAGTTTCCCGCCGGGCGTGGTGGTGCATGCCTGTAATCCCCGCGCTTGGGAGGCAGAGACAGGAAGATCGCGCAGGTTCGAAGCCAGCCGCGCGCGCTGGCTTAGGAGACCCTGTTTCCAAATAAAAATGTAAAAAGAGGTCTGGGAGTGTAGCCCGGAGTTAGAAGGGCTTCCAGGAACCCCAGTACCACCAAAAAAAGAAAAAAGTATCCTATTGCATTTTTTTTGGTGTGTGTAGGGGGGGGGTCTGGGGATGGAACCTAGGGGCATCTGACCTCCGAGCTACACCCCCTGCCCTATTTTTTATTCTTTATTTTGAAACCCGGTGTCACTGAGTCGCAGAGGGCCTCACTGCGTAGCTGAGGCTGTCCGCGAACCGCGATCCTCTAGGTCTCAGCCTCCCAAATGCTGGAATCATAAGCGTTCACCACTACTCCCAGCTTCCCTTGCATTTTTATTCAGAGCTAAGTGATAGAAGACACAGTTTTTGGTGTTCTTCAGGGCTCCCTGGGCTCCAGCAGAGCAGGGTGGACATTGCTGCCCTCTGGTGGCCAGTGCTCATGCTGCAACCATGGAGGGAAAGCCACCCCAGAGAATGGCCTTTGCTTCAGCAACCTCAAGGGCTCAGCTGGCCAGGTGCCAGGTGACAGGATCAGGACCTGCAGTATCTCGGGACATTAGTCGGAGCCCAGAAACTCTCCTCCTCCTCCCCGCGCACTGGCCCTGGGCTGCAGTTCCCTCCTAAGTGTGGGAGGAAGGCCTGGGCTCTCACACTACAGCCACCCGGACCCCAGGGCTGTATTTTCACCTGAGGTCCTTTGACCTTTGTCCCTCTTTGCAGCTGCAGTCCACCTCACCTTAACCTCAGAAATGACACCACTTGCTGGGCGTGGTGGCGCACGCTTGTCAGCCTCTGTAACTAAGTGAGACCCTGTTTCAAAATAGAATAAAAAATAGGGCTCGGAATGTAGCTTGGAGGTAGAATGCCCCTGGGTTCCATCCCTAGTAACGAAAAAAAAAAAAAGAAAGAAAGAAAAGAAAAAAGAAACGACACCTCTCTGCCCCCAGCTGAAGAGCTGGAGCTCCCCTGAGTCTCCATAGCTGACGCCAGCTACCAAGACCCACCGCGGGCTAGCTCCGCCAGAGTGGCCCTTCCTCCTCCTAACTTGTTTGTTGCCCTTGTTATTATAACTAACATCTAGACTTTTTTTTAATGCAGTACTGGGGATGGAACCCAGGGACATTCTGCCTCAGAGCTACACCCCCAGCCCTGTTTTTTATTCTTTATTTTGAAACAGGGTCTCACTAAGTTGCGGAGGGCCTCACTAAATAGCTGAGGCTGTCTGCAAACCGTGGTCCTCCGGTCTCAGCCTCCTGAATGCTGGGATTACAAGCGTGCGCCACCATGACCGGCCCCAGGCTGGTTTTGAACCTGTGATCCTCCTTTCTCAGCCTCCCAAGTATTGGAATGAGAAGCATACATCACCATGTAGCTAGGGGCCCTCCTCTCTCATGGACCTGTGGGCAATCAAAGTTCTTTTGGTCTCAGCCGGGTGTCGTGGCGCACGCTTGTAATCCCAGCATTTGGGAGGCTGAGACAGGAGGATCTCAGTTTGCAGACATCCTCAGCTACTTAGGCCCTCTGTAACTCAATGAGACCCTGTTTTCATTAAAGAATAAAAAACAGGACTGGGAGTGTAGCTTGAACTTAAAATATCCCTAGGTTCCATCCCCAGTACTGAAAAAAAAAAAGAAAGAAAGAAAATGCCATAGACACTCAACCTCCCATCCTGACACACAAATGTACAAATTACTGAGGTGTTGTCTGTCCCATCAGGCTGGCAGTTTTTAAAACTGGTGTTGACTGGCAGTGGTGAATGTGGGTGTCAGATGCCCTGCAGGTACTCTGGAGACGTGGCCAGGGTCCCTCCTCTCTCATGGATCCATTGATAAAGTTTTTTTGGTACCTTGTGCAGTAAATGCTCGGGATTTACACTACATATGCACTTGCTCCATTTATCAACATTTCCACTCCCAGCCCCTCATTAGGTTGTCTTGTTTGCTTGTTTTTTTTATTTGTTTGTTTGTTCGTTTGTTTTTGGTGGTGTTGGGGTTCCTGGAAAGCCTTCTACCTACGGGCTACACTACCAGAGATATTTTATATTTTTATTTGGAAACAGGGTTTCTTAAGACAGCGAGGCTGGCTTCAAACCTGCGCATCCTCCTGTCTCAGCCTCCCAGGCCGGGGATTACAGGCGTGCACCACCACGCCCAGCTCGCCAGGCTGGCGATCATCCTTTCTGAGCCCCCGAAGTACTAGGATTAAAGCTTGCACCACCACACCCGGCTGACTAACGATATTTATTAAAAGAAAATACTTATTTCGTATTCCATCGAATTAAGACCCTATTGAAAGAAACAAAAAAAGGTTTGGGGTGTAGCTCAGAGGTACAGTGTCCCCGGTTTCAACCCTCGGTCCCCGCTCCCCTCCACCCCGTGTGTACCAGCTGACGAGACTACACCTGCCTGGCACTCTCGGGGTATGGGCGCTAATCTCCATCTCCACAGTCGGATTTGTGGAGATCTGGAGGCCTCGGGAGACAGTAACGATACCTCTAAGAAAGCTGGACAGTCACCCTAGCGATTGACAGTATTGAAAGTAGCTCCCTTACGTCACTTCCGTCCGCTGAGGCGAATGCGGAAGTTACCGCAAGGGTCACTGGAAAATGTAGTCTGTGAGTCGGAAGCGGGGCGCGGGTCCCAACAGGGCAGGAGCTTCACAAGGTGGCTCTGCATGGCTGATGAGCGAGCGAGGCTTTAATTAAAAGGGACGCCACCGCCGGCTGGTCTGGACGCATCACCGAGAGGCGACCCTCAGAGGTCAAAAGGCGCTGTGCAGAGGATTGTGGGAGCAGAGAGCCGCGCAGAGGACTCTGGGAGCTGTAGTCCCGCCCGCTGAGGAGAGCCCGCGTGTTCCTAAAGCGACCTCTCTTTGGTGGCTGTGGGGAGTGGGGCTCGCAGACCCCGGCCCCCGCCCTCGCCGTGTGCAGCAGCGTCCCGAGGCTGGTCTGGGTCGAGCCTCGGGCGGTGGCGGGAGCGGAGCGGCCGCCATCTCTGGAGTCGGGTGGACTCGGCTCAGAGCCGCGGGGCGGTGGGTGCGGGGCGGGCGCTGTGCTGGGTTCTTGTGGGTGCAGAGACTCTGGCCTCGGTGACGCCCCTGTATTGCGACGGAGGCGTTTCTAGGGCCGCGCGTCCCGGGTTTGGGACTTGGGGGGTCCTGGCCCAGGCCCCGCTGTCCGGTTTTCTCAGGCGGGCGAGGGGCGCGCTGGCTCCACCAGACCAGCCTGGCTTTGACTGAATGTGGGGTGGCCACAGTGGTGAGATCTTAGGGGAACAATCTGTGTGGTCGTCCCTGGGTTTGGGTTGAGGAGAAAGGAGTCGAGCTGAGGCTCATTCGGCAAGTCCACGGGACCTTCATTGACCACAAACCCACGAGATTTTAAATTCCATTTTAGTGTTTTTTTTTTTCTTCTTCCAATATTGGAGATGAAATCCAGAGGCAGTCGATCTCCGAACAACACCCACAGTCCTATTTGTGTGTTTGTGTGTGTGTGGTACTGGAACCCAGGGGCTTTTCTACCTCCGGGACATCCCCCCACCCTATTTTATACTTTAGTTGGAAACAGAGTCTCACTAAGTAGCTGAGGCTGGCTTCGAACCTGTGCGATCCTCTTGTCTCAGCCTCCCAAATACAGGGATTACATCATTTTGAAACAAGGTCTCACTAAGTTGGGTGGGGCTTAAGTAGCTGAGTCTGTCCGGGAACTGCAGTCCTCTTTCTGTGCCTCCCAATATTTTAATGTTTAAATTGAGAAATGTCAAATGGCCAGAAGCAGAGAGAGCTTTCCAGACATCACCCAGATTCAACATTTAAGAACTTCATGACCCATCTTGATTCATCTCAAGGAATCTGTACAACCTTCAAGAGCCTGGTGTCCATGGCCAGATGTCTTCATGTTGTCACTTTATAGGGGACAGTATAGGTGACTGTGCCTCAGTGTTCTCATCTTGAAATGGTCACGGCAGCTACTTGATGGGGATGTTGTGAGGGCAGAATGAGGTGAGGATCATACAGTGCCTGGAACAGTGTCTAGTAGATAGCCAGTGCTCCAAGGACTTTCCTGTCAGTATTAGTAGCACAGGGACACTTCATGGTCAGTGTTAGCAGTGAGGAAGAGAAGGCTTCCTCCTCCCTGTCTTCCTTTCTTCTCTCCTTTTTGTACTTCTGGTGATTGGATCCAGGGATGCTCTCCCACTGAGTTAGAACCCAGCTGTTTAGTTCTTAAAATGTTTTTAAATTTTGAGACAGTGTCTTAAGTTTCCACAACTGAACTCACATCACATTTTCAGTCCTTCTGCCTCAGCCGCCTGAGTTGCTGGGGACACAAGTGGGCACCACTGCACCCGCTGACAGGCTGGTTCCTAGACTACATCAAAGCTCTGTGCCTAGGAAGCTGCTCACAACTTGTCCCTTTCTCTTGGTAGGTCCCTTCCTGATGGTGTAAGGAGGAGGAGGCACTGCCCTGTTGGACCTGGAGGATTTCCAGTGACTTTCCTGAACATTTTTTGTTCTTGTTCTGTCTGCTGTGACCCTGGCTGCCCAGGAGGACTGCCTGCTGGGGAGAGGGAGAACTCCCGGGCTCCTGACTGCCCAGCCTCAGGTGAGTGCCTCTGCCTCTTGCAGCGTGAACCCTGAGTAGGTTTTCTTTGTTCTGCATTGACGTTTTGTGTCCTCCAGTGCTCTCTCCAGGGATCACAGCCCAGCTGGATCCTGTAGGAAAACGGGCATGTTGTAACGGTGACATTTTTTACAGGAGCATTCCAACCTGGTGTTCCCAGTCACTGCACCTCCATCCATTCTTCTGCATTTCTTCTTTCACCCGTTTTCAGAATTCTCCTTCCAAGGTCCTTTCTGGTGCTTTGATATTGTCACCATTCAGTTCTGTGTCCTATGTCACCCTCACTCTTTTTCCTGCTGGAGTAATTTGTAGCAAATCTTAGGTTCAACATTTCTTTCTTCTTTTGTGTGGTACTGGGTCTTGGACCCAAGGGCATTCTACCTCTGCGCTGCATCTCTAGACCTATTTTATTTATATTTTAAATATAAATAGGGTCTCACTAGGTTGATGAGTCTCAGTATTTGTTGAGTCTGTCCTCAAAGCTGCGAGCCTTCTATCTCAGCCTACCAAGTACAGAGATTACGGGGAGCAATAGTATGCCTGGTCAGATTTATCATTTTATCAGTAAATAAACTCAAGCCAGCGAGGCTGACTTCAAACTTGTGGGATCCTCCTGTCTTCGCCTCCCAAGCACGGGGATTACAAACGTGCGCCACCACGCCTGGCTACACTTCTCTTTAATGTATATGTTACTTTTTTTGTTGTTTTTTTTTTTTTTTTTGATGGTACTGGGGTTCCTGGAAGCCCTTCTACGTCCGGGCTACACTCCCAGACCTATTTTTACATTTTTATTTGGAAACAGGGTCTCCTAAGCCAGCACTGCTGGCTTCAAACCTATGCGATCCTCCTGTCTCTGCCTCCCAAGCACAGGGATTACAAGCCTGTGCCACCATGCTTGGCCTCCATCCCGGCTTTTGTGAGGCCACTGGCTAGGCTGCCCGTAGGGCATGGCCCCACAGGCTTGGGCTGGCATCACGGGCAGCCCCACCTCAGATGCGAGGACTGTGTCTTTGATGAAGAAAAAGAGAGGTGGGAAGCACTTTTATATTTTTTCAAGAATCACTCAAATGTAATGTAACCTTTTTTTTTGTTTGTTTGTTCCGGGAAGGAATCCAGGGGCATTCTATCTCTGAGTTACACCCCCAGCCCCATTTTTTTATTCTTTATTTTAAAATATGGTCTCACTGAGTTGCAAAGGGCCTCACTAAGTAGTAGCTGAGGCTGTCCGCGAACCTGAGATGCTCCTGTCTCAACCTCCCAAATGCTGAGATAACAAGCATGCGTCCCCCCACACAGCTTTTCTTTTTTTTTTATTATTTATTTATTTGTTTATTTATTTATTTATTTATTTCTAGTCAGAAGGATTGAATACAGGAATGCTCTAACTCAGAGCTATACCACAGTCCTTGTTATTTATCTTATTTTATTTTGGGGGGTACTGGGGATGGAACCAAGGGGCATTCTAATGCTAAGCTATACCCCCAGTCCTATTTTTTAATTCTTCATTTTGAAACAGGGTCTCACGGAGTTGAATAGGGTCTCACTAAGTGGCTGAGGCTGTCCACAAAGCACGAACCTGCAAATGCTGGGATTACAAGCCTGTGCCACCAGGCCCAGCTATTGATTGATTGATTGGGCAGTACTGGGGATGGAACCCAGGGACATTCTACCTCTGAGCAAACCACTAGGACTAGTTTTTTTGGGTTCTTTTGAGTCTTGGGATGGAGCCTAGGGGCATTTGGCCTCCAAGCTACACCCCCTGCTCTATTTTTTATTCTTTATGACCGGGTCTCACTGAGTTGCAGAGGGCCTCACTAAGTAGCTGAGGCTGTCTGCAAACTGCGATCCTCCAGGTCTCGGCCTCCTGAATGCTGGGATTACAAGCATGCACCACCATGCCTGGCTGACCTGTTTTCAAATAAAGAATAAAAAATAGGAATGTGAGTGTAGCTTGGAGGTAGAATGTCCCTTTATTCCATCTCCAGTACAAAAAAAAAAATTCTTTCAGTCTGTTTCTGTACCTTGCAGAGTGAACGATGGGGATCCACACCACATATGCACTTGCTTCTTTTATCAACATTTCCTTTCAAGAATCCTCTTGACAGCACTGGCAGAAACGACAAGGAACTAGAGCCCCCAAAAGCATCCACACAGGGAGGTCTATGGATGAGTCTGGACCTCGGGTACCAGGGATACTGTGCAGCTGCTGGGCTTGGCATATCTGTGCCCACAGGGAAAGAAGCTGAGGGTTATCTGAAGAAACAAAATAACAAACGATCACAAATGATGTGCTGAGGATCTCAATTTTATTTTGGTGGTATTAGGGATGGAAGCCAGAGGTATTCTACCTCTGAGATATAACCTTAGCCTTTTTTTATTTTTTTATTTTTTATTTTGGTGGTACTGGGGTTCCTGGAAGCTCTTCTACCTCTGGGCTACACTCCCAGACCTATTTTATATTTTTTTTTATTTGGAAACAGGGTTTCCTAAGCCAGCCTGTGCGGCGGGCTTCGAACCTGTGCGATCCTCCTATCTCCGCCTCCCAAGCGCACGGATTACAAGTGTGCGCCCCATGCCCGGCTAGCCTTTTTTATTCTTTATTTTGAAACAGGGTCTCACTAAATTGCACAGTACATCCTTAAGTAGCTGAGGAGTGCAGCAAACCTGTAATCCTCTTGTCTCATCCACTCAAGTACTGGGATCACTAGTCTGCTACAGCATGAGCAGTTAGGACCTCTCTCTCTCTCTCTCTCTCTCTCTCTCTCTCTCTCTCTCTCTCTCTCTTTCTGTTTGTATATATATATACATTGATGTTGGTGCATTGTAGTCAGACATCACAATGGAACACAAGACTTGTAAGGAGATCCAAGCACACATCATCCAATAGGCCTTTATTCAATCCCCATCCCACTCCCTCATCCCACTCCCTCATCAGCTCTGGCAGGCGAAATATGGACACTCTTATTTCTCTAATATGTGATGTGTATATTTTTAATGTTAATGTATTTATTTATTTATTTATTTGGACTGGGATTAGAACCCAGGGGCATTCTCTCTCTGAGCTATACCTCAGTCCTGTGTTTTATTCTTTATTTTGAAACAGGGTCTCATTGAGTTGCAAAGGGCCTCACTAAGTAGCTGAGTTTGTCCACAAACCGCGATCTTCCTTTCTCGGCCTCCCAAATGCTGAGATTACAAGTGTGCACCAAAACACCAGGCTATAATGTGAATATATTTAATTATATAAAGATTAATATCACAGTCAGTCCTAGCCATTTTTCACTCATGTTTTAAATGAGTGCCTAGTGTGTATTCTTTAGGTTGTTTTTTCAGTACCGAAGATTGAACCCAGAAGCATCCTACCTTCGAGCTGCATGTGGTGACACACACTTGTAATCCCAACACTTGTGAGGCTCAGACAGGAGGATCGCAGGTTCGAAGACAGTCTCAGCAGTTTAGTGAGGCTCTTGGCAACTTAGTGAGACCCTGTTTTCAAGTAAAATATAAAGTAGGTCTGGAGGTGTAGCATGGAGGTAGAGGGCCCCTGGGTTCCATCTCCAGTAACACACATACACACCTAAACCCCCAGCATATGTTTTTAACGATGGTAAAACAGGGCTTCACTAAGTAGCTGAGGCTGGCGGTGAACCTGCGATTCTCCTTTCTCAGACTCACAAATACTGGGATTACAACCGTGCGCTACGACGCCTGGCTTACTAACGGTATTTATTGAAAGAAAATACTTTTTAATTTAGCATTCTATCAAGATAAGAACCTATTTCACGAAACAAACAAAACAGGGTTGGGGTAGTAGCTCTCAGTTACAGTGTCCCGGCTTCCATCCCCAGGACACACTCCCCTCCACCCATGTAAACAAGCTGGACGAGACAGCGCCTGTCTGGTGCTCAGGAACATGGTCGTCACAGATTTCCAACTCCACAGCCTGATTTGTGGAGATCTGGAGGCCTGGGGAACATTAACAGGGCAAGTGAAAAAAGATGGACAGTCACCTTAAGGATTGAAAGTAGCACCTGAGCACATCACTGTGATTGAGGATGCGGACATTTAAGTAGCCGCAGGGGTCACTGGGAAATGTAGTTTGTAAGAGAAGCGTGGAGCGGGTCCTGACAGGGCAGGAGCTTCCCCAGGGAGGCTCTGCAGGACTGATGAGTGAGACTTTAAGTAAAAGAGGGGCGCCATCCTCAACTGGAGAGAGCGCGTCACCCACAGGGGACCATTGGAGGTCAAGAGACGCCGCCGCAGAGGACTCTAGGAGCAGAGGTCCCGCCGCACAGAGGACTCTGGGAGGTTTCGTGGGCACTCAAGGAGAGCCCACTATGGCTGAGGCGACCTTTATTCTTTGGTGGCGGGAGCAGAACGGCCGCCATCTCTGGAGTCGGGTGGACTCAGCTCAGAGCCGCGGGGCAGTGGGTGCGGGGCGGGCGCTTTGCTGGGTTCTTGTGGGTGCAGAGACTCTGGCCTCAGTGACACCCCTGAATTGCCACGGGGGTGGGGGGCCCTCACGCCGTGAGGGTCCCGGCTGGAGGACTTGAATGTGTGGCTTTTAGGGTCTGGTATTTCCCAGGTGGTGGATGGGGATGTTTCTAGGGCCGCGCGTCCCGGGGTTTTGGGATCTTGTGGCCGGCGGCTCAGGCCCCGCTGTCGAGGGGCAGGCTGGCTCAACCAGACCAGCCTGGGTTTGACGGGGCGGGGAGTGGCCACTGTGGTACAATCTTGGTGGACCAGTTTGGGTGGTCAGCTCTGTGTTTGTGGCAAAGAGGAAAAAAAGGCGAGTTGGGAATCATTCAGCAAGATTTTTTGTTTCTTTGTTGTGTGTGTGTGTGTGTGTGTGTGTGTGTGTGTGTGTGTGTGTGTGTGTTACTGAAGGGAGGAACCCAGTGGCTTTTCTACCTCTGGTCTATCCTCTGAGAACTTTTTAAAAATACTTTCTTTAGAAACAGGGTCTCACTAAGTTGCTGAGAGCCTCACTAAGTAGCTGAGGCTCGTTTTTTTATATTTTTTTTATTTTTGGTGGTACTTGGGGTGGAACCCAGGGCCTTTTTTTTTTTTTTAACCTCCGGGTTATAATTCCAGACCTACTGTATTTTATATTTGGAAACAGGGTTTCACTAAGTTGCTGAGAACCTCACTAAGTAGCTGAGGCTGACTTCGAACCTGTGTGATTCTCCTGTCTCAGCCTCCCAAGCGCGGGGATTACAAGCGTGTGCCATCATGCCTGGCTTCCAGCTGTTTTTTAAAGTCTTTTACATTTTGAGACAGATTCTAAGTTTCCCATGCTGACCTCACATTTGCAATCCTTCTGCCTCAGCCTCCTTCGATGCTGGGGATACAAGTGTGCACCACTGCACCCGCTGGCAGACTGGGTCCTGAGAATAGATCCCAGCTCTGTTCCTAGGAACTTGCTTACAACTTGTCCCTTTCTCTGGTAGGTCTCTTCCTGATACCTTGAAGGAGGAGGACACAATGCCCTGTTGGACCTGGAGGATTTCCAGTGACTTTCCTGAACTTTTTTTTTTTTTTTTTTTTTTGGTGGTATTGGGGTTTCTAAAAGCCCTTCTACCTCCGGGGTACACTCCCAGACCTATTTTTTATACTTTTTTATTTGGAAACAGGGTGTCCTAAGCCAGCACACACGGCTGGCTTCTAACCTGCGCGATCCTCCTGTCTCTGCCTCCCAAGCCCGGGAATTACAAGCGTGCGCCACCACGCCCAGCCTAGCAATTTTTTTTTTGCTGATGTGGAGATGGAACCCAATGGCATTCAACCTCCAAGCTACACCCCCTGCTTTATTTTTTATTCATCTCAATTTGAAACAGGTTCTCAGTAAGTTGCAGAGGGCCTCCCTAAGTACCTGAGGCTTTCTGCGAACCACGATCCTCTGGTTTCAGCCTCCCAAATGCTGAGATTACAAGCATGTGCCACCATGCCCAGCTGAGTCTTTTTTTTAATGTCTATCCAAACAGACCACCCTGGACTTTGAATGTGTTGGTTCACAAATGTAGCTGGCAAGATAGAGATGGATCTCAGGGTCTCAGGACTAAAGGTTGTAGTGGTGTAGTCAAGGCAGGACCTAGGGTCCCACTGCTTCCCCAGAGCAGCCTGCTCTCCCTCAGATGAGCAAGGCCAGTCCTCAGGTGAGCAGGGCTGTGTTTTGTGTTACAGGCACACATGGCATTCAGGGATGTGGCCGTGTATTTCTCTCGGGAGGAGTGGAGCCTACTGAGCCCTGATCAGAGGATCCTGTACCAGGAGGTGATGCTGGAGAACTACAGGAACCTGGTCTTTCTGGGTAAGCATGGTATGTTGCCGGGGTCCGGCCCTAGCAAGAGTCGGAGGTCCGCAAGCGGTGGGGTGAGGAGTCGGCAAGTGCCACAGAGAAACGGCACACAGACACAATGGAGAGTGAAGCTGCTCTCTTTATTTTCCATTTTTGCTCTCCCTACTTTTGGTTTTAGCAAGCATTTTATACTTTATTTGGCTACTTTCTACTCTTACAATTTTTTCCAGAATTAATACATCAGTAAGTATACAAAGAACTAATACATCAAGGCAAGGTGAGAGACGGCCAGTTGTTTTTTTTTGAGGGAACATTTCCTCTTACAAACAACCATGGAGAAGATTAAAGGTTTATTATTAACTAGTAATATAATATCAAAATAATATCTTATGCTAAGCATTATACTCTCTGATTAATATACATCATTTTTTAAATCAATAGGCACTACTAAGGAGAGGAACATTTCATACTTTCCCATGTCCCAAGGCTGTGTCTGGGAACCCATCTATTCTGCTGCTGTCCACGTCATTGTACGACCAAGGTGGTAGGGTTACTGGGGGTCAGTAGCCACTCTACCATAGCCTACCTCTGATTAAATGCTGGCTTTTGCCGGGCGTGGTGGCGCATGCTCGTTATTCCTGGGCTTGGGAGGCTGAGACAGGAGGATCATGCAGGTTTGAAGCCAGTCTCAGCTATTTAGTGAGGCTCTCAGCAACTTAGTGAGACCCTGATTCCAAATAAAATATAAAATTGGTCTGGGAGCATAGCCTGGAAGTAGAAAGCCTCTGGGTTCCACCCCCTGGACCATAAAATAAATAAATAAATAAATAAATAAATAATAAATGCTGGCTTTTTATAACTTATGACGGTAGAAACAACTTGTCTTGGCTCTGTTTTAGGTTTATTTATAATAAAAATTTGGGAAAAGCCTGGGGAGGATCGGTTGCCTTCAAGGCTTCTTCTGCTTGTTATTGTCTGAGTCTTTATAGAATTCTTGCTAGATCAGTCATTTGGAAATTTAAGTGCAACCCATACATAAATGTTAAAGCTTCAGGGAGTAAATCTTGAATTATTTTAAACAATTAGAGGCCATTAATAACGTAAATCTCAAGTACCTTTTTGGTAACAAGACCCATTTTAAAAACTCCCAAAATACCCATATCTAATACATTTCCCAGAAGGAGATGTTGAACGCCCATTCCAGGGAATGTCTGCCGTGCAACATTCCTGCTAAAATGAGCCTTGCTCATTTTTAAAGGGGTTCTTTTTATTTATTTTTTTTAACCGGGGATTGAACCCAGAGCACCACACCTGCAGAGCAGGCACTTTGCCACTGAGCTACATCCCGGCCCCATCCTTGCTCAATTTTAGACTGGGAAGAGGTGCGGCAGTATGTCTTAAGACTTGCCTTTCCACACATGGGAAAGTTAGGATATGTTTGATGAAATGTACTTCCTCCTTTCCTTTTGTGGTACTGGAGAGAGAAGCCAGGGGCGTCCTACCCCTGAGCTAGCCCCACAGCCCCATTTTATTCTTTGACTTTGAAACAGGGCCTCACCAAGTACTGAGGCTGGCTGCGAACCTGCAGTCCTCCTGTCTCAAGCACCCAAGTCCTGGGATTGCACTTCTGTGCACCAGTTTTTGTCACAGTGCCACACTTCCCTTTTACCTTGGCTTTTGAGTTACACTCAAAAGAAAGATATTTTGTTTTCCCTTTTCCCAGAGAATGTCACATTTTATAGAGAGAGGTGTCTCTGTGTGTGTGTGTGTGTTTTAGTTGGTTTTCCTCTAGGCCCAGCTCTCTTCCTAAGTTAATCTGTTTACCTGGTGTATGATGGGGGTGTTCATCCTCCTGGCTTGGTACAGAATCTGCGTGCTCTCTTTGAGGCGATCTGCCCCACTGTTTTCAGATCTGTGTTCCACCCTCCAACAGTTCCTCCCCAGTTTGGCTCTGAATCCTTCAATGGCCCTTAACCCCATGACGCATGGTCATCTTGTTTTCTTTTCCTGTGGGCAGGAGTTTCATTTCCTAAACCAAAACTGATCACGCGGCTAGAGCAAGGGAAGGAGACATGGAGAGAAGGGAGAAAATGTCCAGCAGCCTCCTGTGCAGGTGAGTGGGAGGAGACCGGGCAGATGAGACCCAGGAATACAGGAGTGTCGGCTGCTGTGAGGGCTGGAGGGAGGCGGCGCTGATCCAGTGCTGGGAGGGAAGTTGTTCTCTCGACCTCTGGGCCTTTAGGGGCAGAGAGTGGGAAGAAGAAGTTGGGGAGAGGAGATGCTGGTCAGAGGATATAAAATTTCTGCCAGGGAAATAAACTCAAGAGCTGTATAGTTCAGCGTGACTGTAGCTAGTAATAATACATTGGTATTCTTGAATATGTTCTACATTTCTGTGGCTGGCCTTGGACCTGTGGATCCTCCTGTCTCACCTTCTTAATTATTTGGAGTACAGGTGTGCACCACTGCACCCAGCTCTTTTTGATTGTTTAGTTTTGTCTTTGTTACTGGGTTTGACCCACAGACATGCTACTTCTGAGCTTCGCCTCCAGCCCCCTTTTTTCTTTCCTTACTGGGTCTGGAACCCACAGGTATCCTACTTCCAAGTTATACCCCCAGCCCTATTTTTTATTCCCTATTTTGAAATAGGGTCTCACTTAGTTTCAAAGTGTCTAAATAACTAGCTAAGGCTGCATGCAAATTAGATCCTCCTGTCTCAGTCTCCCAAATACTGGAATTACAAGCATATACCACCATGCACAGCTCCTTTTTTTTTTTTTATTTGCGGTTCTGGGAAATGAACCCAGAGGCATTTGACCTCTGAGCTACACCCATTGCTCTCTATTTTAGTCTTTATTTTGAAACAGGATCTCACAAATTTCCGGAAGGTCTCACTAACTAGCTGAGTCAATCTGCGAACCACGATCTTCCGGTCTCCGCCTCCCAAATGCTGGGATTACAAGCGTGTCCCTCCATGCCCGGCTTTCGGCTCAAATTTATTTTTAAGCAGAATCTCACTAAAGTGCTGATGGTCTCGCTACGTGAATGAAGACTGTCTTGAGCCTGTGATCCTCCTTTCTTAGTATCCCAAGTACCGGGATAGCCAGTGTGCATCACAGAGTCCTGCTTTAAATCACTCTCTTACACAACCATCTACTCTAGGGCCCTCCACCCAGTTTGAATGACTGTGCTCTCCCCCTGTCCCTTTTTTCTTCAGAATAAAATGGGCAGACACTTCCGCATGATTAGGTAGTGCTCAGTTTAAAAAAAAAAAAAAAAAGCAAACAAGCCTGGTATGATGGCACACACTTATAATTCTTGTGATTGAGAGGGTGAGACAGGAGAATTTTGGGTTCGTGGCCTGCCTCAGCTACTTAGTGAGGCCCTCTCCAACTTAGTGACACCCTGTTTTAAAGAATAGAGCTGCGCATGGTGCTGCACACTTATAATCCCAGTCCTTGAGAGGCTGAGAAAGGAGGATCACAGGTTCACAAATAGCCTCAGTACTTATCAAAGCCCTCCCCAACTTACTGAGACCATGTTGGAAAATAGGAATAAAAATAGGGCTGGGGGTATAGCTCAGACATAGAATACCACAAGTTTCCATTTATGGTACAAAATCAACAACAAAATCCAACAAAAATATGTGGGCACAATATTTATGTGTGTAGTTGTGAGTGTGTGCTTGTGTAGAGATAATCGTGTAGAATGTCGCATGTTGGCCATATCTATACCAAAAGTGACTTTGATGCTTTTATTGCCCCTTATAATAGAAGTGTTAAGCTGTACTGATGGGCTGGGTAGTCATGTATGTAACGAAAGTCTTAGTCAGTAGCGTTTACTTTTAAGGATTTTCATGAATGTGTCAAGTCATGCCTTCAGATGAGGCCTCATTCTGACTTGGATCATTCTCTCTGTAGCATGACTGAAGCCATAACTGTAACCTGTTCCTCCTGCTTCCAGATGTTTCCAGCCAGAAATCCCCAGGGCAACACGTGGTGTGTGATCACTGTCCCTGGATCGTCACACACTTATGTGCAGAAAGTTCTATTGAGCATGGGGACCCACGCCCTGGTGGCCAGCAGCAGCAGGAGGAAGCCTCTGATGGAAGATGCAGGAGCGACAGGGCAGAAGGTCAAGAGAGGGAAGGCTCCACGCCTTGGCCTGGTAAGACTGAGGGAAGGACTTTGGGAGCATTTCCCAAGCTGCCCCACAGGCCACCAGTCAGCTCCTGGCATGGCCTCAGAGCGGTGGGGATGGAGGCGAGCCCGGGTGAGGTGGGGAGCCCCGAGGATGCTGCCAGGTTGCTGGAGGGGAAAGAAGTCTTAGGTGAGTGTGGACTGGGCTCCAGCAAGATGAGCAGCCTGCTCAGTCACCAGAGGACACGCTCGAGGGAGAAGCCATACGTCTGCGGTGTGTGTGAGAAGGGCTTCACTCTGAAGGGAAACCTGGCCAGGCACCAGAGGACACACTCGGGGGAGAAGCCGTACATGTGCTGCGAGTGTGGTAAAGGTTTCATCCAGAAATGCCAACTCACCTCCCACCAGAGAACTCACTCGGGAGAGAAGCCATATGTGTGCTGCGAGTGTGGGAAAGGCTACAGCCGGAAGTCCAGCCTCACATTCCACCAGAGGACACACTCAGGAGAGAAGCCATATGTGTGCTGCGAGTGTGGGAAAGGCTTCACCCGGAAGTGGCACCTCACCTGCCATCAGAGAACACACTCGGAAGAGAAGCCATATGTGTGCTGCGAGTGTGGCACTGGTTTCACCCGGAAGTGTTACCTCATCATCCACCAGAGGAAACACTCGGGAGAGAAGCCATACCTGTGCTTAGAGTGTGGCAAAGGCTTCAGCCAGAAGTCTTGCCTCATCATTCACCAGAGGACACACTTGGGAGTGAAGCCGTATGTGTGCTGCGAGTGTGGTAAAGGTTTCACCCAGAAGTGCCAACTCACCTCCCACCAGAGAACTCACTCGGGAGATAAGCCATATGTGTGCTGCGAGTGTGGGAAAGGCTACAGACTGAAGTCCAGCCTCACTGTCCACCATAGGACACACTCAGAAGAGAAGCCATATGTGTGCTGCGAGTGTGGCAAAGGTTTCATCCGGAAGTTGTACCTCACCTGCCACCAGAGGACTCACTCGGGAGAGAAGCCATATGTGTGCTGCGAGTGTGGGAAAGGCTACATGCTGAAGTCCAGCCTCACCATCCACCAGAAGACACACTCAGAAGAAAAGCCATATGTGTGCTGCGAGTGTGGGAAAGGCTACAGCCTGAAATCCAGCCTTACCATCCACCAGAAGACACACTCGGAAGAGAAGCCATATGTGTGCTGCGAGTGTGGCACAGGTTTCACCCGGAAGTGTTACCTCATCATCCACCAGAGGAAACACTCGGGAGAGAAGCCATAAGTGTGCTTTCAGTGTGGCAAAGGCTTCAACCAGAAGTTCAGCGTCATCATCCACCAGAGGACACACTCGGGAGAGAAGCCATATGTGTGTTGCGAGTGTGGCAAAGGTTTTGTCCAGAAGTGCCAACTCACCTCCCACCAGAGAACTCACTCGGGAGATAAGCCATATGTGTGCTGTAAGTGTGGGAAAGGCTATAGCCGGAAGTTCAGCCTCACCATCCACCAGAGGACACACTCAGAAGAGAAGCCATATAAGTGCTGTGAGTGTGGCAAAGGTTTCACCCGGAAGTGGCACCTCACCTGCCACCAGAGGAATCACTCAAAAGAGAAGCTGTATGTGTGCTGCGAGGGTGGCAAAGGTTTTATCTAGAAGTGCCACCTCACCATCCACGAGAGGACTCATTCAGAAGAGAAGCTGTAAGTGTGCTGTTAGTGTGGCAAAGGCTTTAGCCAGAAGTTTTTGCTCACCAACCACCAGAATATGTACTTGAGAGAGAAGCCATACTGTGCTGCGAGTGCGGCAAAGGCTTCGGCTGGAAGTGCAGACTCATCATCCACCAGAGCGTGCACTTGAAAGAGAAGCCATATGTGTGCCCCGAATGTGGGAAAGGCTTCAGCTGGAAGTCCCATCTCACCCGCCACAAGAAGAGACACTACAGAGATAAGCCTAATGTGTGCCTCAAGTGTGGTACATCCAGACTCACCATCCAACAAAGGACACACTTGGAAAGGAGCCATATGTGTGTCCCGAGTGTCAACGATGTTTAAGCTTGAAGTCCTACCTCACCAGCCACCAGAGGATGCACTTGGGACTGAAGCCATACATGTGCTGCGAGTGTGGTAAAGGCTTCAGGAGGAAGTCCACCCTCACCAGCCACTAGAGGACACACTCAGGAGAGAAGCCACATGTGCGCTGTGAATGTGGGAAAGGCTTGAGGTCTACAATCACCAGTCACCTGAGGACGCACTCTGGCAAGAAGACGATGTCAAATGTGCCAGGCGTGGTGGCACACGTTTGTCTTCCCAGCATTTGTGAGGCTGAGACTGGAGGATCACAGGTTGCGGACAGCCTCAACTACGTAGTGAGGTCCTCCGCAACTCAGTGAGACCCTGTTTCAAAATAAAGAATAAAAAATTGAGCAGGAGGTGTAGCTCAGAGGTGTAATGCCCCGGGTTCCTTCCACAGATCCGCAAAAAAAGAAAGTCAAATGTGTGTCATGAATGTGGGCGAGGTTTCAGTCTGAAGTCCTAGCTCACCATCTATAAGAAAACACACTCAGAAAAAAGTCCTTACATGTGCCAGGAGTGTGGGGAAGGCTTCAGCCAGAAGCCAGCCTTCATGAAGCACCAGAGGACACACTTAGAAGGGAATACAATCCTGCGCAGCGACTGTGGCCTGGACTTCAGGACAGCGCAGACCTCAGCTCCCACCAGCCTAGTGTTTGCATTTAGCCTCTGCGCATCCTCTGGTGCACTTAAATTATATGTGGAATGCTCGTAATAGTTAATGCAATGGAAATAGTTGTTCAACTCTATTTCTGAGGGAATAATGACAGGCAAAAAAAAACAAAAAAAACAAAAAAACAAAGTCTGTACATGTTGAGTCCAGGTGCTATTGTTTAAAAGAAAAAAAATAGATATTTACCATCCAAGGTCCGTTGAGTGAGTGGATGCAGAATCCAGACGCCCAGAGGGCTGACAGCCTTGATGATAGAGACTGGCCTCAGGGAGGCACGAATTGGAGAGCTTCGTTCACCCCCCCAGGGCCGCAGCGCCTTCTGGAGACATATGGCAGGACCTCTCTACTTCCTCGGGTAGAATACTCCTGGGTTTCTTCCTCAGTACCTAAGAAAAAAATATATTGTTGAAAGATGGCACCCCAAGCATCTCCTTGTAAGGTGTCTGAGTGACCTGGGGACCTCTGCTACCCTCCTCCCCACTCCAATAAATTCCTGCTCTGGATGCACCCAGAAGCCCATAGAGTTTTCCTTAACAGTGAGGACAAATATTTGACCCACATTCAGGGTGTTCATTGTGGGTGTGAGGCAAAGCCATAATTGCTAAAAATAATTATCAATAAACTTAAGCACAGCCCCTCCTTCAGATTGTGTGTGTGTTTGTGTCGTGTGTGTGTGTGTGTGTGTGTGTGTGTGTGTGTGGTCTTGTGGATGAAACTTTGGGGCCTCTATTTGCACTATGCCACGACCTATTTTATATTTTATTTTTTTGTTTTTATTTTTTTCTGATACTGGAGATTGAACTCTTCTACCTCTAGGCTACACTCCCAGACCTATTTTTTATATTTTATTTGGAAACAGGGTCCCTTATGCAGCAAGGCTGGCTTCGAACCTGCGCAATCCTCCTGTCTTCACCTCTCAAATGTGCGGATTACAAGGGTGGGCCACCATGCCCAGCTATTTTTTCTTATTTATTTATTTATTTATTTATTCATTCATTCATTTATTGCAGTATTGGGGATGGAACCCAGGGCCATTCGACCTCTGAGCTACACCCACTGCCCAATATTTTATTCTTTATTTTGCAAAAGGGTCTCACTGAGTTGTGGAGGGCCTAAGTAGCTGAGGCTGTCTGAGAACCTTGATCCTCAGTCTCAGCCTTCTGAATGCTGGGATTACAAGCGTGCGCCACCACGCCTGGCCTATTCTTTATTTTGAAACAGGGTCTCAGTTGCTGAGAGCCTCACTCAGTAGCTGAGGCTGGCTTTGAACCTCTGTGATCCTCCTGTCTCAGCCTCCCAAGCTCTGGGGTTACAAGGGTCGCCACCTCGCCCATCTCGGCAAGGTCCAGGGGACTTGCATTAACCACAAAACTCACAAGACTTTAAATTCCATTTTAATGTTTTAAACTAATAAGTGGCAAATGCCCAGAAGTATGTAGAGCTCCCCAGACTTGTCACCCATTTTCAGCTTTTAAAAGCTTGAGGACCAACCTTGATTCATCTCAGAGAATCTGTCCACCCTTTAAGAGCCTGGTGTCCACAGCCAGATGTCTCCATGTTGTCACTTTAAAGGTGACTGTGCCTCAGTGTTCTCATCTTGAAATGGTCACGGCAGCTACTTGATGGCGTGTTGTGAGGGCAGAATGAGGTGAGGCTCACACAGTGCCTGGAACAGTCTCTAGTAGATAGCCAGTGCTCCAAGGTCTTTCCTGTCAGTATTAATAGCACAGGAACACCTCATGACCACTGTTAGCAGCGAGTCAGAGAAGGCTTCCTCCTCCCTGTCTTACTTCCTTTCTTCTTTCCTTTTTGTACTTGTGGGGATTGAACCCAGGGATGCTCTGCCACTGAGTTAGACCCAGCTTTTTGTTTGATTGTTTGTTGGTTTGTGGTATTGGAGGGGGAACTTGGGCATTTCTACCTCTAAATAAAAAATAAAAAATAGTGCTGGGAGTGTAGCTCTTAGGAAAAATGCTTCTGGAGCTGGGCGTGGTGGCGCACGCTTGTATCCCTGTGCTTGGGAGGCGGAGACAGGAGGATCGAGCAGGTTCTAAGTCAGCCGCGCTGGCTTAAGAGATCCTGTTTCCAAATAAAACAGTATAACAGTAGGTGGGAGTGTAGCCCGGAAGTAGAAGGGTTTCCTGGAAACCCAGTAACACAAACACACACACACACACACACACACACACACACACACACACACACAGGCTCTGGGTTCCATGCCCAGTACTGGAAAAAAAAAATTTGAGACTAAGAACTTAAATATTAACATGCCAGTGTGTATGGCAGAATTATTGCTAGAAACTGTGTCCATGGATAGAAGAATAAACAAAATGTAGTCTTTGTGTAGTGAAGCTACTTAGCATTAATAGAGATTGAAATGCCGAGTGAGTGCGTCTATGTAGATGAATCTTGAAGATACTGTGCTGAGTGAATGAGCCAGACACAGCAGCGCACACACTGTGATTCCCTTATTGTAGCTCCGGCAGTGAAAGCCCCAGAGACAGAAAGGACAGTGCTCATTGCCCGGCCTGGGGAGGAGTTGCAAAGCACCTCACTAAGTAGCTGAGACTGTTTGAGAACCGCCATCCTCCTCTCTCAGCCTCCCGAATGCTGGGATCACAAGCGTGTGCCACCACACCTGGCTGATCTTTTCAATTCTTAAAACTCTGTTATACTTAGCCGGGCGTGGTGGCACACGCTTGTAATCCCTGCGCTTGGGAGGCTGAGACAGGAGGATCCCGCAGGTTTGAAGCCAGCCGCAGGCGCTGGCTAGGAAACCCTGTTTCCAAATAAAAATGTAAAACAATAGGTCTGGGAGTGTAGCCCGGAGTTAGAAGGGCTTCCAGGGACCCCAGTACCACCAAAAAAAAAAAAAAAAAACAACAACAACTCTGTTATACTTTACTCTTATTTAATCCTTTTATGTTATTTGCTAAACCACTCTCTAGTGTTAAAGTTTCTGAGTTCAGGGATTCTTCTTCTTTTTTTTTTTTTTTTTTTTTTGCTCTGGGGGTAGAACCTTTGCACATTTAAGCTCCAAGCTACACCCCCTGATTTATTTTTTATTCTTTTTATTTTGTATTTCTTTTTTCTGCAGATCTGGGGATGGAACCCAGGGGCATTCGACTCCTAGCTACACCCCTTGCCCTATTTTTTATTCTTTATTTTGAAACCAGGTCTCACTGAGTTGCAGAGGGCCTCACTAAGTAGCTGAGGCTGTCCGCGAACCTGCGATCCTCTGGTCTCAGCCTCCCGAATGCTGGGATTACAAGCGTGCACCACCATGCCCTGCTTTTTTTATTCTTTTTAATTTGAAACAGGTTCTCACTAAATTACGGAGGGCCTCACGAAGTAGCTGAGGCTGTCCATATTCACGATCCTCCAGTCTCATTTTCTGAAATGCAGGGATTACAAGCATGCGCCATACTACCAGCTGACAGACCTAGGAATTTGAATGTGTGGGTTCACAAAATGCCTCTGGCAGGATAGATATGGGTCTGAGGGTCTCAGGACTAAGGGCTACGTCGATGCAGTTAAGGCAGAATCTAGGGTCCCACTGCCTCCCCTGAGCAGCCTGCTCACCCTCACCTGAGCAAGGACAGTCCTCGGGTGAGCAGGGCTGTGTTTTGTGTTGCAGGTACACATGGAGTTCAGGGATGTGGCCGTGTATTTCTCTCCGGAGGAATGGAGCCTGTTGAGCTCTGATCAGAGGGCCCTGTACAGGCAGGTGATGCTGGAGAACTATAGGAACCTGGTCTTTCTGGGTAAGCACAGTTTGTCTTAAGACTTGCATTACTGAGCCGGACGTGGTGGCACACGTCCCCGCGCTTGGGAGGCTGAGACAGGAGGATCATCGTGCAGGTTCTTAGACAGCCTTCTCTGGCTTAAGAGTCCCTGTTTCCAAATAAAAATATAAAAAAATAGGTCTGGGAGTGTAGCATGGAGTAGAAGTCCTCTGGGTTCCATCCCCAGTACCACCAAAAAAAAAAAAAAAAAGACTTGCATTACTACCCCTGGGAAAGTTAAAATATGTTTGATGATATTTACTTTCTTCCTTTTTTTTTTTAAATTTGGTGGTACTGAGGTTCCTGGAATCCCTTTTACTTCTGGGCTACTACACTCCCAGGCCTATTTTATTTTTGGTAACAGGATCTCTTAAGCCAGTGGGGATGGCTTTGAACCTGTGTGATCCTCCTGTCTCTGCCTCCCAAGCACAGGGATTACAAGTGTGCGTCACCACGCCCGGCTACTGTCTTCTTTTTTAATTGTGGTATTGGAGCCAGAACCCAGAGGTGTCTTACCTTTGAGCTAGCCCCACAGCCCTATTTTATTCTTTGACTATGAAACATGGCCTCACCAAGTTGCTGAGGCTGGCTGTGAACCTTCAGTCCTCCTGTCTCTAGCTCCCAAGTCCTGGGATCGCATGCCTGTGCCACCAGTTTGCAACAGTGCCACACTCTCATTTTTACTTGGCTTTTGAGTTACACTGAAAAGAAAGACATTTTGTTTTCTCTTTCCCCAGAGAACATCACATTTTAGAGGGGTGTGTGTTTGTGTGTGTGTGTTGGGTGATTTTCCTCTAGGCTCTCAGCCGCAAAAAAAATGCGAGACAATTTTCTAAAACAAGAGTTAAAAAGTTCTGTGAGGTTAAACCTGCTTGTAGCAGCAATACCTGAAAGGGCCTCCTTGTGCATAGTGGAGTGATTAATGAGGATTATACAGGGTTATTTCTGTCTTGCTGCATGTTTCCAATAATATAAAGAAAGGACAATATATTGCTCAATAGCTAATTTCCTCCTATCTTTTCTTTTTTTTCTTTTTTTTTTTGCAAGTCTGGGGATGGAACCCAGGGGCATTCGACCTCCGAGCTCCACCCCCTCTCTTCTTTTTTATTCTTTATTTTGAAACCGGGTCTCACTGAGTTGCAGAGGCCTCACTAAGTAGCTGAGGCTGTCCTGCGAACCGCGATCCTCCGGGTCTCAGCCTCCCGAATGCTGGGATCACAAGTGTGCGCCACCACGCCCGGCTTCCCTCCTATCTTAAACCTAATACCAAAACCAAAAAAAGGACAGAAGAGTTGGAAATACTAACATCATAGGGTTAACAACCTTCTTACAAGGAAATAATAAACCTATCCTCACTATTCCCATTAGAGGGTGACCTTTTACAGAGGTCAGAGGTGGTAGACACTGGGGCAGATATATCCATTACTAGAACAGTTGAATGGCCAAAAGGATGGCCTAAAATAAAATCCCCTACCACTTTAGTTTTTCTGGGAATACAAGATAGCGTATATCGAGGTAAAGCTTTTCTACCTATTGAGACTGCCGATGGAGCCAGTATTCTGCTCTAGCCTTGCATTGCAGATCTGCCTATCAATCTGTGGGGCAGAGACTCTTTTACAACAGACAAAAGCCACCTTAGTTCTGAGTAAGCATTTTTGATTGGGGCCATTGAGCAAATACAACCATTACCATTGACTTGGTATTCAGATGAGCCTGTCTGGACTCTTCAATGGCCCCTTACAAAAGAAGAGTTACAGGCTCTTCATATTATTGTACGAGAGCAATTACAAAGTGGGCATGTTAAACCTACGTCACCCGGGAACTCTCCTATATTTGCAATAAAAAAGAAAACAGTAAAAATGGAAAATGTTAATAGATCTAAGAAATGTTGATAAGAGACTTCCGGGAAGATGGCGACCGAGAAAAGCGGGGCTTAAGAGCCCCGCTAACAACAAATATCCATTACCACAAAATCAGCGCCTTTCAAAGCCAGAAAACAACATCACCAGAGAAACAAAAAAAATCACCAGGCTCCAGAGAAAAGCGGAATGAGAACAGAGCCACAGAGGAGATCCTCACGCCCAAGGACTCGGCTTCACGCCCGAGGACGCGGCAGCAGCGCCATACTGCCGGAGGCACCGGCGAATTCACCGGACGGTTATAGCAAGCCGAGGGGAGCCGCTGCGGAACAGCCAGGCGGGATTTCTCGGCGCAGAGGACATCTAAAGCTCCCAGTGTCTGAGCTCAGCACACGCTGCAGGGATTCAGAGTGGAAATCAAAACCAAGAAAAAAAAAAAAACGCCAGCCCAACAGCCGAGGGTGTAGCAGTGGTGCCATATTGCCACCTGCGGCAGCAGCACCAAATTCACTACAGCTACATCTGCGTACTCAAGAACAGTGAGTCAAATTGTGGGCCACAGAGGAGAAACCCTAGTACTGTGCTCCCTGGGACTTGACCCACCGGGGGAGGGGCGGTGGCAGAGATATCACACCATAGGAGAACGTGCAACCTGGCACCCCCCACAGTCTAAAGCAGCCTCTATCGACTCTCTGGGTCGGAGACTCTGTGATACAACCCAGTAAAGGAGTAGTGGGGTCTGAGATACTACTGACTTGAGATCCAGAACACCTTAAGTGAAGTCATAGTGACCCAAGGGAAGAACCCAGAGAAGGCACAAACATCCGAAATCATGGGAAAGAGGAATAATACTGGAGCAACGAATGCTCACAACCCCACCACATCAGAACCCGATAAAACAGAAAATCAGAGATTTCTAGAAGATCAAATCAGGAAAATAACTGTAGAAATAATAGAGGTGCTTCGAAAAGAACTCAGAGAGAGCCAAAAAGAGATAAAGGATGCAATTAATGAAGTAAAGGCCTCAATTCAAAGCACAAACAACCGATTAGAACACATGGAGAACAGAATCTCGCTCTTAGAAGATGATTATTTCAAAAATGAACGCATAGTTTCTAATCTAGGAAAAAATATCCGACAGCAGGAATCTGATATTGAAGAAATATGGGCCCATTTTAAGAGAGCTAACCTAAGAATAATTGGAATAGAGGAGGGAAAAGAAAGTGAAACCAAAGGGATCAACAATCTCTTCAAGGAAGTAATAGCAGAAAATTTTCCAGACATAGAGCAAGAGGTCGATACGCAGGTCCAGGAAACTTATAGAACTCCCTTTAGACAGGATCGGAGAAGAGGATCCCCACGCCACATAATTGTCAAAATGACCAATGTGGAAGCCAAGCAGAGAATCTTAAAGGCAACAAAAGCAAAGGGCCAAGTGACATTCAGAGGCAAACCAATTAGAATCACTCCAGACTTCCCAAACCAAGTTATGAGAGCCAGAAGGGCTTGGAGTAACATATTCCCAATTTTGAAAGAAAACAACTTCCAGCCAAAAATTTCCTACCCAGCAAAACTTTCTTTCAAATTAGATGGAGAAATAAGAAGCTTCCATGACAAACAGAAACTGAAGGAATTTATGTCTTCAAAACCAGCACTAGAGAAAATACTCAAAGAGATTAACTACAAAGAAGAAATAGGTAACACACATCAGAACCAGAGAAACAAGATTTTCCATCCAACAGACAACTAAGATTGGTTATCTGTGGAGATTCACTATTTATGTTAGTCTGTTACCTATCTCTAAAGGGTATTGTTTGCCTTTATTGTAGTTAATTTTTAGGATTTCTAGTTGGAATATTAATATACCTTCAGATATAGCATTTGGAAATATTTTATCCCATTCTATTAGTAACTGTTAACTCTGTTTACATTGTCTTTGGATATACAATTTTTTTTTTATTTTTTAGGGAGTTTGTATACTCTTCTGTTGCCTGTGCCATTGAAATCATAACCAAGAAATCACTGCCAATTTCAATGTTGTGAGGTTTTATGACCCAGATTTTCTCCTAAAAGTTTATAGTCTTAAGATTTATATTTAGGTCTTTTATCTATTTTGAGTTAATATTTGTATATGGGATTAGGTAAGGGTCCAATTTTATTCTTTTCCATGTAATTATTATTTTTCAACAATATTTATTCCCTAATATGTGAGAGTTAGGGAGAAATGGGTCATAGGAGGAACTCTTGGAAGAGGATCAGTAACTTTTAACTCTGTTTACATTGTCTTTGGATATACAATATTTTTTTTTTATTTTTTAGGGAGTTTGTTTACTCTTTTGTTGCCTGTGCCATTGAAATCATATCCAAGAAATCACTTCCAATTTCAATGTTGTGAGGTTTTATGACCCAGATTTTCTTCTAAAAGCTTATAGTATTAAGATTTATATTTAGGTCTTTTATCTATTTTGAGTTAATATTTGTATATGTGTTAGGTAAGGGTCCAATTTTATTCTTTTTCATTTATTATTATTTTTCAACAATATTTAGTTAAAAGACTAGTATTTCCTCCACCAAAAGTTCATGGAAACCTTGTCAAAAATAACTTGACAATGTATGGAAGAATTTATCTCTAGGCTTTTATTTAGCTCCAACGGTTTATATATCTGCCTTTAGAACAGTACTACACTGTTTCAATTATTGTAGCTTTATATGGTTTGAAATCAGAAAATATACATCTTCTAGCTTTGTTCTTCTTTGAGACTGTTTTGGGTATCTAGAGTCCATATTCCATATCAGGATAGATTTTTTCTGAAAAATAAATAAATAAATGTATGATAGTTTCACCTAAAAAAAAAAAAAGAAAAAAATATTCTCTGGTAAGAAAGAAAGCAAAAAGAAATATTGAAATGTTATCTTTAAGTCATCAAAAGTTTGGTACCAGACAAATGAAACTGTTATGTGAGATTATCAATGTTAATATTGTATAAATTGCTATAATACTAGATGTCAACCAGTAAGCCAAGCGTGGGAAGGAGGGATGGGGAGGGAATGGTGTGGGGATCGTGGTAGGGGCTAACTGGGCGAGATGCGCATGTATGTCTACAAAAGTATTTTCTTTATACCACTATGATGTATGAATACATTGCACCAATAAAAAATAAATTAAAAAAAACAATATTTAGTTAAAAGATTATTATTTCTACCACCAAATGTTCGTGGAAACCTTGTCAAAAATAACTTGACAATATAGGGAAGAATTTAGGCCTAGGCTTTTATTTAACTACAATGGTTTATATATCTGCCTTTAGAATAGTACTACACTGTTTCAATTATTGTAGCTTTATATGGTTTGAAATCAGAAAATATATATCTTCTAGCTTTGTTCTTTTTCAAGATCGTTGTGGGTACCTAGAGTCCATATTCCATATTAGGATAGATTTTTTTTTCTGAAAAATAAATATATAAATATATGATAGTTTCACCTAAAAAAATAGAAAAAAATAGATTCTCTGGTAAGAAAGAAAGCAAAAAGAAATATTGAAATGTTATCTTTAAGTCATCAAAAGCTTGGTATCAGACAAATGAAACTGTTATGTGATATTATCATTTTTAATTTTGGATAAATTGCTATAATACTAGATGTCAACTACTAAGCCAAGCATGGGGGGGGGGATAGGGAGAGAACGGGGTGGGGATTGGGTGGGGGCTGACTGGGCAATGTGTGCATGTATGTCTACAAAAGTATGTATCCCACTATGATGTATGAATACAGTGCACCTATTAAAAATAAATATGGGGAAAAAAATAAAATAAAATAAAGAATAAAAAAAAAAAAAGAAATGTTGAAAGACTCTTCAGCCCATGGGCACACTACAACCAGGCACACCTGCCCCATCAATGATACCCCAGGATGGGGAGATTACTATAATTGATTTTTTAAAAATTGCTTTTTTTCAGAGATTGTCAAAAATGTACTTTTCTTTTCCCTCTCCTAATAATATTTCCCAGAGTCAGCCGGCAAAAGTATGGGTTCTGAAGAGAGGCGTGAGGATGAAGAATTAATTTTAATTTTTTAATTTTAACGTTGGGGGGCTGCCAGCCTAATATCTCTACTGGCTGACCCCTGCTCCTGGGTCAATATCTCTACTGGTCGCCAATGGGTTCATTTCTCTTGAGGTATTTATACAGTTTCAGGTCAATTAACATTTCCGTGCTATCAGCACCAGAATACAATAGAGACTAATCCAAAGCACATAGGTTACAAGTAGTTTAATCAGTACACTTGTGCCATCACCACCTAGTCTTCCCTCAGACCTTTGACTCTGCGCGAAGGACAGTCAGCTGAGTCAGAAATATTCTTTTAGGGAAAACCATATGCTTCCCACAAATATTCAGCCTGCCAAACTATCTCAGTGGGAAGTACTGCCTCACGGCATGGCTAACTCTCCAACTATTTGTTAGTATTATGTTGACACAACATTACACCCTACCCAAAAATTGTTCCCGAAAGCCGGGCGTAGTGGCGCACACTTGTAATCCCTGTGCTTGGGAGGCAGAGTCAGGAAGATCGTGCTGGTTTGAAGTCAGCCTCGCTGGCTTAAGAGACCTTGTTTCCAAATAAAAATATAAAAAATAGGTCTGGGAGTGTAGCTCTGAGGTAGAAGGGTTTCTAGGAACCCCAGTACCGCCAAAAAAAAAAATTTTGCCCAAAGGCATATAAATGCCATTAGGGATGATATTTTACTTGGTCACCCCCAAAAAGAAAACTTATTTAACCTTCTTAAAGAAACAGTTCAAGCCTTACAAGTTCAGGGCTTAAAACAGATTGCTTTGGCTGGTTGTGTTGGTCATATAACTTTTCATTATCCTCAAGAAGAATTATGGAATTTCCTCACTAGATATGACTGGATCATTCATTCCATTGTTGTCTCACAACCCACTCCTAAAGCTCCTATGTACTATATTGATGCTACTAAACAACAAAAAGATGCTACTTAGGGTGCTGATTTAAAATTACAACTCCCAACCCCTTACCAATCTACACACCCAAAGCACTGGAAGATGCTCTCTCTCAGCTGGGGCCTGGGGAAGCCAGGCATTGTATCTCGGGTCCTGCCTAGTGTCCCCTGGATAGCGGGGGCCTCGCTAGCACCTACTTCCTAACGATGTCATCAGGGCCCTGTAACCTAACAGAAAACCCATGGGGTGGTGCCACAGGCATGTCATGCACAGAAGTAAAGAAGAAACACAGAAGGGAGGATGTGCCACAGAGTGAGGCTAGGAACAGACAGTGCTCCTTCCTCAGTTTTTGGAGGTCTCAATACCCTCCCAGCCTCATGTCCCTGTCTGCCTGAGGAGAGGTTGAAATGCAATTCATTGACACATGTTCTGCTCCAAAGCCTTCTGAAATCTTCCCCTTACATTCCTTTTATATAAAACTTTCCCATTGCATTTTTTTTTTTTTTTGGTGTGTGTGTATGTGGGTCTGGGGATGAAACCCAGGGGCATCTGACCTCCGAGCTACACCCCCTGCCCTATTTTTTATTCTTTATTTTGAAACTGGGTCTCACTGAGTTGCAAAGGGCCTCACTAAGTACTCACTAAGCCTCACTGAGGCTGTCTGCAAACCTCGATCCTCCAGGTCTCAGCCTCCCGAATGCTGGGATTATAAGCGTGCTCCACCATGCCAGGCTTCCCTTGCAATTCTATTCAGAGCTAAGTGATAGAAGACACAGGTTTCTTGGAGGCAGGGGACTGTCCAGGATGACCTCTGGGTGTTCTTCAGGGATCCCTGGGCTCAGCAGAGCAGGGTGGACATTGCTGCCCTCTGGTGGCCAGTGCTCATGCTGCAACCAGGGAGGGAAAGCCACCCCAGAGAATGGCCTTTGCTTCAGCAACCTCAAGGGCTCAGCTGGCCAGGTACCAGGTGACAGGATCAGGACCTGCAGGATCCAGGGACATTACAGGGAGCCCAGAAACTCTCCTCCCCCTCCCGTGCACTGGCCCTGGGCTGGAGTTCCCTTCTAAGTGTGGGAGGAAGGCCTGGGCTCTCACACTACTGCCATCCGGACCCCAGGCTGTCTTTTCACCTGAGGTCCTTTGACCTTTGTCCCTCTTTGCAGCTGCAGTCCACCTCACCTTAAGCTCAGAAATGACACCACTTGCCAGGCATGGTGGCGCATGCTTGTCAGTCCTCTGTAACTGAGACCCTGTTTCAAAATATAAAGAATAAAAAATAGGGCTGGGAGTGCAGCTTGGAGGTAGATGCCCCTGGGTTCCATCCCTAGTACCAAAAAAAAAAAAAAAAAAGAAAGAAAAGGAAAAAAAAAAAGAAATGACACCTCTTTGCCCCCAGCTGAAGAGCTGGAGCTCCCCTGAGTCTCCATAGCTGGCGCCAGCTACCAAGACCCACCGCGGGCTAGCTCCGCCAGAGCGGCCCTTCCTCCTCCTAACTTGTTTGTTGCCCTTGTTATTATAACTAACATCTAGACTTTTTTTTATGCAGGACTGGGGATGGAACCCAGGGACATTCTGCCTCAGAGCTACACCCTGGCTAAGAGACTTTGTTTCAAAAATATAAAATAGGTCTGGGAGTGTAGCCCGGAGGTAGAAGGGCTTCCAGCAACTCCAGTACCACCACCAAAAAAAAGTATTAATTTCATATTCCATCGAGTTAAGACCCTATTAAAAGAAACAAAGGATTTGGGGTGTAGCTCAGAGGTAGTGTCCCCGGTTTCAACCCTCGGTCCCCGCTCCCCTCCACCCCGTGTGTACCAGCTGACGAGACTACACCTGCCTGGCACTCTCGGGGTATGGGCGCTAATCTCCATCTCCACAGTCGGATTTGTGGAGATCTGGAAGCCTCGGGAGACAGTAACGATACCTCTAAGAAAGCTGGACAGTCACCCTAGCGATTGACAGTATTGAAAGTAGCTCCCTTACGTCACTTCCGTCCGCTGAGGCGAATGCGGAAGTTGCCGCAAGGGTCACTGGGAAATGTAGTCTGTGGGACGGAAGCGGGGCGCGGGTCCCAACAGGGCAGGAGCTTCACAAGGTGGCTCTGCATGGCTGATGAGCGAGCGAGGCTTTAATTAAAAGGGACGCCACCGCCAGCTGGTCTGGACGCA
The DNA here is from genome assembly GCF_963383645.1 of Muscardinus avellanarius. Lineage (NCBI taxonomy): Eukaryota > Metazoa > Chordata > Mammalia > Rodentia > Gliridae > Muscardinus > Muscardinus avellanarius. The sequence goes on along the minus strand of NC_137802.1, from coordinate 5,334,683 downwards.
TCACCGAGAGGCGACCCTCAGAGGTCAAAAGGCGCTGTGCAGAGGATTGTGGGAGCAGAGAGCCGCGCAGAGGACTCTGGGAGCTTAGTCCCGCCCGCTGAGGAGAGCCCGCCTGTGGCTGAGGCGACCTCTCTTCTTGGCGGCGGTGAGTGGGGCTCGCAGACCCCGGCCCCCGCCCTCGCCGTGTGCAGCAGCGTCCCGAGGCTGGTCCGGGTCGAGCCTCGGGCGGTGGCGGGAGCGGAGCGGCCGCCATCTCTGGAGTCGGGTGGACTCGGCTCAGAGCCGCGGGGCGGTGGGTGCGGGGCGGGCGCCGTGCGGGGTTCTTGTGGGTGCGGAGACTCTGGCCTCGGTGACGCCCCTGTACTGCGACGGGGGCGCTCACGCGTGAGTTTCCAGGCGGGAGGACTTGAATGTGGGGCTTTTCGGGTCTGGTATTTCCAGGCGGTGGACGGGGATGTTTCTAGGGCCGCGCGTCCCGGGTTTTGGGGCTTGGGGGGTCCTGGCTCAGGCCCCGCTGTCCGGTTTTCTCAGGCGGGCGAGGGGCGCGCTGGCTCCACCAGACCAGCCTGGCTTTGACTGAATGTGGGGTGGCCACAGTGGTGAGATCTTAGGGGAACAATCTGTGTGGTCGTCCCTGGGTTTGGGTTGAGGAGAAAGGAGTCGAGCTGAGGCTCATTCGGCAAGTCCACGGGACCTTCATTGACCACAAACCCACGAGATTTTAAATTCCATTTTAGTTTTTTTTCTTCTTTCCAGTATTGGAGATGGAACCCAAGGGTGGTCTACCTCCAAACCACACCCACAGTCCTTTGTGTGTGTTTGGGGGGGGGTACTGGAACCCAGGGGCTTTTCTACCTCCGGAATACACCCCCCCCGCCCTATTTTATACTTTATTTGTAAACAAAGTCTCACTAAGTTGCCGAGAGCCTCACTAAGTAGCTGAGGCTAGCTTCGAACCTGTGCGATCCTCCTGTCTCAGCCTCCCAAATGCAGGGATTACAAGCGTATTGCGACGGGGGCGCTCACGCGTGAGTGTCCAGACTGGAGGACTTGAATGTGGGGCTTTTAGGGTCTGGTATTTCCAGGCGGTGGACGGGGATGTTTCTAGGGCCGCGCGTCCCGGGTTTGGGGCTTGGGGGTCCTGGCCCAGGCCCCGCTGTCCGGTTTTCTCAGGCGGGCGAGGGGCGCGCTGGCTCCACCAGACCAGCCTGGGTTTGACTAGGCGTGGGGTGGCAACAGTGGTGAGATCTTAGGGGAACAATCTGTGTGGTCCTCCCTAGGTTTGGGTTGAGTAGAGAGGAGTCGAGCTGAGGCTCATTCGGCAAGTCCACGGGACCTTCATTGACCACAAAACCCACAAGATTTTAAATTCCATTTTAGAGCCGGGCATGGTGGCGCACGCTTGTAATCCCAGCATTCGGGAGGCTGAGACCGGAGGATCGCGGTTCGTGGACAGCCTCACCTACTTAGTGAGGCCCTCTGCAACTCAGTGAGACCCGGTTTCAAAATAAAGAATAAAAAATAGGGCAGGAGGTATAGCTCGGGAGGTCAAATCCCCTTGGGTTCCACCCCCAGACCCGCAAAATAAATAAATAAATAAATAAATTCCATTTTAGTGTTGTTTTTTTTTCCAGAATTGGACATGAAATCCAGGGGCGGTCTATATCCGAACAACACCCACAGTCCTATTTGTGTGTGTGTGTGGGGGGTACTGGAACCCAGGGGATTTTCTACCTGCGGGATACACCCTCCCGCCCTATTTTATACTTTATTTGGAAACAGAGTCTCACTAAGTTGTCGGAGAGCCTCACTAAGTAGCTGAGGCTGGCTTGGAACCTTTGCGATCCTCCTGTCTCAGCCTCCCAAATACAGGGATTACAAGTGTGTGCCACCTCGCTGGCTTCTAAGTTTTTATTCTTCAATTTGAAACAAGGTCTCACAAGTTGGGGAGGGCTTAAGTAGCTGAGTGTGTCCGGGAACTGCAGTCCTCCTCAGCCTCCCAATATTTTAATGTTTAAATTGAGAAATGTCAAATGCCCAGAAGTAGATAGAGCTTTCCAGACATCACCCAGATTCAACATTTAAGAACTTCATGACCCATCTTGATTCATCTCAAGGAATCTGTTCAACCTTCAAGAGCCTGGTGTCCACAGCCAGATGTCTCCATGTTGTCACTTTAAAGGTGACAGTATAGGTGACTGTGCCTCAGTGTTCTCATCTTGAAATGGTCACGGCAGCTACTTGATGGGGTCTTGTGAGGGCAGAATGAGGTGAGGCTCACACAGTGCCTGGAACAGTCTCTAGTAGATAGCCCGTGCTCCAAGGACTTTCCTGTCAGTATTCGTAGCACAGGAACACTTCATGGTCAGTGTTAGCAGTGAGTCAGAGAAGGCTTCCTCCCTTCCTGTCTTCCTTTCTTCTCTCCTTGTACTTCTGGTGATTGGACCCAGGGATGCTCTCCCACTGAGTTAGACCCCAGCTATTTAGTTTTTAAAAATTTTTTAAATTTTGAGACAGGGTCTAAGTTTCCAAAACTGAATTCACATTTGCAATCCTTCTGACTGAACCTCCTGAGTTGCTGGGGATACAAGTGGGCACCACTGCACCCGCTGGCAGGCTGTGCTCCTAGACTACATCCCAGCTCTGTGCCTAGGAAGCTGCTCACAATTCGTCCCTTTCTCTGTGGTAGGTCCCTTCCTGATACCTTGAAGGAGGAGGAGGAGGCGCTGCCCTATTGGACCTGGAGGATTTCCAGTGACTTTCCTGAACATTTTTTGTTCTTGTTCTGTCTGCTGTGACCCTGGCTGCCCCGGAGGACTGCCTGCTGGGGAGAGGGAGGACTCCTGGACTCCTGATTGCCAAGCTTCAGGTGAGTGCCTCTGCGTCTTGCAGCTTGAACCATGAGTAAGTTTTCTTTGTTCAGCATTGACGTTTTGTGTCCTCCAGTGCTCTCTCCAGGGATCACAGCCCAGCTGGATCCTGTAGGAAAACAGGCATGTTGTAACGGTGACATTTTTTACAGGAGCATTCCAACCTGGTGTTCCCAGTCACTGCACCTCCATCCATTCTTCTGTATTTCTCCTTTCACCTGTTTTCAGAATTCTCATTCCAAGGTCCTGTCTGGTGCTTTGATATTGTCAACATTCAGTTCTGTGTCCTCTGTCACCTCACTCTTTTTCCTGCTGGAGTAGTTTGTAGCATATCCCAGGTTCAACATTTCTTTCTTCTTTTGTGTGGTACTGGGACTTGGACCCAAGGGCATTCGACCTCTGCGCTGCATCTCCAGACCTATTTTATTCATATTTCAAATATAAATAGGGTCGACTAGGACTATGAGTCTCAGTATTTGTTAAGTCTCTCCTCAAAGCTGCGAGCCTTCTATCTCAGCCTACCAAGTACAGAGATTATGGGGGAGCAACATTATGCCTGGTCAGATTTATCATTTTATCAGCAAATAAACTCAATCCAGCGAGGCTGGCTTCAAACCTGTTGGATCCTCCTGTCTTCTCCTCCCAGGCACGGGGATTACAAGCGTGCGCCACCACGCCCGGCTACACTTCTCTTTAATGTATATGTTACTTTAACGACCAGTTTGTTATATCATTGCATACTTAATTTTGACCAATCATTTTTTCTTTTTTTTTTTTTTTTTGCACGGGTCTATGGATGGAACCCAGGGGCCCTGCCCTATTTTTTATTTTGAAACAGGGTCTCACTAAGTTGAAGAGGGACTCACTAAGTATCTGAGGCTGTCTGTGAACCATGATCCTCCTCTCTCAGCCTGCCAAATGCTAGGATTACAAGCGTGCACCACCACACCTGGTTAATTTTTCCCAGTTATTTAAAAATATATATTTTTAAGCCAGGAGTGGTGGTGCACGCTTGTAATCCCCGCGCTTGGGAGGCTGAGACAGGAGGATCGCATGGGTTCGAAGCCAGCCTCAGCTACTTAGTGAGGCTCTCAGCAACTTAGTGAGACCCTGTTTCCAAATAAAATATAAAAAAAAATGTCTGGGAGTATAGCCCGGTAGTAGAAAACCTCTGGGTTCCACCCCCAGTATTAACCCCCCCCAAAATTAAAAAAATAAAAAACAAAAACCATAAACAAAATAAAGGATAAAAAAAATAAAAAATAAAAAATAGGAATATATATTTTTTGTCCACTCAGAGAAACAGTAATAAGAGGCAGGAAAAGAGTAGTATTTAGAAATCAGCCTGATGGCTTGACCTGTTCCTGTCTGTCCTATTTCTTTGGATACACTTGGAGACAAGCCGTACAAGTCCCATGAGTGTGGGTGAGGTTTCCGTCTGAAGTCCTACCTCACCATCCTCCAGGGTCTGAAGAGGGCTGGCCACCCTGATGATGGAGCCCAGCCTCAGAAAGGATGCCTTTGTCCACCCCCAGGGCAGCAGCGTTTTCTGGAGACATACGGCACGACCCCCTTTCCCACCCTGCGCTACTTGATCTCTCTTCACCTGTGGCCAGTCCTAATGATTGTATCAGAGAAGGTGCAGGTTCCTAAGACATGGCAGAGGTCCCCAGTTCTTGGGTACCCCTTGACTTCTCCACTGGCAAGAAGCCACAGCTGAGTCAGGGCAAATGGTGGGTTCCCAAGGTGGACGGCAGGAGAATCTGGGCTCAGTTAGCCTCTAGGTAAGCACAGGAAAGTGCCAGTCACCGTGCACTGGGCACCAGCCACTTGGTAGCAGGAATGCCAGCTGCCCAGCACAGAGCTGGTCTGAGTCACTGCTGCCCCCACCGGGATTTTGAGAGGCCAGTAGCTAGGCTACCAGCAGGGCACAAAACCACAGGCTTGGCCTGGCATCACGGGCAGCCCCACCTCCGATGCGAGGACTGTGTCTTTGATGAAGAAAAGGAGAGGTGGGAAGCACTTTTATATTTTCAGGGGCATTCTACCTCCGAGTTACACCCATAGCCGTATTTTTTAATTCTTTATTTTGAAACACGGTCTCACTGACTTGCAAAGGGCTTCGCTAAGTAGTAGCTGAGGCTGTCCGCGAACCTGTGATGCTCCTGTCTCAGCCTCCCAAATGCTGAGATTACAAGCATGCGCCCCCCCCATACAGCTTTTCTTTCATTTTCTTCCTATTATTTATTTGTTTGTTTATTTTGTTTTGCTAGTCAGAAGGATTGAATACAGGAATGCTCTATCTCTGAGCTATACCACAGCCCTTGTTATTTATTTTATTTTATTTTTGGGGGTACTAGGGATGGAACCAAGGGGCATTCTAATGCTGAGCTATACCCCCAGTCCTATTTTTTATTCTTCATTTTGAAACAGGGTCTCACTGAGTTGAAAAGGGCCTCACTAAGTGGCTGAGGCTGTCCACAAACCACAAACCTCCAAATGCTGGGATTACAAGCCTGTGCCACCATGCCCAGCTATTGATTGATTGATTGATTGATTGGGCGGTACTGGGGATGGAACCCAGGGACATTCTACCTCTGAGCAAACCCCTAGGCCTAGTTTTTTTGGGGTTCTTTTGAGTCTTGGGATGGAGCCCAGGGGCATTTGGCCTCCAAGCTACACCCCCTGCTCTATTTTTTATTCTTTATTTTGAAACAGCGTCTCACTAAGTTTTTGAAGACCTCACTAAGTAGTGAGGCTGTCTGTGAACCGCGATCCTTTGGTCTCAGTCTCCTGAATGCTGGGATTACAAGTGTGTGGCACCATGTCTTGCTTAGGGTTTGTTTTTTTTTTTATTCTTTATGTTGAAACAGGGTCTTACTGAGTTGCAAAGGGTCTCATGAAGTAATAACTGAGGCTGTTCTTGAATCCGGATCTTCCTGTCTCAGCCTCTCAAATGCTGGGATAATAATGGTGTGCACAACCCGGTCTATTTATTTTCATTTTTATTCTTTGTGGTACTGGGGATTGAACCCCAGTGTATTCTAACTCTGAGCCACACCCCCAGCACAATGGTTTCTTTTTTACTTTGAAACAAGGTCTCGATGAGTCACGGGGGGCCTCACTAAGTGTGGAGGCTGGCCCTGAACCTGGGATTCTCTCGTTTCAGCCTCTCAAGTGCTGATCTTACAAGTGTGCTGAGAAAAAGCAGTTAATCAAATCTGAGCCCCATTCCAGGGAGCTGTGAGTCTAATCTAGGCTTCCTTCTGGAACACACCCTTCTCACTTTGATTGGATTGTCTAGACAATTTATTGGCCCCATTTCTATCTTGCAAGGCATTCTCTGCTCACCAGTGCCTGCACTGCCCAGTTCTGGGTGCCTCAGGTGTGCGTCCTTTGCTCACTGATGTGCGTGCATATGCATCCATAAGACGTCAGGAGGGCGTCTCAGGTTTGGTACCACGGACACTCCCTGACTGATGTCTACTGTGACTATGTGTGACTTAAGACTTGAGGAAGAGCCCAGGAGGGCAGGGGCTGCTGTGGGCTCCGGTCACTGCATCATGGTCAATGCTTAGAATAGCGCCTGCACGTAGTGTGTCTTCAAATATGGTTGAGAGAAAGCCAGGCGTGGTGGTACATGCTTATCATCCCAGCATTTGGAGGGCTGAGACAGGGGGATTGGGGTTTGCGGATAGCTTCACTACTTAGTGAGTTCCTTTACAACTCAGTGAGACCCTGTTTCAAAATAAGGAACAAAAAGCCGGGCGTGGTGGCACACGCTTATAATCCCCACACTTGGGAGGCTGAGACAGGAGGATCGCCCAGGTTCGAAGCCAGCCTCAGCTATTTAGTGAGACTCTCAGCAACTTAGTGAGAACCTGTTTCTAAATAAAATATAAAATAGGTTTGGGAGTATATCGTGGAGGTAGAAAAGCCCCTGGGTTCCACCCCCAGTAACACAAAAAATAATAAAAATAAATAAATAAATAAATAATAGGGCTATGGGTGGAGCTTGGAGGTAGAATGCCCTTGGGTTCCATCTCAGTACAAGAATTAAAAAAAAAAAAATGCAGCAGGTGCCGGGGTTTACTTCAGGCACCCTTGAGGCTATGTGGGTCCTGTAACCCAGGTGACCTTCAGGCAGTGGTCCCCAGTGTTCAAGTGGAAGTGCAGAGTTGGGCGTGGTGTCGGACGCTTGTAATCCCCGCACTTGGGAGGCTGAGACAGGAGGATCTCACAGGTTCGAAAAGCCAGTCTCAGCTACTTAGTGAGGCTCTCAGCAACTTAGTGAGGCCGTTTCCAAATAAAGTAATAAGTAGGTCTGGGAGTATAGCCCAGAGGTAGAAAATCCCAGTGAGATCCACTCTCAGTACTACAAAAAAAAAAAGGAATGGTAACGTAGAAGGAAGTGTTAGAAGTGTGAGGTCAGTTGTTGCCCAAGTAGAGGTGGGAACTCCCTGGATGAAGAGTTAAATCGCCTCCATGAAACAGAGCCAGGCATCCCACTCCACAGATGAGAAAACAGGCACATCCTCCTGTGAGGCCCCTGTGTGAGGACTTCCAAGACATTCCCTTCCATGCTCCTGAAATGGCTCCTCTGGAACACGGAGCAGCCCAGGGAGGCCCCAGCTCCTGCCCTCAGGACTCCTGTGTGTGTCTTGAGACAGCAAGGGACAGGTGTAAAGAGGACAAGAGGGCCCTGAGCGCCTCGGTCCCCACAGCCCTCCTGGAGCTGCACATGTGTGAGTCTTGGACAGAGTGTGCAGGACAGCCAGGCCCTGCCACCTGGATGCCCGGCAGGAAGTACAAATGTGTGAGGAGGGGGTCCCAGTTTCCTTAGGGAGCAGGACTGTGGCCCCTCCATCACCAAGTTCTGCAGGGATATGGCTGTGTTGGTGTCTGGCCCAGGACCCTCTCAGTCCCCTCTGCATCCACACTCACCTGAGGGAGACCTGGTGCCTGTGATTGGTGAATGGCCCAGGCCTTTCATCCTTATCGCAGGGCAAGGAGTTGTTGGTCATCCTATCCAGCAGCTCCTAGATGATTCCCAGTGGTATCTCTGAGAGGACAGGGCCCACAGCCAGTAGGGAGCCTCAGTGGTGGCCTGCTCATCCTCTGGCTGCTTTTGCCCCACAGGACCCCTGCAACCAAACCTCACACAGACCCTGTCACAGGATTCTCTCCTGGGAAGACTGGAGACGCCATTGGGGCTCAGGAGTCACCAGGACACTCCCCTTCCTCACCCTCCAGCCCTGTCCTGGGTGCGCCACCACGCCTGTCAAGAACTTAAATATTAATATCCCGCTGTTCATGGCAGAATTATTGGTATAAACTGTGTCCATGAATAGAAGAATAAATAACTCAAGACCAGGTTTGAGGCGCTATATCAGGATCTTCCTCCCAGCGTGACCTTCATTTTGCAGCAGTGCTGAGGAGACAAAATAATGAAAGTGGCAGAGGAGTTGCACAGTGTTTTGTGGCCGTGAAGCTCCTCCGTGAGCGCTCAGCGTGCAGCAGGAAGTTCCCGTTGCACACACGGGGCTTTAGCTGGAGAAGAGGAGGCCTCGCCCGCAGACGCCATGGTTCCTGTGCTGGGCCACTTCTGTCCTGTGCTCAGCACGCAGAGCAGGCTGAGGTGTGCGGGATCCGGGAACGGCTGGGCTGTGGTCTGGTCTTTGCATGGTGGGACTGTGATCTTCAGCCGCTCAGATCCTATTACTGTTATTTAATCTTTTTTATGTTGTTTGCTAAACAACTTTCTAGAGTAAAAGTTCCCGAGTTTAAAGATTCTTTTTTTTTGCAAGTCTGGGGATGGAACCCAGGAGAAATCAACCTCCAAGCTACACTGCCTGCCCGGTTTTTTGCTCTTATTTGAAACAGGGTCTCACTAAGTAGCGGAGGGCTTAACAACTTCCGGTTCCAACCTCCCAAATGGTGGGATTACAAGCGTGTGACACCACTCCCAGCTGATTCTTTGGTTTTCATTTCTACCCCAACGGACCACCCTGATTTTGAATGTGCAGGTCCACAAATGCTGCTGGCAGGATAGAGACAGGTCTAAGGGTCTTAGGACTCAGGGCCACAGCGGTGCAGTCAAGGCAGGATCTAGGGTCCCACTGCCTCCCCAGAGCAGCCTGCTCCCCCCCTAACCTGAGCAAGGCCAGTCCTCAGGTGAGCATAGCCGTGTTTTGTGTTACAGGCACACATGGCATTCAGGGATGTGGCCGTGTATTTCTCTCGGCGGGAGTGGAGCCTGCTGAGCCCTGATCAGAGGATCCTGTACAGGGAGGTGATGCTGGAGAACTACAGGAACCTGGTCCTTCTGGGTAAGCACATAAACACAGTATATCTTAAGCCTTGCATTGCTACACATGGGAAAGTTAGGATATGTTTGATGAATCTTTTTTCCTTTCTGTTTGGTACTGGAGACAGAACCCAGGTTTATCCTACCTTTGAGCTAGCTCCACAGTCCTCTTTTATTCTTTTACTTTGAAACAGGGCTTCACCAAGTGACTGAGGCTGGCTGGGAACCTGTAATCTTCCTGTCTCAAGCTTCCAAGTCCTGGGATTACATGCCTGAGCACCAGTTTTTGCCACAGTGCCCACTTTGATTTTTACTTGGCTTTTGAGTTACACTGAAAAGAAAGCCATTTTGTGTTCTCTTTTTCCCAGAGAATGTCACATTTTGTAGTGTTGTGTATGTGTGATTGACTGTGTGGTGTGTGTGTGTGTGTGTGTGTGTGTGTGTGTGTGTGTGTGTTGGGCGATTTCCCTCTCGGCCAGGCTTTCTTCCTAAGTTAATCTATTTACATTGTGTATAATGGGGGTGTTCATCCTCCTAGCCTTGAACAGAATCCACGTGCTCTCTTTGAGGCGATCTGCCCCACTGTTTTCAGATCTGTGTTTCACCCTCCAACAGTTCCTCCCCAGTTTGGCTCTGAATCCTTCAATGGCCCTTGACCCCATGACGCGTGGTCATCTTGTTTTCTTTTCCTGTGGGCAGGAGTTTCATTTCCTAAACCAAAACTGATCACTCAGCTGGAGCAAGGGAAGGAGACATGGAGAGAAGGGAGAAAATGTCCAGCCGCCTCCTGTGCAGGTGAGTGGGAAGAATCCGGGCAGATGAGACCCAGGAATACAGGAGTGTCGGCTGCCGTGAGGGCTGGAGGGAGGCAGCGTTGATCCAGTGCTGGGAGGGAAGTTGTTCTCTCTACCTCTGGGCCTTCAGGGTTGAGGGTGGGAAGAAGAATTGGGGAGAGGAGATGCTGGTGAAAGGATATAAAATTTCAGCCAGGAAGAATAAACTCAAGAGCTGTATTATGTAGTGTGACTATAGCTAGTTCCAATGTATTATGTTCTTGAAAATCACTAAGATAATACATATTAGGTATTCTTACCACAAAAAGAAGTTAAAGGAGGAAATACATTATTTTTTTTTATTTAGCCATTTCACAAGATACGCACATTCCAAAATGTTCACAATGAATATAATTTTTACATATTAGATTTTTAAATATTAAAGACTTCTCTTGATTCTCTAATGGAGATTCTAGAGATTGAAAAGCAACATAGTCAGTGTTGATATTAAGAATTATCTACAGATGGGCATGGTGGCCCATGCTTGTAATCCCAGTACTTGGGAGGCTGACACAGGAGCATCAAAGATTTGCCCCCAGCCGCAGCTGCAGCAGCATGAGGCCGACTGCAACTTAGTGAGACCCTGATATAAAGAAAAAAAAATAGGACTGGGGGCGTAGCTCAGAGGTAGAAAGTCCCTGGTTTCAAAGCACTGGGGCTGGGAAGAGGTGGACGTCAGGCAGCTCAGTGGATCTTCACACTGTCACCAAGCCTGAAGTAAAGGCCCTGGCGCTATTGAAGGCCAAGAAGGGAAGCTGCTTTATTTGCCAGGCATTAAAACACAAAAAGAAGGCGTTCACTTAGTAGTTTACTGAATGGAAAGAAGTAAGAACTTCTGAGTATTAGGGAAGGGTGGTTATGCTATTTAGAATACTTATTGTAATTATGTTAGTTATAGTTCAGTTATTATTGAAAATAACATTCTGTATAGAATAGAATGATTCTGGGCTTGGATGTGTACACAGTTCTAAGTCTGATTATTCATTGGTCAAGAAGAAGCGTGTTCAGGTTAATACAGTTAGGAATTTAGTAGTTTCTGAAATTGCGTTGTCATTGATTGCCTTCAGCTCCCAGGAGCCAGGTGTGAGGAAACACTACATCCAGTAGTGACGTTGCCCGCACTGAGGTGCTGTGTGGAAAAGCTGGCTGTCTTTGATCTTGGGGTGTGTGTGCGTGTGGTGCTGGGGATTGAACCCAGGCCTTGTGCACAGTCCAGCCCACTACCTCTAAGCTGCATCCCGAGCCTGAAAGTGTTTCTTCTACACTGGTTTCTAGGAAATGTTACATAGATTATGGAAACTCTCAGGGTTGAGAGATGCTGGGGCCCTAAGAGGGAGCTGATCAAGTCAGTGGGGATCTAGGCGGCGTCTGTGTTGTCCACTGCGAGGCCTGCTGTAGTGTGGGAACTCTGGCTCAGAGTCATCCTCTGACACCTGCTTATCCCTGGGTGGACGGACTCCAGTTCGTGTCTTACTGTTTTTTTCTTGTTCTTGTGGTTCTGGAATTGAACACAGGGGTGTTCTACCTCTGAGCTACACCCCTGTCCAAATTTAGTTTTTATTTTGAAACAAGGTCTTGCTGAGTAGCTGAGGTTGGTCCCGAACTTGCAATCTCCTGTCTCAGCCTCCCAAGTCCTGGGATTATAAGTGTGTACAACACACTTGGCATGTCTCACACTTTCACTGCACATGTGCTCGCTCACTCGCCCTCTTTTTTTTTGGATTTTTGATAATGGAATTGAACCGATGGCATGCTACCTCTTTTGTACACCCTCAGCCTTTTATTTTGATACAGTCTTCCCAAGTTACTAAGGGTCTCTCTAAATTTCCCTGACTGGCCTTGCGACCTGTGGATCCACCTGTCTCAGCTTCTCAATTATTGGGAGTACAGGTGTGCACCACTGCACCCTGCTCTTTGTTTTGTTCTTTGTCTTTGTGATAGTGGGTTTGAACCTACGGACATCCAACTTCTGAGCTATGCCCCCAGCCCTTTTTTTTTTTTTTTTTTTTTTTTGAGGTACTGGGGCTGGAACCCAGGAGCATTCTACCTCTAGTTACACTCCCAACCCTATTTTTTATTCTTTCTTTATTCTTTCATTTTTTGTGGTACTGGGGGTGGAACCTAGAGGCTTTCTACATCTGAGCTATGCTCCCAGACCTAGTTTATACTTTATTTGGAAACAGGGTCTCACTAAGTTGCTGATAGCCTCACCTAAGTAGCTGAGGCTGGCTTTGAACCTGCGCGATCCTCCTGTCTCAGCCTCCCAAGAGCATGGATTACAAGCATTTGCCACCACACCCGGCTTCCAATTTTTTATTCTTTATTTTGTTACAGGGTCTCACTGTGTTTCAAAGGGTCTCACTAAGTAGGTGAGGCTGGCTGGGAACTGGATCCTCCTTTCTCAGCCTTCCAATCCTGGGATTACAAGTGTGTGCCACCACTTCTGGCTTCTATTTTATTTTGAAACAGAGCCTCACTAAATTACTGATGGTCTTGCAAAGTTGATGAGGAAGGTCTTGACCTTGTGATCCTCCTGTCTTAGTGTCCAAAGTTCTGGGATTACCGGCGTGCATCGCAGAGTCCTGCTTTAAATAACTCTTACACAACCATCTAGACTAAGGCCCTCCACCCAGTGTGAATGTCTGTGCCCTCCACCCGTCCCTTTTTTCTTCAAGCAAAAGGGGCAGACACTTCCACATGGTTAGATAGTGATCAGTTAAGAAAAAAAAGCAAAGAAGCCAGGCATGATGGCTCACACTTGTAATCCTAGTGCTTGGAAGGCTGAGACAGAGGATTGCAGGTTTGTGGCCTGCCTCAGCTACTTAGTGAGGCCCTCTCCAACCTAATGAGGCCCTGTTTTAAAATAAAGAACAGAGCGAGGTGTTTTGCCACACACTTATAATCCCAGTCCTTGGGAGTCGGAGAAAGGAGGATCACAGGTTCACGGCCAACCTCAGCTACTTATCAAAGCCCTCCCCAACTTACTGAGACCCTGTTGGAAAATGTGCTAGGGGTATAGCTCAGACTCTGAATGCCCAGGTTTCCTTTTCTGGTACCATAAGAACAACACAAATTCCAACAAAAATTTTCATATGTAGTTGTGAGTGTGTGCTTGTATAGTGATAATCATGTAGAGTGTCGTGTGTTGGCCCTATTTATACCCCAAAGTGCCTTTGATGCTTTTACGGCCCCTTATAATAGAAGTTGTAAGCTGTACTGAAGGGCTGGGAAGTCGGCTATGTAAACAAAGTCTTGTTAAGTAACATTTACTTTTAAGGATTTTGATGCCTGGGTCAATCCTGGCCTGCAGATGAGGCTTCATTCTGACCTGGATCTTTCTCTCTGCAGCAGGACTGAAGTCAGAACTGTAACCTGTTTCTCTCTGCCTTCCAGATGTTTCCAGCCAGAAATCCCTGGGGCAACACATTGAGTGTCAGCACCGTCCCTGGGTTGTCACAAGCTCATGTGCAGAAAGTCCTGTGGAGCTTGTAGACCCACGGCCTGGGGACCAGCAGCAGGAAACCTTGGATGGAAGATGCAGGAGCGACAGGACAGAAGGTCAAGAGAGGGAAGGCTCCACACCTTGGTCTGGTACAACTGAGGGAAGGACTTCGGGAGCATTTCCCAAGCTGCCTCACAGGCCACCAGTCAGCTCCCGGCATGGCCTCAGAGCGGTGGGGATGGAGGCGAGCCCAGGCGAGGTGGGGAGCCCGGAGGATGCTGCCAGGTTGCTGGAGAGGAAAGAAGTCTTAGGTGAGTGTGGACTGGGCTCCAGCAAGATGAGCAGCCTGCTCAGTCACCAGGGGACACGCTCGAGGGAGAAGCCGTACGTCTGCGGTGTGTGTGAGAAGAGCTTCACTCTGAGGAGAAACCTGGCTGTGCACCAGAGGACGCACTCGGGGGAGAAGCCGTACGTGTGCTGCAAATGTGGCAAAGGTTTCCACCGGAAAGCCCACCTCACCAGACAACAGAGGACACATTCAGGAGAGAAGCCATACGTGTGCTCTGAGTGTGGCAAAGGTGTCAGTTCGAAGTTCTACCTCACCATCCACCGGAGGATACACTCGGGAGAGAAACCATTTGTGTGCTGCGAGTGTGACAAAGGCTTCATCGGGAAATCCAGACTCATCATCCACCAGAGCATGCACTTGAAAGAGAAGCCACATGTGTGCCATGAATGTGGGAAAGGCTTCATCTCGAAGTTCCGTCTCACCTGCCACAAGAAGACGCACTGCAGAGAGATGCCGTATGTGTGCTCTGAGTGTGGCAAAGACTTCAGGCACATGTCGACCCTCACCAGACAACAGACTACACATTCAGAAGAGAAGCCATTCGTGTGCTGCCAGCATAGCAAAGGCTTCAGCCGAAAGTACTGTCTCGCCATCCATCAGAGAAGGCACTCGGGAGAGAAGCCATATGTGTGCCGTGAGTGTGGCAAAGGCTTCACTCAGAAGTCCAACCTCACCAGCCACCAGAGAACGCACTCAGGAGAGAAGCCCTATGTGTGCTGCGAGTGTGGCAAAGGCTTCGGCCTGAAGTCCACCCTCACCAGCCATCAGAGGACCCATTCAGGAGAGAAGCCCTATGTGTGCTGCGAGTGTGGCAAAGGCTTCAGCCAGAGGTCCCACCTCACCGGCCACCAGAGGACACACTCGGGAGAGAAGCCGTATGTGTGCTGCGAGTGTGGCAAAGGCTTTAGCGAGAAATCCAAACTCACCAGCCACCAGAGGACACACTCGGGAGAGAAGCCATATGTGTGCTGTGAGTGTGGGAAAGGCTTTAGCGAGAAATCCAGACTCACCATCCACCAGAGAACACACTCGGGAGAGAAGCCATATGTGTGCTGTGAGTGCGGCAAAAGCTTCAAGCGGAAGTCCAACCTCACCAGCCACCAGAGGAAACACTCGGAAGAGAAGCCATATGTGTGCTGGGAGTGTGGCAAAGGCTTCAGCCAGAAGTCCACCCTCTCCAGCCACCAGAGAACACACTCAGGAGAGAAGTCATATATGTGCTGCGATGTGGCAAAGGCTTTAGAATAAAGTCCAACCTCATCATGCACCAAAGAACACACTCAGGAGAGAAGCCGTATGTGTGCTCCGAATGTGGGAAAGGCTTCAGCCGGAAATCCAAACTCAACGTCCACCAGAGAACACACTCGGGAGAGAAGCCATATGTGTGCTGCGAGTGCGGCAAAGGCTTCAGCCAGAAGTCCCACCTCACCAGCCACCAGAGGAAACACTCGGGAGAGAAGCCATATGAGTGCTGTCAGTGCGGCAAAGGCTTCAGCCACAAGTCCACCCTCACCGTCCACCAGAGAACGCACTTGAACGAGAAGCCATATCTGTGCCACAAATGTGGGAAAGGCTTCATCTGCAAGTCTGGTCTCACCCGCCACCAAAAGATGCATTAGAGAGAGAAGCCTTCAGCAGGAAGTGCAGACTCCTCACCCACCAGAGGACACACTTGGACAGAAGCCACATGTGTGTTGTGAATTCGAGAAAGGCTTGAGTTTCACTATCACCAATCACACACTCAGGAGAGAAGCCTTACGTGTGCTGTGAGTGTTGCAGACGCTTTAGCCACAAGTCCTCGCTTATCAAACACCAGAGGACGCACTCAAGAGAAAAGCCATATGTTTGCTGCGAGTGTGACAAAGGCTTTAGTCAGATGTCCAACCTCACCAAGCACCAGAGGACACACTTGGGAGAGAAGCCCTATGTGTGCTGCGAGTGTGGCAAAGGCTTTAGCCACAAGTCCTACCTCACCATCCACCAGAGGACACACTCAGGAGAGAAGCCATATGTGTGCTGTGAGTGTGCCAGAGGCTTTAGCCAGAAGTCCCCGCTCAGCAACCACCAGAGGACACACTTGAGAGAGAGGCCATACTGTGCTGAAAGCACAGCAAAGGCTTCAGCTGGAAGTGCAGACTCATCGTCCACCAGAGCGTGCACTTGAAAGAGAAGCCACATGTGTGCCCTGAATGTGCGAAAGGCTTCAGCTGGAAGTCTCGTCTCTCCCGCCACAAGAAGACACTACAGAGAGAAGCCGTATGTGTGCTTCAAGAGTGGAGAAGGCTTCAGCCAGGAGTACAGACTCCTCACCCACTAAAAGACACACTTGGAAAGGAGCTGTATGTGTGCCCTGGGTATCAACAATGTTTAAGCTTGAAATCCTACCTCACCAGCCACCAGAGGATGCACTTGGGAGAGAAACCATAGTAGTGCTACGAGTGTGGTAAAGGCTTCAGGTGGAAGTCTCACCTCGCCACGCCCGGCTTTATTCTTTATTTTTGAAACAAGGTCTCATTGAGTTGCCAAGGGCCTCACTAAGTAGTAGCTGAGGCTGTCCTAGAACCACAATCCTGCTGTCTCAGCATCCCAGATGTTGGAATTACAAGCCTGTGTCCCCTGCCTGGCTGTCCTCGGCACCTTCGAGGCCTTCGCAAGCACCCACGAGGTAGGAAAATGGGAAGTGAGTGCTGCCCTCTATTGCAAAATGGCCCCTGGCCATCTAGCGCTTTGAGTCCCAGGACTGACCCTGGCCTCTTTGAGCCTCGGTCTGATTCTCTGAACACTGATGAGCTATGAGGACCAGGCTCAAAGGGGCCTGGAGGACTAAGTTGCATCTTCCAGGCCTGACATCATAAAAATATCTGTGGGAGGGGCTGCGCCTAAGCTTACTGATAATATTTTTCTTCTCAAGGAAGGATTTTCCTCGTCCCCATACTGAACCTCCTGAATGTGGGTCAAATGTTTGTCCTCACTGTAAAGAAAACTATGGGTTTCTGGGTGTATCCAGAGCAGGAATCCAGTGGAGTGTGGGGAGGGCAGGAGAGGTTCCCAGGTGGATCAGACACCTTTCAAGGAGATGCTTGGGGGTACCATCTTTCACCAATATATTTTTTTTCGGTACTGGGATTTTAAGTGTGTCTCACACTTTAACTGCACATGTGCTCATTCACTCACTTTGTTTTGGTTTTTTGGCACCAGGGATTGAACCAAGGGACATTCTACCTCTGAGGTATATATTCAGGCCATTTTATTTTGATTCATTTTATAACAGTTTTGATAAGTTGCTAAGGTGTGAGAGTACTGAAATACAGGCTCCTGCTTGAAGGGTTAATGAAGCAACTCTGGCTCCTGAGAAGCAGCTTGGAATGCCAGGCTGGGAGGCAAGCAGACTTCCTCTAATCAGTGAGATATGAGTTTTGCCGAGTTGCCTTCAAGGTCAGAAGCAGCTCCGGCCCACTCTCTGAATGTCCTTCCCAGCATAGACATCTCTCAGAAAACTTATTGGTATGATAAACAGCTTGAGATGTTATGAGCAGTCACAGGAGTTCTTTGCTACTAATTGTATAAAAAAAAGTTGCTTTGAGACTTGTCCTTTGGCTTTACTCATACACAGCTATTTTTGCTTTAAGATAACCTTGTAATGTCTAAAATAATTTGTCTATGGATCCCAATAGAAGCTTTGTCTATAAAAGTCTGATTGCTCTTTCAATAAAACATGCAGTGTACATGAAACCTGCATCCCCTGTGTCCCGTGAATCGGCTTTACCCCTAGGTCTCCAGTGCACTAGACACTGACACTAAAGGTCTTGATAAATTTCCTGATTGACTTTGATATGTTTAAGTCCATTCTGTGCTTTAACGAGTTTTCCTTATCCTCCCTCTTATCTCCTCAGATATGGCACCTTCATTGCTCCTCTATGGGGTCCCTTTTTCATCTAGAGTTCCTCCTGTTACCCATTTTTCCCTAATATTTTGCACATTAAAAAAACATCTGATTTCTTATTTTTTTGTGACATTTCACTGTAAATGCCATAATTTTGTTCTCCCTATGGCTGGTCAAAATTCCATTGTGTACATATCCCATAGTTTTGAAATGCACTCAACAAATATAGTAGTTTATGAAATTGCTTTGTCATTGATTCTGTTTCGCTCACAAAAGCCAGGTGTGATGAAACAGTACATCCAGTAGTGACGTTGCCTGCACAGAGGTGCTGTGTGGAAAAGCTGCTTTCTTGGATTTGGGTGTGTATGCGTGTTGTGCTGGGATTTGAACCCAGGCCCTCGTGCATGGTCCAGCCCACTACCTATAAGCTGCATCCCAGTCTTCTACACTGGTTTCTAGGAAATGTTACATTGATTACGGAAACTCTCAGGGTTGAGAGATGCTGGGGCACTAAGAGGGAGCTGTTTCAAGTCAGTGGGGACCTAGGCGGCGTTTGTGTTGTCCACTGCGAGGCCTGCTGTCGTGTGGGAACTCTGGCTCAGAGTCATCCTCTGACACCTGCTTGTCCCTGGGTGGACGGACTCCAGTTCGTGTCTTACATACCTTTTTTTTTTCTTGTTTTTGTGGTTCTGGGAATTCAACACAGGGTTGTTCTACCTCTGAGCTACATCCCTGTCCAAATTTAGTTTTTATTTTGAAACAAGGTCTTGCTGAGTAGCTGAGGCTGGTCCCGAACTTGCAATCTCCTGTCTCAGCCTCCCAAGTCCTGGGATTATAAGTGTGTACTACACACTTGGCATGTCTCACACTTTCACTGCACATGTGCTCGCTCACTCGCCCTCTTTTTTTTTGGATTTTTGATAATGGAATTGAACCTAGGGGCATTTTACCTCTGAGGTACACCTTCATCCTTTTAATTTTGAACAGTCTTGCTAAGTTGCTAAGGGTCTTGCTAGATTTCTGTGGCTGGCCTTGGACCTGTCTTAGCTTCTCAATTGTTTGGAGTACAGGTGTGCACCACTGCACCATTTTTTTTTTTTTTTTTTTTTTGGTGGTACTGGGGTTCCTAGAAGCCCTTCTACCTCCGGGCTACACTCCCAGACCTATTTTTATTTTTTGGTAACAGGGTCTCCTAGGCCAGCCTGGCTGGCTTTGAACCTGTGCGATCCTACTGTCTCTGCCTCCCAAGTGCGTGGATTACAAGCGTGCGCCACCACGCCCGGCTTTTTTAATTTGTTTTGTTTTGTTTTTGTGGTACTGGATTTGAACCTATAGACATCCTACTTCTTAGCTATGCCTCCAGCCCTTTTTTTTCCCCTCTATTTCATTACTGGGACAAGAACCCAGGTGCATTCTACCTTCAAGTTACACCCGCAGCCATAGTTTTTATTCTTTATTTTGAAACAGGATCTCACTGAGCTTCAAAATCTCACTGAGTTTTTAACTAGCTGAGGCTGGCTGCGAACTCAGATCCTTTTGTCTCAGTTTCCCATATACCAGGATTACAAGCATGCACCACCACACCCGGTTTTTATTTTGAAACAGGGTCTCAATAAATTGCTGATGCTTTCGCTATGTTGATGAGGAAGGTGTTGAACCTGTGATCATCCTTTCTTAGTATTCCAAGTACCGGGATTGCTGGGATGCATCACATAGTCCTGCTTTAAATCACTATATTAGCCGGGCCTGGTGGTGCACGCTTGTAATCCCCGCGCTTAGGAGGCTGAGACAGGAGGATCACACAGGTTCAAAGCCAGCCTCAGCTACTTAGTGAGGCTTTCAGCAACTTAGTGAGACCCTGTTTCCAAATAAAATATAAAATAGGTCTGGGAGTATAGCCCGGAGTTATAAAGCGTCTGGGTTCCACCCCCAGTACCACCAATAAATAAATAAATAAATAAATAAATAAATAAATCACTATCTTACACAACCATCTACACGAGGATCCTCCTAGTGTTTGAATGTGTGAATGACTGTGCCCTCCACCTGTCCCTTTTTTCTTCAGAGTGAAAGGGACAGACACTTCCACATGATTAGATAGTGCTCAGTAAAAAAAAAAATAAATAAATAAATCAAACAAGCCAGGCGTGATGGCATACACTTATTATTCCAGTGCTTGGAGCCAGGCGTGGTGGCGCTCGCCTGTAATCACCACACTTGGGAGGCAGAGACAGGAGGATCCTGCAGGTTCGAAGCCCCTTGCTTAAGAGACCCTGTTTCCAAATAAAAAAAATATATATAAAATAGGTCTGGGAGTGTAGCCCGGAGGTAGAAGGGTTCCATCCCCAGTACCACACACAAAAAAAATAATAATAATGATAAAACCTCGTTGTGGTGGCGCACACTCGTAATCCCCGCGCTTAGAAGGTATAGACAGGAGGATCATGAAGGTTCGAAGCCAGACTCACTCGCTTAAGAGACCCTGTTACCAAATAAAGACATAAAAAAATAGGTCTGGGAGTGTAGCCTGGAGGTAGAAGGGTTTCTAGGAACCCCAGTACCACAAAAAACAACACATTTCTGCTGGGGCTGGGCGTGTTGCCACACACTTGTAATCCCAGCATTCAGAGGCTGAGACTGGAGGATCACGGTTTGCAGACAGCCTCAGCTACTTAGGCCCTCCGCAACGCAGTGAGACCCAGTTTCAAAATGAAGAATTAAAAATAGGGCAGGGGGTGTAGCTGGGAGGTCAAATGCCCCTGGGTACCATCCCCAGACCCACAATAAATAAATAAATAAATAAATAAATAAATAAATAAATAAATAATTCTAGTGCTTGTGAAAGTGAGACAGGAGAATTGTGGGTTCGTGGCCTGCCTCAGCTACTTAGTGAGGCCCTCTGCAACTTAGTGAGACCCTGTTTTATTTTTTATTTTATTTTTTATTTTTGGTACTGGGTGTGGAACCCAGAGGCTTTCTCCCTCCGGGCTATACTCCCAGACCTATTTTATATTTTATTTGGAAACAGGGTCTCACTAAGTTGCTGAGAGCCTCACTAGGTAGCTGACGCTGGGTTCGAACATGTGTGATTCTCCTGTCTCAGCCTCCTAAGCGCGAGGATTACAAGCGTGCGCCACCACGCCCGGCAAGACTCTGTTTTAAAATAAAGAATAAAAAAGAGCTGGGCTTGATGGCACACCCTTATAATCCCAGCATTCAGGATGGGTCCCACTACACTGGGCTATAATGTGAGTGTATTTAATTATGTAAAAATTAATATCAGTCAATCCTAGCCATTTTTTACTTACCTATTGATTAAAGTACCTAGTGTTTATTCTTTTTTTTTTATGTGTGTGTGTGTGTGGTACCAAAGATTGAACCCAGGGACATTCTACCAGCAAGCTAAAACCCCAGCATATATTTTTAACTCTTTATTTTGAAAAGGGCCTCACTAAGTAGCTGAAGATGGCAGCGAATCTGCAATCCTTTCTCAGCCTCATAAGTACTGGGATTACAAGCGTGCGTCACCACACCCAGCTTACTAATAGTATTTATTGAAAAAAATTATTAATTTGGTATTCCATCAGATTAAAAACCTATTTCAGGAAACAAAACCCAAAAAAGGTTGGGTGTAGCTCAGAGGTACAGTGTCCCGGCTTCCATTCCCAGGACCCGCTCCCCTCTACCCCACTATACCAGCTGGAAGAAACTACACCTGCCTGGTGGCCCGGAATATGGGCCTGAGATCTGGAGATCTGGAGAATAGTAACTTTATCGCTAAGACAGCTGTCAGTCACCTTAGGGATTGAAAGTAGAGCATGGACAAGGCAATCTTTTCCATTTGCAATCTTTTCCATCTGCAATCTGCAAAATGGAAAAGTGGAAGGGAGTTAGAAGTGTGAGGAGCCACAGGTCAGTTGACCAAATAGTGGTGGGAACTCCCTGGATAAAGAGCTGAATTACCCCATAAAACACAACCTGGCGTCCTACAGTCTGGGACACCCTAGGACATCCTAGGATACCCTCAGCTTTAGGTCCTTTGCAACTCAGTGAGACCCTGTTTCAAAAAAAAGAATAAAAAATGAGCCAGGCGTGGTGGCACACGCTTGTAATCCCCGCGCTTGGGAGGTGGAGACAGGAGGATCGCGCATGTTCGGAGTCAGCCGCGCTGGCATAAGAGAACCTGTTTCGAAATAAATAAAAAATATAATAGGTCTGGGAGAGTAGCCCGAAGGTAGAAGGGCTTCCAAAACACCCCCCAAAAAACAACAAAAACCATGCACCACTCACTACGCCAGCCTATAATGCGACTGTATTAATTATGTAAAAATATCAGTCAGCCGGGCGTGGTGGCGCATGCTTGTAATCCCTGAGCTTGGGAGGCTGAGACAGGAGGATCACGCAGGTTCAAAGACAGCCTCAGCTACTTGGTGAGGCTCTCAGCAACTTAGTGAGACCCTGTTCCCAAATAAAATATAAAATTGGTCTGGGAGTATAGCCTGGAGGTAGAAAGCCTCTGGATTCCACCCCCAGTACCACACACAAAAAAAATTTAATATAGTCAATCCTAGCCATTTTTCACTTACCTACTGAATAAAGTACCTAGTGTTTATTTTTTTTATTTTAATGCGGTACCAAAGATTGAACCCAGGGACATTGTACCTCCAAGCTAAACCCCCAGCATATATTTTGAACTCTCGATTGTGAAAAGGGCCTCACTAAGTAGCTGAGGATGGCGGCAAACCTGCAATCCTCCTTTCTCAGCCTCATAAGTAGTGGGGTTACAAGCCACCCACACCCAGCTTACTAATATAATTTATTGAAAAAAATATTAATTTGGTATTTCATCAGATTAAAAACCTATTTCAAGAAACAAAAACCAAAGACGGTTGGGGTGTGGCTCAGAGGTACAGTGTCCCGGCTTCCATTCCCAGGACCCGCTCCCCTCTACCCCACGTGTACCAGCTGGAAGAAACTACACCTGCCTGGTGGCCCGGATTATGCGCGCTGATTTCCAACTCCACAGCCGGAGATCTGGAGAACAGTAACTCTATCACTGAGACAGCTGTCAGTCACCTTAGGGATTGAAAGTACAGCACAGACAAGGCACTTCCGCCTCGGAGGCGAAGGCGGAAGTTGCTGCAGTGATCCCTGGGAAATGTAGTCTTTGAGATGGAAGTGTGGAGCCGGTGCTAATAGGCCAGGAGCTTCGGCAGGGAGGCTCTGCATGGCTAATGAGCGGGACCTTAAGTAAAAGTGGGGTGCCATACCATCTGGGTGGAGCGCATCATCCAGAGTGGACCATGGAGTGAAAGGGCACCGCGCAGAGGACTCTGGGAGCAGAGGCCCGCCGCGCAGAGGACTCTGGGAGCTGTAGCCTGCCCTGTGAGGAGAGCCGGCTCGAGGCCGAGGCGACCTCTCTTTGGTGGCGGTGAGTGGGGCTCGCAGACCCCGGCCCCCGCCCTCGCCGTGTGCAGCAGCGTCCCGAGGCTGGTCCGGGTCGAGCCTCGGGCGGTGGCGGGAGCGGAGCGGCCGCCATCTCTGGAGTCGGGTGGACTCGGCTCAGAGCCGCGGGGCGGTGGGTGCGGGGCGGGCGCTGTGCGGGGTTCTTGTGGGTGCGGAGACTCTGGCCTCGGGGACGCCCCTGTATTGCGACGGGGGTGGGGGCACTCACGCGTGAGTTTCCAGGCTGGTGACTTGAATGTGGGGCTTTTAGGGTCTGGTATTTCCGAGGCGGTGGACGGGGATGTTTCTAGGGCCACGTGTCCCGGGTTGTGGGCCCTTGGGGGCTCGTGGCTCAGGACCAGCTGTCCTGCCTTTCTCAGGTGGGCGAGGGGCAGGCTGGCTCAACCGGAACAGCCTGGGTTTGACTGGGTGTGGGGTGGCCTTTGTGGTACGATCTTGGGTGACCAATTTGGGTGGTCGTACCTGTGTTTGGGGAGATAAGAAAGGAGGTGAGCTGGGGCTCACTTGGTAATGGAGGACATGGGCGAAGCCTGAGAAACGAAAGGTTCTGAGAGAGTTAAGGTTGTTTGGCAAATGGTCAAACTTTCCAAGACTCTGGGTGACTCCTGGTCTTTCCGGAATTTCATACCCCTGGCCCACAGGTGGGGAACTGGCCACAATCACACGTTTAATAATCTTTAAGCAGGTCTCTTTGTTCCCCCTTTCTCTTATAATGTCCCTTTAATAATTGTATGTTGTAAACACATGACGTATGTTCTCTATCAATCATTCTGTATTGTACTTTAATGTTTTCTTTCTCATGAAGTCCTAATTTTAGCATAACTGAAAAAGGGTATAAAAACTTAGTCCTAGAGAATAAAGTTGTCAGTTGTCCAGGAGACAATTCTCCATGCCTTCATTTCAAGTCTCTCCCAAGTCTTGGAGAGGAATCTCCACAATTTGGGAAGTTTTTTTTTTTTTTTTTTTTTTTGGGTGTGTGTGTGTGTGTGTGTGTGTGTGTGTGTGTGTTACTGACAGTGGAACCCAGGGGCTTTTCTACCTCCGGGCTACACTCCCAGACTTTTTTTTCTTTACTTTATTTGGAAAGAGGGTCTCAATAAGTTGCTGAGAGCCTCACTAAGTAGCCAAGGCTAGTTTCAAACCTGTGCGATCCTCCTTCTCAGCCTCCCAAGCACTGGGATTACAAGCATGCGCCACCACGTAGGCTCAGCAAGGTTTTACAAGGTCCAGGGGACCTGCATTGACCACAAAACTCACAAGATTTTAAATTCCATTTTAATGTTTTACATTGAGAAGTGGCAAATGCCCAGAAGTACATAGAGCTCACCAGACTTGTCACCCAGATTCAGCATTTAAGAGCTTCAGGACCAGCCTTGATTCATCTCAGAGAATCTGTACACCCTTTAGGAGCCTGGTGTCCACAGCCAGATGTCTCCATGTTGTCACTTTATAGGGGACAGTATAGGTGACTGTGCCTCAGTGTTCTCATCTTGAAATGGTCACGGCAGCTACTTGATGGGGTCTTGTGAGGGCAGAATGAGGTGAGGCTCACACAGTGCCTGGAACAGTCTCTAGTAGATAGCCTGTGCTCCAAGGACTTTCCTGTCAGTATTAGTAGCACAGGGACACTTCATGGTCAGTGTTAGCAGCGAGTCAGAGAAGGCTTCCTCCTCTCTGTCTCCCTTCCTTTCTTCTTTCCTTTTTGTACTTGTGGGGATTGAACCCAGGCATGCTCTACCACTGAGTTAGACCCAGCTGTTTGTTTGTTTGGTTGTTTGTTTGTAGTACTGGAGGTGGAACTCAGGAGCGTTTCTACCTCCCACTATACTCCCAGACCTATTTAGTACCTTATTGGGAAACAGGGTCTCACTAAGTTGCTGAAAGCCTCACTGATTATCTGAGACTGGCTTTCAACCTGTGGGATCCTCCTGTTTCAGCCTCCCAAGCACTGGGATTACGAGTGTGTGCCATCATGCCTGACTCCCAGCTGTTTGTTTATTTTATTTATTTTATTTTTATTTTTGCAGGTATGGGGATGGAACCTAGGGGCATTTGTCCTCTGTGCTACAGCCCCTGCCCTATTTTTTATTCTTTATTTTGAAGCAGGATCTCACCAAGTTACGTTGTGCCTCAGTAAATAGCTGAGGCTGTCTGCGAACTGCAGTCCTCCGGTCTCAGCCTCCCAAAAACTGGGATTAAAAGCATGCGCCACCAGACCTGGCTCTTTAAAAGTCTTTTAAATTTTGAGACAGAGTCTAAGTTTCCCATGGTGACCTCACATTTGCAATCCTTCTGCCTCAGCCTCCTGAGTTGCTGGGGATACAAGTGTGCACCACTGCACCCACTGGCAGGCTGTGTCCTTAGACTACACCCCAGCTCTGTGCCTAGGAACCTGCTCACAACTTATCACTTTCTCTGTGGTAGGTCCCTTCCTGATATCTTGAAGGAGGAGGAGGCGCTGCCCTGTTGGACCTGGAGGATTTCCAGTGACTTTCCTGAACATATTTTGTCTTTCTCTGTCTCCTGTGACCCTGGCTGCCCAGGAGGACTGCTTGCTGGGGAAAGGGAGGACTCCCGGATGCCTGACTGCCAGCTTCAGGTGAGTGCCTCTGCCTCTTGCAGTGTGAACCATGAGTAGGTTTTCTTTTTCAGCATTGACAATTTGTTTCCTCCAGTGCTCTCTTCAGGTATCTCAACCCAGCGGGTTCCTCTAGTTAAAAGGACCTGTTGTAACTGTGACAGTTTCCAGGAAGCATTTCAACCTGGCGTTCCCATTCACTGCACCTCCATCCACTTCCCATTCACTCACCTCCATCAGGGGTAGAGGCTGTGGGCCTGGGAATCGGTGTGATTGGCAGTTAGAGAAGAAGTGCCCATGGTGACTCAGCACGTGGATGGAGATGGAGTGCTTTGGTGAGTAAGAAAGCTGAAGAGCGAGGGCACAACATGTCTGTAAAGACACCTTAGAACTAATAATTAAGAAGTGTTCCGAGCCAGGTGTGGTGGCGCACGCTTGTAATCCCAGCATTTGGGATGCTGAGACCTGAGGATCGTGGTTCGCAGACCGCCTCAGCTACTTAGTGAGGCCCTCTGCTGTTGGGGCCCACTTGGCAGGACCGAGGTGGCACCCAGGCTTGTTGCCAGCGTGGACTCAAGATGGCGCCTGGGCTTGCAGCCAAGTCACGAGGCTCACGAGGCTGGCGGTGCCCTGAGCCTGCGCAGTGAGCCCTATCAGGCGCCTTACGGATAATTAGTGATGCAACGCCTCGTGCTACCACCTGCCCGCCCAGGAGAAGGTTAAAAAGCGCGCATGCCCTAGCGGGAAAGAAGGAGAAGGAGCTAAGAGGGTTGGTGGACAGGAAGAGCGGTTCCTTGGCGGACTGCTCTGGGCTCCGAGCTGGGACGGACATGTTCACAAAGCCACCATTGTGACCGGTGTGTGCTGCAGCAGAGACATAGAGTGCCAGAAGGAGGGTTGGTGGAGTGATGAGGGAGAGGATAGAAGACTGATATTGTTTTTACCTGAGAGGGCGTTGAGAGAGCATTAAAGAGGAATGGTAACTGTACAAGAACCTGGGGTAATAAAACTGCTTGAGGAAGATCGTGTCTTTGATCAGAACCTCGGCAGTCCAGGGCAGCTGGCTGGTAAGTACTCCTTTGACTCCGAAAAGGGAGGAGGAGGCTCCGTTTACGGAGGGTTATTTTCCCCGATCAAAGGGGGCTCCATTAAGGAGGATATTTTTTAGTGTAAGCAAGTTACCCCGATCAAAGGGGGCTCCATTAAGGAGGATATTTTTTAGTGTAAGCAAGTTACCCCGATCAAAGGGGGCTCCATTAAGGAGGATATTTTTTAGTGTAAGCAAGTTACTCCGATCAAAGGGGGCTCCATTAAGGAGGATATTTTTTAGTGTAAGCAAGTTAGAGAATCGGGCTGGTCCTGATTCGACAAGATAGGAGTAAATAAGGCTCGCGGATAAGCGAGGCTCGCGGATAAGCGAGGGACAGCGCTGTGAAGGTTCGCAGGTGTTGCGACGAAAAGGTCTAAGGTTGCTAAAGTGAAAGCAGCCATTTTAGAAAATTTGAAAGCGAAAGAGATTTCTAAGAAGGAAGAAGCTCTGTTAGAATTCATAGAAAAAATGAAACGCCCTAAACCTTCCGCTCCTCCCCCTCCCTCTCCTAATCCGCCACCATAGATGGAAGACACCTGAGGTTAGCTGGAAAAAAACTTAGAAAATGAAGAAAGAAACTAAGATAGAAAATGAAGGCGCCTAATGTGTAAATAGTAATAAAGGATAGGTCAGAAGATTAGTTCCTAACGTAAGAGTTGTAAAAATATACAATGGGTCAAAAAATAAGTTTTTTGTTTTTTGCATATATGTTAGAAGATATGCTCTGTGTTAAGTTTCCTAAGGAAGAAACTACTGCTCGGTACCGTAGAGATGAGTTGTTTTCTTTAAGATCTTTGGGGAATTATTTCTACTTTCCCTCTTCCTTTACCTTGGTTAATGATAGTTTAGGTTGTTTTATTGATACCTGTTTTCTGACTTTCTGCTATGCTTCTATGCATCCTTGGAGAATTTGGAATTTCTGCTCTTATTGCTGTAATTGTGGCCTCTGTGGCCGTGGCAGTTATTGCAGCCACTATGAATGCTCTATCCTCACATGTGGCTGCTGGCATGGCTCAGTAAGCTCAATTATCTGGACTATATGTATAACGTATGTGCAGTATCAGAATTTCTCCCATGCAGGCAATTTGTTTCGTCAATTAAGCAAGATGCTTCTAGGAACTTGGAGCCGTGAATTTGAACACACCATGATTGAGCTATGAGCATCCATCGCTGCAATTAATTCTACCCGCGTGGAAGTCGCCGCAGTGCAACAATGAATGGACTTAATACACGGAACATTGGGTTTTTTAAAAGACTGGGGTGGCATGGCGTTCTGGGCATTCTTGCTGGTGGTAGCATGATGTTTCATGGTTGGATATATCAGGCGAACTCGACAACGCACACTGCAACAACAGCGCATATTGGTGCAAGCTCTGGCAGCCCTTGAAGCTGGCTTATCTCCCCATGTACGGCTCAGTATGCTGGATCGGTAGTCAGTGACGGGTAAGATCGTCCCCGGGACCTTTCAACCTAAGACAGGGAAACAATCATGCTATTGTTCTCCCAATGACGGGTAAGAATGGTCCTTGAGGGTCGGCAACCTAAGACAGGCACGATCCCGAGCCTTATTTTAATAAAACAAAAAGGGAGATATGTCGGGGCCCACTCGGCAGGACCGAGGTGGCACCCAGGCTTGTTGCCAGTGTGGACTCAAGATGGCGCCTGGGCTTGCAGCCAAGTCACGAGGCTCACGAGGCTGGCGGTGCCCTGAGCCTGCGCAGTGAGCCCTATCAGGCGCCTTACGGATAATTAGTGATGCAACGCCTCGTGCTACCACCTGCCCGCCCAGGAGAAGGTTAAAAAGCGCGCATGCCCTAGCGGGAAAGAAGGAGAAGGAGCTAAGAGGGTTGGTGGACAGGAAGAGCGGTTCCTTGGCGGACTGCTCTGGGCTCCGAGCTGGGACGGACATGTTCACAAAGCCACCATTGTGACCGGTGTGTGCTGCAGCAGAGACATAGAGTGCCAGAAGGAGGGTTGGTGGAGTGATGAGGGAGAGGATAGAAGACTGATATTGTTTTTACCTGAGAGGGCGTTGAGAGAGCATTAAAGAGGAATGGTAACTGTACAAGAACCTGGGGTAATAAAACTGCTTGAGGAAGATCGTGTAAGAGTCGTCACTGCGCACGACACTCTGCAACTCAGTGAGATCCTGTTTCGAAGTAAAGAACTAAAACTAGGGCAGGGGGTATAGCTCGGAGGTCAAATGCTCCTGGGTTTCATCCCCAGACCTGCAAAAAAAAAAAAAAAAAGGTTTCAACACAGTATGTGGTTTCATAAAAGTTGAACAGAGAATCACCGTTTTCTCTAGTAATTCCACTCATGAGTGTATAATCAAAAGAATTAGATAATAAGCTGGTTGTGGTGTCACAAGCTTGTTTACCTAGCATTCAGAAGGATAAGACAGGATCCGAGGGTCACAGTTCCTGGACAGGCTCAGCTACTTAATGAGGCCCTCTGCAAGTCTGTGAGACCCTGTTTTTAAATGAAACATTAAGAATAGTGCTGGGAGTGTAGCTCTGGGGTAAAATGCCTTGGGTTCCATGCCCAGAATTGCTAAAAAAATTTTTTGACAGTTAGAACTTAAATATTAATATGCTGCTGTTTATGCAGAATTATTGATAGAAACTGTGCATGGATAGAAGAATGAACAACATGTAGTTTATGTGTAGTGAAGCTACTTAGCATTAATAGAGAATGAAATGCCGAGTGAGTGCGTCTATGTAGATGAGTCTTGAAGATACTCGGCTGAGTGAATGAGCCAGACACAGCAGCGCACACACTGTGATTCCCTCATCGTAGCTCCGTGCAGTGAAAGACCCAGAGACAGAAAGGACAGTGCTCACTGCCCGGCCTGGGGAGGAGGGAATGGGAAGTGAGTGTCTAATGGTTATGGAGTTTGAGTAGAGAAATGCTGTGTATTCTTGAGATTGGCAAGCAGCACTGGGTGTGCACTAGATGCCACCAGAATACACGTAAGAATGGCAAAACAGTAGATTTTGTGTCATGTATATTTTACCAGAGAACACCTTAAACCTTTCTATAGCCTCCTTCATTCACCCATGACCTATTTCACAAGGAGGCCCACCTCACTCCTCCAGGTGGTGCTCCCTGCCCACAGTGTGGGCCTCCTTTCTCCTTTGCTCCTAACGCCCTCGTCCCTGCTCCCCACAGGCCTCACCTAGAATACCCAGCACTTTCTCCTCAGCTCAGTTTCTTCCTGTTCTTCAAGACCAGGTTTGAGGCGCTGTGTCAGGATCTTCCTCCCAGCGTGACCTTCATTTTGCAGCAGTGCTGAGGAGACAAAATAATGAAAGTGGCAGAGGAGTTAGTGCAGGGTTTTGTGGCCGTGAAGCTCCTCCGTGAGTGCTCAGCGTGCAGCAGGAAGTTCCCGTTGCGCACACGGGGCTTTAGCTGGTGGAGAGGAGGCCTCGCCCGCAGACGCCATGGTTCCTGTGCTGGGCCACTTCTGTCCTGTGCTCAGCACGCAGAGCAGGCTGAGGTGTGTGGGATCCGGGAACGGCTGGGCTGTGGTCTGGTCTTTGCATAGTGGGACTGTGTGATCTTCAGCCGCTCAGATCCTATTTGATCTTTTCAATTCTTAAAACTCTGTTATACTTTACTGTTCAGTATTTATTTATTTATTCATTTATTTTTTGGTACTGGCATTTCTAGAAGCCCTTCTACCTCCGGGCTACACTCCCAGACCTATTTTTATACTCTTTTTATTTGGAAACAGGGTCTCTTAAAGCCAGTGCACGAGGCTGGCTTCGAAACTGGGCGATCCTCCTGTCTCCGACTCCCAAGCACAGGGATTACATGCGTGTGCCACCACGCCCGGTGCTGCCCTGGTACTTGAATGTGCAGGTTCACAATGTTACTGGCAGGGTAGAGACAGGTCTAAGGGTCTCAGGACTAGGGACTGCAGTGGTGCAGTCAAGGCAGGAATTAGGGTCCCACTGCCTCCCCAGAACAGTCGGCCCCCCTCCCCCCCGAGCAAGGCTAGTCCTCAGGTGAGCAGGGCTGTGTTTCATGTTGCAGGCACACATGGCGTTCAGGGATGTGGCTGTGTATTTCTCCCAGGAGGAGTGGAGCCTGCTGAGAGCTGATCAGAGGACCCTGTACAGGGAGGTGATGGTGGAGAACTACAGGAACCTGGTCTTTCTGGGTAAGCACGTAAGCACGGTATGTCTTAAGACTTGCATTGCTACACATGGGAAAGTTAGAATATGTTTGATGAATCTTTTTTCCTTTCTGTTTGGTACTGGAGACAGAACCCAGGGTTATCCTACCTTTGAGCTAACCCCCTCACAGTGCTCTCTTATTTTTTGACATTGAAACAGGGCCTCACTAAGTGGCTGAGGCTGGCTGTGAACCTGCAATCCTCCTGTCTCATGCTTCCAAGTCCTGGGATTGCAGCCTGAGCACCAGTTTTGCCACAGTGCCCACTTTGATTTTTACTTGGCTTTTGAGTTACACTTAAAGCCATTTTGTATTCTTTTTCCCAGAGAATGTCACATTTTGTAGCGTTCTGTGTGTGTGTGTGTGTGTGTGTGTGTGTGTCTTTTGGGTGATTTTCTTCTAATCTGGGCTCTCTTTCTTAGTTAATTTATTTACGTGGTGTATGATGGGGGTGTTCATCCTCTTAGCTTGGAACAGAATCCGCGTGCTCTCTTTGAGGCGATCTGCCCCACTGTTTTCAGATCTGTGTTCCACCCTCCAACAGTTCCTCACCCAGTTTGGCTCTGAATTCTTCAATGGGCCCTTGACCCCATGACGCATGGTCATCTTGTTTTCTTTTCCTGTGGGCAGGAGTTTCATTTCCTAAACCAAAACTGATCACTCAGCTGGAGCAAGGGAAGGAGACATGGAGAGAAGGGAGAAAATGTGCAGCAGCCTCCTGTGCAGGTGAGTGGGAGGAAACCGGGCAGATGAGACCCAGGAATACAGGAGTGTCGGCTGCTGTGAGGGCTGGAGGGAGGCGGCGTTGATCCAGTGCTGGGAGGGAAGTTGTTCTCTCGACCTCTCGGCCTTCAGGGCTGAGCGTGGGAAGAAGTTGGGGAGATGAGATGCTGGTCAGAGGATATAAAATTTCATCCAGGAGGAAGAAACTCAAGAGCTGTATTAAATAGTGTGACTATAGCTAGTACCAATGTATTATGTTCTTGAAAATCACTAAGAGAATACATATTAGGTATTCTTACCACAAAAATGAGTTATAGGAAGAAATACATAATTGCTTTGATGTAGCCATTTCACAAGACATGCGCTCCAAAATATACACAATGAATATGTATAATTTTTACGTACTAGATTTTATTTATTTATTTATTTATTTTTGTGGTACTGGGGTTCCTGGAAGCCCTTCTACCTCCGGGCTACACTCCCAAACCTATTTTATATTTTTGAAACAGGGTCTCTTACGCTAGCACGGCTGGC
Source organism: Muscardinus avellanarius (assembly GCF_963383645.1). Classification (NCBI taxonomy): domain Eukaryota; kingdom Metazoa; phylum Chordata; class Mammalia; order Rodentia; family Gliridae; genus Muscardinus; species Muscardinus avellanarius. The sequence goes on along the minus strand of NC_137802.1, from coordinate 5,302,429 downwards.
TTCGAACCTGCGTGATCCTCCTGTCTCCGCCTCCCAAGCGCGAAGATTACAAGCGTGCGCCACCACGCCCGGCTACGTACTAGATTTTAAATATTAAACAATTCTCTTGATTCTCTAATGGAGATTCTAGAGATTGAGAAGCAACATGGTCAGTGTTGATATTAAGTATTATCTGCATCTGCGCGTAGTTCATGCTTGTAATCCCAGTACTTGGGAGGCTGGCACAGGAGCATCAAAGATTTGCCCCCAGTCACAGCTGCAGCATGAGGCCGTCTGCAACTTAGTGAGACCCTGTTTAAAAGAAAAAAAAATAGGACTGGGGACTTAGAAAGTCCCTGGTTTCAAAGCACTTGGGCTGAGAAGAGGTGGACATCAGGTAGCTCAGAGGATCTTCACACTGTCAGAAGCCTGAAGTAAAGGCCCTGGCGCTATTGAAGGCCAAGAAGGCAAGCTGGTTTATTTGCCAGGCATTAAAACACAAAAGGAGGCGTTCACTTAGTAGTTCACTGGGTGGAAATAAGTAAGAACTTCTAGCCTTAGAGAAGAGTGGTTATGCTAATTAGAGTACCTATTGTAATTATGTTAGTTATAGTTCAGTTATTATTGAAAATAGCATTTTGTATAGAATAAAATAATTCTGGGCTTAGATGCATACACAGTTCTAAGTCTGATTATTCAGTGGTCAAGAAGAAGCGTGTTCAGGTTAATACAGTTAGGAATTTAGTAGTTTCTAAATTGCGTTGTCATTGATTGCCTTCAGCTCCCAGGAGCCAGATGTGATGAAACAGTACATCCAGTGGTGATGTTGCCCGCACTGAGGTGCTGTGTGGAAAAGCTGGCTGTCTTTGATCTTGGGGTGTGTGTGCGTGTGGTGCTGGGGATTGAACCCAGGCCTTGTACACAGTGCAGCCCACTACCTCTAAGCTGCATCCCGAGCCTGAAAGTGTTTCTTCTACACTGGTTTCTAGGAAATGTTACATAGATTATGGAAACTCTCAGGGTTGAGAGATGCTGGGGGCACTAAGAGGGAGCTGCTCAAGTCAGTGTGGACCTAGGCGGCGTCTGTGTTGTCCACTGCTGAGGCCTGCTGTCGTGTGGGAACTCTGGCTCAGAGTCATCCTCTGACACCTGCTTGTCCCTGGGTGGACGGACTCCAGTTCGTGTCTTACTGTTTTTTTCTTGTTCTTGTGGTTCTGGAATTCAGCACAGGGGTGGTCTACCTCTGAGCTTCATCCCTGTCCAAATTTAGTTTTTATTTTGAAACAAGGTCTTGCTGAGTAGCTGAGGTTGGTCCCGAACTTGCAATCTCCTGTCTCAGCCTCCCAAGTCCTGGGATTATAAGTGTGTACTACACACTTGGCATGTCTCACACTTTAATTCACTCGTTCTCTTTGTTTTTGGATTTTTGATAATGGAATTGAACCGAGGGGCATGCTACCTCTGAGGTACACCCTCAGCCTTTTGAGTTTGAAACAGTCTTGCCAAGTTGCTAAGGTCTCTCTAAATTTCTGTGGCTGGGCTTGGACCTGTGGATCCTCCTGTCTGAGCTTCTGAATTACTGCTAGAGTACAGGTGTGCACCACTGCACCTCGATCTTTTTTTGTTTTGTCTTTGTGATACTGGGTTTAAACGTACCAATATCCAACTTCTGAACTATGACCTCAGCCCTTTTTTTTCTTCTGGGCTGGAGCCCAAGGGCATTCTAGCTCCAAGTTACAACCCCACCCCTATTTTTTATTCTTTCTTTCTTTGTTTCTTTATGTCTGTCTGTCTGTCTGTCTGCCTGCCTGCTTGCCTTCCTTCCTTCCTTCCTTTATTTCTTGTGGTACTGGTCCTGGAACCCATAGGCTTTCTACATCCGGGTTATGCTCCCAGACCTATTTTATACTTTATTTGGATACAGGGTCTCACTAAGTTGCTGATAGCCTCACCTAAGTAGCAGAGTCTGGCTTTGAACCTGCGCGATCCTCCTGTCTCCGCCTCCCAAGAGCGTGGATTACAAGCGTGTGCCACCACACCCTGCTTCCTATTTTTTATTCATTATTTTGTTACAGGGTCTCACTGTATTTCAAAGGGTCTCACTAAGTATCTGAGGCTGGCTGGGAATCTGGATCCTCCTTTCTCAGCCTTCCAATCCTGGGATTACAAGCGTGTGCCACCACTCCTTGCTAGTATTTTATTTTGAAACAGGGTCTCACTAAATTACTGATGGTCTTGCAAAGTTGAAGAAGAAGGTCTTGAACCTGTGATCCTCCTGTCTTAATGTCCAAAGTTCCGGGATTACCAGCCTGCATCACAGAGTCCTGTTTTTTTTTTTTTTTTTTTTTTTTGCGGGTCTGGGGACAGAACCCAGGGGCATTTGACCTCCGAGCTACAACCCTGCCCTATTTTTATTTTTATTCTTTATTTTGAAACCGGGTCTCACTGAGTTGCAGAGGGCCTCACTAAGTAGCTGAGGCTGTCCGCAAACCGTGATCCTCCAGGTCTCAGCCTCCCGAATGCTGGGATTACAAGCATGCGCCACCACGCCCGGCTAGAGTCCTGTTTTAAATAACTCTCTTACACAACCATCTACACTAAGCCCTCCACCTGCTATGAATGACTGTGCCCTCCACCTGTCCCTTTTTTCTTCAGAGCGAAAAGGGCAGACACTTCCTCCTTGTGAGTGCGGCAAACAAGCCAGGCCTGATGGCTCACACTTGTAATCCTAGTGCTTGGGAGGCTGAGACAGGAGAATTATGGGTTCATGGCCTGCCTCAGCTACTTAAAAGTAACGTTTACTTTTAAGGATTTTGATGCCTGGGTCAAGCCTGGCCTCCAGATGAGGCTTCATTCTGACTTGGATCTTCCTCTCTGAAGCAGGACTGAAGCCAGAACTGTAAACTGTTCCACTCTGCCTTCTAGATGTTTCCAGCCAGAAATCCCTGGGGCAACACATTGAGTGTAATCACTGTTCCTGGGTGGTCACAATCTCATGTGCACAAAGTCCTGCCCAGCTTGGGGGGACACGCCCTGGGGACCAGAATCAGCAGCAGCAGGAGGAAGCCTCGGATGGAAGATGCTTGAGCGACAGGGCAGAAGGTCAAGAGAGGGAAGGCTCCACGCCTTGGTCTGCTAGGACTGAGGGAAGGACTTTGGGAGCATTTCCCAAGCTGCCCCACAGGCCACCAGTCAGCTCCCGTCATGGCCTCAGAGCGGTGGGGATGGAGGCGAGCCCGGGGGAGGTGGGGAGCCCCGAGGATGCTGCCAGGTTGCTGAAGAAGAAAGAAGTCTTAGGTGAGTGTGGACTGGGCTCCAGCAAGATGAGCAGCCTGCTCAGTCACCAGAGGACACGCTCGAGGGAGAAGCCATACGTCTGCGGTGTGTGTGAGAAGGGCTTCACTCTGAAGGGAAACCTGGCCAGACACCAGAGGACGCACTCAGGGGAGAAGCCATACATGTGCTTTGAGTGTGGCAAAGGCTTTAGCGTAAAGTCCACCCTCACCGTCCACCAGAGATTGCACTCAGGAGAGAAGCCCTATGTGTGCTGTGAGTGTGGGAAAGGCTTCAGCCGAAGTCCCACCTCACCATCCACCAGAGAACACACTCAGGAGAGAAGCCATATGTGTGCTGTGAGTGCGGCAAAGGCTTCAGACAGATATCCAACCTTAACCAGCACCAGAGAACGCACTTGAAAGAGAAGCCATATCTGTGCTAGGAATGTGGGAAAGGCTTCAGCTGCAACTGCGGTCCCACCTGCCACCAAAACATGCATTAGAGAGAGAAGCCTTCATCAGGAAGTGCAGACTCCTCACCCACCAGAGGACACACTTGGAGAAAAGCCACATTTGTGGCCTTAATGTGGGAAAGGCTTCAGCCAGAAGCCAGCCATCATGAAGCTCCAGAGGACACACTTAGCAGGGAATACAATCCTGCGCAGCGACTGTGGCCTGGACTTCAGGACAGCGCAGACCTCATCTCCCACCAACCTAGTGTTTGCATTTAGCCTCTGTGCATCCTCCGGTGCGCTTAAATCATCTGAGGAATCCACGAAATAGTTAATGCCATGGAAATAGTTGTTAAACTTTATTTCTGAGGGAGTAATGGCACTCAAACAAAAGTCTTTACCTGTTCAGTCCAGATGATATTGTTTTCAAGGAAAAGATACTTTTTTTTTTTTTTTTTTTTTTTTGGTGGTACTGGGGTTCCTGGAAGCCCTTCTATCTCCGGGCTACACTCCCAGACCTATTTTTTACATTTTTATTTGGAAACAGGGTCTCCTAAGCCAGCGCGTGCGGCTAGCTTCAAACCTGCACGATCCTCCTGTCTCTGCCTCCCAAGCGCGGGGATTACAAGCGTGCGCCACCACGCCCGGCTGGAAAAGATACTTTTTAATCCAAGGTCTATTGAGTGAGTGGATCCAGAATTCTGGCTCCCAAGCCGGGTGTGGTGGTAGGTGCTAGTAATCCCAGCATTCGCGAGGCTGAAAATCCGAGTGGACAGCCTTAGCTACTTAGTGAGGCCCTCTGCAACTTAGTGAGATCCTGTTTCTAAATAAAGAATAAAAGCCGGGCGTGGTGGCGCACGCTTGTCATCCCTGCGCATGGGAGGCTGAGACAGGAGGATCACGCAGGTTCGAAGCCTGCCTCAGCTACTTAGTGAGGCTCTCAGCAACTTACTGAGACACTGTTTCCAAAATAAAATATAAATGGGTCTGGGAGTATAGCCCGGAGTAGAAATCCTCTGGGTTCCACCCCCAGTACCAAAAAAAAACAAAAACAAAAAAACTGCAGGAGGTACATAAACAAATGTATCAAAGTTAAACACCAAAGAAGCATGGGATCGAGGGAGGGGGAGGGAATGGGATGGGGGCTGGATGAGGGCTAATTGGATGAAGTGTTCTTGTATATCCTCTTAAGTCTTGTACTCCAATGTGATTAATATATGACTACAAAGCACCAATTTAAAAATAAATAAATAAATTTAAATTTAAAAAAAGATTAAAAAATAGAGCAGGGAGTGTAGCTCCTATGTCAAGTGCCTCTGGGCTCCATCCCCAGACCCACCAAATAAAAAGAAAAAATCTGGGCTTCCAGAAAGCCGACCACCCTGATGAAGGAGGCCCTCCTCAGGGAGGCCAGCAGGGCACACCCACACAGGCTTGGGCTGGCACCACGGGCTTCTCTGCGTTAGGGCAGCCGACCCCAGATGCGAGGACTATGTCTTCCTTGCTGAAGAAATGGAGAATTGGGAGGTACTTTTTATTTTTTTCAAGAATGGCACAAATGGAATTTACCTTTTTTTTTTTTTTTCTGATTGGAGGCATTGAATACAGGGATGCTCTGTCTCTGAGCTAACACCAGCCCTTTTTATTTATTTAATTTTACTTTTTGCTATACTGGGGATAGAACCCTGGGACATTCTCAGCTATAGCCCAAGCCCTATTTTTAATCTTTATTTTGGAACAGGGTCTCACTGAGTTGCAGAGGATCTCACTTAGTAGTAGCTGAGGCTGAACTTGAACCCCATCCTCCTGTCTCAGCCTGCCAAATGCTGGGATTGTGATTGTGCCTACCAACTCAATTTGTTTGTTTATTGTGGCGCTGGGATTTTAAGCCAGGGGTATTCTATTTGTGAGCCACACCCTCGGCCCTAACTTTTTCTTTTTTACCTTTGAAGCAGGTCTCACTACATCACAGATGGCCTCACTAAAGAGATGAGGCTGGCCACAAACCTGCAATCCTCCTGTATCGGTTTCCCAAGTGCTGGGATTACAAGAATGTGGAGAAAAAGCAGCCAATTAATTGAATCTGGGTCCCATGCCGGGGACCACTGAGTCTAATCTGGGCTTCGTTCTGGGAACACACCCTTCTTGCTTTTATTGGATTGTCTAGACAATATAGGCCCCACTTCAATCTCTCTTTTTTTTTTTTTTTTTTTTTTTTTTTTGTGGGTCTGGGGATAGAAGCCAGGGACATTCTACCTCCGAGCTATATCCCCTGCCCTTTTTTTTTTTTTTTTTTTTTTTGTGGGTCTGGGGATGGAACCCAGGGACATTCTACCTCTGAGCTACACCCCCTGCCTTATTTTTTATTCTTTATTTTGAAACCGGGTCTCACTGAGTTGAAAAGAGCCTCACTAAGTATCTGAGGCTGTCCAAGAACCACTATCCTCCCATCTCAGCCTCCCAAATGCTCGGATGACAAGCGTGAGCCACCACGCCCGCTCCCACTTCAATCTTGAAAGGCATTCTCTGCTCACCAGTGCGTGCACTGCCCAGTTCTGTGTGTCTCAGGTGTGTCTCCTGTGCTCAGTGATGTGCGTGCATATCCATAGTCGGCTTCGGTACCATGGACACTCACTGCTCCGATGTCTACTGTGACTGTACGTGACTCTCAGAGTCGAGGAAGAGCCCAGGACGGCAGGGGCTGCTGTGGGCTCTGGTCACTGCATCATGGTCAGTGCTTAGAATAGCACCTGCATGTAGTCTGTCTTCAAATACAGTTGAAAGAAAGCCAGCCATGGAGGTACACACTTGTCATCCCAGCATTCAGAGGCCTGAGACAGGAGGATCGGGTTTTATAGATAGCTTCAGTACTTAGTTCCTTTACAACTCAGTGAGATCCTGTTTTCATTAAAGAATAACAAATAGGGCTGGGGGTGTAGCTCGGAGGTAGTATGCCCCTGTGTTCTATCACTGGTACCGAAAAATAATGTTGAAAGAATGCACTCCCCAAGCATCTCCTTGTAAGGTGTCTGAGTAGCATGGGAAACTCTGCTACCCTCCTCCCCTCTCCAGTGGATCTCTGCTCTGGATATACCCAGAAGCCCATAGAGTTTTCTTTACAGTGAGGACAAATTTTTGACCTGCATTGTGGGTGTTCAGTGTGGGCCGAGGCTAAACCTTCCTTGAGAAAAAGAATTATCAATAAGGTCAGGCCCAGTCCCTCCCACAGATATTTTTATGTTGTCAGGCCTGGGAGATGCAACTTAGTCCTCCAGGCCCCCTACGAGCCTGGTTCTCTTGGCTCATCAGTGTTCAGAGAAGCAGACCGAGGCTCAGAGAGGCCAGGGTCAGGCCCAGGACTCAGCTCTAGGTGGCCAGGGGCCATTTTGCAATAGAGGGCAGCACTCACTTCCCTTTATTCTCACCTCATGGGCACTTGTGAAGGCCTAGAAGGTGCTGGGATAACTGGGCATATGGGCTCAGGCTTGTAATCCCAGCATTTGGGAGGCTAACACAAGAGAATTGTGGTTCTAGAACAGCTTCAGCTACTACTTAGGCCCTTGAAAACTCAGTGAGACCCTGTTTCAAAAATGAATGAAGCAAAAAAGCCGGGCGTGGTGGTGCACGCTTGTAATCCCCACATTAGGGAGGCTGAGACCTGAGGATCGCGATTCACAGACAGCCTCAGCTACTTAGTGAGGCCCTCTGCAGCTAAGTGAGACCCACTTTCAAAATAAATAATAAAAAATAGGGCAGGGGCTCTAGCTCAGAAGTCTAATTCCCCCGGGTTCCATCCCCAGACTCACAAAAAAAAAAAAAAAAAAGAAAGAAAGAAAAGAAAGCAGGGTGTGGTGGTACACATTGTAATCCCAGGATTTGGGAGGTTGAGACAGGAGGATTGCAGAAGTTCAAAGTCGGCCTCATCTACTTGATGAGGCCCTTTGCAACTCATTGCGACCCTGTTTCAAAATAAAGAAAAAAATTCGGCTGGAGATGTTATCTCGGAGGTAGAATACCCCTGGTCCCCATCCCCAGTACCACAAAAACATAAAAATAAGAAAAATAAAAATAAAAGTAGGGCTGGGGGTGGAACTTGGAGGTAGAATGCTCCTGGTTTAATCCCTAGTACTGCCAATAAAAGAAAAAAGGAAGAACCCGGGGATGACATTCGGCAGCCTTGAGCCCGCTTGGGTCACCATGACCCAGGTGACCTCCAGGCAGTGGTTCCCAGTGTTCAAAATGGAGAAGTGGATGGAGGTAGAAGTGTGAGGAGCCACAGGTCAGTTGCCCGAATAGTGGTGGGAACTCCCTGGAGGAAGAGCTGGATTACCCCATAGAGCCCAACCATGCATCCCACTCCACAGATGAGAAAACAGAGGCTCATCCTGTGTGAGGACTTCAGGACATTCCACTCCATGCTGCTGAAATAGCTTCCTCTGGAACAGGGAGGCCCCAGCTGCTGCCCTCAGGGCTCCGGGTGTGTGTCTTGAGACCACAAGTGACAGGAAGGTGGAAAGAGGACAAGAGGGCCCTGAGCTCGGTCCCCATGGCCCTACTGGAGCTGCGCATGCGTGAGCCTTGGAGCAGGCGTGGAGCACAGCCAGGCCCCTCCACCTGGATGCCCGGCCTGGAAGTATAAATGAGGTGAGGGCAGAGCCCAGCATCCTCACAGGTAGTGATGCAGACCCTGTGGATGTGGTGGTTCTGGTGTTCCCCAGACACGTGGACAGTGAACTTGTAGAAGTCTGGTGGTCAGAACTGGCAGAGTGAGTGGGGTCCCAGTTTCCTTAGGCAGCAGGACTGTGGCCCCTCCATCACCAAGCTCTGCAGGGATGTGGCTGTGTTGGTGTCTGGCCCAGGACCCTCTCAGTCCCCTCTGCATCCACACTCACCTGAGGGAGACCTGGTGCCTGTGATTGGTGAATGGCTCAGGCCTGTCGTCCTCAGGGTGGGACACGGAGTTGAGGCGCATCCTGCCCAGCAGCTCCTTCACGATATCCTGGTGGACCTCTGTGAGGACAGGGCCCACAGCCAGTAGGGAGCCTCAGTGGCGGCCTGCTCATCCTTCACGCTGTTTCTGCCCCACAGGACCTCTACTTGTCAAACCTCATGCAAACCTTGTGTCCCAGGATTCTCTCCTGGGAAGACTGGAGATGCCACTGGGTCTCTGGAGTCACCAGTACACTCCCCTTCCTCACCCTCCAGCCCTGTCCTGTGTGTGGACATCACTGGTCACCAGGCTTACCACTTCCCGCCTTTCCATTCTGTACACAGTCCCACCAGTACTGCCTCCACACACGACAGGCCTGGAAGTGGACAGGGTCCCGCCTGAGGAGAAAGCGCTGTCTCCAGCTCCTCCCTCTGACCTGTCCTGACCCTGGACAAGCCCGGCTTGAGACCCTGGTTTTTTTTGTTGTTGTTTTTTTTTTGTTTTTGTTTTTGTTTTTGTTTTTTTTTGCAGGTCTGGTGATAGAAGCCATGGGCATTTACCTCCAAGCTACACCCCCTGCCCTAATTTTTATTCTTTTTATTTTGAAACTGGGTCTCACTGAGTTGCAGAGGGCCTCAGTAAGTAGCTGAGGCTGTCCGTGAGCCGCGATTCTCCGGTGTCAGCCTCCCAAATGCTGGGATTACAAGTGTGCACCACCACCCCTGGCTAAGAGACCATGTTTCTAAATAAAAAATAAAGAAATACGCCAGGTGTGGTGGCGCACGCTTGTAATCCCAGCGCTTGGGAGGCTGAGACAGGAGGATCGCACAGGTTCGAAGCCAGCCTCAGCTGTTTTAAGAGACCCTGTTTCCAAATAAAATATAAAATAGGTCTGGGAGTGTAGTCCAGAGGTAGAAGGCCCCTGGGTTCCATCCCCAGTACCACCAAATAATAATAATAATAATAATAATAATAATAATAATAATAATAATAATAAATAATGAAAGTGGCAGAGGAGTTAGCGCAGGGTTTTGTGGCAGTGAAGCTCCTCTGTGAGTGCTCAGCGTGCAGCAGGAAGTTCCCGTTGCGCACACGGGGCTTTAGCTCGTGGAGAGGAGGCCTCCCCCGCAGACGCCATGGTTCCTGTGCTTGGCCACTTCTCTCCTGTGCAGTTCTCGGACAGCCTCAGCTACTTAGTGAGGCCCTCTGCAATTCAGTGAGGCCCTGTTTCTAAATAAAGAATAAACACTAGGGCACGGAAGGTAGCTTGGAGGTCGAATTCCCCTGGGTTCCATCCCCAGACCCATACACACAAAAAAAGAAATTTAATTATACTTTTTGACAATGTGAACCAAGCTTTTTAGTACGAAAGTATTATGCTAATGTTGTGACATCGGCCTGTTATCCCAGGCTTTGGAAGCTGAGATGGGGCATGTTCAAGACCATCCTCAGCAATGTAGTAAGACTCTCAGAAACCCAGTGAGATTCTATATCTAAACAAATTTATTATTATTATTATTATTATTGTTGTTGTTGTTGTGTTTGATACTGGGGATTGAACTCAGGCACATTCTATTTTTTTTTTTTTTTTTTTTTTTAATTTTATTTTATTGGTGCACTGTATTCATACATCATAGTGGGATACAAACTTTTGTAGACATACATGCACACATCGCCCAGTCAGCCCCCACCCGATCCCCACCCCATTCTCTCCCCATCCCTCCCTCCCATGCTTGGCTTAGTGGTTGACATCTAGTATTATAGCAATTTATCCAAAATTAAAAATGATAATCTCACATAACAGTTTCATTTGTCTGATACCAAGCTTTTGATGACTTAAAGATAACATTTCAATATTTCTTTTTGCTTTCTTTCTTACCAGAGAATATTTTTTTCTTTTTTTTAGGTGAAACTATCATATATTTATTTTTCAGAAAAAAATCTATCCTGATATGGAATATGGACTCTAGATACCCAAAACAATCTCGAAGCAAAAACAAAGCTAGAAGATGTATATTTTCTGATTTCAAACCATATAAAGCTACAATAATTGAAACAGTGTAGTACTGTTCTAAAGGCAGATATATAGACCATTGGAGTTAAATACAAGCCTAGAGCTAACTTCTTCCCTATATTGTCAAGTTATTTTTGACAAGGTTTCCACGAAGATTTGGTGGTGGAAATAATAATCTTTTAACTAAATATTGTTGAAAAATAATAATTACATGGAAAAGAATAAAATTGGACCCTTACCTAATCCCACATACAAGTATTAACTCAAACTAGATAAAAGACCTAAATATAAATCTTAAGACTATAAACTTTTAGGAGAAAATCTGGGTCATAAAACCTCACAACATTGAAATTGGCAGTGATTTCTTGGATATGATTTCAATGGCACAGGCAACAGAAGAATATACAAACTCCCTAAAAAATAAAAGAAAATATTGTATATCCAAAGACAATGTAAACAGAGTTAAAAGTTACTAATAGAATTGGATAAAATATTTCCAAATGCTATATCTGAAGGTATATTAATATTCCAACTAGAAATCCTAAAAATTAACAACAATAAAGGCAAACAATACAATTTAGAGATAGGTAAAAGACTAACATAAATAATGAATCTCCACAGATAACCAATCTTAGTTGTCTGTTGGATGGAAAATCTTGTTTCTCTGGTTCTGGTGAGTGTTACCTATTTCTTCTTTGTAGTTAATCTCTTTGAGTATTTTCTCTAGCGCTGGTTTTGAAGACATAAATTCCTTCAGTTTCTGTTTGTCATGGAAGCTTCTTATTTCTCCATCTAATTTGATAGAAAGTTTTGCTGGATAGGAAATTTTTGGCTGGAAGTTGTTTTCTTTCAGAGTTTGGAATATGTTACTCCAAGCCCTTCTGGCTCTCATGACTTGGTTTGGGAAGTCTGGAGTGATTCTAATTGGTTTGCCTCTGAATGTCACTTGGCCCTTTGTTTTTGTTGCCTTTAAGATTTTCTGCTTGGCTTCCACATTGGTCATTTTGACAATTATATGGCGTGGGGATCCTCTTCTCCGATCCTGTCTAAAGGGAGTTCTATAAGTTTCCTGGACCTGTGTATCAACCTCTTGCTCTATATTTGGAAAATTTTCTGCTATTACTTCCTTGAAGAGATTGTTGATCCCTTTGGTATCACTTTCTTTTCCCTCCTCTATTCCAATTATTCTTAGGTTAGCTCTCTTAAGATGGGCCCATATTTCTTCAATGTCAGATTCCTGCTGTTGGATATCTTTTTCTAGATTAGAAACTATGCATTCATTTTTGGATTGCTCATCTTCTAAGAGCGAGATTCTGTTCTCCATGTGGTCTAATCGGTTGTTTGTGCTTTGAATTGAGGCCTTTACTTCATTAATTGCATCCTTTATCTCTTTTTGGCTCTCTCTGAGTTCTTTTCGAAGCACCTCTATTATTTCTACAGTTATTTTCCTGATTTGATCTTCTAGAAATCTCTGATTTTCTGTTTTATCAGGTTCTGATGTTGTGGGGTTGTGCACATTCATTACTTCAGTGTTATTCCTCTTTCCCATGATTTCGGAGGTTTGTGCCTTCTCTGGGTTCTTCCCTTGGGTCACTATGGCTTCACTTAAGGTGCTCTGGATCTCGAGTCTGTATTATCTCAGACCCTACTACTCCTTTACTGGGTTGTATCACAGAGTCTCCGACCCAGGGAGTCGATAGAGGCTGCTTTAAACTATGGGGGGTGCCAGGTTGCACGCTCTCCTATGGTGTGATACCTCTGCCACCACCACTCCGTCACTGGGTCAAGTCCCAGGAGGCACAATACTGGGATTTCTCCTCTGTGGCCCGCAATTTGACTCACTGTTCTTGAGTACGTAGATGTAGCTGTACTGGACTCGGTGAATTCACTGCTGCTGCCGCCGCCGGTGGCAATATGGCGCCTCTGCCACGCCCTCGGCCATGAGGCTGGCGTATTTTTTCTTCTCTGGTTTTGATTTCCACTCTGAATCCCTGCAGCGTGTGCTGAGCTCAGCCACTGGGAGCTTTAAATGCTGTCTGCGCCGAAAGATCCCGCCTGGCTGTTCCGCATCGGCTCACCTCGGCTTGCTGTAGCCGTCCGCTGAGTTCGCCGCTGCCGCCGGCAATATGGCGCTGCTGCCGTGTCCTCGGGCGCGTGTGTCTCCTCTGTGGCCCTGAGCTCTGTTCTCAGTCCGCTTTCTCTCTGGAGCCTGGTGGTTTTTTTGTTTTTCTGGTGATGGTGTTTTCTGGCTATGAAAGGCGCTCTTTTTGTGGTAATGGAGATTGGTTGTTAGCGGGACTCTTAAGCCCCGCTTTTCTCGGTCGCCATCTTCCCGGAAGTAGGCACATTCTATATTAAGCTATACCTCCAGCCCTATTTATTTTTTGGTGGTACTGGGGGTGGTACCACCACCACAACAAAATATCCAACAAAAAAATTGTGGGTGTGATTTCCATGTGTGTAGTTGTAAGTGTGTGCTTGTGTAGTGATAATCATGTAGAATGTCGCATGTTGGCTCTATTTACACCCAATGTGCCTTTGATGCTTATACTGCCCTTTATAATAGAAGTTGTAAGCTGTACTGAAGGGCTGGGAAGTTGGCTTTGTAAAGAAAGTCTTGGTCAGAAACATTTACTTGTAAGCATTTAGACAAATGGGTCAAGCCTGGCCTTCAGATGAGGCTCCATTCTGACTTAGATCTTTTTCTCTGCAACAGGACTGAAGCCAGAATTTTAACTTGTTCCTCTCTGACTTCCAGATGTTTCCAGCCAGATATCCCTCGGGCAACACATTGAGTGTAATCACTGTTCCTGGGTGGTCACAAGCTTATGTGCAGAAAGTCCTGTTGAGCTTGGGGACACACACCCCAGGGACCAGCAGCAGAAGTAGCATCAGCAGGAAGCCTTGGATGGAAGATGCTTGAGCGACAGGGCAGGTCAAGAGAGGGAAGGCTCCACGCCTTGGTCTGCTAGGACTGAGGGAAGGACTTTGGGAGCATTTCCCATGCTGCCCCACAGGCCATCAGTCAGCTCCCGGCATGGCCTCAGAGCGGTGGGGATGGAGGCAAGCCCGGGCGAGGTGGGGAACCCCGAGGATGCTGCCAGGTTGCTGAGGAGGAAAGAAGTCTTAGGTGAATGTGGACTGGGCTCCAGCCAGATGAGCAGCCTGCTCAGTCACCAGGGGCCACGCTCGAGGGAGAAGGGCTTCACTCTGAAACCTGGCCAGGCACCAGAGGATGCACTTGGGGGAGAAGCCGTACATGTACTACAGTGTGGCAAAGGCTTCAGGCAGAAGTCCAGCTTCCCCATGCACCAGAGGACACACTCAGGAGAGAAGCCCATACTGTGCTGTGAGTGTGACAGAGGCTTCAGCTGGAAGTGCAGACTCATCATCCATCAGAGCGTGCACTTGAAAGAGAAGCCATATATGGGCCATGAATGTGGGAAAGGCTGTAGCTGGAAGTCTGGTCTCACCTACCAGAAGACGCGCTACAGAGAAGCTTTATGTTTTCAGGCCTGGAAGATGCAACTTAGTCCTCTAGGCCCCTATGAACCTGGTCCTCTTGGTTCCCCAGTGTTCAGAGAAGCAGGCCGAGGATCAGAAAGGCCAGGGTCAATCCCGGGACTCAGAGCTCTAGGTGGCCAGGGGCCATTTTGCAATAGAGGGCAGCACTCGCCTTCCCACCATCCTTACCTCGTGGGTGCTTGTGAAGGCCTAGAAGGTGCTGGGGACATCCGGTCATGGGGGCTCAGGCTTGTAATCCCCGCATATATGAGGCTAACACAAGAGAATTGTGGTTCTAGGAAAGACTCAGCTACTACTTAGTGAGGCCCTTGGCAACTCAGTGAGTCTCTTGTTTCAAAACTAAAGAATAAAGCCAGGTGTGGTGGCACACAGTTATAATCCCCAGGATTTGGGAGGTTGAGACAGGAGGACTGTGCAGGTTGAAAGCCAGCTTCATCTACTTAGTGAGATGCTTTGCAACTCAGTGAGACCGTGTCAAAATAAAGAATAAAAATATAAGGCTGGATAAGATGACCCTTGTTTTCATCCCCATTACCACAGGGGGGAAAAATAGGGCTGGGGGTGGAACTTGAAAGTAGAGCACTTCTGGGTTTCATCCCCGGTACCTCCAAAAAAAAAAGAAAAGAAAAGAAAAAGTGCTGGGGATGACATCAGGCAGCCTTTAGGCTACCTGGGTCACCAATAAACCAAATGACCTTCCCGCAGTGGTTCGCAATGTGCAAAATGCAAAAGTTGAAAGGAGTTAGAAGTGTGAAGAGCCACAGGTCAGTTGACTCCCTGGATGAAGAGCTGAATTACCCCAAGAAACGTAACCAGGCATCCCACAGTCTGGGACATCCTAGGACGACCTCAGCTCCTTAGGTCCTTTGCAAATCAGTGAGACCCTGTTTCAAAATAAAGAATAAAAAATGGGCAGGTGGTGTTGGTTTAGAGGTAGAATGCCCCTGGGTTGCATCCCCAGTACCAAAAAAAAAAAATTGTTTAAAAATGGTACCCCCAAGCGTCTCCTTGTAAGGTGTCTGAGTGGCCTGGGGACCTGTGCAACCCGTTTTGCTGCTCCCATGGATTCCTGCTCTGGATACACCCAGAAGTCCATAGTTTTCTTTCCAGTTTGGACAAATTGACCCCCATGCAGGGAGTTCAGTGAGTACTCTGTGTCCAGGTGAGTGGGGCTCTCAGACCCCGGCCCGCCGCCCTCGCCGTGTGGAGCAGCGTCCCGAGGCTGGTCCGGGTCGAGCCCGCCGAGCCCGCCGGTGGCGGGAGCAGAGCGGCCGCCATCTCTGGAGTCGGGTGGACTCAGCTCAGAGCCGCGGGGCGGTGGGTGCGGGGCGGGCGCTGTGCGGGGTTCTTGTGGGTGCAGAGACTCTGGCCTCGGTGACGCCCCTGTATTGCGACGGGGGCGCTCACGCCTTGAGTTTCCAGGCTGGAGGACTTGAATGTGGGGCTTTTCGGGTCTGGTATTTCCAGGCGGTGGATGGGATGTTTCTAGGGCCATATGTCCCGGGTCTTGGCGCTTGGGGGCTGGCGGCTCAGGCCCCGAGGTCCTGCCTTTCTCAGGCGGGTGAGGGGCAGGCTGGCTCAACAGGAACAGATTGGGTTTGACTGAGTGCGGGGTGGTCCCTGTGGTACAATCCTGGGGGAACAATTTGTGTGGTCGTCCCTATGTTTAGGTCAAGAAGAAAGGAGGTGAGCCCCCACTCATTCTGCAAGTTTGTGTGTTTGTGTGTGTGTGTGTGTGTGTGTGTGTGTGTGTGTGTGTGTGGTACTGAGGATGGAACCCAGGAGCTTTTCTACCTCCAGGCTATACTCCCAGACCTATTTTATACTTTATTTGGAAAGAGGGTCTCACTAAGTTGCTGAGAGCCTCACTAAGTAGCTGAGGCTGATTTTTTTTTTTTTTTTTTTTTTTTTTGTGTGTGTGTGTGTGGTACTAGGGATGGAACCCAGGGGCCTTCTACCTCTGGGCTACCCTCCCAGACCTATTTTATATTTTATTAAGCCAGCTGAGGCTGGCTTCGAACCTGCACAATCCTCTTGTCTCAGCCTCCCAAGCGCTGGGATTACAAGCATGTGCCACCATGCCAATCTTGGCAAGGATTTACAAGGTCCAGGGGACTTGCATTAACCACAAAACTCACAAGACTTTAAATTCCATTTTAATGTTTTAAACTAATAAGTGGCAAATGCCCAGAAGTACGTAGAGCTCCCCAGAGCTGTCACCCAGATTCAGCATTTAAGAGCTTGAGGACCAACCTTGATTCATCTCAGAGACTCTGTACACCCTTTAGGAGCCTGGTGTCCACAGCTAGATGTCTCCATGTTGTCACTTTATAGGGGACAGTATAGGTGACTATGCCTCAGTGTTCTCATCTTGAAATGGTCACGGCAGCTACTTGATGGGGATGTTGTGAGGGCAGAATGAGGTGAGGCTCATACAGTGTCTGGAACAGTGTCTAGTAGATAGCCCCTGCTCTAAGGACTTTCCTGTCAGTATTAGTAGCACAGGAACACTTCATGGTCAGTGTTAGCAGCGAGTCAGAGAAGGCTTCCTCCCTTCCTGTCTTCCTTTCTTTCTTCTTTCCTTTCTGTACTTGGGGTATTGAACCCAGGGATGCTCTACCACTGAGTTAGACCCAGCTGTTTGTTTGTTTGGTTGTTTGTTTGTAGTACTGGAGGTGGAACTCAGGAGCATTTCTACCTCCCACTATACTCCCAGACCTATTTAGTACCTTATTGGGAAACAGGGTCTCACTAAGTTGCTGAGAGCCTCACTGATTATCTGAGACTGGCTTCAAACCTGTGCGATCCTCCTGTCTCAGCCTCCCAAGCACTGGGATTACAAGTGTGTGCCATCATGCCTGGCTCCTATCTTTTTATTTTTATTTTAGTAATTTTTTAATTCTTTTTATTTTTTCAGGTCCTGGGATGGAACCCAGGGGCATTTGTCCTCTGTGCTACAGCCTCTGCTGTATTTTTTATTCTTTATTTTGAAACAGGATCTTACCAAGTTACGTAGTTCCTCACTAAGTAGCTGAGGCTGTCTGTGAACCGCAATCCTCTGGTCTCAGCCTCCCAAATGCTGGGATTAAAAGCATGTGCCACCAGACCTGGCTCTTTTAAATTTTGAGACAGAGTCTAAGTTTCCCATGCTTACCTCACATTTGCAATTCTTCTGACTGAACCTCCTGAGTTGCTGGGGATACAAGTGTGCAGCACTGCTCCCGCTGGCAGGCTGGGTTCTGAGACTACTTCCCAGCTCTGTTCCTAGGAAGCTGCTCACACCTTGTCCCTTTCTCTGTGGTAGGTCCCTTCCTGATACCTTGAAGGAGGAGGAGGCGCTGCCCTGTTGGACCTGGAGGATTTCCCGTTACTTTCCTGAACATTTTTTGTTCTTGCTCTGTCTCCTGTGACCCTGGCTGCCCAGGAGCACTGGCTGCTGGGGAAAGGGAGGACTCCCGCGCTCCTGACCACCCAGCTTCAGGTGAGTGCCTCTGCCTCTTGCAGCGTGAACTGTGAGTAGGTTTTCTTTTCTTTTTCTTTTCTTTTCCTTTCTTTTTTTCTTTCTCTTTTTTTTTGGGGGGGGGGTGGTGGTGGTACTGAGGGTGGGAATGGAACCCTGGGCTTTCTAACTCCAGGCTATACTTCCAGGCCTATTTTGTATTTTATTCAGAAACAGGGTCTCACTAAGTATCTGAGGCTGGCTTCGAACCTGTGGGATCCTCCTGTCTCAGCATCCCAAGGGCCGGGATTACAAGCCTGCGCCACAATGCCTGGCCATGAGTAGATTTTCTTTGTTCAGCTTTGACAATTTTGTGTCCTCCAGTGCTCTCTCCAGAGATCACAGGCCAGCTGTTTCCTGTAGGAAAATGGGCCTGTTGTAATAGTGACAGTTTTTACAGGAAGCATTTCAACCTGTCAGTTTCCTTTCACTGCACCTCCATCCAGTTCTCATTCACTCACCTCCATCAGGGGCAGAGGCTGTGGGCCTGGAAATCAGTGTGATTGGCAGTTAGGGAAGAAGTGGCCATGGTGACTCAGTCACCATGTGGATGGAGATGGGGTGCTTTTGACAGTAAGAAAGCTGAAGAGCGAGGGCACAACATGTGAGACCCTGTTTCTAAATAAAAAAAAAAATAGTGCTGGGAGTGTAGCTCTTAGGAAAAATGCTTCTGGAGCTGGGCGTGGTGGCACACGCTTGTATCCCTCGCTTGGGAGGCGGAGACAGGAGGATCGCGCAGGTTCTAAGCCAGCCGCACTGGCTTAAGAGACCCTGTTTCCAAATAAAACAGTATAACAATAGGTGGGAGTGAAGCCCGGAAGTAGAAGGGTTTCTAGGAAACCCAATACCACCAAAAAAAAAAAAAAAATTAGAGAGTAAGAACTTAAATATTAACATGCCAGTGTGTATGGCAGAATTATTGCTATTGCTAGAAACTGTATCCATGGATAGAAGAATAAACAAAATGTAGTCTATGTGTAGTGAAGCTACTTAGCATTAATAGAGAATGAAATGGCGAATGAGTACGTCTATGTAGATGAGTCTTGAGGATACTCTGCTGAGTGAATGAGCCAGACACAGCAGCGCACATGCTGTGATTCCCTCATCGTAGCTCCGTGCAGTGAAAGACCCAGAGACAGAAAGGACAGTGCTCACTGCCCGGCCTGGGGAGGAGGGGATGGGAAGTGAGTGTCTAATGGTTACGGAGTTTGAGTAGGGAAATGCTGCGTGTTCTTGGAGATTGTCAAACAAGCCTGGGAATGCACTTGGTGGCACCGGACTGAACACGTAAGAATGGCAAAACAGTAAATTTGTGTCATAGATATTTTACCAGAGAACACCTTTTGAAACAGCCTCCCACTGAGTTGCAAAGGGTCTAAGTAGCTGAGACTGTTTGGGAACCGCCATCCTCCTGTCTCAGCCTCCCGAATGCTGGGATCACAAGCGTGTGCCACCACACCTGGCTGATCTTTTCAATTCTTAAAACTCTGTTATACTTTACTCTTATATTTGCTAAACCACTTTCTAGTGTTAAAGTTCCTGAGTTCAGGGATTCTTCTTTTTTTTTTTTTTTTTTTTGGTTGGTCTGGGGGTGGAACCTTTGCACATTTAACCTCCAAGCTACAGCCCCTGCTTTATTTTTTATTCTTTTTATTTTGTATTAATTTCTTTTTTCTGCAGGTCTGGGGATGGAACCCAGGGGCATTCGACACTTCCTGCCCTATTTTTTATTCTTTATTTTGAAACCAGGCCTCACTGAGTTGCAGAGGGCCTCACTAAGTAGCTGAGGCTGTCCGCGAACCTGCAATCCTCTGGTCTCAGCCTCCCGAATGCTGGGATTACAAGTGTGCGCCACCATGCCCGGCTCTTTTTATTCTTTTTAATTTGAAACAGGTTCTCACTAAGTTATGGAGGGCCTCACTAAGTAGGTGAGGCTGTCCATATCCGCGATCTTCCAGTCTCATTTTCTGAAATGCAGGGATTACAAGCGTGCGCCACAACTAACAGCTGATTCTTTTCTTTTCTTTTCTTTTCTTTTCTTCCATGTCTACCCCTACAGACCTAGGAATTTGATGTGTGGGTTCACAAATTCTGCTGGCAGGATAGATATGGGTCTAAGGGTCTCAGGACTCAGGACCACAGCAGTGCAGTCAAGGCAGGATCTAGGTACCACTGCCTCCCCAGAGCAGCCTGCTCCCCCTCACCTAGCAACGCCAGTCCTCAGGTGAGCAGGGCTGTGTTTTGTGTTGTAGGCACACATGGCGTTCAGGGATGTGGCCGTGTCTTTCTCCTGGGAGGAGTGGAGCCTGCTGAGCCCTGATCAGAGGGCCCTGTACAGGGAGGTGATGCTGGAGATCTACATGAACCTGGTCTTTCTGGGTAAGCACAGTGTGTCTTAAGACTTGCATTCTGAGCCATACGTGGTATACCAGCTGACGAGACTACACCTGCCTGGCACTCTCGGGGTATGGGCGCTAATCTCCATCTCCACAGTCGGATTTGTGGAGATCTGGAGGCCTCGGGAGACAGTAACTATACCTCTAAGAAAGCTGGACAGTCACCCTAGCGATTGACAGTATTGAAAGTAGCTCCCCTAGGTCACTTCTGTCCTCTGAGGCGAATGCGGAAGTTGCCGCAAGGGTCACTGGGAAATGTAGTCTGTGAGTCGGAAGCGGGGAGCTGTAGTCCCGCCCACTTGAGGAGAGCCCGCGTGCTCCTGTGGCGACCTCTCTTCCTCGGCGGTGAGTGGGGCTCGCAGACCCCGGCCCCCGCCCTCGCCGTGTGCAGCAGCGTCCCGAGGCTGGTCCGGGTCGAGCCTCGGGCGGTGGCGGGAGCGGAGCGGCCGCCATCTCTGGAGTCGGGTGGACTCGGCTCAGAGCCGCGGGGCGGTGGGTGCGGGGCGGGCGCCGTGCGGGGTTCTTGTGGGTGCGGAGACTCTGGCCTCGGTGACGCCCCTGTACTGCGACGGGGGCGCTCACGCGTGAGTTTCCAGGCGGGAGGACTTGAATGTGGGGCTTTTCGGGTCTGGTATTTCCAGGCGGTGGACGGGGATGTTTCTAGGGCCGCGCGTCCCGGGTTTTGGGGCTTGGGGGGTCCTGGCTCAGGCCCCGCTGTCCGGTTTTCTCAGGCGGGCGAGGGGCGCGCTGGCTCCACCAGACCAGCCTGGCTTTGACTGAATGTGGGGTGGCCACAGTGGTGAGATCTTAGGGGAACAATCTGTGTGGTCGTCCCTGGGTTTGGGTTGAGGAGAAAGGAGTCGAGCTGAGGCTCATTCGGCAAGTCCACGGGACCTTCATTGACCACAAAACCAACAAGATTTTAAATTCCATTTTAGTGTTGTTGTTTTTTTCCCCCCAGAATTGGAGATGAAATCCAGGGGCGGTCTATATCCGAACAACACCCACAGTCCTGTTGTGCTGTTGTGTGTGTGTGTGTGTGTGTGTGTGTGTGTGTGTGTGTGTGTGTGTGTGTGTGGTACTGGAACCCAGGGGATTTTCTACCTACGGGATACACCCCCCCCGCCCTATTTTATACTTTATTTGGAAACAGAGTCTCACTAAGTTGTCGGAGAGCCTCACTAAGTAGCTGAGGCTGGCTTGGAACCATTGCGATCCTCCTTTCTCAGCCTCCCAAATACAGGGATTACAAGCGTGTGCCACCTCGCTGGCTTCTAAGTTTTTATTCTTCATTTTGAAACAAGGTCTCACAAGTTGGGGAGGGCTTAAGTAGCTGAGTCTGTCCGGGAACTGCAGTCCTCCTTCTCAGCCTCCCAACATTTTAATGTTTAAATTGAGAAATGTCAAATACCCAGAAGTAGATAGAGCTTTCCAGACGTCACCCAGATTTAACACTTAAGAGCTTCAGGAACAAGCTTGATTCATCTCAGAGAATCTGTACACCCTTTAAGAGCCTGGTCTCCACTGCCAGATTTTCTCCATGTTGTCACTTTATAGGTGACAGTATAGGTGACTGTGCCTTAATGTTCTCATCTGTGAAATGGTAACGGCAGCTACTTGATGGGGATGTTGTGAGGGCAGAATGAGGTGAGGCTCACACAGTGCCTGGAACAGTCTCTAGTAGATAGCCCGTGCTCCAAGGACTTTCCTGTCAGTACTAGTAGCACAGGAACACTTCATGGTCAGTGTTAGCAGTGAGTCAGAGAAGGCTTCCTCCCTTCCTGTCTTCCTTTCTTCTCTCCTTGTACTTCTGGTGATTGGACCCAGGGATGCTCTCCCACTGAGTTAGACCCCAGCTGTTTAGTTTTTAAAAAATTTTTAAATTTTGTGACAGTGTCTTAAGTTTCCAAAACTGTACTCACATTTGCAATTCTTCTGCCTCAGCCTCCTGAGTTGCTGGGGATACAAGTGCGCACCACTGCACCCGCTGGCAGGCTGTGCTCCTAGACTACATCCCAGCTCTGTGCCTAGGAAGCTGCTCACAACTCGTCCCTTTCTCTGTGGTAGGTCCCTTCCTGATACCTTGAAGGAGGAGGAGGCGCTGCCCTGTTGGACCTGGAGGATTTCCAGTGACTTTCCTGAACATTTTTTGTTCTTGCTCTGTCTGCTGTGACCCAGGAGGACTGCCTGCTGGGGAGAGGGAGGACTCCCGGGCTCCTGACTGCCCAGCTTCAGGTGAGTGCCTCTGCCTCTTGCAGCGTGAACCACGAGTAGGTTTTCTTTGTTCAGCGTTTACGTTTTGTGTCCTCCAGTGCTCTCTCCAGGGATCACAGCCCAGCTGGATCCTGTAGGAAAGTGGCCTGTTTTAACCGTGACACTTTTTACAGGAGCATTCCAACCTGGCGTTCCCAGTCACTGGACTTCCATCCATTCTCCTGTATTTCTCTTTTCACCAGTTTTCAGAATTCTCATTCCAAGGTCCTGTCTGGTGCTTTGAAATTGTCACCATTCAGTTCTGTGTCCTATGTCACCCTCACTCTTTTTCCTGCTGGAGTAGTTTGTAGCAGATCCCAGGTTCAACATTTCTTTCTTCTTTTGTGTGGTACTGGGTCTTGGACCCAAGGGCATTCTACCTCTGCGCTGCATCTCTAGACCTATTTTATTTATATTTCAAATATAAATAGGGTCGACTAGGACGATGAGTCTCAGTATTTGTTAAGTCTCTCCTCAAAGCTGCGAGCCTTCTATCTCAGCCTACCAAGTACAGAGATTACGGGGGAGCAACATTATGCCTGGTCAGATTTATCATTTTATCAGCAAATAAACTCAAGCCAGCGAGGCTGACTTCAAACCTGTGGGATCCTCCTGTCTTCTCCTCCCAGGCACGGGGATTACAAGCGTGCGCCACCACGCCCGGCTACACTCTCTTTAATGTATATGTTACTTTAACGAGCAGTTTGTTATACCTTTGTGTCAGTGTCTAGTGCACTGGAGACCTAAGAGTAAAGCCGATTCACGGGACACAGGGGATGCAGGTTTCATGTACACTGTATGTTTTATTGAAAGAGCAATCAGACTTTTATAGAGAAAGCTTCCATGGGATCCATAGATGAGTTAACTATTTTAGACATTACAAGGTTATCTTAAAGCAACAATAGCTGTGTGTGAGTAAAGCTAAAGGACAAGTCTCAAAGCAACTTTTTGTTTTACAATTAGTAGCAAAGAATTCCTGTGACTGCTCATAACATCTCAAACTGTTTATCATACCAATAAGTTTTCTGAGAGATGTCTATGCTGGGAAGGACCTTCAGCGAGCGGGCCGGAGCTGCTTCCCAACCTTGAAGGCAACTTGGCAAGACTCATAGCTCACTGATTAGAGGAAGTCTGCTTGCCTCCCAGCCTGGCATTCCAAGCTGCTTCTCAGGAGCCAGAGTTGCTTAATTAACCCTTCAAGCAGGAGCCTGCATCACAGTACTCTCACATATTCTTTCCTTTTTTATTTCTTTGGAAAGAAGAGCATTCCATAGCATATTCAAATGTTGGCTATAAGTTTTAAGAATGAGCAAATATATGAGAACAAAGACCAAAACTATTCCTACAATAACTACTCCAGTTCCAATACTAGTGTGAGTAATGGATTGTAACATGCCTTTAGGATCTAAGCTGTTTAATTTATCTGCTAAAATGGTAGCAATATCAGAAGCGTCAGAGGATAGAAATTGTTTAGCAAAACTCTCATATATCTGATATTTTAACATTTCAATGTCCTTTTTAACAGAATCGTTTTCATATAGATACGAACTAATCTTATTCTAATCTTGTTCAGATTCATTATAATGAAGATTAGTAATGCAAAAGGTAGTAGAGTTCAAATCACATTGAAGGAACATTCTTTTTTCAATGTTCATAATTTTCTTTCCCAACCATGATACAGTTTGTTTTAATACAGTTATTTCATTTTGTAAATGAGCATCAATATTAGCCTGTTGTGCCCAGAATTCATGAGAATCTTTATGCCAATCTTCTATAAAGTGTTTTGTCTGAATGGATTGATGAAGGGCAGTTCCTGAAACCAATGCCAAAGTGGCTACTGTAATTAGACTGAGAATTGTAGCTATTGCAACTCCTAAAAAGCGTTTTGTTCTTTTTAGTAACTTAGAGAAAAACTCATATAACACTTGATCAAAAGGATTTTGGGACCAACTCCTCCCTAGCCTTACAAGCAACCAAATATGTGTTCGCTGTTATAAAATCATTATAGATGCAGTTTGATCATTAAAGCTTATAGAGTTATTTAAGCAACTAAATAGCTGACAATTAACACAGGTAACTCCGTTAGTAAAATCAAAATTTCCAACCAGAAAAACATAAGGAAGTGGAATACACGTAGTAACATTATATGTACGGAATAAAGAAAAATTATAAGTAGCTGAAGAGGAGGCAGTGCCAGAAAAAGAAACAATATATAGTCCAACAGGTTTGAGAGCTGCGGGAATCTTCCAAATATGACTTTGAATTGCTGATGGTATTTCTGTCAGGGCCAGGCGATCATCAGCTACTCCGCCGTCTCCCCAGGCCATCAGATGAGGTCCCAAGATGGTCTCATTCTTGGGTTGAATCATCCTAGTAATATTAAACAAATCACAGGCAGTAATATCCCATTCTGAACATGTGTTTATAAATTGTCCAAAAGGGCCCCAATTAATCCATGTAACATTTAGCCCTTTTTTTTTTGTATAAGTTTTCCAAATTTTCTCAAGCAATTTTCCACACAAATGGAGTATATTTTAAATTAATATAAGAAAAATCTTGATATTTGGGTAATGAAATATCAGTATTATCAGTTATATTAGCCCAATTTATTTATAGAAACTCCATAATTCTCGGCACGTTGCTGAAAGTCAACAAAATTCTTAATAAAACAGTCTAATGGGGTTGAGGGAGAAGACGATCCTTGCCCCATTTTTGACACAGGCAACACGGACCAAGGAAGCAAAAGAAGACAAAATGAACACACAAACCAGACACACAAAAAAACCAGACAAAATTTTAGAACCACTCTAGATGGCATCCCGGCAGAGGGCATGGACTGGGAAGTTTACGGCGTCCCGCCTTCCTCAAGTCCCTAAAAGGAACGTTCCCCAAAACAAATGCCAATTCGACTGGCCCGTCTTACCTAATGAGATCGATCCTTACTGCACAAGATGACTTTCTGAATGGCTGAAGGCAAATTTTTAATTTGGAGAGACCTCTACTGATCAGTCCCCTTTGGAACCCGGGACGGGGACCACGGGAGGTCTCTTGGTGAGAAATCTCGCTGGGGCCTCCAGATCTTGTGAGATGCATTCACGAGAGAGTCACCACGAGCCAATATTAAGTTTATACAGAGTTTATTATAGACTCGAGTCTGGTCTCTCGGCTCAACAGAAACAGCTGTGAAAAATGAGAGCCTTTATTTAAGCTTAAGCTTGGGTGCCTGACATAAACTGACATAGCGGTTCAGTACAGGGACCCCGAGCACATTTTTGTTTTTTGGTTTTATATCCTTTTAATAACCAGCCAATAGATTAAGCCATCATTTTAACAAAATAAATCCTCAGAATGACATTACAATTTAAACATCTATTACCAGGAAGCCAATGGTAGTTGTCTTAGCCTGAAGAAAACAAAGTGTGTTAATCTTTAATGACAATTTTGAAATTTCCAACAAACTAAAACCTTTAAAAATTTAAGCCACATGAACTAATATGTAATAAGAACAAACTTTTTATACATAGGAAAAACAACAAAAGATTAAGTTCAAGTTAGCCTTGCTAAGTGAGACAAAGCATACTCTCTATGATTATTTAAATGTCTGACACCCTGCCCTGAAGTTTTTAAAACTTTTCCTGTTCTTGGAGTCCCTGTTTGCATGGCTATGCCTTTGTTTTCTCGACTCTTTCTAGGGCTGGACCCCGGCGATGGCTGTCAGTGGCAATTCAGGATCTTCCCCGGGGCCATCATATCTTCTTTGCACACCCGTCCTTGTCACCTGGTCGGGGTTTGATTTTCCTCCCTGGTGTCCAAAGTTGGTGGCCATCCTGAAAAGAGACAAGACCATACCCTTTCCCAGGGACCAACAGCTCTGCTTGTTTCCAAGTCTCATCCACTTGATCTTTTACCCATACAGGGGCTGGCTATGTTATATGGCTTTATCTGGGGAAAAATGTTTTTCTGCTCTGGATAAAATGTCTCCTTGTGGTAAATTTAGGAAATTTAATACAAATAATGCTTGATGTAAAATCATACGAGGGCTTTTGTAACTGTGTAAAATACTCTCCCTATTTCCCCTTTTTAATTTTTTAATTTGAAGCTTTTATATACTGTGGGCCCGCTCAATAATGGCCTGTCCTTGTGGATTATATTCAATACCTGTAATGTGATCAATAGAATATTCTTTACAAAATTGTTGAAAAGCATGAGATTTATATGCAGGGCCATTATCTGTTTTTATTTGTGAAGGCAAACCCATAACAGAGAACACTTGTATTAGATGTGTAATAACGTGTTTTGTTTTTTCTCCTTTAAGAGCAGTTGCCCATATAAATGAGGGATAGGTGTCAATAGTGACATGAACAAAGGCTTCAGAGCCAGAATCAGGTC
Organism: Muscardinus avellanarius; assembly: GCF_963383645.1. Lineage (NCBI taxonomy): Eukaryota > Metazoa > Chordata > Mammalia > Rodentia > Gliridae > Muscardinus > Muscardinus avellanarius. The sequence continues at coordinate 5,275,717 of NC_137802.1, read as the reverse complement.
TATGTCCATTTGCCATAACTCATTTGGAGATAGTCCTCTAGGATTTGTTCCTGATGTTCCCAATCTGAGATGTAGGGGACGACAAATTGGACAATTAATAACAATTTGTTTAGCTTATCGGTAAGGGATTTTATATTGTACATGTAACCGGGGGGCATTTGTATGTAATTTAACATAATCTTCTTCTGCTGAAGTGAAACAAACAAGTTTATCAAGTTCTTGGTTTCCTTTAGTTAAATACCCAGGAAGTCCAGTATGAGAGCGAAGATGAGTAATGAATACATGGCCTTGTCTATTTCTAAGCAATTGTTGAATTTTTGTAAATAGTGAAAAAATGTTATTTTTAGTATTTTTGATAACAGCAGTGAAAATTGATTATACTATTCCAACTACATAAGCAGAATCTGCAACTATATTTATATCTTGAGGATAGTCTTGTAATATTCTTAAAACTGCAAAAAGTTCATTTTGTTGAACTGAATTGAAAGAGGTTGCTTTAACCCAATATTTACTACCTACCCAATAGGCACTTTTAGTTTTAGACCCATCTGTAAAAATTGTCAGAGCCTTACTTAATGGCTTGGTTGCTATAATATCAGAGACAACAAATTGTTGCTTTTTAAAACAATCCCATGATTTTCCTTTAGGCAAAGAATATATCTCCTGTAAATCCAGCCGAAGCTATTTGCATCTCATCTACTGTATTAATTTAAAAGTCGACTTGTTTGTTATAAGGAAAACATATATATGAACAATCGTAACCACCGAGAGTTACAGCACGCTGTCTGCCTGTTTGAATGAGCATGGCAGTCATCTGAGGATAAGTAGTAATAGTCCGGCTAAATGAGTGTTTAGTATAAAGCCATTCTAAAGGTTTCATTTTTTGAGCTAAAATAGCAGTAGGATACATAAAGAAAAATATTGGTATTAATTCAATAGGCTCATTTTCATAAGCTTGAGACAGAAAAGCATGTTTAATTCGCTCCTCTACTATTTGTAATTCCTTTTTTGCCTCCTTAGCATACAGGGGCTGTTTATATTAGAATCACCTTGGAGAATAGAAAATAAATTATGTAGTTGATATGTAGGAATTCCTAAAGTAGGCCTCATCCAATTAATATTTCCAAGAAGTTTTTGAAAGTCATTTAATGTTTTTAAATGGTCTCATTTTAGTGTTATTTTTTGTGGACAGACTAGAGTCCTATCTATTACATACCCTAAATAGTTTATAACTTGTTGCTTTTGGATTTTTTCAGGAGCTATTAAAAGACCAAAAGGTGCGAAATGAGCTGGTAATATTTGTAGGATTTGTTGTAACTCTATGTTATCTGGGCCAGCAGGTAATTCTTTAACATAATGAGATTGTGGCCCATATAACGTTACTGCCTTTTTTTAAGCGACCCATTAAATCCACGTCTAGTCCCTCGTATTGGCTGGGCTGAGGGTGTCCATTAACAGGAGGCAGTCGGATCACAGGAAAAGCAAACATATTATCATCCTCTATAAAATCACTAAAATCATTGTCTAAATTTACACTTTCAGACCCTAAATCTATAGAATGGAGGGGTTTTTTAATTCTATGATTTACTGGAAAAGCAGTCAATGGAGGCACGGTAGGCTGTATGGTTTTTACTTTCATTTTTGTATCGCACTGTTGCCCTTCCTTTTTTAAACTGTAATTTTTGTATTTGAGCTTTTAGCATGTTTAATTCTTCTTTAAAATCAATTTCTTTATCTGAGCTCTCTTTTTTAGTCATATTAGCCTCAGGAGTGTCATATTCATGAATACTCTTATGATCCCTTAAAATATCTCTTTTAACTCCTTCCTCTAACTGTAACTTTTGTACAGATGGAGTAGCCTCCTTTTTCCAATGATATATTTTTCTCTCTTCTAACATGCTTTGAACAAAGCATATACTAAAGACCAAATAGACCAAAATCGAACAGGTATACGTTCCCCTTGCCTAACGGCCTCTTTTGTATTAACTTTAATTCTCTCCCAGGTTTCTATGTCTAGCGTCCCTTCTTCTGGAAACCATGGGTTATAATTTTCTATTACTTCTATGCACATTTCAAGATCAGAAGTAGAAACTGGAGCTCCATAAGATTTAAGAAGTCGTTGTAAGATAGAAACATAAGAAGTAGATTTAGCTTGTCCCATCACCCTGTAATAGTATTTACTTACCTCGAGCTTTCCTGAAACACCTTTTTCTTAGGTCCCTGTTCGAAGGCGCCACCTGTCAGTGTCTAGTGTACTGGAGACCTAAGGGTAAAGCCGATTCACGGGACATAGGGGATGCAGGTTTTATTGAAAGAGCAATCAGACTTTTATAGAGAAAGCTTCCATGGGATCCATAGATGAGTTAACTATTTTAGACATTACAAGGTTATCTTAAAGCAACAATAGCTGTGTGTGAGTAAAGCCAAAAGATGAGTCTCAAAGCAACTTTTTGTTATACAATTAGTAGCAAAGAACTCCTGTGACTGCTCATAACATCTCAAGCTGTTTATCATACCAATAAGTTTTCTGAGAGATGTCTATGCTGGGAAGGACATTTAGAGAGAGGGCCGGAGCCGACCTTGAAGGCAAATCGGCAAGACTCAGAGCTCTAGGTAAGCACAGGAAAGTGCCAGTCACCATGCACTGGGCACCAGCCACTCGGTAGCAGGAATGCCAGCTGCCCAGCACAGAGCTGGTCTGGGTCACTGCTGCCCCCACCCGGGCTTTTTTTTTTTTTTTTTTTTTTTTGCGGTACTGGGGTTCCTGGGAGCCCTTCTACCTCTGGGCTACACTCCCATATCTAGTTTTATTTATTTATTTTTATTTGGATACAGGGTCTCTTAAGCCAGCACTGCTGGCTTCGAACCTATGCGATCCTCCTGTCTCTGATCCCAAGCACAGGGATTACAAACGTGCGCCACCACGCACGGCCTCCACCCCGGCTTTTGAGAGGCCACTGGCTAGGCTGCCCACAGGGCATTGCCCCACAGGCTTGGGCTGGCATCACGGGCAGCCCCACCTCCGATGCGAGGACTGTGTCATTGATGAAGAAAAGGAGAGGTGGGAAGCACTTTTATATTTTTTCAAGAATCACTCAAATGTAATGTAACCTTTTTTTTTTTTTTTTTTTTTTTTTTTTTTTTTGTACTGGGGAAGGAATCCAGGGCATTCTATCTCCAAGTTACACCCCCAGCCCCATTTTTTTATTCTTTATTTTGAAACACGGTCTCACTGAGTTGCAAAGGGCCTCACTAAGTAGTAGCTGAGGCTGTCCGCGAACCTGTGATGCTCCTGTCTCAGCCTCCCCAATGCTGAGATTACAAGCATGCGCCCCCACACACAGCTTTTCTTTCTTTCTTTCTTTCTTTCTTTCTTTCTTTCTTTCTTTCTTCCTTCCTTCCTTCCTTCCTTCCTTCCTTCCTTCCTTTCTTCCTTCCTTCCTTCCTTCCTTTCTTCCTTCCTTTCTCTCTTTCTTTCTTGCTAGTCGGAAGGATTGAATTACAGGAATGCTTTATCTCTGAGCTATACCACAGCCCTTGTTATTTATTTTATTTTATTTTTGGGGGGTACTGGGGATGGAACCAAGGGGCATTCTAATGCTGAGCTATACCCCCAGTCCTATTTTTTATTCTTCATTTTGAAACAGGGTCTCACTGAGTTGAAAAGGGCCTCACTAAGTAATTGAGGCTGTCCACAAACCACAAACCTCCAAATTCTGGGATTACAAGCATGTGCCACCATGCCCAGCTATTGATTGATAGATTGATTGGGTGGTACTGGGGATGGAACCCAGGGACATTCTACCTCTGAGCAAACCCCTAGGCCTAGTTTTTTTGGGGTTCTTTCGAGTCTTGGGATGGAGCCCAGGGGCATTAGACCTCTGAGCTACACCTTCTGCTGTATTTTTTATTCTTTATTTTGAAACAGGGTCTCACTAAGTTGCGGAGGACCTCACTAAGTAGTGAGGCTGTCTGAACCGTGATCCTCTGGTCTCAGTCTCCCGAATGCTGGGATTACAAGTGTGTGGCACCATGTCTTGCTTAGGGTTTTTTTTTTTAATTATTCTTTATGTTGAAACAGGGTCTTACTGAGTTGCAAAGGGTCTCATGAAGTAATAACTGAGGCTGTTCTTGAATCCGGATCTTCCTGTCTCAGCCTCTCAAATGCTGGGATAATAATTGTGTGCACAACCCAGTCTATTTATTTTCATTTTTATTTTTTGTGGTACTGGGATTGAACCCCAGTGTATTCTAACTCTGAGCCACACCCCCAGCACAGTGGTTTTTTTTTTTACTTTGAAACAAGGTCTCGATGAGTCACGGGGGGGGGCCTCACTAAGTGCGGAAGCTGGCCCTGAATCTGTGATTCTTTCCTCTCAGCCTCTCAAGTGCTGATCTTACAAGTGTGCTGAGAAAAAGCAGACAGTTAATCAAATCTGAGCCCCATTCCAGGGAGCTGTGAGTCTAATCCAGGCTTCCTTCTGGAACACACCCTTCTCACTTTGATTGGATTGTCTAGACAATTTATTGGCCCCATTTCTATCTTGCAAGGCATCCTCTGCTCACCAGTGCCTGCACTGCCCAGTTCTGGGTGCCTCAGGTGTGCGTCCTTTGCTCACTGATGTGCGTGCATATGCATCCATAAGACGTCAGGAGGGCGTCTCAGGTTTGGTACCACGGACATTCCCTGACTGATGTCTACTGTGACTATGTGTGACTTAAGACTCGAGGAAGAGCCCAGGAGGGCAGGGGCTGCTGTGGGCTCTGGTCAATGCATCATGGTCAATGCTTAGAATAGCGCCTGCACGTAGTGTGTCTTCAAATATGGTTGAGAGAAAGCCAGGCGTGGTGGTACATGCTTGTCATCCCAGCATTTGGAGGGCAGAGACAGGGGGATCGGGGTTTGCGGAGAGCTTCAGCTACTTAGTGAGATCCTTTACAACTCAGTGAGACCCTGTTTCAAAATAAGGAACAAAAAGCCGGGTGTGGTGGCGCACGCTTGTAATCCCCGCCTTGGGAGGCAGAGACAGGAGGATCGCGCAGGTTTGAAGCCAGCCGCGCGCGCGCTGGCTTAGGAGACCCTGTTTCCAAATTAAAAAAATGTAAAAATAGGTCTGGGAGTGTAGTCCGGAGATAGAAGGGCTTCCAGGAACCCCAGTACCACCAAAAAAAAAAAAAAAAAAAGGAACAAAAAGCCGGGCGTGGTGGCGCACGCTTATAATCCCCACACTTGGGAGGCTGAGACAGGAGGATCGCCCAGGTTCGAAGCCAGCCTCAGCTATTTAGTGAGACTCTCAGCAACTTAGTGAGAACCTGTTTCTAAATAAAATATAAAATAGGTTTGGGAGTATATCGTGGAGGTAGAAAAGCCCCTGGGTTCCACCCCCAGTAACACAAAAAATAATAAAAAAAAAAATAAAAAAAAATAAAAAATAGGGCTATGGGTGGAGCTTGGAGGTAGAATGCCCTTGGGTTCCATCTCAGTACAAGAATAAAAAAAAAAAAAATGCAGCAGGTGCCGGGGTTTACTTCAGGCACCCTTGAGGCTATGTGGGTCCTGTAACCCAGGTGACCTTCAGGCAGTGGTCCCCAGTGTTCAAGTGGAAGTGCAGAGTTGGGCATGGTGTCGGACGCTTGTAATCCCCGCACTTGGGAGGCTGAGACAGGAGGATCTCACAGGTTCGAAAAGCCAGTCTCAGCTACTTAGTGAGGCTCTCAGCAACTTAGTGAGGCCGTTTCCAAATAAAGTAATAAGTAGGTCTGGGAGTATAGCCCAGAGGTAGAAAATCCCAGTGAGATCCACTCTCAGTACTACAAAAAAAAAAAAAAGGAATGGTAACGTAGAAGTAAGTGTTAGAAGTGTGAGGTCAGTTGTTGCCCAAGTAGAGGTGGGAACTCCCTGGATGAAGAGTTAAATCGCCTCCATGAAACAGAGCCAGGCATCCCACTCCACAGATGAGAAAACAGGCACATCCTCCTGTGAGGCCCCTGTGTGAGGACTTCCAAGACATTCCCTTCCATGCTCCTGAAATGGCTCCTCTGGAACACGGAGCAGCCCAGGGAGGCCCCAGCTCCTGCCCTCAGGACTCCTGTGTGTGTCTTGAGACAGCAAGGGACAGGTGTAAAGAGGACAAGAGGGCCCTGAGCGCCTCGGTCCCCACAGCCCTCCTGGAGCTGCACATGTGTGAGTCTTGGACAGAGTGTGCAGGACAGCCAGGCCCTGCCACCTGGATGCCCGGCAGGAAGTACAAATGTGTGAGGAGGGGGTCCCAGTTTCCTTAGGGAGCAGGACTGTGGCCCCTCCATCACCAAGCTCTGCAGGGATGTGGCTGTGTTGGTGTCTGGCCCAGGACCCTCTCAGTCCCCTCTGCATCCACACTCACCTGAGGGAGACCTGGTGCCTGTGATTGGTGAATGGCCCAGGCCTTTCATCCTTATCGCAGGGCAAGGAGTTGTTGGTCATCCTATCCAGCAGCTCCTAGATGATTCCCAGTGATACCTCTGTGAGGACAGGGCCCACAGCCAGTAGGGAGCCTCAGTGGTGGCCTGCTCATCCTCTGGCTGCTTTTGCCCCACAGGACCCCTGCAACCAAACCTCACACAGACCCTGTCACAGGATTCTCTCCTGGGAAGACTGGAGACGCCATTGGGGCTCAGGAGTCACCAGGACACTCCCCTTCCTCACCCTCCAGCCCTGTCCTGGGTGCACCACCACACCTGTCAAGAACTTAAATATTAATATCCCACTGTTCATGGCAGAATTATTGGTATAAACTGTGTCCATGAATAGAAGAATAAATAAAATGTGGTATATATGTGTGGTGTATGCTACTTAGCATTAATAGGGAATGAAATGCCAAGTGAATATTTCTATGTAGATGAATCTTGAGGATACTCTGCTGAGTGAATGAGCCAGACACAACAGCGCACACACTGTGATTCCCTTATTGTAGCTCCGTGCAGTGAAAGCCCCAGAGACAGAAAGGACAGTGCTCACTGCCCGGCCTGGGGAGGAGGGAATGGGAAGTGAGTGTCTAATGGTACAGAGTTTGAGTATGGAAATGCTGCGTGTTCTTTGGAGATTGGGAAACAACCCTGGGAGTGATCTTGATGCCACTGACTGGACACGTAAAAATGGCAAAATAGTAGATTTTCTGTCATGTATATTTTACCAGAGAACTTTAAACCTTTCTATAGCCTCCTTCATTTGACCATGACATACTCACAAGGAGGCCCACCTCACTCCTCCAGGTGGTGCTCCCTGCCCACAGTGTGGGCCTCCTTTCTCCTTTGCTCCTAACGCCCTCGTCCCTGCTCCCCACAGGCCTCACCTAGAATACCCAGCACTTTCTCCTCAGCTCAGTTTTTTCCTGTCCTTCAAGACCAGGTTTGAGGCGCTGTGTCAGGATCTTCCTCACAGCATGACCTTCATTTTGCAGCAGTGCTAAGGAGACAAAATAATGAAAGTGGCAGAGGAGTTAGCACAGGGTTTTGTGGCCGTGAAGCTACTCCGTGAGTGCTCAGCATGCAGCAGGAAGTTCCCGTTGCCCACACGGGGCTTTAGCTGGTGGAGAGGAGGCCTCGCCCGCAGACGCCATGGTTCCTGTGCTGGGCCACTTCTGTCCTGTGCTCAGCACGCAGAGCAGGCTGAGGTGTGCGGGATCCAGGAACGGCTGGGCTGTGGTCTGGTCTTTGCATGGTGGGACTGTGATCTTCAGCCGCTCAGATCCTATTACTGTTATTTAATCTTTTTTATGTTGTTTGCTAAACAACTTTCTAGAGCAAAAGTTCCCGAGTTCAAAGATTCTTTTTTTTTTTGCAAGTCTGGGGATGGAACCCAGGAAAAATCAACCTCCAAGCTACACTGCCTGCCCTGTTTTTTGCTCTTATTTGAAACAGGGTTCACTAAGTTGCGGAGGGCCTCACAACTTCCGGTTCCAGCCTCTAAATGGTGGGATTACAAGTGTGCGACACCACTCCCAGCTGATTCTTTGGTTTTCATTTCTACCCCAACGGACCACCCTGATTTTGAATGTGCAGGTCCACAAATGCTGCTGGCAGGATAGAGACAGGTCTAAGGGTCTTAGGACTCAGGGCCACAGCGGTGCAGTCAAGGCAGGATCTAGGGTCCCACTGCCTCCCCAGAGCAGCCTGCTCCCCCCTAACCTGAGCAAGGCCAGTCCTCAGGTGAGCATAGCCGTGTTTTGTGTTACAGGCACACATGGCGTTCAGGGATGTGGCCGTGTATTTCTCTCGGCGGGAGTGGAGCCTGCTGAGCCCTGATCAGAGGATCCTGTACAGGGAGGTGATGCTGGAGAACTACAGGAACCTGGTCTTTCTGGGTAAGCACGTAAACATGGTATATCTTAAGCCTTGCATTGCTACACATGGGAAAGTTAGGATATATTTGATGAATCTTTTTTCCTTTCTGTTTGGTACTGGAGACAGAACCAGGTTTATCCTACCTTTGAGCTAGCCCCACAGTCCTCTTTTATTCTTTTACTTTGAAACAGGGCCTCACCAAGTGGCTGAGGCTGGCTGGGAACCTGTAATCTTCCTGTCTCAAGCTTCCAAGTCCTGGGATTGCATGCCTGAGCACCAGTTTTTGCCACATTGCCCACTTTGATTTTTATTTGGCTTTTGAGTTACACTGAAAAGAAAGCCATTTTGTATTCTCTTTTTCCCAGAGAATGTCACATTTTGTAGTGTTGTGTATGTGTGATTGACTGTGTGGTGTGTGTGTGTGTGTGTGTGTGTGTGTGTGTGTGTGTGTGTGTTGGGCAATTTCCCTCTCGGCCAGGCTTTCTTCCTAAGTTAATCTATTTACATTGTGTATAATGGGGGTGTTCATCCTCCTAGCCTTGAACAGAATCCACGTGCTCTCTTTGAGGTGATCCGCCCCACTGTTTTTAGATCTGTGTTTCACCCTCCAACAGTTCCTCCCCAGTTTGGCTCTGAATCCTTCAATGGCCCTTGACCCCATGACGCGTGGCCATCTTGTTTTCTTTTCCTGTGGGCAGGAGTTTCATTTCCTAAACCAAAACTGATCACTCAGCTGGAGCAAGGGAAGGAGACATGGAGAGAAGGGAGAAAATGTCCAGCCGCCTCCTGTGCAGGTGAGTGGGAAGAATCCGGGCAGATGAGACCCAGGAATACAGGAGTGTCGGCTGCCGTGAGGGCTGGAGGGAGGCAGCGTTGATCCAATGCTGGGAGGGAAGTTGTTCTCTCTACCTCTGGGCCTTCAGGGTTGAGGGTGGGAAGAAGAATTGGGGAGAGGAGATGCTGGTGAAAGGATATAAAATTTCAGCCAGGAAGAATAAACTCAAGAGCTGTATTATGTAGTGTGACTATAGCTAGTTCCAATGTATTATGTTCTTGAAAATCACTAAGATAATACATATTAGGTATTCTTACCACAAAAAGAAGTTAAAGGAGGAAATACATTATTTTTTTTTATTTAGCCATTTCACAAGATACGCACATTCCAAAATGTTCACAATGAATATAATTTTTACATATTAGATTTTTAAATATTAAAGACTTCTCTTGATTCTCTAATGGAGATTCTAGAGATTGAAAAGCAACATAGTCAGTGTTGATATTAAGAATTATCTACAAATGGGCGTGGTGGCCCATGCTTGTAATCCCAGTACTTGGGAGGCTGACACAGGAGCATCAAAGATTTGCCCCCAGCCGCAGCTGCAGCAGCATGAGGCCGACTGCAACTTAGTGAGACCCTGATATAAAGAAAAAAAAATAGGACTGGGGGCGTAGCTCAGAGGTAGAAAGTCCCTGGTTTCAAAGCACTGGGGCTGGGAAGAGGTGGACGTCAGGCAGCTCAGTGGATCTTCACAGTGTCACCAAGCCTGAAGTAAAGGCCCTGGCGCTATTGAAGGCCAAGAAGGGAAGCTGCTTTATTTGCCAGGCATTAAAACACAAAAGGAAGGCGTTCACTTAGTAGTTTACTGAATGGAAAGAAGTAAGAACTTCTGAGTATTAGGGAAGGGTGGTTATGCTATTTAGAATACTTATTGTAATTATGTTAGTTATAGTTCAGTTATTATTGAAAATAACATTCTGTATAGAATGGAATGATTCTGGGCTTGGATGTGTACACAGTTCTAAGTCTGATTATTCATTGGTCAAGAAGAAGTGTGTTCAGTTTAATACAGTTAGGAATTTAGAAGTTTCTAAATTGAGTTGTCATTGATTGCCTTCAGCTCCCAGAAGCCAGGTGTGATGAAGCAGTACATCTAGTAGTGACGTTGCTGCACTGAGGTGCTGTGTGGAAAAGCTGGCTGTCTTTGATCTTGGGGTGTGTGTGCGTGTGGTGCTGGGGATTGAACCCAGGCCTTGTGCACATTGCAGCCCACTACCTCTAAGCTGCATCCCTAGCCTGAAAGTGTTTCTTCTACACTGGTTTCTAGGAAATGTTACATTGATTATGGAAACTCTCAGGGTTGAGAGATGCTGGGGCACTAAGAGGGAGCTGTTCAAGTCAGTGGGGACCTAGGCGGCGTCTGTGTTGTCCACTGCTGAGGCCTGCTGTCGTGTGGGAACTCTGGCTCAGAGTCATCCTCTGACACCTGCTTGTCCCTGGGTGGACAGACTCTAGTTCATGTCTTACATACTTTTTTTCTTTCTTGTTCTTGTGGTTCTGGAATTGAACACAGGGGTGTTCTACCTCTGAGCTACATCCCTGTCCAAATTTAGTTTTTATTTTGAAACAAGGTCTTGCTGAGTAACTGAGGCTGGTCCCGCACTTGCAATCTCCTGTCTCAGCCCCCCACGTCCTGGGATTATAAGTGTGTACAACACACTTGGCATGTCTCACACTTTCACTGCACAAGTGCTCGCTCACTCGCCCTCTTTTTTTTTTGGATTTTTGATAATGGAATTGAACCGATGGCATGCTACCTCTTTTGTACACCCTCAGCCTTTTATTTTGATACAGTCTTCCCAAGTTACTAAGGGTCTCTCTAAATTTCCCTGACTGGCCTTGCGACCTGTGGATCCACCTGTCTCAGCTTCTCAATTATTGGGAGTACAGGTGTGCACCACTGCACCCTGCTCTTTGTTTTGTTCTTTGTCTTTGTGATAATGGGTTTGAACCTATGGACATCCAACTTCTGAGCTATGCCCCCAGCCCTTTTTTTTTTTTTTTTTTTTTTTTTGAGGTACTGGGGCTGGAACCCAGGAGCATTCTACCTCTAGTTACACTCCCAACCCTATTTTTTATTCTTTCTTTATTCTTTCATTTTTTGTGGTACTGGGGGTGGAACCTAGAGGCTTTACATCTGAGCTATGCTCCCATACCTAGTTTAGACTTTATTTGGAAACAGGGTCTCACTAAGTAGCCTCACCTAAGTAGCTGAGGCTGGCTTTGAACCTGCGCGATACTCCTGTCTCAGCCTCCCAAGAGCGCGGATTACAAGCATTTACCACCACACCCGGCTTCCAATTTTTTATTCTTTATTTTGTTACAGGGTCTCACTGTGTTTCAAAGGGTCTCACTAAGTAGGTGAGGCTGGCTGGGAACTGGATCCTCCTTTCTCAGCCTTCCAATCCTGGGATTACAAGCGTGTGCCACCACTTCTGGCTTCTATTTTATTTTGAAACAGAGCCTCACTAAATTACTGATGGTCTTGCAAAGTTGATGAGGAAGGTCTTGACCTTGTGATCCTCCTGTCTTAGTGTCCAAAGTTCTGGGATTACCGGCGTGCATCGCAGAGTCCTGCTTTAAATAACTCTTACACAACCATCTAGACTAAGGCCCTCCACCCAGTGTTAATGTCTGTGCCCTCCACCCGTCCCTTTTTTCTTCAGAGCAAAAGGGGCAGACACTTCCACATGGTTAGATAGTGATCAGTTAAGAAAAAAAAGCAAAGAAGCCAGGCATGATGGCTCACACTTGTAATCCTAGTGCTTGGAAGGCTGAGAGAGAGGATTGCAGGTTTGTGGCCTGCCTCAGCTACTTAGTGAGGCCCTCTCCAACCTAGTGAGGCCCTGTTTTAAAATAAAGAACAGAGCGAGGTGTTTTGCCACACACTTATAATCCCAGTCCTTGGGAGTCGGAGAAAGGAGGATCACAGGTTCACGGCCAACCTCAGCTACTTATCAAAGCCCTCCCCAACTTACTGAGACCCTGTTGGAAAATGTGCTAGGGGTATAGCTCAGACTCTGAATACCCAGGTTTCCTTTTCTGGTACCATAAGAACAACACAAATTCCAACAAAAATTTGCGTATGTAGTTGTGAGTGTGTGCTTGTATAGTGATAATCATGTAGAGTGTTGTGTGTTGGCCCTATTTATACCCCAAAGTGCCTTTGATGCTTTTACGGCCCCTTATAATAGAAGTTGTAAGCTGTACTGAAGGGCTGGGAAGTCGGCTATGTAAACAAAGTCTTGTTAAGTAACATTTACTTTTAAGGATTTTGATGCCTGGGTCAATCCTGGCCTGCAGATGAGGCTTCATTCTGACTTGGATCTTTCTCTCTGCAGCACTACTAAAGGCAGAACTGTAACCTGTTTCTCTCTGCCTTCCAGATGTTTCCAGCCAGAAATCCCTGGGGCAACACATTGAGTGTCAGCACCGTCCCTGTGTTGTCACAAGCTCATGTGCAGAAAGTGCTGTGGAGCTTGTAGACCCACGTCCTGGGGACCAGCAGCAAGAAACCTTGGATGGAAGATGCAGGAGCGACAGGACAGAAGGTCAAGAGAGGGAAGGCTCCACACCTTGGTCTGGTACAACTGAGGGAAGGACTTCGGGAGCATTTCCCAAGCTGCCTCACAGGCCACCAGTCAGCTCCCGGCATGGCCTCAGAGCGGTGGGGATGGAGGCGAGCCCAGGCGAGGTGGGGAGCCCGGAGGATGCTGCCAGGTTGCTGGAGAGGAAAGAAGTCTTAGGTGAGTGTGGACTGGGCTCCAGCAAGATGAGCAGCGTGCTCAGTCACCAGGGGACACGCTCAAGGGAGAAGCCGTACGTCTGCGGTGTGTGTGAGAAGAGCTTCACTCTGAGGAGAAACCTGGCTGTGCACCAGAGGACGCACTCGGGGGAGAAGCCGTACGTGTGCTGCAAATGTGGCAAAGGTTTCCAACGGAAAGCCCACCTCACCAGACACCAGAGGACACATTCAGGAGAGAAGCCCTACATGTGCTTAGAGTGTGGCAAAGGTGTCAGTTCGAAGTTCTACCTCACCATCCACCAGAGGATACACTCGGGAGAGAAGCCATTTGTGTGCTGCGAGTGTGGCAAAGGCTTCATCGGGAAATCCAGACTCATCATCCACCAGAGCATGCACTTGAAAGAGAAGCCACATGTGTGCCATGAATGTGGGAAAGGCTTCATCTCGAAGTTCCGTCTCACCTGCCACAAGAAGACGCACTGCAGAGAGATGCCGTATGTGTGCTCTGAGTGTGGCAAAGACTTCAGGCACAAGTCGACCCTCACCAAACAACAGACTACACATTCAGAAGAGAAGCCATTCGTGTGCTGCCAGCATAGCAAAGGCTTCAGCCGAAAGTACTGTCTCGCCATCCATCAGAGAACGCACTCGGGAGAGAAGCCATATGTGTGCCGTGAGTGTGGCAAAGGTTTCACTCTGAAGTCCAACCTCACCAGCCACCAGAGAACGCACTCAGGAGAGAAGCCCTATGTGTGCTGCGAGTGTGGCAAAGGCTTCGGCCTGAAGTCCACCCTCACCAGCCATCAGAGGACCCACTCAGGAGAGAAGCCCTATGTGTGCTGCGAGTGTGGCAAAGGCTTCAGCCAGAGGTCCCACCTCACCGGCCACCAGAGGACACACTCGGGAGAGAAGCCGTATGTGTGCTGCGAGTGTGGCAAAGGCTTTAGTGAGAAATCCAAACTCACCAGCCACCAGAGGACACACTCGGGAGAGAAGCCGTATGTGTGCTGCGAGTGTGGGAAAGGCTTTAGCGAGAAATCCAGACTCACCATCCACCAGAGAACACACTCGGGAGAGAAGCCATATGTGTGCTGTGAGTGTGGCAAAGGCTTCTGCCAGAAATCCAGACTCACCATCCACCAGAGAACACACTCGGGAGAGAAGCCATATGTGTGCTGCGAGTGCGGCAAAGGCTTCAGCCAGAAGTCCAGACTCATCATCCACCAGAGGAAACACTCGGGAGAGAAGCTGTACATGTGCTCCAAGTGTGGCAAAGGCTTCACCGAGAAGTCCATCCTCACTAGCCACCAGAGGACACACTCAGGAGAGAAACCATATGTGTGCTGGGAGTGTGGCAAAGGCTTCAGCCAGAAGTCCACCCTCTCTAGCCACCAGAGAACACACTCAGGAGAGAAGCCGTACATGTGCTGCGAGTGTGGCAAAGGCTTTAGAAGAAAGTCCAACCTCATCATGCACCAAAGAACACACTCAGGAGAGAAGCCGTATGTGTGCTCCGAATGTGGGAAAGGCTTCAGCCGGAAATCCAAACTCAACGTCCACCAGAGAACACACTCGGGAGAGAAGCCATATGTGTGCTGCGAGTGCGGCAAAGGCTTCAGCCAGAAGTCCCACCTCACCAGCCACCAGAGGAAACACTCGGGAGAGAAGCCATATGAGTGCTGTCAGTGCGGCAAAGGCTTCAGCCACAAGTCCACCCTCACCGTCCACCAGAGAATGCACTTGAACGAGAGGCCATATCTGTGCCACAAATGTGGGAAAGGCTTCATCTGCAAGTCTGGTCTCACCCGCCACCAAAAGATGCATTAGAGAGAGAAGCCTTCAGCAGGAAGTGCAGACTCCTCACCCACCAGAGGACACACTTGGACAGAAGCCACATGTGTGTTGTGAATTCGAGAAAGGCTTGAGTTTCACTATCACCAATCACACACTCAGGAGAGAAGCCTTACGTGTGCTGTGAGTGTTGCAGACGCTTTAGCCACAAGTCCTCGCTTATCAAACACCAGAGGACGCACTCAAGAGAAAAGCCATATGTTTGCTGCGAGTGTGACAAAGGCTTTAGTCAGATGTCCAACCTCACCAAGCACCAGAGGACACACTCGGGAGAGAAGCCCTATGTGTGCTGCGAGTGTGGCAAAGGCTTTAGCCACAAGTCCTACCTCACCATCCACCAGAGGACACACTCAGGAGAGAAGCCATATGTGTGCTGTGAGTGTGCCAGAGGCTTTAGCCAGAAGTCCCCGCTCAGCAACCACCAGAGGACACACTTGAGAGAGAGGCCATACTGTGCTGAAAGCACAGCAAAGGCTTCAGCTGGAAGTGCAGACTCATCGTCCACCAGAGCGTGCACTTGAAAGAGAAGCCACATGTGTGCCCTGAATGTGGGAAAGGCTTCAGCTGGAAGTCTCGTCTCTCCCGCCACAAGAAGACACTACAGAGAGAAGCCGTATGTGTGCTTCAAGAGTGGAGAAGGCTTCAGCCAGGAGTACAGACTCCTCACCCACTAAAAGACACACTTGGAAAGGAGCTGTATGTGTGCCCTGGGTATCAACAATGTTTAAGCTTGAAATCCTACCTCACCAGCCACCAGAGGATGCACTTGGGAGAGAAACCATAGTAGTGCTACGAGTGTGGTAAAGGCTTCAGGTGGAAGTCTCACCTCGCCACGCCCGGCTTTATTCTTTATTTTTGAAACAAGGTCTCATTGAGTTGCCAAGGGCCTCACTAAGTAGTAGCTGAGGCTGTCCTAGAACCACAATCCTGCTGTCTCAGCATCCCAGATGTTGGAATTACAAGCCTGTGTCCCCTACCTGGCTATCCTCGGCACCTTCAAGGCCTTCGCAAGCACCCACGAGGTAGGAAAATGGGAAGTGAGTGCTGCCCTCTATTGCAAAATGGCCCCTGGCCATCTAGCGCTTTGAGTCCCAGGACTGACCCTGGCCTCTCTGAGCCTCGGTCTGCTTCTCTGAACACTGATGAGCTATGAGGACCAGGCTCAAAGGGGCCTGGAGGACTAAGTTGCATCTTCCAGGCCTGACATCATAAAAATATCTGTGGGAGGGGCTGCGCCTAAGCTTACTGATAACATTTTTCTTCTCAAGGAAGGATTTTCCTCGTCCCCATACTGAACCTCCTGAATGTGGGTCAAATGTTTGTCCTCACTGTAAAGAAAACTATGGGTTTCTGGGTGTATCCAGAGCAGGAATCCAGTGGAGTGTGGGGAGGGCAGGAGAGGTTCCCAGGTGGATCAGACACCTTTCAAGGAGATGCTTGGGGGTACCATCTTTCACCAATATATTTTTTTTCGGTACTGGGATTTTAAGTGTGTCTCACACTTTAACTGCACATGTGCTCATTCACTCACTTTGTTTTGGTTTTTTGGCACCAGGGATTGAACCAAGGGACATTCTACCTCTGAGGTATATATTCAGGCCATTTTATTTTGATTCATTTTATAACAGTTTTGATAAGTTGCTAAGGTGTGAGAGTACTGAAATACAGGCTCCTGCTTGAAGGGTTAATGAAGCAACTCTGGCTCCTGAGAAGCAGCTTGGAATGCCAGGCTGGGAGGCAAGCAGACTTCCTCTAATCAGTGAGATATGAGTTTTGCCGAGTTGCCTTCAAGGTCAGAAGCAGCTCCGGCCCTCTCTGAATGTCCTTCCCAGCATAGACATCTCTCAGAAAACTTATTGGTATGATAAACAGCTTGAGATGTTATGAGCAGTCACAGGAGTTCTTTGCTACTAGTTATAAAAAAAAGTTGCTTTGAGACTTGTCCTTTGGCTTTACTCACACACAGCTATTGTTGCTTTAAGACAACCTTGTAATGTCTAAAATAATTTGTCTATGGATCCCAATAGAAGCTTTGTCTATAAAAGTCTGATTGCTCTTTCAATAAAACATGCAGTGTACATGAAACCTGCATCCCCTGTGTCCCGTGAATCGGCTTTACCCCTAGGTCTCCAGTGCACTAGACACTGACACTAAAGGTCTTGATAAATTTCCTGATTGACTTTGATATGTTTAAGTCCATTCTGTGCTTTAACGAGTTTTCCTTATCCTCCCTCTTATCTCCTCAGATATGGCACCTTCATTGCTCCTCTATGGGGTCCCTTTTTCATCTAGAGTTCCTCCTGTTACCCATTTTCCCCTAATATTTTGCACATTAAAAAAACATCTGAGCCAGGCGTGGTGGCACACGCTTGTAATCCCCGCGCTTGGGAGGCAGAGACAGGAGGATCGCGCAGGTTCGAAGCCAGCCGCGCGCGCTGGCTTATGAGACCCTGTTTCCAAATAAAAAAGTATAAAAAATAGGTCTGGGAGTGTAGCCCGGAGATAGAAGGGCTTCCAGGAACCCCAGTACCACCAAAAAAAAAGCATCTGATTTCTTATTTTTTGTGACATTTCACTGTAAATGCCATAATTTTGTTCTCCCTATGGCTGGTCAAAATTCCATTGTGTACATATCCCATAGTTTTGAAATGCACTCAACAAATATAGTAGTTTATGAAATTGCTTTGTCAATGATTCTGTTTCGCTCACAGGAGCCAGGTGTGATGAAACAGTACATCCAGTAGTGACGTTGCCTGCACAGAGGTGCTGTGTGGAAAAGCTGCTTTCTTGGATTTGGGTGTGTATGCGTGTTGTGCTGGGATTTGAACCCAGGCCCTCGTGCATGGTCCAGCCCACTACCTCTAAGCTGTATCCCAGTCTTCTACACTGGTTTCTAGGAAATGTTACATTGATTACGGAAACTCTCAGGGTTGAGAGATGCTGGGGCACTAAGAGGTAGCTGTTTCAAGTCAGTGGGGACCTAGGCGGCGTTTGTGTTGTCCACTGCGAGGCCTGCTGTCGTGTGGGAACTCTGGCTCAGAGTCATCCTCTGACACCGGCTTGTCCCTGGGTGGACGGACTCCAGTTCGTGTTTTACATACTTTTTTTTTTCCCTTGTTTTTGTGGTTCTGGGAATTCAACACAGGGTTGTTCTACCTCTGAGCTACATCCCTGTCCACATTTAGTTTTTATTTTGAAACAAGGTCTTGCTGAGTAGCTGAGACAGGTCCCGAACTTGCAGTCGCCTGTCTCAGCCTCCCAAGTACTGGGATTATAAGTGTGTACAACACACTTGGCATGTCTCACACTTTCACTGCACATGTGCTCCCTCACTCGCTCTCTTTGTTTTTCTTTTTTTGATAACAGGATTGAACCTAGGGGCATTTTACCTCTGAGGTACACCCTCCACCTGTCCCTTTTTTCTTCAGAGTGAAAGGGACAGACACTTCCACATGATTAGATAGTGCTCAGTAAAAAAAAAAAAATCAAACAAGCCAGGCGTGATGGCATACACTTATTATTCCAGTGCTTGGAGCCAGGCGTGGTGGCGCTCGCTTGTAATCCCCACACTTGGGAGGCAGAGATGGAGGATCCTGCAGGTTCGAAGCCCCTTGCTGGCTTAATAGACCCTGTTTCCAAATTAAAAAAAATATATAAAATAGGTCTGGGAGTGTAGCCCGGAGGTAGAAGGGTTTCACCTCCAATACCACAAAAAATAATAATAATAATGATAAAACCTGGTCGTGGTGGCGCACACTTGTAATCCCCGCGCTTGGAAGGCATAGACACGAGGATCGTGCAGGTTCGAAGCCAGCCTCTCTGGTTTAAGAGACCCTGTTACCAAATAATAACATAGAAAAATAGGTCTGGGAGTGTAGCCTGGAGGTAGAAGGGTTTCTAGGAACCCCAGTACCAACAAAAACAAAAATACAAAACGCATTTCTGCTGGGCGTGTTGCCACACAGTTGTAATCCCAGCATTCAAAGGCTGAGACTGGAGGATCACGGTTTGCAGACAGCCTCATCTACTTAGGCCCTCCGCAATGCAGTGAGACCCAGTTTCAAAATAAAGAATAAAAAGTAGGGCAGGGGGTGTAGCTGGGAGGTCAAATGCCCCTGGGTTCCATTCCCAGACCCACAAAAAATAAATAAATAAATAATTCTAGTGCTTGGGAGAGTGAGACAGGAGAATTGTGGGTTCGTGGCCTGCCTCAGCTACTTAGTGAGGCCCTCTGCTACTTAGTGAGACCCTGTTTTATTTTATTTTATTTTATTTTGGTACAGGGCATGGAACCCAGAGGCTTTCTCCCTCCGAGCTATACTCCCAGACCTATTTTATATTTTATTTGGAAACAGGGTCTCACTAAGTTGCTGAGAGCCTCACTAGGTAACTGAGGCTGGGTTCGAACCTGTGTGATTCTCCTGTCTCAGCCTCCCAAATGCTGGGATTAAAAGCATGTGCCACCATACCTGGCTCTTTAAAAAAGTCTTTTAAATTTTGAGGCCAAGTCTAAGTTTCCAATACTGACCTCACATTTGCAGTCCTTCTGCCTCAGCCTCCTGAATTGCTGGGATACAAGTGTGCACTACTGCACCCACTGGCAGGCTGTGCTCCTAGACTATATCCCAGCTCTGTGCCTAGGAAGCTGCTCACAACTTGTCCCTTTATCTGTGGTAGGTCCCTTCCTGCTACTTAGGAGGAGGAGGAGGCGCTGCCCTGTTGGACCTGGAGGGTTTCCAGTGACTTTGCTGAACATTTTTTCTTCTTGCTCTGTCTGCTGTGACCCTGGCTGCCCAGGAGGACTGCCTGCTGGGGAATGGGAGGACTCCTGGGCTCCTGACTGCCCAGCTTCAGCTAAGCGCCTCTGCCTCTTGCAGCTTGAACCATGAGGTTATCTTTGTGCAGCGTTGATTTTTTGTGTCCTCCAGTGCTCTCTCCAGGGATCACAGTCCAGCTAGTTCCTGTAGGAACACATGCCTGTTATAATGGTGACAGTTTTACAGGAAGCATTCCAACCTGTCGTTCCCATTCACTGCACCTCCATCCAGTTCCCATTCACTAAGCCTCCATCAGGGGCAGAAACAGTTGGTCTGGGAATCAGTTTGATGTGGAAATTAGGGGAAGAGTGGCCATGGTCACTGAGTAAGCACGTGGATGGAGATGGGGTGCTTTGGTCAGTAAGAAAGCTGGAGTGAGAGCACAACATGTTTGTAAAGAGACCTTAGAGCTAATAATTAAGAAGGGTTCCGCCGGGCGTGGTGGCGCACACTTGTAATCCCAGCATTTGGGAGGCTGAGACCTGGAGGATCGAGGTTCGCGGACAGCCTCAGCTACTTAGTGAGGCCCTCTGCAACTCAGTGAGACCCGGTTTCAAAATAAAGAATAAAAAATAGGGCAGGGGGTGTAGCCCGGAGGTCAAATGCCCCTGGGTTCCATCCCCAGACCCGCAAAAAAAAAAAAAAAAAAGAAGGGTTCCGAGCGGCAGCATTTGGGAGGCTGAGACCTGAGAATCATGGTTCGCAGATAGCCTCAGGTACTTAGTGAGTCCCTCTGCAACTCAGTGAGACCCTGTTTCAAAATAAAGAATAAAAAATAGGGCAGGGGGTGTATCTCAAAGGTCAAATGCTCCTGGGTTCCAGTCCTAAGCCCTCAAGAAAAAAAAAAGGTTTCAACAAAGTATGTGGTTTCTGAAAATACTGAACAGAGAATCACCATTTTCTCAAGTAATTCCACTCATAAGTATATAATCAAAAGAATTAGATAGAGCCGGGCGTGGTGGCGCATGCTTGTCATCCCAGCATTCAGGAGACTAAGACCTGAGGATCGCGGTTTGCGGACAGCCTCAGCTACTTAGTGAGGCCCTCTGCAACTCAGTGCGACCCGGTTTAAAAAAAATAAAGAATAAAAAATAGGGCAGGGGCTGGGCGTGGTGGCGCACGCTTGTAATCCCAGCATTCGGGAGGCTGAGACCTGGAGGATTGTGGTTCGCGGACAGCCTCAGCTAACTTAGTGAGGCCCTCTGCAACTCATTGAGACCCGGTTTCAAAATAAGGAATAAAAAATAGGGCAGGGGGTATATCCTGGAGGTCAAATGCCCTTAGGTTCCATCCTCAAACCCACAAAAAAAAAAAAAAAAAAAAAAAAAAATTAGATAATAAGCTGGTTATGGTGGCACAAGCTTGGATACTTAGCATTCAGAAAGATAAGACAGGAGGATCGGAGGATCACAATTCCTGGACAGGCTCAGCTACTTAATGAGGCCCTCTGCAAGTCTGTGAGACCCTGTTATTAAATGAAAAATTAAAAATAGTGCTGGGAGTGTAGCTCTGGGGTAAAATGCCTTGGGTTCCGTGTCCAGTATTGCCAGTAAATTTTTTTTTTTTTTTTTTTTTGTGGGTTTGGGGATGGAACCCAGAGGCATTTGACCTCTGAGCTACAGCCCCTGCCCAATTTTTTATTCTTTATTTTGAAACAAGGTCTCACTGAGTTGCAGAGGGCCTCACTAAGGAGCTGAGGCTGTCTGCAAACCGCGATCCTCTGGCCTCAGCCTCCCGAATGCTGGGATTACAAGCGTGCGCCACCACGCCCGGCTTCAGTAAAAATTTTTGAAAGGTAGAACTTAAATATTAATATGCTGCTGTTGATGCAGAATTATTGCTATAAACTGTGTGCATGGATAGAAGAATAAACAAAATGTAGTCTATGTGTAGTGAAGCTACTTAGCATTAATAGAGATTGAAATGCTGAGTGAATGCGTCTACGTAGATGAATCTTGAAGATACTCTGCTGAGTGAATGAGCCAGACACAGCAGCGCACACACTGTGATTCCCTCATCGTAGCTCCGGCAGTGAAAGCCCCAGAGACAGAAAGGACAGTGCTCACTGCCCGGCCTGGGGAGGAGGGAATGGGAAGTGAGTGTCTAATGGTTACGGAGTTTGAGTAGGGAAATGCTGCGTGTTCTTGAGATTGGCAAGCAGCACTGGGTGTGCACTAGATGCCACCAGAATACACGTAAGAATGGCAAAATAGTAGATTTTGTGTCATGTATATATTACCAGAGAACAACTTAAACCTTTCTATAGCCTCCTTCATTCACCCATGACCTATTTCACAAGGAGGCCCACCTCACTCCTCCAGGTGGTGCTCCCTGCCCACAGTGTGGGCCTCCTTTCTCCTTTGCTCCTAACGCCCTCGTCCCTGCTCCCCACAGGCCTCACCTAGAATACCCAGCACTTTCTCCTCAGCTCAGTTTCTTCCTGTTCTTCAAGACCAGGTTTGAGGCGCTGTGTCAGGATCTTCCTCCCAGCGTGATCTTCATTTTGCAGCAGTGCTGAGGAGACAAAATAATGAAAGTGGCAGAGGAGTTGCACAGGGTTTTGTGGCCGTGAAGCTCCTCCGTGAGCGCTCAGCGTGCAGCAGGAAGTTCCCGTTGCACACACGGGGCTTTAGCTGGTGGAGAGGAGGCCTCGCCCGCAGACGCCATGGTTCCTGTGCTGGGCCACTTCTGTCCTGTGCTCAGCACGCAGAGCAGGCTGAGGTGTGCGGGATCCGGGAACGGCTGGGCTGTGGTCTGGTCTTTGCATGGTGGGACTGTGATCTTCAGCCTCTCAGATCCTTCAGCACCTTTATGGTAAATATTTGATCTTTTCAATTCTTAAAACTCTGTTATATTTTACTGTTATTTAACAAATGCTAAACAACTTTATAGAGCTAAAGTTCCCAAATTCAGGGATTCTTTTTTTTTTTTTTTGCAGGTCTGGGGATGGAGCCCAGGGGTGTTCAGCTCCAAGCTATATCCCCTGCCCTATTTTTTATTCTTTTTCATTTGAAACATTAACTCAGTAAGTAGCAGAGGGCCTCACTAAGTAGCTGAGACTGTCCATGAACCGCGATCTTCTGGTCTCAGTCTCCCAAATGCTCGGATTACAAGCATGTGCAACCACACCAGGCTGATTTTTTTTTTTCATGTCTACTCAAACAGACCATCCTGAGATTTGAATGTATGGGTTGACAAATGTTGCTGGTAGGATTAAGAGCTACAGTTATGCAGTCAAGGCAGGATCTAGGGTCCCACTTCCTCCCCAGAGCAGCCTGCTCCCCCCTCACCTGAGCAAGGCCAGTCCTCAGGTGAGCAGGGCCATGTTTTCTGTTACAGGCACACATGGCGTTCAGGGATGTGGCTGTGTATTTCTCCCAGGAGGAGTGGAGCCTGCTGAGCTCTGATCAGAGGGCCCTGTACAGGGATGTGATGCTGGAGAACTACAGGAACCTGGTCTTTCTGGGTAAGCACGGTCTGTCTTAAGACTTGCATTCCTATTCCTGGGAAGGTTAGAATATGTTTGGTGAAACTTACTTTCTTCCTTTCTATTTGGTACTGAAGACAGAACCCACGGTTTTCCTACACCTGACCTAGCCCACAGCCCTATTTTATTTTACTTTGAAACGGCATCACCTAGTTGCTGAGGCTGGCTGCAAACCTGGAATCCTCCTGTCTCAAGCTCCCAAGTCCCACATAGCTTAGAACAGAATCCGCATGCTCTCTTTGAGGAAATGTGCCCCACTGTTTTCAGATCTGTGTTCCACCCTCCAACAGTTCCTCCCCAGTTTGGTTCTGAATCCTTCAATGGCCCTTAACCCCATGACGCATGGTCATCTTGTTTTCTTTTCCTGTGGGCAGGAGTTTCATTTCCTAAACCAAAACTGATCACGCAGCTGGAGCAAGGGAAGGAGACATGGAGAGAAGGGAGACAACGTCCAGCAGCCTCCTGTGCAGGTGAGTAGGAGGAGACCGGGCAGATGAGACCCAGGAATACAGGAGTGTCGGCTGCTGTGAGGGCTGGAGGGAGGCGGCGCTGATCCAGTGCTGGGAGGGAAGTCGTTCTCTCGACCTCTGGGCCTTCAGGGCTGAGGGTGGGAAGAAGTTGGGGAGAAGCCAGGCTTGGTGGTGCACGCTTGTAATCCATGTGCTTGGGAGGCAGAGACTGGAAGATTGCGCAGGTTCAAAGCCAGCCGCAATGGCTTAAGAGACCCTGTTTCCAAATAAAAAGTATAAATAGGTCTTAGAGTGTAGCCCAGATGTAGAAGGGTTTTCAGGAACCCCAGTACCATCAAACAAAACAAAACAAAAACAAAAAACCCCATAGATTTTAATATTATTAAAAATCTAATATATAAAAATTATACATGGCTAAATCAAAGTAATTATGTATTTTCCTAGAAACCAGTGTAGAAGTTTCTACTTGGGGAGATGTGATGCTGGTCAAAGGCTGGCTTCAAACCTGCCTCCCCTCGTGCAGGGATTACAAGTGCGCGCCACCACCGTGCCCAGCTAATGAGTCTCTTGCTACTCTAATAGAGATTCTAGATATTGAGAAGGAAAATAGTAACTGTTGATATTAAAAACTATCTGCAGCTGCAAAGTGAGGCCCTCTGCAACCTAGTGACACCCTGTTTGTTTTTCTTTTTCTTTTTTATTTTTTGGTGGTACTGGGGGTGGATAAAGAAAAAAAAATAGGACTGGGATGTAGCTCATAGGTAGAATATCCCTGGTTTCAAAGCAGTGGTGCTGGGAAGAACTGAATGTCAGGCTAGTTTAGTGGATCTTCACATTGTCACAAAGCTTCAAGCAATCCCCTGGCACTATTGAAGGCAACAAAGGTAAGCGGATTTATTAGCCAGGCATTAAAACACAAAAGGAAGGTGTTCATTAGTAGTTTACTGAGTGGAAAGAACCAAAAATTTCTAGTGTTAGGGAAAAGTGCTTATGCTAATTAAAATACCTATTATGTTAGTTACAGTTCAGTTATTACTGAAAATAGCATTCTTTATAGAATGGAATATTTCTGGGCTTAGATGTGTACACATTTCTAATAAGTTTGATTATTCATTGGTCAAGAAAATGAGTGTTCAGATGAAAACGTGAATATAGTAGTTTCTAAATTGCGTTGTCATTGATTGCCTTCAGCTCCCAGGAGCCAGGTGTGATGAAACAGTACATCCAGTAGTGACGTTGCCTGCACAGAGGTGCTGAGTGGAAAAGCTGGCTGTCTTTGATCTTGGGGTGTGTGTGCGTGTGGTGCTGGGGATTGAACCCAGGCCTTGTGCACAGTGCAGCCCACTACCTCTAAACTGCATCCCTAGCCTGAAAGTGTTTCTTCTACACTGGTTTCTAGGAAATGTTACATTAATTATGGAAACTCTCAGGGTTGAGAGATGCTGGGGCACTAAGAGGGAGCTGCTCAAGTCAGTGGGGACCTAGGCAGCGTCTGTGTTGTCCACTGCTGAGGCTTGCTGTCGTGTGGGAACTCTGGCTCAGAGTCATCCTCTGACACCTGCTTGTCCCTGGGTGGACAAACTCTAGTTCATGTGTTACATACTTTTCTTTTTTTTTTTTTTTTTTGTGGTTGTGGGAATTGAACACAGGGGTGTTCTACCTCTTAGCTACACCCTCCGCAAAATTTAGGGTTTTTCGGATTTTTTTTGCAGGTCTGGAGATGGAACCCAGAGGCATTCGACCTCCAAGCTACAACCCCAACACTATTTTTTTTATTCTTTATTTTGAAACCAGGTCTCACTGAATTGCAGCGGGCCTCACTAAGTAGCTGAGGCTGTCTGTGTACCGCGATCCTCTGGTCTCAGCCTCCCGAATACTAGGCTTGCAAGTGTGCGCAACCACGCCCAAATAATTTAATTTTTATTTGTAAACAAGGTCTTGCTGAGTAGCTGAGGCTGGTCTCAAACTTGCAATGTTCTTAGCTGGGTGTGGAGGCGCATGCTTGTAATCCCTGCGCTTGGGAGACTGAGACAGGAGGATGACACGGGTTCAAAGATAGCCTCAGCTACTTACTGAGGCTCTCAGCAATGTAGTGAGACCATGCTTCCAAATAAAATATAAAATAGGTCTGGAAGTATAGCCCAGAGGTAGAGAGCCCCTGGGTTCCACCTCCAGTACCACCAAAAAAAAAAAAAAAAAAAACTTGCAATCTCCTATCTCAGCCTCCCAACTGCTGAGATTTTAAGTGTGTACTACACGCTTGGCATGTAGAGCCCAGAGATAGAAGCCTCTGGGTTCCATCTCCAGTACCACCAATAAATAATAAACAAACAAACAAATTTTTAGCCAGTGGTGGCGGCGCACACTTGTAATCCCAGTATTCGAGAAGCTGAAACTGGGGATGATTGCGGTTCATGGACAGTCTCAGCCACTTAGTGAGGCCTTCTGCAACTTAGGAGACCCTCTTTAAAGATAAAGAATAAAAAAAAAACATGGAAGGGGGTGTAGTTTGGAGGTAGAATGTCCCTCGGTTCCATCCCAAGACCCACACACAAAAAAGTTGTAAGCTGTACTGATGGGCTGGGAAGTCGGCTATGTAAAGAAAGTCCTGGTAAGTAACGTTTACTTTTAAGGATTTTGATGCCTGGGTCAAGCCTTGCCTTCAGATGAGGCTTCATTCTGACTTGGATCTCTCTCTGCAGCAGGACTGAAGCCAGAACTGTAACCTGTTCCTCTCTGCCTTCCAGATGTTTCCAGCCAGAAATCCCTGGGGCAACACATTGAGTGTCAGCACCGTCCTTGGGTTGTCACAAGCTCATGTGCAGAAAGTCCTATCGAGCTTGGGGATCCATGCCCTGGGGACCAGCAGCAGCAGCAGCAGCAGCAGCAGGAAGCCTGAGATGGAAGATGCAAGAGCATCAGGGCAGAAGGTCAAGAGAGGGAAGGCTCCATGCCTTGGCCTGGTAGGACTGAGGGAAGGACTTTGGGAGCATTTCCCAAGCTGCCCCACAGGCCACCAGTCAGCTCCCGGCATGGCCTCAGAGCGGTGGGGATGGAGGCGAGCCCGAGTGAGGTGGGGAGCCCCGAGGATGCTGACAGGTTGGTGAGGAGAAAAGAAGTCTTAGGTGAGTGTGGACTGGGCTCCAGCCAGATGTCCAGCCTGCTCAATCACCGGGGGACACGCTCGAGGGAGAAGCCATATGTCTGTGGTGTATGTGAGAAGGGCTTCACTCAGAAAAGAAACCTGGCTGTGTACCAGAGGACACACTCGGGGGAAAAGCCATACATGTGCAGCGAGTGTGGCAAAGGCTTCAGCCAGAAATACCATCTCACCATCCACCAGAGAACACACTCGGGAGAGAAGCCATATGTGTGCTGCAAGTGTGGCAAAGGCTTCATCCGGAAGACCAACCTCACCAAGCCACCACAGAACGCACTCAGGAGAGAAGCCATATGTGTGCTTTGAGTGCAGCAAAGGCTTCAGCCGGCAGTACAACCTCACCATCCACCAGAGGACACACTGGAGAGAAGACATACATGTGCTGTGAGTGTGACAAAGGCTTTAGCCAGAAATTCTTGCTCACCAACCACCAGAGGACTCACTCAGGAGAGAAGCCATATGTGTGCTGCGAGTGCAGCAAAGGCTTTAGCTGGAAGTGCAGACTCATTATCCACCAGAGCGTGCACTTGAAAGAGAAGCCATATTTGTGCCCTGAATGTGGAAAAATCTTCAGCTGGAAGTCTGGTCTCACCCGCCACAGGAAGACGCACTACAGAGACAAGCTGTATGTGTGCTTTTAGTGTGGTGAATCCAGACTCACCATCCACCAAAGGACACACTTGGAAAGGAGCCGTATATGTGCCCCAAGTGTCAACGATGTTTAAGCTTGAAGTCCTACCTCACCAGTCACCAGAGGACACACTCAGGAGAAAAGCCACATGTGTGCTGTGAATGTGGGAAAGGCTTGAGGTCCACTATCACCAATCACCTGAGTACGCACTCTGGCAAGAAGAAGATGTCAAATGTGCCAGGCGTGGTGGCACACGCTTGTCATCCCAGCATTTGTGAGGCTGAAACTGGAGGATCACGGTTTGCGGACAGCCTCAACTACGTAGTGAATTTCTCTACAACCCAGTGAGACCCTGTTTCCAAATAAAGAATAAAAAATTGAGCAGGAGGTGTAGCTTAGAGGTCAAATGCCCCTGGGTTCCTTCCCCAGATCCACAAAAAAAGAAAGTCAAATGTGTGTCATGAATGTGGGCGAGGTTTCAGTCTGAAGTCCTAGCTCACCATCCATCAGAAAACGCACTTAGGAAAAAAGCCTTATGTGCCCGGAATGTGGGAAAGGCTTTGACCAGAAGCCAGCTGTCATGAAGCACCAGAGGACACACTTAGAAGGGAATAAACCCTGCATAGCGACTGTGGCCTAGACTTTAACGATAGCACAGCCCTCCTCTCCCACCAGACTAGTATCTGCATTTAGCCTCTGCGCATGCTCCGGTGCACTTTAATC
This sequence comes from Muscardinus avellanarius, assembly GCF_963383645.1. Taxonomy (NCBI): domain Eukaryota; kingdom Metazoa; phylum Chordata; class Mammalia; order Rodentia; family Gliridae; genus Muscardinus; species Muscardinus avellanarius. The sequence goes on along the minus strand of NC_137802.1, from coordinate 5,247,673 downwards.
ATCTGTGGGGTCCTCATAATAGTTAATGCAATGGAAATAGTTGCTAAAGTATATTTCTGAGGGAATAATGACAGGCAAAAAAAAAAAAAAAAGTCTGTAAATGTTGAATCCAGGTGCTATTGTTTTCTAGAAAAAGATATTTACCATCCAAGGTCCGTTGAGTGAGTGGATGCAGAATCCAGACTCCCAGAGGGCTGATAACCCTGCTGATGGAGACCGGCCTCAGGGAGGCATGAAGCGGGGCGCCTCGTTCTCCCCTTACCCCCAGGGCGGCAGCACCTTCTGGAGACATATGGCACGACCCCCTTCACTTTCTCGAGCTAGTTGATCTCTATTTACCTGCAATCGGTCCCAGTGAGTATATCAGAGAAGCTGCAGGTTCCTAGGACATCGCAGAGGTCCCCAGTTCTTGGGATATCTCTGCTGGCAAGAAGCCTCAGCTGAGTCCGGACAAAGGTGGCTTCCCAGGCAGAAGGCAGGAGAATCCAAAATGTCAAGGTCTGAGGGCTGAGCCCCACTCCAGTGGATTCCTGCTCTGGATATACCCAGAAGCCCATAGAGTTTTCTTTACAGTGAGGACAAATATTTGACCCACATTCAGGGGTTCAGTGTGGGGGCGAGGCAAAGTCTTAATTGCAAAAAATAATTATCAATAAACTTAAGCACAGCCCCTCCTGCAGATATTGTGTGTGTTGTGTGTGTGTGTGTGTGTGTGTGTGTGGTCTTGTGGATGACACCTTGGGGCCTCTACCTCTGTTTTATCCCCTGACCTATTTTATATTTTATTTTTTTATTTTTATTTTTTTGTGATACTGGGGATTGAACTCTTCTACCTCCAGACTACACTCCTAGACCTAATTTTTATATTTTATTTGGAAACAGGGTCTCTTAAGCAGCAAGGCTGGCTTTGAACCTGTACAATCCTCCTGTCTTCGCCTCCCAAGGGTGTGGATTACAAGCGTGGGCCACCACGCCCGGCTGTATTTTATTTTTCAATTAAAAAAATTTTTTTTTTGCAGTACTGGGGGTGGAACCCAGGGACATTCGACCTCCGAGCTACACCCCCTGCCCAATTTTTTATTCTTTATTTTGAAAAAGGGTCTCACCGAGTTGCAAAGGGCCTCAGTAACTAGCTGAGGCTGTCGGCGAACCACGATCCTCCAGTCTCAGCCTCGCAAATGCTGGGATTACAAGCGTGCGCCACCACGCCTGGCCTATTCTTTATTTTGAAACAGGGTCTCACTAAGTTGCTGAGAGCCTCACTCAGTAGCTGAGGCTGACTTTGAACCTGTGAGATCCTCTTGTCTCACCCTCCCAAGCACTGGGATTACAAGAGTGCTTCACCATGCTTGGCTCTGCAGATATTTTTATGTTGTCAGGCCTGGAGCATGCAACTTAGTCCTCCAGGCTCCCTATGAGCCTGGTCCTCTTGGCTCATCAGTGTTCAGAGAAGCAGACCGAGGCTCAGAAAGGCCAGGGTCAATCCCAGGACTCAGAGTTCTAGGTGGCTAGGGGCCATTTTGCAATAGAGGGCAGCACTCACCTTCCCATCATCCTCACCTCGTGGGTGCTTGTGAAGGATTAGAAGGTGCTGGGACATCCGGGCATGGGGGCTCAGGCTTGTAATCCCAGCATTTAGAAGTCTAAGACAAGAGGATTGTGGTTCTAAAACAGCCTCAGCTACTACTTAGGCCCTTTGCACCTCAGTGAAATCCTGTGTCAATATAAAGAAAAAAAAATAGGGCTGGGGATATAGGTCAGAGGTAGAATGGCCCTGGTTTTCATCCCCAGTACCCCCCAAAAAAACAAAACCAAAAATAGGGCTGGGGATGGAACTCAGAAGTACAATGCTCCTGGGTTTCATCCCCAGGACCTCCTAAAAAAAAAAAAAATGCTGGGGATGACATCAGGCTGCCTTGAGACTACCTGGGTAGCCATTAACCCAGGTGACCTCAAGGCAGTGGTTCTCAATGTTCAAAATGGAAAAGTGGAAGGGATTTAGAAGTGTGAGGAGCCACAGGTCAGTTGTCCAAATAGTGGTAGGAACTCCCTGGAGGAAGAGCTGAATTACCCCATCCTCACACAAGGCTCATCCTTGTGTGAGGACTTCCAGGACATTCCCCTCCAGGCTGCTGAAATGGCTCCTCTGGAACACGGAGCAGCCCAGGGAGGCTCCAGCTCCTGCCCTCAGGACTCCTGTGTGTGTCTTGAGACAGCCAGTGACAGAGGTGGAAAGAGGACAAGAGGGCCCTGAGCGCATCGGTCTCCACAGCCCTCCTCAAGCTGCACATGTGTGAGACTTGGAGAGGGCGTGGAGGCCAGCCAGGTCAGCCAGGTTGCTGTGGACTCTGGTCACTGCATCATGGTTAATGCAAAGAATAGCTCATGCATATAGTGTGCCTTCAAATATTGTTGAAAGCTGGGATTAGTGGCACACACTTCTAACCCCAGCTTTTGGGAAGCTGGGACAGGAGGATCCGAGTTCTTGGATAGCCTCAGCTACTTAGTGAGCTCTTTTGCAACTCAGTGAGATCCTGTTTCACAATAAAGAATAAAAAATAGGCTGGTGGTGTAGCTCAGAATGCCCTGGGTTCCATCCCAAGTACCAAATAAAAAATTATTGTTAAAGGATATCACCCCCAAGCATCTCCTCGTAAGGTGTCCGAGTGGCCTTGGGGTTCCATCAACCCTCTTTACCGCTCCCATGGATTCCTGCTCTGGATACACCCAGAAGCCCATAGAGTTTTCATTACAGTTTGGACCAATCTTTGACCTCCATGCAGGGAGTTCAGTATGGGAGTGAGGAAGGCCTTCCTTCTTTCTCAAACTTACCCTGACCCTGAAAGCTGTGTGTGGTGTAATCCCAGCGCTTGGGAGGCTGAGATAGAAGGATCTCACAGGTTCGAAGCCAGCCTCAGCACATAGTGAGGCTCTCAGCAACCTAGTGAGACTTTCCAAATAAAAATAGAAAATAGGTCTGGGAGTATAACCTGGAGAATGCCTCTGGATTCTAAAAAAAAAAAAACAAAAAAAAAAACCCTTACCCTGCCCCTCAAACCTACCCTGACCATGGAAAAGTCGTCGTGGTATCCTGGGTCCTGCCCAGTGCTCCCTGGACAGTGGTTGCCACACTAGCACCTCTTTTTTTTTTTTTTTTGGTGGTACTGGGGTTCCTGGAAGCCCTTCTACCTCCGGGCTACACTCCCAGACCTCTTTCTACATTTTTATTTAGCAACAGGGTCTCCTACGCCAGCACGCGGCTGGCTTTGCGATCCTCCTGTCTCTGCCTCCCAAGCTCAGGGATTACAAGCGTGCGCCACCACACCCGGCAACCTTTTTTTTTTTTTTTGGAGTACTGGGGTTCCTGGAAGCCCTTCTACCTTCAGGCTACACTCCCAGACCTCTATTTTTGAAACAGAGTCTCTTAAGCCAGCGTGGCTGGCTTCGAACCTGCGCGATCCTCCTGTTTCCACCTCCCAAGCACGGGGATTACAAGCGTGCGCCACCACACCCAGCTTACCTACTTTCTAATGATGTATCAGGCCCCATAGCCTAACAGAAAACCCATGGGGTGCTGCCACACGCATGTCATGCACAAAAGTAAAGAGGAAACACAGAAGGGATGTGCCACAGAGTGAGGCTATGAACAGACAGTGCACCTGCCCCTTGCTTTGGAGAGGTCTCTACCTCCCCAGGCTTGTTTCCCTGTCTGTGTCAAAAGAGGTTGAAATGCAATTAGTTGACACATATTTCTGCTCCAAAGCCCTCACGTTTCTTCCCCTTACATTTCTTAATTAAAAAAAAATTTCCCTTGCATTTCTATTCAGAGCTAAGTGGTAGAAGGCACCGTTTTCTCAGAGGCAGGGGATTAACCAGGATAACCTCTGGTGCTCTTCCTGGCTCCCTGGGCTCCCGCAGAGCAGGGTGGACACCGTCGCCCCCTGGTGGCCAGTGCTCACGCTGCAATCATGGAGGGAAGGCCACCCCAGAGAATGGCCTTCAATTACTTCAATGGCTCAGCTGGCCAGGTGCCAGGCGACGGGATCAGGACCTGCAGGGGCATTAGAGCCCAGAAAGTCTCCTCCCTCCTCCCACACTGGCCCTGGGCTGCAGTTCCCTGGCAAGTCCTCGTCTCAGCCTGCAAGGCGCTCTTGCCCCAGTGCAGAGATGCGTGGTCCCTGCCCTGGTACTTGTTCCCACTCCAAGTTTCAGTCCTTGAGCGACACCCCCAGCCCTGTTGTATGTTTATTTTGGAACATGCCCTTGCTAGGTTGATGAGTCTCACTACTTGCTGAGGCTTTCTGGGATTACAAGTGTGCACCACCATGCCCATTGTGATTAGATTTTATTTGTTTGTTTGTTTTTGCTGTACTGGGTATGGAACCCAGGGGTATTCTGCCTCTGAGCTATACCCCAGCCATATTTTTTATTCTTTTTTTGTGTGTGAGTCTGAGGATGAAAACCAGGTGGCTTTAAGCTCCAAGATACACCCCTGATCTGCCATAATATTTTTTTATTATTCATTTTGAAACTGAGTTGCAAAGAACAGCACTAGTAGGAGTAACAGAGTGTCTTCAAATTGTGATCCCCCTGTGTCAGCCCCCCATATGCTGGGATCACAAGCCTGCACTACCACACCTAGCTACATATATTTTATTTATTTTATTATTTTATTTATTTATTTATCATCCTGGGGATTGAATCTGGAGACATTCTACCTCCAAGATACTCTCTTTAGCCAATTTTATTTCTTATTTGTAAACAGAGTGTCACTAGGTTGCTGAGAGCAACCTTGGCTAAGTTTCCCAGGCTGGCTTTGAACCTGCGATGCTTTCACAATGTATACACATTCCAAGATGTGTACAATTAATATGTGCAATTTTGTGTGTATGGGGGGGGTCTGGGGATGAAACTCGGGCATTTTACCTCCAAGCTACACCCCCTGCACTGTGTTACAGAGTGCTTAACTAAGTAGCTGGAGCTGTGGGCGAACCAAGATCCTCTGGTCTCAGCCTCCTAAATGCTGGATTTACAAGCGTGCACCACCACGCCCGGCTTAATATTTGCAATTTTACTTATCAGATTTTAAAAAAATTAATGAATTCTTTTTATTCTCTAATAGAAATCCTAGAAAATGAGAAGCAACATAATCAATCAGTGTTGATATTAAGAATTATCTGGCCAGTCATGGAGGCGCACACTTGTAATCCCAGTTTTTGGGAGGCTGAGATGGGAGGATGGCACAGGTTCAAAGCCAGCCTCAGCTATTGAGTGAGGCTCTCAGCAACTTAGTGAGACCCTGTTTCCAAATTAAGTACAAAAATAATTGGTCTGGGAGTATAGCCCAGAGGTAGAAAAGCCCCTGGATTTCACCCCCAGTACCCTCTCCCCCCAAAAAAAGAATTATCTAGAGGACATGGTGGTCCATACTTGTCATCCCAGTACTGAGGCTCAAACACGGGGATCGCAGAATTGCCCCAGCCTTAGCTGCATAGTGAGGCCCTCTGCAACTCAGGCCCTCTGCAACCTAGTGAGACCCTGTCTCAAAATAACGAAAAGAAATAGCACTGGGGGTATAGCTGGCAATTTGAATGCCCCTGGTTTCAAACTGTAGTATGGAAAAAAAATTTTTTTTTTTCCTGGAATATATGTGTCGGAGAACGTCACTTCCAGCTGCAGAGCCCTCGCGAAAGTTCTCACAGGGGCCGCCGGGAAATGTAGTTTGAGACTGAAGCGTGGAGCCGGTTATAATGGGGCAGGAGCTTCACCAGGGAGGCTCTGCATGGCTGATGAGCGAGGCGTTAAGTAAAAGAGGGGCGCCGTCCTCAACTGGCCAGAGAGCATCACCGGAGGAAACCATCAGAGGTCAAAGGACGGGCCGCAGAGGACTCTGGGAGAAAAGGGCTTCTGGCACAGAGGACTCTGGGAGCAGCGTGCCCTGCGCGCAGAGGACTCTGGGAGCTGTAGCCCGCCCGCCGAGGAGCGCCCGCTCGTGGCTGAGGCGACCTCTCTCCTCGGCGGCGGTGAGTGGGGCTCGCAGACCCCGGCCCCCGCCCTCGCCGTGTGCAGCAGCGTCCCGAGGCTGGTCCGGGTCGAGCCTCGGGCGGTGGCGGGAGCGGAGCGGCCGCCATCTCTGGAGTCGGGTGGACTCGGCTCAGAGCCGCGGGGCGGTGGGTGCGGGGCGGGCGCTGTGCGGGGTTCTTGTGGGTACGGAGACTCTGGCCTCGGTGACGCCCCTGTATTGCGACGGGGGCGCTGACGCCGTGAGTTTCCAAATTGAGGAACTTGAATAAGTCGCATTGTAGGGGTCTGATAGTTCCGAGGTGGTGGATGGGGATGATTCTGAGGCCCTATGTCCTCGAGTTTGGGGCTCTTGGAGGTTGGTGGTTCAGGCCCAGCTGTCCTGCTTTTCTCAGGCGGGGCGAGGGGCAGGCCGGCTTAACCAGACCAGCCTGGGTTTGACTGGGCGTGGAGTGGTCACCGTGGTGCAATATTGGGGGAGTAGTTGGAGCGCTGGGATTACAGGAATGTGCCGCCATACCTGACTCGGCAAGGTTTTTTTTTATTTATTTTTATTTTTATTTTTTTAGGGGTACTGGGGGTGGAATCCAGAGGCTTTCTACCTCCGGGCTATACTCCCAGACCTTTTATATATTTTATTTGGGAGCAGGGTCTCACTAAGTTGCTGAGAGCCTCACTAAGTAGCTGAGGCTGTCTTCGAACCCATGCGAGCCTCCTGTCTCAGCCTCCCAAGCGCGGGGATTACAAGCGTGCGCCACCACACCCGGCTTTTTCGGCAAGGTTTTAAAAGGTCCAGGGGACCTGCATTGACCACATAACTCACAAGATTTTAAATTCCATTTTAATGTTTTAAATTGAGAAATGGTGAATGCCCAGAAGTATGTAGAGCTCCCAGACTTGTCACCCAAATTGAGCAATTAAGAGCTTCAGGACCAACCTTGATTCATCTCAGAGCATTGTGGGGAGCCATTAGGGCTTTCTCCTAGATTAGTGTCTCTGACTCAGCTGACTGTCCTTCACCCAGAGTCAACAAGGTTTGGGGAGAAGATCAGGTGGTGATGGCACGAGGGTATTGATTAATCTACCTGTGTTGTATGTGCTTTGGATTGGTTTGTATTGTATTCCGGTGGTGATAGCACCAGAATGTTGATTGACCTGTAGCTGTGTATAAGTACCTCTGTAAAAACAGACCCAGCGTCAGCACAATAAAGATGAGATTGACCCAGAAGTAGGCGTCGGCCAGGAGTGTTGACGCAATAGAGAATACTGACCCAGGCAGTCATCAACCAGTAGGAAATACTGACCCAGAAACAGGGGTCGACCAGTAGAGATAGTAGGCTGGCGGCTCCCCCACGTCAGAATTAAAAATTCTTCATCCTCCTGCCTCTCTTCAGAACCCGTACTTTTGCTGGCTGGCTCCGGCAGAGCATCTGTACACCCTTTAAGAGCCTGGTGTCCACAGCCAGATGTCTCCATGTTGTCACTTTATAGGGGACAGTTTAGGTGACTGTGCCTCAGTGTTCTCATCTTGAAATGGTAACGGCAGCTACTTGATGGGGATGTTGTGAGGGCAGAATGAGGTGAGGCTCACACAGTACCTGGAACAGTCTCTAGCAGATAGCCAATGCTCCAAAGACTTTCCTGTCAGTATTAGTAGCACAGGAACACCTCATGGTCAGTGTTAGCAGCGAGTCAGAGAAGGCTTCCTCCATCCCTCTCTTTTTTCCTTTCTTCTTTCCCTCTTGTCCTTGTGGGGATTTAACCCAGGGATGCTCTCCCACTGAGTTAGACCCAGCTGCTTGTTTGTGGTACTGCTGTTGGAACTCAGGGGCTTTTCTACTTCCCTGCTATACTCCCAGACCTATTTTATTTCTTATTTGGAAACAGGGTCTCATTAAGTTGCTGAGAGCCTCACTGAGTAGCTGAGGCCGACTTTGAACCTGTGTGATCCTCCTGTCTCAGCCTCCCAAGGGCTGGGATTAGAAGTGTGTGCCATCACGCCTGACTCCCAGCTGTTTATTTTTTTAAAATCTTTTATATTTTGAGACAGGGTCTAAGTTTCCCATGGTGACCTTACAGTTACAATCCTTCTACCTCAGCCTCCTCCTTTGCTGGGGATACAAGTGTGCACCACTGCACCCGCTGGCAGGCTGTGTTCCTAGACTACACCCCAACTCTGTGCCTAGGAAGCTGCTCACAACTCGTCCCTTTCTCTGTGGTAGGTCCCTTCCTGATACCTTGAAGGAGGAGGAGGCGCTGCCCTGTTGGACCTGGAGGATTTCCAGTGACTTTCCTGAACATTTTTGGTTCTTGCTCTGTCTGCTGTGACCCTGGCTGCCCAGGAGGACTGCCTGCTGGGGAGAGGGAGGACTCCCGGGCTCCTGACTGCCCAGCTTCAGGTGAGTGTCTCTGCTTCTTGCAGCTGGAAATAAGAATAGGTTTTCTTTATTCGGCGTTGACTTTTTGTGTCCTCCAGTGCTCTCTCCAGGGATCATAGCCCAGCTGGTTCCTCTAGGAAAGTGGCCTGTCGTAATGGTGACAGATTTTACAGGAGCATTCCAACCTGGCGTTCCCAGTCACTGCACCTCCATCCATTCTGCTGCATTTCTCCTAGCAGTTTTCAGAATTCTCATCCCTAGGTCCTGTCTGGTGCTTTGACATTGTCACCATTCAGTTCTGTGTCCTCTGTCACCCTCACTCTTTCTCCTTCTGGAGTAGTTTGTAGCAAATCCCAGGTTCAACATTTCTTTCTTCTTTTGTGTGGTACTGGGACTTGGACCCAAGGGCATTCTACCCCTGCACTGCATCCCCAGACCTATTTTATTTATATTTTAAATATGAATAGGGTCTCACTAGGTTGATGAGAGTCTCACTATTTGTTGAGGCTGTCCTCAAACCTGAGATCCTCCTGTCTCAGCCTCCCAATTACAGAGATTATGGGGGAGCAACATTATCCCTGGTCATAGTTATCATTTCATCTGCAAATAACCTCAAGTAGGTATCTCTAAAATAGATTTGTGTACACTTCTATTTAATGTATAGGTAATTTTAATGTGCAGTTTGTTATACCATTGCATACTTAATTTTTAGCAGTCATTTTTTTTATTGTGTTTTTCATGGGTCGGTGGATGGAACCTAGGGACATTCAACCTCTGAACTACACTCCCTGCCCTATTATTTATTTTTTATTTTGAAACAGGGTCTTACTAAGTTGCAGACGGCCTCACTAAGTAGCTAAGTCTGTCCACGAACCGCAATCTTCCAGTCTCAGCCTCCCAAATGCTGGGATTACAAGCTGGTGCCACCACACCTGGCTAATTTACCCCAATTATTTGAAAATATCTTTATTTGTCCCGTCAGAGAAACAGTAAGAGGAGGCAGGAAAAGAGAAGTATCTAGAAATCAGCCTGGAGGCTGACCCTGTCCCTGTCTCTCCTGTGTCTTTGGATCTTGCTGACCTGTGTCAGTAGATGTCAGTTTTTCCTCATGACACAGGCTGTGTCTCTGAGTTTTTCCTGCTTCTTCATTCATTCCAATCTCACCTTCCCTTTCATTAGCTGCTGTATTCCTCTTCGACCTATGCGCTGTCTGTAATTCTGTCTCCCTGTCTCCAGTCCTGCACCACCCCGTCCTCCTATCTTTTCTCCTATGTTTTGCCATATTTCTTTTCTTTCATTAGAGCTAAACTCCTTAAAAGGGTTATATGTGCAGTCTCCTTTCCTTTCATTCCATTGTGCCTTAAACATTGCCATTAAACTTTTCAGGTCTACCTACCCAAAAATAACCATGTGAAGATCGCCATTTTCCTCCCTGTAACTAAATGCCATAGTCAGTTCTTAGTGGAGGGCCTAAGTAGCTGAGGCTGTCCGTGAACCCCGATCCTTTGGTCTCAGCCTCTCAAATGCTGGGATTACAAGCGTGTGCCACCATGCCTGTCAGATTCTTTTTTTTTTTATGTCTACCCCAACAGACTGCCCTGGACTTTGAATGTGTTGGTTCACAAATGGTGTTAGCAGGATAGAGATGGTTCTAACGGTTTCAGGACTAAGGCCTACAGTGGAGCAGTCAAGGCAGGATCTAGGTCCCACTGCCTCCCAAGAGCAGCCTGCTTCCCCTTCACCTGAGCAAGGCCAGTCCTCAGGTGAACAGGGCTGTGTTTTGTGTTGCAGGCACACATGGCGTTCAGGGATGTGGCTGTGTATTTCTCCTGGGAGGAGTGGAGCCTGCTGAGCCCTGATCAGAGGACCCTATACAGGGAGGTGATGCTGGAGAACTACGGGAATCTGGTCTTTCTGGGTAAGCACGGTCTGTCTTAAGACTTGCATTCCTACCCTTGAAAAGGTTAGAATATGATTAAACTTACTTTCTTCCTTTCCAATTGTTATACTGGAGACAGAACTCACGGGTGTCCTAACTTTGAGCTAGTCCCACAGCCCTCTTTTATTCTTTTACTTTGAAACAGGGCCTCACCAAGTTGCTGAGGATGTCTGCGAACCTGCAATCCTCCTGTCTCAAGCTCCCAAGTACTGGGATTGCAAGCCTGTGCACCAGTTTTTGCCACAGTTCCACACTTTCATTTTAACTTGGATTTTGAGTTACACTCAAAAGAAAGACATTTTGTTTTCTCTCTTACCAGAGAATGTCACATTTTGTAGCAGTGTGTGTGTGTGTGTGTGTGTGTGTGTGTGTGTGTGTGTTTGTCTTGGGTGATTTTCCTGTAGGCTAGGGTCTCTTTCTAAGTTAATTTATTTACATGGTGTATAATGGTAGTGTTCATCCACCTTGCTTGGAACAGAATCAGTATGCTCTCTTTGAGGTGATCTGCCCCACTGTTTTCAGATCTGTGTACCACCCTCCAACAGTTCCTTGGCCAGTTTTTCTCTGAATTTTTTTTTCAGGGTATGGTGATGGAACCCAGAGGCATTTGACCTCCAAGCTAAACCCCCTGCCGTATTTTTTATTCTTTTCTTTGAAACAGGGTCTCACCATTGCGGTGGGCCTCACTAAGTAGCTGAGGCTGTCTATGAACCGCAGTCCTCTGGTCTCAGCCTCCCAAATGCTGGGATTACAAGTGTGTGCAACCATGCCTGGCCCTGGCTCTGAATTTTTCAATGGGCCCTTGTCCCCACGATGCATAGTAATTTTGTTTTTTTTTTTTTCCTCCCCTGTGGATAGGAGTTTTGTTTTCTAAACCCAAACTTATTATGCAGTTGGAGCAATGGAAGGAGATATGGAGAGAAGGGAGACAACGTCCAGCAGCCTCCTGTGCAGGTGAGTGGGAGGAAACCGGGCAGATGAGACCCAGGAATACAGGAGTGTCGGCTGCCGTGAGGGCTGGAGGGAGGCGGCGTTGATCTAGTGCTGGGAGGGAAGTTGTTCTCTCGACCTCTGGGCCTTCAGGGCTGAGGGTGGGAAAAAGAAGTTGGGGAGAGGAGATGCTGGTCAAAGGATATATAATTTCATCCAGGAGGAATAATAGCAAGAGCTGTATTGTATATTGTTACTATAGCTAGTACCAATGTGTTTCTGAAAATCACAAAGATAATAAATATTAGGTATTCTTCCCACTAAAAAGATTTCTAGGAGAAAATACATAATTACTTTGATTTAGCCATTTTACAAGGTATTCACATTCCAAGATGTACATTATAAATATGTATAATTCTTGCATATTAGATTCTTAAAAATTAATAAAATGTCTCGATTCTCTAATAGAGATTCTAGAGATTGAGAAGCAACATAGTCAATGTTGATATTAAGAATTATCTGCATCTGGGCGTGGAGTCCCATGCTTATAATCCCAGTACTCGGGAGGCTGAAATAGGAGGATCACAGATTTGCCTCCAGCCTCAGCTACAAAATGAGGTCCTCTGAAATTTAGTGAGACCTTGTTTCAACAACAACAACAGATAAATAAGACTGGGGGTATAGCTCAGAAGTAGAAAGTCCCTGGTTTCAAACTGTGGTGCTGGGAAGAGGTGGACATCAGGCCAGCTCAGTATATCTTCACATTGTTACCAAGCCTGAAGTACAGGTCCCTGGAGCTATTGAAGGCAAAGAAGGCACACTGCTTTATTTACCAGGCATTAAAACACAAAAGGAAGGTGTTTACTTACTTGTTTACTGAGTGGCAAGAACAAGAGCTTCTAGTGTTAGGGAAGAGTGGTTATGCTCATTAGAATACTTATTATAATTATGTTAGTTGTCATAAATAGCATTCTGTATAGAATAGAATAATTCTGGGCTTAGATGTATACACGGTTCTAATAAGTTTGTTTATTCATTGGTCTAGAAAAAGTGTGTTCAGGTTAATACAGTTAGGAATATAGTATTTTCTGAAATTGCGTTGTCATTGATTGCCTTCAGCTCCCAGGAGCCAGTTGCGATCAAACAGTACATCCAGTAGTGACGTTGCCCGCACTGAGGTGCTGTGTGGAAAAGCTGGCTGTCTTTGACCTTGGGGTGTGTGTGCGTGTGGTCCTGGGGATTGAACCCAGGCCTTGTGCACAGTGCAGCCCACTACCTCTAAGCTGCATCCCTAGCCTGAAAATGTTTCTTCTACATTGGTTTCTAGGAAATGTTAAATTAATTATGGAAACTCTCAGGGTTTAGAGATTCTGGGGGCACTAAGAGGGAGCTGTTTCAAGTCAGTGGGGACCTAGGCGGCGTTTGTGTTGTCCACTGCTGAGGCCTGCTGTCGTGTGGGAACTCTGGCTCAGAGTCATCCTCTAACACCTGCTTGTCCCTGAGGGGACAGACTCCAGTTCGTGTCTTACATACTTTTTTTTTTTTTTCATGTTCTTGTGGTTCTGGAATTGAACACAGGGGTGTTCTACCTCTGAGCTACATCCCTGTCCAAATTTAGTTTTAATTTGAAACAAGGTCTTGCTAAGTTGCTGAGGTTGACCTCGAACCTGCAATCTCCTGTCTCAGCCTCCCAGGTACTGGGATTATAAGTGTGTATTACACTCTTGGCATGTCTCATACTTTCACTGCACATGTGCTCGCTCATTTGCTCTTTTTGCTTTTGTTTTTTGGTAATAGGATTGAACTGAGGGACATTCTATCTCTGAGGTACACCCTCAGCCTTTTTATTTTCAAAAGGTCTTGCCAAGTTGCTAAGGGCTTGCTAAATTTCTGTGCTGGCCTTGGACCTGTGGATCCTCCTGTCTCAGCTTCTCACTTATTTTTAGTACAGGTGTGCACCACTGCCTAGGCTCTCTTTGTATCTTTGTTTCATTTTTATGACACTGAGTTTAAAACTCATGGACATCCTACTTCTGAGGTACTCCCCCAGCCCTATTTTTTTTTCTTTGTTTTTTTCTTTCTTTTTCTTTCTTTTTTTTTTTTTTTTGGTGGTACTAGGGCTGGAACCCAGGGGTAATATCACTCCAAGTTATATCCCCACCCCAATTTTTTATTCTTTTTTTTGAAACAGGGTCTCGCTGAGTTTCTAAGTGTCTCACTAAGTAGCTAAGTAGCTGAGGCTGGCTGTGAATCCAGATCCTCCTGTCTCTCTCCCAAATACTGAGATTACCAGTGTGTGCCACCATGCGGGTTCCTATTTTATTTTGAAACATGGTCTGAATTAATTGCTGTTGGTCTTGCTAATTTAATGAGGAAGCTCTTGAAATGTGATCCTCCAGACATAGTGACCGAAGTTTCGGGATTATCAGCGTGCATCACAGAGTCCTGCTTTAAATCACTCTCTTACACAACCATCTACTCTAGGGCCTTCCACTCAGTGCAAATGACTGTGCTCTCCACCTTTCACATGGTTCGATAGCGCTCAGTTAAAAAAAAAAAAAAGCAAACAAGCCAGGCATGATGGCACACACTTGTAATCCTAGTGCTTGGGAGGGTGAGACAAGAAAATTGCGGGTTCGTGGCCTGTCTCAGCTACTTAGTGAGGCCCTCTCCAACTTAGTGAGACCCTCTTTTTTTTTTTTTTTTTTTTTTTTTGCGGGTTTGGGGATAGAACCCCGTGGCATTTGACCTCTGAGCCACACACCCTACCCTATTTTTTTATTCTTTGTTTTGAAATAGGGTCTCACTAAGTTGGAGAGGGCCTCACTAAGTAGCTGAGGCTGTCTGTGAACCGCAATCCTCCGGTCTCAGCTTCCCGAATGCTGGGATTACAAGGTTGAGCCACCACACCGGCAAGGCCCTCTTTAAAATAAAGAATAGAAGCTGGGTGTGGTGGCGCATGCTTGTAATCCCTGCGCTTGGGAGGCTGAGACAGGAGGATTGCACAGGTTCGAAGCCAGCCTCAGCTACTTAGTGAGGCTCTTAGCAAATTAGTGAGACCCTGTTTCCAAATAAAATATAAAATAGGTCTGGGAGTATAGCCCAGAGACCACCCCAGCACCACCAAAAAAAATAAAAATAAAAAAATAAAATAAAGAATAGAGCTGCAGGTGATGCTACACACTTATAATCCCAGTCCTTGGGAGGCTGAGAAAGGAGGAGGATCACAGGTTCTCAGCCAGCCTCAGCTACTTTTCTAAGTCCTCTACAACTTACTGAGACCATGTTGGAAATTAATAAAAAATGGGCTGGGGGTATATCTCAGACATTGAATAACCCAGATTTCCATTTTTGTTTCCACAACAACAACAAAAAAGTCCAACAAAAAAATTTGCGGGTGTGATTTTCTTTGTTTTCTTTTTTTGTGTGGGTCTGGGGATGGAACCCAGAGACATTTGACCTCCGAACTACACCCCCTGCCCAATTTTTTATTCTTTATTTTGAAACAGGGTCTTACTGAGTTGCGAAAGGCCTCACTAAGTAGCTGAGGCTGTCCGCGAACCGCAATCCTCAGGTCTCAGCCTCCCAAGTGCTGGGCTTACAAGCGTGCGCCACCACACCCAGCTTGCGAGCGTGATTTCTATGTGTTTATTTTTGAGTGGGTGCTTGTGTAGTGACAGTTGTGGAGAATGTCATATGTTGGTCCTATTTATACCCCAAAGTGCCTTTGATGCTTTTACTGTCCCTTATAATAGAAGTTGTAAGCTATAGTGATGGGCTGGGAAGTTGGCTATATAAGGGTGGTCTTGGTCAGTAACATTTACTTTTAAGGATTTTGATGCATGGGTCAAGCCTTGCCTTCAGATGAGGCTCCATTCTGACTTGGATCTTTCTCTCTGCAGCAGGACCGAAGCCAGAACTGTAACCTGTTCCTCTCTGCCTTCCAGATGTTTCCAGCCAGAAATCCCCAGGGCAACATGTGGAGTGTGATCACCATCCGTGGGTTGTCACAAGCTTATGTGCAGAAAGTCCTGTCGAGTTTGTGGACCCATGCCCAAGGGATCAGCAGCAGCAGCAGGAAGCCTCGGATGGAAGATGCTGGAGTGACAGGGCAGAAGGTCAAGAGAGGGAAGGCTCCATGCTTTGGTTTGGTAGGACTGAGGGAAGGACTTTGGGAGCATTTCCCAAGCTGCCCCACAGGCCACCAGTCAGCTCCCGGCATGGCCTCAGAGCGGTGGGGATGGAGGCCAATCCGGGGGAGGTGGGGAGCCCCGAGGATGCTGCCAGGTTGCTGGAGAGGAAAGAAGTCTTAGGTGAGTGTGGACTGGGCTCCAGCCAGATGAGCAGCCTGCTCAGTCACCAGGGGACACGCTCGAGGGAGAAGCCGTACGTCTGCGGTGTGTGTGAGAAGAGCTTCACTCTGAGGAGAAACCTGGATAGGCACCAGAGGACACACTTGGGGGAGAAGCCATACATGTGCTGCGAGTGTGGGACAGGCTTAAGCATAAAATTCAATCTCACCAAACACCAGAGAACACACTCAGAAGAGAAGCCATATGTTTACTGCGAGTGTGGCAAAGGCTTCAGCCAAAAGTCCACCCTCACCATCCACCAGAGGACCCACTCAGAAAAGAAGACATATGTGTGCTGTGAATGTGGCAAAGGTTTCTTCCGGAAGGACAGTCTAATCAACCACCAGAGAACACACTCGGGAGAGAAGCCATATGTGTGTTGCGAGTGTGGGAAAGGCTTCAGTGTAAAGTCCTACCTCACCATTCACCAGAGAAAACACTCAGGAGAGAAGCCGTATGTGTGCTGTGAATGTGGCAAAGGCTTCAATTGGAAGTACAAACTCATCAGCCACCAGACAACTCACTCGGGAGAGAAGCCATATGTATGCAGCGAGTGTGGCAAAGGCTTCCGCCTGAAGCCCGCCCTCACCATCCACCAGAGAACACACTCAGAAAAGAAGCCATATGTGTGCTGCGAATGTGGCAAAGGTTTCTTCCGGAAGGACAGTCTCACCAAACACCAGAGAACACACTTGGGAGAAAAGCCATATGTGTGTTGCGAGTGTGGGAAAGGCTTTAGTGTGAAGTCCTCCCTCACCATTCACCAGAGAACACACTCGGGAGAGAAGCCATATGTGTGTTGCGAGTGTGGGAAAGGCTTCAGTGTGAAGTCCTACCTCACCAACCACCAGAGAACACACTCAGAAGAGAAGCCATATGTGTGCTGCGAGTGTGGCAAAGGCTTCAGCTGGAAGTACAAACTCATCATTCACCAGAGAACACACTCAGAAGAGAAGCCCTATGTGTGCTGTGAGTGTGGAAAAGGCTTCAGCCAGAAGTCCACCCTCACCATCCACCAAAGGACCCACTCAGAAAAGAAACCAAATGTGTGCTGCGAATGTGGCAAAGGTTTCTTTTGGAAGTTCACCCTCACCCACCACCAGAGGATGCACTCAGGAAAGAAGCCATATGTGTGCTGCGAATGTGGCAAAGGTTTCTTCTGGAATTCTCATCTCACCAAACACCAGAGGACACACTCGAGAGAGAAGCCATATGTGTGTTGCAAGTGTGGGAAAGGCTTCAGTGTGAAGTTCTACCTCACCAACCACCAGAGAACGCACTCAGTAGAGAAGCCATATGTATGCAACGAGTGTGGCAAAGGCTTCCGCCTGAAGTCTGCCCTCACCATCCACCAGAGAACACACTCAGAAAAGAAGCCATATGTGTGCTGCGAATGTGGCAAAGGTTTCTTCCGGAAGGACAGTCTCACCAAACACCAGAGAACACACTTGGGAGAAAAGCCATATGTGTGTTGCGAGTGTGGGAAAGGCTTCAGTGTGAAGTCCTCCCTCACCATTCACCAGAGAACACACTCGGGAGAGAAGCCATATGTGTGTTGCGAGTGTGGGAAAGGCTTCAGTGTGAAGTCCTACCTCATCAACCACCAGAGGACACACACAGGAGAGAAGCCATATGAGTGCTGTGAGTGTGGCAAAGGCTTCAGTCAGAAGTACAAACTCATCATTCACCAGAGAACACACTCAGAAGAGAAGCCATATGTTTACTGCGAGTGTGGCAAAGGCTTCAGCCAGAAGTCCGCCCTCACCATCCACCAGAAGACCCACTCAGAAAAGAAGCCATATGTGTGCTGCGAATGTGGCAAAGGTTTCTTCCGGAAGGACAGTCTAATCAACCACCAGAGAACACACTCGGGAGAGAAGCCATATGTGTGTTCCGAGTGTGGGAAAGGCTTCAGTGTAAAATCCTACCTCACCATTCACCAGAGAAAACACTCAGGAGAGAAGCCGTATGTGTGCTGCGAATGTGGCAAAGGCTTCAATTGGAAGTACAAACTCATCAGACACCAGACAACTCATTCGGGAGAGAAGCCATATGTATGCAGCGAGTGTGGCAGAGGCTTCCGCCTGAAGCCCGCCCTCACCATCCACCAGAGAACACACTCAGAAAAGAAGCCATATGTGTGCTGCGAATGTGGCAAAGGTTTCTTCCGGAAGGACAGTCTCACCAAACACCAGAGAACACACTCGGGGGAAAAGCCGTATGTGTGTTGCGAGTGTGGGAAAGGCTTTAGTGTGAAGTTCTCCCTCACCATTCACCAGAGAACACACTCGGGAGAGAAGCCATATGTGTGTTGCGAGTGTGGGAAAGGCTTCAGTGTGAAGTCCTACCTCACCAACCACCAGAGAACACACTCAGAAGAGAAGCCATATGTGTGTTGCGAGTGTGGCAAAGGCTTCAGCTGGAAATCCAAACTCATCATTCACCAGAGAACACACTCAGAAGAGAAGCCATATGTGTGCTGCGAGTGTGGAAAAGGCTTCAGTTGGAAGTCCAAACTCATCCTTCACCAGAGAACACACTAAGAAGAGAAGCCCTATGTGTTCCGTGTGTGCTACAAAGGCTTCAGCCAGAAGTCCACCCTCACCATCCACCAGAGGACACCTTTGGGGGAGAAGCCATACGTGTGCTGTGAGTGTGACAAAGGCTTTAGCCAGAAATCCTTGCTCACCAACCACAAAATATGCACTCAAGAGAGAAGGTATACTGTGTTGTGAGTGTGGCAAAGGCTTCAGCTGGAAGTGCAGATTCATCAACGATCTGAGCATGCACTTTAAAGAGAAGCTATATGTGTACCCTGAATGTGGGAAAGGCTTTAGCTGTATGTCTGGTCTCACCTGCCCCAAGAAGACGCACTACAGAGATAAGCCGTATGTGTGCTTCAAGTGTGGTGAATCCAGACTCACCATCCACCAAAGGACACTCTTGGAAAGGAGCCGTATGTGTGCCCAGAGTGTCAACGATGTTTAAGCTTGAAGTCCTACCTCACCAGCCACCAGAGGATGCACTTGGGACAGAAGCCATACATGTGCTGCGAGTGTGGTAAAGGCTTCAGGTGGAAGTCAATCCTCGCCATCCACCAGAGGACACACTCAGTAGAGAATCTACATGTGTGCTGTGAATGGAGGAAAGGCCTGAGGTCCACTATCACCAATCATCTGAGGATGCACTCTGACAAGAAGTCAAATGTGTGCCATGAATTTGGGCAAGGTTTCAGTCTGAAGTCCTACCTCACCATCCACCAGAAAACGCACTCAGGGAAAAAGCCTTATGTGTACCCAGAGTGTGGGAAAGGCTTTGGCCAGAAGCCAGTCATCATTAATCACCAGAGGACCCACTTAGAAGAGAATAAATCCTGCACAGCAACTGTGGCCTGGACTTCAGCAACAGGACAAACCTCATCTCCCACCAGCATAGTATTTGTATTTAGCCTCTGCGTGACCTCCAGTGCACTTTAAATAATCTGTGGATTCCTCCTATTAGTCAATGCAATGAAAATAGTTGCAAAACTGTATTTCTTTTCTTTTCTTTTTCCTTTTTTTTTTTTTTTTTTTTTTTGCGGGCCTGGGGATAGAACCCAGGTGCATTTGACCTCCGAGCTACAGCCCCTGCCCTATTTTTTATTCTTTATTTTGAAACCGGGTCTCACTGAGTTGTCGAGGGCCTCACTAAGTAGCTGAGGTTGTCCGCGGATCACGATCCTCTGGTCTAGCCTCCCGAATGCTGGGATTACAAGCGTGCACCACCACGCCCAGCAAGGTTGAGATGTTTATTTGGGCAATTTTTGGTTTTACTGTCTATCTCTGTACTATGTAACCTATATAATCATAAGGAGGCATAGTTTGAATTTTTTCCAGGGCAGTTCTCAAACCCTGAGCCTGTAGGGCTTGAACTTTTTCTTTAAGAAGGTTAAGTAAGATTTCTTTCTCCTTTTTTTTTTATCTTTATATTTATTGGAAGCATGTATGACAGAAATGACCCCTGTATAATCCTCATCAATTAAACCGGTATGCACAAGGAGGCCCTTCAGTGTATTGCTGTGACCAAGAATTAACCCTAGAGTATTTTTTTGAATCAGCCCCACGTATTTATGAAGATTATTAATAACTAACAATAGTTGAGTGTGGAGATTCTTCTCCAGGACTTGGGAGAGACTTAAAAATGGAATCACCGAACAGCTGCCTGATGAGCAGCTGCCCTGAAATGAAAATATGAACAATTGCCTCTTCCCGTGCAACTGACAAAGTTTATTCTCTAAAGCCAAGATCTTTATACCCTTCTCCAGTTAGGTTAATCATCAAATCCTTGTAGAAAAGTGTAAACACCAAAGTACAATAGTGGGGTATTAAGTGAAGGACATGTAAATCACTAATCATAAGCAAGACAAGGAAGACCTGTGACATTATAGGTCTTGTGATTAAGATCAGCCCCCTGCCCTCACTGGTGGGCCTTACAGGGCAAATTCCAGAAATGACAGGAGTCACACCCAGAGTTTTAGAGGATTTTACCTTTCCTGGAATCTCCTTTTACTCTTTCGGAACCTTTTGTGCCTCAGGCTTCGTCCATGTCCTCTGTCAGTTGAGAATAATTTATTGGGAAATAGTTTGCAATTATTGGGGCATAGTTTGCTATCATTGGAGCATAGTTTACCATTATTTGGGTCATAGTTTAGCATTATCTAACTCATAGTTTTCCATTACTTTTGGCAAAGTTTACCATTATATGGGCATAGTTAGCTACTCTTAGGTCATAGTTTTCCATTGTTGATGTCATAGATTTCCATTACTGTGGGCACAGTTTTCTTTTTATTTTTATTGATGCATTATATACATACATCATATTGGGGTAAAAAACTTGTGTGTACATGCATGTATACTGTGGACACAGTTTATTGGAGCATGGTTTACCATTATTGGGCCATAGTTAGAAGTTATCCTGGTTGTGTTCACATTTTCTTTATCCAACAACAGATACTTGAGTTGTTTGCATAGTTGGTGACTGAATAAATCTGCAGTGAACATGAGTTACATATATGTCTTTTGAGTTAGTGATTTCAGTGCCTTTGGACATGTACCCAAAAGTGGGATTGGTGCATTACATGGCATTTTATTTTAAAATTTGGGGGAAGCACTATATTGCGTTCCATAATGTCTTCGTTACTCTTACTCAAATTTTTCTGAGGGGAACATGTCAGGGCCCATTGCTTACACTACAGTAATTTGCTTAAAGCATTTATTTTGCTTTCTATTACTGTTGGTGATAGAACCTTAATAACATTCCAACCCAGGCTGTATAAACTGAATAGAGAGGTTTTTTCGGTTTCTCTTGGTAGATAAGTAGTCTACTGCAAATCCTGCTTTAAGATAAGCATGGCGATGCCGGGCGTGGTGGTGCACACTTGTAATCCCCGCGCTTGGGAGGCAGAGACAGGAGGATGGCACAGGTTCAAAGCCAGCCGCACGCACTGGCTTAGGAGACCCTGTTTCCAAATAAAAATGTAAAAATAGGTCTGGGAGTGTAGCCCCGAGGTAGAAGGGCTTCCAGGAACCCCAGTACCACCAAAAAAAAAAAAAAAAGATAAGCTTGGCCAGGTGTGGTGGCACACGATTGTAATCTCCATGGTTGGGAGGTGGAGACAGGAGGATCGCGTAGGTTTGAAGCCAGCTGTGCTGGCTTAAGAGACCCTGTTTCCAAATAAAAATATAAAATAGGTCTGGGAGTGTAGCCCAGAGGTAGAAGGGTTTCCAGGAACCCCAGTACCACCACACACACACACACACACACAAAGATAAGCATGCATTTATTTGTGATTTGGGGGTTTAGAAATGCTTCTCAGGTTTTAATATCTTTATTATAAAGTATGATACTTTATTTTTGTTTTTTATGGTACTGAGGATTGAACCCAGGGGCATTGCACCTGTGGGATACATCCCCAGTCCTATTTTATTTTTTATTTTTTTAAAAGGGTCTCTCTAAGTTGCAAAGGGCCTCACTAAGTAGCTGAGGCTGGCTGCAAATCTCTGATCCCCATTTCAGCCTCCCAAGTACTGAAATTATAAGTGTGTGCCACCACGCCTGGATTTATAGTACTTATTTATGAATATGAGGTAATTTCATCCTCTAATGTTATACAAGTAACCTTAATATTTTAGGAGTAAAGTTTCATAGATCTTTCATTTTCTCAATGTCTTAACATTACTGTCTATATCTATTCACAGACACATTCTGATTTGAATGGAAGCCATATATCATGCATAGATTATTACACGTTTTCACAATTCATATTTTTTTGTGTGGTACTGGGGATGGAACCCAGGGCCATTCTACCTCTGAGCTAAACACCCTGCCCTATTTTTTATTTTTATTTTGAAACAGGGTCTCACTGAGTTGCAAAGGGCCTCACTAAGTAGCTGAGGCTATCCTCAAACTTCAGTCCCCCTGTGTCAGCCTCCCGAATGCTGGGATTACCAGGATGCGCCACCACGCCCAGCTGACAATTCATATTTTCTTAGTTCAAAATATCTTCTAATTTCCTGTGTGACTTCTGTTTTTGGTTTGTAGTTTATTTTAGAAGTGCACTGTTTTATGTTAAAACATATGCAGCTATCTTCAATTTTTCTGCGGTACTGGGGATAAAATGCATACACATATAATTTCCATCCTAATGTACAGCCCAGTGGTGATTCTGTTCACAATGTTGTGCAACCATCACCACTATTTCCAATTTTATTTTTTACCTTAACAGAAACTCTGCACTCCTTAATCAATTAACTCTCAATTTCCTGTATTTCCCCCAGTTCTCAGTGACCTCCAACCTACTCTTTGTTTTTATGGATTTTGCCTGTTCTAGATCTTTCCTATAGTGGAGTCGCACAGCATCTGTCCTTCAGTGGGGCTCCCTTTGCTCAGCAACCTGTTTCAAGGTTTACCTTTGTCACAACAAGTGTCACAACTCCATTCCTCTCTTTGTCTGAGTAAAACCCCTTCTGTGTCTAGAGGCACCACATTTTGTTTAGCTGGACATCTATGACAGACACAGCCTGTTTCCTCCTGTCCGGCTATTGGGCATAATTCTGCACTGAATATTGGCGTGCAGTTGTCTGAGTCACTACTTTGAATTTGGGGGCATAGAACATGAGTGGAATTGCTATGGCATATTGCTAAGATGTTTAGCTTTTTTTTTTTGCGGGTCTGGGGATGGAACCCAGAGGCTTTTGACCTCCGAGCTACACCCCCTGCCCAATTTTTTATCCTTTATTTTGAAACAGAGTCTCACTGAGTTGCAGAGGGCCTCACTAAGTAGCTGAGGCTGTCCGTGAACTGTGATCCTCCAGTCTCAGCCTCCCAAATGCTGGGATTACAAGCGTGGGCCACCACGCCCAGCTCTGTTTAGCTTTTTAAGGAATTGGCAAACCTTTGTACTGTGCCTTCACCAATTTAAGTTTTTAGCAGCAATGTACAAGGGTTTCGATTTCTAGATATCCTTACCAACACTTGTTAATTTTCAAAAAGTGATTTTATGGCAATCATGGTAGGTAAAAGGCATAATCTCATTGTGGTTTTGATTTTGCATTTCTCTAATGATATTACATATATTTTCATGTGCTTATTAGACAAGTATACATTCTCTTTGAAAAGAAGTTTTCAAGAGTTTGCACATTTATTATTTATTATTATTGCTCTTATTATTATTACATTATTATTATACAGAATCAAACTCGGGCATTCTGCCTCCTAGCTACACCTCCAGACATATTTCTTATTTTTAGTTTTAAACAGGGTCTTGCATGGTTGATGAGAGTCTCACTACTTGCTGAGGCTGTCCTCCAGCCTGTAATCTTCCTGTTTCAGCCTTCCATGTACTGGGATTCCCGACGTAGGCCGCTACACCTGCCTTGCCTATTTTAAAATTGTTTTTGCCTATTTTTAAATTGTTTTGGTTTCCTTTGTTTGTGAGATTATAGTAGTTCTATATATGTTCTGGATGTCAATTTCTATTAGTCATATTAACTGCAAATATTTTCTCTCATGTAGGTTGACTTTTCACTCTCTTGATAATGATATTAGGTACATAAGTCTATTTCATTTTTTATTTTTATTGTTTTGTGGTGCCGGGATGGAACCCAGGGTCTTTCTACCTCTGAGCTACAGTCCCAGACCTATATTTTTTTTATATTTTATTTGAAAACAGGTTCTCACCAACTTGCTAAGAGCCTCACTAAGTATCTGAGGCAGGCTTCAAACCTGCGTGATCCTCTCAGCCTCTGAAGTACTGGGATTACAAGTGTGTATCACCACACCCAACTCAAGTTTCTTTTACAATTTTATCTATTTTTTCTTTTGTTCATGTTTTTGCTATCACAGCTGAATTCAAGGTCATGAAGATTTACTTGTTCTAAAAACTTTAGGATTTTAGTTTTTATATTAGGCTTTGATCCATTTTGAGCTAAGGTTTTTTGTGTTTTTTTTTTGCTTTTGGTGGTACTGGGGATTGAACAAACCCACGGGCATTCTACCAATGAACTACATACCCAGTCTTTTTTTAGTATTTGAAATCAGGATCTCACTAAGTTACTGACAGCTTCAATAAATTGCTGAGGCTGGCTTCGAACCTGCAATCCTCCTGTCTCAGCCTTGTAAGTACTAGAATTACAAGCATGTACCATCACGCCCAGCTGTAAGGTTAGTCTTGACTATATGAAGTAAAAATCCAGTTCTCCCAACATAATCTTTTGAAGAGAATCTCTTCTCTACCTAATGGACTTAACACTCTTGTCAAAAATTAATTGCTAGAGCCGGGCCTGGTGACATACAGTTGCAATTCTAGCATTTGGGAGGCTGAGACTGGAGGATCATGGTTCATGGACAGTTGCAGCTACTTAATGAGGCCCTTTGCAACTCAGTGAGACCCGGTATCAAAATAAAGACTAAAAATAGGGCTGAGGGTGCAGTTTGGAGATAGACTCTGGGTTCTTTCACCAGTACTGCAAAAAAAAAAAAAAAAAAAAAAATTGCCAGCCTGTATGAATGGCAAATACCTGTAATCCAGTAGTTGGGAGACTGAGACAGGAGAGTCACAAATTCAAGACTAGCTTTAGCAACTTAGTGATGCACTGTTTCAAAATATAAAATATTAAAATATTGTGGTTGTGGCTCAGAGGTAGAACACCCCTATTTTCCATCCCCACACCACAAAAGAAAAAGAAAAAAAATCAATTGCCCAAAGAGGTATGTGTGTTTATTTTTAGGTTTTCTATTTGATTACATTGGTTGATATATTTATCCTTATTCCAGTTCTACAGTGTTTGAATTACAACTGCTTTATAGTAAGTTTTGAAATGAAGAGTTTTAGCCTACAAACTTTATTATTCTTCAAGATTACAATTAAGGCTGTGGAAAATCTACTTTAGGAGTGAGGCCCTAAAGATTTTTAGAGTTTTAAAGGGGCCTATCTGGACACCTTTCATTAAACATAAGGCTAGGGTATATTTCAGACACAGAATGTTTCTGGGTTCCACCCCCAGTACCTCAAAAAAAAAAAAATATGAAGACAGGAATGGTGGTACACACCTATAATCTCAGTACTTGTGAGGGAGGTATGGCAATTTCAGACCAGACTCAGCAATTTAGCCAGATTGTCAGTAACCTAGAGAAACCCTATTAAAAAAAAAAAAAAAAAACAAGCCGTGGTGGCCCATGTTTGTAATCCCAGCCTTTGGGAGGCTGAGACAGGAGCATCGCACAGGTTCAAAGCCAGCCTCAGCTACTGAGTGAGGCTTTCAGCAACTTAGTGAGACCCTGTTTCCAAATAAAGTATAAAATAGGTCTGGGAGTACAGCCCAGAGATAGAAAAGCCCCTGGGTCTACCCTCAGTAACACACACACACACACACACACACACACACACACACACACACACACAGAAAAAATAAAACAAGCTGTGTATGTTGGCATATGCTTGTAATACCAGCATTTGTGAGGCTGAGACAGGGGGATCAAAGTTCATGACCAGCCTCAGCTACTTAGTGAGGCCCTCTGAATTTCAGTGAGACCCTGTCTCCAACTGAAAAAAAAAAAAAAAATAGGGCTGGGGGTGCAGCTCAGAGGTAGAATGCACCTGGGTTCAATCCCCAGGACCCACTCCCCTCCACCCAATGTATAATAGCTGGATGAGACTACTCCTGCCTGGCACTCCCTGAATATGGGCCCTGATTTTCATCTACACAGCCCGATTTGTGGAGATCTGGAGGTCCAGGGGACAGTAACTATACAGGTAAGAAAGCTGTACAGTCACCTTAGCGATTGAAAATAGCGCCCCGCCTGTCACTTTCAGCCAGGGAGGCTGTTGCAGTTGCCGCAGGGGTCACTGGGAAATGTAGTCTGTGAGAACGAGTCCACGCGGGTCCTCACAGGGCAGGAGCCTCACCAGGGAGCCTCTGCTGACTGATGAGCGAGACTTTAACCAAAGAGGGCGCCACTCTGCAGCTGGCCTGAACGCTTCACACAGAGGCTGACCATAGTCAGTCTTCAGGCATTGGGCGTCTCCCTGAGGACTATGCGTGCCCAGGGCCCGCCGCGCAGAGGATTCTGGGAGATGTAGTCCCGCCCGCAGAGGACTCTGGGAGCTTAGTCCCTCCCGCTGTGGAGACCCCGCGTGCTCCTGTGGCGACCATTCTTCCTCGGCGGCGGTGAGTGGGGCTCGCAGACCCCGGCCCCCGCCCTCGCCGTGTGCAGCAGCGTCCCGAGGCTGGTCCGGGTCGAGCCTCGGGCGGTGGCGGGAGCGGAGCGGCCGCCATCTCTGGAGTCGGGTGGACTCGGCTCAGAGCCGCGGGGCGGTGGGTGCGGGGCGGGCGCTGTGCTGGGTTCTTGTGGGTGCGGAGACTCTGGCCTCGGGGACGCCCCTGTATTGCGACGGGGGCGCTCACGCCGTGAGTTTCCAGGCGGGAGGACTTGAATAAGTCGGATTTTAGGGGGTGCATGGGGATGTTTCTCGAGCCACGTGTCCCGGGTTTTGGGGCTTGGGGGCTGGGGGCTCAGGCCCGGCTGTCCCGCCTTTCTCAGGCTAACCGAGGGGCAGGCTGGCTCAACCGGAACAGACAGGGTTTGACTGGGCGAGAGGTGGCCCCTGTGGTAGGATCTTGGGGGAACAACTTACGTGATCGTCCCTGTGTTTGGGGCGAGAAGAAAGGCCAGTTGGGGCTCATTCAGCAAGTTTTTAAAAGGTTCACAGGACCTTCTTTGACCACAAAAGCCATAAGATTTTAAATTCCATTTTAATGCTTTTTTCAGTGCTGGAGAACCTCAGAGCAAAAAAACAGTCCTATTTATTTATTTATTTATTGAAGATTTAAAGAAGTTTATTAGAAAGATAGAAATACAGAAAATAGAAATACAGTGGCATGGAGGGGTGACTCGAATGAATACACCCCCTATTTATTTTTTTATTCTTTCTTTTGTGTGTGTGATTGTGTGTGTGTGTGTGTGTGTGGTACTTGGAATGGAATCTAGGAGGATACTACCTCCAGCCTATACCCCCAGCCCTATTTTATAATTTATTTGGAACAGGATGTCACTAAGTTGCTGAGAGCCCTACTGAGTAGCTGAGGCTGGCTTCGAACCTCTGCCATTCTCCTGTCTCAGCCTCCCATGTGCTGGGATCACAAGCATTCACCAACACTCCTGGCTTTATTCTTTATTTTGTTTTTTTTTATTTTTTGGTGGTACTGGGGTTCCTGGAAGCCCTTCTACCTTTGGGCTACACTCCCAGACCTATTTTTACATTTTTATTTGGAAACAGGGTCTCCTAAGCCAGTGCACGCGGCTGGCTTTGAACCTGCGCGATCCTCCTGTCTCTGCCTCCCAAGCGCGGGGATTACAAGCGTGCGCCACCACTCCCGGCTTTATTCTTTATTTTGAAACAGGGTCTCAGTAAGTTCTGGAGGGCCTAAGTAGCCAAGGCTGTCCGGGAACTGCAGTCCTTCTTTCTCAGCCTCCCAACATTTTAATGTTTTAACTGAGAAATGGCAAATGCCCCGAAGTAGGTAGAGCTTTCCAGACGTCACCCAGATTCAACATTTAAGAATTTATGACCCATCTTGATTAATCTCAAAGAATCTATACAACCTTGAGTAGCTTGGTCTCCACAGCCAGATTTCTCCATATTGTCACTTTATAGGTGACAGTATAGGTGACTGTACCTCAATGTTCTCATCTGTGAAATGGTAAGGGCAGCTACTTGACTGTGAAGATCACCATTACTCTCCCTGTGACTAAATACCATAGTCAGTTCTTAGCAACTTTTTCATAGTTGCTTACTTCCCCGTTAGAATATCCTGTCGGGGATGGTGGTGCACACATGTAAACCCAACATTTGGGAGGCTGAGACTGGAGATCCTGGTTGGCAACCAGCCTCACTATTTAGTGAGGCCCTCGGCAACTTAGTGGGACCCTATTTCAAAATAAAGAATAAAAAATCGGGCTAAAGGGGGTTCCATCCACAGTACCACCAAAATAATTTTTTTCCTTCAGTTTTTGTTTTTTTACATGGTATCTTCTAACCTCATAGGCTGTTCTGTTGTCCCTTTTTCTTGGCTCTTCCTCTACTCTCTACTGTTTTCCATTCATGTATCTCTTGTCTTCCCCAGCTGTATCTCCTTGGTGTTAGTGTCTCTTCATGAAGCTCTAGATTCCAGCTCTGAGGTTCAGCCTCGGCCTCTGCACTATCTCCATATCCTAGTCTCCTGATAGACTGTGTTTTATTCAGTCATTTCATGGACGCCCCCTTCACATCTGTAATACCAGTTTTTCTACAGATCTACACCATTAACATATATAATATATGAATATATCATATATAATAAATGTAATTTATAGCCTAAAAATACCTACTGAACAAAGGAATAACCCACCTTGTGTATGCAGAGCTCCTGTGAGCAGTGGCTGAGGCAGCGGGATGCTGGTGGTGGTCTGCAGAGGCTGTGAGGAGCCTTCTGCTGGGGCCCTGGAGCCGCAGCTGCTGGAGGGGGGGATTTGAGAGTGAGCGGAGGCAGGGGCAGTCGGCCTGGGAATCGGTTTATGTGGCAGGTAGGGAAGAAGTGGCCATGGTGGCAGAGTAAATACATGGACAGTGATTGGGGTGCTTTTGTCAATAACAAAGCTGAAGAGAGAGAAGGGGGTTCATGTCTGAAAGGAGACCTTAGAGCTAATAATTAAGAAGGGTTCAAAGCCAGGTGTGGTGGCTTATGCTTGTAATCCCAGCATTCAGGAGGCTGGAAGAGACTGGGAGATCTTGGTTCGCAGACAGCCTCAGCTATTTAGTGAGGCACACTGCAACTTAGTGACACCCTATTTCAAAATAAAAATAGAGCAGGGGTTATAACTCAAAGGTCAAATTCCCCTGGGTTCCATCCCCAGACCCATAAAAAAAGGGGGGGGGGATTCAAACATAGTATGTGGTTTCTGAAAAAGTTGAACAGAGAATCACCATTTGTTCAGGTAATTCCACTCGTTGGTGTATACTCAAAAGAATTGGAAAGTAAGCTGCGCATTGTGGCCCAAGCTTATAATCCCAGCGTTTGGGAAGCTGAGACAGGAGGATCGCGTTTGCAGACAGCTTACACTACTCAGGCCCTCTGCAAGTCAGTGAGAAGAATAAAAAATAGGGCTGGGGGTGTAGACAGGAGGTAGAATGCACTGGGGTACCACACACATACAAAAAAAAAGAAATATTAACATGCCAGTGTATATTGCAGAATTATTGCTAAAAACTGTGTCCATGAAGAGAAGAAAAAACAAAATGCAGTATATATGTGTAGTGGATGCTGCTTAGCATTAATAGAGAATGAAATGCTGAGTGAGTGCTTCTATGTAGATGAGTCTATTTTTTTTTTTTTTTTTTTTTGGTGGTACTGGTGTTCCTGGAAGCCTCTACCTCCAAGCTATACTCCCAGACCCATTTTATAATTTTTATATGGAAACAGAGTCTCTTAAGCCAGCACAGCTGGCTTCGAACCTGTGTGATCCTCCTGTCTCCGTCTCCCAAGCCCAGGGATTATAAGCGTGCGCCACCACGCCTGGCTGTAGATAAATCTTGAAGATACTATGCTAAGTGAAATAAGCCAGACACAGCAGAACACACACTGTGTGATTCCTATATTGTAGCTCCCCGCAGTGACAAAAACAGAGATAGAAAGTACAGTGCTCCTTGAGGGGCCTGGGGGAGGGAGGAGGGAATGGGAAGTGATTGTCTAATGGTTACAGCATTTGAGTATGGAAATGTTGTGTGGTCTTTGGAGATTGGAAAACAACCCTGGGAGTGCACTGGATGCCACCGGATTGGACGCATAAAAATGGCAAAATACTAAATTTTGTGTTATGGATATTCTACCAGAGAACAACTTTAAACCTTTCTATAGCCTTCTTTATTCTATCTGTGGCATATTTCACAAGGAGGCCCACCTCACTCCTCCAGGTGGTGCTCCCTGCCCACAGTGTGGGCCTCCTTTCTCCTTTGCTCCTAACGCCCTCGTCCCTGCTCCCCACAGGCCTCACCTAGAATACCCAGCACTTTCTCCTCAGCTCAGTTTCTTCCTGTTCTTCAAGACCAGGTTTGAGGCGCTGTGTCAGGATCTTCCTCCCAGCATGACCTTCATTTTGCAGCAGTGCTGAGAAAACAAAATAATGAAAGTGGCAGAGGCGTTAGCACAGGGTTTTGTGGCCGTGAAGCTCCTCCGTGAGTGCTCAGCGTGCAGCAGGAAGTTCCCGTTGCCCACACGGAGCTTTAGCTGGTGGAGAGGAGGCCTCGCCCGCAGAGGCCATGGTTCCTGTGCTGGGCCACTTCTGTCCTGTGCTCAGCACGCAGAGCAGGCTGAGGTGTGCGGGATCCGGGAACGGCTGGGCTGTGGTCTGGTCTTTGCATGATGGGACTGTATGCTCTTCAGGCAATCAGATCCTTCAGCACTGATATGGTAACTATTTGATCTTTTCAATGATTAAAACTCTCTTATACTTTACTGTTTATTCATCTTTTTTATGTTGCCTGCTCTTCTTTCTAGAGCTAAAGTTCTCAAATTTAGGAACTTATTTTTTCATGTCTACCCCAACAGCCTGCCCTGGAGTTTGAATGTGTAGGTTCATAAGTGTTGCTGGCACGATAGAGGTGGGTCTAAGGGTCTCAAGACTCAGGGCCACAGTGCTGCAGTCAGGGCAGGATCTAGGTCCCACTGCCTCCCCAGAGAAGCCTGATCCCACTTCACCTGAGCAAGGCCAGTCCTCAGGTGAGCAGGTTGTGTTTTGTGTTACAGGCACACATGGCGTTCAGGGATGTGGCTGTGTATTTCTCCCGGGAGGAGTGGAGCCTGCTGAGCCCTGATCAGAGGGCCCTGTACAGGGAGGTGATGCTGGAGAACTACAGGAACCTGGTCTTTCTGGGTAAGCAAGGTATCTTAAGACTTGCATTTCTACCCCTGGGAAGGTTAGAATATGTTTGATGAAACTTACTTTCTTCCTTTCTATTTGTGGTACTGGAGAGAGAACCCAGAGTTATCCTACATTTGAGCTAGCCCCACAGCCCTATTTTATTCTTTGACTTTGAAACAGGACCTCACCAAGTTGCTGAGGCTGGCTGCGAACCTGCAATCCTCCTGTCTCAAGTTCCCAAGTCCTGGGATGGCATGCCTGAGCACCAGGTTGGCCACAGTGCCATACTTTCCTTTTAACTTGGCCTTTGAGTTAAACTCAAAAGAAAGATATTTTCTTTTGTTTTCTCCTTTACGAGAGAATTTCACATTTTGTAGAGTGGTGTGTGCGTTTGTGTGCGTCTACGTGTCTGTGTGTAGGGTGTTTTGGGTGATTTTCTTTTAGGCCTGGATCTGTTTCTAAGTTAATTTACATGGTGTAGGATGGGGGTGTTCATCCTCCTAGCTTGGAACAGAATCAGAATCAGAATCCGCGTGCTCTCTTGGAGGCGATCTGCCCCACTGTTTTCAGATCTGTGTTCCACCCTCCAACAGTTCCTCCCCAGTTTGGCTCTGAATTCTTCAATGGCCCTTGGCCCCATGACGCATGGTCATCTTGTTTTCTTTTCCTGTGGCCAGGAGTTTCATTTCCTAAACCAAAACTGATCACGCAGCTGGAGCAAGGGAAGGAGACATGGAGAGAAGGGAGAAAATGTGCAGCAGCCTCTTGTGCAGGTGAGTGGGAGGAAACCGGGCAGATGAGACCCAGGAATACAGGAGTGTCGGCTGCTGTGAGGACTGGAGGGAGGCGGCGCTGATCCAGTGCTGGGAGGGAAGTTGTTCTCTGGGCCTCGGGGCTGAGGGTGGGAAGAAGAAGTCGGGGAGAGGAGATACTGGTAAAAGGAAATTTCAGCCAGCAGGAATAAACTCAAGAGCTTTTTATATAACATGACTCACTAATACTGATGTAGTTGTTCTTGGAAATCACTAAGATAATAAATATTAGGTATTTTTACTACAAAAGGTTCTATGAGGAAACACATAAGTTAGTTTGATTTAGCCTTTTCACATGGTGTGCAAATTCCAAGCCTGGAGGTAGAAAGCCTCTGGGTTCCACCCACAGTACCACTAAAAAATAAAATTAAATTAAAAAGTTCTTTATATAATTTATAAGCCCTCAGTGCCTCTTTCTTTAAATTTTTAAAATTTAGAACCAGGCGTGGTGGCGCACGCTTGTAATCCCTGTGCTTGGGAGGCTGAGACAGGAGGATTGCACAGGTTCAAAGCCAGCCTCGGCTACTTAGTGAGACCCTGTCTCCAAATAAAATATAAAAAAAAATAGGTCTGGGAGTATAGCCCGGAGGTAGAAAGCCTCTGGGTTCCACCCCTAGTACCACCAAAAGATTTTTTTAAATTTATTTTTTTATTTTTATGTGGAACATATTCAAAATGGTATACATTCAGACTATACTTGGAACCCTCCCCCCACTTCCCTTTCCTCTCCTCCCCACAATGAGTGTTCAGGTTAACCATACTATATTTAGGTTTTACACAAATTCAGATGTAGCTCCTTTATTAATCAACCTCAGCCTTCTTCCACTCCTATTCTTCCATTCTAGCTTTGCTGAGGTTTCCCATCCATTGTCTGGAGTCCCTCTGGTATCCCTAATACTCCCTAGTTTGAGCATATTAGAGAAAACATAAGTCCCTTCTCTTTCTGTTCTTGCCTGATCTCAACATAATATTCTCCAGGTCTTTCCATTTTCTTGCGAATGACAGGATTTTGTTCTTATTAGCTGCCTAGAATTCCCTTGTGTGTATTTCCCATAATTTTGCAACCCATTCATCTGTTGATGGAGACCTAGGTTGATTCCATATTTTGGCTATTATGAATTCTGCTGCTATGAATATGGGTATGCATATGTTACTATAGTTCTCTGGTTTCAGCCTTTTTGGAAAGATACCCAGGAGTGGTAGAGCCAGATCATATGGTGGATCCATTTCCGGTTTTCTAAGGAATTTCTACACTGATCTCCATAGCAGCTGAACTAGTTTGAACTCCCACTAACAGTGTAAAAGAGTCTTCTTTCCCCATATCCTCGCCAGCATTTGTTGTTATTTGATTTCTTTATGCATGCCACTCTGATTGGGGTTAGATAAAATCTCAGCATAGTTTTGATTTACATCTCCCTGATGGCTAATAATGTTGAACATCTTTTCATGCATCTATTGGCTATTTGTGTTTCTTCTTTTGTGAAGTGTCTGTTCGGTTCAGTTGCCCATTTCTTGATTGGGTTATTTGTTTTGCTAGTATAGAGTCTTTTGAGCTCTTTGTATATTCTGGATATTATCCCTCTATCTGAATGGTGGCTGGTAACTTTTTAGTTTGATGCCATCCCACTTGTTCATTCCTGCTTTAATTTCCTGCACTTTCGAGGTCTTGTTGAGAAAGTTACTGCCTGTGCCTATATGTTGGAATATTGAGCCTATGCCCTCCTCTAATAACTTCACAGTCTCTGGTCTAATTTCTAAGTCTTTGATCCATTTCGAGTTGATTCCTGTGCGTGGTGAGAAGTAAGGATTTAGTTCCATTTTCTACAAATGGATAGCCAGTTTTCCTAGCACCATTTGTTGAAAAGGCTGTCTTTTCTCCAGCATACGAGTTTGGCCCCTTTGTCAACGATCAGTTGACTGTAGGTGTGTGGATTTGTTTCTGTGTCTTTTAGTCTGCCTGTTGTTGTGCCAATACCATGCTGTTTTTACTACTATTGCTCTATAGTATAATTTGAAGTCTGGGATTGTGATGCCACCTGCCTGGTTTTTATTGCTGAGGATTGCTTTGGCTACTCTGGGTCTTTTCTTTCTCTATATAAAATTCATGACTTATTTTTCTAGGTCCATGAAGAATGTCATTGGTATTTTAATAGGAATTTCATTGAATCCATAGATCACTTTTTTGAGAATGGCATGGGAGATCTTTCCATCTTCCAAATTTTTCTTCAATTTCTTTCTTTAATGCTTTATAGTTTTTATTGTAGAAGTCTTTTACATATTTGGTTAGGTTTATTCCTAGGTATTTTATTGGTTTTATTGGTTTTGTTCCTTTAAAAAGTAGTATTTACTTTTAAAGATTTTGACAAATGCGTCAAGCCTTGCTTCAGATGAGGCTTCATTCTGACTTGAATCTTTCTGTAGCAGGACCGAAGCCAGAATTTTAACTTGTTCCTCTCTGCTTTCCAGATGTTTCCAGCCAGAAATCCCGAGGACAACACGTGGAGTGTGATCACCATTCCTGGATCATCACACACTCATGTGCAGAAAGTCCTGTGGAGCTTGGGGACCAACACCCTGTGGACCAGCAGCAGCAGCAGCAGCAGCAGCAGCAACAGCAGCAGCAGCAGCAGCAGCAGCAGCAGCAGGAAGCCTCGGATGGAAGATGCTGGAGCGTCAAGGCAGAAGGTCAAGAGAGGGAAGGCTCCACGCCTTGGTCTGGTAGGACTGAGGGAAGGACTTTGGGAGCATTTCCCAAGCTGCCCCACAGGCCACCAGTCAGCTCCCAGCATGGCCTCAGAGCGGTGGGGATGGAGGCGAGCCCGGGCGAGGTGGGGAGCCCCGAGGATGCTGCCAGGTTGCTGGAGAGGAAAGAAGTCTTAGGTGAGTGTGGACTGGGCTCCAGCAAGATGACCAGCCTGCTCAGTCACCAGGGGACACGCTCGAGGGAGAAGCCATACATCTGCGGTGTGTGTGAGAAGGGCTTCAGTCTGAAGGGACAACTCACCATCCACCAGAGGACGCACACAGGGGAGAAGCCGTACGTGTGCTGCGAGTGTGGCAAAGGCTTCATCCTGAAGTCCTGCCTCACCATCCACCAGAGAACTCACTCGGGAGAGAAGCCGTACATATGTTCTGAATGTGGCAAAGGCTTCAGCGTGAAGTCCACCCTCACTAGCCACCAGAGGACACACTCAGGAGAGAAGCCGTATGTGTGCTGTGAGTGTGGCAAAGGCTTCAGCCAGAAGTCCTCCCTCACCTCCCACCAGAGAACACACTCAGGAGAAAAACCGTATGTGTGCTGTGATTGTGGCAAAGGCTTTGGCCATAAGTCCACCCTCACCATCCACCGGAGGACACACACAGGAGAGAAACCATACATGTGCTGTGAGTGTGGCAAAGGCTTCAGTGTGAAGTCCTACCTCACCATCCACCATAAAATGCACTTGGGAGAGAAGCCGTATGTGTGCTGCGAATGTGGGAAAGGCTTCAGCCAGAGGTATACACTCATCATGCACCAGGGCATTCACTCGGGAGAGAAGCCCTATGTGTGCTGTGAGTGCAGCAAAGGCTTCACCCAGAAGTCTCACCTCATCAGCCACCAGAGGACACACTCAGGAGAGAAGCCGTATGTGTGTTGTGAATGTGGCAAAGGCTTCAGCCAGAAGTACACCCTCACCAGCCACCAGAGAACACATTCGGGAGAGAAGCCATTTGTGTGCTCTGAGTGTAGCAAAGGCTTCAGACAGAAGTCCTTGCTCACCAAACACCAGAAGACACACTGTGCTGCGAGTGTGGCAAAGTCTTCAGCTGGAAGTCTCACCTCACCATCCACCAGAGGACACATCAGTGAGAGAAGCCGTTCATGTGCTGCGAGTGTGGCAGAGGCTTCAGCCAGAAGTCCTATCTCACCAACCACCAGAGGACGCACTCGGGCGAGAAACCATATGTGTGCTGCCAGTACAGCAAAGGCTTTGGCTGGAAGTGCAGCCAAAGGGGGCGTCGGGGGAGGTGAGCCCCGCTGCCGCGAGGAGCAACCGGACCGCCGCGGCCCGGGCAGCCAGGACGCCAGCGGCAGGCGCCGGAGGGGCGCACGAAGGGGTCTACACCCGCCTCACGCCGCTGCGAGGGCAGGGCCGCCAACCCCGAGCCAGCGCGGAGAGCACGGTGAGCACGCTCGGCCCCCAAAGCTCCCGCGCCCCTCGGTGGCCTGCCCGGCTCCTCCTTATTCTTTATTTTAAAATAGAGTCTCACTGAGTTGCAAAAGCTCTCACTAAGTAGTAGTGGACATTGTCCTTGAACTCTGGTCCTCCTGTCTCAGCCTCCCAAATGCTGGGATTACAAGCATGCACACCAACCTGGTTTGTTTGTTTACTTATTGTGTAGTACTGGGGATTGAACCCAGAGGTATTTAATTGTGAGCCACACCCCCAGAACTATTTTCTCTTTTACTTTGAAACACAGTCTCATTAAATCGCAGATGGCCTTACTAAGTGGCTGAGCCTGGCTGTGAACCTATGACCCTCCTCGTATACCAAAAAAAAAAATATTGTTGAAAGATGGCACTCCCCAAGCATCTCCTTCTAAGGTGTCTGAGTGGCCTGGGACCTTCTGCTACCCTCTTCCCCATTCCAGTGGATCCCTGCTCTGGATCGATCCAGAAGCCCATAGTTTTCTTTACAGTGAGGACAAGTATTTGACCTGCATTGTGGGAGTTCAGTGTGGGGGCAAGGCAAAGCCTTCCTTGAGAAAAAGAATTATCAATAAGCTTAAGCACAGCCCCTCCCGCAGATTTTTTTATGTTGTCAGGCCTGGGAGATGCAACTTAGTTCTCCAGTCACCCTATTAGCCCTGTCCTCCTGGCTCATCAGTGTTCAGAGAAGCAGACAGAGGTTCAGAGAGGCCAGGGTCAATCCTGGGACTCAGAGCTCTAGGTGACCAGGGACCATTTTGCAATAGAGGGCAGCTCACCTTCCCATTATCCTCACCTTGTAGGTGCTTGTGAAGGCCTAGAAAGTGCTGGGGACAGCCAGGCAGGGGACACAGAAATGTAATCCCAACATTTGGGATGCTGAGACAGGAGGATTGTGGTTCTAGGGCAGCCTCAGCTAATACTTAGTGAGGCCCTAGGCAACTCACTGAGACCCTGTTTCAAAAATAAAAAATAAGGCTGGGTATGTTGATGCATGCTTGTAATCCCAAGATTTGGGATACTGAGACAGGAGTATTGTGCAGGTTCAAAGCCAGCCTCAACTACTTAGGTCCTTTGCAAATACTGAGACCCTATTTCAAAATAATAAATAAATGAATAAATAAAAAAATAGGGCTGGAGATATAGCGTGGGGGTAGAATGCTCCTGGTTTCCATCCCCAGTGCTCCTAAAAAATAAAAAATAGTCCTGGGGATGGAACTCAGAGGTAGAATGCTCCTGGGTTTCAACTACAGTACTGCCAAAAGAAGAAGAAGGTGCTGGGGATGACATCAGGCACCCTTGAGGCTACGTGGGTCACCATGACCCAGGTGACCTCCAGGCAGTGGTTCCCAATGTTCAAAATGGAGAAGTGGAAGGGAGCTAGAAGTGTGAGGAGCCACAGGTCAGTTGATGGAATAGTGGTGGGAACTCCTTGGATGAAGAGCTGAATTACCCCATGAAACCCAACCAAGCGTCCCACTCCACAGAGGAGAAAACAGAGGCTCATCCTTGCATGAGGACTTCCAGGACATTCCCCTCCATCCTGCTGAAATGGCTCCTCTGGAACATAGAGCAGCCCAGGGAGGCCCCAGCTCCTGCCCTCAGGACTCCTGTGTGTGTCTTGAGACAGCAAGTGACAGAGGTGGAAAGAGGACAGGAGGGCCCTGAGCTCGTCGGTCCCCACATCCCTACTGGAGCTGCGCATGTGTGAACCTTGCAGAGGGTGTGGAGGACACCCAGGCCCTGCCACCTGGATGCCCGGCCCGTGAGTACAAAGGAGGTGATGGGCAGAGCCCAGCATCCTCACAAAAAGTGACACAGATGCTGTGGACATGGCTGTTTTGGTGTTCCCACCAACACATGGACAGTGACTTTGCAGCAGCCTGTAACTGAAGCTGGGTAGGTATAGTGGGGATGCGTGAGGAGGGGGTCCCAGTTTCCTTAGGCAGCAGGACTGTGGCCCCTCCATCACCAAGCTCTCCAGGGGTGTGGCTGTGTTGGAGTCTGACCCAGGATCCTCTGGGTCCCCTCTGCATCCACACTCACCTGAGGGAGTCCTGTACCTGTGACTGGTGAATGGTCCAGACCTGTTGTCCTTATCACGGGGCAAGGAGTTGATGCGCATCCTGTCCAGCAGCTCCTTCACGATATCCAGGTGGAACCTCTGTGAGGACGGCGCACAGTCAGTAGGGAGCCTCAGTGGCCGCCTGCTCATCCTTCACGCTGTTTCTGCCCCACAGGACCCCTGCTTGCCAAACCTCACACAGACCCTGTCACAGGATTCTCTCCCGGGAAGACTGCAGACACCACTGGGGCTCAGGAGTCACTAGAACACTCTTCCACACATGTCAGCCCTGTCCTGGATGCGGACATCACAGGATACCAGATATAACCTCCCACCATCTGCCCCTGCCCAGGAAGACCCTCTCTGATTCCCCTGTACCCCCCAACACTCAGAAGCAGGGGTGTGGGGCTGCACAGGGGACTCAGTGGTGCACTGCCTGGGGTAAACCTTCCCTGTGCTTTCTGGCAGACCTCTGAGTCCCTATGCTAATGATCTTGGGTGTCTGGTCCAAGAGCAGACCCATCACCCAAACCACTGGAAGATGCTGTCCCTCGGCTGGGGCCTCAGGAAGTCAGGATACAGCAGAACATGTTGCTGTACCCAACTTCTCTGGCCAAGTGAGCTGACAGGTGGTTGTTGCCAGAGTATGGCTGCCTGGTTACAGGGTTTTCCTGGGATGCTGTCAACTTGGTTTGGCCCATGCATCGAAGTAAGAAAGAAACAGAGAAAGGAGGGATGTGCCACCGAGTGAGGCTATGAACAGACCAGTGCACCTGCCCTGTGTTTTTGTAGTTGTCTCAATACCCTCCTAGCCTACTTTCCTGTCTGCATGAGAAGAGGTTGAAGTGCAATTAGTTGAGATTTGTTCTTGCTCCAAAGCCCTCTGATTTCTTCCCCTTGCATTTTTTCTATTTTTTTAATTTTTATTTTTTAGGTGGTACTGGAATTCATGGAAACCCTTCTACCTCCGGGCTACACTCCCAGTCACCTATTTTTTATATTTTTATTTGGAAATAGGGTCTCTTAAGCCAGTGCGGCTGACTTCGAACCTGCAAGATCCTCCTGTCTCTGCCTCCCAAATGCGGGGATTACAAGAGTGCGCCACCACGGCTGGAGCATTTTTTTTTTTTTTAATTTCCCTTGCATTTCTATTCAGAGCCAAATGATAGAAGGCACAGTTTTCTCAGAGGCAGGGTACTGTCCAGGATGACCTCTGGGAGCTCTTCAGGGCTCCCAGGACTCCAGCAGAACAGGGTGGACACCGCTGCCCCCTGGTGGCCAGTGCCCATGCTGCAACTAGGGAGGAAAAAACACCCCAGCGAATGAATGGCCATTGCTTCAGCAACTTCAAGGGCTCAGCTGGCCAGGGATCAGGACCTGCAGGATCCAGGGGCATTAGAGGGAGCCCAGAAACTCTCCTTGCCCCTCCTGCCTGCACTGGCTGCAGTTCCTTCCTAAGTGTGGGAGGAAAGGCCTGGGTTCTCACACTATTCCCGCCCGCATCCCAGGGCTGTCTTTTCACCTGAGGTCCTGAGCATTCTACTTCCTAGTTACACCTCCAGCCTTATTTGTTATTTTTAGTTTCTCCTATGTGTGGTACTAGTGATGGAACCCAGGGGCATTCTACCTCTGAGCTACACCCCCAGTTCTAATTTTTATTCTTTATTTTGAAACGGGGTCTCACCATGTTACAAAGGGCCTCACTAAGTAGCTGAGGCTATCCGTGAACCATGATCCTCCTGTCTCAGCCTCTCAAATGCTGAGATTACAAGCATGTGCCACCACACCTAGCTGTTATTTTTAATCAGGGTCTTGCATGGTTGATGAGAGTCTTACTACTTGCTGAGGCTGTCCTCCAGCCTGTAATCCTCCTGTTTCAGCCTTCCACGTACTGGGAATCCTGACATATGCCACTACACCTGCCTTGCCTATTTTTTAATTGTTTTTGCCTATTTTTAATTTTTGTCTCCTTTGTTGAATCATAGTAGTTCTATATATGTTCTGGATATTAACTCCTATTAGACATATAAATTGCAAATATTTTCTCTCATTATGTAGGTTGGCTTTTCACTCTCTTGATAATGGTATTAGGTACATAAGTCTATTTTATTTTATTTATTTGTGTGTGTGTGTGTGTGTGTGTGGTACTAGGATGGAACCCAGGGTCTAACTATGAGCTATAGTCCCAGACCTATTTTATTATTATTAATTAATTAATTTATTTATTTATTTGGTGGTACTGGGGTTCCTAGAAGCCCTTCTACCTCTGGGCTACACTCCCAGACCTATTTTATACTTTTTTTATTTTTGGAAACTGGGTCTCTTAAGCCAGCACAGCTGGCTTCGAACCTGCGCGATCCTCCTGTCTCTGCCTCCCAAGCACGGGGATTACAAGCGTGCGCCACCATGCCGGGCCCAGACCTATTTTATGTTTTATTTGGAAAAAGAGTCTCACCAAGTTGCTGAGAGCCACACTAAGTAGCTGAGGGACACTTCAAACCTGCGTGATTCTATCTCAGGCTCTATAGTACTGGGATTATCATTATGCATCACCATGCCCAGCTCATAAGATTCTTTTGCAATTTTAATTTATCTTTTTTTTCTTTTGTTGTTCATGTTTTCGCTATCACAGCTGAATTCAAGGTGATGAAGATTCACTTGTTTTCTTTTAAACACACTTAGGATTTTAATTTTTATATTAGGCTTTAATCCACTTTGAAGACAGCCTCAGCAGCTTAGTGAGGCTCTCAGCAACTTAGTGAGACCCTGTTTCCAAATAAAGTATAAAGTATGTCT
Organism: Muscardinus avellanarius; assembly: GCF_963383645.1. NCBI lineage: Eukaryota > Metazoa > Chordata > Mammalia > Rodentia > Gliridae > Muscardinus > Muscardinus avellanarius. The sequence goes on along the minus strand of NC_137802.1, from coordinate 5,206,756 downwards.
GGAGGTGTAAACATGGAGGTAAAAGGCCCTGGGTTCCATCCCCAGTACGACACGCACACATACACACACACACACACACACACACACCCAGCATACATCATTAACCTGGGCTCCATCCACAGTACGACACACACACACACACCCTAAACCCCAGCATACATTTTTTTTTTTTTCAGGTCTGGGGATGGACCCAGGGCATTTGACCTCCGAGCTACATCCCCTACCCTATTTTTTATTCTTTATTTTGAAACAGGATCTCAGTTGCAGAGGGCCTCACTAATAGTAACTGAGGCTGTCCGCAAACCACGATCCTCTGGTTTCAGCCTCCCAAATGCTGGAATTACAAGTGTGCGCCACCATGCCTGGCTTCCCAGCATACATTTTTAACTTTTAAAACAGGCCCTCACTAAGTAGGTGAGGCTGGCAGCGAACCTGCGATCCTATTTTCTCGGCCTCATAAGTGTTGTAACCTAGCCAGTGAGAAAAACTGTCCAGAGCCAATTATGTCTGCAAGGCCACACTTTATTACAGGTTCGAACCTGGACCCAAGCACCTCTGGCACAGCAGAAATGGCATGGACCCAGAGCTCCATTTGGGGGTCGAATTTATACAGTTTTACATCAAATTGCAAGTCTTTTTTTTTTTTTACATCATTGGTGACATTTCAAACTAGGTATAGGTGGGGGTTTCTTATGTAAGACACACAGGCGGGCTAGGCCTGGGCAGCTGCTTTGGGTGTTTCCCATTTAGCTGCTCTCTGCCTGTCAATTTAAAACTTTTAAACAAACCCCAATCCATATATGTGACATTAAGAACTTATTACTTAGCTGATTCGTTAGCTCCATATAGAATTAAACTAAATTGGTTCTCTATGATTATTATTAACACGGCACACAACACTGCACTCATGAATTTAAAGACACACTCTAACAATAAGTACTGGTTTATAAGCACATCTGCTTCCTAACGCTATTTTTTTTAAAGAAAAGACTTATTTAGTATTCCATCAAATTAAGAACCTTTTTCAAGAAACAAACTAAAAGATTTGGGGGAGTAGCTCTCAGGTAGTGTCCCTAACTTCCATCTCCAGGACCCGCTCCCCTCCACCCCACATAAACAAGCTGGACAACGCCTGCCTGGCGCTCCGTGAACATGGTCATAGATTTCCAACTCCACAGCTCAGTTTGTGGACATCTGGAGGCCCAGGGAACATTAACAGGGCGGGTAAAAGACCTGAACAGTCACCTTAGCAATTGAAAGTAGCGCCCAAGCACATCACTATAGGCTGCTGATGTGGATGTGAACTTTGCCGCGGGGGTTAATGGGAAATGTAGTTTATGAGACTGAAGGGAGGCTCTGCAGGACTAATGAGCGGGACGTTAAATAAAGGAGGGGCGCAGTCCTCAACCGGCCAGAGCACGTCACCCAGAAGTGACCATCAGAGGTCAAAGGGCACCTCCAGAATAAACTGGGAGAAGAGGGCTCCTCCCACAGAGGACTCTGGGAGCAGAGGCCGGCCGCGCAGAGGACTCTGGGAGCTGTGGTCCGGCCCGCTTGAGGAGAGCCCGCCGTGCCTGAGGCGACCTCTCTTCTTGGCGGCGGTGAGTGGGGCTCGCAGACCCCGGCCCCGGCCCTCGCCGTGTGCAGCAGCGTCCCGAGGCTGGTCCGGGTCGAGCCTCGGGCGGTGGCGGGAGCGGAGCGGCCGCCATCTCTGGAGTCGGGTGGACTCGGCTCAGAGCCGCGGGGCGGTGGGTGCGGGGCGGGCGCTGTGCGGGGTTCTTGTGGGTGCGGAGACTCTGGCCTCGGTGACGCCCCTGTTTTGCGACGGGGGCGCTCACGCGTGAGTGTCCAGGCTGCAGGACTTGAATGTGGGGCTTTCAGGGTCTGGTATTTCCCAGGCGGAAGATGGGGATGTTTCTAGGGCCGCGCGTCCCGGGGTTTTGGGGCTTGGGGGCTGGCGGCTCAGGCCCCGCTGTCCCGCCTTTCTCAGGTGGGCGAGGGGCAGGCTGGCTTTACCAGACCAGCCTGGGTTTGACTGGGCATGGGGTGGTCCCTGTGGTACAATCTTGGGGGAACAATTTGTGTGATAGCCCCTGAGTTTGGGGCGAGGAGAAAGGAAGCGAGCTGGGGCTCTAAAAAGGTCCAGGGAACCTTCATTGACCACAAAACACACAAGATTTTTAAATCCGTTTTAATATTTTATTTTTTATTTTATTTTTTATTGATGCATTTTACTCATACATCTTTATAGGTTACAACATGGTAGAGACATACATGCACTAAATACCCATTTAGCCGTGACCCAGTTCCTGACCCATTCTCTCCCCCTCCCTTCTTTTCATGCTTGATTTAGTGATTGACTTCGATATGTTTGTTAAAGTATATCATGTGCATTAGAGGATTTCCCTCTTCCTTCTCTCATCCCCCATGTCGCCTTATCATTTTAATGTTTTAAATTAATAACTGGCAAATGCCCAGAAGTAGGTAGAGCTCCCCAGATTTGTCAGCCAGATTCAACACTTAAGAGCTTCAGGACACATCTTGATTCATCTCAGAGACTCTGTACACCCTTTAAGGACCTGGTGTCCACAGCCAGATGTCTCCATGTTGTCACTTTATAGGTGACAATAGAGGTGACTGTGCCTCAGTGTTCTCATCTTGAAATGGTAACAGCAGCTCCTTGATGAGGATGTTGTGAGGACAGAATGAGGTAAGGCTCACACAGTGCCTGGAACAGTCTCTAGAAGATAGCCAGTTCTCCAAGGCCTTTCCTGTCATTATTAGTAGCACAGGAATACTTCATGGTCAGTGTTAGCAGCGAGTCAGAGAAGGCTTCCTCCATCCCTCTCTTCCTTCCTTTCCTTCTTTTACTTCTGGTGATTGAACCTTGGAATGCTCTACCAATGAGTTAGACCCAGCTGTTTGTTTTGTGGGTCTGAGGATGGAACCCAGGAATATTCGACCTCTGAGCTATACCCCATTCCCTATTTTTTATTCTTTATTTTGAAATAGGATCTCACTAAGTTGCCGAGAACCCTAGCTGTTTATTTAAAAAAAAACTTTTTGTGTGTGTGTGTGTGGTACTGGTGGTGGAACGCAGGGGCTTGTCTAACTCCGAGCTATACTCCCAGACCTTTTTAATACTATTTGGAAGTAGGGTCTCACTAAGTTGCTGAGATCCTCACTAAGTAGCTGAGGCTGGCTTCAAACCTGTGTGATCCTCCTGTCTCAGCCTCCCACACACTGGGATTACAAGAGTGTGCCATCATGCAAGGCTTCAATTTCTTTAATTTTTTAAATTTTGAGACAGAGTCTAAGTGTCCTATGCTGACCTCCCATTTGCAGTCCCTCTGCCTCAGCCTCCTGAGTTGCTGGGGATACAAGTGCGCACCACTGCACCCACTGGCAGGCTGTGTTCTTAGACTACATCCTAGACAACTTCTTAAGAAGCTGCTCCATTTCTTCTGTGGTAGGTCCCTTCCTGCTGGTGTAAGGAGGAGGAGGCGCTGCCCTGTTGGACCTGGAGGATTTCCAGTGACTTTCCTGAACATTTTTGGTTCTTGCTCTGTCTCCTGTGACCCTGGCTGCCCAGGAGGACTGCCTGCTGGGGAAAGGGACGACTCCCAGGCTCCTGACTGCCCAGCTTCAGGTGAGTACCACTGCCTCTTGCCTCCTGAACCCTGAGTAGGTTTTCTTTGTTTAGTGTTGATATATTGTGTCCTACATCGCTCTCTACAGGTATCAGAGCCTCTGCTAGGAAAACGGGTCTGTTGTAACAATGACAGTTTTTACAGGAGCATTCCAACCAACCCGGCATTCTCATTCACTGCAACCTCCATCCATTCTCCTGCATTTCTCCTCCCAGCAGTTTTTATAATTCCCATTCCTAAGTCTTATCTGTTGTGTTGAAATTGTCACCAGTTCTTTTTTTTTTTTTTTTTTTTTTGTGGGTCTGGGGATGGAACCCAGGGGCATTTGACCTCCGAGCTACACCCCCTGCCCTAGTTTTTATTCTTTATTTTGAAACTGGGTCTCACTGAGTTGCAGAGGGCCTCACTGAGTAGCTGAGGCTGTCTGCGAACCGCGATCCTCCAGGTCTCAGCCTCCCGAATGCTGGGATTACAAGCGTGCGCCACCACGCCCGGCTGTCACCATTCAGTTCTGTGTCCTCTGTCACCCTCACTCTTTTTCCTGCTGGAGTAGTTTGTAGCAAATCCCAGGTTTAATGTTTCTTTCTTCTTATTTGATCTGTATGCCCAAACCTATTTTATTTTTATTTTTTAACAGGGTCTCACTAGGTTGATGAGTGTCTCACTGTTTACTGAAGCTCTCCTCAAACTTGCAGTCCTCCATTCTCAGCCTCCCAAGTACAGAGATTATGGAGAACCACTATTATGCCTGGTCAATTTTTACATGTATAATTTGTTATACCAGTCCATATTTAATTTTCCCCAATTATTAAAAAAAAATATCTCTTTTGCCCAGTCAGAAAAACAGTGGCAAGAGGCAGGAAGAAAGAAGTATCTAGAAATCAGCCTGATGGTCTGCCTTGTCCCTGTCTCCTATTTCTTTGGATCTTGCTGACCCGTGTCAATAGCTGTCACTTTTACGTCGTGGCACACGCTGCACCTCTGAGTTCCCTGGTTCCTTGTTCATTCCATTCTCACCCTCCATTTGGTCAGCTGCTGTGTTCTTCTTCCTCCTATGCACACTACATGACTCTGTCTCCTCCTTGTCTCCAGTCCTGCACCATCCCATCCTCCTGCCTTTCCTCCTATGTTTTGCCATATTTCTTTCTTTCCTTTAAAGCTAAACTTTTATTAAAAGAGTATTTGCCATTCCTATTACTCTGATTGCATGGTCTCTTAAACATCACCATAAAACTTAATTCAGTCCTACCTACCCCCAAAAAAAATTCTTGTCAAGCCTGGCATGGTGGCGCACGCTTGTAATCCCCGCGTTTGGGAGGCGGAGACAGGAGGATCGCGCTGGTTCGGAGCCAGCCTTGCTGGCTTAAGGGCTGGGAGTGTAGCCCGGAGGTAGAAGGGCTTCCAGGAACCCCAGTACCCAAAAAAAAAAAAAAAATCCTTGTCAAGGTCACCATTATTCTCCCTGTGACTAAATGCCATGGTCAGTTTTTAGCAACAATTTCATAGTTGCCTACTTTCTCTTTGAAATACCCTTCCGTGCCAGGAGTGGTGGCACACACTTGTAATCCCAGCGCTCGGGAGGCAGAGACAGGAGGATCGCATGGGTTCAAAGTCAGCCTCAGCTTCTGAGTGAGGCTCTCAGCAACTTAGTGAGACCCTGTTTCCAAATAAAATATAAAATAGGTCTGGGAGTGTAGCCCAGAGGTAGAAAGCCCCTGGATTCCACTTCCAGTACCACACTCTCACACACAAAAGAGTAAAATACCCTTACCCAGTTGTTTCTTTCCAGTTTATCTTCTCACCTCACAGGCTGTTCTGTTGTCCCTTTTCCTGGCTCCCCTCTACTCTCTGCTGTTTTCGCTTCTATCTCCGTGGTGTTAGTGTCTCTTCATGAAGCTCTAGATGCCCTCGCTCTGAGCTTCAGCCTCGGTCTCTGCACCAACTCCATATCCTCGTCCCCTGATAGACTGTGTTTTATTCATTCATTTCATTTGCTCCCCCCATGTCTGCATGGCAGGGGGTTTTGTTCACATCTGTAGCACCAGTTTTTGCCACAGTGTCACACCATTAAAAAACATAATATATAAATAGATAACATAATTAACATAATGTAATATGATATATGGCTTAAAAATATCTACTGAACCAAGGATAGCCCACCTTGTGTATGCAGAGCTCCTTCTGTGAACAGTGGCTGAGGCAGCAGGATGCTGGCGGTGGTCTGCAGAGGCTGTGAGGAGCCTTCTGCTGTGGCCCTGGAGCCGCAGCTGCTGGAGGGGGGGATTTGAGAGTGAGCGGAGGCAGGGGCAGTCAGCCTGGGAATCGGTGTTTTGGCAGGTAGGGAAAAAGTGGCCATGGCGACTGAGTAAGCACGTGGATAGGAGTGGGGGTGCTTTTGTCAGTAAGAAAGCTGAAGAAGGAGAGGGCACGTGTGTGTGAAAGGATACCTTAGAGCTTATGATTAAGAAGGGTTCCAACACAGTATGTGGTTTCTGAAAAAGTTGAACAGAGAATCAGGAAGAATGAGGAAGTAAGCACGTGGATGGTGATAGGGTTGCTTTTTTTTAGGGGGGGCAGTCTGGGGATGGAACCCAGGGGCATTTGACCGCTCTGGCACACCCCTTGCCCTATTTTTTATTCTTTATCTTGAAACAGGGTCTCACTAAGTTACGGAGGGCCTCACTAGGTAGCTGAGACTGTCCGTGAACCGCGATCCTCCTGTCTCAGCCTCCTAAATGCTGGGATTAAAAGCGTGCACCACGACGCTCAGGTTAGGGTTGCTTTTGTCAGTAAGAAAACTGAAGAGAGAGGGCTCAACATGTCTGAAAGGAGACCTTAGACCTAATAATTAAGAAGGGTTCCAACACATTATGTGCTTTTTTTTTTTTTTTTTTTTTTGGTACTGGGGTTCCTGGAAGCCCATCTATCTCCGGGCTACACTCCCAGACCTATTTTATTTTTGGAAACAGGGTCTCCTAAGCCAGCACGGCTGGCTTCGAACCTGCGCGATCCTCCTGTCTCTGACTCCCAAGTGCCGGGATTACAAGCGTGCGCCACCACGCCCGGCCACATTATATGATTTCTGAAAAAGTAGAACAGAGAATCACCATTAAAAATTAGAAACTAGGAACTTAAATATTAATGTGCCAGTGTGTATGGCAGAATTATTGCTATAAACTGTGTGCATGGATAGAAGAATAAACAAAATGTAGTCTATGTGTAGTGAAGCTACTTAGCATGAATAGATAATGAAATCCTGAGTGAGTGCGTCTATGTAGATGAATCTTGAAGATACTCTAAGAGAAATAAGCCAGACACAGCAGCGCACAACTTTGATTCCCTTATTGTAGCTCCGTGCAGTGAAAGCCCCAGAGACAGAAAGGACAGTGCTCACTGCCCGGCCTGGGGAGGAGGGGATGGGAAGTGAGTGTCTAATGGTTACGGAGTTTGAGTATGGAAATGCTGCGTGTTCTTTGGAGATTGGGAAACAACCCTGAGAGTGCACTTGATACCACCGGAATGGACATATAAGAATGGCAAAGTAGTAAATTTTGTGTTATGGATATTTTATCAGAGAACAACTTTCAACCTTTGTATAGCCTCCTTCATTCACCCATGACCTATTTCACAAGGAGGCCCACCTCACTCCTCCAGGTGGTGCTCCCTGCCCACAGTGTGGGCCTCCTTTCTCCTTTGCTCCTAACGCCCTCGTCCCTGCTCCCCACAGGCCTCACCTAGAATACCCAGCACTTTCTCCTCAGCTCAGTTTCTTCCTGTTCTTCAAGACCAGGTTTGAGGCGCTGTGTCAGGATCTTCCTCCCAGCGTGACCTTCATTTTGCAGCAGTGCTGAGGAGACAAAATAATGAAAGTGGCAGAGGAGTTGCCAGGGTTTTGTGGCCGTGAAGCTCCTCCGTGAGCGCTCAGCGTGCAGCAGGAAGTTCCCGTTGCCCACACGGGGCTTTAGCTGGTGGAGAGGAGGCCTCGCCCGCAGACGCCATGGTTCCTGTGCTGGGCCACTTCTGTCCTGTGCTCAGCACGCAGAGCAGGCTGAGGTGTGCGGGATCCGGGAACGGCTGGGCTGTGGTCTGGTCTTTGCATGGTGGGACTGTGATCTTCAGCCTCTCAGATCCTTCAGCACCAGTATGGTAACTATTTGATCTTTTCAATTCTTAAAACTCTCTTGTACTTTGCTGTTATATAATCGTTTTATGTTGTTTGCTAAACAATTTTCTAGAGCTCAAATTCCTCCAACTCAGGGATTCTTATTTTCTTCATGTCTACCCAAACAGACCGCCCTGGACTTTGAATGTGTGGGTTCACAAGTGCTGCTGGCTGGGTAGAGACAGGTCTAAGGGTATCAGGACTCAGTGTCACAACAGCTCAATCAAGGCAGGATCTAGGTTTCACTGCCTTCCCAGAGCAGCCTGCTCCCCCTCACCTGTTCAAGGCCAGTCCTCAGGTGAGCAGGGCCGTGTTTTGTGTTACAGGCACACATGGCGTTCAGGGATGTGGCTGTTTATTTCTCCCGGGAGGAATGGAGCCTGCTGAGCCCTGATCAGAGGGCCCTGTACAGGGAGGTGATGCTGGAAAACTACAGCAGCCTAGTTTCTCTTGGTAAGCACAGCGTTTCTTAAGACTTGCATCTCTACCCTGGGAAGGTTAGGATATGTTTGATAAAACTTTCTTTCTTTCTTTTTGTGGTATTGGAGATAGAACCCAGGGTTGTCCGACCCCTGAGCTAGCCCCACAGCCCTATTTTATTCTTTGACTTTGAATCAGGGCTTCACCAAGTTGTTGAGGCTGGCTGCAAACCTGCAATCCTCCTGTCTCAAGCTCCCAAGTCCTGGGATTGTGTCACTATACCTCCAGTTTTTCCCAGAGTGACACACTTTCATTTTAACTTGGCATTTGGGTTACACTCAAAAGAAGAAATTATATATTATCTTTCCCCAGAGAGCATTACATTTTATAGAGTTTAGAATGTGTGAGTGTGTGTGTGTCTTTGTGTCTCTGTTTCTGTATGTTTGTGAGTGTTTAGGTGATTTTCTGCTAGGCTGGGCTCTCTTCCTAAATTAATTTATTTACATGGAGTAGGATGGGGGTGTTCACCCACATAGCTTGGAACAGAATCCGTGTGCTCTCTTTGAGGCGATCCGCCCCACTGTTTTCAGATCTGTGTTCCACCCTCCAACAGTTCCTCCCCAGTTTGGCTCTGAATTCTTCAGTGGGCCCTTGACCCCATGACGCGTGGTCATCTTGTTTTCTTTTCCTGTGGGCAGGAGTTTCATTTCCTAAACCAAAACTGATCACACAGCTGGAGCAAGGGAAGGAGACATGGAGAGAAGGGAGAAAATGTGCAGCAGCCTCCTGTGCAGGTGAGTGGGAGGAAACCGGGCAGATGAGACCCAGGAATACAGGAGTGTCGGCTGCTGTGAGGGCGGGAGGGAGGCGGCGCTGATCCAGTGCTGGGAGGGAAGTTGTTCTCTCGACTCTGGGCCTTCAGGGCTGAGGGTGGGAAGAAGTTGGGGAGAGGAGATGCTGGTGAAAGGATATAAAACTTCAGCCAGGAAGAAAAAACTCAAGAAATTCTTTATAAACTTAATTTATTAATGGGATAATATTTTGTATTTAACTTCTATCAGACTATGTATCTATGTATTTATTCATAGAAAATAAATGTAATGGCAAATTTTTACAACAAACTGAAAAGTCTGACCAATGTAAACATGACATTCTCTCTTTTTCTTTGTCATTGCATATAGGCATTAAAATCATGAAAAAAAAATGCGTGATTGTGAAAACTTATAATCCCATTATTAGGGACGCTGAAACAGGAGCATTGCAGTTCACGAATAGCCTTGGCTATTTAGTGAGACCCTGTTTCAAAATAAAGAATAAATAATATGGCTTGGAGTTCGATCAAAGGTAGAATGCGCCTGGGTTTCATCCCCAGTATCGCCAAAAAAAAAAGTCAGGAAAATTTTTCTGAAGCGTAAATAAGAGTGCATCACTTTGTGTAGCCATAAAAGTTAGTATATATATGGGAGGGCTCGATTCCCATAAGGGATGGGTGAAGCTCTTTCCTGTATCAAAATCACAGCCACCCACTTACCCAGCGCATACACCAGGAGTTTCTCCTGCAAGACTCTTGACCATGACTGTGTCCTGACATGTGTGAGAATCCGAGAGACACCAGCACTTGCTTCCTTGTCTTTGTCACACTCGAGAGAGAAAGCTGTTCACAGATCAACTTTGAAATCTCCACCCACTCCAGAGTTACCCTAATCTAAAGAAAGTTTGCTGTCTAGAATGAGAAATACAAAATCAGCTGTGACTTATAGAACCTTAAATAATCTATATAAAGCAAAGTGAACTTACTGAGACTCAGTGCAAGTACTCATGGTGCAATCATTGGTACCCATGGTACCTACTGACGCTGGTGCTGGGAAGAGGTGGTTATCAGGCTATAGCTCAGAGGATCTTCACACTGTCACCAAGCCTGAAGTAAAGGCCCCTGGCACTACTGAAGGCAAAGAAGGCAAGCTGCTTTATTCGCCAGGCATTAAAACACAAAAGAAAGGCGTTCACTTAGTAGTTTAGCGAGTGGAAAGAAGTAAAAACTTCTGAGTGTTAGGGAAGAATGTTTATACTAATTAGAATACTTATTATAATTATGTTAGTTATAGTTCAGTTATTTTTGAAAATAGCATTCTGTATAGAATGGAGTAATTCTGGGCTTAGATGTGTACACAGTTCTAATGAGTTTGATTATTCATTGGTCAGGAAAAAGAGTGTTCAGGTTAATGCAGTTACAAATAGAGTAATTTCTGAAATTGCATTGTCATTGATTGCCTTCAGCTCCCAGGAGCCAGGTGTGATGAAACAGTACGTCCCATAGTAACATTGCCTGCACAGAGGTGCTGTGTGGAAAAGCTGGCTTTCTTTGTTTTCGGGGTGTATCTGCCTGTGGTGCTGGGGATCGAACCCAGGGCCTTGTGCACAGTCCAGCCCACTACTTCTAAGCTGCATCCCTAGCCCAAAAATGTTTCTTCTACATTGGTTTCTAGGAAATGTTACATTAATTATGGAAACTCTCAGGGTTGAGAGATGCTGGGGGCCCTAAGAGGGAGCTGCTCAAGTCAGTGGGGACCTAGGCGGCGTTTGTGTTGTCCACTGCTGAGGCCTGCTGTCGTGTGGGAACTCTGGCTCAGAGTCATCCTCTGACACCGGCTTGTCCCTGGGTGGACGGACTCTAGTTTGTGTCTCACACACCTTTTTATTTTCTTGTTTTTGTGGTTCTGGGAATTGAAAACAGGGACAATCAATCTCTGAGATGCACCCCAGTCAAATTTAGTTTTTATTTTGAAACAAGGTCTTGCTAAGTTGTTGAGGCTGGTTTCGAACGTATTGCCACATGTGGCCTGTCTCACACTTTCACTGCGCATGTGCTCGCTCACTCGCACTCTTTGCATTTGTTTTTTTGGTAATACAGAGGGGCATTCTACCTCTGAGGTACACTCTCAGGCCTTTTCATTTTGATTCATTTTGTAACAGTTTTTTTTTTATACTTAAATGAGTTTATTATTAAAAAGATAGAAATACAGAAGACAGTAACACTGCCATACTATCTAAGGAATAGCATGGGGGGGGCAAATGAAGTCACCCTTTTAACAGTTTTACAAGTTGCAGTACTGGGGATGGAACTCAGGGGCATTCTATCTCCAAGCTACACCCCCAGTTTTATTTTTAACTCTTTATTTTGAAACAGGTTCTCAGTTCCAAAGGGCCTCACTAAATAGCTGAGGCTATCTGCGAACCTTGATCCTCTGGTCTCCGCCTCCCAAATATTAGGATTACAAGTTGTGCCACCACTCCTGGCACTGAGACCCTATTTTAAAATAAAAAATAGAGCCAGGCATGAAGCTCTATACTTATAATCACAATACTTGGGAGACTGAAAGAGGAAGATCACAAATTCACAGCCAAACTTGGATACTTAGGCCCTCCCCAAATTACTGAGACCCTGTTGCAAAATAAGAATAATATGGCTGGGGTGTATCTCAGTAGAATGCTCCTCAGTTCCATTTCTGATGCCATAGCAACAACAAAATAATCCAACAATAAACTTGTGGGCATGATTTCTATGTGTATGTTTGTGAGTTAAAAGGTAATGGTAGAAAATCAGGCGAGATGGTTTCGCTTGTAATCCCCGCGCTTGGGAGGCTGAGACAGGAGGATTAGGCAGGTTCGAAGCCAGCCTCAGCTACTTAGTGAGGCTCTCAGCAACTTAGTGAGACCCAAATAAAATATAAAATAGGTCTGGGAGTATAGCCTGGAGGTAGAAAGCCTTTGTGTTCCACCCCCAGTACCACCAAAAAAAAAAAAAAGAAAAAGGTCATGGTAGAGATAATCGTGTAGAATGTTGCATATTGACCCTCTTTATACCCCAAAGTGCCTTTGATGCTTTTAGTGCCCCTTATAATAGAAGTTGTAAGCTGTACTGATGGGCTGGGAAGTTGGCTTTGTAACAAGAGTCTTGGTCAGTAACGTTTACTTTTAATGATTTTGCCTTCAGATGAGGCTCCATTCTGACTTGGATTTTTCTCTCTGTAGCAGAACTGAAGCCAGAACTGTAACCTGTTTCTCTCTGCCTTTCAGATTTTTATAGCCAGAAATCCCCGGGGCAACATGTGGAGTGTGATCCATGTCCCTGGGTCATCACAAGCTTATGTGTAGAAAATCCTGTCGAGCTTGGGGACCCATGCCCCGGGGACCAGCAGCAGGAAACCTTGGATGGAAGATGCTGGAGTGACAGGGCAGAAGGTCAAGAGAGGGAAGGCTCCACGCCTTGGTCTGGTAGGACTGAGGGAAGGACTTTGGGAGCATTTCCCAAGCTGCCCCATAGGCCACCAGTCAGCTCTCGGCATGGCCTCAGAGCAGTGGGGATGGAGGCGAGCCCGGGTGAGGTGGGGAGCCCCGACGATGCTGCCAGGTTGCTGGAGAGGAAAGAAGTCTTAGGTGAGTGTGGACTGGGCTCCATCAAGATGACCAGCCTGTTTAGTCACCAGGGGACACCCTCGAGGGAGAAGCCGTACGTCTGCATTGTGTGTGAGAAGGGCTTCACTCTGAAAGAAAATCTGTCCAGGCACCAGAGGACACACTCGGAAGAGAAGCCGTATGTGTGCCATGAGTGCAACAAAGGCTTTTGCAGGAAGTATGAACTCATCATCCATCAGAGGATGCACTCAGGAGAGAAGCCATATGTGTGCTGCGAGTGTGGCAAAGGCTTCTGCCACAAGTCCTACTTCACTATCCACCAGAAAATGCACTTGGGAGAGAAGCCATATGTGTGCTGCGAGTGTGGCAAAGGCTTCGGCCTGAGGTCCACTCTCATCAGCCACCAGCGAACGCACTCGGGAGAGAAGCCGTATGTGTGCAGCGAGTGTGGCAAAGGCTTCGGCCTGAAGTCCACCCTCACCATTCACCAGAGGACACACTCAGAAGAGAAGCCACATGTGTGCTGCCAGTGTGGCAAAGGTTTCAGCATGAAGTCCTACCTCGCCAGCCACCTGAGAACACACTCGAGAGAGAAGCCATACGTGTGCCGCGAATGTGGCAAAGGCTTCATCCAGAAATCTAAACTATTCATCCATCAGAGCATTCACTCGGGAGAACAGCCCTATGTGTGCTGTGAGTGCGGCAAAGGCTTCAGGCACAAATCCTACCTCACCAGCCACCAGAGGACCCACTCGGGGGAGAAGCCGTACGTGTGTTGTGAGTGTGGCAAAGGCTTCAAGCAGAAGTCCAAACTCATTATCCACCAGGGCATTCACTCAGGAGAGAAGCCCTATGTGTGCTGTGAATGTGGCAAAGGCTTCAATCGTAAGTCTAACCTCACCATCCACCAGAGGACACACTTAGGAGAGAAGCCGTATGTGTGCTGCGAGTGTGGCAAAGGCTTTAGCCACAAGTCCTACTTCAACATCCACCAGAGAATGCACTCTGGAGAGAAGCCTTACATTTGCTGTGAGTGTGGCAAAGGCTTCCCCCTGAAGTCCACCCTCATCATCCACCAGAGAACACACTCACGAGAGAAGCCATATGTGTGCTGCGAGTGTGGCAAATGCTTCAGCCTGAAGTCCTACCTCACCAGCCACCAGAAGACACACTCAGGAGAGAAGCCATACATGTGCTGCGAGTGCGGCAAAGGCTTCAGGCACAAGTCCTACCTCACCATCCACCTGAGAACGCACTCAGGAGAGAAGCCGTATGTGTGCTGCGAGTGTGGCAAAGGCTTCAGCCAGAAGTCCAAACTCATCATCCACCAGGGCATTCACACGGGAGAGAAGCCCTATGTGTGCTGCGAGTGTGGCAAAGGTTTTAGCCGGAAGTCTAACCTCACCAGCCATCAGAGGACGCACTCGGGAGAGAAGCCGCACGTGTGCCGCGAATGTGGCAAAGGCTTCGGCCAGAAGTCCTGGCTTACCAAGCACCAGAGGACACACTCAGGAGAGAAGCCGTATGTGTGCTACGAGTGTGGCAAAAACTTCAGCCAGAACTCCTCGCTTACCAGGCATCAGAGAACACACTGCAGAGATTAGCTGTATGTGTGTTGGGAGTGCGACAACGACCAGCAAGAAGTCCAAACTAAGCATGCACCAGAGGACATACTCGGTAGAGAAGCCATATGTGTGCTGTAAGTGTGGGAAAGGCTTCAGCTGGAAGGCCGGTCTCGCTCACCAGTAGAGGACGCACTACAGAGAGAAGCGTTATGTGTGCTTCAAGTGCGGTGAAGGCTTCAGCCCGAAGTCCAGACTCATCATCCACCAGAGGACACACTTGGAGAGAGCCGTATGTGTGCCCCGAGGGTGAGCGAGGTTTCAGCCTGAAGTCCACCCTCACCAACCACCAGAGGATGCACTTGGGAGAAAGCCGTACATGTGCTACGAGTGTGGCAAAGGCTTCAGGTGGAAGTCCACCCTCACCAGCCACCAGAGGACACACACAGGAGAGAAGACACACGTGTGCTGTGAATGTGGGAAAGGCTTTGGCCTTAGGTCCACTTTCACCAATTATTAGAGGACCCACTCCAGTGAGAATCCATGAGTGTGGGCAAGGTTTCAGTCTGAAGTCCTACCTCACCATCCACCAGAGGACGCATTCAGGGGAAAGCCTTACGTGTGCCCGGAGTGTGGGGAAGGCTTCAGCCAGAAGTCGGCCATCATGAAGCACCAGAGGACACACTTAGAATACAATCCTGTGCAGCGACTGTGGCCTGGACCTCAGGACAGCACAGACCTCATCTCCCACCAGCCTAGTGTTTGCATTTAGCCTCTGCGCATCCTCCGGTGCACTTTAAATCATCTGTGGAGTCCTCTAAATAGTTAATGCAATGGAAATATTTGTTGAACTGTATTTCTGAGGGAATGATGACACGCAAAAAAAAAGTCTGTACATGTTGAGTCCAGATGTCATTGTTTTTAAAATAAGATTTTTCATCCAAGGCCTGTTGACTCAGCAGATACAGAATCCGTGACCCCCAGAGGGCTCACCGCCCTGATGATGGAGCCCCTCCTTAGAGAGACATGAAGTGGGGTGCCTTGTCCACCCCAGGTCAGCAGCGCCTTCTGGAGACGTTACGGCACGACCCCCTTCCCCTCCCCGTGTTACTTGATCTCTCTTTACCTGCAGCCGGTCCCTGTGACTGCATCAGAGAAGCTGCAGGTTCCTAGGGTATGGCAGAGGTCCCCAGTTCTTAGGGCACCTGTGGCAAGAAGCCACAGCTGAGTCAGGACAAAGAGTGGCTTCCGGGGCAGAAGGCAGGAGGATCCGAGCTGTCAGGCTCAGTTATCTCTAGGTAAGCACAGGAAAGTGCAAGTCACCGTGCGCTGGGCACCAGCCACCTGGTAGCAGGCATGCCAGCTGCCCAGGCGGGCAGAGCTCGCCTGAGTCGCTGCTGCCCCCACCCAGCGGCAGAGCAGCCCGAGCCTTTGGAGAGGCCAGTGGCCACCTGCCAGCAGGGCACGGCCACACAGGTTTGGGCTGGCGCCATGGCCTCTCTGGGTTTGGGCAGCCGACCCCAGATGTGAGGACTGTGTCCTTGCTGAAGAAATGGAGAGGTGGGAGGCAGTTTTATTTCTTAAGAATTGCAGTAAGCTGGGCATGGTGGCGCACGCTTGTAATTCCAGCACTTTGGAGGCTGAGACAGGAGGATCACAGGTTCAAAGCCAGCCTCAGCTACTCAGTGGGGCTGTCACCAACTTAGTGAGACCCTGTTTCCAAATAAAATAGAAAATAGGTCTGGGAGTATAGCCCAGGGGCAGAAGACCCCTGATTTCCATCCCAGTATGGAAAAAAAAAAAAAAAAGAATCACACTAATGTAATTTAACATTTTCTTTTTGCTGTTTTATGGGCTTGAACACAGAGATGCTCTATGTCTGAGCTACACTCCAGTCCTCCTTATTTATTTATTTATTTATTTATTTATTTATTTATTTTGGTGGTACTGGGGTTCCTGGAAACCGTTCAACCTCCAGGCTACAATTCCAGACACCTATTATATATATATATATATATATATATATATATATATATATATATATATGTTTTTTATTTGAAAAAAGGGTCTCTTAAGCCAACAAGGCTGGCTTCGAACCTGTGTGATCCTCCTGTCTCTGCCTCCCAAGCATCAAGCACGGGGATTACAAGCGTGTGCCACCAGCTTTCATATATATATATATATATATATATATGTTTCATATATATGTATATGTATATATTTCATATATATATATATATATATGTATATGTGTGTGTGTGTGTGTGTGTGTACTGGGGATGGAACCAAGAATCACGATACTGCTGAGCTACACCCCCAGCCCTGTTTCTTATTCTTTTTTTTATTTATTCTATTTTTTATTTTTTTGCAGTGCCAGGAATGGAACCAAGGGGCATTCTACTTACATGCGACACCCCAGCCGTGTCATCCTCCTGTCTAAGCCTCCCAAGCGCAGGGATTACAATCATGTGCCACCACACCCAGCAGCTGAGGAGATTGCAAGTTTGAGACCAGCCTCAGCTACTCAGCAAGACCTTGTTTACAAATAAAAACTAAATTTTCTGGGCATGGTGACGCACGCTTGTAATCCTAGCATTTGGGAGGCTGAGACCGGAGGATCGCGGTTCGTGGACAACCTCAGCTACTTAGTGAGGCTCTCTGTAGCTCAGTGAGACCTGGTTTCAAAATAAAGAATAAAAAAATAGGGCTGAGGGTGTAGCTTGGAGAGCGAATGCCTCAGGGTTCCATCTCCAGACCTGCAAAGAAACCCCCCAAAGGCCAGGCATGGTGGCGCAGGTTTGTAATCCCCGCGCTTGGGAGGCAGAGACAGGAGGATTGCGCAGGTTCGAAGCCAGCCACGCGCGCTGGCTTAAGAGACCCTGTTTCCAAATAAAAATGTAAAAATAGGTCTGGGAGTGTAGCCCGGAGGTAGAAGGGCTTCCAGGAACCCCAGTACCACCAAAAAAAAAAAAAACCAAAAACCTAAATTTTGCAGAGGGTGTAGCTAAGAGGTAGGTATAATACCCCTGTATTGAATTCCCAGAACCACAAAATAAAAAAAAATTAAAACAATTAAAAGTATGTAGGACATGAACTCCACACAGGGACAAGCAGGTGTCAGAGGATGACTCTGAGCCAGAGTTCCCACACGACAGCAGGCCTCAGCACAAACGCCACCTAGGTCCCCACTGACTTGAAACAGCTCCCTCTTAGTGCCCCCAGCATCTCTAAACCCTGAGAGTTTCCATAATTAATGTAACATTTCCTAGAAACCAATGTAGAAGAAACATTTTCAGGCTAGGGATACAGCTTAGAGGTAGTGGGCTGGACTGTGCCAAAGGACCTGGGTTCAGTCCTCAGCACCACACCCACACACACCCCAAGATCAAAGACAGCCAGCTTTTTCACACAACACCTCAGTGCAGGCAACGTCACTACTGGATGTACTGTTTCATCACACCTGGCTCCTGGGAGCTGAAGGCAATCAATGACAACGCAATTTCAGAAACTACTATATCCCCCCTAACTGTATTAATCTGAACACTCATTTTCTTGACGAATGAATAATCAAACTTATTAGAAATGTGTACACATCTAAGCCCAGAAATATTCCATTCTATAAGGAATGCTATTTTCAGTAATAACTGAACTGTAACTAACATAATAAGTATTTTAATTAGCATTAGCACTTTTTTTTTTTTTTTTTTTTTTGGTGGTACTGGGGGTAGAAACCAGAGGCTTTCTACCTCCGGGCTATACTCCCAGACCTATTTTATATTTTATTTGGAAACAGGGTCTCACTAAGTTGCTGAGTGCCTCACTAAGTAGCTGAGGCTGGCTTCGAACCCGTGTGATCCTCCTGTCTCAGCCTCCCAAGCGCGGGGATTACAAGCGTGCGCCACCACGCCCGGCTAGCACTTTTCCCTAACACTAGAAACTCTTGGTTCTTTCCACTCAGTAAACTACTAATGAACGGCTTCCTTTTGTGCTTTAATGCCTGCCAAAGAAATCCGCTTACCTGCGTTGCCTTCAATAATGCCAGGGGATTGCTTGAAATCTAGCCTATTAATATTTAATATTAAATTAATATTAACATTTAAGTTTTTACTTTCAAAAAATTTTTTGCAATACTGGGCATGGAACCCAAGGCATTTTACCCCAGAGCTACACTCCCAGCACTATTCTTAATTTTTCATTAAAAACAGGGTCTCACAGACTTGCAGTGAGCTGCGCATTGTGGCACAAGCTTATAATCCCAGCGTTTGGGAAACTGAGACAGGAGGATCACATTTGCAGACAGCTTACACTACTCAGCCCTCTGCAGTTCACTGAGAAGAATAAAAAATAGGGCTGGGGGTGTAGCCAGGAGGTAGAATTCACTGGGGTACCACACACACAGAAAAAAAATATTAACATGCCAGTGTATATTGCAGAATTATTGCTAAAAAACTGTCCATGCATAGAAGAATAAAACAAAATGTAGTCTGTATGTGTAGTGAATGCAATTTAGCATTAATAGAAAATGAAATGCCGAGTGAATGCGTCTACGTAGATGAATCTTGAGGATACTCTGCTGAGTGAATGAGCCAGACACAGCAGCGCACACACTGTGATTCCCTTATTGTAGCTCCGTGCAGTGAAAGCCCCAGAGACAGAAAGGACAGTGCTCACTGCCCGGCCTGGGGAGGAGGGAATGGGAAGTGAGTGTCTAATGGTACAGAGTTTGAGTATGGAAATGCTGCGTGTTCTTTGGAGATTGGGAAACAACCCTGAGAGTGCGCTTGATACCACCAGAATGGACATAAAAGAATGGCAAAGTAGTAAATTTTGTGTTACGGATATTTTTCAGAGATCAACTTTTAACCTTTGTATAGCCTTCTTCTTTCCACCTGTGGCATATTTCACAAGGAGGCCCACCTCACTCCTCCAGGTGGTGCTCCCTGCCCACAGTGTGGGCCTCCTTTCTCCTCTGCTCCTAACGCCCTCGTCCCTGCTCCCCACAGGCCTCACCTAGAATACCCAGCACTTTCTCCTCAGCTGTTTCTTCCTGTTCTTCAAGACCAGGTTTGAGGCGCTGTGTCAGGATCTTCCTCCCAGCGTGACCTTCATTTTGCAGCAGTGCTGAGGAGACAAAATAATGAAAGTGGCAGAGGAGTTAGCGCAGGGTTTTGTGGCCGTGAAGCTCCTCCGTGAGTGCTCAGCGTGCAGCAGGAAGTTCCCGTTGCCCACACGGGCTTTAGCTGGTGGAGAGGAGGCCTCGCCCGCAGACGCCATGGTTCCTGTGCTGGGCCACTTCTGTCCTGTGCTCAGCACGCAGAGCAGGCTGAGGTGTGTGGGATCCGGGAACGGCTGGGCTGTGGGGATCCGGGAACGGCTGGGCTGTGGTCTGGTCTTTGCATGGTGGGACTGTGATCTTCAGCTTCTCAGATCCTATTTGATCTTTTCAATTATTAAAACTCTGTTATACTTTACTGTTTATTAATCTTTTTTATGTTGCCTGCTCTTCTTTCTAGAGCTAAAGTTCTCAAATTTAGGAACTTATTTTTTTCATATCTACCCCAACAGCCTGCCCTGGAGTTTGAATGTGTAGGTTCATAAGTGTTGCTGGCAGGATAGAGGTGGGTCTAAGGGTCTCAAGACTCTGGGCCACAGTGCTGCAGTCAAGGCAGGATCTAGGGATCTACTGACTCCCCAGAGCTGCCTGCTCCCCCTTCACCTGAGCAAAGCCAGTCCTCAGGTGAGCAGGTTGTGTTTTGTGTTGCAGGCACACATGGCGTTCAGGGATGTGGCTATGTATTTCTCCCGGGAGGAGTGGAGCCTGCTGAGCCCTGATCATAGGACCCTGTACAGGGAGGTGATGCTAGAAACAGGTTCTCACCAAGTTGCTGAGAGCCACACTAAGTAGCTGAGGGACACTTCAAACCTGCGTGATTCTGTCTCAGGCTCTATGGTACTGGGATTATCATTATGCATCACCACGCCCAGCTCATAAGATTCTTTTGCAATTATAATTTATCTATTTTTTCTTTTGCTGTTCATGTTTTTGCTATCACAGCTGAATTCAAGGTGATGAAGATTCACTTGTTTTCTTTTAAACACACTTAGGACTTTAATTTTTATATTAGGCTTTAATCCATTTTGAGCTAAGGTTTTTTGTTTTATTTTGGTTTTGGTGGTACTGGAGATTGAACCTAGGGGCATTCTACCAATGAGCTACATACCCAGTCTTTTTTATTTTAGTATTTGAAAACAGGATCTAAGTTACTGACATCTTCACTAAATTACTGAGGCTGGCTTTGAATATGTGATTCTCCTGTCTCAGCTTTTTAAGTAATAGAATTACAAGCATGTACCACCACACCCAGCTGTGAGGTTAGTCTTGACTATAGTATGAAGTAAAAATCCAGTTATTCTGAGCCAGGCGTGGTGGCACATGCTTGTAATCCTCGTGCTTGGGAGGCTGAGAAAAGAGGATCACGAGATTCGAAGCCAACCTCAGCTACTTAGTGAGACCCTCTTTCCAAATAAAATATAAATAGGTCTGAGAGTATAGCCCGGAGGTACTGGGGGTGGAACCCAGGTGCTTTTCACTCTCTGGGCTATACTCCCAGATCTATTTTTATTTTATTTGGAAACAGGGTCTCAGTAAGTTGCTGAGAGCCTCACTAAGTAGCTGAGGCTGCTTCAAACCAGTGTGATCCTCCTGTCTCAGCCTCCCAAGTGCTGGGATTACAAGTGTGTGCCACTATGCCCGGCTCTAATATTTTATTTTATTTTTTATTTTTTTGGCGGTACTGGGGTTCCTGGAAGCCCTTCTATCTCTGGGCTACACTCCCAGACCTATTTTATATTTGGAAACAGGGTCTCTTAAACCAGGGAGACTGGCTCAGAACCAGCGCGATCCTCCTGTCTCTGCCTCCCAAGCATGGGGAGTATAATTGTGCACCATGCCCGGAGCCCGGCTGTAATATTTTATATTCTGCCTGCCTGCCTTCCTTCCTTCCTTCCTTCCTTCCTTCCTTCCTTCCTTCCTTCCTTCCTTATTCGTTTTTGCAGGTCTGGGGATGTATCTCTGGGCTACACTCCCAGACCTATTTTATATTTTTATTTGGAAACAGGGTCTCTTAAGCCAGGGAGGCTGGCTTCTAACCTGTGTGATCCTCCTGTCTTCACCTCCCAAGCGCGGGGATTACAAGCATGTGCCACCAAGCTTGGCTCAGCATTCCAATATAATTATGTGTTTTTTGTGAGCCACCACGCCCAGTGTCCTTGCACTGTTTTTTATTCTTTAATTTGAAACATGGTCTCACTAAGTTGGGGAGGGCCTCACTAAGTAGTCGTAGCTGGCTACGAACCGCAACCTCCAGTCTCAGCCTCCCAAATGCTGGGATTACAAGTGTACGCCACCATGCCAGGCATATGAACCACGATTGAGGTTATAGTTTATAACATATTTCTGACATATTTTATGATTATTGGGGCATAATTTACCATTATTGACTTCAGTATTTACCCTTGTTCAGAATAGTGTGCCATTATTGTGGTCATAGTTTACCATTATTGTGACATATTTTACCATTATTGAGACATAGTTTACCATTGTTAGGACATACTTTATCATTATTATGGCACAGTTTATTGTTATTATGGCACAGTTAAGCATTATAGGGACATAGTTTACCATGATGGGGTCATGGATTCCATTGCTGAGGTCCTAGTTCACTATTATTGTAGTCATAGTTTCTCATTATTGGGACATAGTTTATTCTTATAGGTGCACAGTTTGCCATTATAGAGGTCCTCGTTTTCCATTATTGGGGAATATCCATTATTGGGGTATAGATTACCAGTAGGAGAGCATATTTTTACCATTGTTAGGGCACAGTTTACCATTTAGAGGGCATGATTTACTATTATTGAGGTCATATTTTCATCATTGTACATTTAGTTCACCACTATTGGACAAAGTTTATCATTAGTAGGGCACAGTTTACCATAATCATGGCACATAATTATTCACACACACAATCTGACTTGAATGAAAGCCATTTATGCATAGATATCACACATTTTGACAATTCATATTTTCTTTTTTGCAGTACTGGGGATTGAACCCAGGGGCATTTTCCCTCCGAGCTGCACCTCCAGTCCTATTTTTTATTCTTTTTTGAAACGCTCTCACTGAGTTGAAAGGATTTCACTAAGTAGCTGTCTTTGAATGGCGATCCTTTTGTGTCAGCCTCCCAAATGTTGGGATTACAATCATGTACCACCACGCCTACCTGACAATTCGTATTTTCATTTGTTCAAAATATGTTCTAATTTTGTGTCAGACTTCTGTTTTGGTTTTTGGTTTATTTAGAAGTGTATTGTTAGCCAGGCGTGGTGGTGCATGCTTGTAATCTTAGCATTTGGGAGGCTGAGACCAGAGGATCGCAGTTAGCAGACAGCCTCAGCTACTATTTAGTGAGGCCCTCTGCAACTTAGTGAGACCCTATTTCAAAATAAAAAAAATAGCCGGGCTTGGTGGCGCACGCTTGTAATCCCCGTGCTTGGGAGGCAGAGACAGGAGAATCGTGCTGGTTCAGAGCCAGCCTCACTGGCTTAAGAGACCCTGTTTCCACATAAAGTTCAAAAACAGGTCTGGGAGTGTAGCCCGTGGGAGTGTAGCCCGGAGGTAGAAGGGCTTCCAGGAACCCCAGTACCACCAAAAAATAAAAATAAAAAATAAAAATAAAAATAAAAAAATAGGGCTAGGGGTGTAGCTCGGAGGTTGAATGCCCCTGGGTTCCATCCCCAGACTTGTTAAAAAAAAAAAAAGAAGTGTATTGTTTTATTTCAAAATATATGCAGCTATCTTCTTCTGGCTTGTTAGTGTTTTTGCTATTACAGCTGAATTCAAGGTCATGAATATTCACTTGTTTTCATCTAAAAACTTTAGGATTTTAGCTTTCATATTAGACTTTAGTCCATTTTCAGGTAAGGTTTTTATTTTATTTTGTTTTTGGTGGTACTGGGGATTAAACCCAAGGGCGTTCTTCCAAGGAGCTACTTCCCAATCTTTTTTATATAAATTTGAAAACAGGATCTCACTAAGTTACCGACAACTTTACTAAATTGCTGAGGCTGACTTTGAATCTCAGATCCTCCCCTCTCAGCCTTTTAAGTACTGGAATTACAAGAATGCACCACCACACCCAGGTGTGAAGTTAGTCTTGACTATAGAATGAAGTTAAAACCCAGTTGCCCCAACAGAATCTTTTTGTTGTTGTTGGTGGTGGTACTGGGGATGGAATCCAGGGGCTTTCTACCTCTGGACCACACTCCCAGACCTATTTTATATTTTATTTGGAAACAGAGTCTCTTAAGCCAGCTGAGGCTCCCTTCAAACCTGCAAGATCCTCCTGTCTCAGCCTCCCAAGCGCAGGGATTACAAGCATGCGCCACCACGCCTGGCCTCTAACATAATCTTTTGAAGAGACTCTCTTCTCTATTTAATAGACTTAACATTTTGTCAAAAATTAATTGCCAGGCTGCACGTGGTGGCCCACATTTGTAATCCCAGCATTCCAGAAGGTGTGACCTGAGGATCAAAGTTCATGGACAGCTTCAGCTACTTAGTGAGGCCCTTTGCAACTCAGTGAGACCCTGTTTCAAAATAAAGACTTAAAAAATAGAGCTGGGGGTGCATCTCAGAGGTAGAATGCCCTTGGGTTCCATCCCCAGTACCTAAAAAAAAAAAAAAATTGCCAGCCAGTATGAATGGCACATGCCTGTAATCCAGTACTTGGGAGACCGAGAGATAGGAGGGTCTCAGGTTCAAGACCAGCTTTAGTAAATTAGATCCTGTTTCAAAATAAAAAATATTAAAAGACTGGGTGTGGCTCAGAGTTAGAACACCCCTAGGTTCAATCCCAGCACCACAAAAAAGAAAAAAAGAAAGAAATCAATTGCCCAAAGAGGTATGTGTGTTTATTTTTAGATTTTCTATTTTATTACATTGGTTGATATACTTATCTTTATGGCAGTTCTACAGTGTTTGAATTACAATTGCTTTAGAGTGAGTTTTGAAATGAGTCCTAGAGTAGATTGTCCTTCAAGATTACAATTAAGAAGCCGGGCGTGGTGGCCCATGCTTGTAATCCCAGCATTTGGGAGGCTGAGACCTGGAGGATCACGGTTCGCAGACAGCCTCAGCTACTTAGTGAGGCCCTTTGCAACTCAGTGAGACCCGGTTTCAAAAAATAAAGAATAAAAAATAGGGCAGGGGGTGTAGCTTGGAGGTCAAATGACCCTGGGTTCCATCCCCAGACCCACCCCCCCCCCAAAAAAAAAAAGATTACAGTTAAGGCTGTGGAAAATCTGCTCTAGGACTGAGGCCCTAAAGATCTTTAGAGTTTTAAAGGGGCCTATCTGGACACCTTTTATTAAATATACGTATACATTTTGGGGTGTTTGCCTTTTGCATGTGGCACCTTTGGAACCCTGCTTTATTTCTCCACCCCCTTTCCCACAAGGACACACTGAAGGTTTGCCAGGTGCCCTTTGGGTCAGTTCTAGGCAACCCCATCTGCTAATGTCTAGCAAGCTACCTAACATCTCCAGTGAAGAGAGGCTTCCTTTTTGAGGCTGAGACAGGAGGATCGCGATTCGTGGCCAGCCTCAGCTACTTAGTGAGGCCCTTTGCAATTCACTGAGACCTTGTTTCAAAATGAAAAAAAAAAAAAATAGCGCCGGGGTTTTGGCTCAGAGGTAGAATGCCCATGTGTTCCACCCCCCAGTATAGCAAAAGTAAATAATAAAGAGTACAAAAGGGGCTGGGGTGTAGCTGGGAGGTAGTGTCCACAGCTTCCATCCCCAGGACCCGCTCCCCCCCACCCCATGTATACTAGCTAGCGGGACGACGCCGGCCTGGAGCTCCCGGGATATGGGTGCAGATTTCCAACTCCACAGCCCTATATGTGGAGATCGGGAGGTCCCTGAAACAGTAACTGGAGCGGTAAGAAAGCTGGACAGTCTCCTTAGTGATTGAAAGTAGCGTTCCAGACGCTACTTCCGGCTGCTGGGTGGAATGCAGAGGTCGCCGCGGGTGTCTCTGGGAAATGTAGTCCGTGCCGCGGAAGCGTGGATCGGGTCCCGAGCTGGCTGGAGCTTCTTCAGGGAGGCTCTGAGCGCCGGACTGCTGAGTGTGATTTTAAGTTAAAGACTGGCGCCTTCCCCATCTGTCCTGAGACCTCACCCCGAGGCGACGATTGGAGGTCAAAGGGCGCTGCCTCAGAGGACTCTGGGAGCAGAGCCCCTCCCCCTAGGGCAGAGGCCTCTGGGAGGTGTGGCGGTGCCCGCTCGGAGAGCCGGCTAGTGGTTCCCGAGGCTGGTCCGGGTCGAGACTCGGGCGGTGGCGGGAGCGGAGCGGCCGCCATCTCTGGAGTCGGGTGGACTCGGCTCAGAGCCGCGGGGCGGTGGGTGCGGGGCGGGCGCTGTGCTGGGTTCTTGTGGGTGCGGAGACTCTGGCCTCGGTGACGCCCCTGTACTGCGACGGGGGCGCTCACGCGTGAGTGTCCAGGCTGCAGGACTTGAATGTGGGGCTTTCAGGGTCTGGTATTTCCAGGCGGTGGATGGGGGTGTTTCTAGAGCCACGTGTCCCGGGTTTTGGGGCTTGGGGGGTCCTGGCCCAGGCCCCGCTGTCCTGCGTTTCTCAGGCGGGCGAGGGGCGCGATGGCTCCACCAGAACCGCGTGAGTTTGGCGTGGGGTGGCCCCTGTAGTCCGATTTTGGGGGAAGTAATTTTTTTTTTTTTTTTTTTTGTGGTACTAGGGGTGGAACCCAGGGGCTTTCTACCTCCGGGCTATACTCCCAGACCTATTTTATACTTCATTTGGAAACAGGATCTCACTGAGTTGCTGAGAGCCTCACGAAGTAGCTGAGGCTGGCTTCGAACCTGCGCGATCCTCCTGTCTCAGCCTCCCAAGCACGGGGATTACAAGCGTGAGCCACTGCCCGGCTGGGGAAGCAATTTATATGCTCGTCCTGGGGTTTAGGGCGAGGAGATAGAGGCGAGCTAGGATTCATGGGGAGAGTTTTAAAGATCCAGGGGAACTACATTGACCAAAATCTACACGATTTTAAATTCCATTTTAATGTTTTTTTTTTTTTTTTCAGTACCAGAGATGCAATACCCACACCAGAGATGCAACACCCACAGTCCTATTTTTTTTTTTTTTTTTTTTTTTTTTTTCAGTTCTTGAGATGGGACCCAGGGGCATCGGACCTTTGAGCTACACCCTTTCTGCCCTATTTTTTCTTTTTTCTTTTTTTTTTTTTTGGGTGGTACTGGAGGTGGAGGTGGAACCCAGAGGCTTTCTACCTCCAGGCTATACTCCCAGACCTTTTTGTATACTTTATTTGGAAACAGGGTCTCACTAAGTTGCTGAAAGCGTGTGCCACCACGCCCGGCAATTCTTTATTTTCTGACAGAGTCTCACTAAGTTGTGGAGGGCCTCACTAAGTAGCTGAGGTTGTCTGGGAACTGCAATCCTTCTTTCTCAGCCTCCCAACTTTTTTTTTTTTGGTACTGGGGATAGAACCCAGAGGCATTCTACCTTCGAGCTACACTCCCAGCTCTATTTTTTTTTCTTTTTATTTTAAAACACGGTCCCAATTAATTGCAAAGTGCCTCACTAAGTAGCTGAGGGTGACCATGAACCGTGATCTTTCTTTCTCAGCCTCCCAAATGTTGCATTACAAGCGTGAGCCACCACGTCTGGCTCAGCCTTCCCAACATTTTGTTGTCTAAATTGAGAAATGGCAAATGCCCAGAAGTAGGTAGAGCTCCCCAGAGCTGTCACCCAGATTCAGCATTTAAGAGCATCAGGACCAGCCTTGATTCATCTCAGAGAATCTGTACACCCTTTAGGAGCCTGGTGTCCACAGCCAGATGTCTCCATGTTGTCACTTTATAGGGGACAGTATAGGTGACTGTGCCTCAGTGTTCTCATCTTGAAATGGTCACGGCAGCTACTTGATGGGGTCTTGTGAGGGCAGAATGAGGTGAGGCTCACACAGTGCCTGGAGCAGTCTCTGGTAGATAGCCCGTGCTCCAAGGACTTTCCTGTCAGTATTAGTAGCACAGGAACACTTCATGGTCAGTGTTAACAGTGAGTCAGAGAAGGCTTCCTCCTCCCTGTCTTCCTTCCTTTCTTCTTTCCTTTTTATACTTGTGGGGATTGAACCCAGGGATGCTCTACCACTGAGTTAGACCCAGCTGATTTTTTTTTTTTAATTTTTAAATTTTGAGACAGAGTCTAAGTTTTCCATGCTGACCTCACATTTGCAATCCTTCTGCCTCAGCCTCCTGAGTAGCTGGGGATACAAGTGTGCACCACTGCACCTGCTGGCAGACTGTGTCCTTAGACTACACCCCAGCTCTGTGCCTAGGAACCTGCTCACACCTTGTCCCTTTCTCTGTGGTAGGTCCCTTCCTGATACCTTGAAGCAGGAGGAGGCTGTTGGACCTGGAGGATTTCCAGTGACTTTCCCGAACATTTTTTGTTCTTGCTGTCTGCTGTGACCCTGGCTGCCCAGGAGGACTGCCTGCTGGGGAGAGGGAGGACTCCCGCGCTCCTGACCACCCAGCTTCAGGTGAGTGCCTCTGCTTTTAGCAGCTTGAACCATGAGGAGGTTTTCTTTGTTCAGTGTTGATATATTGTGCGCTCCAGTGCTCTCCAGGAATGAGAGCTGCTGGCTCCTCTAGGAAAATGGGCCTGTTGCAACCTTGACAGTTTTTACGGGAATATTCCAGCCTGTGTTCCCATTCACTCTATCTACATCCATTCTTCTGCATTTCTTCCCAGCAGTTTTCAGAATTCTCATCCCTAGGTCCTGTCTGGTGCTTTGAAATTGTCAACATCAGTTCTGTGTCCTCTGTCACCCTCACTCTTTTTCTGCTGGAGTAGTTTGTAGCACATCCCAGGTTCAGCATTTCTTTCTTTCTTCTTTTGTGTGATACTGGGACTTGAAGCCTAGGGCATTCTACCTCTGCGCTGCATCCCCAGACCTATTTTATTCATATTTTGAAACAGGGTCTCACTACATTGATGAGAGTCTCACTATTGGCTGAGGCTGTCCTCAATCCTGTGATCCTCCTGTCTCAGCCTCCCAAGTATTGAGATTAACAGGGGAACACATTATGCCTGGCCAGATTTATCATTTTGTCTGCAAATAACTTCGAACAATTTCACATAACTTCAAGTAGGTAGCTCTAACATATATCTCTGTATACTTCTATTTAATGTATATATGATTTTTTTCTTTTCTTTTTTTTTTTTTTTTTTTTTTTGTACTGCAGTAGGAACCCAGGAACAGTCTACCTCCGAGCCTACCCCCAGTCCAGTTTTTATTCTCTCTTCTGAAAAAGTCTCACTGAGTTGCATGGGCCTCACTAAGTAGCTGAGGCTGTCTGCGAACCGCAATCCTCCTGTCTCAGCCTCCCAAATGCTGGGATTACAAGCATGTGCCAGCACGGCCTGTTAATTTTTCCCAATTATTTAAAAATTATTTCTTTTGTTCAGTCAGAGAAATATTGACAAGAGGCAGGAAAAGAGAATTACCTAGAAATCAGCCTAATGGTTTACCTTTTCACTGTCTCTTCTATTTTTTTTTATCTTACTGACCTGTAAGATCTTACTGATCTGGGGACGGCTGGGCTGTGGTCTAGTCTTTGCATGGTGGGACTGTTTGATCTTCAGCCACTCAGATCCTTCAGCACTAACGCGGTAATTATTTCTGCTGGCAGGATAGAGACGGGTCTAAGGGTCTCAGGTCTAAGGGCTACAGCGGTGCAGTCAAGGCAGGATCTAGGGTCCCACTGCCTCCCCAGAGCAGCCTGCTCCCCCCTCACCTGAGCAAGGCCAGTCCTCAGGTGAGCAGGGCTGTGTTTTGTGTTGCAGGCACACATGGCGTTCAGGGATGTGGCTGTATATTTCTCCCGGGAGGAGTGGAGCCTGCTGAGCCCTGATCAGAGGACCCTGTACAGGGAGGTGATGCTGGAGAACTATAGGAACCTGGTCTTTCTGGGTAAGCACAAGACTTGCATTTCTGCCCCTGGGAGTTTAGGATATTTTTGATAAAACTTTCATTCTTCTTTATTTTTGTGGTACTGAAGACAGAACTCAGGGTTGGTCTTACCTTTGAGCTAGCCCCACAGCCCTATTTTATTCTTTGATTTTGAAACAGGGCCTCACCAAGTTGCTGAGGCTGGCTGTGAACCTGCAATCCTTCTATCTCAAGCTCCCAAGTCCTGGGATTGCATGCCTGTGCACCAGTTTTTGCCACAGTGCCACACTTCCCTTTACCTTGGCTGTTGTGTTATGCTCAAAAGAAAGACATTTTTTTTCTCTTTCCCCAGAGAACACATTTCATAGGGTGTGTGTGTGTGTGTGTGTGTGTGTGTGTGTGTGTGTGTGTTTTAGGTGATTTTCTTCTAGGCCAGGCTCTCTTTCTAAGTTAATTTATTTACATGGTGTGTGATGGGGGTTTTCATCCACCTACCTTGGAATGTAATCAGCGTGCTCTCTTCTAGTTGATCTGCCCCACTGTTTTCACATCTTTGTACAATTCCTCACCCAGTTTGGCTCTGAATTCTTCAATGGCCCTTGACCCCATGACGCGTGGTCATCTTGTTTTCTTTTCCTGTGGGCAGGAGTTTCATTTCCTAAACCAAAACTGATCACGCAGCTGGAGCAAGGGAAGGAGACATGGAGAGAAGGGAGAAAATGTGCAGCAGCCTCCTGTGCAGGTGAGTGGGAGGAAACCGGGCAGATGAGACCCAGGAATACAGGAGTGTCGGCTGCTGTGAGGGCTGGAGGGAGGCGGCGCTGATCCAGTGCTGGGAGCGAAGTTGTTCTCTCGACTCTGGGCCTCGGGGCTGAGGGTGGGAAGAAGAAGTTGGGGAGATGAGATGCTGGTCCAAGGATATAAAATTTCAGCCAAGAGGAATAAAAAGAGCTGTATTGTATAGTGTGAGTATAGCTAGTACCAATGTAGTATGTTTTTTTGTTTGTTTGGTTGTTGGTTTTTGCAGGTCTGGGGATGGAACCCAGGGACATTCAACCTCAGAGCTACACCCTTGCCCTATTTTTTATTCTTTATTTTGAAACAGGGTCTCACTAAGTTGCAGAGGGCCTCACTAAGTATCGAGGCTGTCTATGAACTGTGATCCTTCTATCTCAGCCTCCCGAATGCTGGGATTACAAGCTTGCGCCATCACGCCCAGGTAGTATGTTCCTCAAAATCACTAAGAGAATAAATATTAGGTATTCTTACCACTAAAAGGAGTTTTATGAGGAAATACATAGTTTGATTTAGCTATTTCACAAGGTATTCACATTCAAAGATGTGCACGATAAATGTGTAATTTTTACTTATCAGATTTTTTAAACATTAATGAATTCTCTCAAATCTCCAATATTCTAAAGATTGAAATGCAACATAGTGTTGATACTAAGAATTATCTGGAGCTGGGCGGTGTGGCCTAATGCTTGTAATCCCAGTACTTGGAAGGCTGAGACAGTAGTTTCACAGATTTGCCCCTAGCTGCATAGTGCGGCCCTCTGCAACTCAGACCCTCTGCAACTTAGTGAGACCCTGTTTCGAAATAAAGAAAGAAAAAATAGTAGGGAGGCTGAGATAGAAGGATCACAGTTCATGGACAGCCTCGATACTTAGTGAGGCCCTCTGCAACTTAGTAAGGCCCCGTTTCAAAATAAAGAATAAAAAATAGGGCAGTGGTGTCGCTCAGAGGTAGAATGTCCCTGGTTTCAAACTCCAATATAGCAGGAAAAAAAAATTACCTGCAAAATATAGTATTTCTGGAGTGTAAGTAACTGTAGACACACATCAATTCTGGCATTGTCTGCGCAAGTTACTTACCTCCTAGGTGGATGTCAGGCTAGCTCAGGGGATTGTCACACTGTTTACAGTCCTGAAGTAAAGGCTTCTGGAGCTATTGAAGGCAAAGAAGGGAAGCTGCTTTTTTTTGCCAGGCATTAAAACAAAAAAGGAAGGCATTTACTTAATAGTTTATAGAGTGGAAAGAAGCCAGAGCTTCCAAGTGTTAGAAAAAGGTACTTATATTAATTAAAATACTTATTCCATTTAATGTTCATTATAATTCATTTATCATTGAAAATAGCATTCTGTATAGAATGGAATAATTCTGGGCTTAGAAGCGTACACAGTTCTAATAAATTTGGTTATTCATTTGTCGAGAAAAAGGTCTAATAAACTTGATTATTCATTTGTCGAAAAAATAATTATGTCAATACACTTAGGAATATAGTAGTTTCTGAAGTTGCTTTGTCATTGATTGTCTTCAGCTCCCAGGAGCCAGGTGTGATGAAACAGTACATCCAGTAGTGACGTTGCCTGCACTGAGGTGCTGAGTGGAAAAGCTGGCTGTCTTTGATCTTGGGGTGTGTGTGCGTGTGGTGCTGGGGATTGAACCCAGGCCCTTGTGCATAGTCCAGCTCACTACCTCTAAGTCGCATTTCTAGCCCCCCCCAAATTTTTTTTTTTTTTTTTTTTGCTCTTGGGTTGGAACCCAGGGGCATTTGACCTCCAAGCCACATATCCCCTGCCCTAGTTTGTTTGTTTTTTGTTTTTTGTTTTTTTTGTTTGTTTGTTTGTTTTTGTGGGTCTGGGGGTGGAACCCAGGGGCATTTGACCTCCGAGCTACACCCCCTGCCCTATTTTTTATTCTTTATTTTGAAACCGGGTCTCACTGAGTTGTGGAGGGCCTCACTAAGTAGCTGAGGCTGTCCCCGAACCGCGATCCTCTGGTCTCAGCCTCCCGAATGCTGGGATTACAAGCGTGCACCACCACGCCCGGCTTGCCTGCCCTAGTTTTTATTCTTTATTTTGAAACCGGGTCTCACTGAGTTGCAGAGGGCCTCACTAAGTAGCTGAGGCTGTCCGCGAACCGGGATCCTCTGGTCTCAGCCTCCTGAATGCTTGGATTACTAGCATGCACCACCATATCTGGCTTTGAAACTGTTTCTTCTATACTGGTTTCTAGGAAATGTTACATTAATTATGGAAATTCTCAGGGTATAGAGATGCTGGGGGGCCATTAAAAGGGTGCGGTTTTAAGTCAGTGGGAACCTTGGCTACGTTTGTGTTGTGCACTGCTGAGTGCCTGCTGTCGTGTAGGAACTCTGGCTCAGAGTCATCCTCTGACACCGGCTTGTTCCTGGGTGGACAGACTCCAGTTCGTGTCTTACATACTTTTTTTCTTTTCTTGTTCTTGTGGTTCTGGAATTCAACATGGGTGTTCTTCCTCTTAACTACACCCCCAGTTCAAATTTAGTTTTCACTTTGAAACAAGGTCTTGCTGATTTGCTGAGGCTGGTCTCGAACTGGCAATCTCCTTTTTCTGCCTCCTAAGTACTGGGATTATACGTATATACTACACACTTGGCATGTCTCACACTTTAACTGCACTTGTGCTCGCTCGCTCGCTCTGTTTTTGTTTTTGGGGTTTTTTTCTTTTTGGTATTAGAGATTGAACCGAGGGGCATTCTACCTCTGGCGTACACCTTTATTTTGAAACAATTCGGACAAATTGCTATCATCTTGCTAAATTTCAGTGGCTGCATACTTCTAATCCCAGTACTTGGGAGCCTGAGACAGGAGGATCACATGTTCATGGCCAACCTCAGCTACTTATTAAGGTCCTCCCCGATACAGTGAGACTCTGTTTGAAATAGGAATAAAAAACAGGGCTGCAGGTAAAGCTCAGAGGTAGAATGTTTCTGGGTTCTGTTCCTGGTGCGACCACCACAACAACAAAAATCAAAAAAAATACTAGCAGGCGTGATTTCTATGTTTGTGGTTGTGAGTTAAAAGTTAATTGCAGCCGGGCGTGGTGGTACACGCTTATAATCCCCGCACTTGGGAGGAGGAAACAGGAGGATCGCCCCGTTTGGAGCCAGCCTCGCTGGCTTAAGAGACCTTGTTTCCAAATAAAACAGTATAAAAAAATAGGTCTGGGAGTGTAGCCCAGAGGTAGAAGGGCTTCCAGGAACCCCAGTACCACCAAAAATAAAATAAAGAAAAAAGTTAATTGCAGTGATAATCATGTAGAATGTTCTGTGTTGGCCCTGTTTATACCCCAAAGTGCCTTTGATGCTTTTTCTCCCCCCCTTATAATAGAAGTTGTAAGCTGTACTGATGGGCTGGGAAGTCAGCTATGTGAAGGAAGTCTTAGTAAGTAACATTTACTTTTAAGGATTTTGATGCATGGGTCAAGCCTTGCCTTCAGAATAAGCTCCATTCTGACTTGGATCATTCTCTCTGCAGCAGGACTGAAGCCAGAACTGTAACCTGTTCCTCTCTGCCTTCCAGATGTTTCCAGCCAGAAATCCCCAGGGCAACATGTTGAGTGTGATCACAGTCCCTGGATCGTCACACACTTATGTGCAGAAAGTCCTGTTGAGGTTGGGGACCCACGCCCTGGGTACCAGCAGCAGCAGGAATCCTTGGATAAAAGATGCTGGAGCGACAGGGCAGAAGGTCAAGAGAGGGAAGGCTCCACGCCTTGGTCTGGTAGGACTGAGCGAAAGACTTTGGGAGCATTTCCCACGCTGCCCCACAGGCCACCAGTCAGCTCCCGGCATGGCCTCAGAGCGCTGGGGATGGAGGCGAGCCCGGGTGAGGTGGGGAGCCCCGAGGATGCTGCCAGGTTGCTGAGGAGGAAAGAAGTCTTAGGTGAGTGTGGACTGGGCTCCAGCAAGATGACCACACGCTCGAGGGAGAAGCCTTATATCTATGGTGTGTGTGAGAACGGCTTCACTCTGAAGGGACACCTGGCCAGGCACAAGAGGACGCACTCGGGGGAGAAGTCGTACATGTGCCGTGAGTGCGGCAAAGGCTTTCGCAGGAAGTATGAACTCATCGTTCATCAGAGGACGCACTTGGGGCAGAAGCCTTATGTGTGCCGCGTATGTGGCAAAAGGTTCAGCCTGAATTCCACATTCATCATGCATCAAGGAATTCACTTGCGAGAAAAGCTGTACAAGTGCCGTGAGTGTGGGAAATGCTTCAGCATGAAGTCCACCCTCATCAGCCACCACAGGATACACTTGAGAGAAAAGCCGTATGTGTGCTGCGAGTGTGGCAAGGGCTTCAGCAAGAAGTTCACCCTCACCATCCACGAGGGCATTCACTCAGGAACGAAGCCCTATGTGTGCTGTGAGTGCGGCAAAGGCTTCAGTCAAAAGTCCTACTTCACCATCCACCAGAGAATGCACTCGGGAGAGAAGCCATACGTATGCTCTGAGTGTGGCAAAGTCTTCAGCCTGAAGTCCTCCCTTACCACCCACCTGAGGACACACTCAGGAGAGAAGCCGTACGTGTGCTGTGATTGTGGCAGAGCCTTCAGCCATAGGTCCACCCTCACCAGCCACCAGAGGACACACACAGGAGAGAAGCCATACATGTGCCGTGAGTGTGGCAAAAGCTTCAGCCAGAAGTCCTACCTCATCACCCACCAGAGAGCACACTCTGGAGAGAAGCCGTACATGTGCTCTGAGTGTGGTAAAGGCTTCACCCGGAAATACAGACTCATTATCCACCAGAGTATTCACTCGGGAGAGAAGCCCTATGTGTGCTGCGAGTGTGGCAAAGGCTTCAGCCGGAAGTGTCACCTTACCAGCCACCAGAGGACACACACAGGAGAGAAGCCATATGTGTGCTGCGAGTGTGGCAAAGGCTTTAGCCAGAAGTCCCCACTCACCAACCACCAGAGGACTCACTCGGGAGAGAAGCCATATGTGTGTTGCGAGTGTGGCAAAGGCTTCGGCTGGAAGTCCAGACTCATCATCCACCAGAGCATGCACTTGAAGGAGAAGCCATATGTGTGCTCCGAATGTGGGAAAGGCTTCAGCTGGAAGTCTGGTCTCACCCGCCACAAGAAGACACACTATAAAGAGAAGCCGTATATGTGCTTCAAGTGTGGAGAAGGCTTCACCCAGAAGTCCAGACTCGCCATCCATCAGAGGACACACTTGGAGAGAAGCCCTGTGTGTGCCCCAAGTGTGAGCGATGTTTAAGCCTGAAGTCCTACCTCACCAGACACCAGAGGACGCACTTGGGAGAGAAGCCAGACTTGTGTTTCAAGTGTGGTAAAGGCTTCAGGCGGAAGTTCACCCTCACCATCCACCAGAGGACACACTCAGGAGAGAAGCCATGTTTGTGTTGCAAATGTGGGAAAGGCTTGAGGTCCACTGTCACCAATCATCAGAAGATACACTCTGGCAGAAGCCTAATATGTGCCAGGAGTGTGGGCGAAGTTTCAGTCTGAAGTCCTACCTCACCATCCACCAGAAGATGCACTCAGGGGGAAAGCCTTACATGTGCCAGGAGAGTCGAAAAGGCTTCGTCAGAAGCCAGACATCATTAAGCACCAGAGGACACAATTAGAAGAGAATACAATCCTATGCAGTGACTGTGTCCTGGACTTTAGCAACTGGACACACCTCTTCTTCCCTCTGTGTCCTCTGATGAACTTTAAATCATCTGTGGAGTCCTCGTAATTGTTAATGCAATGGACATAGTTGTTAAACTGTATTTCTGAGGGAATAACGCACGCAATAAAAAAGTCTGTAATTGTTGAGTCCATATGCTATTGTGTTCAAAAAATATATTTTCCATCCAAGGTCCATAGAGTGAGTGGATGCAGAATCTGGGCTCCCAGGGTGCTGACCGCCCAGATGATGGAGCTCGGCCTCAGAGAGGCACAAAGTGGGGTGCCTTTGTCCACTCCTGTGGCAGCAGAGCCCTCTGGAGAGATATGGCATGACCACCTCCTCTACCCTGGGCTACTTGATCTCTCTTTACCTGCAGCCGGTCCCAGTCCCTGCATCAGAGAAGCTGCAGGTTGCTAAGACATGGCAGAAGTCCCAAGTTCTTAGGGCATCCCTCGACTTCTCTGCTGGCAAGTAGCTGCAGTTGAGTCAGAAAAAAAGGTGGCTTCCTGGGCCAGAAGGCTGGAGGATCTGGGCTCAATTATCTCTAGGTAAGCAGAGTAAAGTGCAAGTCACCATGTGTTGGGCACCAGCCACCTGGTAGCAGGAATGCCAGCTTCCTAGCCCAGGCGGAGCTGGCCTGAGTTACTGCTGCCCCCACCCAGCGGCAGTGCAGGCCGGGCTTTTGGAGAGTCCAGTGGCCAACTTCCCAGCAGGGCATGCCCACACAGGCTTGGGCTGTTACCACGAGCCCCTCTGGGTTTGGACAGCCCCACCCAGACGTGAGGCCTATGTCTTCCTTGCTGAAGAAATGGAGAGGTGGAAGGTACTTTTTTTTTTTTTTTTCAAGAATTGCACAAATGTAATTTACCTTTTATCTGATTGTTGGGATTGAATTCAGGGATGCTCTATCTCTGAGATATATCCTAGCCCTTTCTATTTATTTTGTTTATTCAGTACTGGGGATGGAACCTAGGGGCATTCTACTTCTGAGCTACACCCCCAGCTCTCTTTTTTAGTCTTTATTTTGAAACAAGGCCTCACTGAATTGCAAATGGTCTCATTAAATAGTAGCTGAGAGCCAGGCGTGGTGGCGCACGCTTGTAATCCCCGCGCTTGGGAGGCAGAGACAGGAGGATCGCGCAGGTTCGAAGCCAGCCGCGCGCGCTGGCTTATGAGACCCTGTTTCCAAATAAAAAAGTATAAAAAATAGGTCTGGGAGTGTAGCCCGGAAGTAGAAGGGCTTCCAGGAACCCCAGTACCACCAAAAAAAAAATAAAAATAAAAAAAAAAATAGTAGCTGAGGCTGTCCATAAATCCCAATACTCCTGTCTCAGCCTACCAAATTCTGGGATTATAAGCGTGCATACCAACCCAGTTTGTTTGTTTGTTTGTTTTTGGTGGTACTGGCATTTCTGGAAGCCCTTCTACCTCCAGGCTACACTCCCAGACCTATTTTTACATTTTTTAAAATTTGGAAACAGGGTCTCCTAAGCCAGCACACGCAGCTGGCTTCGAACCTGCTCCATCTTCCTGTCTCTGCCTCCCAAGTGCGGGGATTACAAGTGTGCGCCACCACGCCTGGCACCAACCCAGTTTCTTTGGCTGTTTGTTTATGTACTTATTGTGGTACTGGGAATTGAACCCAGGACCAGGGATAGATATATATATATATATATATATATATATATATATATATATATATATATATATATATATTTTTTTTTTTTTTTTTTTTTTGTCAAGAGAAATTTATTACTAAAAATATAGCAACATATATTTTTTTTTCTTTTTTTTCTCAGTACTGGGGATGGAAGCCAGGGGCATTTTACCTCTGAGCTATACTCCCAGCCCTATTTTTTAGTCTTTATTTTGAAACAAGGTCTCCCTGAGTTACAGAGGGCCTCACTAAGGAGCTAAGGCTGTCCTTGAAATCCATTCCTCCAGTCTCAGCCTCCCAGATGCTGGGATTACAAGCATGCACCATGCCTGCTTTAACCCAGGGATATTCTAATTGTGAGCCACACCCACAGCCCTCAGGACTCCTGTGTGTGTCTTGAGATAGCAAGTGAGAGGTGGAAAGAGGACAAGAGGGCCCTGAGCCTGTCGGTCCCCACAGCCCAATTGGAGCTGCGCATGCGTGAGCCTTGGAGAGGGTGTGGAGGACACCCAGGCCCTGCCACCTGGATGCCCAGCAGGGAGTACAAATGAGCTGATGGGCAGAGCCCATCATTCATGGGAAGTGATGTGGTTCTGGGGTTCCCACAGATGTACTGGCAGTGAGTTTAGAGCAGCCTATGACCGAGGCTGGTCAGATATTGTGGGGAACATTAGAGGGAGCCCAGAAACTCTCTTTTCCCTTCCTACCTGCACTGGCCCTGGGCTGCAGTTCCCTGGCAAGTCCTCCTTGTCTAAGCCGACAAGCTGCCTTTGCCCCAGTGCAGAGATGAGTGCTCTCTGCTCCACTACTTATTACCACCCCAAGTTTCAGTCCTGCAGGCTATACTCCCAGACCTATTTTATACTTTATTTGGAAACAGGGTCTCACTAAGTTGCTGAGAGCCTCAATCAGCTGAGGCTGGCTTTGAACCTGTGCGATGCTCCTTGTCTCAGCCTCCCAAGGGCTGGGATTACAAGAGTGCACCACCACGCTCAGCTTTTTTTCTTTATTTTGAAACAGGGATGAAACTTTATTTATTGTTGTTGTTGTTGTTGTTGTTGTTGTTGTTATTATTATTATTATTATTATTATTATTATTATTATTGGTGGTGGTACTGGGTTTCCTGGAAACCCTTCTACCTCCTGCCTACACTCCCAGACCTACTTTATATTTTTATTTGGAAACAGGGTCTCTTAAGCCAGCATGGCTGGCTTCGAACCTGCGCGATCCTCCTGTCTCCGCCTCCCAAGAATGGGTATTACAAATGTGCGCCACCACGCCCAGCTGAAACTGTTTTATTTTGAAACTTATTTTCAAAC
The DNA here is from genome assembly GCF_963383645.1 of Muscardinus avellanarius. NCBI lineage: Eukaryota > Metazoa > Chordata > Mammalia > Rodentia > Gliridae > Muscardinus > Muscardinus avellanarius. The sequence continues at coordinate 5,168,049 of NC_137802.1, read as the reverse complement.
TAGGTTCCACTCTCAGTACCACTAAAAAATAAAATAAATAAATAAATAAATAAATAAATAAATAAAGGGCTACGGTGTAGCTCAGAGGTAGAATGCCCCTGGGTTCCATCCCCAGTACCTCAACAAAATAAAAAAATAAAAGGTATATAAAGACAGGTATGATGGTCCACACCTATAATCTCAGTACTTGGGAGGCAGGTATGGCAGTTCCAGAGCAGACTCAGCAACTTAGCTAAACTCTATTTTTTAAATTAATTAATTTATTAACTTATTTATTTTTTGGTGGTACTGGGGGTGGAACCCAGAGGCTTTCTACCTCCGGGCTATACTCCCAGACCTTTTTTTATGTTTTATTTGGAAACAGGGTCTCACTAAGTTGATAAAAGCCTCACTAAGTAGCTGAGGCTGGCTTCGAACCCATACAATCCTCCTATCTCAGCCTCCCAACTGCGGGGATTACATGCGTGCACCACCACACCTGGCTGCTAAACTCTATTTTAAAAGACAAAAAATGAAGCTGGGCATGGTGGCCCACGCTTGTAAACCCAGGGCTGGGAGGCTGAGACTGGATGATAGCACAGGTTGGAAGCCAGCCTCCGCTACTTAGTGAGGCTCTCAGCAACTTTGTGAGATCCTTTTTCAAAATAAAGTATAAATAGGACTGGGAGTATAGCCCAGAGGTAGAAAAGCCCCAGGTTCCACCTTAGAATGTTGAGGTGCCAAAGATGTTGGGGTGAGTTTTCGGCTCAGGAACTCGGGGTCTGCAGGGTCCTTGGCTAATGTGACAGAAAAGAATTTCAGCATGTGCCAGTTAGAGACATAGAGGTTTATTGGGAAAAGTTGAGGAAATACACATTCAAGAGAGAATGCGGGCCCCTCGGGATGAGGAAGGCATTTTGGGGAATTCAGGGTTCTCTCCTTAGAGGGGACTTTCGTGAGTGTTGGGCTAGAGAAGGTATGTGAGGATGAGCTCAGTCCAGTAGTCCCGAGGCAGTTTATGATGGGCAGGAGGTCTGGCAGCCTTAGGGTGGATGAGCTCAGTCCAGTAATCCTGAGGCGCTTCCTGATGGTCTGGTGTCTGGTCAGCCTCAGGGTGGATGATCTTGGGTTGATTGGGGTCCTCATTAGTTGATTGACAGATAAGCTGGGATATCCTAAATTATAGGTTTTCTCGGAAATACAGGATTTCCTGTATTTCTAGGATCTACAGGTTTCCCAGGAATTTATGGTAGAGTCAGGCCTGGGAAAGAGAACTGGTTTGAGGCAGAAGCACTTCAGCTCCAGGTTCTTATATCAAAGTTATATTTTTACTTTTCCTTCCTGTCTGCCTCCTTTCTACCTACTTATTCCTTCTATCCTACATCAAGAACAACACACATACACACACACACACACACACACACATAAATAAATGGAAAAAAAAAAAAGCCAGGCGTGTTGGCACACCCTTGTAATCCCAGCGCTTTGGAGGCTGAGACAGGAGAATCTCACAGGTTCGATGTCAGCCTCAGCTACTTAGGCTCTCAGCAATTTAGAGACCCTGCTTCCAAATAAAGTATAAAATAGGTCTGACAGTGTAGCCCTGAGGTAGAAACGCAACTGGGTTCCACCCTCAGCACGAAGAAAAAAAAAAAAAAAGAAGCCAGGTATGATGGCACATGCTTGTAATCCCAGCATTTGAAATGCTAAAACAGGGGGATCAAGGTCACGGCCAGCAGCAGCTACTTAGTGAGGCCCTTTGCAACTCAGTGAGACCCTGTGTCAAAATGGAAAAAAAAAAAAAATAGGCGTGGGGTGATAGCTCGGAGGACGAATGCCCCTGGTTCCATCCCCAATAGCTCAAAATAAAACAAAAAAGTTTGGGGTGTCGCTCAGAGGTACAATGTCCTTGGCTTCAATTCCCAGGACCCGCTCCCCTCCACCCCATGTAATCCAGTTGGACAAGACTACAGCTGCCTGGCGCTCCTGGAATTGGGAGCTATTTCCATCTCCACATCCCTATATTTTGAGATCTGGAGGCCCAAGGAAGAGTAACTATGCAGTTAAGAAATACGGAAAGGCACCCTAGCGATTCAAAGTAGCTGCTCGCACGCCAATTCCGCAGCGAAGGTGGAAGCAGAAATTGCCGCAAGGGTCACTGGGAAATGTAGTCTGTGAGACAGGAGCGTGGAGCGGGCCTGACAAGGCAGGAGCTTCACCAGGGAGGCGCTGCATGGCTGATGAGCGAGACGTTAAGTAAAAGAGGGGCGCCATCCCCAACGGGCCTGATTGTCTCACCCTGAGGCTTACTATCGGAGGTCAAAGGGCACCGCGCAGAGAACTCTGGGAGCAGAGGGTCCGACGCAGAGGACTCTGGGAGCTGTAGTCCCGCCCGCTGGAGGAGAGCCTGCGTGTTCCTGAGGCGACCTCTCTTCTCGGCGGCGGTGAGTGGGGCTCGCAGACCCCGGCCCCCGCCCTCGCCGTGTGCAGCAGCGTCCCGAGGCTGGTCCGGGTCGAGCCTCGGGCGGTGGCGGGAGCGGAGCGGCCGCCATCTCTGGAGTCGGGGGGACTCGGCTCAGAGCCGCGGGGCGGTGGGTGCGGGGCGGGCGCTGTGCTGGGTTCTTGTGGGTGCGGAGACTCTGGCCTCGGTGACGCCCCTGTATTGCCACGGGGGCGCTCACGCCGTGAGTGTCCAGGCTGCAGGACTTGAATGTGGGGCTTTTAGGGTCTGGTATTTCCCAGCGGGGGACGGGGATGTTTCTAGGGCCGCGCGTCCCGGGTTTGGGGGCTTAGGGGGTCCTGGCCCAGGCCCCGAGGTCCTGCCTTTCTCTGGTGGGCGAGGGGCAGGCTGGCTCCACCAGACCAGAGTGGGTTTGACTGGGCGAGGGGTGGTCCCTGTAGTAGGATCTTAAGGAACCATTTGGGTGTTCCTGTGTTTAGGGAGAGGAGAAAGGAGATGAGCTGAGGCTCATTTGGCAAAATATTAGATTTTGTGTTACAGATATCTTACAAGATCACAACTTAACCCTTTCTATAGCCTGCTTCATTCGACCATGACATACTCACAAGGAGGCCCACCTCACTCCTCCAGGTGGTGCTCCCTGCCCACAGTGTGGGCCTCCTTTCTCCTTTGCTCCTAACGCCCTCGTCCCTGCTCCCCACAGGCCTCACCTAGAATACCCAGCACTTTCTCCTTAGCTCAGTTTCTTCCTGTTCTTCAAGACCAGGTTTGAGGCGCTGTGTCAGGATCTTCCTCCCAGCGTGACCTTCATTTTGCAGCAGTGCTGAGGAGACAAAATAATGAAAGTGGCAGAGGCGTTAGCGCAGGGGTTTGTGGCCGTGAAGCTCCTCCGTGAGCGCTCAGCGTGCAGCAGGAAGTTCCCGTTGCCCACACGGGGCTTTAGCTGGTGGAGAGGAGGCCTCGCCCGCAGACGCCATGGTTCCTGTGCTGGGCCACTTCTGTCCTGTGCTCAGCACGCAGAGCAGGCTGAGGTGTGCGGGATCCGGGAACGGCTGGGCTGTGGTCTGGTCTTTGCATGGAGGGACTGTGTGATCTTCAGCCGCTCAGATCCTTTACGACTAATACGTCACTACTTGAATTTTTCAGTTTTTAAAACTGTTATACTTACTCTTATTTAAACTCTTTTATGTTGCTTGCTCTTCTTTCTAGAGCTAAAATTTCTGAATTCAGGAATTCTTTATTTTCATGTCTACCCCAACAGACCGCCCTGGACTTTGAATGTGTAGGTCCACAAGTGCTGCTGGCAGGATAGAGATGGGTATAAAGGTCTTAGAACTCACAGCCACAGTGGTGCAGTCAAGGCACGCGCACACACACACACACACACACACACACACACACACACACACGCGCGCCTTACCTGAGCAAGGCCAGTCCTCAGGTGAGCAGGGCCGTGTTTTGTGTTGCAGACACACATGGCGTTCAGGGATGTGGCGGTGTATTTCTCCCGGGAGGAGTGGAGCCTGCTGAGCCCTGATCAGAGGACCCTGTACAGGGAGGTGATGCTGGAGAACTACAGGAACCTGGTCTTTCTGGGTGAGCATGGTATGTCTTAAGACTTGCATTTTCCTACCCTTGGGAAAATTAGGGTATGTTTGATGAAACTTTCTTAGTTGTTTTCCCTTTTTTTGTGTGTGTGAGTCTGGTGATGGAATGCAGGGGCATTCGACCTCTGAGCTATACCCCCTGCACTATTTTTTATTTTTCATTTTGAAACATGGTCTCACTAAGTTGGGGAGGACCTCACAAAGTAGCCAAAGCTGTCCACAAAGTGACTCAGTCTCTCGAATGTTGGGATTATAAGTGTGTGTCACCAAGCCTGGCTTACTTTCTTCCTTTCTATTTGCAGTACTGGAGACAGAACTCACGGGTGTCCTAACTTTGAGCTAGCCCCACTGCCCTATGTTATTCTTTGACTTTGAAACAGGACTTTGCCAAGTTGCTGAGGCTGGCTGCAAACCTGCAATCCTCCTGTCTCAAACTTCCGAGTCCTGGGATTACATGCCTGTGCACCAGTTTTTGCCATAGTGCCACACTTTCATTTTTACTTGGCTTTTGAGTTACACTTAAAAGAAAGCCATTTTTTTTCTTTTTCCCCAGAGAATGTCATATTTTTAGAGGGGTGTGTGAGTGTGTGTGTGCGCGCGCACGTGCGTGTTGGATAATTTTCCTCTAGGCCCAGCTTTCTTCCTGAGGTAATTTATTTACATGGTGTATGATGGGGGTTTTCATCCTCCTAGCTTGGAACAGAATCCGCGTGCTCTCTTTGAGGCGATCCGCCCCACTGTTTTCAGATCTGTGTTCCACCCTCCAACAATTCCTCACCCAGTTTAGCTCTGAATTCTTCAATGGGCCCTTGACCCCATGATGCGTGGTCATCTTGTTTTCTTTTCCTGTGGGCAGGAGTTTCTTTTCCTAAACCAAAACTGATCACGCAGCTGGAGCAAGGGAAGGAGACATGGAGAGAAGGGAGAAAATGTGCAGCAGCCTCCTATGCAGGTGAGTGGGAGGAAACCGGGCAGATGAGACCCAGGAATACAGGAGTGTCGGCTGCTGTGAGGGGTGGAGGGAGGCGGCGATCATCCAGTGCTGGGAGCGAAGTTGTTCTCTTGACATCTGGGCCTTCAAGGGCTGAGGGTGGGAAGAAGAAGTTGGGGAGATGAGATGCTCGTCCAAGGATATAAAATTTTAGACAGGAGGAATAAACTCAAGGGCTGTATTATATAGCATGACTATCGCTAGTACAATTTAGTATGTTCTTGAAAATCAGTAAGAGAAAATATATTAGGTATTTTTACTACAAAAAGGAGTTCTATGAGGAAATACATAAGTTAGTTTGATTTAGCTATTTCCAAGTTATGTACATTCCAAGATGTGCACAATAAGTATGTGTAATTTTTACTTATCATATTTTTAAAGCATTAATGAATTCTCTTGATTATTTTAATAGAGATTCTAAAGATTGAGAAGCAACATAGTCAGTGTTGATATTAAGAATTATCTGGAGCTGGCATGGTGGCTCATGCTTGTAATCCCCAAACTTGCGAGGTGGGCAAAGGAAGATTGCAGAATTTTTCCAGCTTTAGCTGCATAATGAGGCCCTTGCAACTTAGTGAGACCCTGTTTCAAAATAAAGATAAAGCTGGGCTTGCGGCGAACGCTTGTAATCCTTGCGGTTGGGAGGCTGAGACAGGAGGATCGCACAGGTTCGAAGCCAGCCTCAGCTACTTAGTGAGGCTCTCAGCAACTTAGTGAGACCCTGTTTCCAAATGAAGTATAAAAATAGGTCTGGGGCATAGCTTGGAGTTCTAAAAGTCCCTGGGTTCGACCCACATACCATAAATAAATAAATTAATTAATTAATTCGACCCACATACCATAAATAAACAAACAAACAAACAAACCAGACTTGAGGTGTAGCTCAGAGGTAGAATGGCCTGGTTTCAAACCCCAATGTAGCAAAAAACCAAAAATTGCCTGGAAAGTATGGTATTTCTGGAGTATAAATAACTTTGCATTCATCAATTATGGCAATGTCCACGCAAGTTATAAGATAATAGTTACATTTACGTGTCTACATTGTTCTAATGTTAAATATCTCTTGTGCGATATTAGCTTGTTGATCTCTAGAATCAGTACAAGTCTTAGAAATGTATTGTTATTTTATTTTATTTATTTATTTATTTTCTTGTGGGTCTGGGGATGGAACCTAAGGGCATTCGACCTCTGAGCTACACCCTCTGCCCTATTTTTTATTCTTTATTTTGAAACAGGGTCTCACTGAGTTGAGAAGGTCCTCAGTAAGTAGCTGAGGCTGTCCACCAACTGTGCTCCTCCAGTCTCAGCCTCCCAAATGGTGGGATTACAAATGTGCGCTACCACACTCTGCAAATCTTAGAAATTTAATGAAACTTCTTTGACAAAGTAAACCAAGGTTTTTAGCACTAAAATATTATGCTAATGTTGTGATACGTGCCTGTTATCCCAGGGGAATTGCATTTTCAAGAACATCCTCAGCAATGTTAGAAGACTCTCAGTAAACTAGTGAGATTCTTTTTCTAAATAAATTTATTTTATTTATTTATTGCAATTCTGGGGATGGATCCCAAGGGCATTCTATCTATTTTTTATTTTTATTTATTTATTTTTTTGCGGGTCTGGGTTTGGAACCCAGAAGCATTTGACCTCCAAGCTACATCCCCTGCCCAATTTTTTTTTTTTTTTTTTTTTTTGGTGGTACTGGGGTTCCTGGAAGCCCTTCTACCTCCGGGCTACACTCCCAGACCTATTTTTACATTTTTATTTGGAAACAGGGTCTCCTAAGCCAGCGCACACGGCTGGCTTCGAACCTGCGCGATCCTCCTGTCTCTGCCTCCCAAGCGCGGGGATTACAAGCGTGCGCCACCACGCCCGGCATCCCCTGCCCAATTTTTATTTTTAATTTTAAAACAGGGTCTCACTGAGTCGTGGAGGGACTTACTCAGTAGCTGAGACTGTCGGCGAACCACGATCCTCCTTTCTCAGCCTCCCAAATGCTGGGATTATAAGCGTGTACCACCACGCCTGGCCAAGGGCATTCTATCTCTGAGCTACATGTCTAGCCCTATATTTTATTCTTTATTTTGAAACAGGGACTCACTGAGTTGCAGAGGGTCTCACTAAGTAGCTGAGGCTTTCTCAATTCATGAGCCTCTGGCCTTAGCTTCCCAAATGCTGGAATTATAAGGATGCACGACTATGCCAGGCTTCTAAACAAATTTAAAGAAAAGGACTGGGAGTGTAGCTTGGAGGTAGTATATACTTATACTGGGTTTCTTTTTTTTTTTTGGTGGTACTGGGGGTGGAACCCAGACGCTTTCTACCTCCGGGTTATACTCCCAGACCTTTTTTATATTTTATTTGGAAACAGGGTCTCACTAAGTTGCTGAGAGCCTCACTAAGTAGCTGAGGCTGGCTTCCAACCTGTGCGATCCTCCTGTCTCAGCCTCCCAAGCGCGGGGCTTCTTTCTTTATATTCTGAGGTTCCTAACTACTTACCTCCTCTCTTTTTTTCTGGGGGTTGAACTGTGTGTATTTTGGGCATATTACCACTGAGGTTGAATTCTGGGTGTATTACCAATGAAGAACATCTTCAGTCCTTTTTACTTATTTGTTTGTTTACTTTTATTTCTTATTTTTTGTTTGTTTGTTTGTTTTGGTATTGGGGATGGAACCTGGGGGCAGTCTACATCTGAGTTACAACCCCAACTCATTTTTTTTTTTAATTTTGAAACAGGGTCTCACTGAGTTGCAGAGAACCTCACTAAATAGCTAAGGCTGTCTGTGAACTGTGATTCTCCTGTCTCAGCCTCCCTAATGATGGGACCATAAGCATATGCCACCATGCCCGGCTCCTTTTAATTTTTTATTCTGAGGGTCTCACTCAGTTGTTAAAGCTGGCTTACAACTTCTAATTCTCCTGCCTCAGCCTCAGCTGGTATTTCAGGCATTTGCCACTGTGCCAGGCTTCTTTTTTTTTTTTTTTTTTAAACTGGAGCTCCAACATTTTCTTCTTAAACCAGCTCATACAAGTCACTGGGAGTTCAGTTTTGTTTGTATTTTATTTTATTGCACTGTGGATCTAACCCAGTGCCTTACACATGCTAAATATGAGCTCTTCCACTGAGCTACATTCCCACCCCTCAGTTTTGATTTTAATATAAATATGCCTGAGTTTTTGAATTTTAAATTTGTTTCAGTGTTTAAGCCAGGCTTCTAATCCCAGCATTGGGAGGCTGAGACCAGAAGATCGTGTTTACTGACAGCCTCAGCTATTTAGTGAGACCCTCTGCAACTTACTGAGACCTTGTTTCAAAATAAAGAATAAGTGGCCTGCCTGCTGGCACATGCTTGAAATTCTAGCATTGGGAGGCTGAGACAGGAGTTGTGCAGGTTCGAAGCTAGCCTCAGCTACTTAGTGAGGCTTTCAGCAACTTAGTGAGACCCTGTTTTCAAATAAAATATAAAATAGGACTGGGAGTTTAGCCTGGAGGTAGAAAACCCCTGGGTTCCATCCCCAGTAACAATCAATAAATAAGTAAATAAATATAAAAATAAAAGAATTAAAAATAGGGCAGGGGTTGTAGCTCTGAAGTCAAATGGCCCTGGGTTCTATCCCCAGACCCACTAAATAAATAATAAGCAAACAAACTGAATAAATTTCTTTTTGTATTCATTAATCTCCATTAATCTCTATATTTCTTTCAGAACAGAAAGACTTGTTTCAGTGTTCAATAATCTCTTTTATTCTCTCAGAACACAAAGAACTGTATAAAGATCTTTATACAGAAAGACCTCTATAAAGAAATATTTACAAAGTTAATTTATTCGTGTGATAATATTTTGTATTTATCTTCTCTCAGAGGTTACGAAATACACGTAATGGTAGGTTTTTACAACCAACTAAAAAGACTGACTGATGAAGACATGACTTTTTTTTTTCTTGTGTTGTCACTGCCTATACATTTTAAAATCATGAAAAAAATTTCCGAAGGGGCTATCATGATGGTGAATAGTGTTCAGTGCAAATAAGAGCCCACCACTTTGTGTAGCCACTTAACGTAGTATACCTTGGTTCCCCACCCGCTTACCCAGCACATACACCAGGAGTTTCTCCTGCCAAATGACTCTTGACCGTGACTGTGCCCTGACGGGTGTGCGAACATCGGAGAGACACCAGCACTTGCTCCCTTGTCTTTGTCACACTTGAGAGTAAAAGCTGTTAACAAATCAACTCTGAAATCTCTGCCCACTCCAGAGTTAGAATAATCTCAAGGAGGTTTGCTGTCTAGAACTAGAAATACAAAATCAGGTGTGAGTTGTAGAACCTCAAATAACCTATATAAAGCAAAGTGAACTTACTGAGACTCAGTGCAAGTACTCATGGTGCAGTTGTCAGTACCCATGGTACCTACCACACTGGGGCTGGGAAGAGGTGGACGTCAGGCTAGCTCAGGATCTTCACACTGTCACCAAGCCTGAAGTAAAGGCTCTGGCAGTACTGAAGGCAAGCTGCTTTATTCGCCAGGCATTAAAAGACAAAAGGAACTTAGTTCACTTAGTAGTTTACTGAGTGGAAAGAAACAAGAACTTCTGAGTATTAGGGAAGCGTGGTTATGCTAATTAGAATACTTATTATAATTATGCTATTTATTGTACAGTTGTAATTAAAAATAGCATTCTGTATAGAATGGAATAATTCTGGGCTTAGATCTGTACACGGTCCTTTTTTTTTTTTTTTTTTGGTGGTACTGGGGTTCCTGGAAGCCCTTCTACCTCTGGGCTACACTCCCAGACCTATTTTTTATATTTTTGAAACAGGGTCTCTTACGCCAGCGAGGCTGGCTTCGAACCTGTGCGATCCTCCTGTCTCCGCCTCCCAAGCGCAGGGATTACAAGCGTGAGCCACCATTCCCGGCCTGTACACAGTTCTAATAAGTTTGACTATACATTGGTCAAGAGAATGAGTGATCAGGTTAATACAGTTAGGAATTTAGTAGTTTCTGAAATTGCGTTGTCATTGATTGCCTTCAGCTCCCAGGAGCCAGGTGCAATGAAACAGTACATCCAGTAGTGATGTTGCCTGCACTGAGGTGCTGTGTGGAAAAGCTGGCTTTCTTGGATTTTGGGTGTGTGTGTGTGTGGTGCTGGGGATCGTACCCAGGCCCTTGTGCACAGTCCAGCCCACTACGTTTAAGCTGCATCCCTAGCCTAAAAATGTTTCTTCTACATTGGTTTGTAGGTAAAGTTACATTAATTATGGAAACTATCAGGGTTTAGAGATGCTGGGGACACTAAGAGGGAGCTGTTTTAAGTCAGGAGGGACCTAGGCTGCATTTGTGTTGTCCACTGCTGAGGGCCTGCTGCACACTTATAACCCCAGTACTTGGGAGCCTGAGACATAAGGATCACATGATCACGGCCAGCCTCAGGTACTTCTCACGTTCCTCTCTAACTTAGTAAGATCCTGTTTGAAATGGGAACAAAAAATAGGGCTGCATGTATAGCTCAGAGGTAGAATGCTTCTGGTTTCTTTTTTTTTTTTTTTTTTTTTTGCAGGTCTAGGGATGGAACCCAGGGGCATTCGACCTCCGAGCTACACCCCCTGCCCTAGTTTTTATTCTTTATTTTGAAACTGGGTCTCACTGAGTTGCAGAGGGCCTCACTGAGTAGCTGAGGCTGTCCGCGAACCGCGATCCTCCAGGTTTCAGCCTCCCGAATGCTGGGATTACAAGCGTGCGCCACCACGCCCAGCTAATTCAATTCTGCTCATGTGTTGCCAAGTATAGCAACTTCTTTTTTTTTTTTTTTTTGCGGTACAGGGGATGGAACCCAGGTGCCTTCTACCTCCGAGCTACACTCCCAGACCTATTTTATATTTTATTTGGAAACAGGGTCTCTTAAGCCAGCTGAGGCTGGCTTCGAACCTGTGCGATCCTCCTGTCTCAGCCTCCCAAGCGCGGGGATTACAAGCGTGCGCCACCACGCCCGTGCGTGCTTGCTTGCTTGCTTTCTTTCTTTCTTTCTTTCTTTCTCTCTTTCTTTCTTTCTTAGCAGTAATGGGGATGGAACCCAGGAACATTCTACCTCCGAGCAACACCCCCAGCCCTATTATTTTTATTCTTTATTTTGAAACAGGGTCTCATGGAGTTGCAAATCCCTCACTAAGTACCTGAGGCTGGCTTCAAACCTGTGCAAGCCTCCTGTCTCAGCCTCCCACATGCTGGAATTACAAGCATGAGCCATTATGCTCATTCCTGGTACCACAACAGCAACAAAAAAAAAATTCAACAAAAATTCGTGGGTCTGATTTCTATGTGTGCTTGTGAGTATGCCTGTGTAGTGATAATCGTGTACAATGTCATGTGTTGGCCCTATTTATTCCCCAAATTGCCTTTGATGCTTTTACTGCCCCTTATAATAGAAGTTTTAAGCTGTACCGATGGGCTGGGAAGTTGGCATGTAAAGGAAGTCTTGGTAAATAATGTTTATTTTAGGGATTTTGACGAATGGGTCAAGTCTTGCCTTCAGATGAGGCTTAATTCTGACTTGAATCTTTCTGTAGCAGGACAGAAACAAGAACTGTAACCTGTTCCTCTCTGCCTTTCAGATTTTTCCAGCCAGAAATCCCCGGGACAACATGTGGAGTGTGATCACCATTCCTGGATCGTCACACACTTATGTGCAGAAAGTCCTGTGGAGCTTGTGGACCCTCGCCCTGGGGACCAGCAGCAGCAGCAGCAGCAGCAGGAAGCCTCGGATGGAAGATGCTGGAGCGACAGGGCAGAAGGTCAAGAGAGGGAAGGCTCCACGCCTTGGTCTGGTAGGACTGAGGGAAGGACTTTGGGAGCATTTCCCAAGCTGCTCCACAGGCCACCAGTCAGCTCTCGGCATGGCCTCAGAGCGGTGGGGATGGAGGCGAGCCCGGGTGAGGTAGGGAGCCCCGAGGATGCTGACAGGTTGCGGAAGAGCAAAGAAGTCTTAGGTGAGTGTGGACTGGGCTCCAGCAAGATGAGCAGCCTGCTCAGTCACCAGGGGACACGCTCGAGGGAGAAGCCTCACATCTGCGGTGTGTGTGAGAAGGGCTTCACTCTGAAGGCAAACCTGGTCAGGCACCAGAGGACGCACTCAAGGGAGAAGCCGTATATCTGCAGTGTGTGTTATAAGGGTTTCACTATGAGGCCAAACCTGGTCAGGCACCGTATGACGCACTCAGGGGAGAAACCATACGTGTGCTCCGAGTGTGGAAAAGGCTTCATCCAGAAGTCCACCCTCACCAGCCACCAGTGGATACACTCAGGCGAGAAGCCGTACGTGTGCTGTGAGTGTGGCAAAGGCTTCAGGCAGAGTTCCAGCCTCACCAACCACCAGAGGACACACTCAGGAGAGCATCCATACGTGTGCTGCGAATGTGGCAAAGGCTTTAGCTGGAAGTCCAAACTCATCATCCACCAGGGCGTTCATTCGGGAGAGAAGCCCCATGTGTGCTGTGAGTGTGGCAAAGGCTTCAGCCAGAAGTCTCACCTCACCGTCCACCAGAGAACGCACTCAGCAGAGAAGCCATACGTGTGCTGTGAGTGTGGCAAAGGCTTTAGCCAGAAATCCCAGTTCACCAACCACCAGAGGATGCACTCAGGAGAGAAGCCGTATGTGTGCTGTGAATGTGGCAAAGGCTTCGGCCATAAGTCCACCCTCAGCATCCATCAGAGGGCCCACTCAGGAGAGCATCCATATGTGTGCTGCGAGTGTGGCAAAGGCTTCAGCCAGAAGTCCACCTTCACCATCCACCAGAGGACACACTCGGGAGAGCATCCATATGTGTGCTGCGAGTGTGGCAAAGGCTTCAGCTGGAAGTCCAAACTTATCATCCACCAGAGCATTCACTCGGGAGAGAAGCCCCATGTGTGCCGTGAGTGCGGCAGAGGTTTCAAGCAGAAGTGCACTCTCACCGTCCACCAGAGGACGCACTCAAGAGAGAAGCCATACATATGCTGTGAGTGTGGCAAAGGCTTCAGATGGAAGTCCTCGTTCATCAAGCACCAGAGGACACACTCGGGAGTGAAGCCGTATGTGTGCTGCGAGTGCGGCAAAGGCTTCCGTAAGAACTCCAAACTCATCATCCATCAGCGGACCCACTCTTTAGGGAAGCCATATGTGTGCCGCGAGTGTGGGAAAGGTTTCTGCTCAAAGGCCGGTCTCACCAGCCACCAGAGGACGCACTACAGAGAGAAGCCGTATGTGTGCTTCAAGTGCGGCGAAGGCTTCAGCTGGCAGTCCAGACTCATCATCCACCAGAGGAAACACTTGGAGAGGAGCCGTATGTGTGCTCCAAGGGTGAGCGAGGTTTCAGCCTGAAGTCCACCCTCACCAGCCTCCAGAGGATGCACTTGGAACAGAAGCCATATATGTGCCGCGAGTGTGGTAAAGGCTTCAGGCAGAAGTCCACCCTCACCATCCACCAGAGGACACACTCAGGAGAGAAGCCACATGTGTGCTGTGTATGTTGGAAAGGCTTTAGCCTTAATTCCACTCGCATCAATCACAAGAGGACACATTCTGGCTAGTACCAAATGTGTGCCAGCGGTGTGGGTGAGGTTTCAGTCTGAAGTCCTACCAGGGGATGTACTCAGGGGAAGGCCTTATGTGTGCCAGGAGTGTGGGAAAGGCTTCAGCCAGAAATCAGCCATCATTAAGCACCAGACGACACACTTAGAATACAATCCTGTGCAGCAACTGTGCCCTGGACTTCAACGACAGGACAGACCTCATCTCTCACCAGCCTAATATTTGCATTTAACTTCTATGCACCCTCCTGTGCACTGTAAATCATCTGTGGAGTGTCCTCATAATAGTTAATGCAATGGAAACAGTTGTTAACCTGTATTTCCGAGGGAATAATGAAATGCAAAAAATAAAATCTATACTTGTTGAATCCAGATGCCTTTTTTTTTTTTTTTTTGAGGATCTGGGGATGGAACCCAGGGGGCATTCAACCTCCAAGCTCCAGTCCCTGTCCTATTTTTTATTCTTTATTTTGAAACAGGGTCTCACAGAGGAGAAGGTCAAGAGAGGGAAGGCTCCACACCTTGGTCTCGTAGGACTGAGGGAAGGACTTGGGGAGCATTTCCCAAGCTGCCCCACAGGCCACCAGTCAGCTCCCAGCATGGCCTCAGAGTGGTGGGGATGGAGGCGAGCCCGGGTGAGGTGGGGAGCCCCGAGGATGCTGCCAGGTTGCTGGAGAGGAAAGAAGTCTTAGGTGAGTGTGCACTGGGCTCCAGCAAGATGAGCAGCCTGCTCAGTCACCAGTGGACACGCTCGAGGGAAAAGCCGTAGTTTTGCCGTTTGTGTGAGAAGGGCTTTACTTTTTTTTGTTTGTTTGTTTTCTTTTGGTGGTACTGGGGTTCCTGGAAGCCCTTCTACCTCGGGGCTACACTCCCAAACCTATTTTATACTTTTTATTTGGAAACAGGGTCTCTTAAGCCAGCACAGCTGGCTTCGAACCTGCACAATCTTCCTGTCTCCGCCTCCCAAGCGCAGGGATTACAAGCGTGCACCACCACGCCCGGCAGGGCTTTACTTTTAAAGGAAAACCTGGCCAGGCACCAGAGAGCACACACGGTGAGAAGATGTACGTGTGCCATGAGTGCAGCAAAGACTTTTGCAGCAATTATGTACTCATCCATCAGAGGACACACTCAGAAGAGAAGCTGTACATGTGCTGCGACTGCGGCAAAGGCTCAGCTGAAAGTCCTACCTCGTCACCACAAGAGGACACAATAAAGAAGCCATGCATATTCTGCGAGTGTGGAAAAGGCTTAAGCTGGATGTCCTCATTCACCAACCACCAAAGGACATACTTGGGAGAGAAGCCATATGTGTTCCATGAGCGTGGAAAGGCTTCTGCTCAAAGGCCGGTCTCACCAGCCACCAGAGGGCGCACTACAGAGAGAGGCCGGATGTGTGCTTCAGTGAAGTGCGGTAATGGCTTCAGCCCGATGTCCACCATCACCATTTACCGGAGGACGCAATCAGAGAAGCATCATGTTTTTGCAAATGTGGGAAAGGCTTCAGCCTTACATCCACTCTCACCAGTCACCAGAGGAGCCACGCCAGCGAGAAGCCAAATGTGTGCCAGGAGTGTGGGCGAGGTTTCAGTCTGATTTCCTACCTCACCATCTACCAGTGGACACACTCAGGGGAAAGTCTTATGTGGGCCAGGAGTGTGGGAAAGGCTTCAGCCAGAAGCCAGCCATCATTATGCACCGGAGGACAATCATGTGCAGTTACTGTGGCGTGGACTTCAATGACAGGACAGACCTCATCTCCCACCAGTATACTATTTGCATTTAGCCTCTGTATATCATCCACTGTACTTTAAATCATCTGTGGAGGCCTTGTAATAGTTAATGCAATGGAAATAGTTATTGAACTGTATTGCTTAGGGAATAATGACATGCAAAAAAAAAAAAAAGTCTGTACATGTTGAGTCCAGATGCCATTGTTTTTAAAAAATACATTCCATCCAAGGTCTGTTGAACGAGCAGATGCATAATTCAGGGTCTGAGGGCTGGCCACCCTGATGATGGAGCCCGGCCTCAGAGAGGCATGAAGCAGGGTGCCTTTGTCCACCCCCAGGGCGGCAGCATCTGGAGACATATGGCACGACCCCCTTTCCCACCCTGCACTACTTGATCTCTCTTGACCTGTGGCCGGTCCCAATGACTGCACCAGAGAAGGTGCAGGTTCCTAAGACATGGCAGAGGTCCCCAGTTCTTGGGCACCCCTCAACTTCTCCACTGGCAAGAAACTTCAGCTGAGTCAGGACAAATGGTGGCTTCTCGAGGTGGACGGCAGGAGGATCTGGGCTCAGTTAGCCTCTAGGTAAGCACAGGAAAGTGCCAGTCACCGTGCACTGGGCACCAACCACTTGGTAGCAGGAATGCCAGCTGCCCAGCACTAGCAGAGCTGATCTGAGTCACTGCTGCCTCCACCCAGTGGCAGAGCAACCTTGGCTTTTGGAGAGGCCAGTGGCCAGCCTGCCAGCAGGGCACAACCCCACAGGCTTGTGCTGGCACCATGAGCCGCTCTGGGTTTGGGCAGCCCCACTTCAGATGAAAGGACTGTGTCTTTGATGAAGAAAAATTGAGGTGGGAAGCACTTTTATATTTTTTTCAAGAAAAGCAAAAATGTAATTTAACTTTTTTTACCCGGGGGATGGAATCCAGGGGGCATAGTACCCCTGAATTACACCACCAGCCCTAATTTTTTTCTTTGTTTTGAAACATGATCTCACTGAGTTGCAAAGCACCTCCCTACCTAGTAGCTGAGGCTGTCTGCCAACCTGTGATCCTCCTGTCAGCCTCCCAAATGCTGGGATGACAAGCATGTGCCACTGAGCCGGGCGTGGTGGCGCACGCTTGTCATCCCAGCATTCAGGAGGCTGAGACCCAAGGATCGCGGTTCGCGGACAGCCTCAGCTACTTAGTGAGGCCCTCTGCAACTCAGTGAGACCTGGTTTTAAAATAAAGAATAGCCGGGCATGGTGGCGCACGCTTGTAATCCCCACACTTGGGAGGCTGAGACAGGAGGATCACACAGGTTCGAAACCAGCCTCAGCTACTGAGTGAGGCTCTCAGCAACTTAGTGAGACCCTGTTTCCGCATAAAGTATAAAAAAGGTCTGGGAGTATAGCCTGGAGGTAGAAAGCCTCTGGGTTCCACCCCCAGTACCACCAAAAAATAAAGAATAAAAAATAGGGCAGGGAATGTAGCTTGGAGGTCGATTGCCCCTGAGTTACATCCCCAGACCCACAAAAAAAAAACAAAACCAGCTATTTATTTATTTATTTATTGGGCAGTACTGGGGATGGAACCCAGGGGCATTCTTCCTCTGAGCAAATCCCCAGCTCTAGTTTTTTTTTTGGGGGGGCGGGAGGGGTCTTCTAATGGAACACAGGGCCATTCTACCTCTGAGCTACACTCCCTTTCCTATTTCGTTATTCTTTATTTTGAAACAGGGTCTCAAACTTTTGGAGCGCCTCACTAAGTAGCTGAGTCTATTCGCAAACCTTGATCCTCCAGTCTTAAATCTCCCAAATGCTGGGATTACAAGTGTGTGGTATCATGCCTGGCTTAATTTTTTTTTTTTTATTCCTTATTTTGAAACAGGGTCTTACTGAGTTGCAAAGGGTCTCATTAAGTGAGGCTGTTCTTGAACCCTGATCCTTCTGTCTCAGCCTCCCAAATGCTAGGATAATAATTGTGTGCACAATCTGGTTTATTTTCATTTTTATTTTTTGGGGTGCTGGGGATTGAACCTAGGCATATAATAATTCTGAACCACAGCCCAGCCAAATGTTTTGTTTTTTTTTTCCTTTGAAACAAGGTCTTGCTAAGCCGCTTAGGGCTTCACTAAGTACCTGAGGCTGGCCCTGAACCTGTGATTCTCCTGTCGCAGCCACCCGAGTGCTGATATTACAAGCGTGCGGAGGAAAAGCAGACAATTGATCGAATCTGGGCCCATTCCAGGGACCTCTGAATCTAATCCAGGCTTTCTTCTGAGAACACACCCTTTTCACTTTGATTAGATTGTCTACACAATTTATTGGCCCCATTTCTTGTGTGTGTGTGTGTGTGTGTGTGTGTGTGTGTGGTACTGGGGGTGGAACCCAGAGGCTTTCTACCTCCGGGCCATACTCCTAGACCTGTTTTCTATTTTATTTGGAAACAGGGTCTCACTAAGTTGCTGAGAGCCTCACTAAGTAGCTGAGGCTGGCTTCGAACCTGTGCGATCCTCCTGTCTCAGCCTCCCAAGCGCAGGGATTACAAGCATGAGCCACCACGCCCGGCTTAAAATTTATCATCCTTTTTTTTTTTTTTTTTTTTTTGGTGGTACTGTGGGTGGAACCCAGAGGCTTTCTACCTCCGGACTATACTCCCAACCTATTTTATACTTTATTTGGAGACAGAGTCTCACTAAGTTGCTGAGAGCCTCACTAAGGAGCTGAGGCTGGCTTCGAACCTGCATGATCCTCCTGTCTCCACCTCCCAAGGGTGGGGATTACAAGCGTGCGCCACCACGCCTGGCTATTGGCCCCATTTCTATCTTGAAAGGCATTTTATGCTCACCAGTGCATGCACTGCCCAGTTCTGGGTGCCTCAGGTGTGTTTCCTTTGCTCACTGATATGCGTGCATGTCCATAAGAGGCCAGGAGGGCGTCTCAATTTCAGTACCATGGCCACTTCCTGCTCTGATGTCTACTGTAACTGTGTGTGACTCTCAGACTCGAGGAAGAGCCCAGGAGGGCAGGGGCTGCTGTGGGCTCTGGTCACTGCATCATGGCCAATGCTAAGAATAGTGCTTGTAAGAAGTGTGTCTTCAAATATGGTTGAAAGAAAGTCAAATGTGGTAAACACTTGTCATCTCAGCATTCGTAGGGCTGAGACAGGAGGATCAGGGTTTTTGGATACCTTCAGCTAGTTAGTGAGTTCCTTTACAACTCAGTGAAACCCTGTTTCAAAATAAATAAAAAACAGGGCTGTGGGTGGAGCTTGGAGAGAGAATGCCCCTAGGTTCCATCTCCAGTACCACAAGGGAAAAAAAAGTACAGCAGCTGACGGGGATGACTTCAGGCACCCGCGAGGCTGCGTGGGTCCCCATAACCCAGGTGACCTCCACGCAGTGGTTCCCAGTGTTCAAGTGGAAATGCAGAGCCGGGCATGGTGGCGCACACTTGTAATTCCGACTCTTGGGAGGCTGATACAGGAGGATGGCACAGGTTCGAAGCCAGCCTCAGCTACTTAGTGAGGCCCTGTTTTCAAATAAAGTATTAACTAGGTCTGGGAATATAGCCCAGAGGTAGAAAATCCCTTTGGGTTTCACCCTCAGTACCAGAAAAAAAAGAGCAAATGGTAATGTAGAAGGAAGTGTTAGAAGTGTGAGGTCAGTTGTTGCCTAAGTAGAGGTGGGAACTCCGTGGATGAAGAAATAAATTACCTCCATCAAACCCAGCCAGGCATCCCACTCCACAGATGAGAAAACAGAGGCTCATCCTGTGTGAGGACTTCCAGGACATTCCCCTCCAGGCTGCTGAAATGGCCCCTCTGGAACACGGAGCAGCCCAGGGAGGCCCCAGCTCCTGCCCTCAGGACTCCTGTGTGTGTCTTGAGACAGCAAGGGACAGAGGTGGAAAGAGGACAGGAGGGCCCTGAGCTCGTCATTTTCCATGCCATACAGGAGCTGCGCATGCGTGAGCCTTGGAGAGGGTGTGGAGGACAGCCAAGTAAGAATGTGAGGCAGACAGACACCGAGGGACATATGAGAGAGAAATGGGAGACGTGCCTGGTCATTTACAATCATCAGCTCTGGCAGGTGATATGTGGACACTTTTATTTCTCCAATAAGTGACGTATACATATTTTTATAATGTTACTATATTTATTTATTTATTTATTTATTTATTTTTGGTACTGGGGTTAGAACCCAGGGGCATTCTGTCTCTGAGCTATACCCCCAACCCTGTTTTTTATTTATTTTGAAACAGGGTCTCACTGAGTTTCAAAGGGCCTCACTAAATAGCTGAGTTTGTCCACAAACTGGGGTCATACTTTTTCAATCTCCCAAATGCTGAGATTATAAGCATGTGCCACTATGCCTGGCTGTAATGTGAATATATTTAATTATATAAAGATTAATAGCATAGGCAATTCTAGCCATTTTTTCGCTCACATATTGAATAAAATAACTAGTGTTTATTCTTAAGGGTGATTGTTGTAAGTCCCAAAGATTGAACCCAGGAACAGTCTACTTCCAAGCAAAACCCCCAGCATAAATAAAATATATATATATATATATATATATATATATATATATATATATATATTTTTTTTTTTTTTTAAATGGGTTTGGGTATGGCACCCAGGGGCATTTAACCTCCGAGCCACACCCTCTGCCCTATTTTATTTTTTATTCTTTATTTTGGAACCAGGTCTTACTGAGTTGCAGAGGGCCGCACTAAGTAACTGAGGCTGTCCGCGAACTGCAATCTTCAGGTCTCAGCCTCCCAAATGCTGGGATTACAAGAGTGCCCCACCATGCCTGGCCCCAGCATATATTTCTAACTCTTTTTTTTTGGGGGGTGTGGTACTAGGGGTGGGACCCAGAGGCCTCCTACCTCTGGGCTATACTCCCAGACCTATTTTATATTTTATTTGGAAACAGGGTCTCACTAAATTGCTGAGAGCCTCACTCAGTAGCTGAGACTGGCTTCGAACCTGTGCGATTCTCCTGTCTCAGCCTCCCAAGCACTGGGATTACAAGCATGCACCACCACGCCTGGCTATTTTTAACTCTTTATTTTGAAACTGGGCTTCACTAAGTAGCTGAGGCTGTTGGCGAACCTGCAATCCTTTCTCAGCCTTACAAGTATGGGATTAAAAGCATGCACCACCACACCTGGCTTACTAATTGTATTTATTGAAAAAAAAACTTATTAATTTGGTATTCCATCAAGAAATATAATGTTAATATATTTATTCATTTTCTTGGTATTGGGGTTAGCAACCAGGGGCATTCGACCTCCGAGCTACTCCCCTGCCCTATTTTTTATTCTTTATTTTGAAACCGGGTCTCACTGAGTTGCAAAGGGCCTCACTAAGTAGCTGAGGCTGTCCGCGAACTGCGATCCTCCAGTCTCAGTCTCCCGAATACTGGGATTACAAGTGTGCACCACTACACCCGGCTTAGAACCTATTTCAAGAAACAAAAAAAAACATTGGGGTGCAGCTTGGAGGTACAATGTCCATGGCTTTTATCCCCAGGACCCCAGATTTTCAACTCCACAGCCCAATTTGTGGAGATCTGCGGGCCTGGGGAACAGTAACAGGACTGGTAAATAAGCTGGACACTCACCTTAGTTACTGAGAAATGAAGTTTGTGAGACGGAAGCATGGAGCAGATCCTCACAGGGCAGGAGCTTCACCAGAGAGGCTCTGCAGGACTGATGAGCGAGGCTTTAATTAAAAGAAGGGCGCCATCCTTAACTGGCCAGAGCACATCACTCAGAGGCAACCTTTGGAGGTCAAAGGGCGTGAGGAGAGGATTCTGGGAGTAGAGGGTGCTGCCCAGATGACTTTGGGAGGTGTAGCCCCATCCGCTGGAGGAGAGCCCGCTAATGGCTGTAGAGACCTCTTTGGTGGTGCAGTGAGTGGGGCTCCGTGAGACCCTGGCCCAGCCGCCCCCTTTCACGTGTGGAGGAGCATCCTGAGGCTGGTCTGGGGTCGAGCCTGCTGGGCGATGCGCAGGGAGGAGAGTGGCCATGACCATCTCTGGGGAGTCAGGAGAACTTCAGCTCAGAGCTGTGTGGCAGGTGGGTGCGGGACTTGGGTGCTGTGTTGGGTTTGTGTGGGTGGAGAGACTTTGGGTCTTGGATGAAGTCCCTGTATTGTGTCAGGGGGTCACTCACGGCATGAGTTTCCATATTGAGGGACTTGAATCAAAGTCTAATTTTAGGGTCTGATATTTCCCAGGCAGTGGATGGGGATGTTTCTAGGGCCATGTGTCCTGGGGTTTGGGGCATTTGGGGACTGGTGGCTCAGGCTCCGCTGTCCTGCCTGGAAGAGTCTCTAGAACATAGCCAGTGCTCCAAGGTCTTTCCTGTCATTATTAGTAGCACAGGGACACTTCATGGTCAGTGTTAGCAGCGAGGCAGAGAAGGCTTCCTCCTCCCTGTTTTCCTTCCTTTCTTCTTTTTGTACTTGTTGGGATTGAACCCAGGGATGCTTTACCTCTGAGTTAGACCCAGCTGTTTGTTTGTTTTTTGTGGTACTGGAGGTGGAACTCAGGGGCTTTTCTACCTCCCTGCTGTACTCACAGATCTATTTTATACTTTATTTGCTGAGAGCCTCACTGAGTAGTTGAGGCTGGCTTGAAACCTGTGCGATCCTCCTGTCTCAGCCTCCCAAGTGCTGGGATTACAAATGTGTGCCATCATTCCTGGCTCCCAGCTGTTTCTTTTCTTTTTTTTTTTTTTTTTTTTGGTGGTACTAGGGTGGAACCCAGAGGCTTTCTACCCCAGGCTATACTCCCAGACCCATTTTATATTTTATTTGGAAACGGTCTCACTGAGTTGCTGAGAGCCTCACTAAGTAGCTGAGCCTGGCTTTCAACCTGTGCAATCCTCCTGTCTCAGCCTCCCAAGCGCGGAGATTACAAGCGTACGCCACCACGCCCGGCTAGCGTCATATATCTTAAGACTTGCATTCCTACACCTGGGAAAGTTGAATATGTTTGATGAAACTTACTTTCTTCCTTTCTATTTGTGGTACTGGAGACAGAACCCAGGGTTATTCTGCCTTTGAGCTAGCCCCACAGCCCTATTTTATTCTTTGACTTTGAAACACAGCTTCTCCCAGTTGCTCAGGATGGGTGCAGATCTGCAAGTACTGGGATCACAAGCCTGTACGCCCAATTTTTGCCACAGTGCCACATTTCCATTTTTACTTGGCTTTTGAATTACACTCAAAAGAAGGACATTTTGTTTTCTTTCCCAGAGAATGTCAAAAATTTTGTAGAGGTGTGTGTGTGTGTGTGTGTGTGTGTGTGTGTGTGTGTGTGATTTTTTTCTATGATGAGCTTACTAAGTTAATTTATTTACATGGTATATGATGGGGGTGTTCGTTCATCTAGCTTGGAACAGAATCCGCTTGCTCTCTATGAGGCGATCCGCCCCACTGTTTTCAGATCTGTGTGCCACCCTCCAACAGTTCCTCGCCCAGTTTGGCTCTGAATTCTTCAATGGGCCCTTGACCCCATGACGCATAGTCATCTTGTTTTCTTTTCCTGGTGACAGGAGTTTCTTTTCCTAAACCAAACTGATCACGCAGCTGGAGCAAGGGAAGGAGACATGGAGAGAAGGGAGAACATGTGCAGCAGCCTCCTGTGCAGGTGAGTGGGAAGAATCCGGGCAGATGAGACCCAGGAATACAGGAGTGTCGGCTGCTGTGAGGGCTGGAGGGAGGCGGCGCTGATCCAGTGCTGGGAGGGAAGTTGTTCTCTCGACCTCTGGGCCTTCAGGAACTGAAGGTGGGAAGAAGAAGTTGGGGAGATGAGATGCTGGTCAAATGGTGTAAAACTTCAGCCAGGAGAGCGGGGCGTGGAGGCGCATGCTTGTCATCCCGGCATTTGGGAGGCTGAGACCAGAGGATTGCGGTTCGCGGACAGCCTCAGCTATTTAGTGAGGCCCTCTGCAACTCAGTGAGACCCTGTTTCAAAATAAAGAATAAGAGCTGGGCGTGGTGGCGCACGCTTGTAATCCCAGCATTCGGGAGGCTGAGACCCGGAGGATCACGGTTCGCGGACAGCCTCAGCTACTTAGTGAGGCCCTCTGCAACTCAGTGAGACCCGGTTTCAAAATAAAGAATAAAAAATAGGGCAGGGGGTGTAGCCTGGAGGTCAAATGCCCCTGGGTTCCATCCCCAGACCCGAAAAAAATAAATAAATAAATAAATAAATAAAGAATAAAAAATAGGGCAGGGAAGGTAGCTTGGAGGTCGAATGCCCCTGGGTTCCGTCCCCAAACCCACACACACAAAAAAAAATTACACTTTTTGACAATGTGAACCAAACTTTTTAGTACGAAAGTATTATGTTAATGTTGTGACACTGGCCTGTTATCCCAGGCTTTGGAAGCTGAGATGGGGCATGTTCAAGACCATCCTCAGCATTGTAGTAAGATTCTCAGAAACCTAGTGAGATTCTGTATCTAAACAAATTTATTATTATTATTATTATTATTATTATTATTATTATTATTGTGTTTGTGTGATACTGGGAATTGAACTCAGGGACATTCTACATTAAGCTATCTCCAGCCCTATTTTTTTTTTGGGTATACTGGGGGTGGTACCACTACAACAAAACATCCAACAAAAAAAATTGTGGGTGTGATTTCCATCTGTGTAGTTGTGTGTGCTTGTGTGGTGATAATTGTGTAGAATGTCACATGTTGGCTCTATTTACACCCAATGTGCCTTTGATGCTTTTACTGCCCCTTATAATAGAAGTTGTAAGCTGTACTGATGGGCTGGGAAGTTGGCTTTGTAATGAGAGTCTTGGTGAGTAACATTTACTTTTAAGGATTTTGATGAATAGGTCAAGCCTTGCCTTCAGATGAGGCTTCATTCTGACTTTGATTTTTCTCTCTGTAGCAGGACTGAAGCAAGAACTGTTACTTATTCCTCTCTGCCTTCCAGATGTTTCCAGCCAGAAATCCCTGGGGCAACACATTGAGTGTCAGCACCGTCCCTGGGTTGTCACAAGCTCATGTGCAGAAAGTCCTGTGGAGCTTGTGGACCCACGCCCTGGGGACCAACAGCAGCAGCAGCAGCAGGAAGCCTCGGATGGAAGATGCTGGAGCGACAGGGCAGAAGGTCAAGAGAGGGAAGTCTCCACACTTTGGTCTGGTAGGACTGAGGGAAGGACTTTGGGAGCATTTCCCGAGCTGCCCCACAGGCCACCAGTCAGCTCCCGGCATGGCCTCAGAGCGGTGGGGATGGAGGCGAGCCCGGGTGAGGTGGGGAGCCCCAAGGATGCTGCCAGGTTGCTGAGGAGGAAAGAAGTCTTAGGTGAATGTGGACTGGGCTCCAGCAAGATGACCAGCCTGTTCAGTCACCAGGGGCCACGCTCGAGGGAGAAGGACTTCACTCTGAAACCTGGCCAGGCACCAGAGGATGCACTTGGGGGAGAAGCCGTACATGAGCTACAGTGTGGCAAAGGCTTCAGGCAGAAGTCCAGCCTCCCCATGCACCAGAGGACACACTCAGGAGAGAAGCCGTACTGTGCTGCAAGTGTGACAGAGGCTTCCGCTGCAAGTGCAGACTCATCATCCACCAGAGCGTGCACTTGAAAGAGAAGCCATATATGGGCCATGAATGTGGGAAAGGCTGTAGCTGGAAGTCTGATCTCACCGACCAGAAGACGCACTACAGAGAGAAGCTTTATGTTTTCAGGCCTGAAAGATGCAACTTAGTCCTCCAGGTCCCTATGAGCCTGGTCCTCTTGGTTTCCCAGTGTTCAAAGAAGCAGGCCGAGGATCAGAATGGCCAGGGTCAATCCCGGGACTCAGAGCTCTAGGTGGCCAGGGGCCATTTTGCAATAGAGGGCAGCACTCGCCTTCCCACCATCCTTACCTTGTGGGTGCTTGTGAAGGCCTAGAAGGTGCTGGGGACATCCAGTCATGGGGGCTCAGGCTTATAATCCCCGCATATATGAGGCTAACACAAGAGAATTGTGGTTCTAGGAAAGACTCAGCTACTACTTAGTGAGGCCCTTGGCAACTCAGTGAGACTCTTGTTTTATTTTTTTTATTATTTATTATTTACTTATTTTTAGTTTTTTGGATGGTACTGGGGGTGGAACCCAGAGGCTTTCTACCTCTGAGCTATACTCCCAGACCCATTTTATATTTTATTTGGAAACAGGGTCACACTAAGTTTCTGAGAGCCTCACTAAGTAGCTGAGGCTGGCTTCGAACCTGTGCCATCCTCCTGTCTCAGCCTCCCAAGCGCGGGGATTACAAGCGTGCGACACCACGCCCAGCTGAGACTCTCGTTTTAAAACTAAAGAATAAAGCCAGGTGTGGTGGCACATACTTATAATTCCCAGGATTTGGTAGGTTGAGATAGGAGGACTGTACCGGTTCAGAGCCAGCCTCATCTATTTAGTGAGATGCTTTGTAACTCAGTGAGACCATGTCAAAATAAAGAATAAAAATATAAAATAAGGTTGGATAGGATGACCCTTGTTTTCATCCCCATTACCACAGAAAAACAAAAAACAAAAAAAAATAGGCCTGCAGGTGGACCTTGAAAGTCCACATGCAGCCACCACTTCTGGGTTTCAAATACAGTACCTTCAAAATAAAAAAGAGCACTTCTGGGTTTCATCCCCGGTACCTCAAAAAATAAAAAAAATAAAAAAAAATAAAAAAAACAGTGCTGGGGATGACATGACATCAGGCAGCCTTGAAGCTACCTGGGTCAACAATAACCCAAGTGACCTTCCCACACTGATTTGCAATCTGCAAAATGGAAAAGTGGAAGGGAGTTATAAGTGTGAGGAGCCACAGGTCAGTTGACCAAATAGTGGTGGGAACTCCCTGGAATGAAGAGCTGAATTAACTCATAAAACACAACCAGGCGTCCTACAGTCTGAGACATCCTAGGACATCCTAAGATAACCTCTGCTCTTTAGGTCCTTTGCAACTCAGTGAAACCCTGTTTCAAAAAAAAGAATAAAAAATAAGCCAGGCATGGTGGCACACGCTTGTAATCCCTGTGCTTGGGAGGAGGAGACAGGAGGATCGCCCATGTTCGGAGTCAGCTGGGGTGGCATAAGAGAACCTGTTTCAAAATAAATAAAAAATATAAAATAGGTCTGGGAGAGTAGTCTGGAGGTAGTAGGGCTTCCAGGAACCCCAGTACCACCCAACAAACAAACAAACAAACAAAAAAACCCCAAACAAACCATGCACCACTACACCAGCCTATAATGCGACTGTATTAATTATGTAAAAATTAACATCATAGTCAGCCAGGCGTGGGAGCACACGCTTGTAATCTCCGCACTTGGGAGGCTGACACAGGAGGATCACGCAGGTTTGAAGCCAGCCTCAGCTACTTGGTGAGGCTCTCAGCAACTTAGTGAGACCCTGTTTCCAAATAAAATATAAAATAGGTTTGGGAGTATAGCCTGGAGGTAGAAAGCCTCTGGATTCCACCCCCAGTACCACACACACAAAAAAATTAATATCATAGTCAATCCTAGCCATTTTTCACTTACCTACTGAATAAAGTACCTAGTGTTTATTCTTTTTTCTTTTAATGCGGTACCAAAGATTGAACCCAGGGACATTGTACCTCCAAGCTAAACCCCCAGCATATATTTTAAACTCTCGATTGTGAAAAGGGCCTCACTAAGTAGCTGAGGATGGCGGCGAACCTGCAATCCTCCTTTCTCAGCCTCATAAGTACTGGGATTACAAGCCACCCACACCCAGTTTACGAACATAATTTATTGAAAAAATTATTAATTTGGTATTTCACCAGATTAAAAACCTATTTCAAGAAACAAAAAACAAAAAAGTTGGAGTGTAGCTCAGAGGTACAGTGTCCCCGGCTTCCATTCCCAGGACCCGCTCCCCTCTACCCCACGTGTACCCGCTGGAAGAAACTACACCTGCCTGGTGCTCCCAGAATATGGGCGCTGATTTCCAACTCCACAGCCGGAGATCTGGAGAACAGTAACTCTATCGCTAAGACAGCTGTCAGTCACCTTAGGGATTGAAAGTACAGCACAGACAAGGCACTTCCGCGCGGAGGCGAAGGCGGAAGTTGCTGCAGTGATCCCTGGGAAATGTAGTCTTTGAGATGGAAGTGTGGAGCCGGTGCTAATAGGCCAGGAGCTTCGGCAGGGAGGCTCTGCATGGCTAATGAGCGGGACCTTAAGTAAAAGTGGGGTGCCATACCATCTGGGTGGAGCGCATCATCCAGAGTGGACCAAGGAGTGAAAGGGCACCGCGCAGAGGACTCTGGGAGCAGAGGCCCGCCGCGCAGAGGACTCTGGGAGCTGTGGCCCCGCCCGCTGGGAGAGAGCCTACTCGTGGCTGAGGCGACCTCTCTTCTTGGCGGCGGTGAGTGGGGCTCGCAGACCCCGGCCCCCGCCCTCGCCGTGTGCAGCAGCGTCCCGAGGCTGGTCCGGGTCGAGCCTCGGGCGGTGGCGCGAGCGGAGCGGCCGCCATCTCTGGAGTCGGGTGGACTCGGCTCAGAGCCGCGGGGCGGTGGGTGCGGGGCGGGCGCCGTGCTGGGTTCTTGTGGGTGCGGAGACTCTGGCCTCGGTGACGCCCCTGTATTGCGACGGGGGCGCTCACGCGTGAGTTTCCAGGCTGGAGGACTTGAATGTGGGGCTTTTAGGGTCTGGTATTTCCCAGGCGGTGGATGGGGATGTTTCTAGGGCCGCGCGTCCCGGGTCTTGGCGCTTGGGGGCTGGCGGCTCAGGCCCCGCTGTCCTGCGTTTCCCAGTCGGGCGAGGGGCGCGGTGGCTCAACCAGACCAGTCTGGGTTTGACTGGGCGCGGGGTGGTCCCTGTGGTACAATCTTGGGGGAACAATTTGTGTGGTCATCCCTATGTTTAGGGCAAGAAGAAAGGAGGTGAGCCCCCACTCATTCTGCAAGTGTGTGTGTGTGTGTGTGTTTGTGTGTGTGTGTGTGTGTTACTGAGGATGGAACCCTGGGCCTTTTCTACATCCACGCTACACTCCTAGACGGTTTTTTTTTTTAATATACTTTATTTGAAAAGAGGGTCTCACTAAGTTGCTGAGAGCCTCACCAAGTAGCTGAGGCTGGTTTCGAACCTGTGCGATCCTCTTCAGCCTCCCAAGCGCTGGGATTACAAGTGTGCGCCACCCCGTAGGCTCGACAAGGTTTTTAAAGGGCCATAGGATCTGCATTGACCACAAAACTCACAAGATTTTAAATTCCATTTTAATGTTTTAAACTGAGAAGTGGCAAATGCCCAGAAGTACATCGAGATCCCCAGACTTGTCACCCAGATTCAACATTTAAGCGTTTCAGGACCAACCTTGATTCATTTCAGAGAATCTGTACACCCTTTAAGAGCCTGGTGTCCACAGCCAGATGTCTCCATGTTGTCACTTAATAGGTGACAATACAGGTGACTGTGCCTCAGCGTTCTCATCTTGAAATGGTAACGGCAGCTACTTGATGGGGATATTGTGAGGGCAGAATGAGGTGAGGCTCACACAGTGCCTGGAACATTCTCTGAGTCTCTGGAACAGTCTCTAAGTCTCTGGAACAGTGCTCCAAGGACTTTCCTGTCAATATTAGTAGCACAGTGACACTTCATGGTCAGTGTTAGCAGCGAGTCAGAGAAGGCTTCCTCTATCCCTGTCTCCCTTCCTTTCTTCTTTCCCTCTTGTACTTGTGGGGATTGAACCCAGGGATGCTCTACCACTGAGTCAGACCCAGCTGTTTGTTTGTTTGTTTGTTTTGTAGTACTGGAGGTGGAACTCAGGGGCATTTCTGTCTCCCACTATACTCCCAGACCTATTTATTACCTTATTGGGAAACAGGGTCTCACTAAGTTGCTGAAAGCCTCTCACTGAGTATCTCAGGCTGGCTTTGAACCTGTGGGATCCTCCCGTCTCAGACTCCCAGGCACTGGGATTATAAGTGTGTTTAATCATGCCTGGCTCCTAGCTGTTTATTTTTATATTGTTTTATTCTTTTTTTTTTTTTTTCAGGTCTGGGAATGGAACCTAGGGGCTTTGTCCTCTATGCTACAGCCCCTGCCCTATTTTTTATTCTTTATTTTGAAACAGGATCTCACCAAGTTACGTTATGCCTCACTAAGTAGCTGAGGCTGTCTGCGAAGCACGATCCGCCGGTCTCAGCCTCCCAAATGCTGGGAGTAAAAGCATGCGCCACCAGACCTGGCTCTTTAAAAGTCTTTTAAATTTTGAGACAGAGTCTAAGTTTCCTATGGTTACCTCACATTTGCAATCCTTCTGCCTCAGTCTCCTGATTTGCTGGGGATACAAGTGCGCACCACTGCACCCGCTGGCAGGATGTGTTCCTAGACTACATCCCAGCTCTGTGCCTAGGAAGCTGCTCACACCTTGTCCCTTTCTCTGTGGTAGGTCCCTTCCTGATACCTTGAAGGAGGAGGAGGCGCTGCCCTGTTGGACCTGGAGGATTTCCAGTGACTTTCCTGAACTTTTTTTGTTCTTGTTCTGTCTGCTGTGACCCTGGCTGCCCAGGAGGACTGCCTGCTGGGGAAAGGGAGGACTCCCGAGCACCTGACCGCTCAGCTTCAGGTGAGTGCCTCTGCTTCTTGCAGCGTGAACCCTGAATAGGTTTCCTTTGTTCAGCCTTGACATTTTGTGTCCTCCAGTGCTCTCTCCAGGGATCACAGCCCAGCTGGTTCCTGTAGGAAAATGGGCCTGTTGTAACAGTGACAGTTTTTACAGGAAGCATTCCAACCTGGTGCTCCCATTCACTGCACTTCCACCCAGTTCCCATTCACTCACCTCCATCAGAGGCAGAGGCTGTGGGCCTGGGAATCGGTGTGATTGGCAGTTAGGGAAGAAGTGGCTTTGGTGACTCAGTCAGCACGTGGATGGAGATGGAGTGCTTTGGTGAGTAAGAAAGCTGAAGAGAGAGAGCACAACATGTCTGTAAAGAGACATTAGAAGTAATAATTACGAAGTGTGAGCCAGGTGTGGTGGCGCACGCTTGTAATCCCAGCATTTGGGAGGCTGAGACCTGAGGATGGTGGTTCTCAGACAACCTCAGCTACTTAGTGAGGCCCTCTGCAACTCAGTGAGACCCTGTTTCAAAAGAAAGAACAAAAAATAGGGCAGGGGGTATAGCTCGGAGATCAAATGCACCTGGGTTCCATCCCCAGACCCGCAAAAAAAAAAAAAAAAGGTTTCAACACAGTATGTGGTTTCGTAAAAGTTGAACAGAGAATCACCATTTTCTCTAGCAATTCCACTCATGAGTATATAATCAAAAGAATTAGATAATAAGCTGGTTATGGTGGCACAAGCTTGTTTACCTAGCATTCAGAAGGATAAGACAGGAGGATCGAAGGATCACAATTCCTGGACAGGCTCAGCTACTTAATGAGGCCCTCTGCAAGTCTGTGAGACCCTGTTATTAAATGAAAAATTAAGAATAGTGCTGGGAGTGTAGCTCTGGGGTGAAATGCTTTGGGTTCTATGCCCAGTATTGCCCCCCAAAAAATTTTTTTTGAAAGTAAGAACTTAAGCATTAATATGCTGCTGTTTATGCGGGATTATTGCTAGAAACTGTGTCAGTGAATAGAAGAATAAACAAAAAGTAGTCTATGTTTAGTTAAACTACTTAGCATTAATAGAGATTGAAATGCCGAGTGAATGCTTCTGTGTAGATGAATCCTGAAGATACTCTGCTGAGTGAATGAGCCAGACACAGCAGCGCACACACTGTGATTCCCTTATTGTAGCTCTGTGCAGTGAAAGCCCAGAGACAGAAAGGACAGTGCTCACTGCCCGGCCTGGGAAGGAGGGAATGGGAAGTGATTGTCTAATGGTATAGAGTTTGAGTATGGATATGCTGCGTGTTCTTGGAGATTGGGAAACAACCTGGGAGTGCACTTGATACCACCAGACTGGACACGTAAGAATGGCAAAACAGTAGATTTTGGTGGTACTGGGGATGGAACCCAGAGGCTTTCTACCTCTGGGATATACTCCCAGACCTTTTTTTTTTTATTTTTTTTTTGGAAACAGGGTCTCGCAAAGTTGCTGCAAGCCTCACTAAGTAGCTGAGGCTGGCTTCGAACCCGTGCGATCCTCCTGTCTCAGTCTCCCAAGTGTGGGGATTACAAGCGTGTGCCACCACGCCCGGCAAGAATAGTATATTTCGTGTCATGTATATTTTACCAGAGAACACCTTAAACCTTTCTATAGCCTCCTTCATTCACCCATGACCTATTTCACAAGGAGGCCCACCTCTCCTCCAGGTGGTGCTCCCTGCCCACAGTGTGGGCCTCCTTTCTCCTTTGCTCCTAACGCCCTCGTCCCTGCTCCCCACAGGCCTCACCTAGAATACCCAGCACTTTCTCCTCAGCTCAGTTTCTTCCTGTTCTTCAAGACCAGGTTTGAGGCGCTGTGTCAGGATCTTCCTCCCAGCGTGACCTTCATTTTGCAGCAGTGCTGAGGAGACAAAATAAGGAAAGTGGCAGAGGAGTTCGCGCAGGGTTTTGTGGCCGTGAAGCTCCTCCGTGAGCGCTCAGCGTGCAGCAGGAAGTTCCCATTGCCCACACGGGGCTTTAGCTGGTGGAGAGGAGGCCTCGCCCGCAGACGCCATGGTTCCTGTGCTGGGCCACTTCTGTCCTGTGCTCAGCACGCAGAGCAGGCTGAGGTGTGCGGGATCCGGGAACGGCTGGGCTGTGGTCTGGTCTTTGCATGGAGGGACTGTGTGATCTGCAGCCTCTCAGATCCTTTTTTTTTTTTTTTGGATGGAATCCAGGGGCATTTGACCTCAGAGCTACACCCCCTGCCCTAATTTGTATTCTTTATTTTGAAACCAGGTCTCACAGAGTTGCAGAGTGCCTCAAAGTAGCTGAGGCTGTTGGCGAACTGTGATCCTCCAGGTCTCAGCCTCCCGAATGCTTGAATACAAGCCTGCGCCACCACGCCTGTCTTTATTTGATCTTTTAAATTCTTAAAACTCTGTTACACTTTACTGTTTAATCTTTTTTTTTTTTTTTTTTTTTTTTTTGCATGTCTGGGGATGGAACCCAAGAGAATTCAACCTCCAAGCTACACTGCATGCCCTATTTTTTATTCTTCTTTTCTGAAATAGGGTCTCATTAAGTAACAGAGGGCCTCACAACTTCCAGTCCCCGCCTCCCAAGTGGTGGGATTACAACAGTGCGTCACCACTAACAGCTGATTCTTTGGTTTTCATTTCTATCCCAACGTACCGCCCTGTAATTTGAATGTGCAGGTTCACAAATGTTGCTGGCAGGATACAGACAGGTGTAAGGGTCTGAGGACTCAGGTCCACAGCGGTGCAGTTAAGGCAGGATCTAGGGTCCCACTGCCTCCCAGAGCAGCCTGCCCCCCTCACCTGAGCAAGGCCAGTCCTCGGGTGAGTAGGGCTGTGTTTTGTGTTGCAGGCACACATGGCGTTCAGGGATGTGGCCGTGTATTTCTCCCGGGAGGAGTGGAGCCTGCTGAGCTCTGATCAGAGGACCCTGTACAGGGAGGTGATGCTGGAGAACTACAGGAACCTGGTCTTTCTGGGTAAGCACGTAAGCACGGTATGTCTTAAGCCTTTAATTGCTACTCATGGGAAAGTTAGGATATGTTTCATTAATCTTTTTTTCCTTTCTGTTTGGTACTGAAGACAGAACCCAGGGTTATCCTACCTTTGAGCTAGCCCCCTCCCCCATTGCTCTTTTATTTTTTGACATTGAAACAGGGCCTCACCAAGTGGCTGAGGCTGCCTGTGAACCTGCAATCCTCCTGTCTCAAGCTCCCAAGTCCTGGGATTGCAGACTGAGCACCAGTTTTTGCCACAGTGCCCACTTTGATTTTTACTTGGGTTTTGAGTTACACTCAAAGCCATTTTGTATTCTCTTTTTCCCAGAGAATGTCACATTTTGTAGCATTGTGTATGTGTGATTGAGTGTGTTTTTATTTTTTATTTTTTTTGTGCGTGTGTGTGTGTCTCTCTCTTTTGGGTGATATTCTTCTAATCTGGACTCTCTTTCTAAGTTA
The DNA here is from genome assembly GCF_963383645.1 of Muscardinus avellanarius. Taxonomy (NCBI): domain Eukaryota; kingdom Metazoa; phylum Chordata; class Mammalia; order Rodentia; family Gliridae; genus Muscardinus; species Muscardinus avellanarius. Next base: position 5,134,666 of record NC_137802.1, on the reverse strand, counting down.
ATTTATTTACATGGTGTATGATGGGGGTGTTCATCCTCCTAGCTTGGAACAGAATCTGCGTGCTCTCTTTGAGGCGATCCGCCCCAGTGTTTTCAGACCTGTGTACCACCCTCCAACAGTTCCTTGCCCAGTTTGGTTCTGAATTCTTCAATGGGCCCTTGACCCCATGACGCATGGTCATCTTGTTTTCTTTTCCTGCGGGCAGGAGTTTCATTTCCTAAACCAAAACTGATCACGCAGCTGGAGCAAGGGAAGGAGACATGGAGAGAAGGGAGAAAATGTGCAGCAGTCTCCTGTGCAGGTGAGTGGGAGGAAACCGGGCAGATGAGACCCAGGAATACAGGAGTGTCGGCTGCTGTGAGGGCTGGAGGGAGGCGGCGTTGATCTAGTGCTGGGAGGGAAGTTTTTCTCTCGACCTCTGGGGCTTCAGGGGCTTAGGGTGGGAAGAAGAAGTTGGAAAATGAGATGCTGGATAAAGGATATAAAATTTTTATCCAGGAGGAATATACTCAAGAGTGTATTATATAGTGTGACTATAGCTAGTAAGATGTATTATGTTTTTGAAAATCACTAAGAGAATACATATTAGGTATTCTTATCACCAAAATGAGTTATAGAAAGAAATACATAATTACTTTGATTTAGCCATTTCACAAGATATTCCAAAATGTGTATGATACATATGTATAATTTTTACATATTAGATTTGAAAAAATTAATAAAATTTCTCAATTCTCTAATAGAGATTCTCGAGATTGAGAAGCAACATAGTCAGTGTTGATATTAAGAATTATCTGCATCTGGGCGTGGTGGCCCATGCTTGTAATCCCAGTACTTGGGAGGCTGACACAGGAGGATCAAAGATCTGCCCCCAATCACAGCTGCAGCATGAGGCCGTCTGCAACTTAATGAGACCCTGTTTAAAAGGAAAAAAAATAGGACTGGGGGCGTAGCTCAGAGGTAGAAAGTCCCTGGTTTCAAAGCACTGGGCCTGGGAAGAGGTGGACCTCAGGCAGCTCAGTGGATCTTCACAATGTCACCAAGCCTGAAGTAAAGGCCTTGGCGCTATTGAAGGCCAAGAAGGGAAGCTGCTTTATTTGCAAGGCAGTAAAACACTAAAGGAAGGCGTTCACTTAGTAGTTCACTGAGTGGAAAGAAGCAGAAACTTCTAGCGTTAGAGAAGAGTGGTTATGCTAATTAGAGTACTTATTGTAATTATGTTAGTTATAGTTCAGTTATTATTGAAAATATTAATTTGTATAGAATGGAATAATTCTGGGCTTAGATGAGTACACGGTTTTAAGTTTAATTATTCAGTTGTCAAGAAGAGGCGTGTTCAGGTTAATACAGTTAGGAATTTAGTTGTTTCTGAAATTGCGTTGTCATTGATTGCCTTCAGCTCCCAGGAGCCAGGTGTGATGAAACAGTACATCCAGTAGTGACGTTGCCCGCACTGAGGTGCTGTGTGGAAAAGCTGGCTTTCTTTAATCTTGGGGTGTGTGTGCGTGTGCGTGTGGTGCTGAAGATTGAACCCAGGCCCTTTGGCACAGTGCAGCCCACTACCTCTAAACTGCATCCTAGCCTGAAAATGTTTCTTCTACACTGGTTTCTAGGAAATGTTACATTGATTATGGAAACTCTCAGGGTTGAGAGATGCTGGGGCCCTAAGAGGGAGCTGCTCAAGTCAGTGGGGACCTAGGCGACGTCTGTGTTGTCCACTGCTGAGGCCTGCTGTCGTGTGGGAACTCTGGCTCAGAGTCATCCTCTGACACCTGCTTGTCCCTGGGTGGACAGACTCTAGTTCATGTCTTACATACTTTTTTTCTTTCTTGTTCTTGTGGTTCTGGAATTGAACACAGGGGTGTTCTACCTCTGAGCTACATCCCTGTCCAAATTTAGTTTTTATTTTGAAACAAGGTCTTGCTGAGTAACTGAGGCTGGTCCCGCACTTGCAATCTCCTGTCTCAGCTCCCCACGTCCTGGGATTATAAGTGTGTACTACACACTTGGCATGTCTCACACTTTCATTGCACATGTGCTCGCTCACTTGCTCTCTTTGTTTTTGGATTTTTGATAATGGAATTGAACCGATGGCATGCTACCTCTGAGGTACACCCTCAGCCTTTTTATTTTTAAACAGTCTTGCCAAGTTGCTAAAGGTCTCTCTAAATTTCTGTGGCTGGCCTTGGACCTGTGGATCCTCCTGTCTCAGCTTCTCAATTTTAGGGAGTACAGGTGTTCACCACTGCACCCTGCTCTATTTTTTTCTTTTGTTTTGTTTTGTTTTGTCTTTGTGAGCATGGGTTTGAACCTACGGACATCCAACTTCTGAGCTATGCCCCCAGCCCTTTTTTTTTCTTTTGTGGTACTGGGGCTGGAGGCTAGGGACATTCTACCTACAGGTTACACCCCAGCCCTATATTTTGTTCTTTCTTTCTTTATTTATTTATTTTGTGGTACTGGGGGTGGAACCCAGAAGCTTTCTGCATCCGGGCTATGCTCCCAGACCTATTTCATCCTTTATTTGGAAACAGGGTCTCAGAATTTTGCTGATAGTCTCACCTAAGTAGCTAAGGTTTGCTTCGAACCTGTGCGATCCTCCTGTCTCAGCCTCCCTAGAGCGGGGATTACAAGCGTGTGTCACCACGCCCTGCTTCCTATTTTTTATTCTTTATTTTGTTACAGGGTCTCACTGTGTTTCAAAGGGTCTCACTAGTAGCTGAGGCTGGCTGGGAATCTGGATCCACCTTTCTCAGCCTTCCAATACTGGGATTACAAGCATGTGCCACCACTCCTGGATTCTATTTTATTTTCAAACAGAGTCTCACTAAATTACTGATGGTCTTGCAAAGCTGAAGAAGAATGTCTTGAACCTGTGATCCTCCTGTTTTAGTGTCCAACGATCCGGGATTACCAGCCTGCATCAATAGAGTCCTGCTTTAAATAACTCTCTTACACAACCATCTAGACTAAGCCTCTCCACACAGTGCGAATGACTGTGCCCTCCACCTGTCCCTTTTTTCTTCAGAGCGAAAGGGGCAGACACTTACACATGATTATAGAGCGCTCAGTTAAAAAAAGCAAAAAGCAAACAAGCAAGGCGTGATGGATCACACTTGTAATCCTAGTGCTTGAGAGGCTGAGACAGGAGAATTGCGGGTTCGTGGCCTGCCTCGGCTACTTAGTGAGGCCCTCTCCAACTTAGTGAGGTCCTGTTTTAAAATAAAGAATAGAGCGAGGTGTTTTGCCACACACTTATAATTCCAGTCCTTGGGAGGCTGAAAAAGGAAGATCACAGGTTCACGGCCAGCCTCAGCTACTTATCAAAGCCCTCCCCAAGTTACTGAGACCCTGTTGGAAAATATGCTGGGGGTATAGCTCAGACTTTGAGTACCCCAGGTTTCCATTTGTGGTACCACAAGAACAACACAAATTCCAACAAAAATTTGCGGGCGTGATTTCTATGTGTGTAGTTGTGAGTGTGTGCTTGTATAGTGATGATCATGTAGAGTGTCGTGTGTTGGCCCTGTTTATACCCCAAAGTGCCTTTGATGCTTTTTTGGCCCCTGATAATAGAAGTTGTAAGCTGTACTGCTGGGCTGGGAAGTCGGCTATGTAAAGAAAGTCCTGGTAAGTAGCGTTTAGTTTTAAGGATTTTGATGCCTGGGTCAAGCCTGGCCTCTATATGAGGCTTCATTCTAACTTGCATCTTTCTCTCTGCAGCAGGATTGAAGCCAGAATTTTAACCTGTTCCTCTCTGCCTTCCAGATGTTTCCAGCCAGAAATCCCTGGGGCAACACATTGAGTGTCAGCACCGTCCCTGGGTTGTCACAAGCTCATGTGCAGAAAGTCCTGTCGAGCTTGGGGATCCATGTCCTGGGGACCAGAATCAACAGCAGCAGGAAGCCTTGGATGGAAGATGCTGGATCAACAGGGCAGAAGGTCAGGAGAGGAAAGGCTCCATGCCTTGGTCTGGTAGGACTGAGGGAAGGACTTTGGGAGCATTTCCCAAGCTGCCCCACAGGCCACTAGTCAGCTCCCAGCATGGCCTCAGAGCGGTGGGGATGGAGGCGAGCCCGGGTGAGGTGGGGAGCTCTGAGGATGCTGCCAGGTTGCTGAAGGGGAAAGAAGTCTTAGGTGAGTGTGGACTGGGCTCCAGCAAGATGACCAGCCTGTTCAGTCACCAGGGGGCACGCTCGAGGGAGAAGTTGTACGTCTGCGGTGTGTGTGAGAAGGGCTTTACTCTGAAGGGAAACCTGGCCGTGCACCAAAGGACGCACTTGGGGGTGAAGCCGTACGTGTGCTGCAAATGTGGCAAAGGCTTCAGCTTGAAGTCCAGCCTCACCATTCACCAGAGAACACACTCAGGAGAGAAGCCGTATGTGTGCTGCGAGTGTGGCAAAGGCTTTAGCGTAAAGTCTACCCTTACCAGCCACCAGAGGATACACTCAGGAGAAAAGCCATATGTGTGCTGTGAATGTGGCAAAGGCTTCAGCCGGAAATTCCTCCTCACAGTCCACCAGAGGACACACTTGGGAGAAAAGCCATACGTGTGCTGTGAGTGTGGCAGAGGTTTTACCCTTCCGTCCAATCTCACCGTCCACCAGAGGACACACTCGGGAGAGAAGCCATATGTGTGCTGCCAGTGTGGTAAAGGCTTTAACCAGAAGATTCTGCTTACCAAACACCAGAGGATGCACTCAGGAGAGAAGCCGTACGTGTGCTCTGAGTGTGGAAAAGGTTTTAGCGTAAAGTCCACCCTCACCATCCACCAGAGATTGCACTCAGGAGAGAAGCCGTATGTGTGCTCTGAGTGTGGCAAAGCTTTTAGCCTAAAGTCCACCCTCACCGTCCACCAGAGAACGCACTCAGGAGAGAAGCCATATGTGTGCTCTGAGTGTGGGAAAGGCTTCAGCCGGAAGTCCCACCTCACCATCCACCAGAGGACCCACTCAGGAGAGAATCTGTATGTGTGCTGCGAGTGTGGCAAAGGCTTCAGTTCGAAGTCCTACCTCACCGTCCACCAGAGGATACACTCGGGAGAGAAGCCATATGTGTGCTGCGAATGTGGCAAAGGCTTCATCCAGAAATCCAGACTCATCATCCACCAGAGGACCCACTCAGGAGAGAATCTGTATGTGTGCTGCGAGTGTGGCAAAGGCTACAGTTCGAAGTCCTACCTCATTATCCACCAGATGATACACTCGGGAGAGAAGCCATATGTGTGCTGTGAGTGTGGCAAAGGCTTCATCCAGAAATCCAGACTCATCATCCACCAGAGCAAGCACTTGAAAGAGAAGCCGTATGTGTGCACTGATGTGGCAAAGGCTTCAGGCACAGGTTCACCCTCACCAGACACCAAACCACACATTCAGAAGAGAAGCCATTCGTGTGCTACCAGTATAGCAAAGGCTTCAGCTGAAAGTACTGTCTTGCCATCCACCAGAGAACGCACTCAGGAGAGAAGCCCTGTGTGTGCTGCGAGTGTGGCAAAGGCTTCAGCAAGAAGTTCACCCTCACCATACAGCAGAGGACACACTCGGGAGAAAATCTGTATGTGTGCTCTGAGTGTGGCAAAGTTTTCACCACGAAATCCACCCTCACCAGACACCAAAGAACACACTCGGGAGAGAAGCCATATGAGTGCTGTGAGTGTGGCAAAGGCTTCATCCAGAAATCCGCCCTCAACCAGCACAAGCGAACACACTTGAAAGAGAAGCCATATCTGTGCTAGGAACGTGGGAAAGGCTTCAGCTGCAAGTGCGGTCCCACCCGCCACCAAAACATGCAATAGAGAGAAGCCTTCAGCAGGAAGTGCAGACTCCTCACCCACCAGAGGACACACTTGGAAAGGAGCCGTGTGTGTGCCCCAAATGTGAGCGCTTTCAGCCTGAAGTCCACCCTCACCAGCCACCAGAGCACACACTTGAGAAAGAAAGCATACTTGTGCTTCAAGTTGTGTAAAGTTTTGGGTGGTAATCCGCCCCATCCACCACTCAAGAGAAGCCACGTGTGTGCTGTGAATGTGGGAAAGGCTTGAGGACAACTCTCACCAATCACCAGAGGATGCACTCTGGGAAAAAGTAAGATGTGTGCCAGGAGGGTGGGCGAGGTTTCAGTCTGAAGTCCTGTTTCACCATCCACCAGGAGATGCAGAGTATGCACTCAGGGGAAAGCCTTACGTGTGCCAGGAGTGTGGGGAAGGCTTCAGCCAGAAGCCAGCCAACATGAAGCTCCAGAGGACACCCTTAGCAGGGAATACAATCCCTGGCGACTGTGGCCTGGACTTTAGAACAGCACAGACCTCATCTCCCACCCACCTAGTGTTTGCATTTAGCCTCTGCGCATCCTCCGGTGCGCTTAAATCATCTGAGGAGTTCACAAAATTGTTAATGCCATGGAAATAGTTGTTAAAGTTTATTTCTGAGGGAATAATGACACACACAAAAAAGTATTTACCTGTTGAGTCCAGATGATATTGTTTTCAAGGAAAAGATACTTTTTAATCCAAAGTCTGTTGAGTGAGTCCATCCAGAATCCAGGCCCCACGCCGGGCGTGGTGGTAGGTGCTAGTAATCCCAGCATTCGCGAGGCTGAAAATCCGAGTGGACAGCCTCAGCTACTTAGTGAGGCCCTCTGCAACTTAGTGAGATCCTGTTTCAAAATAAAGAATAAAAGCCGGGCGTGGTAGCGCACGCTTGTCATCCCTGCGCATGGGAGGCTGAGACAGGAGGATCGCGCAGGTTCGAAGCCAGCCTCAGCTACTTAGTGAGGCTCTCAGCAACTTACTGAGACCCTGTTTCCAAAATAAAATATAAATGGGTCTGGGCATATAGCCCGGAGGTAGAAAGCCTCTGGGTTCCACCTGCAGTACCACCAAAAAAAATAATAATAATAATTATATAAAGAATAAAAAATAGAGCAGGGAATGTAGCTCCTAGGTCAAATGCCTCTGGGCTCCATCCCCAGACCCACCAAAAAAAAGAAAAAATCCGGGCTTCCAGAAGGCCGACCACCCTGATGAAGGAGGCCCTCCTCAGGGAGGCCAGCAGAGTACACCCACACAGGCTTCGCCACACGTTAGGGCGGCACGGCCACACAGGTTTGGGCTGGCACCACGGACTTCTCTGGGTTAGGGCAGCCGACCCCAGATGCAAGGACTGTGTCTTCCTTGCAGAAGAAATGGAGAATTGGGAGGTACTTTTTATTTTTTTCAAGAATGGCACGAATGGAATTTACCTTGTTTTCTTTTATTTATTTATTATTTTTTTTTCTGACTGGAGGCATTGAATACAGGGATGCTCTATCTCTGAGCTCACCCCAGCCCTTTTTATTTATTTTATTTTTTGCTATACTGGGGATGGAACCCCAGGGCATTCTACTTCTCAGCTATAGCCCCAGCCCTATTTTTCTTCTTTATTTGAAACAGGGTCTCACTGAGTTGCAAAGGATCTCACTAAGTAGTAGCTGAGGCTGAACTTGAACCCCATCCTCCTGTCTCAGCCTGCCAAATGCTGGGAGTATAATTGTGCCTACGAACTCAATTTGTTTGTTTATTGTGGCGCTGGGATTTTAAGCCAGGGGTATTCTATTTGTGAGCCACACCCTCGGCCCTAACTTTTTCTTTTTTACCTTTGAAGCAGGTCTCACTACATCACAGATGGCCTCACTAAAGAGATGAGGCTGCCCACAAACCAGCAATCCTCCTGTCTTAGTTTCCCAAGAGCTGGGATTATAAGCATGTGGAGAAAAAGCAGCCAATTAATTGAATCTGGGTCCCATTCTGGGTACCACTGTGTCTAATCTGGGCTTCGTTCTGGGAACACACCCTTCTTGCTTTTATTGGATTGTCTAGACAATATAGGCCCCACTTCAATCTCTTTTTTTTTTCTTTTTTTTTTTTTTGTGGGTCTGGGGATGGAACCCAGGAACATTCTATCTCCGAGCTACACCCGCTACCTTATTTTTTATTCTTTATTTTGAAACCGGGTCTCACTGAGTTGAAAAGAGCCTCACTAAGTATCTGAGGCTGTCCAAGAACCACTATCCTCCCATCTCAGCCTCCCAAATGCTGGGATGACAAGCGTGAGCCACCACGCCCGCTCCCACTTCAATCTTGAAAGGCATTCTCTGCTCACCAGTGCGTGCACTGCCCAGTTCTGTGTGTCTCAGGTGTGTCTCCTGTGCTCAGTGATGTGCGTGCATATCCATAGTCGGCTTCGGTACCATGGACACTCCCTGCTCCGATGTCTACTGTGACTGTACATGACTCTCAGACTCAAGGAAGAGCCCGGGAGGGCAGGGGCTGCTGTGGGCTCTGGTCACTGCATCATGGTCAATGCTTAGAATAGCACCTGCATGTAGTCTGTCTTCAAATACAGTTGAAAGAAAGCCAGCCATGGAGGTACACACTTGTCATCCCAGCATTCGGAGGCCTGAGACAGGAGGTTCGGGTTTTGCAGATCACTTCAGTACTTAGTGAGTTCCATTACAACTCAGTGAGATCCTGTTTTCATCAAAGAATAACAAATAGGGCTGGGGGTGTAGCTCGGAGGTAGTATGCCCCTGTATTCCATCACTAGTACCGAAAAATAATATTGTTGAAAGAATGCACTCCCCAAGCATCTCCTTGTAAGGTGTCTGAGTGGCATGGGAAACTCTGCTACCCTCCTCTCCTCTCCAGTGGATCTCTGCTCTGGATACACCCAGAAGCCCATAGAGTTTTCTTTACAGTGAGGACAAATATTTGACCTGCATTGTGGGGGTTCAGTGTGGGCCGAGGCAAAACCTTCCTTGAGAAAAAGAATTATCAATAAGGTCAGGCCCAGTCCCTCCCACAGATAGTTTTATGTTGTCAGGCCTGGGAGATGCAATTTAGTCCTCCAGGCCCCATACAAGCCTAGTTCTCTTGGCTCAACAGTGTTCAGAGAAGCAGACCGAGGCTCAGAGAGGCCAGGATCAGGCCCAGGACTCAGCTCTAGGTGGCCAGGGGCCATTTTGCAATAGAGGGCAGCACTCACTTCCCTTTGTTCTCACCTCTTGGCGCTTGTGAAGGCCTAGAAGGTGCTGAGATAAGTGGGCATGTGGGCTCAGGCTTGTAATCCCAGCATTTGGGAGGCTAACACAAGAGGATTGTGGTTCTAGGACAGCCTCAGCTACTACTTAGTGAGGCCCTTGAAAACTCAGTGAGACCCTGTTTCAAAAATGAAGAATAAAGCAAAAAAAAAAAACGGCGTGGTGGCGCACGCTTGTAATCCCCGCATTAGGGAGTCTGAGACCGGAGGATCGTGGTTCACGGACAGCCTCAGCTACTTAGGCCCTCTGCAGGTAAGTGAGACCCAGTTTCAAAATAAATAATAAAAAATAGGGCAGGGGCTGTAGCTCAGAAGTCTAATTCATTCCCCTGGGTTCCATCCCCAGACTCACACACACAAAAAAAAAAAGAAAGAAAAGAAAGCAGGTTGTGGTGGTACACGTTGTAATCCCAGGATTTGGGAGGTTGAGACAGGAGGACAGAAGTTCAAAGTTGGCCTCATGTACTTGGTGAGGCCCTTTGCAACTCATTGCGACCCTGTTTCAAAATAAAGAAAAAAATTGGGCTGGAGATGTATCTCGGAGGTAGAATGCCCCGGGTCCCCATCCCCAGTACCACAAAAACATAAAAATAAGAAAAAATAAATAAAAATAGGGCTGGGGGTGGAACTTGGAGGTAGAATGCTCCTAGGTTTAATCCCTAGTACTGCAAAAAAAAAGAAAAAAAAGAGGAAGGTGCTGGGGATGACATTCGGCAGCCTTGAGCCCGCTTGGGTCACCATGACCCAGGTGACCTCCAGGCAGTGGTTCCCAGTGTTCAAAATGGAAAAGTGGATGGAGGTAGAAGTGTGAGGAGCCACAGGTCAGTTGCCCGAATAGTGGTGGGAACTCACTGGAGAAGAGCTGGATTACCCCATAGAGCCCAAGCAAGCATCCCACTCCACAGATGAGAAAACAGAGGCTCATCCTGTGTGAGGACTTCAGGACATTCCCCTCCATGCTGCTGAAATAGCTTCCTCTGGAACAGGGAGGCCCCAGCTGCTGCCCTCAGATCTGGGGTGTAGCTCAGAGGTACAGTGTCCCCGGTTTCAACCCTCGGTCCCCGCTCCCCTCCACCCCGTGTGTACCAGCTGACGAGACTACACCTGCCTGGCACTCTCGGGGTATGGGCGCTAATCTCCATCTCCACAGTCGGATTTGTGGAGATCTGGAGGCCTCGGGAGACAGTAACGATACCTCTAAGAAAGCTGGACAGTCACCCTAGCGATGGAAAATATTGAAAGTAGCTCCCCTACGTCACTTCCGTCCTCTGAGGCGAATGCAGAAGTTGCCGCAAGGGTCACTGGGAAATGTAGTCTGTCGGATGGAAGCGGGGCGCGGGTCCCAACAGGGCAGGAGGTTCACAAGGTGGCTCTGCATGGCTGATGAGCGAGCAGAGCTTTAATTAAAAGGGACGCCACGGCCAGCTGGTCTGGAGGCATCACCGAGAGGCGACCCTCAGAGGTCAAAAGGCGCTGTGCAGAGGATTGTGGGAGCAGAGAGCCGCGCAGAGGACTCTGGGAGCTGTGGCCCCGCCCACTTGAGGAGAGCCCGCGTGCTCCCGAGGCGACCTCTCTTCTTGGCGGCGGTGAGTGGGGCTCGCAGACCCCGGCCCCCGCCCTCGCCTTGTGCAGCAGCGTCCCGAGGCTGGTCCGGGTCGAGCCTCGGGCGGTGGCGGGAGCGGAGCGGCCGCCATCTCTGGAGTCGGGTGGACTCTGTGCGGGGCGGGCGCTGTGCGGGGTTCTTGTGGGTGCGGAGACTCTGGCCTCGGGGACGCCCCTGTATTGCCACGGGGCCGTTTCTAGGGCCGCGCGTCCCGGGTTTGGGGCTTGGGGGGTCCTGGCTCAGGCCCCGCTGTCCGGTTTTCTCAGGCGAGCGAGGGGCGCGCTGGCTCCACCAGACCAGCCTGGCTTTGACTGAATGTGGGGTGACCACAGTGGTGAGATCTTAGGGGAACAATCTGTGTGGTCGTCCCTGGGTTTGGGTTGAGGAGAAAGGAGTTGAGCTGAGGCTCATTTGGCAAGTCCACGGGACCTTCATTGACAACAAAATCCACAAGATTTTAAATTCCATTTTAGTGTTTGTTTTTTTCAGTATTGGAGATGGAACCCAGGGGTGATCTACCTCCGAACAACACCCACAGTCCTATTTTGTGTGTGTGTGTTTGTGGGGGTCCTGGTACCCAGGGGCTTTTCTCGCTCCGGGACACACCCCGTCTCCACAACCATATTTTTCCATTTTGTCACTTTATAGGTGACAGTATAGGTGACTGTGCCTCAGTGTTCTCATCTTGAAGTGTTAACAGCAGCTACTTGATTGGCATGTTGTGAGGGCAGAATGAGGTGAGGCTCACACAGTGCCTGGAACAGTCTCTAGTAGATAGCCCGTGCTCCAAGGTCTTTCCTGTCAGTATTATTAGCACAGGAACACTTCATGGTCAGTGTTAGCAGCGAGTCAGAGAAGGCTTCCTCCTCCCTGTCTTCCTTTCTTCTCTCCTTCTTGTACTTCTGGTGATTGGACCCAAGGATGCTCTCCCACTGAGTTAGACCCCAGCTGTTTAGTTTTAAAATTTTTTTTGAATTTTGAGACAGTGTCTGAGTTTCCAATACTGACCTCACATTTGCAATCCTTCTGCCTCAACTTCCTGAGTTGCTGGGGATACAAGTGTGCACCACTGCACCCGCTGGCAGGCTGTGTTCTTAGACTACATCCCAGCTCTGTCCCTAGGAAGCTGCTCACACCTTGTCCCTTTCTCTGTGGTAGGTCCCTTCCTGACACCTTGAAGGAGGAGGAGGCTGTTGGACCTGGAGGATTTCCAGTGACTTTCCTGAACATTTTTGTCTTTCTCTGTCTGCTCTGACCCTGGCTGCCCAGGAGAACTGCCTCCTGGGGAGAGGGAGGACTCCCAGGCTCCTGACTGCCCAGCTTCAGGTGAGTGCCTCTGCCTCTTGCAGCGTGAACCGTGAGTAGGTTTTCTTTGTTCAGCGTTGACATTTTGTGTCCTTCAGTGCTCTCTCCAGGAATCACAGCCCAGCTGGATTCTATAGGAAAACGGACCTGTTGTAATGGTGACAGATTTTGCAGGAGCATTCCAACCTGGTTTTCCAAGTCACTGCACCTCCATCCATTCTCCTGTATTTCTCTTTTCACCAGTTTTCAGAATTCTCATTCCAAGGTCCTGTCTGGTGCTTTGAAATTGTCACCATTCAGTTCTGTGTCCTCTCTCACCCTCACTCTTTTTGTGCTGGAGTAGCTTGTAGCAAATCCCAAGTTCAACATTTCTTTCTTCTTTTGTGTGGTACTGGGACTTGAACCCAAGGGCATTGTACCTCTGTGCTGCATCCCCAGACCTATTTTATTTATATTTTAAAACGATCTCACTAGGTTCATGAGTCTCAGTATTTGTTGAGGCTGTCCTCAAAGCTGCGAGCCTTCTATCGCAGCCTACCAAGTACAGAGATTACGGGGGAGCAACATTATGCCTGGTCAGAATTATCATTTTATCAGCAAATAACCTCAAGCCCGCAAGGCTGGCTTTAGACCTGTGGGATCCTCCTGTCTTTGCCTCCCAAGCACGGGGATTACAGCCAGAAGCCAGCCATCATGAAGCACCAGAGGACACACTTAGAAGGGAATACAATCCTGCGCAGCAACTGTGGCCTGGACTTCAGGACAGCGCAGACCTCATCTCCCACCCGCGTAGTGTTTACATTTAGCCTCTGCGCATCCTCCGGTGCACGTTAAATCATCTGTGGAGTCCACGAAATAGTTAATGCAATGGAAATAGTTGTTCAACTGTATTGCTTAGGGAAGAATGACACGCAAAAAAAAAAAAAAAAGAAAAAGTCTGTACATGTTGAGTCCGGATGTCATTGTTTTTAAAAAATATTTTCCATCCAACGTCTGTTGAGTGAGCAGATGCATAATTCAGGGTCTGAAGAGGCCTGGCCACCCTGATGATGGAGCCCGGCCTCAGAAAGGGATGAAGCGGGATGCCTTTGTCCACCCCCAGGGCGGCAGCATCTTCTGGAGACATACGGCACGACCCCCTTTTCCACCCTGCGCTACTTGATCTCTCTTGACCTGTGGCCGGTCCCAATGACTGCCTCAGAGAAGGTGCAGGTTCCTAAGACATGGCAGAGGTCCCCAGTTCTTGGGCACCCCTTGACTTCTCCACTGGCAAGAAGCCACAGCTGAGTCAGAGCAAATGGTGGGTTCCCGAGGTGGACGGCCGGAGAATCTGGGCTCAGTTAGCCTCTAGGTAAGCACAGGAAAGTGCCAGTCACCATGCACTGGGCACCAGCCACTTGGTAGCAGGAATGCCAGCTGCCCAGCACAGAGCTGGTCTGAGTCACTGCTGCCCCCACCCGGGCTTTTGAGAGGCCAGTGGCTAGGCTACCATCAGGGCACAAGCCCACAGGCTTGGGCTGGCATCACGGGCAGCCCCACCTCCGATGCGAGGACTGTGTCTTTGATGAAGAAAAGGAGAGGTGGGAAGCACTTTTATATTTTTTCAAGAATCACTCAAATGTAATTTAACCTTTTTTTAAATTTTTACTGGGGATGGAATCCAACGGCATTCTACCTCCGAGTTACACCCATAGCCCTATTTTTTAATTATTTTGAAACACGGTCTCACTGAGTTGCAAAGGGCCTCGCTAAGTAGTAGCTGAGGCTGTCCGCGAACCTGTGATGCTCTTGTCTCAGCCTCCCCAATGCTGAGATTACAAGCATGCGCCCTCACGCACAGGTTTTCTTTCATTTTTTTCCTATTATTTATTTGTTTATTTTATTTTGCTAGTCAGAAGGATTGAATACAGGAATGCTCTCTCTGAGCTATACCACAGCCCTTGTTATTTATTTTATTTTTGGGGGGTACTAGGGATGGAACCAAGGGGCATTCTAATTCTGAGCTACACCCCCCAGTCCTATTTTTTAGTCTTCATTTTGAAACAGAAAGGTGGCATGTGCCACAGAGTGAGGCGAGGAACAGACCAGTGCACCTTCCCGAGTTTTTGGAGGTTTCAATACGCTCCCAGCCTTGTTTTCCTGCCTGTGTCAAGAGAGGTTGAAATGCAATTAGTTGGCATGTTTCTGCTCCAAAGCCCTTCAATTTCTTTTTTTCTTTTTTCCCTTACATTTCTATTCAGAGCTAAGTGATAGAAGGCACAGTTTCTCAGAGGCAGGGGACTGTCTAGCATGACCTCTAGCTATTCTTCTGAGCTACCTGGGCTCCAGCTGAGCAGGGTGGACACCGCCGCCCCCTGGTGGCCAGTGCTCATGCTGCAATCACGAAGAAAAAGCCCCCCCAGAAAATGGCCTTTGCTTCAGCAACTTCAAGAGCTCAGCTCCCCAGGTGACAGAAGACGAGAACGGGATCAGGGCCTGCAGGATCCAGAGGCGTTAGAGGGATTCCAGAAAGTCTCTTTTCACCCACCTGCCCGCACTGACTCTGGGTTCCAGTTTCCTGGCAAGTCCTCCTCATCTAAGCCAGCAAGGCGTTCTTGCCCCAGTGCAGAGATGAGTGGTCCCAGCTCCGCTACTTGTTCCCACCCCAAGTTTTCAGTCCTCTCAGCAACACCTGAGCCCTATGTCTTTATTTTGAAACAGGATCTTACTAGATTGACGAGTCTCACTACTTGTGGAGGCTGTCTGGGATTACAAGTGTGCACCACCACATACAGCGTTGTTATATTTTGTTATTTATTTACTTATTTACTTATTTATTTATTTTGGTGGAACTGGGGATGGAACCCAGGGGTATTCTTCCTCTGAGCCATATCTGCAGCCCTATTTTTTATTCTTTATTTTGAAACAGGGTCTCACTCAGTTGCCAAAGACCTCGCTAAGTAGGTGAGGCTGTGTTGAACTGCAGTCCTCTGATCCTCCTGTCACAGCCTCCCAAATGTGGGGAGTACAAGAGTGCACCACCACCCTGGGCTACACATTCTTATTTTTTAATCTGCATTTTGAAAAAAAGTCTCACTGAGTTGCAAAGGGCGTCGCTAAGTAGTAGTAACTGAGGGTGTCTTTGAATCGTGGTCCCCTGTCTCAGCCTCCCAAAGGCTGAGATCACAAGCATGCACCACCACTTACAGCTCAATTTAGGATATTTTTTACATTTCACAATTGCTTGCTTGCTTATTTATTTATTTATTTATTTATTTAATTTGTGGCCCTGGGGATTGAATCCAGAGGCATTCTATATCTTTTTTTAAATTTATTGCAGGTCTGGGGATGGAACCTGGGGCATTTGACCTCCGAGCCACACTCCCTGCCCTATTTTTTATTCTTTCCTTTGAAATCGGTTCTCACTGAGTTGCAGAGGGCCTCACTAAGTAGCTGAGGCTGTCCGTGAACCGCGATCCTCCAGTCTCAGCCTCCCAGATGCTGGGATGACAATCGTGCACCACCACGCCCAACTGTTTATTTCTTATTTGGAAACAGGGTCTCACTAGGTTGCTGAGAGCAACCTAAGCTATGTTGCCCAGGCTGGCTTTGAACCTGCGAACCTCCTGTCTCAGCCTCCCAAGTACTGGGGTGACAAGCGTGCGCCACCATGCCCGGCTCACAATTACTTTAAAATACAACTTGAACTTTGCTCATTTTGGAATGAGGACATTCCAGTTGGAACTGGTTTTCTGCAACACAAATGTCAGAAGCCACAAAAGAAATGTCTGGTTTTCCTGTTGGCAAAATAAGAATGAAAAAGAATAATCTGGAAAGTTGGAAAGATAAACCACGGCTGGCAGTTTGCTCCTTCCAATCCACCTGCACACCGGTCCAGATCCTCAGGAGCCAGTTCTCCTACACAAAGGGACAGACCCCTGCAATTCAACAGGGGACCAGCACATTGGTCAGAATGTGCGAGAGATGCCGGGGGTGGTGTCGCACGCGTGTAATCCCAGCATTCGGGAGGCTGAGACAGGAGGATCGAGGTTCGAGGCCAGCCTCAGCTACTAAGGGAGGCCCTCTGCAACTCAGTGAGAGCCTGTTTATAAATAAAAAATAGTTCTGGGAGTGTAGATCTGGGGTAAAATGCTTCTGGGTTCCATGCACAGTACACAAAGATAAGAAAAAAAATTAATTAGAAAGTAAGAAATTAAGTTATTTTTTTGGTGGTTATGGGTTTGGAACCCTACTACATCCTGGCTACATTTCCAGACCTTTTATATTTTATAGGGAACCAGGGTCTCTTAAGCCAGCAAGAATGGCTTCGAACCTGCCCGCTTGTCCTGTCTCTGCCTCCAAAGCGTGGGGATTACAAGTGTGCGCCACCACGCCTGGCAAGAACTTAAATATTAATATCCCGGTGTTCATGGCAGAATTATTGCTAGAAACTGTGTCCATGAATAGAAGAATAAACAAACTGTGGTATATATGTGTGGTGAATGCTACTTAGCATTAATAGAAAATAAAATCCTCAGTCAATGCGTGTATGTAGATGAATCTTGAAGATACTCTGCTGAGTGAATGAGCCAGACACAGCAGCGCACACACTGTGATTCCCTCATCGTAGCTCCGTGCAGTGAAAGACCCAGAGACAGAAAGGACAGTGCTCACTGCCCGGCCTGGGGAGGAGGGGATGGGAAGTGAGTGTCTAATGGTTACGGAGTTTGAGTATGGAAATGCTGTGTATTCTTGAGATTGGCAAGCAGCACTGGGTGTGCACTTGATGCCACCAGACTGAACACGTAAGAATGGCAAAATAGTAGATTTTGTGTCATGTATATTTTACCAGAGAACAACTTAAACCTTTCTATAGCCTCCTTCATTCAACCATGACCTATTTCACAAGGAGGCCCACCTCACTCCTCCAGGTGGTGCTCCCTGCCCACAGTGTGGGCCTCCTTTCTCCTTTGCTCCTAACGCCCTCGTCCCTGCTCCCCACAGGCCTCACCTAGAATACCCAGCACTTTCTCCTCAGCTCAGTTTCTTCCTGTTCTTCAAGACCAGGTTTGAGGCGCTGTGTCAGGATCTTCCTCCCAGCGTGACCTTCATTTTGCAGCAGTGCTGAGGAGACAAAATAATGAAAGTGGCAGAGGCGTTAGCGCAGGGTTTTGTGGCCGTGAAGCTCCTCCGTGAGTGCTCAGCGTGCAGCAGGAAGTTCCCGTTGCCCACACGGGGCTTTAGCTGGTGGAGAGGAGGCCTCCCCCGCAGACACCATGGTTCCTGTGCTGGGCCACTTCTGTCCTGTGCTCAGCACGCAGAGCAGGCTGAGGTGTGCGGGATCCGGGAACGGCTGGGCTGTGGTCTGGTCTTTGCATGGTGGGACTGTGTGATCTTCAGCTTCTCAGATCCTATTTGATCTTTTCATTTCTTAAAACTGTTACACTTTATTGTTACTTAATCTTTTATATCTTGTTTGCTAAACAACTTTCTAGAGCAAAAGTTCCAAGATTCTTTTTTTTTTTTTTTTTTTTTTTTTTGCAAGTCTGGGGATGGAACCCAGGAGAAATCAACCTCCAAGCTACACTGCCTGCCCTGTTTTTTGTTCTTATTTGAAACAGGGTCTCACTAAGTTGCAGAGGGCCTCACAACTTCCGTCCCAGTTTCCCCAATGGTGGGATAACAAGCGTGCGCCACCACTACCAGCTGATTCTTTGGTTTTCATTTCTACCCCAACGGACCACCCTGATTTTGAATGTGCAGGTTCACAAATGCTGCTGGCAGGACAGAGACGGTCTAAGGGTCTCAGGACTCAGGGCTGCAGCGGTGCAGTCAAGGCAGGATCTAGGTCCCACTGCCTCCCCAGAGCAGCCTGCTCCCCCCTCACCTGAGCAAGGCCAGTCCTCAGGTGAGCAGGGCTGTGTTTTGTGTTACAGGCACACATGGCGTTCAGGGATGTGGCTGTGTATTTCTCCCTGGAAGAGTGGAGCCTGCTGAGCCCTGATCAGAGGACCCTGTACAGGGAGGTGATGCTGGAGAACTACAGGAACCTGGTCTTTCTGGGTGAACACGGTGTGTCTTAAGCCTTGCGTTGCTACGCATGGGAAAGTTAGGATATGTTTGATGAATCTTTGTTCCTTTCTATTTGGTACTGGAGACAGAACCCAGGGTTCTCCTACCTTTGAGCTAGCCCCACAGCCCTCTTTTATTCTTTTACTTTGAAACAGGGCCTCACTAAGTTGCTGAGGCTGGCTGTTAACGTGCAATCCTCCTGTCTCAAGTTCCCAAGTCTTGGGATGCACGCCTGAGCCCCAGTTTTTGCCACTGTGGCCACTTTGATTTTTACTTGGGTTTTGAGTTACACTCAAAAGAAAGCCATTTTGTATTCTCTTCTTTCCAGAGAATGTCACATTTTGTAGCAGAGTGTGTGTGTGTCTTTTGGGTGATTTTTTTCTAATCTAGGCTCTCTTTCTAAGTTAATTTATTTACATGGTGGATGATGGGGTATTGATCCAACTAGCTTGGTACAGAATCCGCGTGCTCTCTTTGAGGCGATCTGCCCCACTGTTTTCAGGTCTGTGTTCCACCCTCCAACAGTTCCTCGTCCAGTTTGGCTCTGAATTCTTCAGTGGGCTCTTGTCCCCATGACACATGGTCATCTTGTTTTCTTTTCCTGCGGGCAGGAGTTTTGTTTCCTAAACCAAAACTGATCACTCAGCTGGAGCAAGGGAAGGAGACATGGAGAGAAGGGAGAACATGTGCAGTTGCCTCCTGTGCAGGTGAGTGGGAGGAAACCGGGCAGATGAGACCCAGGAATACAGGAGTGTCGGCTGCCGTGAGGGCTGGAGGGAGGCGGCAATGATCCAGTGCTGGGAGGGAAGTTGTTCTCTCGACCTCTGGGCCTTCAGGGCTGAGGGTGGGAAGAAGTTGGGGAGAGGAGATGCTGGTCAAAGCATATTAAATTTCATCCTGGAGGAATAAACTCAAGAGCTGTATTGTCTAGCTTGACTATAGCTCGTATCGATGTATTATGTTCTTGAAAATCACTAAGAGAAGACATATTAGGTATTCTTACCACAAAAATGAGTTATAGGAAGAAATACATAATTGTTTAACCATTTCACAAGAAATGCTCTCCAAAATGTGCACAATGAATATGTAGAATTTTTACGTATTAGATTTTTAATTATTAAAGAATTCTCTTGATTCTCTAATGGAGATTCTAGAGATTGAGAAGAAACATGGTCAGTGTTGATATTAAGAATTATCTGCATCTGGGCGTGGTGGCCCATGCTTGTAATCCCAGTACTTGGGAGGCTGACACAGAAGGATCAAAGATCTGCCCCCAGTCACAGCTTCAGCATAAGGCCGTCTGCAACTTAGTGAGACCCTGTTGAAAAGGAAAACAGTAGGACTGGGAGGGTAGCTCAGAGGTAGAAAGTCCCTGGTTTCAAAGCACTGGGCCTGGGAAGAGGTGGACGTCAGGCAGCTCAGTGGATCTTCACAGTGTCACCAAGCCTGAAGTAAAGGCCCTGGCGCTATTGAAGGCCAAGAAGGGAAGCTGCTTTATTTGCCAGGCATTAAAACACTAAAGGAGGCTTCACTTAGTAGTTCACTGAGTGGAAAGAAGTAAGAACTTCTTAGTATTAGGAAAGGGTGGTTATGCTAATTAGAATACTTAATAAATTAGGTTAGTTATAGTTCACTTATTATTGAAAATAGCATTCTGTATAGAATGGAATGATTCTGGGCTTAAATGTGTACACAGTTCTAGGTTTGATTATTCATTGTTCAAGAAGATGCGTGTTCAGGTTAATACAGTTAGGAATTTAGTAGTTTCTAAATTGCATTGTCATTGACTGCCTTCAGCTCCCAGGAGCCAGGTGTGATGAAACAGTACATCCAGTGGTGACGTTGCCCGCACTGAGGTGCTGTGTGGAAAAGCTGCCTTTCGTTTATCTTGGGGTGTGTGTGCGTGTGGTGCTGAGGACTGGACCCAGGCCCTTGTGCACAGTCCAGCCCACTACCTCTAAGCTGCATCTCTAGCCCAAAAATGTTTCTTCTACACTGGTTTCTAGGATATGTTACATTGATTATGGAAACTCTCAGGGTTGAGAGATGCTGGGGGCACTAAGAGGGAGCTGCTCAAGTCAGTGTGGACCTAGGCGGCGTCTGTGTTGTCCACTACTGAGGCCTGCTGTCGTGTGGGAACTCTGGCTCAGAGTCATCCTCTGACACCTGCTTGTTTCTGGGTGGACTGACTCCAGTTCGTGTCTTACCGTTTTTTTTCTTGTTCTTGTGGTTCTGGAATGGAAATCAGGGGTGTTCTACCTCTGAGCTACACCCCTGTCCAAATTTAGTTTGTATTTTGAAACAAGGTCTTGTTTAGTAGCTGAGGCTGGTCCTGAACTTGCAATGTCCTGTCTTAGCCTCCCAAGTCCTGGGATTATAAGTGTGTACTACACACTTGGCATGTCTCACACTTTCATTGCACGTGTGCTTGCTCACTCGCTCTCTTTGTTTTTGGATTTTTGATAATGGAATTGAACCAATGGCATGCTACCTTTGAGGTACACCCTCAGCCTTTTGACTTTGAAACAGTCTTGCCAAGTTGCTAAGGGTCTCTCTACATTTCTGTGCTGGCCGTGGACCTGTGGATCCTCCTGTCTCAGCTTCTGAATTATTGGGAAAGTACAGGTGTGCACCACTGCACCCCGCTTTTTTTTTTTGTTTTGTTTCGTTTTGTTTTCTCTTTGTAATACTGGGTTTGAACCTACGGTCATTCAACTTCTGAGCTATGCCCCCAGGCCTTTTTTACTTTTGCACTACTGGGGCTAGAACCCAGGGGCATTCTACCTCCAAGTTGCACCCCCAACCCCATTTTTTTCTTCTTTCTTTTTTCTTTATCTCATATATATATATATATATTTATTTATTTATATTTTGTGGTACTGGTGGTGGAACCCATAGAGGCTTTCTACATACGGGCTATGCTCCCAGATGTATTTTATCCTTTATTTGGAAACAGGGTCTCACCAAGTTGCTGATAGCCTCTCCTAAGTAGCTGAGACTGGCGTCGAACCTGTTCGATCGTCCTGTCTCAGCCTCCCAAGAACGTGGATTACAAGTATGCGCCACCACGCCCGCCTTCCTATTTTTTATTCTTTATTTTGTTACAGAGTCTCATTGTGTGTCAAAGGGTCCCACTAAGTAGCTGAGCCTTGCTGCCAATCTGGATCCTCCTTTTTAAACAGGGTCTCACTAAATTACTGATGGTCTTGCAAACTTGATGAAGAAGGTCTTGAACTTGTGATCCTCCTGTCTTAGTGTCCAACGATCCGGGATTACCAGCGTGCATCATAGAGTCCTGCTTTAAATAACTCTTACAGAACCATCTAGATAAGCCCTCCACCTGGTATGAATGACTGTGCCCTCCACCTGTCCTTTTTTTCTTCAGAGCGAAAGGGGCAGACACTTCCTAATGGTTAGATAGCGCTGAGGAAAAAAAGAGAAAGCAAACAAGCCAGGCCTGATGGCTCACACTTGTGATCCTAGTGCTTGGGAGGCTGAGACAGGAGAATTGTGGGTTCGTGGCCTGCCTCTGCTACTTAGTGAGGCCCTCTCCAACTTAGTGAGGCCCTGTTTTAAAATAAAGAAGAAAGCGAGGTGTTTTGCAACACACTTAAAATCCCAGTCCTTGGGAGGCTGAAAAAGGAAGATCACAGGTTCACGGCGAGCGTCAGCTACTTATCAAAGCCCTCCCCAAGTTACTGAGACCCTGTTGGAAAATATGCTGGGGGTATAGCTCAGACTTTGAGTACCCCAGGTTTCCATTGGAGGTACCACAAAAACAACACAAACTCCAACAAAAATTTGCGGGCGTGATTTCTATGTGTGCAGTTGTGAGTGTGTGCTTGTATAGTGATGATCATGTAGAGTGTCGTGTGTTGGCCCTGTTTATACCCCAAAGTGCCTTTGATGCTTTTATGGCCCCTGATAATAGAAGTTGTAAGCTGTACTGCTGGGCTGGGAAGTCGGCTATGTAAAGAAAGTCCTGGTAAGTAACGTTTACTTTTAAGGATTTTGATGCCTGGGTCAAGCCTGGCTTCCATATGAGGCTTCATTCTAACTTGCATCTTTCTCTCTGCAGCAGATCTGAAGCCAGAATTTTAACCTGTTCTCTCTGCCTTCCAGATGTTTCCAGCCAGAAATCCCTGGGGCAACACATTGAGTGTCAGCACCGTCCCTGGGTTGTCACAAGCTCATGTGCAGAAAGTCTTGTGGAGCTTGTGGACCCACGCCCTGGGGACCAGAATCAGCAGCAGCAGGAAGCCTCGGATGGAAGATGCTGGAGCGACAGGGCAGAAGGTCAAGAGAGGGAAGGCTCCACGCTTTGGTCTGGTAGGACTGAGGGAAGGACTTTGGGAGCATTTCCCAAGCTGCCCCACAGGCCACCAGTCAGCTCCCAGCATGGCCTCAGAGCGGTGGGGATGGAGGCGAGCCCGGGCGAGGTGGGGAGCCCCGAGGATGCTGCCAGGTTTCTGGAGAGGAAAGAAGTCTTAGGTGAGTGTGGACTGGGCTCCAGCCAGATGACCAGCTTGCTCAGTCACCAGGGGACACGCTTGAGGGAGAAGCCGTACGTCTGTGGTGTGTGTGAGAAGAGCTTCACTCAGAAAGGAAACCTGGCCGCGCACCAAAGGACGCACTTGGGGGTGAAGCCGTACGTGTGCTGCAAATGTGGCAAAGGTTTCCACCGGAAGTCCCTCCTCACCAGCCACCAGAGGACACATTCGAGGAAGAAGCCTTATGTCTGCAAAGTGTGTGAGAAGGGCTTCAATCAGAAGGGAATCCTGGCCAGGCACCAGAGGACGCACTCGCGGGAGAAGCCGTACATGTGCAGTGAGTGTGTCAAAGGCTTCGCACAGAAATCCCACCTCACCATTCACCAGAGGACACACTCAGGACAGAAGCCGTACGTGTGCTCTGAGTGTGGCAAAGGCTTTAGCCAGAAGTCCATCCTCACTGTCCACCAGAGATTGCACTCAGGAGAGAAGCCCTATGTGTGCTGTGAGTGTGGCAAAGGCTTCACCGCGAAGTCCTACCTCACCATCCACCAGAGGACCCACTCAAGAGAGAATCTGTATGTGTGCTGTGAGTGTGGCAAAGGCTTCAGTTCGAAGTCCTACCTCAGCGTCCACCAGAGGATACACTCGGGAGAGAAGCCATATGTGTGCTGCGAGTGTGGCAAAGGCTTCAGTTTGAAGTCCTACCTCACCGTCCACCAGAGGGTACACTCGGGAGAGAAGCCATATGTGTGCTATGAATGTGGCAAAGGCTTTAGTTCGAAGTCCTACTTCACTATCCACCAGAGGATACACTCGGGAGAGAAGCCATATGTGTGCTGCGAGTGTGGCAAAGGCTTCATTGGGAAATCCAAACTCATCATCCACCAGAGCATGCACTTGAAAGAGAAGCCACATGTGTGCCATGAATGTGGAAAAGGCTTTATCTCCAAGTTCTCTCTCACCATTCACAAGAAGACACACTACAGAGAGAAGCCGTACGTGTGCTTTGAGTGTGGCAAAGGCTTTAGGGTAAAGTCCACCCTCACCATCCACCAGAGATTGCACTCAGGAGAGAAGCCATATGTGTGCTGTGAGTGTGGGAAAGGCTTCAGCCAGAAGTCCAACCTCACCGTCCACCAGAGAACACACTCAGGAGAGAAGCCATATGTGTGCTGTGAGTGTGGGAAAGGCTTCAGCCAGAAGTCCTACGTCACCATCCACCAGAGAACACACTCGGGAGAGAAGCCATATGTGTGCTGCGAGTGTGGGAAAGGCTTCATCCAGAAGTCCACCCTCACCATCCACCAGAGAACACACTCGGGAGAGAAGCCATATGAGTGCTGTGAGTGCGGCAAAGGCTTCATCCAGAAATACGCCCTCAAGAAGCACCAGAGAACGCACTTGAAAGAGAAGCCATATCTGTGCTAGGAATGTGGAAAAGGCTTCAGCTGCAAGTCCAGTCTCACCTGCCACCAATACATGCATTAGAGAGAGAAGCCTTCAGCAGGAAGTGCAGACTCCTCACCCACCAGAGGACACACTTGGAAAGGAGCCATGTGTGCCCTGAATGTGGAAGTCCAGTCTCACCCGCCACGAGAAGACACTACAGAGAGAAGCCTTATGTGCGTCAAGTTCGGTGAAGTCTTCACCCAGAACACCAGACTCCTTACCCACTAAAGGAAACACTTGGACAGAAGCCGTGTGTGTGCCCCAAATGTGAGCGATTTAAGCCTGAAGTCCACCCTCACCAGCCACCAGAGCACACACTTGAGAAAGAAAGCATACTTGTGCTTCAAGTTTTGTAAAGTTTTGGGTGGCAGTCCACCCCATCCACCACTCAGGAGAGAAGCCACGTGTGTGCTGTGAATGTGGGAAAGGCTTGAAGACAACTCTCACCAATCAGCAGAGGACGCACTCTGGCAAGAAGTAAGATGTGTGCCAGGAGGGTGGGCAAGGTTTTAGTCTGAATTTCTACCTCACCATTCACCAGAAGATGCAGAGGACGCACTCAGGGAAAGCCTTACGTGTGCCCGGAGTGTGGCAAAGGCGTCAGCCAGAAGCCAGCCATCATGAAGCACCAGAGGACACCCTTAGCAGGGAATACAATCCCTGGCGACTGTGGCGTGGACTTCAGGACAGCAAAGACCTCATCTCCCACCCGCCTAGTGTTTGCATTTAGCCTCTGCGCATCCTCCGGTACACTTTAAATCATCTGAGGAGTCCACGAAATAGTTAATGCCATGGAAATAGTTGTTAAACTTTATTTCTGAGGGAATAATGACATGCAAAAAAAGTATTTACCTGTTGAGTACAGATGATATTGTTTTCAAAGAAAAGATACTTTTTAATCCAAGGTCTCTTGAATGAGTACATCCAGAATCCGGGCTCCCAAGATGGCGTGGTGGCGCACGCTTGTAATCCCAGCATTCAGAAGGCTGAAAACCTGAGCGGACAGCCTCAGGTACTTAGTGAGGCCCTCTGCAACTTAGTAAGACCCTGTTTCAAAATAAAGTATAAAAAATAGAGAAGGGAATGTAGCTCCTAGGTCAAATGCCTCTGGTGTCCATCCCCAGACACACACACAAAAAAAACAAAGAATCCATGCTTCCAGAAGGCCGACCAACCTGATGAAGGAAGCCTTCCTCAGGGAGTCACGAAGTGGGGTGATTGTTCCCCACAGGACAACACTGCGTTCTGGAGACATATGCCACAACCCCCTCCCCTTCCCAGTCCACTTGATCTCGTTACCTGCAGCCCGTCCTATGGCTGCATCAGAGAAGCTGCAGTTTCCTAGGCCATCGCAGGGGTCCCTAGTTCTAGGGCATCCCTCCACTTCACAGCTGAGTCAGGGCAAAGGTGACTTTTGGGGGCAGAAGGCAGGAGAATCTGAGCTGTGGGATCAGTTAACCTCTAGTAAGCGCAGTAAAGTGCACACCACCCTGCGTTGGGCACCAGCCACCTGGTAGCGTCATGCCAGCTGCCCAGCCCGGGGAGAGCTCACCTGAGTCACTGCTGCCCCCACCCAGCGGCAGAACAGCCAGGGCTTTTGGAGAGGCCAGTGGCCAGCCTGCCAGCAGGGCACGGCCACACAGGTTTGGGCTGGCACCACGGACTTCTCTGGGTTAGGGCAGCTGACCCCAGATGCAAGGACTGTGTCTTCCTTGCTAAAGAAATGGAGAATTGGGACGTACTTTTTTTTTTTTTTTTGGTGGTACTGGGGTTCCTGGAAGCCCTTCTATCTCCGGGCTACACTCCCAGACCTATTTTATATTTTTATTTGGAAACAGGGTCTCCTAAGCCAGTGTGCTCGGCTGGCTTCGAACCTGCGCGATCCTTCTGTCTCCGCCTCCCAAGCGCGTGGATTACAAGCGTGCGCCACCACACCCGGAGGGAGGTAATTTTTATTTTTTATTTTGTTCAAAAATGGCACAAATGGAATTTACCTTTTTTTTTTTTTTTCTTTGCTGCTTGGAGGCGTTGAATACAGGATGCTCTATCTCTGAGCTAACCCCAGCCCTTTTAATTTATTTTAATTTTTTGCTATACTGGGGATGGAACTCAGCGGCATTCTACTTCTCAGCCATACTCTCAGCCCTATTTTTATTCTTTATTTGAAACAGCCTCACTGAGTTGCAAAGGATCTCACTAAGTAGTAGCTGAGGCTGTACTTGAACCCCATTCTCCTTTCTCAGCCTCCCAAATGCTGGGATTTCAATTGTGCCTACCAACTCAATTTGTTTATTGTGGTGCTGGGGTTTTTAGCCAGGGGTATTCTAATTGTGAGCCACACCCTCAGCCCTAACTTTTTCTTTTATAACTTTGAAGCAGGTGTCTCTACATCACACATGGCCTCACTAAGGAGATGAGGCTGGCCACAAACCTGCAATCCTTTTGTCTCAGTCTCCCAAGTGCTGGGATTACAAGCCTGTGGAGAAAAAGCAGCCAATTCATCGAATCTGGGTCCCATTCTGGGGACCACTGAGTCTAATCCGGGATTCGTTCTGGGAACACACCCTTCTTGCTTTTATTGGATTGTCTAAACATTATAGTCCCCACTTTAATCTTTTTTTTTTTTTTTTTTTTTCCGTGGGTCTGGGGTTGGTACCCAGGGCATTTGACCTCTGAGCTACACCCCATACCCTATTTTTTATTCTTTATTTTTTTGAAACAGGGTCTCTCAGTTCAAAAGAGCCATTCTGCGAACCATGGGGCCAAGGCAAAACCTTCCTTGAGGAAGAAAAAAATTATCAATAAGGTCAAGCCCAGTCCCTCCCTCAGATATTTTTATGTTGTCAGACCTGGGAGATGCAGCTTAGTCCTCCAGGCCCCCAACGAGCCTGGTTCTCTTGGCTCATCAGTGTTCAGAGAAGCAGACCGAGGCTCAGAGAGGCCAGGGTCAGGCCCGGGACTCAGCTCTAGGTGGCCAGGGGCCATTTTGCAATAGAGGGCAGCACTCACTTTCCTTTATCCTCACCCCGTGGGTGCTTGCAAATGCCTAGAACGTGCTGGGACAATCTGGGCATGTGGGCGCAGGCCTGGGGAGGAGGGAATGGGAAGCTATTGTCTAATGGTTACAGAGGTTTTATGGAAATGCTGCGTGTTCTTTGAGATTGGCAAACAAGCCTGGGAGTGCACTTGGTGGCACCGGACTGGATACGTAAGAATTGCAAAACAGTAAATTTGTGTCATAGATATTTTACCAGAGAACACCTTTTGAAACAGCCTCTCACTGAGTTGCCAAAGGGCCTCACTAAGGAGCTGAGACTGTTTGGGAACCGCAATCCTCCTGTCTCAGCCTCCTGAATCAGGAGGATCGCTCAGGTTCGAAGCCAGCTTCTGCTATTTAGTGAGGCTCTCAGCAACTTAGTGAGACCCTGTTTCCAAATAAAATATAAAATTGGTCTGGGAGCATAGCCCAGAGGTAGAAAGCCTCTGGGCTCCACCCCCAGTACCAGAAAAAATAAATAAATAAATAAATAAAAAATAAATGCTGACTTTTTATAACTTATGACGGTAGAAACAATTTGTCTTGGCTCTGTTTTAGGTTAATTGTTAATAAAAATTTGGGAAAAGCGTGGGCAGGATTGATTGACTTTAAGGCTTGTTCTGCTTGCTATTGTCTGAGTCTTTATAGAATTCTTGTTAGATCAGTCATTTGGAAATTTAAGTGCAACCCATACATAAATGTTAAAGCTTCAGGGAGTAAATCTTGAATTATTTTAAACAACTAGAGGCCATTTATAACGTAAGTCTCAAGTACCTTTTTGGTAACAAGGCCAATTTCATAAAATCCCAAATACCCATATCTCATACATTCCCCAGAAGGAGATGTTGAACGCCCATTCCAGGGAATATCTGCCGTGCAGCATTCCTGCTAAAATGAGCCTTCCTCAATTTTAAAGGGTTCTTTTTTATCTTCTTTTTTTCCCTTTTGGAACCGGGGATTGAACCCAGAGCACCACACCTGCAGAGCAGGCACTTTGCCACTGAGCTCCATCCCGGCCCCATCCTTGCTCAATTTTAGACTGGGAAGAGGTGCAGCAGTATGTCTTAAGACTTGCCTTTCCACCCATGGGAAAGTTAGGATATGTTTGATGAAATGTACTTCCTCCTTTCCTTTTGTGGTACTGGAGAGAGAACCCTGGGGCGTCCTACCCCTGAGCTAGCCCCACAGCCCCATTTTATTCTTTGACTTTGAAACAGGGCCTCACCAAGTACTGAGGCTGGCTGCGAACCTGCAATCCTCCTGTCTCAAGCTCCCAAGTCCTGGGATTACAAGCCTGTGCACCAGTTTTTGTCACAGTGCCACACTTCCCTTTTACCTTGGCTTTTGAGTTACACTCAAAAGAAAGAAATTTTGTTTTCCCTTTTCCCAGAGAATGTCACATTTTGTAGAGAGAGAGAGGGTGTGTGTGTGTGTGTGTGTGTGTGTGTGTGTGTGTGTGTGTGTGTGTGTTTTAGGTGGTTTTCCTCTAGGCTGGGCTCTCTTCCTAAGTGAATCTATTTACATGTGTATGATGGGGGTGTTCATACACCTACCATGGAACAGGATCTGCTTTGAGGCGATCTGCCCCACTGTTTTCAGATCTGTGTTCCACCCTCCAACAGTTCCTCCCCAGTTTGGCTCTGAATTCTTCAATGGCCCTTGACCCCATGAGCGTGGTCATCTTGTTTTCTTTTCCTGTGGGCAGGAGTTTCTTTTCCTAAACCAAAACTGATCACGCAGCTGGAGCAAGGGAAGGAGACATGGAGAGAAGGGAGACAATGTGCAGCAGCCTCCTGTGCAGGTGAGTGGGAGGAAACCGGGCAGATGAGACCCAGGAATACGGGAGTGTCGGCTGCTGTGAGGGCTGGAGGGAGGCGGCGCTGATCCAGTGCTGGGAGGGAAGTTGTTCTCTCGACCTCTGGGCCTTCAGGGATGAGGGTGGGAACAAGAAGATGAGATGCTGGTCAAAGCATATTAAATTTCATCCAGGAGGAATAAACTCAAGAGCTGTATTGTGTAGCTTGACTATAGCCAGTATCGATGTATTATGTTCTTGAAAATCACTAAGAGAAGACATATTAGGTATTCTTATCACCAAAATGAGTTATAGGAAGAAATACATAATTACTTTGATTTAGCCATTTCACAAGAAATGCACTCCAAAATCAAAGATCTGCCCCGAGTCACAGCTGCAGCATGAGGCCGTCTGCAACTTAGTGAGACCCTGTTGAAAAGAAAAAACAGTAGGACTGTGGGCGTAGCTCAGAGGTAGAAAGTCCCTGGTTTCAAAGCACTGGGCCTGGGTAGAGGTGGACGTCAGGCAGCTCAGTGGATCTTCACACTGCCACAAGCCTGAAGTAAAGGCCCTGGCGCTATTGAAGGCCAAGAAGGGAAGCTGCTTTATTTGCCAGGCATTAAAACACAAAAGGAGGCTTCACTTAGTAGTTCACTGAGTGGAAAGAAGTAAGAACTTCTTAGTATTAGGAAAGGGTGGTTATGCTAATTAGAATACTTAATAAATTAGGTTAGTTATAGTTCACTTATTATTGAAAATAGCATTCTGTATAGAATGGAATGATTCTGGGCTTAGATGTGTACACAGTTCTAGGTTTGATTATTCATTGTTCAAGAAGAAGTGTGTTCAGCTTAATACAGTTAGGAATTTAGTAGTTTCTAAATTGCGTTGTCATTGATTGCCTTCAGCTCCCAGGAGCCACGTGTGATGAAACAGTACATCCAGTAGTGACGTTGCCCGCACTGAGGTGCTGTGTGGAAAAGCTGGCTGTCTTTGATCTTGGTGTGTGTGTGCGTGTGGTGCTGAAGATTGAACCCAGGCCCTTGTGCACAGTCCAGCCCACTACCTCTAAACTGCATCCCGAGCCTGAAAATGTTTCTTCTACACTGGTTTCTAGAAAATTTTACATTGATTATGGAAACTCTTAGGGTTGAGAGATGCTGGGGCACTAAGAGGGAGCTGCTCAAGTCAGTGTGGACCTAGGCGGCGTTTGTGTTGTCCACTGCGAGGTCTGCTGTCGTGTGGGAACTCTGGCTCAGAGTCATCCTCTGACACCTGCTTGTCCCTGGGTGAACGGACTCCAGTTCATGTCTTACTGTTTTTTTCTTGTTCTTGTGGTTCTGGAATTGAACACAGGGGTGTTCTACCTCTGAGCTACATCCCTGTCCAAATTTAGTTTATATTTTGAAACAAGGTATTGCTGAGTAGCTGAGGCAGGTCCCGAACTTGCAATCTCCTGTCTCAGCCTCCCAAGTGCTGGGATTATAAGTGTATACTACACACTTGGCATGTCTCACATTTTAACTCACTCGTTCTCTTTGTTTTTGGATTTTTAATAATGGAATTGAACAGAGGGGCTTTCTACCTCTGAGGTACACCCTCAGCCTTTTGAGTTTGATACAGTCTTGCCAAGTTGCTAATGGTCTCTCTAAATTTCTTTGCCTGGCTGTGGACCTGTGGGTCCTCCTGTCTCAGCTTCTGAATTATTGGGAAGAGTACAGGTGTGCACCACTGCACCCCACTTCTTTTTTGTTTTGTTTTGTTTACTCTTTGTAATACTGGGTTTGAACCTACGAACATTCAACTTCTGAGCTATGCCCCCAGCCCTTTTTTTCTTTTGCAGTACTGGGGTAGAACCCAGGGGCATTCTAGCTCCAAGTTACACCCCCAACCCCATTTTTTATTCTTTCTTTCTTTTATATATATATATATATATATATTTTGTGGTACTGGTGGTGGAACCCATAGAGGCTTTCTACGTATGGGGTATGCTCCCAGACGTATTTTATCCTTTATTTGGAAACAGGGTCTCACTAAGTTGCTGATAGCCTCACCTAAGTAGCTGAGGCTGGTGTCGAACCTGTGCAGTCGTCCTGTCTCAGCCTCCCAAGAGCGTGGATTACAAGCGTGTGCCACCATGCCCGGCTTCCTATTTTTTATTCTTTATTTTGTTTCAGGGTCTCATTGTGTTTCAAAGGGTCTCACTAAGTAGGTGAGGCTGTCTGCGAATCTAGATCCTCCTTTCTCAGCCTTCCAATACTGGAATTACAAGAGTATTCCACCACTCCTGGCTTCTAATTTATTTTTAAACAGGGTCTCACTAAATTACTAATGGTCTTGCAAACTTGATGAAGAAGGTCTTGAACTTGTGATCCTCCTGTCTTAGTGTCCAAAGTTCCAGGATTACTGGCGTGCATCACAGAGTCCTGCTTTAAATAACTCTTACAGAACTATCTACGCTATGCCCTCTACCTGGTATGAATGACTGTGCCCTCCACCTGTCCCTTTTTTCTTCAGACCGAAAGGGGCAGACACTTCCTCATGACTAGATAGCGCTGAGTAAAAAAAGAGAAAGGAAACAAGCCAGGCCTGATGGCTCACACTTGTAATCCTAGTGCTTGGGAGGCTGAGACAGGAGAATTACGGGTCCGTGGCCTGCCTCGGCTACTTAGTGAGGCCCTCTCCAACTTAGTGAGGCCCTGTTTTAAAATAAAGAATAGAGCGAGGTGTTTTGCCACACACTTATAATCCCAGTCCTTGGGAGGCTGAAAAAGGAGGATCACAGATTCACAGCCAGCCTCAGCTACTTATCAAAGCCCTCCTCAAGTTACTGAGACCTTGTTGGAAAATGTGCTGGGGGTATAGCTCAGACTTTGTGTACCCCAGGTTTCCATTTGTGGTACCACAAGAACAACACAAATTCCTGTCTCAGCCTCCCAAGTCCTGGGATTATAAGTGTGTACTACACACTTGGCATGTCTCACACTTTCACAGCACATGTGCTCGCTTACCCGCTCTCTTTGTTTTTGGATATTTGATAATGGAATTGAACCAAGGGGCATGCTACCTCTGAGGTACACTCTCAGCCTTTTGAGTTTGATACAGTCTTGCCAAATTGCTAAAGGTCTCTCTAAATTTCTGTGGCTGGCCTTGGACCTGTGGATCCTCCTGTCTCAGCTTCTCAATTTTTGGGAGTACATGTTTGCACCACTGCACCATGCTCTATTTTTTTGTTTTGTTTTGTTTTGTCTTTGTAATACTGGGTTTGAACCTACGGACATCCAACTTCTGAGCTATGCCCCCGCCCTTTTTTTTCTTTTGCAGTACTGGGGCTGGAGCCCAGAGGCATTCTACCTACAAGTTACATCCCAGCCCTATCTTTTATTCTTTCTTTCTTTCTTTATTTATTTTTTGTGGTACTGGGGTTGGAACCCAGAGGCTTTCTACATCCGGGCTATGCTCCCAGACCTATTTCATCCTTTATTTGGAAACAGGGTCTCAGAATTTTGCTGATAGCCTCACCTAAGTAGCTAAGGTTGGCTTCGAACCTGTGCGATCCTCTTGTCTCAGCCTCCGTAGACCAGGGATTACAAGCGTGTTTCACCACGCCCTGCTTCCTATTTTTTATTCTTTATTTTGTTACAGGGTCTCACTGTGTTTCAAAGGGTCTCACTAAGTAGCTAAGGCTGGCTGGGAATCTGGATCCACCTTTCTCAGCCTTCCAATACTGGGAATACAAGCGTGTGCCACCAATCCTGGCTTCTATTTTATTTTCAAACAGAGTCTCACTAAATTACTGATGGTCTTGCAAAGTTGAAGCAGAGTATCTTGAAACTGTGATCCTCCTGTCTTAGTGTCCAACGATCCGGGATTACCAGCATGCATCACAGAGTCCTGCTTTAAATAACTCTGTTACACAACCATCTAGACTAAGGCCTCCACATGGTATGAATGACTGTGTCCTTCCCCTGTCCCTTTTTTCTTCAGAGCGAAAGGGGCAGACACTTCCACATGGTTATAGAGCGCTCAGTTAAAAAAAGCAAAAAGCAAACAAGCCAGGCCTGATGGCTCACACTTGTAATCCTAGTGCTTGGGAGGCTGAGACAGGAGAATTGCAGGTTCGTGGCCTGCCTCAGCTACTTAGTGAGGCCCTCTCCAACTTAGGCCCTGTTTTGAAATAAAGAACAGAGCAAGGTGTTTTGCCACACACTTATAATCCCAGTCCTTGGGAGGCAGAGAAAGAAGGATCAGAAGTTCACGGCCAGCCTCAGCTACTTATCAAAGCCGTCCCCAAGTTACTGAGACCTTGTTGGAAAATATGCTGGGGGTATAGCTCAGACTTTGAGTACCTCAGGTTTCCATTTCTGGTACCACAAGAACAACACAAATTCCAACAAAAAATTGCGGGCGTGATTTCTATGTGTGTAGTTGTGAGTGTGTGCTTGTATAGTGATAATCACGTAGAATGTCGTGTGTTGGCCCTATTTATATCCCAAAGTGCCTTTGATGCTTTTACGGCCCCTGATAATAGAAATTGTAAGCTGTACTGCTGGGCTGGGAAGTCGGCTATGTAAAGAAAGTCCTGGTAAGTAACGTTTACTTTTAAGGATTTTGATGCCTGGGTTAAGCCTGGCCTCTATATAAGGCTTCATTCTAACTTGCATCTTTCTCTCTGCAGCAGGACTGAAGCCAGAATTTTAACCTGTTCCTCTCTGCCTTCCAGATGTTTCCAGCCAGAAATCCCTGGGGCAACACATTGAGTGTCAGCACCGTCCCTGGGTTGTCACAAGCTCATGTGCAGAAAGTCCTGTCGAGCTTGGGGATCCATGTCCTGGGGACCAGAATCAACAGCAGCAGGAAGCCTTGGATGGAAGATGCTGGATCAACAGGGCAGAAGGTCAGGAGAGGAAAGGCTCCATGCCTTGGTCTGGTAGGACTGAGGGAAGGACTTTGGGAGCATTTCCCAAGCTGCCCCACAGGCCACTAGTCAGCTCCCAGCATGGCCTCAGAGCGGTGGGGATGGAGGCGAGCCCGGGTGAGGTGGGGAGCTCTGAGGATGCTGCCAGGTTGCTGAAGGGGAAAGAAGTCTTAGGTGAGTGTGGACTGGGCTCCAGCAAGATGACTACCTCACCGTCCACCAGAGAACACACTCGGGAGAGAAGCCCTATGTGTGCTGCGAGTGTGGCAAAGGCTTCAGTTCGAAGTCCTACCTCACTATCCACCAAAGGATACACTTGGGAGAGAAGCCATATGTTTGCTGCGAGTGTGGCAAAGGCTTCATCCGGAAATCCAAACTCATCATCCACCAGAGGACCCACTCAGGAGAGAATCTGTATGTGTGCTGTGAGTGTGGCAAAGGCTTCATCGAGAAATCCAAACTCATCATCCACCAGAGCGTGCACTTGAAAGAGAAGCCACATGTATGCCATGAATGTGGGAAAGGCTTCATCTCCAAGTTCTCTCTCACCCATCACAAGAAGACGCACTATAGAGAGAAGCCGTACGTGTGCTCTGAGTGTGGCAAAGGCTTTAGCGTAAAGTCCCACCTCACCGTCCACCAGAGATTGCACTCAGGAGAGAAGCCTTATGTGTGCTGTGAGTGTGGGAAAGGCTTTAGCCTGAAATCCTACCTCACCATCCACCAGAGAACACACTCGGGAGAGAAGCCATATGAGTGCTCTGAGTGCGGCCAAGGCTTCACCGTGAAGTCCCACCTCACTACCCACCAGAGAACACACTCAGGAGAGAAGCCATATGTGTGCTGTGTGTGCGGCAAAGGCTTCACTGTGAAGTTCCACCTCACCAGACACCAGAGGAAACACTCAGGAGAGAAGCCATATGAGTGCTGTAAGTGCGGCAAAGGCTTCACCTTAAAGTCCACCCTCACCGTCCACAAGAGAACACACTCAGGAGAGAAGCCGTACGTGTGCTCTCAGTGTGGCAAAGGCTTTAGCGTAAAGTCCCCCCTCACCATCCACCAGAGATTGCACTCAGGAGAGAAGCCATATGTGTGCTGTGAGTGCGGCAAAGGCTTCAGACAGATATCCAACCTTAACCAGCACAAGAGAACGCACTTGAAATGGAAGCCATATCTGTGCTAGGAATGTGGGAAAGGCTTCAGCTGCAAGTCCGGTCCCACCCGCCACCAAAACATGCATTAGAGAGAGAAGCCTTCAGCAGGAAGTGCAGACTCCTCACCCACCAGAGGACACACTTGAAGAGAAGCCACATGTGTGCTGTGAATGCGGGAAAGGCTTGAGGTCCACTGTCCCCAATCACCAGAGGACACACTCAGGAGAGAAGCCGTACGTGTGCTGCGAGTGTGGCAAAGGCTTCACCGAGAAGTCCACCCTCACCGTCCACCAGAGATTGCACTCAGGAGAGAAGCTTTATGTGTGCTGTGAACGTGGCAAAGACTTTAGAAGTCCCCACGCAGCCACCACCAGAGGACACACCTGAGAGAGAGGCCATACTGTGCTGCAAGCTCAGCAAAGGCTTCGGCTGGAAGTGCTGACTCATCATCCCCCAGAGCGTGCACTTGAAAGAGAGGCCACATGTGTGCCCCGAATGTGGGAAAGGCCCAGCTGGAAGGCCGGTCTCACGCGCCGCGAGAAGACACTACAGAGAGAAGCCGTATGTGCGCTTCAAGAGTGGAGAAAGCTCCACCCAGAAGTCCAGACTCCACACCCACTAAAGGACACATTTGGAAAGGAGCCGTGTGTGTGCCCCAAATGTGAGCAGTTTAAGGCTGAAGTCCACCCTCACCAGCCACCAGAGCACACACTTGAGAAAGAAAGCATACTTGTGCTTCAAGTTGTGTAAAATTTTTGAGTGGTTGTCCGCCCCATCCACCACTCAGGAGAGAAGCCACGTGTGTGCTGTGAATGTGGGAAAGGCTTGAGGACAATTCTCACCAATCACCAGAGGACGCACTCTGGCGAGAAGCAAGATGTGTGCCAGGAGTGTGGGCGAGGTTTCAGTCTGAAGTCCTACCTCACCATCCACCAGAGGATGCACTCAGGGGAAAGCCTTACGTGTGCTAGGAGTGTGGGAAAGGCTTCAGCCAGAAGCCAGCCATCATGAAGCTCCAGAGGACACACTTAGCAGGGAATACAATCCTGCTCAGCGACTGTGGCCTGGACTTCAGGACAGCACAGACCTCATCTCCCACCAGCCTAGTGTTTGCATTTAGCCTCTGCGCATCCTCCGGTGCGCTTAAATCATCTGAGGAGTTCACGAAATAGTTAATGCCATGGAAATAGTTGTTAAACTTTATTTCTGAGGGAGTAATGACACTCAAACAAAAGTCTTTACCTGTTCAGTCCAGGTGCTATTGTTTTCAAGGAAGAGATACTTTTTAATCCAAGGTCTGTTGAGTGAGTGGATCCAGAATCCAGGATCCCAAGCCGGGCGTGGTGGCATACGCTTGTAATCCCAGCATTTGGGAGACTGAAAACCCGAGCAGACAGCCTCAGGTACTTAGTGAGGCCCTCTGCAACTTAGTGAGACCCTGTTTCAAAATAAAGAATAAAAAATAGAGAAGGGAGTGTAGCTCCTAGGTCAAATGCCTCTGGGCTCCATCCCCAGACCCCCACACACACACAAAAAAAATCCAGGCTTCCAGAAGGTCGACCACCCTGATGCAGGAGGCCCTGCTCAGGGCGGCACGAAGTGGGGTGATTGTCCTCCCAGGGCAGCAGCGCGCTCTGGAGACATATGCCACGACCCCCTCCCCTTCCCATTCTACTTGATCTCGTTATCTGCAGCTGGTCCTATGACCGCATCAGAGAAGCTGCAGTTTCCTAGGCCATCGCAGGGGTCCCCAGTTCTAGGGCATCCCTCGACTTCACAGCTGAGTCAGGGCAAAGGTGACTTTTTGGGGCAGAAGGCAGGAGAATCCGGGCTGTGGGATCAGTTAACCTCTAGTAAGCGTAGGAAAGTGCACATCACCCTGCGTTGGGCACCAGCCACCTGGTAGCAGGCATGCCAGCTGCCCAGCTCACCTGAGTCGCTGCTGCCCCCACCCAGCGGCAGAGCAGTCAGGGCTTTTGGAGAGGCCAGTAGCCACCTGCCAGCAGGGCACACCCACACAGGCTTGGGCTGGCACCACAGGCTTCTCTTTGTTAGGAAAGCCGACCCCAGAGGCGAGGACTATGTCTTCCTTGCTGAAGAAATGGAGAATTGGGAGGTAATTTTTTTTTTTTTTTTTTTTTTGGTTGTACTGGGGTTCCTGGAAGCCCTTCTATCTCCGGGCTACACTACCAGACCTTTTTTATATTTTTATGGAAACACAGTCTCCTAAGCCAGCGTGCACGGCTGGATTCGAACCTGCGCGATCCTTCTGTCTCCGTCTCCCAAGCGTGCGGATTACAAGTGGATTGTGGTTCTAGGACTGCTTCAGCTACTACTTAGGCCCTTGTCACCTCAGTGAGACCCTGTTTCAAAAATGAAGAATAAAGCAAAAAAGCTGGGCGTTGCCGAGATTACTTCCTCTACCTCAGCATCAGCGTGAAGATTTGCCACCCAGGAAATTGGCTGAGCTTCAAGGAGGCGGAGCCCCGAGGGGAAGTGTTGTCTCTGGCCAAAGTACTCCCCTACTCATAGATATTCTTTCATAACTATTATTCTTTTGGTATGATTCTTTTAACTTTCCACACGAATTGCTCTGGTGATGTAAGATCAGGACTGTGAGAGAAACTGAGTCCGTAGAAAATAAATTTTCTAGTAATTTATCTAAGCCTCTAAACGCCCTCGGCTTTGCTCAAATGGTAATAAAATCTAGTCAGAATTCAGATGCAGTGGAAGCATTCCAGTCACAGTAATTACAAATGCAGATTTCCCCTCTATCTCTGACCTACATTCTAATCATAAACTTACAGTAAAAGCCTTAAGAGTCAGCTGAAACCATTAGCCCTAAAAGGGAGGCAACAGGTGCCTCTGTTTACCCCCTCTCCTTGTGATCCTGCTTAGATACACAGAAGATAAACTTTGTGTGTGACATCAAAGCAGCCTAGTTGATGAGCAGCTAATACTGCCCAATACAATAGAGCCGAAGGCTAGGAAGATTCTTGACCTTTACACCCAGTATGTGCGCTTCCTGAAACAG
This sequence comes from Muscardinus avellanarius, assembly GCF_963383645.1. Classification (NCBI taxonomy): domain Eukaryota; kingdom Metazoa; phylum Chordata; class Mammalia; order Rodentia; family Gliridae; genus Muscardinus; species Muscardinus avellanarius. The sequence continues at coordinate 5,096,753 of NC_137802.1, read as the reverse complement.
GGAGGTGCCACGTGGCTAAGAAATGAATATGTCAGAACAAAGGACAGATATAATAGATGTGTAAGTGTGAAAGAAAGGAAATATGGTGAGAATAAGAAAGCATTTTTGTATGAAGAAGAGCTTATCCTAAGATTGTCCCAAATGGGAAAGAGAGAATCAGGGTAATCAGAAAAGAAAAGGAAGTTGCAGAGGGTCAGTGATAGGAATATGGATTATTAAAAGAGGAATAGGCTTCTAATAAGCCTATCGTTTGAGGAAAAGTGCTCAGCAGCTAGAGAAGTACATCTGACAACTAAATCTAAAAACTTCATGTTATTTTTTGGTGTTTACCTGCTAAACTGTGTTGTGAGCTTGTTTAAGCTTTCAGACTTTAGATGGTAATGCACACGAAACTTGGGAGTCCTCCATCGCATCCCCCTGGATCGCCTATCTCCCCATGCCTGCCATATGGACTAAGCCCTAGGAATGGAAAGTTCTGAAAAGTTAAAGAAGATTCCATAAGAGGCCATATTCTCCAAGCCCTGGGCATGCCTGTGTCTTCTGGAATTTGCCCTTTGGAGCCACCTGTCTGCAAGGGCAGGGGGCTCAAGGACAGGGGGCTGGATCTGGTCACAAGATCTGGAGCTAATCTTTTTACTTTGTTTACATGTCCTTCACTATTGTTTTGTGGCGATTTCACTTCTCTTTTTTTAACTATTAATCTCACTGGTGAAGGATATACATTTTCTGGGGTCTTGTAATAAAGTGTCAATCTCACAAGAGGCTTTTGTCCATGTCAGATTCTTTCCCAGAGAGGAATCTTCGTGAATAGGAACTTAAAGGAATTTATTTCATAAAAGGGAAAGAATTGCTGCAGATAAGTGGCTGCAGAACTGCACCCGAATCCTTTGCACATCTTTCTGAGAAAATCGATCTCGAGCGGATTCAGTGGCCATATTCAGTGCTGGATTTATTATTCCCGACTGAGCCAGTCTGCCGCAGGGCGTGGTGGCGCAACTTGTAATCCCCACATTAGGGAGGCTGAGACCTAGAGGATCATGGTTCACAGATAGGCTCAGCTACTAAGTGAGGCCCTCTGCAGCTACCCACTTTCAAAATAAATAATAAAAAATAGAGACCCACAAAATAAAAAACAAAAAAGAAAATAAAGCAGGGTGTGGTGGTACACATTGTAATCCCAGGATTTGGGAGGCTGAGACAGGAGGATTGCAGACGTTCAAAGTCAGCCTCATCTACTTAGTGAGGCTCTTTGCAGCTCAGTGAGACCCTGTTTCAAAATAAAAAAAAATCGGGCTGGAGATGTATCTCGGAGGTAGAATGCCCCTGGTTCCCATCCCCAGTACCACAAAAACAAAAATAAGAAAAAAAATAAAAAATAGGGCTGGGGGTGGAACTTGGAGGTAGAATTCTCCTGGGTTTAATCACTAGTACTGCCAAAAAAAGGCAAAAGGAAGAACCCGGGGATGACATTTGGCACCCTTGAGGCTACGTGGGTCACCATGACCCAGGTGACCTCCAGGCAATGGTTCCAAGTGTTCAAAATGGAGAAATAGAAGGGAGAAGTGTGTTGAGACACAGGTCAGTTGCCCGAATAGTGGTGAGAACTCCCTGGTTGAAGAGCTGAATTCTGTTTACAATTTGGACAAATTGACCCCCATGCAGGGAGTTCAGTATGGGGACGAGGAAGGCCTTCTTTCTCAAACTTACCTTGACCCTCACACCTATCCTGACCCTGGACAATGTGTTGTATCTCGAGTCCTGCCTAGTGTCGCCTGGACAGTGGGGCCTCGCTAGCTCCTACTTCCTAACGATTTTATTAGGCCCTGTAACCTAACAGAAAACCCATGGGGCGCTGCCACACATGTCATGCACAGAAGTAAAGAAGAAACACGGAAAGGAGGATGTGCCAGAGTGAGGCTATGAACAGGCCAGTGCACCTGCCTCTTGTTTTGGAGAGGTCTCTACCTCCCCAGTCTTGTTTCCCTGCCTGTATAAGAAGAGGTTGATATGCAGTTAGTAGAGACATGTTTCTGCTCCAAAGGCTTCTGATTTCTTCCCTTTGAATGTTTTATTTTTTTTTTCTTTTCAAAACTTTCCCCTTGCATTTCTATTCGGTGCTAAGTGATAGAAGGCACAATTTTCTCAGAAAAGCAGAGGACTGTCCAGATGACCTCTGGTGCTCTTCCTGGCTTCATGGGCTCCAGCAGAGCAGGGTGGACACCGCCGTCCCCTGGTGGCCAGTGTTCCTGCTGCAATCATGGAGGGAAAGCCACCCCAGAAAATGGCCTTTGCTTCAGCAACTTCAAGGGCTCAGCTCGCCAGGAGCCAGGTGATGGGATCAGGACCAGCAGGATCCAGGGAAAATAGAGGGAGCCCAGAAACTCTCCTTCCCACTCCTGCCTGCCCTGGCCCTGGGCTGGAGTTCCCTGGCAAGTTCTCCTCGTCTCAGCCTGCAAGGCGCTCTTGCCCCAGTGCAGAGATGAGAGGTCCCTGCTCTGCTACTTGTTCCCACCCCACGTTTCAGTCGTCTGAGCAACACCGCCAGTCCAGTTGTATTTTTATTTTGAAACAGACGCTTGCTAGGTTGATGAGTCTCACTACTTGCTGAGGCTGTCTGGGATTACAAGTGTGCACCACGATGCCCAGCGAAATTAGGTTTTTATTTATTATTTATTTATGCACTACTGGGGATGGAACCCGAAGGTATTCTGCCTCCAGCCCTATTTTTAATTCTTGTTTGTGTGTGTTGGTCTGGAGATGAAACCCAGGGGCATTCAACCTCCAAGGTACACCCCCTGTCCTATTGTTTATTCTTTATTTTGAAACAGGGTCTACTGAGTTGTGGAGAGCCTCACTAAGTAGCTGAGGTTGTCTGTGAACTGGGATCCTCAGGTCTCTATCTCCCAAATGCTGCGATTAAAAGCATGCACCTCATGTGCTGGGTGTAGTGGCCCACCCTTGTAATGCCCCGCTAAGGAGGCGGAGACAGAGGATTGCGCTTGTTCAGAGCCAGCCGCGCTGGCTTAAGAGACCCTGTTTCCAAGTACATAAAACATATAAAATAGATCTGGGAGTGTAGCCCGGCGGTAGAAGGGCTTCCAGTAACCCCAGTACCACGTACCGAAATAAAAAAAAAAAAAGCATGCAGCACCACGCCGAGCTATAATGTGACTGTATTAATTATGTAAAAATTAATATCATAGTCAATCCTAGCCATTTTCACGTATCTATTGAATAAAGTACCTAGTGTTTAGTCTTTTTTAAATGAGGTGAACCCAGGGACATTGTACCTCCAAGCTAAACCCCCAGCATATATATTTATTTATTTATTTATTTATTTATTTATTTATTTTTTTTGGTGGTACTGGGGTTCCTGGAAGCCCTTCTACTTCCGGGCCACACTCCCAGACCTATTTTTACTTTTTTTTTTTTTTAATTTGGAAACAGGGTCTCCTAAACCAGCGCGCGCGGCTGGCTTCGAACCTGCGCGATCCTCCTGTCTCTGCCTCCCAAGCGCGGGGATTACAAGCGTGCGCTACCACGCTCGGCCTGTATATTTAACTCTCGATTGTGAAAAGGGCCTCACTAAGTAGCTGAGGATGGCGGCGAACCTGCAATCCTCCTTTCTCAGCCTCATAAGTACTGGGATTGAAAGCGTGCGCCACCACACCCAGCTAACTAAGTGTATTTATTGAAAAAAATTACTAATTTGGTATTCCATCAGATTAAAAACCTATTTCAAGAAACAAAAACCAAAAAAGGTTGGGGTGTGGCTCAGAGGTACAGTGTCCAGGCTTCCATTCCCAGGACCCGCTCCCCTCTACCCCACGTGTACCCGCTGGAAGAAACTACACCTGCCTGGTGCGCCTGGATTATGGGCCGGAGATCTGGAGAATAGTAACTCTAACCTTAAGACAGCTGTCAGTTACCTTAGGGATTGAAAGTAGAGAACAAACAAGGCACTTCCGCCTCAGAGGCGGAGGCGGAAGTGTGCAGTGATCCCTGGGAAATGTAGTCTTTGAGATGGAAGTGTGGAGCCGGTGCTAAAGGCCAGGAGCTTCGGCAGGGAGGCTCTGCATGGCTAATGAGCAGGACCTTAAGTAAAAGTGGGGTGCCATCCCACCTGGGTGGAGCGCATCATCCAGAGTGGACCATGGAGTGAAAGGGCACCGCGCAGAGGACTCTGGGAGCAGAGGCCCGCCGCGCAGAGAACTCTGGGATCGGTGGCCTCGCCCACTTGAGGCGCGCAAGCTCCTGGCTGAGGCGACCTCTCTTGTTGGCAGAGAGTGGGGCTCGCAGACCCCGGCCCCCGCCCTCGCCGTGTGCAGCAGCGTCCCGAGGCTGGTCCGGGTCGAGCCTCGGGCGGTGGCGGGAGCGGAGCGGCCGCCATCTCTGGAGTCGGGTGGACTCGGCTCAGAGCCGCGGGGCGGTGGGTGCGGGGCGGGCGCCGTGCTGGGTTCTTGTGGGTGCGGAGACTCTGGCCTCGGTGACGCCCCTGTATTGCGACGGGGGCGCTCACGCCGTGAGCTTCCAGGCGGGAGGACTTGAATTTTTGGCTTTTAGGGTCTGGTATTTCCCAGGCGGTGGATGGGGATGTTTCTAGGGCCGCGCGTCTCGGGGTTTTGGGCGCTTGGGGCGGGCGGCTCAGGCCCCGAGGTCCTGCCTTTCTCAGGTGGGTGAGGGGCAGGCTGGCTCAACCAGACCAGTCTGGGTTTGACTGGGCGCGGGGTGGTCCCTGTGGTACAGTCTTGGGGGAACAATTTGTGTGGTCATCCCTATGTTTAAAGAAGAAAGGAGGTAAGCCCCCACTCATTCTGCAAGTTTGTGTTGTGTGTGTGTGTGTTACTGAGGATGGAACCCAGGGGCTTTTCTACATCCACGCTACACTCCCAGACCTATTTTTTTTTAGTATACTTTATTTGGAAAGAGAGTCTCACTAAGTTGCTGAGAGCCTCACCAAGTAGCTGAGGCTGGTTTCGAACCTGTGCGAACCTCCTTCTCAGCCTCCCAAGCGTTGGGATTACAAGTGTGCGCCACCACGTAGGCTCAACAAGGTTTTCAAAGGTCCATAGGATCTGCATTGACCACAAAACTCACAAGATTTTAGAAGTGGCAAATGCCCAGAAGTACGTCGAGATCCCCAGACTTGTCACCCAGATTCAACATTTAAGAGCTTGAGGACCAACCTTGATTCATCTCAGAGAATCTGTACACCCTTTAAGAGCCTGGTGTCCACAGCCAGATGTCTCCATGTTGTCACTTTAGAGGTGACAGTATAGGTGACTGTGCCTCAGTGTTCTCATCTTGAAATGGTAATGGCAGCTACTTGATGGGGTGTTGTGAGGGCAGAATGAGGTGAGGCTCACACAGTGCCTGGAACAGTCTCTAGTAGATAGCCCGTGCTCCAAGGAATTTCCTGTCAGTATTAGTAGCACAGGAACACCTCATGGTCAGTGTTAGCAGCGAGTCAGAGAAGGCTTCCTCCTCCCTGTCTCCCTTTCTTCTTTCCTTTTTGTACTTGTGGGGATTGAACCCAGAGATGCTCTGCCACTGAGTTAGACCCAGCTGTTTGTTTGTTTGTTAGTTAGTTAATTTGTTTTGTAGTACTGGAGGTGGAAATCAGGGGCGTTTCTACCTCCCACTATACTCCCAGACCTATTTAGTACCTTATTGGGAAACAGGGTCTCACTAAGTTGCTGAGAGCCTCACTGAGTATCTGAGGCTGGCTTTGAACCTGTGGGATCCTCCTGTCTCAGCTTCCCAAGCGCTGGGATTACAAGTGTGTGCCATCATGCCTGGCTCCCAGCTGTTTATATATAGTTTTTTTTTTTTTTTTTTTTTTTTTTTGCAGGTGTGGGGATGGAACCTAAGGGCATTTGTCCTCTGTGCTACAGCCCCTGCCCTATTTTTTATTCTTTATTTTGAAGCAGGTTCTCACCAAGTTACGTTGTGCCTCAGTAAGTAGCTGAGGCTGTCTGCGAACCGCGATCCTCTGGTCTCAGCCTCCCAAACACTGGGATTAAAAGCATGCGCCACCAGACCTGGCTCTTTAAAAGTCTTTTAAGTTTTGAGGCAGAGTCTAAGTTTCCCATGGTGACCTCACATTTGCAATCCTTCTGCCTCAGCCTCCTGAGTTGCTGGGGATACAAGTGTGCACCACTGCTCCTGCTGGCAGGCTGGTTTCTAGACTACATCCCAGCTCTGTGCCTAGGAAGCTATTCACAACTCGTCCCTTTCTCTGTGGTAGGTCCCTTCCTGATACCTTGAAGCAGGAGGAGGTGCTGCCCTGTTGGACCTGGAGGGTTTCCAGTGACTTTCCTGAACTTTATTTGTTCTTGCTCTGTCTGCTGTGACCCTGGCTGCCAAAGAGGACTGCCTGCTGGGGAAAGGGAGGACTCCCGGGCCCCTGACCACCCAGCTTCAGGTGAGTGCCTCTGCCTCTTGCAGTGTGAACCATGAGTAGGTTTTCTTGTTCAGCATTGACATTTTGTGTCCTCCAGTGCTCTCTCCAGGGATCACAACCCAGCGGGTTCCTGTTGTTAAACGGGCCTGTTGTAACGGTGACGGTTTACAGGAAGCATTCCAACCTGGCGTTCCCATTCACTCACCTCCATCCACTTCCCATTCACTCACCTCCATCAGAGGCAGAGGCTGTGGGCTTGGGAATCGGTGTGATTGGCAGTTAGGGAAGAAGTGGCCATGGTGACTCAAATCAGCCCGTGGATGGAGATGGGTTGCTTTTGTCAGTAAGAAAGCTGAAGAGCGAGGGCACAACATGTCTGTAAAGAGACCTTAGGACTAATAATTAAGAAGTGTTCCGAGCCAGGTGTGGTGGCGCACGCTTGTAATCCCAGCATTTGGGATGCTGAGACCTGAGGATCGTGGTTCGCAGACCGCCTCAGCTACTTAGTGAGGCCCTCTGCGACTCAGTGAGATCCTGTTTCGAAGTAAAGAACTAAAACTAGGGCAGGGGGTGTAGCTCGGAGGTCAAATGCTCCTGGGTTCCATCTCCAGATCCGCAAAAAAAAAAAAAAAAAAAGGTTTCAACACAGTATGTGGTTTCGTAAAAGTTGAACAGAGAATCACCATTTTCTCTAGTAATTCCACTCATGAGTATATAATCAAAAGAATTAGATAATAAGCTGGTTGTGGTGGCACAAGCTTGTTTACCTAGCATTCAGAAGGATAAGACAGGATCCGAGGGTCACAGTTCCTGGACAGGCTCAGCTACTTAATGAGGCCCTCTGCAAGTCTGTGAGACCCTGTTTTTAAATAAAACATTAAGAATAGTGCTGGGAGTGTAGCTCTGGGTTAAAATGCCTTGGGTTCCATGTCCAGTATTGCTAAAAAATTTTTTTGACAGAACTTAAACATTAATATGCTGCTGTTTATGCAAAATTATTGCTAGAAACTGTGCATGGATAGAAGAATAAACAAAATGTAGTCTATGTGTAGTGAAGCTACTTAGCATTAATAGAGATTGAAATGCCGAGTGAGTGCGTCTACGTAGATGAATCTTGAAGATACTCTGCTGAGTGAATGAGCCAGACACAGCAGCGCGCACACTGTGATTCCCTCATCGTAGCTCCGGCAGTGAAAGCCCCAGAGACAGAAAGGACAGTGCTCACTGCCCGGCCTGGGGAGGAGGGAATGGGAAGTGAGTGTCTAATGGTTACGGAGTTTGAGTATGGAAATGCTGCGTGTTCTTTGAGATTGGCAAACAAGCCTAGGAATGCACTTGGTGGCACCGGACTGGACACGTAAGAATGGCAAAACAGTAAATTTGTGTCATAGATATTTTACCAGAGAACACCTTTTGAAACAGCCTCTCACTGACTTGCAAAGGGCCTAAGTAGCTGAGACTGTTTGGGAACCGCCATCCTCCTGTCTCAGCCTCCGAATGCTGGGATCACAAGCGTGTGCCACCACACCTGGCTGATCTTTTCAATTCTTAAAACTCTGTTATACTTAGCCGGGCGTGGTGGCGCACGCTTGTAATCCCTGCGCTTGGGAGGCTGAGACAGGAGGATCCCGCAGGTTTGAAGCCAGCCGCGCCGCTGGCTTAGGAGACCCTGTTTCCAAATAAAAATGTAAAACAATAGGTCTGGGAGTGTAGCCCGGAGTTAGAAGGGCTTCCAGGAACCCCAGTACCACCAAAAAAAAAAAAAAAAACTTTGTTATACTTTACTCTTATTTAATCTTTTTATGTTATTTGCTAAACCACTCTCTAGTGTTAAAGTTTCTGAGTTCAGGGATTCTTCTTTTTTTTTTTTTTTTTTTTTTTTGCTCTGGGGGTAGAACCTTTGCACATTTAACCTCCAAGCTACACCCCCTGATTTATTTTTTATTCTTTTTATTTTGTATTTCTTTTTTTCTGCAGGTCTGGGGATGGAACCCAGGGGCATTCGACTCCTAGCTACACCCCTTGCCCTATTTTTTATTCTTTATTTTGAAACCAGGTCTCACTGAGTTGCAGAGGGCCTCACCAAGTAGCTGAGGCTGGCCGCGAACCGCGATCCTCCTGTCTCAGCCTCCCGAATGCTGGGATTACAAGCGTGCGCCACCATGCCCGGCTTTTTTTTCTTTTAAATTTGAAACAGGTTCTCACTCAGTTACCGAGGGCCTCACGAAGTAGCTGCGGCTGTCCATATCCACGATCTTCCAGTCTCATATTCTGAAATGCAGGGTTTACAAGCGTGCGCCACAACTACCAACTGATTCTTTTCTTTTCTTTTTTTTTTTTTTTTTTTTCATGTCTACCCCTACAGACCTAGGAATTTGAATGTGTGCGTTCACAAATGCTGCTGGCAGGACAGAGACAGGTCTAAGGGTCTCAGGACTCAGGACCACAGCAGTGCAGTCAAGGCAGGATCTAGGTCCCACTGCCTCCCCTGAGCAGCCTGCTCCCCTCACCTGAGCAAGGCCAGTCCTCGGGTGAGCAGGGCTGTGTTTTGTGTTGCAGGCACACATGGCGTTCAGGGATGTGGCTGTGTATTTCTCCCTGGAAGAGTGGAGCCTGCTGAGCTCTGATCAGAGGGCCCTGTACAGGGAGGTGATGCTGGAGAACTACAGGAACCTGGTCTTTCTGGGTAAGCACAGTGTGTCTTAAGACTTGCATTACTGAGCCGGATGTGGTGGCACACGCTTGTAATCCCCGCGCTCGGGAGGCTGAGACAGGAGGATCATCGTGCAGGTTCTAAGCCAGCCTCCTCTGGCTTAAGAGACCCTCTTCCCAAATAAAAATATAAAAAATAGGTCTTGGAATGTAGCATGGAGTAGAAGTCCTCTGGGTTCCATCCCCAATACCACCAAAAAAAAAAAAAAAAAAGACTTGCATTACTACCCCTGGGAAAGTAAAATATGTTTGATGACATTTACTTTCTTCCTTTTTTTTTTTTTTTGGGTGGTACTGGGGTTCCTGGAAGCCCTTTTACTTCTGGACTATTACACTCCCAGACCTATTTTGATTTTGGAAACAGGGTCTCTTAAGCCAGTGCGGTTGGTTACACTGAAAAGAAAGACATTTTGTTTTCTCTTTTTCTCTTTCCCCAAAGAACATCACATTTTTAGAGGTGTGTGTATGTGTGTGTGTGTGTGTGTGTGTGTTTTGGGTGATTTTCCTCTAGGCTGGGCTCTCTTCCTAAGTTAATTTATTTACATGGTATAGGATGGAAATAAATTACAACAGAATTAGGGAAACTAATAGGGGGGTGTTTTCTCAGCCCCGAAGAAAATGAGAGAATTTTCTAAAACAGGAGCTTAAAAATACTGTGAGGTTAATTCTTCATTGCAGCAGCAATACCTGAAAGGGCCTCCTCGTGCATAGTGGAGTGTTTGATGAGGATTATACAGGGTGATTTCTGTCTTGCTGCATGTTTCCAGTAATATAAAGAAAGGACAATATATTGCTCAATTGCTAATTCCCTCCTCTATTAAACCTAATACCAAAACCACAAAAAGGACAGAAGGGTTGGAAGTACTAACATCATAGGGTTAACAACCTTCTTACAGCCGGGCGTGGTGGCGCAGGCTTGTAGTCCCCGCGCTTGGGAGGCTGAGACAGGAGGATCGCATGCGTTCGAAGCCAGCCTCAGCTACTTAGTGAGGCTCTCGGCAACTTAGTGAGACCCTGTTTCCAAATAAAGTATAAAACGGGTCTGGGAGTATAGCCCGGAGGTAGAAAGCCTCTGGATTCCACCCCCAGTACCACACACACACAAAAACAAACAAACACCTTCTTACAAGGAAATAATAAACCTATCCTCACTATTCCCATTAGAGGGTAACCTTTTACAGAGGTCAGAGGTGGTAGACACTGGGGCAGATATATCCATTACTAGAACAGTTGAATGGCCAAAAGGATGGCCTAAAATAAAATCCCCTACCACTTTAGTGGGTCTGGGAATACAAGATAGCGTATATCGAGGTAAAGCATTTCTACCTATTGAGACTGCCGATGGAGCCAGTATTCTGCTCCAGCCTTGCATTGCAGATCTGCCTATCAATCTGTGGGGCAGAGACTCTTTTACAACAGACAAAAGCCACCTTAGTTCTGAATGAGCATTTTTGATAGGGGCCATTGAGAAAATACAACCATTACCATTGACTTGGTATTCAGATGAGCCTGTCTGGACTCTTCAGTGGCCCCTTACAAAAGAAGAGTTACAGGCTCTTCGTATTACTGTACGAGAGCAATTACAAAGTGGGCATATTGAACCTTCTACGTCACCCTGGAACTCTCCTATATTTGCAATAAAAAAAGAAAACAGTAAAAGTGGAAAATGTTAATAGATCTAAGAAATGTTAATAAGACTCTTCAGCCCATGGGCACACTACAGCCAGGCACACCTGCCCCATCCATGATACCCCAGGATTGGGAGATTACTGTAATTGATTTTTTTTAATTGCTTTTTTTCAGCCAGTGTGGTGGCGCACGCTTGTAGTCCCCGCGCTTGGGAGGCTGAGACAGGAGGATCGCACGGGTTCGAAGCCAGCCTCAGCTACTTAGTGAGGCTTTCAGCAACTTAGTGAGACCCTGTTTCCAAATAAAATATACAAAAGGTCTGGGGGTATAGCCCAGACGTAGAAAGCCTCTAGGTTCCACCCCTAGTACCAAAAAAATAAATAAATAAATAAATAAATAAATAATGAAAGTTTAAGAAGGAAAACAGGCTTTGAAACAACGTTCTTTTTTATAATATTTATTTATTTATTTATTTACTTATTTATTTATTTATTTATTTATTTATTGTGGTACTGGGTGTGGAACCCAGAGGCTTTCTACCTCCATACTATATTCCCAGACCTATTTATATTATATTTGGAAACAGGGTCTCACTAAGTTGCTGAGAGCCTCACTAAGTAGCTGGGCTGGCTTCGAACCTGTGCCATCCTCCTGTCTCAGCCTCCCAAGTACTGGGATTCCAAGCGTGTGCCACCATGCCAGGCTTAAAACAACTTTCTTGAACTGAACTATTAAAATGCCTTGATCAGAAAATGTCCCATTGCTAATCACAATATTAATCTACTGCCACACCACACACCTCTTTATTTCACCATAACGATCACAGCATATTATATTTAAAAGCTTTTAACACATTTTTACTATCTATAGTATTATTTTTAACTAGAACTTAAGCATTTAATGAAAAAGCATAGCACAACACCTCCTCTCTCATGGATCCATTGAGATTCAAAGTTCTTTTGGTACTTTGTGCAGTAAATGCTGAGGATTTATCACACTACATATGCGTGTGCTCCATTTATCAACATTTCCTGTCCCAGCCCCTCATTAGGTTGTCTTGTTTGCTTGTTTGTTTGTTTGTTTTTTGTTTATTTATTTATTGGTGGTACTGGGGTTCCTGGAAACCTTCTACTTCCGGGCTACACTCCCAGACCTATTTTATATTTTTATTTGGAAACAGGGTTTCTTAAGCCAGCGAGGCTGGCTTCAAACCTGCGCACCCTCCTGTCTCAGCCTCCCAGGCCGGGGATTACAGGCGTGCACCACCACGCCCAGCTCGCCAGGCTGGCGATCATCCTTTCTGAGCCCCCCAAGTACTAGGATTAAAGCTTGCACCACCACACCCGGCTTACTAACGATATTTATTAAAAGGAAATACTTATTAATTTCGTATTCCATCGAATTAAGACCCTATTGAAAGAAACAAAAAAGGTTTGGGGTGTAGCTCAGAGGTACAGTGTCCCCGGTTTCAACCCTCGGTCCCCGCTCCCCTCCACCCCGTGTGTACCAGCTGACGAGACTACACCTGCCTGGCACTCTCGGGGTATGGGCGCTAATCTCCATCTCCACAGTCGGATTTGTGGAGCTCTGGAGGCCTCGGGAGACAGTAACTATACCTCTAAGAAAGCTGGACAGTCACCCTAGCGATTGACAGTATTGAAAGTAGCTCCCTTACGTCACTTCCGTCCTCGGAGGCGAATGCGGAAGTTGCCGCAAGGGTCACTGGGAAATGTAGTCTGTGAGTCGGAAGCGGGGCGCGGGTCCCAACAGGGCAGGAGGTTCACAAGGTGGCTCTGCATGGCTGATGAGCGAGCGAGGCTTTAATTAAAAGGGACGCCAGCGCCAGCTGGTCTGGAGGCATCACCCAGAGGCGACCCTCAGAGGTCAAAAGGCGCTGTGCAGAGGATTGTGGGAGCAGAGAGCCGCGCAGAGTACTCTGGGAGCTGTAGTCCCGCCCGCTGAGGAGAGCCCGCGTGTTCCTGAGGCGACCTCTCTTCTCGGCGGCGGTGAGTGGGGCTCGCAGACCCCGGCCCCCGCCCTCGCCGTGTGCAGCAGCGTCCCGAGGCTGGTCCGGGTCGAGCCTCGGGCGGTGGCGGGAGCGGAGCGGCCGCCATCTCTGGAGTCGGGTGGACTCGGCTCAGAGCCGCGGGGCGGTGGGTGCGGGGCGGGCGCTGTGCTGGGTTCTTGTGGGTGCGGAGACTCTGGCCTCGGGGACGCCCCTGTATTGCCACGGGGGCGTTTCTAGGGCCGCGCGTCCCGGGTTTTGGGGCTTGGGGGGTCCTGGCCCAGGCCCCGCTGTCCGGTTTTCTCAGGCGGGCGAGGGGCGCGCTGGCTCCACCAGACCAGCCTGGCTTTGACTGAATGTGGGGTGGCCATGTAAGACCCCCGCCGAGGGGAGACCCTCAATCAACCTCGGGATAAGTGACGTCAAGTACCACAAGAGACTTTATATTCCTTGATGCAATGAGCAAAAAGGTTTATTAAGGAGCCAGTGCACTGGGGCCGACTCGTATTGGAGTTCGGCCCCGAGCCACTGAAACTGAGGGCATTTATAGGGAAAAGACCACTAGTTAGGGGGGGTAGGGGTTTGGGCCAGATTGCATGCATTTACAGAAAATTACAGAATCATTTGAAAAGTACATTCTTTAGTCAAGTGTTAGATAAAATACCAGGTGCAGTCAGTAAGCTCCCGGGTCAAGGCGCTCTGACTCAGTCAGTATAGATAAGATGGGGTGGGCTTATCGCATATTTTACATTCCTAAGCTGTGAGCTGCAGTAAAATATACTTTTCTTTTTAACTATTAGCTGGCTGCTAGGGGCTTATGATTTTTCTTCTAAATGGAGCCTTTCAGCCACAGTGGTGAGATCTTAGGGGAACAATCTGTGTGGTCGTCCCTGGGTTTGGGTTGAGGAGAAAGGAGTCGAGCTGAGGTTCACTCGGCAAGTCCACGGGACCTTCGTTGACCACAAAACCCACGAGATTTTAAATTCCATTTTAGTGGGGTTTTTTTTTCAGTATTGGAGATGGAACCCAGGGGCAGTCTACCTCCGAACAACACCCACAGTCCTATTTTGTGTGTGTGGGGGGGGTATGGAACCCAGGAGCTTTTCTACCTCCAGGATACACCCCCCCGCCCTATTTTATATTTTATTTGTAAACAGAGTCTCACTAAGTTGCCGAGAGCCTCACTAAGTAGCTTAGGCTGGCTTCGAACCTGTGTGATCCTCCTGTCTAAGCCTCCCAAATGCAGGAATTACAAGCGTGGGCCACCAGGCCGGCTTCTATTCTTTTACTCTTTATTTTGAAACAGGGTCTCACTAAGTTGGGGAGGGCTTAAGTAGCTGAGGGTGGCCCGGAGCTGCAGTCCTCCTTTCTCAGCTTCCTGACATTTTAATGTTTAAATTGAGAAATGCCAAATGCCCAGAAGTAGGTAGAGCTTTCCAGACGTCACCCAGATTCAACATTGAAGAACTTCATGACCCATGTTGATACATCTCAAGGAATCTGTTCAACCTTCAAGAGCCTGGTCTCCACGGCCAGATGTCTCCATGTTGTCACTTTAGAGGTGACAGTATAGGTGACTGTGCCTCAGTGTTCTCATCTTGAAATGGTCACGGCAGCTACTTGATGGGGTGTTGTGAGGGCAGAATGAGGTGAGGCTCACACAGTGCCTGGAACAGTCTCTAGTAGATAGCCAGTGCTCCAAGGACTTTCCTGTCAGTATTAGTAGCACAAGGACACCTCATGGTCAGTGTTAGCAGCGAGTCAGAGAAGGCTTCCTCCTCCCTGTCTTCCTTTCTTCTCTCCTTCTTGTACTTCTGGTGATTGGACCCAGGGATGCTCTCCCACTGAGTTAGACCCCAGCTGTTTATTTTTTTAAATTTTGAGACAGTGTCTAAGTTTCCAATACTGACCTCACATTTGCAATCCTTCTGCCTCAGTCGGCTGAGTTTCTGGGGATACAAGTGTGCACCACTGCACCCGCTGGCAGGCTGTGCTCCTAGACTACATCCTAGACGACATCCTAGGAAGCTGCTCACACCTTGTCCTTTTCTCTATGGTAGGTCCCTTCCTGATACCTTGAAGCAGGAGGAGGAGGCACTGCCCTGTTGGACCTGGAGGATTTCCAGTGACTTTGCTGAACATTTTTTGTCTTTCTCTGTCTGCTGTGACCCTGGCTGCCCAGGAGGACTGCCTGCTGGGGAGAGGGAGGACTCTCGGGCTCCTGACTGCCCAGCTTCAGGTGAGTGCCTCTGCCTCTTGCAGCGTGAACCGTGAGTAGGTTTTCTTTGTTCAGCGTTGACATTTTGTGTCCTTCAGTGCTCTCTCCAGGGATCACAGCCCAGCTGGATTCTATAGGAAAACGGACCTGTTGTAATGGGGACAGTTTTTGCAGGAGCATTCCAACCTGGCTTTCCAAGTCACTGCCCCTCCATCCATTCTCCTGTATTTCTCTTTTCACCAGTTTTCAGAATTCTCATCCCTAGGTCCTGTCTGGTGCTTTGAAATTGTCACCATTCAGTTCTGTGTGCTCTGTCACCCTCACTCTTTTTCTGCTGGAGTAGTTTGTAGCAAATCCCAGGTTCAACATTTCTTTCTTCTTTTGTGTGGTACTGGGACTTGAACCCAGGGCATTCACCTCTGCGCTGCATCCCCAGACCTATTTTATTTATATTTTAAAACAGTGTCTCACTAGGTTGATGAGAGTCTCACTGTTTGTTGAGGCTGTCCTCAAAGCTGCGAGCCTTCTATCTCAGCCTACCAAGTACAGAGATTACGGGGAGCAACATCATGCCTGGTCAGAATTATCATTTCATCAGGAAATAACCTTAAGCCAGCGAGGCTGGCTTCGAACCTGTGTGATGTTCCTGTGTCCACCTCCCAAGCACAGGGATTACAAGCGTGCACCACCACGCCCGGCTACACTTCTCTTTAACGTATATGGTACTTTAACGAGCAGTTTGTTATACCATTGCATACTTAATTTTGACCAATCATTTTTTCTTTATGTTTTTTTCGTGGCTCTATGGATGGAACCCAGGGGCCCTGCCCTATTTTTTACTTTTTATTTTGAAACAGGGTCTCACTAATTTGCAGAGGGCCTCACTAAGTAGCTGAGGCTGTCTGTGAACCATGATCCTCCTGTCTCAGCCTCCCGAATGGTTGGATTACAAGCGTGCGCCACCACGCCCGCCTAATTTTTCCCAATTATTTAAAAAATATCTTTTTTGTTCAGTCAGAGAAACAGTGATAAGAGGCAGGAAACAAGTAGTATCTAGAAATCAGCATGATGGCTTGCCCTGTTCCTGTCTGTCCTATTTCTTCGGACACACTTGGAGAGAAGCCGTGCAAGTGCCATGAGTGTGGGTGAGGTTTCAGTGTGAAGTCCTACCTCACCAGCCTCCAGAGGACGCACTCAGGGGAAAGCCTTACGTGTGCCAAGACTGTGGCAAAGGCTTCAGCCAGAAGCCAGCCATCATGAAGCACCAGAGGACACACTTATCAGGGAATACAATCCTGCGCAGCGACTGTGGCCTGGACTTCAGGACAGCGCAGACCTCATCTCCCACCAGCCTAGTGTTTGCATTTAGCCTCTGTGCATCCTCCGGTGCACTTTAAATCATCTGTGGAGTCCTCGAAATACTTAATGCAATGGAAATAGTTGTTCAACTGTATTGCTTAGGGAATCATGACAGGCAAAAAAAAAAAAAGGAAAAAGTCTGTACATGTTGAGTCCGGATGTCATTGTTGTTGTTTTTTTGTGGTACTGGGGTTCCTGGAAGCCCTTCTACCTCTGGGGTACACTCCCAGACCTATTTTTTTTTTACATTTTTATTTGGAAACAGGGTCTCCTAAGCCAGCGCACGTGGCTGGCTTCAAACCTGCGCGATCCTCCTGTCTCCGCCTCCCAAGCGCGGGGATTATAAGCGTGCGCGACCACACCCGGCCAGGATGTCATTGTTTTTAAAAAATATTTTCCATCCAAGGTCTGTTGAGTGAGCAGATGCCTAATTCAGGGTCTGAAGAGGCCTGGCCACCCTGATGATGGAGCCTGGCCTCAGAAAATGATGAAGCGGGATGCCTTTGTCCACCCCCAGGGCGGCAGCATCTTCTGGAGACACGCAAAAAAAAAAAAAAAAAGGAAAAAGTCTGTACATGTTGAGTCCGGATGTCATTGTTTTTAAAAATATTTTCCAGCCGGGCATGGTGGCGCACGCTTGTAATCCCCGCACTTGGGAGGCAGAGACAGGAGGATTGCGCAGGTTCAAAGCCATCCGCGCGTGCTGGTTGAGGAGACCCTGTTTCCAAATAAAAATGTGAAAATAGGTCTGGGAGTGTAGCCCAGAGGTAGAAGGGCTTCCAGGAACCCCAGTACCACCAAAAAAAAATATATATATATATATATATTTTCCATCCAAGGTCTGTTGAATGAGCAGATGCATAATTCAGGGTCTGAAGAGGCCTGGCCACCCTGATGATGGAGCCCAGCCTCAGAAAGGGATGAAGCGGGGTACCTTTGTCCACCCACAGGGCGGCAGCATCTTCTGGAGACATACGGCACGACCCCCTTTCCCACCCTGCGCTACTTGATCTCTCTTGACCTGTGGCCGGTCCCAATGACTGCATCAGAGAAGGTGCAGGTTCCTAAGACATGGCAGAGGTCCCCAGTTCTTGGGCACCCCTTGACTTCTCCACTGGCAAGAAGCCACAGCTGAGTCAGAGCAAATGGTGGGTTCCCGAGGTGGACGGCCGGAGAATCTGGGCTCAGTTAGCCTCTAGGTAAGCACAGGAAAGTACCAGTCACCATGCACTGGGCACCAGCCACGTGGTAGCAGGAATGCCAGCTGCCCAGCACAGAGCTGGTCTGAGTCACTGCTGCCCCCACCCGGGCTTTTGAGAGGCCAGTGGCTAGGCTACCATCAGGGCACAAGCCCACAGGCTTGGGCTGGCATCACGGGCAGCCCCACCTCCGATGCGAGGACTGTGTCTTTGATGAAGAAAAGGAGAAGTGGGAAGCACTTTTATATTTTTTCAAGAATCACTCAAATGTAATTTAACCTTTTCTTTTTTTTTTTTTTTTACTGGGGCTGGAATCCAGGGGCATTCTACCTCCGAGTTACACCCATAGCCCTATTTTTTAATTCTTTATTTTGAAACACGGTCTCACAGAGTTGCAAAGGGCCTCGCTAAGTAGTAGCTGAGGCTGTCCGCGAACCTGTGATGCTCCTGTCTCAGCCTCCCAAATGCTGAGATTACAAGCATGAGCTCCCACACACAGCTTTTCTTTCATTTTTTCCCTATTATTTATTTGTTTGTTTATTTTGTTTTGCTAGTCAGAAGGATTGAAAGCAGGAATGCTCTATCTCTGAGCTATACCACAGCCCTTGTTATTTATTTTATTTTTGGGGGGTCCTAGGGATGGAACCAAGGGGCATTCTAATTCTGAGCTACACCCCCCAGTCCTATTTTTTATTCTTCATTTTGAAACAGGGTCTCACTGAGTTGCAAGGGTCTCACTAAGTAGCTGAGGCTGTCCACAAACCACAAACCTCCAAATGTTGGGATTACAAGCATGTGCCACCATGCCCAGCTATTGATTGAGTGGTACTGGGGATGGAACCCAGGGACATTCTATCTCTGAAAAAACCCCTAGCCCTAGTTTTATGGGGGTTCTTTTGAGTCTTGGGATGGAGCCCAGGGGCATTTGACCTCTGAGCTACACCCCCTGCTCTATTTTTTATTCTTTATTTTGAAACAGGGTCTCACTAAGTTTTGGAGGACCTCACTAAGTAGCTGAGGCTGTCTGTGAACACGATCCTCTGGTCTCAGTCTCCCGAATGCTGGGATTACAAGTGTGTGGCACCATGTCTTGCTTAGGGTGTTTTGTTTTTTTTTTTAATTATTCTTTATGTTGAAACAGGGTCTTACTGAGTTGCAAAGGGTCTCATGAAGTAATAGCTGAGGCTGTTCTTGAACCCATATCTTCCTGTCCCAGCCTCCTAAATGCTGGGATAATAATTGTGTGCACAACCCGGTCTATTTATTTTCATTTTTATTGTTTGTGGTACTGGGGATTGAACCCTGGCATATTCTAACTCTGAGCCACACCCCCAGCCCAATGTTTTCTTTTTTACTTTGAAACAAGGTCTCACTAAGTCACCAAGGGCCTCACTAAGTGGCTGAGGCTGGCCCTGAATCTGTGATTCTCTCTGTGTCAGCCTCTCAAGTGCTGATCTTACAAGTGTGCTGAGAAAAAGCAGAAAGTTAATCAAATCTGAGCCCCATTCCAGGGAGCTGTGAGTCTAATCCAGGCTTCCTTCTGGAACACACCCTTCTCACTTTGATTGGATTGTCTAGACAATTTATTGGCCCCATTTCTATCTTGCAAGGCATTCTCTGCTCACCAGTGCCTGCACTGCCCAGTTCTGGGTGCCTCAGGTGTGTCTCCTTTGCTCACTTGTTGGGGCCCACTCGGCAGGACCGAGGTGGCACCCAGGCTTGTTGCCAGCGTGGACTCAAGATGGCGCCTGGGCTTGCAGCCAAGTCACGAGGCTCACGAGGCTGGCGGTGCCCTGAGCCTGCGCAGTGAGCCCTATCAGGCGCCTTACGGATAATTAGTGACGCAACGCCTCGTGCTACCACCTGCCCGCCCAGGAGAAGGTTAAAAAGCGCGCATGCCCTAGCGGGGAAAAAGGGAGAAGGAGAAGAGGGTTGGTGGACAGGAAGAGCAGTTTCTTGGCGGACTGCTCTGGGCTCCGAGCTGCGACGGACATGTTCACAAAGCCACCACTGTGACCGGTGTGTGCTGCAGCAGAGACATAGAGTGCCAGAAGGAGGGTTGGTGGAGTGATGAGGGAGAGGATAGAAGACTGATGTTGTTTTTACCTGAGAGGGCGTTGAGAGAGCATTAAAGAGGAATGGTAACTGTACAAGAACCTGGGGTAATAAAACTGCTTGAGGAAGATCGTGTAAGAGTCGTCACTGCGCGCGACACTCACTGATGTGCGTGCATGTCCATAAGAGGTCAGGAGGGCGTCTCCGCTTTGGTACCATGGACACTCCCTGTCTGATGTCTACTGTGACTGTGTGTGACTCTCCGACTCGAGGAAGAGCCCAGGAGGGCAGGGGCTGCTGTGGGCTCTGGTCACTGCATCATGGTCAATGCTTAGAATAGTGCTTGCACCTTGTGTGTCTTCAAATATGGTTGAGAGAAAGCCGGGTGCGGTGCCACGCCTGTAATCTAAACATTTGGAAAGCTGAGACAGGAGGATCTCAGTTTGCGGACAGCCTCAGCTACTTAGTGAGGCCCTTTGCACCTCAGTGAGGCCCTGTTTCAAAATAAAGAATGAAAAGCCGGGTGTGGTGGCGCACGCTTGTAATCCCCACGCTTGGGAGGCTGAGACAGGAGGGTCGCCCGGGTTCGAAGCCAGCCTCAGCTACTTAGTGAGGCTCTCAGTAACTTAGTGAGACCCTGTTTCCAAATAAAATAGAAAATAGGTCTGGGAGTATAGCCCGGAGGTACAACGCCCCTGGGTTCCACCCCAGTCACATAAAAAAAAAAAAAAAAGAATAAAAAATAGGGCTACGGGTGGAGCATGGAGGTAGAATGCCCTTGGGTTCCATTTCTATTACAACAAGAATTAAAATATATATATATAGCCGGTGCCGGGGTTTACTTCAGGCACCCTTGAGGCTATGTGGGTGCCGTAACCCAGGTGACCTCCAGGCAGTGGTCCCCAGTGTTCAATGGAAACGCACAGCCGGGCGTGGTGGCGCACGCTTGTAATCCCCGCACTTGAGAGGCTGAGACAGGAGGATCTCACAGGTTCGAAGCCAGCCTCAGCTACTTAGTGAGGCTCTCAGCACCTAGTGAGGCCCTGTTTTCAAATAAAGTAATAAGTAGGTCTGGGAGTATAGCCCCGAGGTAGAAAATCCCAGTGAGATCCACTCTCAGTGCCACAAAAAAAAAAAAAAAAACCAGTGGTAACGTAGAAGGAAGTGTTAGAAGTGTGAGGTCAGTTGTTGCCCAAGTAGAGTTGGGAACTCCCTGGATGAAGAGCTAAATTACCCCATGAAACCCAACCAAGCACCCTGCTTCACAGATGAGAAAACAGAGGCTCACCTGCCGTGAGGCTCCCGTGTGAGGACTTCCAGGACATTGCCCTCCAGGCTGCTGAAATGGCTCCTCTGGAACACGGAGCAGCCCAGGGAGGCCCCAGCTCCTGCCCTCAGGACTCCTGTGTGTGTCTTGAGACAGCAAGTGACAGAGGTGGAAAGAGGACAAGATGGCCCTGAGCTCATCAGTCTCCATGCAAACAGGAGCTGCGCATGCGTGAGCCTTGTAGAGGGCGTGGAGGATAGCCAGGCCCTGCCACCTGGATGCCTGGCAGGGAGTACAAATGTGTGAGGAAGGGGTCCCAGTTTCCTTAGGCAGCAGGACTGTGGCCCCTCCATCACCAAGCTCTGCAGGGATGTGGCTGTGTTGGTGTCTGGCCCAGGACCCTCTCAGTCCCCTCTGCATCCACACTCAGCTGAGGGAGACCTGGTGCCTGTGATTTGTGAATGGCCCAGGCCTGTCGTCCTCAGGGTGGGACACGGAGTTGAAGCACATCCTGTTCAGCAGCTCCTTCACGATATCCGGGTGGAACCTCTGTGAGGACAGGGCCCACAGCCAGTAGGGAGCCTCCGTGGCGGCCTGCTCATTTTTCGGGCTGTTTCTGTCCCACAGGACCTCTGCTTGTCAAACCTCATGCAGACCCTGTGTCACAGAATTCTCTCCTGGGAAGACTGGAGACGCCACTGGGGCTCCGGAGTCACCAGGACACTCCTCACCCTCCAGCCCTGTCCTGGGTGTGGACATCACAGGACAGCAGGCTCACCACTTCCCGCCTTTCTCTCTCTATACACAGTCCCGCCAGTATTGCCTCCACACCCAGGACAGGCCTGGAAGTGGACAGGGTCCCGGCTGAGGAGAAGGCGCTGTCTCCAGCTCCTCCCTCTCACCTGTCCTGACCCTGGACAAGTCATTGTATCTCGGATCCTGCCTAGCGTCCCCAGGACAGGGGGGCCTCGCTAGTACCTACTTCCTAATGATGTCATCAGGCCCCTATAATCTACCAGAAAACCCATGGGGCGATGTTGCACCCATGTCATGTAGTGAAGAAAAGAAGAAACACAGAAAGGCGGGATGTGCCACAGAGTGAGGCGAGGAACAGACCAGTGCACCTTCCCGAGTTTTTGGAGGTCTCAATACCCTCCCAGCCTTGTTTTCCTGTCTGCATCAAGAGAGGTTGAAATGCAATTACTTGGCATGTTTCTGCTCCAAAGCCCTTTGATTTCTTCCCCTTGCATTTCTTTTTTCTTTTTCCCCTTACATTTCTATTCAGAGCTAAGTGATAGAAGGCACAGTTTCTCAGAGGCAGGGGACTGTCTAGGATGACCTCTAGCTGTTCTTCAGAGCTACCTGGGCTCCAGCTGAGCAGGGTGGACATTGCCGTCCACTGGTGGCCAGTGCTCCTGCTGCAATCACGGAGAAAAAGCCACCCCAGAAAATGGTCTTTGCTTCAGCAGCTTCAAGAGCTCAGCTCGCCAGGTGACAGACGACGACGACGGGATCAAGGCCTGCAGGATCCAGGGGTGTTAGAGGGATTCCAGAAAGTCCCTTTCACCCATCTGCCCACACTGGCCCCGGGTTCCAGTTCCCTGGCAAGTCCTCCTCGTCTGAGCCAGCAAGGCGCTCTTGCCCCAGTGCAGAGACGAGTGGTCCCAGCTCCGCTGCTTGTTCCCACCCCAAGTTTTCAGTCCTCCCAGCAACACCTGAGCCCTATGTCTTTTTATTTTGAAACAGGATCTTACTAGATTGACGAGTCTCACTACTTGCAGAGGCTGTCTGGGATTACAGGTGTGCACCACCACATACAGCGTTGTTAGATTTTGTTATTTATTTATTTATTTATTTACTTATTTCTTTATTTATTTTGGTGGAACTGGGGATGGAACCCAGGGGTATTCTTCCGCTGAGCCATACCCGCAGCCCTATTTTTTATTCTTTATTTTGAAACAGGGTCTCACAGGACCTCGCTAAGTAGGTGAGGCTGTGTTGAACTGCAGTCCTCTGATCCTCCTGTCACAGCCTCCCAAATGCGGGGAGTACAAGAGTGCACCACCACCCTGGGCTACACATTCTTATTTTTTAATCTGCATTTTGAAAAAAAAGTCTCACTGAGTTGCAAAGGGCGTCGCTAAGTAGTAGTAACTGAGGGTGTCTTTGAATTGTGGTCCCCTGTCTCAGCCTCCCAAATGCTGGGATCACAAGCATGCACCACCACATACAGCTCCATTTAGGATATTTTTTACATTTCAAAATTGCTTGCTTGCTTGCTTATTTATTTATTTATTTATTTATTTATTTATTTATTTATTTTGTGGCCCTGGGGATTGAATCCAGAGGCATTCTATCTCCAAGTTATCAGCCCGATTTTATCCCTTTTTTTTTCTTTTTTTTATTTATTGCAGGTCTGGGGATGGAACCTGGGGTATTTGACCTCCGAGCCACACTCCCTGCCCTATTTTTTATTCTTTACTTTGAAACCGGTTCTCACTGAGTTGCAGAGGGCCTCACTAAGTAGCTGAGGCTGTCCGCGCCACCACACCCGACTGTTTATTTCTTATTTGGAAACAGGGTCTCACTAGGTTGCTGAGAGCAACCTGAGCTAAGTTGCCCAGGCTGGCTTTGAACCTGCGAACCTCCTGTCTCAGCCTCCCAAATACTGGGGTGATAAGCGTGCGCCACCACGCCCGGCTCACAATTACTTTCAAATACAACTTGAACTTTGCTCATTTTGGAATGAGGACATTCCAGTTGGAACTGGTTTTCTGCAACACAAATGTCAGAAGCCACAAAAGAAATGACTGGTTCCTCCTGTTGGCAAAATAAGAATGAAAAAGAATAATCTGGAAAGTTGGAAAGATAAACCACGGCTGGCAGTTTGCTCCTTCCAATCCACCTGCACACCGGTCCCAGATCCTCAGGAGCCAGTTCTCCTACACAAAGGGACAGACCCCTGCAATTCAACAGGGGATCAGCACATTGGTCAGAATGTGCGAGAGATGCCGGGGGTGGTGTCGCACGCGTGTAATCCCAGCATTCGGGAGGCTGAGACAGGAGGATCGCGGTTCGAAGCCAGCCTCAGCTACTAAGGGAGGCCCTCTGCAACTCAGTGAGAGCCTGTTTATAAATAAAAAATAGTTCTGGGAGTGTAGATCTGGGGTAAAATGCTTCTGGGTTCCATGCCCAGTACACAAAAAAAGATAAGAAAAAAAATTAATTAGAAAGTAAGAAATTAAGTTGTTTTTTATTTTTGTGGAAGTGGGGTTGGAACCCTACTACATCCTGGCTACACTCCCAGACCTTTTATATTTTATAGGGAACCAGGGTCTCTTAAGCCAGCAAGAATGGCTTCGAACCTGCCCGATTGTCCTGTCTCTGCCTCCCAAGCGCGGGGATTACAAGTGTGCGCCACCACGCCTGGCAAGAACTTAAATATTAATATCCCGGTGTTCATGGCAGAATTATTGCTAGAAACTGTGTCCATGAATAGAAGAATAAACAACATGTAGTCTATGTATAGTGAAGCTACTTAGCATTACTAGAGATTGAAATGCCGAGTGAGTGCGTCTACGTAGATGAATCTTGAAGATACTCTGCTGAGTGAATGAGCCAGACACAGCAGCGCACACACTGTGATTCCCTTATTGTAGCTCCGGCAGTGAAAGCCCCAGAGACAGAAAGGACAGTGCTCACTGCCCGGCCTGGGGAGGAGGGAATGGGAAGTGAGTGTCTAATGGTTACGGAGTTTGAGTAGGGAAATGCTGTGTATTCTTGGAGATTGGCAAACAACCCTGAGAGTGCGCTTGATACCACCAGAATGGACATATAAGAATGGCAAAGTAGTAAATTTTGTGTTACAGATATTTTATCACAGATCAACTTTCAAACTTTATGTAGCCTTCTTTCCACCCGTGGCATATTTCACAAGGAGGCCCACCTCACTCCTCCAGGTGGTGCTCCCTGCCCACAGTGTGGGCCTCCTTTCTCCTCTGCTCCTAACGCCCTCGTCCCTGCTCCCCACAGGCCTCACCTAGAATACCCAGCACTTTCTCCTTAGCTCAGTTTCTTCCTGTTCTTCAAGACCAGGTTTGAGGCGCTGTGTCAGGATCTTCCTCCCAGCGTGACCTTCACTTTGCAGCAGTGCTGAGGAGACAAAATAATGAAAGTGGCAGAGGCGTTAGCGCAGGGTTTTGTGGCCGTGAAGCTCCTCTGTGAGCGCTCAGCGTGCAGCAGGAAGTTCCCGTTGCGCACACGGGCTTTAGCTGGTGGAGAGGCGGCCTTGCCCGCAGACACCATGGTTCCTGTGCTGGGCCACTTCTGTCCTGTGCTCAGCACGCAGAGCAGGCTGAGGTGTGCGGGATCCGGGAACGGCTGGGCTGTGGTCTGGTCTTTGCGTGGTGGGACTGTGATCTTCAGCCTCTCAGATCCTATCTGATCTTTTCATTTCTTAAAACTGTTACACTTTATTGTTACTTAATTTTTTATATGTTGTTTGCTAAACAACTTTCTAGAGCAAACCCAGGAGAAATCAACCTCCAAGCTACACTGCCTGCCCTGTTTTTTGTTCTTATTTGAAACAGGGTCTCACTAAGTTGCAGAGGGCCTCACAACTTCCGTCCCAGTTTCCCCAATGGTGGGATAATAAGCGTGCGCCACCACTACCAGCTGATTCTTTGTTTTTCATTTCTTCCCCAACAAATCGCCCTGGAATTTGAATGTGCAGGTTCACAAATGCTGCTGGCAGGACAGAGACAGGTCTAAGGGTCTCAGGACTCAGGGCCACAGCGGTGCAGTCAAGGCAGGATCTAGGTCCCACTGCCTCCCCAGAGCAGCCTGCTCCCCCCTTACCTGAGCAAGGCCAGTCCTCAGGTGAGCAGGGCTGTGTTTTGTGTTGCAGGCACACATGGCGTTCAGGGATGTGGCTGTGTATTTCTCTCTGGAAGAGTGGAGCCTGCTGAGCTCTGATCAGAGGGCCCTGTACAGGGAGGTGATGCTGGAGAACTACAGGAACCTGGTCTTTCTGGGTGAGCACGGTGTGTCTTAAGCCTTGCGTTGCTACGCATGGGAAAGTTAGGATATGTTTGATGAATCTTTGTTCCTTTCTGTTTGGTACTGGAGACAGAACCCAGGGTTCTCCTACCTTTGAGCTAGCCCCACAGCCCTCTTTTATTCTTTTACTTTGAAACAGGGCCTCACTAAGTTGCTGAGGCTGGCTGTTAACGTGCAATCCTCCATCTCAAGTTCCCAAGTCTTGGGATGCACGCCTGAGCCCCAGTTTTTGCCACTGTGGCCACTTTGATTTTTACTTGGGTTTTGAGTTACACTCAAAAGAAAGCCATTTTGTATTCTCTTTTTCCCAGAGAATGTCACATTTTGTAGCAGGGTGTGTGTGTGTCTTTTGGATGATTTTCTACTAATCTGGGCTCTCTTTCTAAGTTAATGCTTACCTGTGACACTACTTTTAGTGTTTTTATTTTTTGAAACAGGGTCTCACTGAGTTTCAAGGGCCTCGCTAAGTAGCGAAAACTGTCCGGGAACTGCAATCCTCCGGTCCACGCCCCCAAATGCTGGGATTACAAGTGTGTGCCGCCATGGCTGGCCTGCGACACCTTTCTTTTTACTTGGCCACTCAAAGCAAGATACTTTGTTTTCTCTTTTTCCCTAGAAGGTCAGATTTTGTGAGTTTAGGTGTGTGTGTGTGTGTTTGTGTGTGTGTGTTTTAGGTGGTTTTCCTCTAGGCTGGGCTCTCTTCCTAAGTTAATCTGTTTACCTGGTGTATAATGGGGGTGTTCATCCTCCTGGCTTGGAACAGAATCCACGTGCTCTCTTTGAGGCGATCCGCCCCACTGTTTTCAGATCTGTGTTCCACCCTCCAACAGTTCCTCCCCAGTTTGGCTCTGAATTCTTCAATGGGCCCTTGACCCCATGACGCGTGGTCATCTTGTTTTCTTTTCCTACGGGCAGGAGTTTCATTTCCTAAACCAAAACTGATCACGCAGCTGGAGCAAGGGAAGGAGACATGGAGAGAAGGGAGAACATGTGCAGCCGCCTCCTGTGCAGGTGAGTGGGAGGAAACCGGGCAGATGAGACCCAGGAATACAGGAGTGTTGGCTGCTGTGAGGGCTGGAGGGAGGCGGCGTTGATCCAGTGCTGGGAGGGAAGTTGTTCTCTCGACCTCTGGGCCTTCAGGGCTGAGGGTGGGAACAAGGAGTTGGGGCGGTGAGATGCTGGTCAAAGCATATTAAATTTCATCCAGGAGGAATAAACTCAAGAGCTGTGTTGTCTAGCTTGACTCTAGCTAGTATCGATGTATTATGTTCTTGAAAATCACTAAGAGAATACATATTAGATGTTCTTACCACAAAAATGAGTTATAGGAACAAATACATAATTGTTTGATTTAGCCATTTCACAAGAAATGCACTCCAAAATGTGCAGAATGAATATGTATAATTTTTACGTATTAGATTTTTACAATGAATATGTAGAATTTTTACGTATTAGATTTTTAATTATTAAAGAATTCTCTTGATTCTCTAATGGAGATTCTAGAGATTGAGAAGCAACATGGTCAGTGTTGATATTAAGAATTATCTGCATCTGGGCGTGGTGGCCCATGCTTGTAATCCCAGTACTTGGGAGGCTGACACAGAAGGATCAAAGATCTGCCCCCAGTCACAGCTGCAGCAGCATGAGGCTGTCTGCAACTTAGTGAGACCCTGTTGAAAAGGAAAAACAGTAGGACTGGGAGCGTAGCTCAGAGGTAGAAAGTCCCTGGTTTCAAAGCACTGGGGCTGGGAAGAGGTGGACGTCAGGCAGCTCAGTGGATCTTCACACTGCCACAAGCCTGAAGTAAAGGCCCTGGCGCTATTGAAGGCCAAGAAGGCAAGCTGCTTTATTTGCCAGGCATTAAAACACTAAAGGAGGCTTCACTTAGTAGTTCACTGAGTGGAAAGAAGTAAGAACTTCTTAGTATTAGGAAAGGGTGGTTATGCTAATTAGAATACTTAATAAATTAGGTTAGTTATAGTTCACTTATTATTGAAAATAGCATTCTGTATAGAATGGAATGATTCTGGGCTTAGATGTGTACACAGTTCTAGGTTTGATTATTCATTGTTCAAGAAGAAGTGTGTTCAGCTTAATACAGTTAGGAATTTAGTAGTTTCTAAAATGCGTTGTCATTGATTGCCTTCAGCTCCCAGGAGCTAGGTGTGATGAAACAGTACATCCAGTAGTGACGTTGCCCGCACTGAGGTACTGTGTGGAAAAGCTGGCTGTCTTTGATCTTGGTGTGTGTGTGCGTGTGTGGTGCTGAAGATTGAACCGAGGCCTTGTGCACAGTCCAGCCCACTACCTCTAAGCTGCAACCCTAGCCTGAAAGTGTTTCTTCTACATTGGTTTCTAGGAAATGTTACATTGATTATGGAAACTCTCAGGGTTGAGAGATGCTGGGGGCACTAAGAGGGAGCTGCTCAAGTCAGTGGGGACCTAGGCGGCGTCTGTGTTGTCCACTGCTGAGGCCTGCTGTCGTGTGGGAACTCTGGCTCAGAGTCATCCTCTGACACCTGCTTGTCCCTGGGTGGACGGACTCCAGTTTGTGTCTTACTGTTTTTTTTTCTTGTTTGTGGTTCTGGAATTGAACACAGTGGTGTTCTACCTCTGAGCTACATCCCTGTCCAAATTTAGTTTGTATTTTGAAACAAGGTCTTGCTGAGTAGCTGAGGCTGGTCCCAAACTTGCAATCTCCTGTCTCAGCCTCCCACGTCCTGGGATTATAAGTGTGTACTACACACTTGGCATGTCTCACACTTTCACTGCACATGTGCTCGCTCACTCTCTCTCTTTGATTTTGGATTTTTGATAATGGAATTGAACCGAGGGGCATGCTACCTCTGAGGTACACCCTCAGCCTTTTGAGTTTGAAACAGTCTTGCCAAGTTGCTAACGGTCTTTCTAAATTTCTGTGGCTGGCCTTGGACCTGTGAATCCTTCTGTCTCAGCTTCTGAATTATTGGGGGAGTACAGGTGTGCACCACTGCACCCCGCTTTTGTTTTGTTTTGTTTTGTTTTGTCTTTGTGATACTGGGTTTGAACCTACGGACATTCAACTTCTGAGCTATGCCCCCAGCCCTTTTTTTCTTTTGCAGTACTGGGGCTGGACCCCAGGGGCATTCTACCTCCAAGTTACACCCCCAACCCCTTTCTTTCTTTCTTCCTTTCTTCCTTTCTTTCTTTATTTCTTTCTTTCTTTTTCTTTTTCTTTTTCATATGTTTATATTTTGTGGTACTGGTGGTGGAACTTATAGAGGCTTTCAACATACGGGCTATGCTCCCAGACCTATTTTATCCTTTATTTGGAAACAGGGTCTCACTAAGTTGCTCATAGCCTCACCTAAGTAGCAGAGGCTGGCTTTGAACCTGCGCGATCCTCCTGTCTCCGCCTCCCAAGAGCGTGGATTACAAGCGTGTGCCACCACACCCTGCTTCCTATTTTTTATTCATTATTTTGTTACAGGGTCTCACTGTACTTCAAAGGGTCTCACTAAGTAGCTGAGGCTGGCCTCGAACCTGTGCGATCGTCCTGTCTCAGCGTCCCAAGAGCGTGGATTACAAGCGTGTGCCACCACGCCCGGCTTCCTATTTTTTATTCATTATTTTGTTTCAGGGTCTCATTGTGTTTCAAAGGGTCTCACTAAGTAGCTGAGGCTGGCTGGGAATCTGGATCCACCTTTCTCAGCCTTCCAATACTGGGATTACAAGAGTGTGCCACCAGTCCTGGCTTCTAATTTATTTTTAAACAGGGTCTCACTAAATTCCTGATGGTCTTGCAAACTTGATGAAGAAGGTCTTGATTTTGTGATCCTCCTGTCTTAGTGTCCAAAGTTCCGGGATTACCGGCGTGCATTGCAGAGTCCTGCTTTAAATAACTCTTACAGAACCATCTACACTAAGCCCTCCACCTGGCATGAATGTCTGTGCCCTCCACCTGTCCCTTTTTTCTTCAGAGCGAAAGGGGCAGACACTTCCTCATGACTAGATAGCGCTGAGTAAAAAAAGAGAAAGGAAACAAGCCAGGCCTGATGGCTCACACTTGTAATCCTAGTGCTTGGGAGGCTGAGACAGGAGAATTACGGGTCCGTGGACTGCCTGGGCTACTTAGTGAGGCCCTCTCCAATTTAGTGAGGCCCTGTTTTAAAATAAAGAATAGAGTGAGGTGTTTTGCCACACACTTATAATCCCAGTCCTTGGGAGGCTGAAAAAGGAGGATCACAGGTTCACGGCCAGCCTCAGCCTCTTATCAAAGCCCTCCCCAACTTACTGAGACCCTGTCGGAAAGTATGCTGGGGGTATAGCTCAGACTTTGAGTACCCCAGGTTTCCATTTGTGGTACCACAAAAACAACACAAACTCCAACAAAAATTTGCGGGTGTGATTTCTATGTGTGCAGTTGTGAGTGTGTGCTTGTATAGTGATGATCATGTAGAGTGTCGTGTGTTGGCCCTGTTTATACCCCAAAGTGCCTTTGATGCTTTTACGGCCCTTTACAATAGAAGTTGTAAGCTGTACTGCTGGGCTGGGAAGTCGGCTATGTAAAGAAAGTCCTGGTAAGTAACGTTTACTTTTAAGGATTTTGATGCCTGGGTTAAGCCTGGCCTCCAGATGAGGCTTCATTCTGTGTCTTTCTCTCTGCAACAGGACTGAAGCCAGAATTTTAACCTGTTTCTCTCTGCCTTCCAGATGTTTCCAGCCAGAAATCCCTGGGGCAACACATTGAGTGTCAGCACCATCCCTGGGTTGTCACAAGCTCATGTGCAGAAAGTCCTGTGGAGCTTGGGGACACACGTCCTGGGGACCAGCAGCAGCAGGTAGCCTCGGATGGAAGATGCAGGAGCGACAGGGCAGAAGGTCAAGAGAGGGAAGCCTCCACGCCTTGGCCTGGTAGGACTGAGGGAAGGACTTTGGGAGCATTTCCCAAGCTGCCCCACAGGCCACCAGTCAGCTCCCGGCATGGCCTCAGAGCAGTGGGGATGGAGGCGAGCCCGGGCGAGGTGGGGAGCTCTGAGGATGCTGCCAGGTTGCTGGAGAGGAAAGAAGTCTTAGGTGAGTGTGGACTGGGCTCCAGCAAGATGACCATTCTGCTCAATCACCAGAGGACACGCTCGAGGGAGAAGCCATACGTCTGCGTTGTGTGTGAGAAGGGCTTCACACTGAAGGGAAACCTGGCCGCGCACCAAAGGACACACTCGGGGGAGAAGCCATACCTGTGCTGCGATTGTGGCAAAGGCTTTAGCTATAAGTGTACCCTCACCAGGCATCAGAGGACACATTCGAGGGAGAAGCCTTATGTCTGCAAAGTGTGTGAGAAGGGCTTCAATCGGAAGGGAACCCTGGCCAGGCACCAGAAGACGCACTCGGGGAAGAAGCCATACATGTGCTGTGAGTGTGGCAAAGGTTTCCACCAGAAGTCCTACCTCACCATCCACCAGAGGAAACACTCAGGAGAGAAGCCGTACGTGTGCTCTGAGTGTGGCAAAGGCTTTAGCGTAAAGTCCACCCTCACCGTCCACCAGAGATTGCACTTAGGAAAGAAGCCCTATGTGTGC
Source organism: Muscardinus avellanarius (assembly GCF_963383645.1). Lineage (NCBI taxonomy): Eukaryota > Metazoa > Chordata > Mammalia > Rodentia > Gliridae > Muscardinus > Muscardinus avellanarius. The sequence goes on along the minus strand of NC_137802.1, from coordinate 5,065,290 downwards.
TGTGAGTGTGGGAAAGACTTCATCACGAAGAACTACCTCACCGTCCACCAGAGAACACACTCGGGAGAGAAGCCCTATGTGTGCTGCGAGTGTGGGAAAGGCTTCAGTTGGAAGTCCTACTTCACTATCCACCAGAGGATACACTTGGTAGAGAAGCCATATGTGTGCTCTGAGTGTGGAAAAGGCTTCATCGAGAAATTCAAACTCATCATCCACCAGAGGATACACTCAGGAGAGAATCTGTATGTGTGCTGCGAGTGTGGCAAAGGCTTCATCCAGAAATCCAAACTCATCATCCACCAGAGCGTGCACTTGAAAGAGAAGCCACATGTGTGCCATGAATGTGGGAAAGGCTTCATCTACAAGTTCTCTCTCACCCAACACAAGAAGACGCACTGCAGAGAGAAGCCGTACGTGTGCTCTGAGTGTGGCAAAGGCTTTAGCGTAAAGTCCACCCTCACCATCCACCAGAGATTGCACTCAGGAGAGAAGCCATATGAGTGCTGTGAGTGCGGCAAAGGCTTCACCACGAAGTCCACCCTCACTAGACACCAGAGAACACACTCAGGAGAGAAGCCATATGTGTGCTCTGAGTGTGGCAAAGGCTTCATCCAGAAATCCGCCCTCAACCGTCACCAGAGAACGCACTTGAAAGAGAAACCATATCTGTGCTAGGAATGTGGGAAAGGCTTCAGCTGCAAGTCCGGTCCCACTCGCCACCAAAACATGATAGAGAGAGAAGCCTTCAGCAGGAAGTGCAGACTCGTCACCCACTAGACGACACACTTGGACAGAAGCCACGTGTGTGCTGTGAATGCGGGAAAGGCTTGAGGTCCACTGTCCCCAATCACCAGAGGACACACTCAGGAGAGAAGCCGTACGTGTGCTGCGAGTGTGGCAAAGGCTTCACCGAGAAGCCTTCACCGTCCACCAGAGATTGCACTCAGGAGAGAAGCCATATGTGTGCTGTGAACGTGGCAAAGACTTTAGAAGTCCCCATGCAGCCACCACCAGAGGACACACCTGAGAGAGAGGCCATACTGTGCTGCAAGCTCAGCAAAGGCTTCGGCTGGAAGTGCAGACTCATCATCCCCAGAGCGTGCACTTGAAAGAGAGGCCACATGTGTGCCCCGAATGTGGGAAAGGCCCGGCTGGAAGGCCGGTCTCACCCGCCGCGATTAGACACTACAGAGACAAGCCGTATGTGCTTCAAGTGCGGTGAAGGCTCTACCCAGAAGTCCAGACTCCACACCCACTAAAGGACACACTTGTGAAGAAGCTGTGTGTGTGCCCCAAATGTGAGCGGTTTAAGGCTGAAGTCCACCCTCACCAGCCACCAGAGCACACACTTGAGAAAGAAAGCATACTTGTGCTTCAGGTTGTGTAAAGTTTTGGGTGGCAGTCCACCCCATCCACCACTCAGGAGAGAAGCCACGTGTGTGCTGTGAATGTGGGAAAGGCTTGAGGACAACTCTCACCAATCACCAGAGGACGCACTCTGGCGAGAAGCAAGATGTGTGCCAGGAGTGTCGGCGAGGTTTCATTCTGAAGTCCTGTGTCACCATCCACCAGAGGATGCACTCTGGGGAAAAGTCAAATGTGTGCCAGGAGGGTGGGCGAGGTTTCATTCTGAAGTCCTGTGTCACCATCCACCAGAGGATGCAGAGGATGCACTCAGGGAAAGCCTTACGTGCGCCCGGAGTGTGGGAAAGGCCTCAGCCAGAAGCCAGCCATCATGAAGCTCCAGAGGACACACTTAGCGGGGAATACAATCCTGCGCAGCGACTGTGGCCTGGACTTCAGGACAGCACAGCCCTCATCTCCCACCAGCCTAGTGTTTGCATTGGACCCTCTCCAATGAGTTTGCTGCAGCAAATCAGGGTTAAAGGCGACAGGAAAGGTGAAAGCTAGGCCCAAGATTTAAAAGACCAAAGTTTTGGCAGGAATTGATCCACTCTTTGTTCAAAAGATGGTATGGTTATATTTCATATTTTTTCTTTCTGCCACAAGGGCAAAAATTGGAAGTGAGCGCTGGCGCCACGGCACTCGTCCCAATTTCATTTCTTGGGCTTTCTGATGCAAATATAGCTTTCTGATTTTTAGCATGATCTAGATTTTCCTATGACAATTTATATACATGAAGCAATTTTTCAGTTTCACTTTCCTATATCAAAAATCGTGCCATCAATTTGTTGAATGGTAATTCTAATTAAAGACTAAATGACCCACCACTAGGGAGAGGTGTTTCTCCTCTAGCCAACAGGCTTTCATAAAAGATATGGATGTTCAATATTTCTTTCTCTAGAGTTCCTTCCTCTGGAAGCCAAGGAATGTATATTATTGATACTTTATAGCAATTTTGCAGTTCTTTTGATGACATCTTTATCTTATATTGCTTTAAAAGATGATACACTGATTTTGTAAAAGGATTCTTACTCATTTGATTTCCCATACTGTTTCCTGTTGCTTTCTTAGCATTACTCCTATTAGCTTTTATACATGAATTAAATGTTTGCCCCTTCACGACTACAGCATATGTCATTTCATGAATGACTGCTGGTGAGACATTTTTTATGAATGTCTCATGTTTTACTATGGTTTTGCTCATCCTTAACCGATAAACTTTATCGGGATCCTGCACCACTCTTACGAGAATCTATCCTTCGCCTGAAAATTTTTAAAGAAATAAAGAAAAGAGATAGCTTACCTTTCTGGACATGACCTTGTCAGCCACGTTCAGGGCGCCACCTGTTACTGGCCAGCTAGTCCAATGGGGCGCGAGTTTGCTCGCGGTCGAGGGTCTCAGCAAGGTGGGGAAGGATAGAGTGATTTACCACAGATTCTTATCTGTAGCGGTTCTTTCCTAGGAAAATAATCCTATGATCGGCGCTTTTGCAAAAGAACCTGACATGGATCGATGCTTCTTGTGCAATCGAACACTTTATTTTGGACACAAGAATTTTTATATATTCCCCTCTCCCAGTGAATTTCAAGTAAAAGAAGTGCAAAACACCCAAGGTACAAAAGAGAGATAGACATGCAAATTACCAACCCTGAACAAGACAAAAGTAAGGCCTGGGATATCCCAGGTCTTTGTGATTGAGATCAGTCCCATTATCTCAGGTGGGTCTTGTGCTTTGGAGCCCAGCCCCTTCTGACCTTGCAGCTGCAGAGGCTTCTATTTGGCTAAAAGTCACACCCAAAATCACTTGAAGAGTCCAGTTTGTTTTTTAAGAGCTTTCTTTAACCCTTTCGGAGCTCTCATTCCTGGGGCTTAGTCCAATGTCCTCCTTTATCTAAAATGGGGGACGAAGTCCGAGATTCCAGCTTTTATATAGTTATCGTAAGGTAAATCCGTGTTCCTTTATGATGATTTAAGGAATTTCGATGAATGTCTGCTGGATTTTGTCTGCAATACTATCCGCTGTCTGAAAACTTAAACAAACTCACGACAGTTTAGCAGGTAAACACCAAGATATAACATGAGGTCTTTAGATTTAGTTGTCAGATATATTTCTCTAGCAGCTGAGCATTTTCCCTCTTTTAATAATCCATATTCCTATCACTAACCCTCTGCAACTTTCTTTTCTTTTCTGATTACCCTAATTCTCTCTTTCCCATTCGGGCCAATCTCAGGATAAGCTCTTCTTCATACAAAATACTTTCTTATTCTCACCATATTTTCTTTCTTTCTTTCATCTTTACACATCTATTTTATCTGTCCTTTGTTTTGACATAGCTATTTTTTAACCAGGTGGTGTCGCTGTAACTCCAGGCATCACTATTACTACGGGTAAAAGCCAAGGTCAAAGGTGGACTGGAATGTTGCTACTGCCTCTAATTATCATTTGAACAAGGCTCCTCTAATTACCATTTGAGCAAGACTGAAAGTTTACTGGAAGGATTATTTTACATGGATTTAATTTCTCTATCACAATCCTGATCTTTTTTTTTTTTTCCATCGGAGCAATTTCATGTGCAAAGTTAAAAGAATCATTACTGAAAGAATAATAGTTATGAAAGAATATCTAAGAGTGGAGAATACTATTTGCCAGCGACCACACCTTCTCTCGGGGCTTATTTCTCACGTTGAGAATCGCCTATGGACTGCATGAATGCAGATGCCGAGAGGGCGTGGCTGTAGCTGGTATCTGCATTTTATATTTGGAAACAAGGTCTCCTAAGCCAGCGTGCACGGCTGGCTTCCAACCTGCTCGATCCTTCTGTCTCCGCCTCCCAAGCGCAAGGATTACAAGCGTGCGCCACCACACCCGGAGGGAAGTACTTTTTATTTTTTATTTTGTTCAAAAATGGCACAAATGGAATTTACCTGTTTTTTTTTTTCTTTGCTGCTTGGAGGCGTTGAATACAGGATGCTCTATCTCTGAGCTAACCCCAGCCCTTTTAATTTATTTTATTTATTTTTCTGCTATACTGGGGATGGAACTTAGCGGCATTCTACTTCTCAGCCATACTCTCAGCCCTATTTTTATTCTTTATTTTGGAACGGTCTCACTGAGTTGCAAAGGATCTCACTAAGTAGTTGCTGAGGCTGAACTTGAACCCCATCCTCCTGTCTCAGCCTCCATAATGCTGGGATTACAACTGTGCCTACCAACTCAATTTGTTTAATGTGGTGCTGGGGTTTTTAGCCAGGGGTATCTAATTGTGAGCCACACCCTCAGCCCTAACTTTTTCTTTTTTACCTTTGAAGCAGGTGTCTCTACATCACAGATGGCCTCACTAAGGAGATGAGGCTGGCCACAAACCTGCAATTCTTCTGTCTCAGTCTCCCAAGTGCTGGGATTACAAGCATGTGGAGAAAAAGCAGCCAATTCATCGAATCTGGGTCCCATTCTGGGGACCACTGAGTCTAATCCGGGCTTCGTTCTGGGAACACACCCTTCTTGCTTTTATTGGATTGTCTAGACATTATAGACCCCACTTCAATCTTTTTTTTTTTTTCCCCCGTGGGTCTGGGGTTGGAACCCAGGCATTTGACCTCTGAGCTACACCCCATACCCTATTTTTTATTATTTATTTTTTTGAAACAGGGTCTCTGAGTTAAAAAGAGCCTGTCTGCGAACCATGGGGCTGAGGCAAAACCTTCCTTGAGGAAGAAAAAAATTATCAATAAGGTCAAGCCCAGTCCCTCCCTCAGATATTTTTATGTTGTCAGGCCTGGGAGATGCAACTTAGTCCTCCAGGCCCCCTACGAGCCTGGTCCTCTTGGCTCATCAGTGTTCAGAGAAGCAGACCGAGGCTCAGAGAGGCCAGAGCCAGGCCCGGGACTCAGCTCTAGGTGACCAGGGGCCATTTTGCAATAGAGGGCAGCACTCACTTCCCTTTATCCTCACCTCGTAGGTGCTTGCAAAGGCCTAGAAGGTGCTGGGACATCTGGGCGTGTGCGCCCAGGCTTGTAATCCCAGCATTTTGGAGGCTAACACAAGAGGATTGAGGTTCTAGGACTGCTTCAGCTACTACTTAGGCCCTTGTCAACTCAGTGAGACCCTGTTTCAAAAATGAAGAATAAAGCAAAAAAGCCGGGCATTGCCGAGATTACTTCCTCTTCCTCAGCATCTGTGTGAAGATTTCCCACCCAGGAAATTGGCTAAGCTTCAAGGAGGCGGAGCCCCGAGAGGAAGTGTTGTCTGGCCAAAGTACTCCCCCACTCTTAGATATTCTTTCATAACTATTATTCTTTTGGTAATAATTATTTTAACTTTCCACAGGAATTGCTCCGGTGATGTAAGATCAGGACTGTGAGAGAAATTGAGTCCGTGGAAAATAAATTTTCTAGTAATTTGTCTAAGCCTCTAAACGCCCTCGGCTTTGCTCAAATGGTAATAAAATCTAGTCAGAATTCAGATGCAGTGGAAGCATTCCAGTCACAGTAATTACAAATGCAGATTTCCCCTCTATCTCTGACCTACATTCTAATCATTAACTTACAGTAAAAGCCTTAAGAGTCAGCTGAAACCATTAGCCCTAAAAGGGAGGCAACAGGTGCCTCTGTTTACCCCCTCTCCTTGTGATCCTGCTTAGATACACAGAAGATAAACTTTGTGTGTGACATCAAAGCAGCCTAGTTGATGAGCAGCTAATACTGCCCAATACAATAGAGCCGAAGGCTAGGAAGATTCTTGACCTTTACACCCAGTATGTGCGCTTCCTGAAACAGGGAGGTGCCACGTGGCTAAGAAATGAATATGTCAGAACAAAGGACAGATATAATAGATGTGTAAGTGTGAAAGAAAGGAAATATGGTGAGAATAAGAAAGCATTTTTGTATGAAGAAGAGCTTATCCTAAGATTGTCCCAAATGGGAAAGAGAGAATCAGGGTAATCAGAAAAGAAAAGGAAGTTGCAGAGGGTCAGTGATAGGAATATGGATTATTAAAAGAGGAATAGGCTTCTAATAAGCCTATCGTTTGAGGAAAAGTGCTCAGCAGCTAGAGAAGTACATCTGACAACTAAATCTAAAAACTTCATGTTATTTTTTGGTGTTTACCTGCTAAACTGTGTTGTGAGCTTGTTTAAGCTTTCAGACTTTAGATGGTAATGCACACGAAACTTGGGAGTCCTCCATCGCATCCCCCTGGATCGCCTATCTCCCCATGCCTGCCATATGGACTAAGCCCTAGGAATGGAAAGTTCTGAAAAGTTAAAGAAGATTCCATAAGAGGCCATATTCTCCAAGCCCTGGGCATGCCTGTGTCTTCTGGAATTTGCCCTTTGGAGCCGCCTGTCTGCAAGGGCAGGGGGCTCAAGGACAGGGGGCTGGATCTGGTCATAAGATCAGGAGCTAATCTTTTTACTTTGTTTACATGTCCTTCACTATTGTTTTGTGGTGATTTCACTTCTCTTCTTTTTTTTTTTAACTATTAATCTCACTGGTGTAGGATATACATTTTCTGGGGTCTTGTAATAAAGTGTAAATCACACAAGAGGCTTTTGTCCATGTCAGATTCTTTACTGGAGAGGAATCTTCACCTTTAGTCTGCTGCAGGGCGTGGTGGCGCAACTCGTAATCCCCGCATTAGGGAGGCTGAGACCGGAGGATGGCGGTTCACTGACAGGCTCAGCTACTTAGTGAGGCCCTCTACAGCTAAGTGAGACCCACTTTCAAAATAAATAATAAAAAATAGGGCAGGGGCTTTAGCTCAGAGGTCTAATTCCCCTGGGTTCCATCCCCAGACCCACAAAATAAAAAACAAAAAAGAAAATAAAGCAGGGTGTGGTGGTACACACTGTAATCCCAGGATTTGGGAGGCTGAGACAGGAGGATTGCAGACGTTCAAAGTCAGCCTCATCTACTTAGTGAGGCCCTTTGCAGCTCAGTGAGACCCTGTTTCAAAATATAGACAAAAAAAAATCGGGCTGGATATGTATCTCAGAGGTAGAATGCCCTGGTTCCCATCCCCAGTACCACAAAAACAAAAATAAGAAAAAAAATAAAAATAGGGCTGGGGGTGGAACTTGGAGGTATAATTCTCCTGGGTTTAATCACTAGTACTGCCAAAAAAAGAAAAGGAAGAACCCGGGGATGACATTTGGCACCCTTGAGGCTACGTGGGTCACCATGACCCAGGTGACCTCCAGGCAATGGTTCCCAGTGTTAAAAATGGAGAAATAGAAGGGAGAAGTGTGATGAGACACAGGTCAGTTGCCCGAATAGTGGTGAGAACTCCCTGGATGAAGAGCTGAATTTACAATTTGGACAAATTGACCCCCATGCAGGGAGTTCAGTATGGAGACGAGGAAGGCCTTCCTTCTTTCTCAAACTTACCTTGACCCTCAAACCTACCCTGACCCTGGACAATGTGTTGTATCTCGAGTCCTGCCTAGTGTCGCCTGGACAGTGGGGCCTCGCTAGCTCCTACTTCCTAACGATTTTATTAGGCCCTGTAACCTAACAGAAAACCCATGGGGCGCTGCCACACATGTCATGCACAGAAGTAAAGAAGAAACACAGAAAGGAGGATGCCAGAGTGAGGCTATGAACAGGCCAGTGCGCCTGCCCCTTGTTTTGGAGAGGTCTCTACCTCCCCAGTCTTGTTTCGCTGCCTGTATAAGAAGAGGTTGATATGCAGTTAGTAGAGACATGTTTCTGCTCCAAAGGCTTCTGATTTCTTCCCTTTGAATGTTTATTTTTTTCTTTTCAAAAATTTCCCCTGGTCTGGGTCGAGCCCGCCGGGCGGTGGCGGGAGCGGAGCGGCCGCCATCTCTGGAGTCGGGTGGACTCAGCTCAGAGCCGCGGGGCGGTGGGTGCGGGGCGGGGCGCTGTGCTGGGTTCTTGTGGGTGCAGAGACTCTGGCCTCGGTGACGCCCCTGTATTGAGACGGGGGCGCTCACGCCGTGAGTTTCCAGGCTGGAGGACTTGAATGTGGGGCTTTTCGGGTCTGGTATTTCCCAGGCAGTGGATGGGGATGTTTCTAGGGCCGCACATCCCGGGTCTTGGCGCTTGGGGCTGGCGGCTCAGGCCCCGCTGTCATGCCTTTCTCAAGTGGGTGAGGGGCAGGCTGGCTCAACCAGACCAGTCTGGGTTTGACTGGGCGCGGGGTGGTCCCTGTGGTACAATCTTGGGGGAACAATTTGTGTGGTCATCCCTATGTTTAGGGCAAGAAGAAAGGAGGTGAGCCCCCACTCATTCTGCAAGTGTGTGTGTGTGTGTGTGTGTGTGTGTGTGTGTGTGTTACTGAGGATGGAACCCAGGGGCTTTTCTACATCCACGCTACACTCCCAGACCTATTTTTTTTAATATACTTTATTTGAAAAGAGGGTCTCACTAAGTTGCTAAGAGCCTCACCAAGTAGCAGAGGCTGGTTTCGAACCTGTGCGAACCTCCTTCTCAGCCTCCCAAGCGCTGGGATTACAAGTGTGCGCCACCACATAGGCTCGACAAGGTTTTTAAAGATCCATAGGATCTGCATTGACCACAAAACTCACAAGATTTTAGAAGTGGCAAATACCCAGAAGTACGTAGAGCTCCCCAGAGCTGTCACCCAGATTCAGCATTTAAGAGCTTCAGGACCAGCCTTGATTCATCTCAGAGACTCTGTACACCCTTTAGGAGCCTGGTGTCCACAGCCAATTGTCTCCATGTTGTCACTTTATAGGTGACAGTATAGGTGACTGTGCCTCAGTGTTCTCATCTTGAAATGGTAATGGCAGCTACTTGATGGGGTGTTGTGAGGGCAGAATGAGGTGAGGCTCACACAGTGCCTGGAACAGTCTCTAGTAGATAGCCCGTGCTCCAAGGAATTTCCTGTCAGTATTAGTAGCACAGGAACACCTCATGGTCAGTGTTAGCAGCGAGTCAGAGAAGGCTTCCTCCTCCCTGTCTCCCTTTCTTCTTTCCTTTTTGTACTTGTGGGGATTGAACCCAGAGATGCTCTGCCACTGAGTTAGACCCAGCTGTTTGTTTGTTTGTTAGTTAGTTAATTTGTTTTGTAGTACTGGAGGTGGAAATCAGGGGCGTTTCTACCTCCCACTATACTCCCAGACCTATTTAGTACCTTATTGGGAAACAGGGTCTCACTAAGTTGCTGAGAGCCTCACTGAGTATCTGAGGCTGGCTTTGAACCTGTGGGATCCTCCTGTCTCAGCTTCCCAAGCGCTGGGATTACAAGTGTGTGCCATCATGCCTGGCTCCCAGCTGTTTATATATAGTTTTTTTTTTTTTTTTTTTTTTTGCAGGTGTGGGGATGGAACCTAAGGGCATTTGTCCTCTGTGCTACAGCCCCTGCCCTATTTTTTATTCTTTATTTTGAAGCAGGTTCTCACCAAGTTACGTTGTGCCTCAGTAAGTAGCTGAGGCTGTCTGCGAACCGCGATCCTCTGGTCTCAGCCTCCCAAACACTGGGATTAAAAGCATGCGCCACCAGACCTGGCTCTTTAAAAGTCTTTTAAGTTTTGAGACAGAGTCTAAGTTTCCCATGGTGACCTCACATTTGCAATCCTTCTGCCTCAGCCTCCTGAGTTGCTGGGGATACAAGTGTGCACCACTGCACCCGCTGGCAGGCTGTGTTCCTAGACTACATCCCAGCTCTGTGCCTAGGAAGCTGCTCACACCTTGTCCCTTTCTCTGTGGTAGGTCCCTTCCTGATACCTTGAAGGAGGAGGAGGCGCTGCCCTGTTGGACCTGGAGGGTTTCCAGTGACTTTCCTGAACATTTTTTGTTCTTGCTCTGTCTGCTGTGACCCTGGCTGCCCAGGAGGACTGCCTGCTGGGGAAAGGGAGGACTCGCGGGCTCCTGACCACCCAGCTTCAGGTGAGTGCCTCTGCCTCTTGCAGTGTGAACCATGAGTAGGTTTTCTTGTTCAGCATTGACATTTTGTGTCCTCCAGTGCTCTCTCCAGGGATCACAACCCAGCGGGTTCCTGTAGTTAAACGGGCCTGTTGTAACGGTGACGGTTTACAAGAAGCATTCCAACCTGGCGTTCCCATTCACTCACCTCCATCCACTTCCCATTCACTCACCTCCATCAGAGGCAGAGGCTGTGGGCTTGGGAATCGGTGTGATTGGCAGTTAGGGAAGAAGTGTCCATGGTGACTCAAATCAGCACGTGGATGGAGATGGGTTGCTTTTGTCAGTAAGAAAGCTGAAGAGCGAGGGCACAACATGTCTGTAAAGAGACCTTAGGACTAATAATTAAGAAGTGTTCCGAGCCAGGTGTGGTGGCGCACGCTTGTAATCCCAGCATTTGGGATGCTGAGACCTGAGGATCGTGGTTCGCAGACCGCCTCAGCTACTTAGTGAGGCCCTCTGCGACTCAGTGAGATCCTGTTTCGAAGTAAAGAACACCTTAACCCTTTCTATAGCCTCCTTCATTCACCCATGACCTATTTCACAAGGAGGCCCACCTCACTCCTCCAGGTGGTGCTCCCTGCCCACAGTGTGGGCCTCCTTTCTCCTCTGCTCCTAACGCCCTCGTCCCTGCTCCCCACAGGCCTCACCTAGAATACCCAGCACTTTCTCCTCAGCTCAGTTTCTTCCTGTTCTTCAAGACCAGGTTTGAGGCGCTGTGTCAGGATCTTCCTCCCAGCGTGACCTTCATTTTGCAGCAGTGCTGAGGAGACAAAATAATGAAAGTGGCAGAGGAGTTAGCACAGGGTTTTGTGGCCGTGAAGCTCCTCCGTGAGCGCTCAGCGTGCAGCAGGAAGTTCCCGTTGCCCACACGGGCTTTAGCTGGTGGAGAGGAGGCCTCGCCCGCAGACGCCATGGTTCCTGTGCTTGACCACTTCTGTCCTGTGCTCAGCACGCAGAGCAGGCTGAGGTGTGCGGGATCCGGGAACTGCTGAGCTGTGGTCTGGTCTTTGCATGGTGGGACTGTGTGATCTTCTGCCTCTCAGATCCTATTTGATCTTTACAATTCTTAAAAGTCTGTTATACTTTACTGTTTAATCTTTTTTTGTTTGTTTGTTTGTTTGTTACTGGGGTTTCTGGAAGCCCTTCTACCTCTGGGCTACACTCCCAGACCTATTTTTATATTTTTATTTGGAAACAGGGTCTCTTAAAGCCAGTGCACGCGGCTGGCTTCGAACATGCGTGATTATCCTGTCTCCGCCTCCTAAGCACGGAGATTACAAGCGTATGCCACCCTGCCCAGCTGTTTAATCTTTTTTATGTTGTTTGCTAAACAACTTTCTAGAGTAAAAGTTCCCGAGTCAGATTCTTTTTTCTCTTTTTGCAAGTCTGGGGATGGAACCCAGGAGAAATCAACCTCCAAGCTACACTGCCTGCCCTATTTTTTATTCTTCTTATTTGAAACAGGGTCTAAGTAAGTTGGGGAGGGCCTCAAAACTCGGGTTCAAGCCTCACAAATGGTGGGATTACACGCGTGTGCCACCACTACTGGCTAATTCTTTGGTTTTCATTTCTTCCCCAACGGATTGCCCTGGAATGTGTGTGTGTGTGTGTGTGTGTTTTGTTTTTTGGGGTTTTGTTTTTTTTTTTGGTGGTACTAGGGTTCCTGGAAATCCTTCTACCTCCGGGCTACACTCCCAGACCTATTTTTATACTCTTTTTATTTGGCAAGAGGGTCTCTTAAAGCCAGTGCACGCAGCTGGCTTCGAAACTGGGCGATCCTCCTGTCTTTGACTCCCAAGCGCAGGGATTACATGCGTGTGCCAACACGCCCAGCGTAGCCCTGGAATTTGAATGTGCAGGTTCACAAATGCTGTAGGCAGGATAGAGATGGTCTAAGGGTCTCAGGACTAAGGGTTGCAGTGGTGCGGTCAAGGCAGGATCTAGGGTCCCACTGCCTCCCCAGAGCAGTCTGCCCCCCCTCACCTGAGCAAAGCCAGTCCTCAGGTGAGCAGGTTGTGTTTTGTGTTGCAGGCACACGTGGCGTTCAGGGATGTAGCTGTGTATTTCTCCCGGGAGGAATGGAGCCTGCTGAGCCCTGATCAGAGGACCCTGTACAGGGAGGTGATGCTGGAGAACTACAGGAACCTGGTCTTTCTGGGTAAGCACGTAAACAAAGTATGTCTTAAGACTTGCATTGCTACGCATGGGAAAGTTAGGATATGTTTGATGAATCTTTGTTGTCGGGCGCAGTGACGACTCTTACATGATCTTCCTCAAGCAGTTTTATTACCCCAGGTTCTTGTACAGTTCCCGTAAAACTTCTTCCCGTAAATCTTCTCCCGTCGATTCCCTCCCCCCAGAAATCTTCCCCTTATATAGAGCCTAACAGCCAATCAGCAGACTGTTCACGTGCACAACTCATGGCAACAGCCAGTCCATTGGCTGTTGCCCTATGGCATGCGGTGTTCCCGTGTATCTCATGCTCTTGTCGTCACTTCCTGAAAGCTGTTTACCACCTAAGTGCTCTGGGGAAATTCCGCTCAGCGCCATCTTAGCTCTCGGACTTATTGGCTGATGGGCGGGGCCCGTCACACTTTGTTCCTTTCTATTTGTGGTACTGGAGAGAGAACCCAGGGTTATCCTACCTTTGAGCTAGCCCCCCCACAGTGCTCTTTTATTTTTTGACATTGAAACAGGGCCTCACCAAGTGGCTGAGGCTGCCTGTGAACCTGCAATCCTCCTGTCTCAAGCTCCAAAGTCCTGGGATTGCAGCCTGAGCACCAGTTTTGCCACAGTGCCCACTTTGATTTTTACTTGGGTTTTGAGTTACACTTAAAAGAAAGCCATTTTGTATTTTTCCCAGAGAATGTCACATTTTGTAGCAGTGTGTGTGTGTGTGTGTGTGTGTGTGTGTGTGTCTTTTAGATGGTTTTCTAATATGGGCTCTCTTCCTAAGTTAATCTGTTTACATGGTGTATGATGGGGGTGTTCATACACCTACCATGGAACAGAATCCGCTTGCTCTCTTTGAGGCGATCTGCCCCACTGTTTTCAGATCTGTGTTCCACCCTCCAACGGTTCCTCCCCAGTTTGGCTCTGAATTCTTCAATGGGCCCTTGACCCCATGACGCGTGGTCATCTTGTTTTCTTTTCCTGCGTGCAGGAGTTTCATTTCCTAAACCAAAACTGATCACGCAGCTGGAGCAAGGGAAGGAGACATGGAGAGAAGGGAGACAATGTGCAGCAGCCTCCTGTGCAGGTGAGTGGGAGGAAACCGGGCAGATGAGACCCAGGAATACAGGAGTGTCGGCTGCCGTGAGGGCTGGAGGGAGGCGGCGCTGATCCAGTGCTGGGAGGGAAGTTGTTCTCTCCACCTCTGGGCCTTCAGGGGCTGAGCGTGGGAAAAAGTTGGGGAGAGGAGATGCTGGTCAAAGCATATTAAATTTCATCCAGGAGGAATAACTCAAGAGCTGTATTGTCTAACTTGACTATAGCTAGTGCCAATGTGTTATGTTCTTGAAAATCACTAAGAGAATACATATTAGGTATTCTTACCACAAAAATGAGTTATAGGAAGAAATACATAATTACTTTGATTTAGCCATTTCACAAGAAATGCACTCCAAAATGTGCACAATGAATATGTAGAATTTTTATGTATTAGATTTTTAAATATTAAAGAATTCTCTTGATTCTCTAATGGAGATTCTAGAGATTGAGAAGCAACATGGTCAGTGTTGATATTAAGAATTATCTGCATCTGGGCGTGGTGGCCCATGCTTGTAATCCCAGTACTTGGGAGGCTGACACAGAAGGATCAAAGATCTTCCCCGAGTCACAGCTGCAGCATGAGGCCGTCTGCAACTTAGTGAGACCCTGTTGAAAAGGAAAACAGTAGGACTGGGAGCGTAGCTCAGAGGTAGAAAGTCCCTGGTTTCAAAGCACTTGGGCTGAGAAGAGGTGGACGTCAGGCAGCTCAGTGGATCTTCACAGTGTCACCAAGCCTGAAGTAAAGGCCCTGGCGCTATTGAAGGCCAAGAAGGGAAGCTGCTTTATTTGCCAGGCATTAAAACACTAAAGGAAGGCTTCACTTAGTAGTTCACTGAGTGGAAAGAAGTAAGAACTTCTTAGTATTAGGAAAGGGTGGTTATGCTAATTAGAATACTTAATAAATTAGGTTAGTTATAGTTCACTTATTATTGAAAATAGCATTCTGTATAGAATGGAATGATTCTGGGCTTAAATGTGTACACAGTTCTAGGTTTGATTATTCATTGTTCAAGAAGATGCGTGTTCAGGTTAATACAGTTAGGAATTTAGTAGTTTCTAAATTGCATTGTCATTGACTGCCTTCAGCTCCCAGGAGCCAGGTGTGATGAAACAGTACATCCAGTGGTGACGTTGCCCGCACTGAGGTGCTGTGTGGAAAAGCTGCCTTTCGTTTATCTTGGGGTGTGTGTGCGTGTGGTGCTGAGGACTGGACCCAGGCCCTTGTGCACAGTCCAGCCCACTACCTCTAAACTGCATCCTAGCCTGAAAATGTTTCTTCTACACTGGTTTGTAGGAAATGTTACATTGATTATGGAAACTCTCAGGGTTGAGAGATGCTGGGGCCCTAAGAGGGAGCTGTTTCAAGTCAGTGGGGACCTAGGTGGCGTCTGTGTTGTCCACTGCTGAGGCCTGCTGTCGTGTGGGAACTCTGGCTCAGAGTCATCCTCTGACACCTGCTTGTCCCTGGGTGGACAGACTCCAGTTCATGTCTTACATACTTTTTCTTTCTTGTTCTTGTGGTTCTGGAATTGAACACAGTGGTGTTCTACCTCTGAGCTACATCCCTGTCCAAATTTAGTTTTTATTTTGAAACAAGGTCTTGCTGAGTAGCTGAGGCTGGTCCCGAACTTGCAATCTCCTGTCTCAGCCTCCCAAGTCCTGGGATTATAAGTGTGTACTACACACTTGGCATGTCTCACATTTTAACTCACTCGTTCTCTTTGTTTTTGGATTTTTGATAATGGAATTGAACAGAGGGGCATGCTACCTCTGAGGTACACCCTCAGCCTTTTGAGTTTGAAACAGTCTTGCCAAGTTGCTAAAGGTCTCTCTAAATTTCTGTGGCTGGCCTTGGACCTGTGCGTCCTCCTGTCTTAGCTTCTATATTATTGGGAGAGTACAGGTGTGCACCACTGCACCCAGCTCTTTTTTTGTTTTGTTTTGTTTTGTCTTTGTGATACTGGGTTTAAACGTACCAATATCCAACTTCTGAGTTATACCCCCAGCCCTTTTTTTCTACTGGGCTGGAGCCCATGGGCAGTCTAGCTCCAAGTTACACCCCCACTCCTATTTCTTATTCTTTCCTTCTTTGTTTATGTCTGTCTGTCTGTCTGTCTGTCTGTCTGTCTGTATTTATTTATTTATTTATTTATTTATTGTTGTACTGCTCCTGGAACCCACAGGCTTTCTACATCCGGGTTATGCTCCCAGACCTATTTTATCCCTTATTTGGAAACAGGGTCTCACTAAGTTGCTGATAGCCTCACCTAAGTAGCTGAGGCTGGCTTTGAACCTGTGCGATCGTCCTGTCTCAGCCTCCCAACAGCCGGGATTGCAAGCATATGCCACCACGCCTGGCTTCCTATTTTTTATTCTTTATTTTGTTACAGGGTCTCATTGTGTTTCAAAGGGTCTCACTAAGTAGGTGAGGCTGGCTGCGAATCTGGATCCTCCTTTCTCAGCCTTCCAATACTGGGATTACAAGCGTGTTCCACCACTCCTGCCTTGTATTTTATTTTGAAACAGGGTCTCACTAAATTACTGATGGTCTTTCAAAGTTGAAGAAGAAGGTCTTGATTTTGTGATCCTCCTGTCTTAGTGTCCAAAGTTCCGGTTTACAGCGTGCATCACAGAGTCCCGTTTTAAATAACTCTCTTACACAACCATCTATACTAAGGCCCACCACCTGGTATGAATGACTGTGCCCTCCACCTGTCCCTTTTTTCTTCAGAGGGAAAAGGGCAGACACTTCCTCATGGTTAGATAGCGCTCAGTAAAAGAAGAGAAAGCAAACAAGCCAGGCCTGATGGCTCACACTTGTAATCTTAGAGCTTGGGAGGCTGAGACAGGAGAATTGCGGGGTCGTGGCCTGCCTCTGCTACTTAAAAGTAACGTTTACTTTTAAGGATTTTGATGCCTGGGTCAAGCCTGGCCTCCAGATGAGGCTTCATTCTGACTTGGATCTTTCTCTCTGCAGCAGGACTGAAGCCAGAACTGTAACCTGTTCCTCTCTTCCTTCCAGATGTTTCCAGCCAGAAATCCCTGGGGAAACACATTGAGTGTCAGCACCGTCCCTAGGTTGTCACAAGCTCATGTGCAGAAAGTCCTGCTGAGCTTGTGGACCCACGCCCTGGGGACCAGAATCAGCAGCAGGAGGAAGCCTCGGATGGAAGATGCTGGAGCGACAGGGCAGAAGGTCAAGAGAGGGAAGGCTCCACGCCTTGGTCTGGTAGGACTGAGGGAAGGACTTTGGGAGCATTTCCCAAGCTGCCCCACAGGCCACCAGTCAGCTCCCGGCATGGCCTCAGAGCGGTGGGGATGGAGTCGAGTCCGGGTGAGGTGGGGGGTTCTGAGAATGCTGCCAGGTTGCTGGAGAGGAAAGAAGTCTTAGGTGAGTGTGGACTGGGCTCCAGCAAGATGAGCAGCCTGATCAGTCACCAGGGGACATGCTCAAGGGAGAAGCCGTATGTCTGCGGTGTGTGTGAGAAGAGCTTCACTCTGAAGGCAAACCTGACCAAGCACCAAAGGACACACTCGGGGGAGAAGCTGTACATGTGCTGTGAGTGTGGCAAAGGTTTCCACCGGAAGGCCCACCTCACCAGCCACCAGTGGACACACTCAGGAGAGAAGCCGTACGTGTGCTCTGAGTGTGGCAAAGGCTTTACTGTAAAGTCCACCCTCAACGTCCCCCAGAGATTGCACTCAGGAGAGAAGCCCTATGTGTGCTCTGAGTGTGGCAAAGGCTTCAGTTTGAAGTCCTACCTCACCGTCCACCAGAGGACCCACTCAGGAGAGAATCTATATGTGTGCTGCGAGTGTGGCAAAGGCGTTAGTTCGAAGTCCTACCTCACTATCCACCAGAGGATACACTCAGGAGAGAAGCCATATGTGTGCTGCAAGTGTGGCAAAGGCTTCATCCAGAAATCCAAACTCATCATCCACCAGAGCGTGCACTTGAAAGAGAAGCCACGTGTGCCATGAATGTGGGAAAGGCTTCATCTACAAGTTCCGTCTCACCTGCCATAAGAAGACGCACTGCAGAGAGAAGCCGTATGTGTGCTCTGAGTGTGGCAAAGGCTTCAGGCACAAGTCGACCCTCACCAGACACCAGACTACACATTCAGAAGAGAAGCCATTCGTGTGCTGCCAGTATAGCAAAGGCTTCAGCCGAAAGTACTGTCTCGACATCCACCAGAGAAGGCACTCGGGAGAGAAGCCATATGTGTGCTGTGAGTGTGGCAAAGGCTTCAGCCAGAAGTCCAACCTCACCGTCCACCAGAGAGCACACTCGGGGGAGAAGCCATATGTGTGCCGTGAGTGTGGCAAAGGCTTCAGCCTGAAGTCCACCCTCACCAGCCACCAGAGAACACACTCAGGGGAGAAGCCATATATGTGCCGTGAGTGTGGCAAAGGCTTCGGCCAGAAGTCCAACCTCACCATACACCAGAGGACACACTCGGGAGAGAAGCTGTACATGTGCTCTGAGTGTGGCAAAGGCTTCACCGAGAAGTCCAACTTCACCAGACACCAGAGAATGCACTCAGGAGAGAAGCCGTATGTGTGCTGTGAGTGTGGCAAAGGCTTTGGACTAAAGTCCACCCTCACTAGACACCAGAGGACACACTCGGGAGAGAAGCCGTACGTGTGCTGCCAGTGTGGCAAAAGCTTTAGACAAAAGTCCCACCTCACCGTCCACCAGAGAACGCACTCGGGAGAGAAGCCATACGTGTGCCGTGAGTGTGGCAAAGGCTTCATCCAGAAAACCAACCTTAACAAGCACCAGAGTACACACTCAGGAGAGAAGTTGTACATGTGCTGTGAGTGTGGCAAAGGCTTTACCGCAAAGTCCAACCTCACCAGCCACCAAAGGACACACTCAGGGGAGAAGCCATACGTGTGCTGTGAGTGTGGGAAAGGCTTCACTGAGAAGTTCACCCTCACCGTCCACAAGAGATTGCACTCAGGAGAGAAGTCCTATGTATGCTGTGAGTGTGGGAAAGGCTTCAGCCGGAAGTCCTACCTCACCATCCACCAGAGAACACACTCGGCAGAGAAGCCATATGAGTGCTGTGAGTGCGGCAAAGGCTTCATCCAGAAATCCGGCCTCAACCAGCACAAGAGAACGCACTTGAAAGAGAAGCCATATCTGTGCTAGGAACGTGGGAAAGGCTTCAGCTGCAAGTCCGGTCCCACCCGCCACCAAAACATGCATTAGAGAGAGAAGCCTTCAGCAGGAAGTGCAGACTCCTCACCCATCAGAGGACACACTTGAGAGAAGCCACGTGTGCCCTGAATGTGGAAGTCCAGTCTCACCCGCCGCGAGAAGACACTACAGAGAGAAGCCGTATGTGCTTCAAGTGCAGTGAAGGCTCCACCCAGAAGTTCAGACTCCTCACCCACAAACAGACACACTTGGGAAGAAAGCCGTGTGTGTGCCCCAAATGTGAGCGGTTTAAGGCTGAAGTCCACCCTCACCAGCCACCAGAGCACACACTTGAGAAAGAAAGCATACTTGTGCTTCAGGTTGTGTAAAGTTTTGGGTGGCAGTCCACCCCATCCACCACTCAGGAGAGAAGCCACGTGTGTGCTGTGAATGTGGGAAAGGCTTGAGGACAACTCTCACCAATAACCAGAGGATGCACTCTGGCAAGAAGTAAGATGTGTGCCAGGAGGGTGGGCGAGGTTTCATTCTGAAGTCCTGTGTCACCATCCACCAGAGGATGCAGAGGACGCACTCAGGGAAAGCCTTACGTGCGCCCGGAGTGTGGGAAAGGCTTCAGCCGGAAGCCAGCCATCATGAAGCTCCAGAGGACACACTTAGCAGGGAATACAATCCTGCGCAGCGACTGTGGCCTGGACTTCAGGACAGCACAGACCTCATCTCCCACCCGCCTAGTGTTTGCATTTAGCCTCTGCGCATCCTCCGGTGCGCTTAAATCATCTGAGGAGTCCACGAAATAGTTAATGCCATGGAAATAGTTGTTAAACTTTATTTCTGAGGGAATAATGACAGACAAAAAAAAGTATTTACTTGTTGAGTCCAGATGATATTGTTTTCAAGGAAAAGATACTTTTTATCCAAGGTCTGTTGAATGAGTGCATCCAGAATCTGGGCTCCCAAGACCTGCGTGGTGGTGCACACTTGTAATCCCAGCATTCGGGTGGCTGAAAACCCGAGCGGACAGCCTCAGGTACTTAGTGAGGCCCTCTGCAACTTAGTGAGACCCTGTTTCAAAATAAAGAATAAAAAATAGAGAAGGGAATGTAGCTCCTTGGTCAAATGCCTCTGGGGTCCATCCCCAGACCCACACACACACAAAAAAAAAGAGTCCATGCTTCCAGAAGGCCGACCAACCTGATGAAGGAAGCCTTCCTCAGGGAGTCACGAAGTGGGGTGATTGTCCCCCCAGGGCAGCAGTGCGTTCTGGAGACATATGCCACAACCCCCTCCCCTTCCAAGTCTACTTGATCTCGTTACCTGCAGCCGGTCCTATGGCTGCATCAGAGAAGCTGCAGTTTCCTAGGCCATCGCAGGGGTCCCCAGTTCTAGGGCATCCCTCCACTTCACAGCTGAGTCAGGGCAAAGGTGACTTTTTGGGGCAGAAGGCAGGAGAATCTGAGCTGTGGGATCAGTTAACCTCTAGTAAGCGCAGTAAAGTGCAGACCACCCTGTGTTGGGCACCAGCCACCTGGTAGCAGCTATGCCAGCTGCCCAGCCCGGGCAGAGCTCACCTGAGTCACTGCTGTCCCCACCCAGCGGCAGAACAGCCAGGGCTTTTGGAGAGGCCAGTGGCCACCTGCCAGCAGGGCACGGCCACACAGGTTTGGGCTGGCACCACGGACTTCTCTGGGTTAGGGCAGCCGACCCCAGATGCAAGGACTGTGTCTTCCTTGCTAAAGAAATGGAGAATTGGGACGTACTTTTTTTTTTTTTTTTTTTTTTTTTGGTGGTACTGGGGTTCCTGGAAGCCCTTCTATCTCCGGGCTACACTCCCAGACCTATTTTATATTTTTTTTGGAAACAGGGTCTCCTAAGCCAGTGGGCTCGGCTGGCTTCGAACCTGCGCGATCCTTCTGTGTCCGCCTCCCACGCGCGTGGATTACAAGCGTGCGCCACCACACCCGGAGTGAAGTACTTTTTATTTTTTATTTTTTTCAAAAATGGCACAAATGGAATTTACCTTTTTTTTTTTTCTTTGCTGCTTGGAGGCGTTGAATACAGGATGCTCTATCTCTGAGCTAACCCCAGCCCTTTTAATTTATTTTAATTTTTTGCTATACTGGGGATGGAACTCAGCGGCATTCTACTTCTCAGGCATACTCTCAGCCCTATTTTTATTCTTTATTTGAAACGACCTCACTGAGTTGCAAAGGATCTCACTAAGTAGTAGCTGAGGCTGAACTTGAACCCCATTCTCCTTTCTCAGCCTCCCAAATGCTGGGATTACAACTGTGCCTACCAACTCAATTTGTTTATTGTGGTGCTGGGGTTTTTAGCCAGGGGTATTCTAATTGTGAGCCACACCCTCAGCCCTAACTTTTTCTTTTATAACTTTAAAGCAGGTGTCTCTACATCACAGATGGCCTCACTAAGGAGATGAGGCTGGCCACAAACCTGCAATCCTTTTGTCTCAGTCTCCCAAGTGCTGGGATTACAAGCCATGTGGAGAAAAAGCAGCCAATTCATCGAATCTGGGTCCCATTCTGGGGACCACTGAGTCTAATCCGGGCTTCGTTCTGGGAACACACCCTTCTTGCTTTTATTGGATTGTCTAAACATTATAGTCCCCACTTTAATCTTTTTTTTTTTCTTTTTTCCGTGGGTCTGGGGTTGGAACCCAGGCATTTGACCTCTGAGCTACACCCCATACCCTATTTTTTATTCTTTATTTTTTTGAAACAGCGTCTCTAAGTTCAAAAGAGCCTGTCTGCGAACCATGGGGCCGAGGCAAAGCCTTCCTTGAGGAAGAAAAAAATTATCAATAAGGTCAAGCCCAGTCCCTCCCTCAGATATTTTTATGTTGTCAGGCCTGGGAGATGCAGCTTAGTCCTCTAGGCCCCCTACGAGCCTGGTTCTCTTGGCTCATCAGTGTTCAGAGAAGCAGACCGAGGCTCAGAGAGGCCAGGGTCAGGACCGGGACTCAGCTCTAGGTGGCCAGGGGCCATTTTGCAATAGAGGGCAGCACTCACTTCCCTTTATCCTCACCTTGTGGGTGCTTGCAAATGCCTAGAACATGCTGGGACAATCTGGGCGTGTGGGCGCAGGCTTGTAATCCCAGCATTTTGGAGGCTAACACAAGAGGAATGAGGTTCTAGGACTGCTTCAGCTACTACTTAGGCCCTTGTCAACTCAGTGAGACCCTGTTTCAAAAATGAAGAATAAAGCAAAAAAGCTGGGCATGGTGGCGCAACTTGTAATCCCAACATTAGGGAGTCTGAGACCGGAGGATCACGGTTCACGGACAGCCTCAGCTACTTAGTGAGGCCCTCTGCGGGTAAGTGAGACCCACTTTCAAAATAAATAATAAAAAATAGGGCAGGGGCTAGCTCAGAGGTCTAATTCCCCCGGGTTCCATCCCCAGACACACAAAATAAAAAACAAAAAAGAAAAGAAAGCAGGGTATGGTGGTACACATTGTAATCCCAGGATTTGGGAGGCTGAGACAGGAGGATTGCAGAAGTTCAAAGTCTACGTCATCTACTTAATGAGGCTCTTTGCAGCTCATTGCGACCCTGTTTCAAAATAAATTTAAAAAATTGTGCTGGAGATGTATCTCAGAGGTAGAATGCCCCTGGTTCCCATCTCCGGTACCACAAAAACAATAATAAAAAAATAAAAATAGGGCTGGGGGTGGAACTTGGAGGTAGAATGCTCCAGGGTGTAATCCCTAGTACTGCCAAGAAAAAGAAAAAAGGAAGGTGCTGGGGATGACATTCGGCAGCCTTGAGCCCGCTTGGGTCACCATGACCCAGGTGACCTCCAGGCAGTGGTTCCCAATGTTCAAAATGGAAAAGTGGAAGGGAGAAGTATGAGGAGCCACAGGTCAATTGATTGAATAGTGGTGTGAACTCCCTGGAGGAAGAGCTGAATTACCCCATAAAGCCCAACCATGCATCCCACTCCACAGATGAGAAAACAGAGGCTCATCCTGTGTGAGGACTTCAGGACATTCCCTTCCATGATGCTGAAATAGGTTCCTCTGGAACAGGGAGGCCCCAGCTGCTGCCCTCAGGGCTCCGGGTGTTTGTCTTGAGACCACAAGTGACAGGGAGGTGGAAAGAGGACAAGAGGGCCCTGAGCTCGTTGGTCCCCATGGCCCTACTGGAGCTGCGCATGCGTCAGCCTTGAAGTAGGCATGGAGGACAGCCAGGCCCCGCCACCTGGATGCCCGGCCTGGAAGTATAAATGAGGTGACGGCAGAGCCCAGCATCCTCACAGGTAGTGATGCAGACCCTGTGGATGTGGTGGTTCTGGTGTTCCCCAGACACGTGGACAGTGAACTTGCAGAGTCTGGTGGTCAGAACTGGCAGAGTGAGTGGGGTCCCAGTTTCCTTAGGCAGCAGGACTGTGGCCCCTCCATCACCAAGCTCTGCAGGGACGTGGCTGTGTTGGTGTCTGGTCCAGGACCCTCTCAGTCCCCTCTGCATCCACACTCACCTGAGGGAGACCTGGTGCCTGTGATTGGTGAATGGCTCAGGCCTGTCGTCCTCAGGGTGGGACACACAGTTGATGCGCATCCTGTCCAGCAGCTCCTTCACGATATCCAGGTGGAACCTCTGTGAGGACAGGGCCCACAGCCAGTAGGGAGCCTCAGTGGCGGCCTGCTCATCCTTCGGGCTGTTTCTGCCCCACAGGAACCCTGCTTGTCAAACCTCATACAGGCCCTTTCACAGGATTCTTTCCCGGGAAGACTGTAGATGCCACTGGGTCTCCGGAGTCACCAGGACACTCTTCTTCCTCACCCTCCAGCCCTGTCCTGGGTGTGGACATCACAGGACAGCAGGCTCACCACTTCCTGCCTTTCTCCCTCTTTACACAGTCCCGCCAGTACTGCCTCCCCACCCACGACAGGCCTGGAAGTGGACAGGGTCCGGCTGAGGAGAAGGTGCTGTCTCCAGCTTCTCCCTCTGACCTACCGTGACCCTGGGAAAGTCCGGCTTGAGACCCTGTTTCTTTTCTTTTTTTTTTTTTTTTTTGGTACTGGGGTAGAACCCAGAGGCTTTCTACCTCCGGGCTATACTTCTAGACCCATTTTATATTTTATTTGGAAACAGGGTCTCACTAAGTTGCTGAGAGCCTCACTAAGAGCAGAGGCTGGCTTTGAACCTGTGCGATCGTCCAGTCTCAGCCTCCCAAGCGCGGGGATTACAAGCGTGTACCACCGCGCCTGCCTTGAGACCCTGTTTCTAAAATAATAATAATAATAATAATAATAATAATAATAATAATAATAAGCCAGGTGGGGTGGCACATGCTTTTAATCCCAGCATTCGGGATGCTGAGACCGGAGGATCATGGCTCACAGCCTTAGCTACTTAGTGAAGCCCTCTGCAACTCAGTGAGACCTTATTTTTATTTTTAAGAATAAACATAGGGCAAGAGGTGTAGCTCAGAGGTAAAATGCCCCTGGGTTCCATCCGCAGACCCACAAAACAAACAAGAGTACACTGGTCACTGCCGGGACTTGGAGGAGAGGATGGGAGGTTATTGTCTAATGATTACAGGGTCTGAGTATGGAAAAGCTGCGTGTTCTCGTATTCTTTGGAGATTGGCAAGGAACACGGAGTGCATTGGATGCCACTGGGCTGGACACATAAGAATGGCAAAATAGTAAATTTTGTGTTGCGAATATTTCACAAGAAACAACTTAAACCTGTCTATTGCCTTCTTCATTCGACCTGTGACGTATTTCACAGGAGGTCCACCTTAGGTGTGAGGCGCTGTTTTAGAATCTTCCTCCCAGCGTGACCTTCATTTTGCTGCAGTGCTGAGGAGACACAAAATAAGGAAAGTGGCAGAGGAGTTAGCGCAGGGTTTTGTGGCCGTGAAGCTCCTCCGTGATCGCTCTGCGTGCACTTTTTGTGTGTGTGTGTGTGTTACTGGGGTTTCTGGAAGCCCTTCTACCTCCAGCTACACTTCCACACCTATTTTTATATTTTTATTTGGAAACAGGGTCTCTTAAGCCAGCACAGCTGGCTTCGAACATGCGCTATCATCCTGTCTCTGCCTCCCAAGGGTGAAATGGTCACGGCAGCTACTTGATGGGGATGTTGTGAGGGCAGAATGAGGTGAGGCTCACACAGTGTCTGGACCAGTCTCTAGTAGATAGCCAGTGCTCCAAGGTCTTTCCTGTCATTATTAGTACCACAGGGACACTTCATGGTCAATATTAGTAGCGAGGCAGAGGCGGCTTCCTTCTCCCTGTCTTCCTTCCTTTCTTCTTTCCTTCTTGTACTTGGGGGATTGAACCCAGGGACGCTCTACCACTGAGTTAGACCCAGCTGTTTGTTTCTTTCTTTGTTTGTGTGTAGTACTGGAGGTGGAACTCAGGGGCTCTCTACCTCCCCGCTACAATCTCAGATCTATTTTATATGTTATTCAGAAACAGGGTCTCACTACGTTGCTGACAGCCCCGTTGAGTAGCTGAGGCTGGCTTCGAACCTGTGCGATCCTCCTGTCTCTGCCTCCCAAGTGCTGGAATTACAAGCATGTGCCATCACTCTTGGCTCCCAAGTCTTTAAAATTTTGAGACAGAGTTGAAGTTTCCCAGGCTGACCTCACCTTTGTAATCCTTCCTCAGCCTCCTCAGTTGCTGGGGATACAAGTGTGCACCACTGCACCCACTGCCAGGCTGGGTTCTGAGTCTCCATCCCAGCTGTGTTCCTAGGAAGCTGCTCACACCTTGTCCCTTTCTCTGTGGTAGGTCCCTTCCTGATACCTTGAAGCAGGAGGAGGCGCTGCCCTGTTGGACCTGGAGGATTTCCAGTGACTGCTGAACATATCTTGCCTTTGCTCCGTCTCCTGTGACCCTGGCTGCCCAGGAGCACTGCCTGCTGGGGAAAGGGAGGACTCCTGGCCTCCTCTCTGCCCAGCTTCAGGTGAGTGCCTCTGCCTCTTGCAGCTTGAACCGTGAGTAGGTTTTCTTTTCTTTTTCTTTCTTTTTTCTTGTTTTTTTTTTTTTCTTTTTTTGGTGGTACTGGGTGTGGGGATGGAACCCAGGGGCTTTCTAACTCCAGGCTATACTCTCAGACCTATTTTCTATTTTATTCAGCAACAGGGTATCTCACTATGTATCTGAGGCTGTTTTTTTTTTTTTTTTTTTTTTTTTTTTTTTTTTTTTGGTGGTACTGGGGTTCCTGGAAGCCCTTCTACCTCTGGGCTACACTCCCAGACCTATTTTCTGTATTTTTGAAACAGGGTCTCTTAAGCCAGCGCGGCTGGCCTCGATCCTCCTGCCTCTGCCTCCCAAGCGCAGGGATTACAAGCGTGCGCCACCACGCCCGGCTGAGGCTGGTTTTGAACATGTGGGATCCTCCTGTCTCAGCGTCCCAAGGGCGGGGATTACAAGCCTGCGCCACAATGCCCGGCCATGAGTAGATTTTCTTTGTTCAGCTTTGACATTTTGTGTCCTCCAGTGCTCTCTCCAGGGATCACAGCCCAGCTGGTTCCTATAGGAAAATGG
Source organism: Muscardinus avellanarius (assembly GCF_963383645.1). NCBI lineage: Eukaryota > Metazoa > Chordata > Mammalia > Rodentia > Gliridae > Muscardinus > Muscardinus avellanarius. Next base: position 5,039,025 of record NC_137802.1, on the reverse strand, counting down.
GCCTAAGGTAACGGTGACAGTTTTTACAGGAAGCATTTCAACCTGGCGTTCCCATTCACTCACCTCCATCCAGTTCCCATTCATTCACCTTCATCAGGGGCAGAGGCTGTCGGCCTGGGAATCGGTGTGATTGGCGGTTAGGGAAGAAGTGGCCATGGTGACTCCGTCAGCACGTGGATGGAGATATGGGGTGCTTTTGTCAGTAAGAAAGCTGAAGAGAGAGAGCACAAGATGTCTGTAAAGAGACCTTAGGGCTAAGTATGTGGTTTCTGAAAAAGTTGAACAGAGAATCACCATTTGTTCTGGTCATTCCACTCGTGATTATATACTCAAAAGAATTAAAAGGTGAGCCGGGTGTGGTGACACAAGCCTGTAATCCCAGCATTCAGGACACTGAGATAGGAGGATCACGTTCCCGGACAGGCTCAGCTACTTAATGAGGCACTCTCAACTCAGTGAGACCCTGTTTCTAAATAAAAAATTTAAAATAGTGCTGGGAGTGTAGCTCTTGGGAAAAATGCTTCTGGAGCTGGGCATGGTGGCGCACGCTTGTATCCCCATGATTGGGAGGCAGAGACAGGAGGATCGCACAGGTTCTAAGCCAGCCGCACTGGCTTAAGAGACCGTTTCCAAATAAAACAGTATAACAATAGGTGGGGGTGTAGCTTGGAAGTAGAAGGGTTTCCAGGAAACCCAGTAACACACACACACACACACACACAAAATTAGAGATTAAAAATTTACATATTAATATGCCAGTGAATGACAGAATTATTGCTATTGCTAGAAACTGTGTCCATGAATAGAAGAATAAACAAAATGTGGTATATATGTGTAGTGAAGCTACTTAGCATTAATAGAGAATGAAATGCCGAGTGAGTGCGTCTACGTAGATGAATCTTGAGGATACTCTGCTGAGTGAATGAGCCAGACACAGCAGCGCACACACTGTGATTCCCTTATTGTAGCCCCGGCAGTGAAAGCCCCAGAGACAGAAAGGACAGTGCTCACCGCCATCCTCCTGTCTCAGCCTCCCGATTCAGGAGGATCCCTCAGGTTCGAAGCCAGCTTCTGCTATTTAGTGAGGCTCTCAGCAACTTAGTGAGACCCTGTTTCCAAATAAAATATAAAATTGGTCTGGGAGCATAGCCCAGAGGTAGAAAGCCTCTGGGTTCCACCCCCAGTACCAGAAAAAATAAATAAATAAATAAATAAAAAATAAATGCTGACTTTTTATAACTTATGATGGTAGAAACAATTTGTCTTGGCTCTGTTTTAGGTTAATTGTTAATCAAAATTTGGGAAAAGCCTGGGCAGGATTGATTGCCTTTAAGGCTTGTTCTGCTTCCTATTGTCTGAGTCTTTATAGAATTCTTGTTAGATCAGTCATTTGGAAATTTAAGTGCAACCCATACATAAATGTTAAAGCTTCAGGGAGTAAATCTTGAATTATTTTAAACAATTAGAACGCCCATTCCAGGGAATATCTGCCGTGCGGCATTCCTGCTAAAATGAGCCTTGCTCAATTTTAAAGGGTTCTTTTTTATCTTCTTTTTTTCCCTTTTGGAACCGGGGATTGAACCTAGAGCACCACATCTGCAAAGCAGGTGCTTTGCCACTGAGCTCCATCCCGGCCCCATCCTTGCTCAATTTTAGACTGGGAAGAGGTGCGGCAGTATGTCTTAAGACTTGCCTTTCCACCCATGGGAAAGTTAGGATATGTTTGATGAAATGTACTTCCTCCTTTCTATTTGTGGTACTGGAGAGAGAACCCAGGGGCGTCCTACCCCTGAGCTAGCCCCACAGCCCCATTTTATTCTTTGACTTTGAAATAGGGCCTCACCAAGTACTGAGGCTGGCTGCGAACCTGCAGTCCTCCTGTCTCAAGCCCCCAAGTCCTGGGACTGCAAGCCTGTGCACCAGTTTTTGTCACAGTGCCACACTTCCCTTTTACCTTGGCTTTTGAGTTACACTCAAAAGAAAGAAATTTTGTTTTCCCTTTTCCCAGAGAATGTCACATTTTGTAGAGAGAGGTTGTGTGTGTGTGTGTGTGTGTGTGTGTGTGTGTGTGTGTGTGTGTGTGTGTTTTAGGTGGTTTTCCTCTAGGCTGGGCTCTCTTCCTAAGTTAATCTGTTTACCTGGTGTATGATGGGGGTGTTCATCTTCCTGGCTTGGAACAGAATCCGCGTGCTCTCTTGGAGGCGATCTGCCCCACTGTTTTCAGATCTGTGTTCCACCCTCCAACAGTTCCTCCCCAGTTTGGCTCTGAATTCTTCAGTGGGCCCTTGAGCCCATGACGCGTGGTCATCTAGTTTTCTTTACCTGTGGGCAGGAGTTTAATTTCCTAAACCAAAACTGATCATGCAGCTGGAGCAAGGGAAGGAGACATGGAGAGAAGGGAGAAAATGTGCAGCAGCCTCCTGTGCAGGTGAGTGGGAGGAAACCGGGCAGATGAGACCCAGGAATACAGGAGTGTCGGCTGCTGTGAGGGCTGGAGGGAGGCGGCGCTGATCCAGTGCTGGGAGCGAAGTTGTTCTCTCGACTCTGGGCCTTCAGGGCTGAGGGTGGATAGAAGCTGGGGAGAAGCCGGGCGTGGAGGCTCACACTTGTAATCCCAGCATTTGGGAGGCTGAGACTGGAGAATCACGGTTCTCGGACAGCCTCAGCCACTTAGTGAGGCCCTCTGCAACAAAGTGAGACCCTGTTTCAAAAATAAAAAAATAGGGCAGGTGGTGTAGCTCAGAGGTCAAATGCCCCTGGGTTTCATCCCCAAACCCACACACACACACAGACACACACACACACACACACACACACACACACACACAGAAGTTGTGGGGATGGGATGCTGGTGAAAGGATATAAAATTTCATCCAGGAGGATTACACTGAAGAGCTGTACTGTAGAGCAGGACTATAGCTAGTACCCATACATCATACATTACGATTCTGAAAATCACCACAATAATAAATATTAGGTATTCTTACCACAAAAATGAGTTCTAGAAGAAAGTTCATAATTACTTTGAAAAAGCCACTTCAGAAGTTATACACATTCCAGAATGTGCACAATAAATATGTATAATTTTATATATTAGATTTTTAAAAATTAATGAAATCTCTGGTATTTTTTGTTTTGTTTTGTTTTGGTTTGGTTTTTGGTGGTACTGGGGTTCCTGGAAACCCTTCTACATCTGGGCTACATTCTCAGACCTATTTTATATTTTTATTTAGAAACAAGGTGTCTTAAGCCAGCGATGCTGGCTTAGAACCTGCACGATCCTCCTGTCTCCACCTCCTCAAGTGCTAGGATTACAAGTGTGCGCCACCATGGCTAGCTAATGAAATCTCTTGATACTCTAATAGAGATTCTAGATATTGAGAAGCAAAATAGTAACTGTTGATATTAAGAATTATCTGCATCTGGGTGTGGTGGTGCATGCTTGTAATCCCAGTACTTGGGAGGCTGACACAAAAGGATTGCAGATTTGCCCCCAGCCTCAGCTGCAAAGTGAGGCCCTCAGCTACTCTGTGACACTCTGTTTCAAAAAAAAAAAAATAGGACTAGGGGTGTATGGAATATAGCAAAGGCTTCAGCATAAGTCCACACTCACCATCCAGCAGAGAACACACTGGGCAGAGAAGCCCAGCCATACTGTGTGCAAGTGTGACAAAGGCTTCAGCTGGAAGTCCCTGCTCACCAACCACCCGAGGACATACTTGACAGAGAAGCCTAATTGTGCTGCCAGTGCAGCAGAGGCTTTGCTGGAAGTCCAGACTCATCAACCACTAGAGCATGCACTTGAAAGAGAAACCATAAGCGGGGTGTGCTGGTGCATGCTTGTAATCTCAGGCTTGGTAGGCAGAGACCGGAGGATCTCACAGGTTGAAAGCCAGCCTCCCCTACTGAATGAGGCTCTCAGAAACTTAGTGGGACTCTGTTTCCAAATAAAGTATAAAAATAGGTCTGGGAGCTGGGCGTGGTGGTTCACACTTGTAATCCCAGCATTCAGGTGTGTGTGTGTGTGTGTGTGTGTGTGTTACTGGGGGTGGAACGCAGGGGCTTTTCTACCTACAGGCTATACTCCCAGACCTATTTTATACTTTATGTGGAAACAGTGTGTCACTAAGTTGCTGAAAGCTTCACTATGTAGTTGAGCCTAGCTTCAAACCTGTGTGATCCTCCTGTCTTAGTCTTCCAAGCACTGGGATTAAAAGTTTACACCACCCCACCCGGCTTATTCTTTATTTTGAAACAGGGTCTCACTGAGTTGTAAAGGGCCTTGTTAGTAGGTGAGGCTGTCCTTGATCTGTGACCCTCCCATCAGAGCCTCACAAATGAAGGGATCACAAGAGTGCTCACCACACCAGGCGAACCATTTTATTTCTTATTTGGAAACCTCAGCTGAGCAACCTCAGCTGAGTTTCTCAGGCTGGCTTTGAACCTGCGATCCTCCTGTCTCAGCCTCCCAAGTACTGGGATGACAAGCGTGCGCCACCACGCCCGGCTCAATTACTTTTAAATATAACTCGGACTCTGCTTATTTTGCAGAGTTGGCATTAACTGCATGCTCAATCATGGCGTGGTGGCGCTACTTCTAACCCCGCGCTTGGGAGGCTGAGACAGGAGGACCGCATAGGTTCCAAGCCAGCTCCAGCTACTTAGTGGGACCCTGTTTCCAAATAAAGTATAGCCCAGAGGTAGAAAAGCCCCCGGGTTCCATCCCCAGCCACACACGCACACACAATTAAGTGTGTACTTAATGTTGTGCAATCATGACCAGTGTCCTCTTTCAGGACATTCTCCCCAATCCTGCATCCAGGAGCTGTCCCTCCTTCGAGCCTCTGGCCAGCACTCACTTTTTGCTCCTGTGATTTACCTATTCTATATTTTCCATGTGAGCATAATCAGCTTTCTGTTCGGGCTCCCTAACTGGGAGAGGATTGATGAGGCTGGGTTTTGTTATTAGGGAGCTGTTAGGACTGTCACTAAGTCCCTGAGGCTGGCAGCAACCTCCATCCTCTTTACTCAGCCTCCCAAGTACTGGGATGAGAAGCGTGCGCCGCCAAACCCATCTTACTAACGGTATTTATTTGAAGAAAATACTTACTAATTCGGTATTCCATCAAGCTAAGAACCTATTATAAGAAAAAATGTTTAAAAAGGGAGGTACAGGGTTGCTGGAAGGTACAAAGTCCCTGGCTTCCATCCCCAGGACCCGCTCCATCCACCCCACATATATAAGCTGAACGAGACTAATCTGCCTGGCGCTTCAGGAACATGGGCTCAGATTTCCATCTCCACGGCCTGATTTCAGGAAATCCGAAGGCCCTCAGAACGTATAACAGAAAGAAAAAACCTGGAAAGTCACCATAATGATTGAAATTAGCACCCCGGCACATCACTTCCGGCAGCAGCAGCGAGTGCGGAAGTAGCCGCAGGGGTCACTGGGAAATGTAGTTTGTGAACTGAAGCATGGAGCGGGTCCTGACAGGGCAGGAGCTTCACCAGGGAGGCTCTGCATGACTGGTGAATAAGACATTAATTAGAAGGAGGGCGCCGTCCCCAGCTAGGGAGATCGCCTCACTCTGAGGCCAGACAACGGAGGGCAAAGGGCGCCGCCACAGAGGACTCTGGGAGCAGAGACCCGCGCAGAGGACTCTGGGAGCTGTAGCCCCGCCCTCTTGAGGAGAGCCCGCGTGTTCCTGAGGCGACCTCTCTTCTCGGCGGCGGTGAGTGGGGCTCGCAGACCCCGGCCCCCGCCCTCGCCGTGTGCAGCAGCGTCCCGAGGCTGGTCCGGGTCGAGCCTCGGGCGGTGGCGGGAGCAGAGCGGCCGCCATCTCTGGAGTCGGGTGGACTCGGCTCAGAGCCGCGGGGCGGTGGGTGCGGGGCGGGCGCTGTGCTGGGTTCTTGTGGGTGCGGAGACTCTGGCCTCGGTGACGCCCCTGTATTGCGACGGGGGCGCTCACGCCGTGAGTTTCCAGACTGGAGGACATGAATGTGGGGCTTTTAGGGTCTGGTATTTCTAGGCGGTGGATGGGATGTTTCTAGGGCGCGCGTCCCGGGTTTGGGGCTTGGGGGGTCCTGGCTCAGGCCCCGCTGTCCTGCGTTTCCCAGGCGGGCGAGGGGCGCGCTGGCTCCACCAGACCAGAGTGGGTTTGACGGGCGAGGGGGTGGTCCCTGTGGTCCAGTCTTGGGGGACCAGTTTGTGTGATCGTCCCTGAGTTTGTGGCGAGGAGAGAGGAGGCGAGCTAGGGCTCATTCAGCAAAGTTCTAAAAAGGCCCAGGGAACCTTCATTGACCACAAAACACACAAGATTTTAAAGCCATTTTAATGTTTTATTTTAACTTTTTATTGATGCATTTTACTCGCATCTTTATGGGTTATGACCTGATGGAGACATACATGCACTAAATACCCATTTAGCCGGCACCCAGTTCCTGTCCCATTCTCTCCCCTACCTTCTTCTCATGCTTGATTTAGTGATTGACTGTGATATGTTTGTTAAAGTATATCATGTGCATTAGAGGATTTCCCTCTTCCTTCTCCCATCCCCCATGTCGCTTTATCGTTTTAATGTTTTAAATTAGTAATTGGCAAATGCCCAGAAGTAGGTAGAGCTCCCCAGACTTGTCAGCCAGATTCAACACTTAAGAGCTTCAGGACACATCTTGATTCATCTCAGAATCTGTACACCCTTTAAGAGCCTGGTGTCCACAGCCAGGTGTCCCCATGTTGTCACTTTATAGGTGACAATAGAGGTTACTGTGCCTCAGTGTTCTCATCTTGAAATGGCAACGGCAGCTGTCAGTATTAGTAGCACAGGAGCACTTCATGGCCAGTGTTAGTATCGAGTCAGAGAAAGCTTCCTCCCTCCCTTTCTCCCTTCCTTTCTTCTGTCTTGTACTTCTGGTGATTGAACCTAAGAATGCTCTATCAATGAGTTAGACCAGCTGTTTGTTTGTTTGGAATGTGAGTCTGAGGATGGAACCCAGGGATATTTGACCTCTGAGCTACACTCCATCCCCTATTTTTTATTCTTTATTCGGAAATAGTATCTCACTAAGTTGCCGAGGACCCCAGCTGTTTATTTAAAAAAAAATTGTGTGTGTGTGTGTGTGTGTGTGGTACTGGTGGTGGAACCCAGGGGCTTGTCTAACTCCGAGCTATACTCCCAGACCTTTTTAATACTATTTGGAAGTAGGGTCTTACTAAGTTGCTGAGAGCCTCACTAAGTAGCTGAGGCTGACTTCAAACCTGTGTGATCCTCCTGTCTCAGTCTCCCACATGCTAGGATTACATGGGTGTGCTATCATGCAAGGCTTCAATTTCTTTAATCTTTTTAAATTTTGAGACAGAGTCTAAGTGTCCTATGCTGACCTCCCATTTGCAGTCCCTCTGCCTCAGCCTCCTGAGTTTCTGGGGATACAAGTGTGCACCACTGCACCCGCTGGCAGGCTGTGTCCTTAGACTACATCCCAGCTCTCTTCTTAGGAAGCTGCTCTTTTTCTTCTGTGGTAGGTCCCTTCCTGCTGGTGTAAGGAGGAGGAGGCGCTGCCCTGTTGGACCTGGAGGATTTCCAGTGATTTTCCTAAACATTTTTGTTCTTGCTCTGTCTGCTGTGACCCTGGCTGCCCAGGAGGACTGCCTGCTGGGGAAAGGGAGGACTCCCGGGCTCCTGACTGCCCAGCTTCAGGTGAGTGCCTCTGCCTCTTGCCTCCTGAACCCTGAGTAGGTTTTCTTCGTTTAGTGTTGATATATTGTGTCCTACAGTGCTCTCTAGAAGTACCAGAGCCTCCGCTAGGAAAACAAAACGGGTCTGTTGTAACGGTTTCAGTTTTTACAGGAGCATTCCAACCAACCCGGCATTCTCATTCACTGCAACCTCCATCCATTATCCTGCATTTCACCTCCTAGCATTTTTTATAATTCCCATTCCTAAGTCTTACCTGTTGCTTTGAAATTGTCACCATTCAATTCTGTGTCCTCTGTCACCCTCACTCTTTTTCCTGCTGGAGTAGTTTGTAGCAAATCCCAGGTTTAATATTTCTTTCTTCTTATTTGATCTGTATGCCCAGACCTATTTTATTTTTATTTTTTAACAGGGTCTCACTAGGTTGATGAGTGTCTCACTGTTTACTGAAGAAGTCCTCAAACTTGCAGTCCTCCTGTCTCAGACTCCCAAGTACAGAAATTATGGGGAACCGCTATTATGCCTGGTCAGATTTATAATTTCATTTGCAAATAACCTCAAGTGGGTATCTCTAATGCACACACACACACACACACACACACACTTCTATTTAATGCATATACAATTTTAACATGTACAATTTGTTATCCCAGTCCATATTTAATTTTCCCCAATTATTTAAAAAAATATTTCTTGCCGGGCGTGGTGGAGCACGCTTGTAATCCCAGCATTCGGGAGGCTGAGACTGGAGGATCGGGGTTCGTGGACAGCCTCGGGTACTTAGTGAGGCCTTCTGTAACTTAGTGAGACACTGTTTCAAAATAAAGAATAAAAATAGGGCAGGGGGTGTGGCTCACAGGTCAAGTGCCCCTGGGTTCCATCCCCAGACCCGCCAAAAGAAAAATTAATTAAAAAAAATATATATATATATCTCTTTTGCCCAGTCAGAAAACCAGTGGCAAGAGGCAGGAAGAAAGATGTATCTAGAAATCAGCCTGATGGTCTGCCTTGTCCCTGTCTCCTATTTCTTTGGTCTTGCTGACCCGTGTCAATAGCTGTCTCTTTTACGTCGTGGCACACGCTGCACCTCTGAGTTCCCTGGTTCCTTGTTCATTCCATTCTCACCCTCCATTTGATCAGCTGCTGTGTTCTTCCTCCTACGCACACTACACAATTCTGTCTCCTCCTCGTCTCCAGTCCTGCACCACCCCAGTCTCCTGCCTTTCCTCCTATGTTTTGCCATATTGTTTTCTTTCCTTTAAAGCTAAACTTTTATTAAAAGAGTATTTGCAGTTCCCATTACTCTCATTGCATTGTCTCTTAAACATCGCCATAAAACTTCATTCAGTTCTACCTACCAAAAAATAATCCTTGTCAAGGTCACCATTATTCTCCCTGTGACAAAATGCCACTGTCAGTTCTTAGCAACAATTTCATAGTTGCCTACTTTCTCTTTGAAATACTTTTCCCTGCCAGGAGTGGTGGCGCGTGCCTGGAATTGCAGCGCTCGGGAGGCAGAGACAGGAGGATCGCATGGGTTCAAAGCCAGCCTCAGCTACTGAGTGAGGCTCTCCGCAACTTAGTGAGACCCTGTTTCCAAATAAAATAGAAAATAGGTCTGGGTAGAAAGCCCCTGGATTCCACTTCCAGTACCACACTCTCACACACAAAAGAGTAAAATACCCTTACCCAGTTGTTTCTTTCCAGTTTATCTTCTCACCTCACAGGCTGTTCTGTTGTCCCTTTTCCTGGCTCCTCCTCTACTCTCTGCTGTTTTCGCTTCTATCTCCGTGGTGTTAGTGTCTCTTCATGAAGCTCTAGATGCCCTCGCTCTGAGCTTCAGCCTCGGTCTCTGCACCAACTCCTTTTCCTCGTCCCCTGATAGACTGTGTTTTATTCATTCATTTCATTTGCTCCCCCCATGTCTGCATGGCAGGGGGTTTTGTTCACATCTGTAGCACCAGTTTTTGCCACAGTGTCACACCATTAAAAAACATAATATATAAATAGATAACATAATTAACATAATGTAATATGATATATGGCTTAAAAATACCTACTGAACCAAGGAATAGCCCACCTTGTGTATGCAGAGCTCCTTCTGTGAACAGTGGCTGAGGCAGCGGGATGCTGGCGGTGGTCTGCAGAGGCTGTGAGGAGCCTTCTGCTGTGGCCCTGGAGCCGCAGCTGCTGGAGGGGGGGATTTGAGAGTGAGCGGAGGCAGGGGCAGTCGGCCTGGGAATCGGTTTATGTGGCAGGTAGGGAAGAAGTGGCCGTGGTGACTGAGTAAGCACGTGGATGGGAGTGGGGGTTTTTTCCGTAAGAAAGCTGAAGAGGGAGAGGGCATGCGTGTGTGAAAAGAGACCTTAGAGCTGATGATTAAGAAGGGTTCCAACACAGTATGTGGTTTCTGAAAAAGTTGAACAGAGAATCAGGAAGAATGAGGAGGTAAGCACGTGGATGGTGATAGGGTTGCTTTATTTAGGGGGAGGGGTCTGGGGATGGAACCCAGGGGCATTTGACCGCTCTGGCACACCCCCTGATCTATATTTTGTTCTTTATCTTGAAACAGGATCTCACTAAGATGCGGAGGGCCTCACTAAGTAGCTGAGGCTGTCCGTGAGCCACCATCCTCCTGTCTCAGCCTCCTAAATAGTGGGATTAAAAGTGTGCACCATGACACTCAGATTAGGGTTGCTTTTGTCAGTAAGAAAGCTGAAGAGAGAGAGCTCAACATGTCTGAAAGGAGACCTTAGACCTAATAATTAAGAAGGGTTCCAACACATTATGTGCTTTCTGAAAAAGTAGAACAGAGAATCACCATTAAAAATTAGAAACAAGGAACTTAAATATTATTGTGCCAGTGTGTATGGCAGAATTATTGCTAGAAACTGTGTGCATGGATAGAAGAATAAACAAAATGTAGTCTATGTGTAGTGAAGCTACTTAGCATTAATAGAGATTGAAATGCCGAGTGAGTGCGTCTACGTAGATGAATCTTGAAGATACTCTGCTGAGTGAATGAGCCAGACACAACAGCGCACACACTGTGATTCCCTCATCGTAGCTCCGTGCAGTGAAAGCCCCAGAGACAGAAAGGACAGTGCTCACTGCCCGGCCTGGGGAGGAGGGAATGGGAAGTGAGTGTCTAATGGTTACGGAGTTTGAGTATGGAAATGCTGCGTGTTCTTTGGAGATTGGGAAACAACCTGGGAGTGCACTTGATGCCACCGGATTAGACACATAAAAATGGCAAAATACTAAATTTTGTGTTACGGATATTCTACCAGAGAACAACTTTAAACCTTTCTATAGCCTTCTGTATTCCACCCGTGGCATATTTAACAAGGAGGCCCACCTCACTCCTCCAGGTGGTGCTCCCTGCCCACAGTGGGGCCTCCTTTCTCCTTTGCTCCTAACGCCCTCGTCCCTGCTCCCCACAGGCCTCACCTAGAATACCCAGCACTTTCTCCTTAGCTCAGTTTCTTCCTGTCCTTCAAGACCAGGTTTGAGGCGCTGTGTCAGGATCTTCCTCCCAGCGTGACCTTCATTTTGCAGCAGTGCTGAGGAGACAAAATAAGGAAAGTGGCAGAGGCGTTCGCGCAGGGTTTTGTGGCCGTGAAGCTCCTCCGTGAGCGCTCAGCGTGCAGCAGGAAGTTCCCGTTGCCCACACGGGGCTTTAGCTGGTGGAGAGGAGGCCTCCACAGCAGACGCCATGGTTCCTGTGCTGGGCCACTTCTGTCCTGTGCTCAGCACGCAGAGCAGGCTGAGGTGTGCGGGATCCGGGAACGGCTGGGCTGTGGTGTGGTCTTTGCATAGTGGGACTGTGTGATCTGCAGCCTCTCAGATCCTATTTGATCTTTTCATTTCTTAAAACTGTTATACTTTATTGTTACTTAATCTTTTATATGTTGTTTGCTAAACAACTTTCTAGAGCAAAAGTTCAGGAGTTCAAAGATTCTTTTTTTTTTTTTTTTTTTTTTTGCAAGACTGCGGATGGAACCCAGGAGAAATCAACCTCCAAGCTACACTGCCTGCCCTGTTTTTTGTTCTTATTTGAAACAGGGTCTCACTAAGTTGCAGAGGGCCTCACAACTTCTGTCCCAGTTTCCCCAATGGTGGGATAACAAGCATGCGCCACCACTACAAGCAGATTTTTTGGTTTTCATTTCTTCCCCAACAAACCGCCCTGGAATTTGAATGTGCAGGTTCACAAATGCTGCTGGCAGGACAGAGACAGGTCTAAGGGTCTCAGGACTCAGGGCCACAGCGGTGCAGTCAAGGTAGGATCTAGGGTCCCACTGCCTCCCCAGAGCAGCCTGCTCCCCCCTCACCTGAGCAAGGCCATTCCTCAGGTGAGCATAGCCGTGTTTTGTGTTACAGGCACACATGGCGTTCAGGGATGTGGCTGTGTATTTCTCCCTGGAAGAGTGGAGCCTGCTGAGCTCTGATCAGAGGACCCTGTACAGGGAGGTGATGCTGGAGAACTACAGGAACCTGGTCTTTCTGGGTAAGCACGGAGTGTCTTAAGCCTTGCGTTGCTACACATGTGAAAGTTAGGATATGTTTGATGAATCTTTGTTCCTTTCTGTTTGGTACTGGAGACAGAACTCAGGGTTATGCCAACTTTGAGCTTGCCCCACAGCCCTGTTTTATTCTTTTACTTTGAAACAGGGCCTCACTAAGTTGCTGAGGCTGGCTGTTAACGTGCAATCCTCCATCTCAAGTTCCCAAGTCTTGGGATGCACGCCTGAGCCCCAGTTTTTGCCACTGTGGCCACTTTGATTTTTACTTGGGTTTTGAGTTACACTCAAAAGAAAGCCGTTTTGTATTCTCTTTTTCCCAGAGAATGTCACATTTTGTAGCAGGGTGTGTGTGTGTCTTTTGGGTGATTTTCTTCTAATCTGGGCTCTCTTCCTAAGTTAATCTGTTTACCTGGTGTATGATGGGAGTGTTCATCCTCCTGGCTTGGAACAGAATCCGCTTGCTCTCTTTGAGGCGATCCGCCCCACTGTTTTCATATCTGTGTTCCACCCTCCAACAGTTCCTCCCCAGTTTGGCTCTGAATTCTTCAATGGGCCCTTGACCCCATGACGCGTGGTCATCTTGTTTTCTTTTCCTGTGGGCAGGAGTTTCTTTTCCTAAACCCAAACTGATCACGCAGCTGGAGCAAGGGAAGGAGACATGGAGAGAAGGGAGAACATGTGCAGCAGCCTCCTGTGCAGGTGAGTGGGAGGAAACCGGGCAGATGAGACCCAGGAATACAGGAGTGTCGGCTGCTGTGAGGGCTGGAGGGAGGCGGCGCTGATCCAGTGCTGGGAGGGACGTTGTTCTCTCAACCTCTGGGCTTTCAGGGCCTGAGGGTGGGAAGAAGAAGTTGGGGAGATGAGATGCTGGCCAAAGCATATTAAATTTCATCCAGGAGGAATAAACTCAAGAGCTGTATTGTGTAGCTTGACTATAGCTAGTATCGATGTATTATGTTCTTGAAAATCACTAAGAGAAGACATATTAGGTATTCTTATCACCAAAATGAGTTATAGGAAGAAATACATAATTACTTTGATTTAGCCATTTCACAAGAAATGCACTCCAAAATGTGCACAATGAATATGTAGAATTTTTATGTATTAGATTTTTAAATATTAAAGAATTCTCTTGATTCTCTAATGGAGATTCTAGAGATTGAGAAGCAACATGGTCAGTGTTGATATTAAGAATTATCTGCATCTGGGCGTGGTGGCCCATGCTTATAATCCCAGTACTTGGGAGGCTGACACAGAAGGATCAAAGATCTTCCCCGAGTCACAGCTGCAGCATGAGGCCGTCTGCAACTTAGTGAGACCCTGTTGAAAAGGAAAACAGTAGGACTGGGAGCGTAGCTCAGAGGTAGAAAGTCCCTGGTTTCAAAGCACTTGGGCTGAGAAGAGGTGGACGTCAGGCAGCTCAGTGGATCTTCACAGTGTCACCAAGCCTGAAGTAAAGGCCCTGGCGCTATTGAAGGCCAAGAAGGGAAGCTGCTTTATTTGCCAGGCATTAAAACACTAAAGGAAGGCTTCACTTAGTAGTTCACTGAGTGGAAAGAAGTAAGAACTTCTTAGTATTAGGAAAGGGTGGTTATGCTAATTAGAGTACCTATTGTAATTATGTTAGTTATAGTTCAGTTAATATTGAAAATATCATTTTGTATAGAATGGAATAATTCTGGGCTTAGATGTGTACACAGTTTTAAGTTTAATTATTCAGTTGTCAAGAAGAAGCGTGTTCAGGTTAATACAGTTAGGAATTTAGTTGTTTCTGAAATTGCGTTGTCATTGATTGCCTTCAGCTCCCAGGAGCCAGGTGTGATGAAACAGTACATCCAGTAGTGACGTTGCCGCACTGAGGTGCTGTGTGGAAAAGCTGGCTTTCTTTGATCTTGGTGTGTGTGTGCGTGTGGTGCTGAAGATTGAACCCAGGCCCTTGTGCACAGTCCAGCCCACTACCTCTAAGCTGCATCCCTAGCCTGAAAATGTTTCTTCTACACTGGTTTCTAGAAAATTTTACATTGATTATGGAAACTCTTAGGGTTGAGAGATGCTGGGGCACTAAGAGGGAGCTGCTCAAGTCAGTGTGGACCTAGGCGGCGTCTGTGTTGTCCACTGCTGAGGCCTGCTGTCGTGTGGGAACTCTGCCTCAGAGTCATCCTCTGACACCTGCTTGTCCCTGGGTGAACGGACTCCAGTTCGTGTCCTACTGTTTATTTCTTGTTCTTGTGGTTCTGGAATTGAACACAGGGGTGTTCTACCTCTGAGCTACATCCCTGTCCAAATTTAGTTTTTATTTTGAAACAAGGTATTGCTGAGTAGCTGAGGCAGGTCCCGAACTTGCAATCTCCTGTGTCAGCCTCCCACGTCCTGGGATTATAAGTGTATACTACACACTTGGCATGTCTCACACTTTAACTCACTCGTTCTCTTTGTTTGGATTTTTAATAGTGGAATTGAACAGAGGGGCTTTCTACCTCTGAGGTACACCCTCAGCCTTTTGAGTTTGATACATTCTTGCCAAGTTGCTAACGGTCTTTCTAAATTTCTTTGCCTGGCCGTGGAACTGTGGGTCCTCCTGTCTCAGCTTCTGAATTATTGGGATAGTACAGGTGTGCACCACTGCACCCCGCTTTTTTTTTTTGTTTTGTTTTGTTTACTCTTTGTAATACTGGGTTTGAACCTACGAACATTCAGCTTCTGAGCTATGCCCCCAGCCCTTTTTTTCTTTTGCAGTACTGGGGCTAGAACCCAGGGGCATTCTAGCTCCAAGTTACACCCCCAACCCCATTTTTTATTCTTTCTTTCTTTTATATATATATATATATATTTTTTGTGGTACTGGTGGTGGAACCCATAGAGGCTTTCTACGTACAGGATATGCTCCCAGACGTATTTTATCCTTTATTTGGAAACAGGGTCTCACTAAGTTGCTGATAGCCTCACCTAAGTAGCTGAGGCTGGTGTCGAACCTGTGCGATCGTCCTGTCTCAGCGTCCCAAGAGCGTGGATTACAAGCGTGTGCCACCACGCCCGGCTTCCTATTTTTTATTCATTATTTTGTTTCAGGGTCTCATTGTGTTTCAAAGGGTCTCACTAAGTAGGTGAGGCTGGCTGCGAATCTGGATCCTCCTTTCTCAGCCTTCCAATACTGGAATTACAAGAGTGTTCCACCACTCCTGGCTTCTAATTTATTTTTAAACAGGGTCTCACTAAATTCCTGATGGTCTTGCAAACTTGATGAAGAAGGTCTTGAACTTGTGATCCTCCTGTCTTAGTGTCCAAAGTTCCGGGATTACCGAAGTGCATCACAGAGTCCTGCTTTAAATAACTCTTACAGAACTATCTACGCTATGCCCTCTACCTGGTATGAATGACTGTGCCCTCCACCTGTCCCTTTTTTCTTCAGAGCGAAAGGGGCAGACACTTCCTCATGACTAGATAGCGCTGAGTAAAAAAAGAGAAAGGAAACAAGCCAGGCCTGATGGCTCACACTTGTAATCCTAGTGCTTGGGAGGCTGAGACAGGAGAATTACGGGTCCGTGGCCTGCCTCAGCTACTTAGTGAGGCCCTCTCCAACTTAGTAAGGCCCTGTTTTAAAATGAAGAATAGAGCGAGGTGTTTTGCCACACACTTATAATCCCAGTCCTTGGGAGGTTGAAAAAGGAGGATCACAGATTCACAGCCAGCCTCAGCTACTTATCAAAGCCCTCCCCAAGTTACTGAGACCCTGTTGGAAAATGTGCTGGGGGTATAGCTCAGACTTTGTGTACCCCAGGTTTCCATTTGTGGTACCACAAGAACAACACAAATTCCAACAAAATTTGCGGGCGTGATTTCAATGTGTGTAGTTGTGTGTGCTTGTATAGTGATGATCATGTAGAGTGTCGTGTGTTGGCCCTGTTTATACCCAAAGTGCCTTTGATGCTTTTACGGCCCCTTGCAATAGAAGTTGTAAGCTGTACTGCTGGGCTGGGAAGTCGGCTATGTAAACAAAGTCCTGGTAAGTAACGCTTACTTTTAAGGATTTTGATGCCTGGGTCAAGCCTGGCCTGCAGATGAGGCTTCATTCTCACTTGCATCTTTCTCTCTGCAGCAGGACTGAAGCCAGAATTTTAACCTGTTTCTCTCTGCCTTCCAGATGTTTCCAGCCAGAAATCCCTGGGGCAGCACATTGAGTGTCAGCACCGTCCCTGGGATGTCACAAGCTCCTGTGCAGAAAGTCCTGCTGAGCTTGGGGACCCACATCCTGGGGACCAGCAGCAGGAAGCCTTGGATGGAAGATGCAGGAGCGACAGGGCAGAAGGTCAAGAGAGGGAAGGCTCCACGCCTTGGTCTGGTAGGACTGAGGGAAGGACTTTGGGAGCATTTCCCAAGCTGCCCCACAGGCCACCAGTCAGATCCCAGCATGGCCTCAGAGCGGTGGGGATGGAGGCGAGCCGGGGTGAGTTGGGGAGCCCCGAGGATGCTGCCAGGTTGCTGGAGAGGAAAGAAGTCTTAGGTGAGTGTGGACTGGGCTCCAGCCAGATGAACAGCCTGCTCAGTCACCAGGGGACATGCTCGAGGGAGAAGCCGTACGTCTGCGGTGTGTGTGAGAAGGGCTTCAATCAGAAGGATAACCTGGCCGCGCACCAAAGGACGCACTTGGGGGTGAAGCCGTACGTGTGCTGCAAATGTGGCAAAGGTTTCCACCGGAAGTCCTCCCTCACCATCCACCAGATGATACACTCGGGAGAGAAGCCATATGTGTGCTGTGAGTGTGGCAAAGGCTTCATCCAGAAATACAGACTCATCATCCACCAGAGCATGCACTCAGGAGAGAATCCGTATGTGTGCTGCGAGTGTGGCAAAGGCTTCAGTTCGAAGTCCTACCTCACTATCCATCAGAGGATACACTCGGGAGAGAAGCCGTATGTGTGCTGGGAGTGTGGCAAAGGCTTCAGTTTGAAGTCCTACCTCACCATCCACCAGAGGATACACTCGGAAGAGAAGCCATATGTGTGCTGTGAGTGTGGCAAAGGCTTCATCCAGAAGACCAACCTCACCAGTCACCACAGAACGCACTCGGGAGAGAAGCCATATGTGTGCTCTGAGTGTGGCAAAGGCTTCATCCAGAAATCCCACCTCACCATCCACCAGAGGATACACTCAGGAGAGAAGCCGTTTGTGTGCTCTGAGTGTGGCAAAGGCTTCATCCAGAAATCCAGACTCATCATCCACCAGAGGATACACTCAGGAGAGAATCTGTATGTGTGCTGCGAGTGTGGCAAAGGCTTCATCCAGAAATCCAAACTCATCATCCACCAGAGCGTGCACTTGAAAGAGAAGCCACATGTGTGCCATGAATGTGGGAAAGGCTTCATCTACAAGTTCTCTCTCACCCAACACAAGAAGACGCACTGCAGAGAGAAGCCGTACGTGTGCTCTGAGTGTGGCAAAGGCTTTAGCGTACAGTCCCACCTCACCATTCACCAGAGATTGCACTCAGGAGAGAAGCCGTACGTGTGCTGTGAGTGTGGGAAAGGCTTTAGCCTGAAATCCTACCTCACCAGCCACCAGAGAACACACTCGGGAGAGAAGCCATATGAGTGCTCTGAGTGCGGCCAAGGCTTCACCATGAAATACCAACTCACCAGCCACCAGAGAACACACTCAGGAGCGAAGCCGTATGTGTGCTGCGAGTGTGGGAAAGGCTTCAGCGTAAAGTCCAACCTCATTAGACACCAGATAACACACTCGGGAGAGAAGCCGTATGTGTGCTGTGAGTGCGGCAAAGGCTTCACCATGAAGTACCAACTCACCAGCCACCAGAGAACACACTCGGGAGAGAAGCCATATGAGTGCTCTGAGTGCGGCCAAGGCTTCACCATGAAGTACCAACTCACCAGCCACCAGAGAACACACTCGGGAGAGGAGCTGTACATGTGCTTTGAGTGTGGGAAAGGCTTCACCACGAAGTCCTACCTCACCAAACACCAGAGAAAACACTCGGGAGAGAAGCCATATGAGTGCTGTGAGTGCGGCAAAGGCTTCACCTTTAAGTCCGCCCTCACCGTCCACCAGAGAACGCACTCAGGAGAGAAGCCATACGTGTGCTCTCAGTGTGGCAAAGGCTTTGGTGTAAAGTTCGCCCTCACCGCCCACCAGAGAACGCACTCAGGAGAGAAGCCATATGTGTGCTCTCAGTGTGGCAAAGGCTTTGGCGTAAAGTCCACCCTCACCGCCCACCAGAGAACGCACTCAGGAGAGAAGCCATATGTGTGCTGTGAGTGCGGCAAAGGCTTCAGCCAGAAATCCGGCCTCAACAAGCACCAGAGAACGCACTTGAAAGAGAAGCCATATCTGTGCTAGGAATGTGGGAAAGGCTTCAGCTGCAACTGCGGTCCCACTCGCCACCAAAACATGCATTAGAGAGAGAAGCCTTCAGCAGGAAGTGCAGACTCCTCACCCACCAGAGGACACACTTGGACAGAAGCCACATGTGTGCTGTGAATGCGGGAAAGGCTTGAGGTCCACTGTCCCCAATCACCAGAGGACACACTCAGGAGAGAAGCCATATGTGTGCTGTGAACGTGGCAAAGCCTTTAGAAGTCCCCACGCAGCCACCACCAGAGGACACACCTGGGAGAGAGGCCATACTGTGCTGCAAGCTCAGCAAAGGCTTCGGCTGGAAGTGCTGACTCCTCATCCCCAGAGCGTGCACTTGAAAGAGAGGCCACATGTATGCCCCGAATGTGGGAAAGGCCCAGCTGGAAGGCCGGTCTCACCCGCCGCGAGAGGACACTACAGAGAGAAGCCGTATGTGCTTCAAGTGCGGTGAAGGCTCTACCCAGAAGTCCAGACACCACACCCACTAAAGGACACACTTGGGAAGAAGCTGTGTGTGTGCCCCAAATGTGAGTGTTTTAAGCCCAAAGTCCTACCTCACCAGCCACCAGATCACACATTTGAGAAAGAAGGCATACTTGTGCTTCGAGTTGTATAAAAGTTTTGGGTGGTAGTCCGCTCCATCCACCACTCAGGAGAGAAGCCACGTGTGTGCAGTGAATGTGGGAAAGGCTTCAGAACAACTCTCACCAATCACCAAAGGATGCACTCTGGGAAAAAGTAAGATGTGTGCTGGGCGGGTGGGCGAGGTTTCAGTCTGAAGTCCTCTCCCACCATCCACCAGAGGATGCACTCAGGGGAAAGCCTTACGTTTGCCAGGAGTGTGGGAAAGGCTTCAGCCAGAAGCCAGCCATCATGAAGCTCCAGAGGACACACTTAGCAGGGAATACAATCCTGCGCAGCGACCGTGGCCTGGACTTCAGGACAGCACAGCCCTCATCTCCCACCTTCCTAGTGTTTGCATTTAGCCTCTGAGCATCCTCCGGTGCGCTTAAATCATCTGAGGAGTCCACGAAATAGTTAATGCTATGGAAATAGTTGTTAAACTTTATTTCTGAGGGAATAATGACACTCAAACAAAAGTCTTTACCTGTTCAGTCCAGATGATATTGTTTTCAAGGAAGAGATGCTTTTTAATCCAAGGTCTGTTGAGTGAGTGGATCCAGAATCCGGGATCCCAAGCTGGGCGTGGTGACACACGCTTGTAATCCCAGCATTCGAGAGGCTGAAAACCCGAGCAGACAGCCTCAGATACTTAGTGAGGCCCTCTGCAACTTAGTGAGACCCTATTTCAAAATAAAGAATAAAAAATAGAGAAGGGAGAATAGAGAAGGGAGTGTAGCTCCTAGGTCAAATGCCTCTGGGCATTTTCTTTTTTTTCTTTTTTTTTGGTGGTGGTAATGGGGTTCCTGGAAGGCCTTATATCTCCGGGCTACACTCCCAGACCTTTTTTATATATTTTATTTCGAAACAGGGTCTCCTAAGCCAGCATGCACGACTGGCTTCGAACCTGCGCGATCTATCAGTAAATATAAAAGGTTCCACAGAAACAGTGTTTGGAAAAATAAATTGTACTTCTCTGGCAAATTTTATTAAAGGATGTTTTGGTAAATGGAATTTAACTTCTCCAAAATAATTTAATAAAGCAATACCTCAGTCATCATCATTTTGCAATAATGTTTTAAACTGTTGTTTAGTATATGGAATCACAATATTATGCATTTTTTTTCCAAACATTTCTCTTGATCTATTTCTGGCTTTAATAATTAATTGACTGCACAACAAAACATAAGAAGCCACCATTCTTACTTGTATATCCCATTGCTTCTCATAGCTTATTTGCTTGACCTTGGCTTCCTGTAACCTCTCTTTTACCAAGGCCAATGCCTGTAACATTTCTGGAGTTAATTCCCTTTTTGATTTAGGATTTGGGTCTCCATTAAAAGCGTCATATAAAACATGCAAATCACCTGTGATAATTTTTAAGTAAGGTCTAACCCAATTTATATTTCGTAACAGTTTCTGCAAATCATCTAATGTGCATCTTTTGAGACATTATGCACTCATCATATATTACTTATCCTAAGTAATTTATAGGCCTATGTTGTTGAACTTTATCAGGTGCTATATGAAGGCCATACTTAGTTAATTGCTGAAGCAAATGTTTAAGAATTTCTTCTACTATTACCTTTTTTGAATGAGCCAACAAAATATCATCCATATAATGAACTATATAAGCATTTGAAAATTTTGTTATGTATTCTGAGCTATTTCCCAGTAAAGAGTTACAAAATTAAAGAAAGAAATGCTTTAAATTTCTGTACTTTGCTTTAAAATCTTTTCTCCAGGGTCTACAGGACATTAATATGGTTTTATCTTTTACAATTTTTATGGGTTTTTGTTATTTATGGTCTTGGGTCAGGTATGCATCCACACTCACCTGAAGGAGACCTGGTGCCTGTGATTGGTGAATGGCTCAGGCCTGTCGTCCTCAGGGTGGGACACACAGTTGATGCGCATCCTGTCCAGCAGCTCCTTCACGATATCCGGGTGGAACCTCTGTGAGGACAGGGCCCACAGCCAGTAGGGAGCCTCAGTGGCGGCCTGCTCATCCTTCGGGCTGTTTCTGCCCCACAGGAACCCTGCTTGTCAAACCTCACACAGGCCCTTTCACAGGATTCTTTCCCGGGAAGACTGTAGATGCCACTGGGTCTCCGGAGTCACCAGGACACTCTTCTTCCTCACCCTCCAGCCCTGTCCTGGGTGTGGACATCACAGGACAGCAGGCTCACCACTTCCTGCCTTTCTCCCTCTTTACACAGTCCCACCAGTACTGCCTCCCCACCCACGACAGGCCTGGAAGTGGACAGGGTCCGGCTGAGGAGAAGGTGCTGTCTCCAGCTTCTCCCTCTGACCTACCGTGACCCTGGGAAAGTCCGGCTTGAGACCCTGTTTCTTTTCTTTTCTTTTTTGGTACTGGGGTAGAACCCAGAGGCTTTCTACCTCCGGGCTATACTTCTAGACCCATTTTATATTTTATTTGGAAACAGGGTCTCACTAAGTTGCTGAGAGCCTCACTAAGAGCAGAGGCTGGCTTTGAACCTGCGCGATCGTCCGGTCTCAGCCTCCCAAGCGCGGGGATTACAAGCGTGTACCACCGCGCCTGCCTTGAGACCCTGTTTCTAAAATAATAATAATAATAATAATAATAATAATAATAATAATAATAATAATAATAAGCCAGGTGGGGTGGCACACGCTTTTAATCCCAGCATTCGGGATGCTGAGACCGGAGGATCATGGCTCACAGCCTTAGCTACTTAGTGAAGCCCTCTGCAACTCAGTGAGACCTTATTTTTATTTTTAAGAATAAACATAGGGCAAGAGGTGTAGCTCAGAGGTAAAATGCCCCTGGGTTCCATCCGCAGACCCACAAAACAAACAAGAGTACACTGGTCACTGCCGGGACTTGGAGGAGAGGATGGGAGGTTATTGTCTAATGATTACAGGGTCTGAGTATGGAAAAGCTGCGTGTTCTCGTATTCTTTGGAGATTGGCAAGGAACACGGAGTGCATTGGATGCCACTGGGCTGGACACATAAGAATGGCAAAATAGTAAATTTTGTGTTGCGGATATTTCACAAGAAACAACTTAAACCTGTCTATTGCCTTCTTCATTCGACCTGTGACGTATTTCACAGGAGGTCCACCTTAGGTGTGAGGCGCTGTTTTAGAATCTTCCTCCCAGCGTGACCTTCATTTTGCTGCAGTGCTGAGGAGACACAAAATAAGGAAAGTGGCAGAGGAGTTAGCGCAGGGTTTTGTGGCCGTGAAGCTCCTCCGTGATCGCTCTGCGTGCACTTTTTGTGTGTGTGTGTGTGTTACTGGGGTTTCTGGAAGCCCTTCTACCTCCAGCTACACTTCCACACCTATTTTTATATTTTTATTTGGAAACAGGGTCTCTTAAGCCAGCACAGCTGGCTTCGAACATGCGCTATCATCCTGTCTCTGCCTCCCAAGGGTGAAATGGTCACGGCAGCTACTTGATGGGGATGTTGTGAGGGCAGAATGAGGTGAGGCTCACACAGTGTCTGGACCAGTCTCTAGTAGATAGCCAGTGCTCCAAGGTCTTTCCTGTCATTATTAGTACCACAGGGACACTTCATGGTCAATATTAATAGCGAGGCAGAGGCGGCTTCCTTCTCCCTGTCTTCCTTCCTTTCTTCTTTCCTTCTTGTACTTGGGGGATTGAACCCAGGGACGCTCTACCACTGAGTTAGACCCAGCTGTTTGTTTCTTTCTTTGTTTGTGTGTAGTACTGGAGGTGGAACTCAGGGGCTCTCTACCTCCCCGCTGCAATCTCAGATCTATTTTATATGTTATTCAGAAACAGGGTCTCACTACGTTGCTGACAGCCCCGTTGAGTAGCTGAGGCTGGCTTCGAACCTGTGCGATCCTCCTGTCTCTGCCTCCCAAGTGCTGGAATTACAAGCATGTGCCATCACTCTTGGCTCCCAAGTCTTTAAAATTTTGAGACAGAGTTGAAGTTTCCCAGGCTGACCTCACCTTTGCAATCCTTCCTCAGCCTCCTCGGTTGCTGGGGATACAAGTGTGCACCACTGCACCCACTGCCAGGCTGGGTTCTGAGTCTCCATCCCAGCTGTGTTCCTAGGAAGCTGCTCACACCTTGTCCCTTTCTCTGTGGTAGGTCCCTTCCTGATACCTTGAAGCAGGAGGAGGCGCTGCCCTGTTGGACCTGGAGGATTTCCAGTGACTTTGCTGAACATATCTTGCCTTTGCTCCGTCTCCTGTGACCCTGGCTGCCCAGGAGCACTGCCTGCTGGGGAAAGGGAGGACTCCTGGCCTCCTCTCTGCCCAGCTTCAGGTGAGTGACTCTGCCTCTTGCAGCTTGAACCGTGAGTAGGTTTTCTTTTCTTTTTCTTTCTTTTTTCTTGTTTTTTTTTTCTTTTTTTGGTGGTACTGGGTGTGGGGATGGAACCCAGGGGCTTTCTAACTCCAGGCTATACTCTCAGACCTATTTTCTATTTTATTCAGCAACAGGGTATCTCACTATGTATCTGAGGCTGGTTTTTTTTTTTTTTTTTTTTTTTTTTTTTGGTGGTACTGGGGTTCCTGGAAGCCCTTCTACCTCTGGGCTACACTCCCAGACCTATTTTCTGTATTTTTGAAACAGGGTCTCTTAAGCCAGCGCGGCTGGCCTCGATCCTCCTGCCTCTGCCTCCCAAGCGCAGGGATTACAAGCGTGCGCCACCACGCCCGGCTGAGGCTGGTTTTGAACATGTGGGATCCTCCTGTCTCAGCGTCCCAAGGGCGGGGATTACAAGCCTGCGCCACAATGCCCGGCCATGAGTAGATTTTCTTTGTTCAGCTTTGACATTTTGTGTCCTCCAGTGCTCTCTCCAGGGATCACAGCCCAGCTGGTTCCTATAGGAAAATGGGCCTAAGGTAACGGTGACAGTTTTTACAGGAAGCATTTCAACCTGGCGTTCCCATTCACTCACCTCCATCCAGTTCCCATTCATTCACCTTCATCAGGGGCAGAGGCTGTCGGCCTGGGAATCGGTGTGATTGGCGGTTAGGGAAGAAGTGGCCATGGTGACTCCGTCAGCACGTGGATGGAGATATGGGGTGCTTTTGTCAGTAAGAAAGCTGAAGAGAGAGAGCACAAGATGTCTGTAAAGAGACCTTAGGGCTAAGTATGTGGTTTCTGAAAAAGTTGAACAGAGAATCACCATTTGTTCTGGTCATTCCACTCGTGATTATATACTCAAAAGAATTAAAAGGTGAGCCGGGTGTGGTGACACAAGCCTGTAATCCCAGCATTCAGGACACTGAGATAGGAGGATCACGTTCCCGGACAGGCTCAGCTACTTAATGAGGCACTCTCAACTCAGTGAGACCCTGTTTCTAAATAAAAAATTTAAAATAGTGCTGGGAGTGTAGCTCTTGGGAAAAATGCTTCTGGAGCTGGGCATGGTGGCGCACGCTTGTATCCCCATGATTGGGAGGCAGAGACAGGAGGATCGCACAGGTTCTAAGCCAGCCGCGCTGGCTTAAGAGACCGTTTCCAAATAAAACAGTATAACAATAGGTGGGGGTGTAGCTTGGAAGTAGAAGGGTTTCCAGGAAACCCAGTAACACACACACACACACACACACAAAATTAGAGATTAAGAATTTACATATTAATATGCCAGTGAATGACAGAATTATTGCTATTGCTAGAAACTGTGTCCATGAATAGAAGAATAAACAAAATGTGGTATATATGTGTAGTGAAGCTACTTAGCATTAATAGAGAATGAAATGCCGAGTGAGTGCGTCTACGTAGATGAATCTTGAGGATACTCTGCTGAGTGAATGAGCCAGACACAGCAGCGCACACACTGTGATTCCCTTATTGTAGCCCCGGCAGTGAAAGCCCCAGAGACAGAAAGGACAGTGCTCACCGCCATCCTCCTGTCTCAGCCTCCCGATTCAGGAGGATCCCTCAGGTTCGAAGCCAGCTTCTGCTATTTAGTGAGGCTCTCAGCAACTTAGTGAGACCCTGTTTCCAAATAAAATATAAAATTGGTCTGGGAGCATAGCCCAGAGGTAGAAAGCCTCTGGGTTCCACCCCCAGTACCAGAAAAAATAAATAAATAAATAAATAAAAAATAAATGCTGACTTTTTATAACTTATGATGGTAGAAACAATTTGTCTTGGCTCTGTTTTAGGTTAATTGTTAATCAAAATTTGGGAAAAGCCTGGGCAGGATTGATTGCCTTTAAGGCTTGTTCTGCTTCCTATTGTCTGAGTCTTTATAGAATTCTTGTTAGATCAGTCATTTGGAAATTTAAGTGCAACCCATACATAAATGTTAAAGCTTCAGGGAGTAAATCTTGAATTATTTTAAACAATTAGAACGCCCATTCCAGGGAATATCTGCCGTGCAGCATTCCTGCTAAAATGAGCCTTGCTCAATTTTAAAGGGTTCTTTTTTATCTTCTTTTTTTCCCTTTTGGAACCGGGGATTGAACCCAGAGCACCACATCTGCAAAGCAGGTGCTTTGCCACTGAGCTCCATCCCGGCCCCATCCTTGCTCAATTTTAGACTGGGAAGAGGTGCGGCAGTATGTCTTAAGACTTGCCTTTCCACCCATGGGAAAGTTAGGATATGTTTGATGAAATGTACTTCCTCCTTTCTATTTGTGGTACTGGAGAGAGAACCCAGGGGCGTCCTACCCCTGAGCTAGCCCCACAGCCCCATTTTATTCTTTGACTTTGAAACAGGGCCTCACCAAGTACTGAGGCTGGCTGCGAACCTGCAGTCCTCCTGTCTCAAGCCCCCAAGTCCTGGGACTGCAAGCCTGTGCACCAGTTTTTGTCACAGTGCCACACTTCCCTTTTACCTTGGCTTTTGAGTTACACTCAAAAGAAAGAAATTTTGTTTTCCCTTTTCCCAGAGAATGTCACATTTTGTAGAGAGAGGTTGTGTGTGTGTGTGTGTGTGTGTGTGTGTGTGTGTGTGTGTGTGTTTTAGGTGATTTTCCTCTAGGCCCAGCTCTCTTCCTAAGTTAATCTGTTTACATGGTGTGTGATGGGGGTGTTCATCTTCCTGGCCTGGAACAGAATCCGCGTGCTCTCTTGGAGGCGATCTGCCCCACTGTTTTCAGATCTGTGTTCCACCCTCCAACAGTTCCTCGCCCAGTTTGGCTCTGAATTCTTCAGTGGGCCCTTGAGCCCATGACGCGTGGTCATCTTGTTTTCTTTTCCTGTGGGCAGGAGTTTCATTTCCTAAACCAAAACTGATCACGCAGCTGGAGCAAGGGAAGGAGACATGGAGAGAAGGGAGAAAATGTGCAGCAGCCTCCTGTGCAGGTGAGTGGGAGGAAACCGGGCAGATGAGACCCAGGAATACAGGAGTGTCGGCTGCTGTGAGGGCTGGAGGGAGGCGGCGCTGATCCAGTGCTGGGAGCGAAGTTGTTCTCTCGACTCTGGGCCTTCAGGGCTGAGGGTGGATAGAAGCTGGGGAGAAGCCGGGCGTGGAGGCTCACACTTGTAATCCCAGCATTTGGGAGGCTGAGACTGGAGAATCACGGTTCTCGGACAGCCTCAGCCACTTAGTGAGGCCCTCTGCAACAAAGTGAGACCCTGTTTCAAAAATAAAAAAATAGGGCAGGTGGTGTAGCTCAGAGGTCAAATGCCCCTGGGTTTCATCCCCAAACCCACACACACACACAGACACACACACACACACACACACACACACACACACACAGAAGTTGTGGGGATGGGATGCTGGTGAAAGGATATAAAATTTCATCCAGGAGGATTACACTGAAGAGCTGTACTGTAGAGCAGGACTATAGCTAGTACCCATACATCATACATTACGATTCTGAAAATCACCACAATAATAAATATTAGGTATTCTTACCACAAAAATGAGTTCTAGAAGAAAGTTCATAATTACTTTGAAAAAGCCACTTCAGAAGTTATGCACATTCCAGAATGTGCACAATAAATATGTATAATTTTATATATTAGATTTTTAAAAATTAATGAAATCTCTGGTATTTTTTGTTTTGTTTTGTTTTGTTTTGGTTTTTGGTGGTACTGGGGTTCCTGGAAACCCTTCTACATCTGGGCTACATTCTCAGACCTATTTTATATTTTTATTTAGAAACAAGGTGTCTTAAGCCAGCGATGCTGGCTTAGAACCTGCACGATCCTCCTGTCTCCACCTCCTCAAGTGCTAGGATTACAAGTGTGCGCCACCATGGCTAGCTAATGAAATCTCTTGATACTCTAATAGAGATTCTAGATATTGAGAAGCAAAATAGTAACTGTTGATATTAAGAATTATCTGCATCTGGGTGTGGTGGTGCATGCTTGTAATCCCAGTACTTGGGAGGCTGACACAAAAGGATTGCAGATTTGCCCCCAGCCTCAGCTGCAAAGTGAGGCCCTCAGCTACTCTGTGACACTCTGTTTCAAAAAAAAAAAATAGGACTAGGGGTGTATGGAATATAGCAAAGGCTTCAGCATAAGTCCACACTTACCATCCAGCAGAGAACACACTGGGCAGAGAAGCCCAGCCATACTGTGTGCAAGTGTGACAAAGGCTTCAGCTGGAAGTCCCTGCTCACCAACCACCCGAGGACATACTTGACAGAGAAGCCTAATTGTGCTGCCAGTGCAGCAGAGGCTTTGCTGGAAGTCCAGACTCATCAACCACTAGAGCATGCACTTGAAAGAGAAACCATAAGCGGGGTGTGGTGGTGCATGCTTGTAATCTCAGGCTTGGTAGGCAGAGACCGGAGGATCTCACAGGTTGAAAGCCAGCCTCCCCTACTGAATGAGGCTCTCAGAAACTTAGTGGGACTCTGTTTCCAAATAAAGTATAAAAATAGGTCTGGGAGCTGGGCGTGGTGGTTCACACTTGTAATCCCAGCATTCAGGTGTGTGTGTGTGTGTGTGTGTGTGTGTGTGTGTGTGTGTGTGTGTGTTACTGGGGGTGGAACCCAGGGGCTTTTCTACCTCCAGGCTATACTCCCAGACCTATTTTATACTTTATGTGGAAACAGTGTGTCACTAAGTTGCTGAAAGCTTCACTATGTAGTTGAGCCTAGCTTCAAACCTGTGTGATCCTCCTGTCTTAGTCTTCCAAGCACTGGGATTAAAAGTTTACACCACCCCACCCGGCTTATTCTTTATTTTGAAACAGGGTCTCACTGAGTTGTAAAGGGCCTTGTTAGTAGGTGAGGCTGTCCTTGATCTGTGACCCTCCCATCAGAGCCTCACAAATGAAGGGATCACAAGAGTGCTCACCACACCAGGCGAACCATTTTATTTCTTATTTGGAAACCTCAGCTGAGCAACCTCAGCTGAGTTTCTCAGGCTGGCTTTGAACCTGCGATCCTCCTGTCTCAGCCTCCCAAGTACTGGGATGACAAGCGTGCGCCACCACGCCCGGCTCAATTACTTTTAAATATAACTCGGACTCTGCTTATTTTGCAGAGTTGGCATTAACTGCATGCTCAATCATGGCGTGGTGGCGCTACTTCTAACCCCGCGCTTGGGAGGCTGAGACAGGAGGACCGCATAGGTTCCAAGCCAGCTCCAGCTACTTAGTGGGACCCTGTTTCCAAATAAAGTATAGCCCAGAGGTAGAAAAGCCCCCGGGTTCCATCCCCAGCCACACACGCACACACAATTAAGTGTGTACTTAATGTTGTGCAATCATGACCAGTGTCCTCTTTCAGGACATTCTCCCCAATCCTGCATCCAGGAGCTGTCCCTCCTTCGAGCCTCTGGCCAGCACTCACTTTTTGCTCCTGTGATTTACCTATTCTATATTTTCCATGTGAGCATAATCAGCTTTCTGTTCGGGCTCCCTAACTGGGAGAGGATTGATGAGGCTGGGTTTTGTTATTAGGGAGCTGTTAGGACTGTCACTAAGTCCCTGAGGCTGGCAGCAACCTCCATCCTCTTTACTCAGCCTCCCAAGTACTGGGATGAGAAGCGTGCGCCGCCAAACCCATCTTACTAACGGTATTTATTTGAAGAAAATACTTACTAATTCGGTATTCCATCAAGCTAAGAACCTATTATAAGAAAAAATGTTTAAAAAGGGAGGTACAGGGTTGCTGGAAGGTACAAAGTCCCTGGCTTCCATCCCCAGGACCCGCTCCATCCACCCCACATATATAAGCTGAACGAGACTAATCTGCCTGGCGCTTCAGGAACATGGGCTCAGATTTCCATCTCCACGGCCTGATTTCAGGAAATCCGAAGGCCCTCAGAACGTATAACAGAAAGAAAAAACCTGGAAAGTCACCATAATGATTGAAATTAGCACCCCGGCACATCACTTCCGGCAGCAGCAGCGAGTGCGGAAGTAGCCGCAGGGGTCACTGGGAAATGTAGTTTGTGAACTGAAGCATGGAGCGGGTCCTGACAGGGCAGGAGCTTCACCAGGGAGGCTCTGCATGACTGGTGAATAAGACATTAATTAGAAGGAGGGCGCCGTCCCCAGCTAGGGAGATCGCCTCACTCTGAGGCCAGACAACGGAGGGCAAAGGGCGCCGCCACAGAGGACTCTGGGAGCAGAGACCCGCGCAGAGGACTCTGGGAGCTGTAGTCCCGCCCGCTGAGGAGAGCCCGCGTGTTCCTGAGGCGACCTCTCTTCCTCGGCGGCGGTGAGTGGGGCTCGCAGACCCCGGCCCCCGCCCTCGCCGTGTGCAGCAGCGTCCCGAGGCTGGTCCGGGTCGAGCCTCGGGCGGTGGCGGGAGCGGAGCGGCCGCCATCTCTGGAGTCGGGTGGACTCGGCTCAGAGCCGCGGGGCGGTGGGTGCGGGGCGGGCGCTGTGCTGGGTTCTTGTGGGTGCGGAGACTCTGGCCTCGGTGACGCCCCTGTACTGCGACGGGGGCGCTCACGCCGTGAGTTTCCAGGCTGGAGGACTTGAATGTGCGGCATTTAGGGTCTGGTATTTCCAGGCGGTGGATGGGATGTTTCTAGGGCGCGCGTCCCGGGTTTGGGGCTTGGGGGGTCCTGGCTCAGGCCCCGCTGTCCTGCGTTTCCCAGGCGGGCGAGGGGCGCGCTGGCTCCACCAGACCAGAGTGGGTTTGACGGGCGAGGGGTGGTCCCTGTGGTCCAGTCTTGGGGGACCAGTTTGTGTGATCGTCCCTGAGTTTGTGGCGAGGAGAGAGGAGGCGAGCTAGGGCTCATTCAGCAAAGTTCTAAAAAGGCCCAGGGAACCTTCATTGACCACAAAACACACAAGATTTTAAAGCCATTTTAATGTTTTATTTTAACTTTTTATTGATGCATTTTACTCGCATCTTTATGGGTTATGACCTGATGGAGACATACATGCACTAAATACCCATTTAGCCGGCACCCAGTTCCTGTCCCATTCTCTCCCCTCCCTTCTTCTCATGCTTGATTTAGTGATTGACTGTGATATGTTTGTTAAAGTATATCATGTGCATTAGAGGATTTCCCTCTTCCTTCTCCAATCCCCCATGTCGCTTTATCGTTTTAATGTTTTAAATTAGTAATTGGCAAATGCCCAGAAGTAGGTAGAGCTCCCCAGACTTGTCAGCCAGATTCAACACTTAAGAGCTTCAGGACACATCTTGATTCATCTCAGAATCTGTACACCCTTTAAGAGCCTGGTGTCCACAGCCAGGTGTCCCCATGTTGTCACTTTATAGGTGACAATAGAGGTTACTGTGCCTCAGTGTTCTCATCTTGAAATGGCAACGGCAGCTGTCAGTATTAGTAGCACAGGAGCACTTCATGGCCAGTGTTAGTATCGAGTCAGAGAAAGCTTCCTCCCTCCCTTTCTCCCTTCCTTTCTTCTGTCTTGTACTTCTGGTGATTGAACCTAAGAATGCTCTATCAATGAGTTAGACCAGCTGTTTGTTTGTTTGGAATGTGAGTCTGAGGATGGAACCCAGGGATATTTGACCTCTGAGCTACACTCCATCCCCTATTTTTTATTCTTTATTCGGAAATAGTATCTCACTAAGTTGCTGAGGACCCCAGCTGTTTATTTAAAAAAAAATTGTGTGTGTGTGTGTGTGTGTGTGGTACTGGTGGTGGAACCCAGGGGCTTGTCTAACTCCGAGCTATACTCCCAGACCTTTTTAATACTATTTGGAAGTAGGGTCTTACTAAGTTGCTGAGAGCCTCACTAAGTAGCTGAGGCTGGCTTCAAACCTGTGTGATCCTCCTGTCTCAGTCTCCCACATGCTAGGATTACATGGGTGTGCTATCATGCAAGGCTTCAATTTCTTTAATCTTTTTAAATTTTGAGACAGAGTCTAAGTGTCCTATGCTGACCTCCCATTTGCAGTCCCTCTGCCTCAGCCTCCTGAGTTTCTGGGGATACAAGTGTGCACCACTGCACCCGCTGGCAGGCTGTGTCCTTAGACTACATCCCAGCTCTCTTCTTAGGAAGCTGCTCTTTTTCTTCTGTGGTAGGTCCCTTCCTGCTGGTGTAAGGAGGAGGAGGCGCTGCCCTGTTGGACCTGGAGGATTTCCAGTGATTTTCCTAAACATTTTTGTTCTTGCTCTGTCTGCTGTGACCCTGGCTCCCCAGGAGGACTGCCTGCTGGGGAAAGGGAGGACTCCCGGGCTCCTGACTGCCCAGCTTCAGGTGAGTGCCTCTGCCTCTTGCCTCCTGAACCCTGAGTAGGTTTTCTTCCTTTAGTGTTGATATATTGTGTCCTACAGTGCTCTCTAGAAGTACCAGAGCCTCCGCTAGGAAAACAAAACGGGTCTGTTGTAACGGTTTCAGTTTTTACAGGAGCATTCCAACCAACCCGGCATTCTCATTCACTGCAACCTCCATCCATTCTCCTGCATTTCACCTCCTAGCATTTTTTATAATTCCCATTCCTAAGTCTTACCTGTTGCTTTGAAATTGTCACCATTCAATTCTGTGTCCTCTGTCACCCTCACTCTTTTTCCTGATGGAGTAGTTTGTAGCAAATCCCAGGTTTAATATTTCTTTCTTCTTATTTGATCTGTATGCCCAGACCTATTTTATTTTTATTTTTTAACAGGGTCTCACTAGGTTGATGAGTGTCTCACTGTTTACTGAAGAAGTCCTCAAACTTGCAGTCCTCCTGTCTCAGCCTCCCAAGTACAGAAATTATGGGGAACCGCTATTATGCCTGGTCAGATTTATAATTTCATTTGCAAATAACCTCAAGTGGGTATCTCTAATGCACACACACACACACACACACACACTTCTATTTAATGCATATACAATTTTAACATGTACAATTTGTTATCCCAGTCCATATTTAATTTTCCCCAATTATTTAAAAAAATATTTCTTGCCGGGCGTGGTGGAGCACGCTTGTAATCCCAGCATTCGGGAGGCTGAGACTGGAGGATCGGGGTTCGCGGACAGCCTCGGGTACTTAGTGAGGCCTTCTGTAACTTAGTGAGACACTGTTTCAAAATAAAGAATAAAAATAGGGCAGGGGGTGTGGCTCACAGGTCAAGTGCCCCTGGGTTCCATCCCCAGACCCGCCAAAAGAAAAATTAATTAAAAAAAAAATATATATATATCTCTTTTGCCCAGTCAGAAAACCAGTGGCAAGAGGCAGGAAGAAAGATGTATCTAGAAATCAGCCTGATGGTCTGCCTTGTCCCTGTCTCCTATTTCTTTGGTCTTGCTGACCCGTGTCAATAGCTGTCTCTTTTACGTCGTGGCACACGCTGCACCTCTGAGTTCCCTGGTTCCTTGTTCATTCCATTCTCACCCTCCATTTGATCAGCTGCTGTGTTCTTCCTCCTACGCACACTACACAATTCTGTCTCCTCCTCGTCTCCAGTCCTGCACCACCCCAGTCTCCTGCCTTTCCTCCTATGTTTTGCCATATTGTTTTCTTTCCTTTAAAGCTAAACTTTTATTAAAAGAGTATTTGCAGTTCCCATTACTCTCATTGCATTGTCTCTTAAACATCGCCATAAAACTTCATTCATTTCTACCTACCAAAAAATAATCCTTGTCAAGGTCACCATTATTCTCCCTGTGACAAAATGCCACTGTCAGTTCTTAGCAACAATTTCATAGTTGCCTACTTTCTCTTTGAAATACCTTTCCCTGCCAGGAGTGGTGGCGCGTGCCTGGAATTGCAGCGCTCGGGAGGCAGAGACAGGAGGATCGCATGGGTTCAAAGCCAGCCTCAGCTACTGAGTGAGGCTCTCCGCAACTTAGTGAGACCCTGTTTCCAAATAAAATAGAAAATAGGTCTGGGTAGAAAGCCCCTGGATTCCACTTCCAGTACCACACTCTCACACACAAAAGAGTAAAATACCCTTACCCAGTTGTTTCTTTCCAGTTTATCTTCTCACCTCACAGGCTGTTCTGTTGTCCCTTTTCCTGGCTCCTCCTCTACTCTCTGCTGTTTTCGCTTCTATCTCCGTGGTGTTAGTGTCTCTTCATGAAGCTCTAGATGCCCTCGCTCTGAGCTTCAGCCTCGGTCTCTGCACCAACTCCATATCCTCGTACCCTGATAGACTGTGTTTTATTCATTCATTTCATTTGCTCCCCCCATGTCTGCATGGCAGGGGGTTTTGTTCACATCTGTAGCACCAGTTTTTGCCACAGTGTCACACCATTAAAAAACATAATATATAAATAGATAACATAATTAACATAATGTAATATGATATATGGCTTAAAAATACCTACTGAACCAAGGAATAGCCCACCTTGTGTATGCAGAGCTCCTTCTGTGAACAGTGGCTGAGGCAGCGGGATGCTGGCGGTGGTCTGCAGAGGCTGTGAGGAGCCTTCTGCTGTGGCCCTGGAGCCGCAGCTGCTGGAGGGGGGGATTTGAGAGTGAGCGGAGGCAGGGGCAGTCGGCCTGGGAATCGGTTTATGTGGCAGGTAGGGAAGAAGTGGCCGTGGTGACTGAGTAAGCACGTGGATGGGAGTGGGGGTTTTTTCCGTAAGAAAGCTGAAGAGGGAGAGGGCATGCGTGTGTGAAAAGAGACCTTAGAGCTGATGATTAAGAAGGGTTCCAACACAGTATGTGGTTTCTGAAAAAGTTGAACAGAGAATCAGGAAGAATGAGGAGGTAAGCACGTGGATGGTGATAGGGTTGCTTTATTTAGGGGGAGGGGTCTGGGGATGGAACCCAGGGGCATTTGACCGCTCTGGCACACCCCCTGATCTATATTTTGTTCTTTATCTTGAAACAGGATCTCACTAAGATGCGGAGGGCCTCACTAAGTAGCTGAGGCTGTCCGTGAGCCACCATCCTCCTGTCTCAGCCTCCTAAATAGTGGGATTAAAAGTGTGCACCATGACACTCAGATTAGGGTTGCTTTTGTCAGTAAGAAAGCTGAAGAGAGAGAGCTCAACATGTCTGAAAGGAGACCTTAGACCTAATAATTAAGAAGGGTTCCAACACATTATGTGCTTTCTGAAAAAGTAGAACAGAGAATCACCATTAAAAATTAGAAACAAGGAACTTAAATATTATTGTGCCAGTGTGTATGGCAGAATTATTGCTAGAAACTGTGTGCATGGATAGAAGAATAAACAAAATGTAGTCTATGTGTAGTGAAGCTACTTAGCATTAATAGAGATTGAAATGCCGAGTGAGTGCGTCTACGTAGATGAATCTTGAAGATACTCTGCTGAGTGAATGAGCCAGACACAACAGCGCACACACTGTGATTCCCTCATCGTAGCTCCGTGCAGTGAAAGCCCCAGAGACAGAAAGGACAGTGCTCACTGCCCGGCCTGGGGAGGAGGGAATGGGAAGTGAGTGTCTAATGGTTACGGAGTTTGAGTATGGAAATGCTGCGTGTTCTTTGGAGATTGGGAAACAACCTGGGAGTGCACTTGATGCCACCGGATTAGACACATAAAAATGGCAAAATACTAAATTTTGTGTTACGGATATTCTACCAGAGAACAACTTTAAACCTTTCTATAGCCTTCTGTATTCCACCCGTGGCATATTTAACAAGGAGGCCCACCTCACTCCTCCAGGTGGTGCTCCCTGCCCACAGTGGGGCCTCCTTTCTCCTTTGCTCCTAACGCCCTCGTCCCTGCTCCCCACAGGCCTCACCTAGAATACCCAGCACTTTCTCCTTAGCTCAGTTTCTTCCTGTCCTTCAAGACCAGGTTTGAGGCGCTGTGTCAGGATCTTCCTCCCAGCGTGACCTTCATTTTGCAGCAGTGCTGAGGAGACAAAATAATGAAAGTGGCAGAGGCGTTCGCGCAGGGTTTTGTGGCCGTGAAGCTCCTCCGTGAGCGCTCAGCGTGCAGCAGGAAGTTCCCGTTGCCCACACGGGGCTTTAGCTGGTGGAGAGGAGGCCTCCCCAGCAGACGCCATGGTTCCTGTGCTGGGCCACTTCTGTCCTGTGCTCAGCACGCAGAGCAGGCTGAGGTGTGCGGGATCCGGGAACGGCTGGGCTGTGGTGTGGTCTTTGCATAGTGGGACTGTGTGATCTGCAGCCTCTCAGATCCTATTTGATCTTTTCATTTCTTAAAACTGTTATACTTTATTGTTACTTAATCTTTTATATGTTGTTTGCTAAACAACTTTCTAGAGCAAAAGTTCAGGAGTTCAAAGATTCTTTTTATTTTTTATTTTTTTTTTGCAAGACTGCGGATGGAACCCAGGAGAAATCAACCTCCAAGCTACACTGCCTGCCCTGTTTTTTGTTCTTATTTGAAACAGGGTCTCACTAAGTTGCAGAGGGCCTCACAACTTCTGTCCCAGTTTCCCCAATGGTGGGATAACAAGCATGCGCCACCACTACAAGCAGATTTTTTGGTTTTCATTTCTTCCCCAACAAACCGCCCTGGAATTTGAATGTGCAGGTTCACAA
The DNA here is from genome assembly GCF_963383645.1 of Muscardinus avellanarius. Classification (NCBI taxonomy): domain Eukaryota; kingdom Metazoa; phylum Chordata; class Mammalia; order Rodentia; family Gliridae; genus Muscardinus; species Muscardinus avellanarius. The sequence continues at coordinate 5,003,038 of NC_137802.1, read as the reverse complement.
ATGCTGCTGGCAGGACAGAGACAGGTCTAAGGGTCTCAGGACTCAGGGCCACAGCGGTGCAGTCAAGGTAGGATCTAGGGTCCCACTGCCTCCCCAGAGCAGCCTGCTCCCCCCTCACCTGAGCAAGGCCATTCCTCAGGTGAGCATAGCCGTGTTTTGTGTTACAGGCACACATGGCGTTCAGGGATGTGGCTGTGTATTTCTCCCTGGAAGAGTGGAGCCTGCTGAGCTCTGATCAGAGGACCCTGTACAGGGAGGTGATGCTGGAGAACTACAGGAACCTGGTCTTTCTGGGTAAGCACGGAGTGTCTTAAGCCTTGCGTTGCTACACATGTGAAAGTTAGGATATGTTTGATGAATCTTTGTTCCTTTCTGTTTGGTACTGGAGACAGAACTCAGGGTTATGCTAACTTTGAGCTTGCCCCACAGCCCTGTTTTATTCTTTTACTTTGAAACAGGGCCTCACTAAGTTGCTGAGGCTGGCTGTTAACGTGCAATCCTCCATCTCAAGTTCCCAAGTCTTGGGATGCACGCCTGAGCCCCAGTTTTTGCCACTTTGGCCACTTTGATTTTTACTTGGGTTTTGAGTTACACTCAAAAGAAAGCCGTTTTGTATTCTCTTTTTCCCAGAGAATGTCACATTTTGTAGCAGGGTGTGTGTGTGTCTTTTGGGTGATTTTCTTCTAATCTGGGCTCTCTTCCTAAGTTAATCTGTTTACCTGGTGTATGATGGGAGTGTTCATCCTCCTGGCTTGGAACAGAATCCGCTTGCTCTCTTTGAGGCGATCCGCCCCACTGTTTTCATATCTGTGTTCCACCCTCCAACAGTTCCTCCCCAGTTTGGCTCTGAATTCTTCAATGGGCCCTTGACCCCATGACGCGTGGTCATCTTGTTTTCTTTTCCTGTGGGCAGGAGTTTCTTTTCCTAAACCAAAACTGATCACGCAGCTGGAGCAAGGGAAGGAGACATGGAGAGAAGGGAGAACATGTGCAGCAGCCTCCTGTGCAGGTGAGTGGGAGGAAACCAGGCAGATGACACCCAGGAATACGGGAGTGTCGGCTGCTGTGAGGGCTGGAGGGAGGCGGCGCTGATCCAGTGCTGGGAGGGACGTTGTTCTCTCAACCTCTGGGCTTTCAGGGCCTGAGGGTGGGAAGAAGAAGTTGGGGAGATGAGATGCTGGCCAAAGCATATTAAATTTCATCCAGGAGGAATAAACTCAAGAGCTGTATTGTGTAGCTTGACTATAGCTAGTATCGATGTATTATGTTCTTGAAAATCACTAAGAGAAGACATATTAGGTATTCTTATCACCAAAATGAGTTATAGGAAGAAATACATAATTACTTTGATTTAGCCATTTCACAAGAAATGCACTCCAAAATGTGCAGAATGAATATGTAGAATTTTTACGTATTAGATTTTTAAATATTAAAGAATTCTATTGATTCTCTAATGAAGATTCTAGAGATTGAGAAGCAACATTATCAGTGTTGATATTAAGAATTATCTGCATCTGGGCGTGGTGGCCCATGCTTGTAATCCCAGTACTTGGGAGGCTGACACAGAAGGATCAAAGATCTGCCCCGAGTCACAGCTGCAGCATGAGGCCGTCTGCAACTTAGTGAGACCCTGTTGAAAAGAAAAAACAGTAGAACTGGGGGTGTAGCTCAGAGGTAGAAAGTCCCTGGTTTCAAAGCACTGGGGCTGGGAAGAGGTGGACGTCAGGCAGCTCAGTGGATCTTCACAGTGTCACCAAGCCTGAAGTAAAGGCCCTGGCGCTATTGAAGGCCAAGAAGGGAAGCTGCTTTATTTGCCAGGCATTAAAACACAAAAGGAGGCTTCACTTAGTAGTTCACTGAGTGGAAAGAAGTAAGAACTTCTTAGTATTAGGAAAGGGTGTTTATGCTAATTAGAATACTTAATAAATTAGGTTAGTTATAGTTCACTTATTATTGAAAATAGCATTCTGTATAGAATGGAATGATTCTGGGCTTAGATGTGTACACAGTTCTAGGTTTGATTATTCATTGTTCTAGAAGAAGCGTGTTCAGCTTAATACAGTTAGGAATTTAGTAGTTTCTAAAATGCGTTGTCATTGATTGCCTTCAGCTCCCAGGAGCCAGGTGTGATGAAACAGTACATCCAGTAGTGACGTTGCCCGCACTGAGGTGCTGTGTGGAAAAGCTGGCTTTCTTTGATCTTGGTGTGTGTGTGCGTGTGGTGCTGAAGATTGAACCCAGGCCCTTGTGCACAGTCCAGCCCACTACCTCTAAGCTGCATCCCTAGCCTGAAAATGTTTCTTCTACACTGGTTTCTAGAAAATTTTACATTGATTATGGAAACTCTTAGGGTTGAGAGATGCTGGGGCACTAAGAGGGAGCTGTTCAAGTCAGTGGGGACCTAGGCGGCGTTTGTGTTGTCCACTGCTGAGGCCTGCTGTTGTGTGGGAACTCTGGCTCAGAGTCATCCTCTGACACCTGCTTGTCCCTGGGTGAACGGACTCCAGTTCGTGTCCTACTGTTTATTTCTTGTTCTTGTGGTTCTGGAATTGAACACAGGGGTGTTCTACCTCTGAGCTACATCCCTGTCCAAATTTAGTTTTTATTTTGAAACAAGGTATTGCTGAGTAGCTGAGGCAGGTCCCGAACTTGCAATCTCCTGTGTCAGCCTCCCACGTCCTGGGATTATAAGTGTATACTACACACTTGGCATGTCTCACACTTTAACTCACTCGTTCTCTTTGTTTGGATTTTTAATAGTGGAATTGAACAGAGGGGCTTTCTACCTCTGAGGTACACCCTCAGCCTTTTGAGTTTGATACATTCTTGCCAAGTTGCTAACGGTCTTTCTAAATTTCTTTGCCTGGCCGTGGAACTGTGGGTCCTCCTGTCTCAGCTTCTGAATTATTGGGATAGTACAGGTGTGCACCACTGCACCCCGCTTTTTTTTTTTTTGTTTTGTTTTGTTTACTCTTTTTTTTTTTTTTTTAATTTTATTTTATTGGTGCACTGTATTCATACATCATAGTGGGATACAAACTTTTGTAGACATACATGCACATATCGCCCAGTCAGCCCCCACCCGATCCCCACCCCATTCTCTCCCCATCCCTCCTTCCCATGCTTGGCTTAGTGGTTGACATCTAGTATAATAGCAATTTATCCAAAATTAAAAATGATAATCTCACATAACAGTTTCATTTGTCTGATACCAAGCGTTTGATGATTTAAAGATAGCATTTCAATATTTCTTTTTGCTTTCTTTCTTACTAGAGCATATTTTTTTCTGTTTTTTTTTTAGGTGAAACTATCATATATTTATATATTTATTTTTCAGAAAAAAATCTATCCTAATATGGAGTATGAATTCTAGATACCCAAAACGATCTTGAAAAAGAACAAAGCTAGCAGATATATATTTTCTGATTTCAAACCATATAAAGCTACAATAATTGAAACAGTGTAGTACTATTCTAAAGGCAGATATATAGACCATTGGAGTTAAATACAAGCCTAGAGCTAAATTCTTCCCTATATTGTCAAGTTATTTTTGACAAGGTTTCCACGAACATTTGGTGGTGGAAATAATAATCTTTTAACTAAATATTGTTGAAAAATAATAATTACATGGAAAAGAATAAAATTGGACCTTTACCTAATCCCACATACAAGTATTAACTCAAAATAGATAAAAGACCTAAATATAAATCTTAAGACTATAAACTTTTAGGAGAAAATCCGGGTCATAAAACCTCACAACATTGAAATTGGCAGTGATTTCTTGGATATGATTTCAATGGCACAGGCAACAGAAGAATATACAAACTCCCTAAAAAATAAAAAAAAAAAATATTGTATATCCAAAGACAATGTAAACAGAGTTAAAAGTTACTAATAGAATGGGATAAAATATTTCCAATTGCTGTATCTGAAGGTATATTAATATTCCAACTAGAAATCCTAAAAATTAACAACAATAAAGGCAAACAATACAACTTAGAGATAGGTAAAAGACTAACATAAATAATGAATCTCCACAGATAACCAATCTTAGTTGTCTGTTGGATGGAAACTCTTGTTTCTCTGGTTCTGGTGAGTGTTACCTATTTCTTCTTTGTAGTTAATCTCTTTGAGTATTTTCTCTAGCGCTGGTTTTGAAGACATAAATTCCTTCAGTTTCTGTTTGTCATGGAAGCTTCTTATTTCTCCATCTAATTTGATAGAAAGTTTTGCTGGATAGGAAATTTTTGGCTGGAAGTTGTTTTCTTTCAGAGTTTGGAATATGTTACTCCAAGCCCTTCTGGCTCTCATGACTTGGTTTGGGAAGTCTGGAGTGATTCTAATTGGTTTGCCTCTGAATGTCAGTTGGCCCTTTGTTTTTGTTGCCTTTAAGATTCTCTGCTTGGCTTCCACATTGGTCATTTTGACAATTATATGGCGTGGGGATCCTCTTCTCCGATCCTGTCTAAAGGGAGTTCTATAAGTTTCCTGGATCTGTGTATCAACCTCTTGCTCTATATTTGGAAAATTTTCTGCTATTACTTCCTTGAAGAGATTGTTGATCCCTTTGGTTTCACTTTCTTTTCCCTCCTCTATTCCAATTATTCTTAGGTTAGCTCTCTTAAGATGGGCCCATATTTCTTCAATGTCAGATTCCTGCTGTTGGAAATTTTTTTCTAGATTAGAAACTATGCATTCATTTTTGGATTGCTCATCTTCTAAGAGCGAGATTCTGTTCTCCATGTGGTCTAATCGGTTGTTTGTGCTTTGAATTGAGGCCTTTACTTCATTAATTGCATCCTTTATCTCTTTTTGGCTCTCTCTGAGTTCTTTTCGAAGCACCTCTATTATTTCTACAGTTATTTTCCTGATTTGATCTTCTAGAAATCTCTGATTTTCTGTTTTATCAGGTTCTGATGTTGTGGGGTTGTGCACATTCATTACTCCAGTGTTATTCCTCTTTCCCATGATTTCGGAGGTTTGTGCCTTCTCTGGGTTCTTCCCTTGGGTCACTATGGCTTCACTTAAGGTGCTCTGGATCTCGAGTCTGTATTATCTCAGACCCCACTACTTCTTTACTGTGTTGTATCACAGAGTCTCCGACCCAGGGAGTCGATAGAGGCTGCTTTAAACTATGGGGGGTGCCAGGTTGCACGTTCTCCTATGGTGTGATATCTCTGCCACCACCACTCCCTCACTGGGTCAAGTCCCAGGAGGCACAATACTGGGATTTCTCCTCTGTGGCCCGCAATTTGACTCACTGTTCTTGAGTACGCAGATGTAGCTGTACTGGACTCGGTGAATTCACTGCTGCTGCCGCCGCCGGTGGCAATATGGCCTGTTTACTCTTTGTAATACTGGGTTTGAACCTACGAACATTCAGCTTCTGAGCTATGCCCCCAGCCCTTTTTTTCTTTTGCAGTACTGGGGCTAGAACCCAGGGGCATTCTAGCTCCAAGTTACACCCCCAACCCCATTTTTTATTCTTTCTTTCTTTTATATATATATATATATATATATTTTGTGGTACTGGTGGTGGAACCCATAGAGGCTTTCTACGTACAGGATATGCTCCCAGACGTATTTTATCCTTTATTTGGAAACAGGGTCTCACTAAGTTGCTGATAGCCTCACCTAAGTAGCTGAGGCTGGTGTCGAACCTGTGCGATCGTCCTGTCTCAGCGTCCCAAGAGCGTGGATTACAAGCGTGTGCCACCACGCCCGGCTTCCTATTTTTTATTCATTATTTTGTTTCAGGGTCTCATTGTGTTTCAAAGGGTCTCACTAAGTAGGTGAGGCTGGCTGCGAATCTGGATCCTCCTTTCTCAGCCTTCCAATACTGGAATTACAAGAGTGTTCCACCACTCCTGGCTTCTAATTTATTTTTAAACAGGGTCTCACTAAATTCCTGATGGTCTTGCAAACTTGATGAAGAAGGTCTTGAACTTGTGATCCTCCTGTCTTAGTGTCCAAAGTTCCGGGATTACCGAAGTGCATCACAGAGTCCTGCTTTAAATAACTCTTACAGAACTATCTACGCTATGCCCTCTACCTGGTATGAATGACTGTGCCCTCCACCTGTCCCTTTTTTCTTCAGAGCGAAAGGGGCAGACACTTCCTCATGACTAGATAGCGCTGAGTAAAAAAAGAGAAAGGAAACAAGCCAGGCCTGATGGCTCACACTTGTAATCCTAGTGCTTGGGAGGCTGAGACAGGAGAATTACGGGTCCGTGGCCTGCCTCAGCTACTTAGTGAGGCCCTCTCCAACTTAGTGAGGCCCTGTTTTAAAATGAAGAATAGAGCGAGGTGTTTTGCCACACACTTATAATCCCAGTCCTTGGGAGGTTGAAAAAGGAGGATCACAGATTCACAGCCAGCCTCAGCTACTTATCAAAGCCCTCCCCAAGTTACTGAGACCCTGTTGGAAAATGTGCTGGGGGTATAGCTCAGACTTTGTGTACCCCAGGTTTCCATTTGTGGTACCACAAGAACAACACAAATTCCAACAAAATTTGCGGGCGTGATTTCAATGTGTGTAGTTGTGAGTGTGTGCTTGTATAGTGATGATCATGTAGAGTGTCGTGTGTTGGCCCTGTTTATACCCAAAGTGCCTTTGATGCTTTTACGGCCCCTTGCAATAGAAGTTGTAAGCTGTACTGCTGGGCTGGGAAGTCGGCTATGTAAACAAAGTCCTGGTAAGTAACGCTTACTTTTAAGGATTTTGATGCCTGGGTCAAGCCTGGCCTGCAGATGAGGCTTCATTCTCACTTGCATCTTTCTCTCTGCAGCAGGACTGAAGCCAGAATTTTAACCTGTTTCTCTCTGCCTTCCAGATGTTTCCAGCCAGAAATCCCTGGGGCAGCACATTGAGTGTCAGCACCGTCCCTGGGATGTCACAAGCTCCTGTGCAGAAAGTCCTGCTGAGCTTGGGGACCCACATCCTGGGGACCAGCAGCAGGAAGCCTTGGATGGAAGATGCTGGAGTGACAGGGCAGAAGGTCAAGAGAGGGAAGGCTCCACGCCTTGGTCTGGTAGGACTGAGGGAAGGACTTTGGGAGCATTTCCCAAGCTGCCCCACAGGCCACCAGTCAGATCCCAGCATGGCCTCAGAGCGGTGGGGATGGAGGCGAGCCGGGGTGAGTTGGGGAGCCCCGAGGATGCTGCCAGGTTGCTGGAGAGGAAAGAAGTCTTAGGTGAGTGTGGACTGGGCTCCAGCCAGATGAACAGCCTGCTCAGTCACCAGGGGACATGCTCGAGGGAGAAGCCGTACGTCTGCGGTGTGTGTGAGAAGGGCTTCAATCAGAAGGATAACCTGACCACGCACCAAAGGACGCACTTGGGGGTGAAGCCGTACGTGTGCTGCAAATGTGGCAAAGGTTTCCACCGGAAGTCCTCCCTCACCATCCACCAGATGATACACTCGGGAGAGAAGCCATATGTGTGCTGTGAGTGTGGCAAAGGCTTCATCCAGAAATACAGACTCATCATCCACCAGAGCATGCACTCAGGAGAGAATCCGTATGTGTGCTGCGAGTGTGGCAAAGGCTTCAGTTCGAAGTCCTACCTCACTATCCATCAGAGGATACACTCGGGAGAGAAGCCGTATGTGTGCTGGGAGTGTGGCAAAGGCTTCAGTTTGAAGTCCTACCTCACCATCCACCAGAGGATACACTCGGAAGAGAAGCCATATGTGTGCTGTGAGTGTGGCAAAGGCTTCATCCAGAAGACCAACCTCACCAGTCACCACAGAACGCACTCGGGAGAGAAGCCATATGTGTGCTCTGAGTGTGGCAAAGGCTTCATCCAGAAATCCCACCTCACCATCCACCAGAGGATACACTCAGGAGAGAAGCCGTTTGTGTGCTCTGAGTGTGGCAAAGGCTTCATCCAGAAATCCAGACTCATCATCCACCAGAGGATACACTCAGGAGAGAATCTGTATGTGTGCTGCGAGTGTGGCAAAGGCTTCATCCAGAAATCCAAACTCATCATCCACCAGAGCGTGCACTTGAAAGAGAAGCCACATGTGTGCCATGAATGTGGGAAAGGCTTCATCTACAAGTTCTCTCTCACCCAACACAAGAAGACGCACTGCAGAGAGAAGCCGTACGTGTGCTCTGAGTGTGGCAAAGGCTTTAGCGTACAGTCCCACCTCACCATTCACCAGAGATTGCACTCAGGAGAGAAGCCGTACGTGTGCTGTGAGTGTGGGAAAGGCTTTAGCCTGAAATCCTACCTCACCAGCCACCAGAGAACACACTCGGGAGAGAAGCCATATGAGTGCTCTGAGTGCGGCCAAGGCTTCACCATGAAATACCAACTCACCAGCCACCAGAGAACACACTCAGGAGCGAAGCCGTATGTGTGCTGCGAGTGTGGGAAAGGCTTCAGCGTAAAGTCCAACCTCATTAGACACCAGATAACACACTCGGGAGAGAAGCCGTATGTGTGCTGTGAGTGCGGCAAAGGCTTCACCATGAAGTACCAACTCACCAGCCACCAGAGAACACACTCGGGAGAGAAGCCATATGAGTGCTCTGAGTGCGGCCAAGGCTTCACCATGAAGTACCAACTCACCAGCCACCAGAGAACACACTCGGGAGAGGAGCTGTACGTGTGCTTTGAGTGTGGGAAAGGCTTCACCACGAAGTCCTACCTCACCAAACACCAGAGAAAACACTCGGGAGAGAAGCCATATGAGTGCTGTGAGTGCGGCAAAGGCTTCACCTTTAAGTCCGCCCTCACCGTCCACCAGAGAACGCACTCAGGAGAGAAGCCATACGTGTGCTCTCAGTGTGGCAAAGGCTTTGGTGTAAAGTTCGCCCTCACCGCCCACCAGAGAACGCACTCAGGAGAGAAGCCATATGTGTGCTCTCAGTGTGGCAAAGGCTTTGGCGTAAAGTCCACCCTCACCGCCCACCAGAGAACGCACTCGGGAGAGAAGCCATATGTGTGCTGTGAGTGCGGCAAAGGCTTCAGCCAGAAATCCGGCCTCAACAAGCACCAGAGAACGCACTTGAAAGAGAAGCCATATCTGTGCTAGGAATGTGAGAAAGGCTTCAGCTGCAACTGCGGTCCCACTCGCCACCAAAACATGCATTAGAGAGAGAAGCCTTCAGCAGGAAGTGCAGACTCCTCACCCACCAGAGGACACACTTGGACAGAAGCCACATGTGTGCTGTGAATGCGGGAAAGGCTTGAGGTCCACTGTCCCCAATCACCAGAGGACACACTCAGGAGAGAAGCCGTACGTGTGCTGCGAGTGTGGCAGAGTCTTCGCCGAGAAGTCCACCCTCACAGTCCACCAGAGATTGCACTCAGGAGAGAAGCCATATGTGTGCTGTGAACGTGGCAAAGCCTTTAGAAGTCCCCACGCAGCCACCACCAGAGGACACACCTGGGAGAGAGGCCATACTGTGCTGCAAGCTCAGCAAAGGCTTCGGCTGGAAGTGCTGACTCCTCATCCCCAGAGCGTGCACTTGAAAGAGAGGCCACATGTGTGCCCCGAATGTGGGAAAGGCCCAGCTGGAAGGCCGGTCTCACCCGCCGCGAGAGGACACTACAGAGAGAAGCCGTATGTGCTTCAAGTGCGGTGAAGGCTCTACCCAGAAGTCCAGACACCACACCCACTAAAGGACACACTTGGGAAGAAGCTGTGTGTGTGCCCCAAATGTGAGTGTTTTAAGCCCAAAGTCCTACCTCACCAGCCACCAGATCACACATTTGAGAAAGAAGGCATACTTGTGCTTCGAGTTGTATAAAAGTTTTGGGTGGTAGTCCGCTCCATCCACCACTCAGGAGAGAAGCCACGTGTGTGCAGTGAATGTGGGAAAGGCTTCAGAACAACTCTCACCAATCACCAAAGGATGCACTCTGGGAAAAAGTAAGATGTGTGCTGGGCGGGTGGGCGAGGTTTCAGTCTGAAGTCCTCTCCCACCATCCACCAGAGGATGCACTCAGGGGAAAGCCTTACGTTTGCCAGGAGTGTGGGAAAGGCTTCAGCCAGAAGCCAGCCATCATGAAGCTCCAGAGGACACACTTAGCAGGGAATACAATCCTGCGCAGCGACCGTGGCCTGGACTTCAGGACAGCACAGCCCTCATCTCCCACCTTCCTAGTGTTTGCATTTAGCCTCTGAGCATCCTCCGGTGCGCTTAAATCATCTGAGGAGTCCACGAAATAGTTAATGCTATGGAAATAGTTGTTAAACTTTATTTCTGAGGGAATAATGACACTCAAACAAAAGTCTTTACCTGTTCAGTCCAGATGATATTGTTTTCAAGGAAGAGATGCTTTTAAATCCAAGGTCTGTTGAGTGAGTGGATCCAGAATCCGGGATCCCAAGCTGGGCGTGGTGACACACGCTTGTAATCCCAGCATTCGAGAGGCTGAAAACCCGAGCAGACAGCCTCAGATACTTAGTGAGGCCCTCTGCAACTTAGTGAGACCCTATTTCAAAATAAAGAATAAAAAATAGAGAAGGGAGTGTAGCTCCTAGGTCAAATGCCTCTGGGCATTTTCTTTTTTTTCTTTTTTTTTGGTGGTGGTAATGGGGTTCCTGGAAGGCCTTATATCTCCGGGCTACACTCCCAGACCTTTTTTATATTTTTATTTCGAAACAGAGTCTCCTAAGCCAGCATGCACGACTGGCTTCGAACCTGCGCGATCTATCAGTAAATATAAAAGGTTCCACAGAAACAGTGTTTGGAAAAATAAATTGTACTTCTCTGGCAAATTTTATTAAAGGATGTTTTGGTAAATGGAATTTAACTTCTCCAAAATAATTTAATAAAGCAATACCTCAGTCATCATCATTTTGCAATAATGTTTTAAACTGTTGTTTAGTATATGGAATCACAATATTATGCATTTTTTTTCCAAACATTTCTCTTGATCTATTTCTGGCTTTAATAATTAATTGACTGCACAACAAAACATAAGAAGCCACCATTCTTACTTGTATATCCCATTGCTTCTCATAGCTTATTTGCTTGACCTTGGCTTCCTGTAACCTCTCTTTTACCAAGGCCAATGCCTGTAACATTTCTGGAGTTAATTCCCTTTTTGATTTAGGATTTGGGTCTCCATTAAAAGCGTCATATAAAACATGCAAATCACCTGTGATAATTTTTAAGTAAGGTCTAACCCAATTTATATTTCGTAACAGTTTCTGCAAATCATCTAATGTGCATCTTTTGAGACATTATGCACTCATCATATATTACTTATCCTAAGTAATTTATAGGCCTATGTTGTTGAACTTTATCAGGTGCTATATGAAGGCCATACTTAGTTAATTGCTGAAGCAAATGTTTAAGAATTTCTTCTACTATTACCTTTTTTGAATGAGCCAACAAAATATCATCCATATAATGAACTATATAAGCATTTGAAAATTTTGTTCTGTATTCTGAGCTATTTCCCAGTAAAGAGTTACAAAATTAAAGAAAGAAATGCTTTAAATTTCTGTACTTTGCTTTAAAATCTTTTCTCCAGGGTCTACAGGACATTAATATGGTTTTATCTTTTACAATTTTTATGGGTTTTTGTTATTTATGGTCTTGGGTCAGGTATGGGGAAAGATTAGCGATTAAGTGATATTTTTGTTTATCTGTATATTATTAGAAACATGTCTCATGACAAATTACTTTTGTTGCTGCTACAACCAGAGTTTAACCTTACAGTATTCTTTGGAATAAGGCATACATTTTCAGGATTCATTTTATGAAGATTATTAATAACTGATAATTGTTGAGAATGAGGAGCTGGTAAATCTATGGCAGCACTCCCTTGCCTGGACACAATATGTGTCGGTATTTCTGACAAAGTTGCAGGAGAGGTCTTATTTTTGATGACTATATTTCTTTAAACTCCTGTTTTAGAAAAGTATCTCATCTTACTTATGGCTGAGAGAACACTTGCCTATTAGTTTTTATGATTTTTGTAACTTGCTTTCGTCGTTACCAAATTTAGATCACATTTATTTTTTACTCATGTATTTATTCAAATATTTCCCCTATTTATAACTAGGGCTTATTCTAGGGAGTGGCTGTTTTTCTCCCTTCAGTCCATCTTATTTTACTTGCATTTCTTTTATTTTACTTAATATTATATATTTTAGCTTCCCATAAGTAAAACACATTTGGTTATTTATGTGAATAGTTTTATATGCTTTTTTATTTCAATCGCACCTATCTGGGCATTATGTCTTACTGTTTCTATGTTCTTTCATGCTTTCCTATAATTTAAATTTCTGCTTTTGTTAACGAGCTGAATAGTCGCTTGACAGTCTTTATTAATGTTACTGAAAACTAGTTGTCTAACATTTCTGACAATTTTGCATCCTTTTTTAGTTTTTTATTTTATTTTGCTGTTTTTATTAATTTTTTATTTTTTAATAGAATCTTGCAGTTTCTATTTAAAAGAACTATATTTTACGGTGAGTCTCTGTAAAATTTTTGTAGACGGCTTTTTTGTTTTTATTTCAGTTATTTTTGCCAATTCATAACAGCAGCTTCTCGAATCTAATACGGCTGCCGCAGTTGTACATTTTTGACCTGAGTCTCTATGTGTAATTAGACTCCAATTTCAGTAAAATAATTTATTTTGCCTTTTCACTGAGTCACGTTTGCCATTGCAAATATTGTTGTCCTGTAAGGACCTGTTGCTGTACAGAAATCACAAAGGATCCAGTTCTCTGCTCAAGAGTGTAAGAGTTCAATGCAGTAATTAGAAATAAGCCCATAGAGCATGCATGTCTTTTTTGAAAGAAGAAATAGTATCAAAGTTAGACCCTCTCCAATGAGTTTGCTGCAGCAAATCAGGGTTAAAGGCGACAGGAAAGGTGAAAGCTAGGCCCAAGATTTAAAAGACCAAAGTTTTGGCAGGACTGGATCCACTCTTTGTTCAAAAGATGGTATGGTTATATTTCATATTTTTTCTTTCTGCCACAAGGGCAAAAATTGGAAGTGAGCGCTGGCGCCACGGCACTCGTCCCAATTTCATTTCTTGGGCTTTCTGATGCAAATATAGCTTTCTGATTTTTAGCATGATCTAGATTTTCCTTTGACAATTTATATACATGAAGCAATTTTTCAGTTTCACTTTCCTATATCAAAAATCGTGCCATCAATTTGTTGAATGGTAATTCTAATTAAAGACTAAATGACCCACCACTAGGGAGAGGTGTTTCTCCTCTAGCCAACAGGCTTTCATAAAAGATATGGATGTTCAATATTTCTTTCTCTAGAGTTCCTTCCTCTGGAAGCCAAGGAATGTATATTATTGATACTTTATAGCAATTTTGCAGTTCTTTTGATGACATCTTTATCTTATATTGCTTTAAAAGATGATACACTGATTTTGTAAAAGGATTCTTACTCACTTGATTTCCCATACTGTTTCCTGTTGCTTTCTTAGCATTACTCCTATTAGCTTTTATACATGAATTAAATGTTTGCCCCTCCACGACTACAGCATATGTCATTTCATGAATGACTGCTGGTGAGACATTTTTTATGAATGTCTCATGTTTTACTATGGTTTTGCTCGTCCTTAACCGATAAACTTTATCGGGATCCTGCACCACTCTTACGAGAATCTATCCTTCGCCTGAAAATTTTTAAAGAAATAAAGAAAAGAGATAGCTTACCTTTCTGGACATGACCTTGTCAGCCACGTTCAGGGCACCACCTGTTACTGGCCAGCTAGTCCAATGGGGGCGCGAGTTTGCTCGCGGTCGAGGGTCTCAGCAAGGTGGGGAAGGATAGAGTGATTTACCACAGATTCTTATCTGTAGCGGTTCTTTCCTAGGAAAATAATCCTATGATCGGCGCTTTTGAAAAAGAACCTGACATGGATCGATGCTTCTTGTGCAATCGAACACTTTATTTTGGACACAAGATTTTTTATATATTCCCCTCTCCCAGTGAATTTCAAGTAAAAGAAGTGCAAAACACCCAAGGTACAAAAGAGAGATAGACATGCAAATTACCAACCCTGAACAAGACAAAAGTAAGGCCTGGGATATCCCAGGTCTTTGTGATTGAGATCAGTCCCATTATCTCAGGTGGGTCTTGTGCTTTGGAGCCCAGCCCCTTCTGACCTTGCAGCTGCAGAGGCTTCTATTTGGCTAAAAGTCACACCCAAAATCACTTGAAGAGTCCAGTTTGTTTTTTAAGAGTTTTCTTTAACCCTTTCGGAGCTCTCCTTCCTGGGGCTTAGTCCAATGTCCTCCTTTATCTAAAATGGGGGACGAAGTCCGAGATTCCAGCTTTTATATAGTTATCGTAAGGTAAATCCGTGTTCCTTTATGATGATTTAAGGAATTTCGATGAATGTCTGCTGGATTTTGTCTGCAATACTATCCGCTGTCTGAAAACTTAAACAAACTCACGACAGTTTAGCAGGTAAACACCAAGATATAACATGAGGTCTTTAGATTTAGTTGTCAGATATATTTCTCTAGCAGCTGAGCATTTTCCCTCTTTTAATAATCCATATTCCTATCACTAACCCTCTGCAACTTTCTTTTCTTTTCTGATTACCCTAATTCTCTCTTTCCCATTCGGGCCAATCTCAGGATAAGCTCTTCTTCATACAAAATACTTTCTTATTCTCACCATATTTTCTTTCTTTCTTTCATCTTTACACATCTATTTTATCTGTCCTTTGTTTTGACATAGCTATTTTTTAACCAGGTGGTGTCGCTGTAACTCCAGGCATCACTATTACTACGCATAAAAGCCAAGGTCAAAGGTGGACTGGAATGTTGCTACTGCCTCTAATTATCATTTGAACAAGGCTCATCTAATTACCATTTGAGCAAGACTGAAAGTTTACTGGAAGGATTATTTTACATGGATTTAATTTCTCTATCACAATCTTGATCTTTTTTTTTTTTCCATCGGAGCAATTTCATGTGCAAAGTTAAAAGAATCATTACTGAAAGAATAATAGTTATGAAAGAATATCTAAGAGTGGAGAATACTATTTGCCAGCGACCACACCTTCTCTCCGGGCTTATTTCTCACATTGAGAATCGCCTATGGACTGCATGAATGCAGATGCCGAGAGGGCGTGGCTGTAGCTGGTATCTGCATTTTATATTTGGAAACAGGGTCTCCTAAGCCAGCGTGCACGGCTGGCTTCCAACCTGCTCGATCCTTCTGTCTCCGCCTCCCAAGCGCAAGGATTAGATGCGTGCGCCACCACACCCGGAGTGAAGTACTTTTTATTTTTTATTTTGTTCAAAAATGGCACAAATGGAATTTACCTTTTTTTTTTTTTTCTTTGCTGCTTGGAGGCGTTGAATACAGGATGCTCTATCTCTGAGATAACCCCAGCCCTTTTATTTTATTTTATTTTATTTTCTGCTATACTGGGGATGGAACTTAGCCGCATTCTACTTCTCAGCCATACTCTCAGCCCTATTTTTATTCTTTATTTTGGAACGGTCTCACTGAGTTGCAAAGGATCTCACTAAGTAGTTGCTGAGGCTGAACTTGAACCCCATCCTCCTGTCTCAGCCTCCATAATGCTGGGATTACAATTGTGCCTACCAACTCAATTTGTTTATTGTGGTGCTGGGGTTTTTAGCCAGGGGTATTCTAATTGTGAGCCACACCCTCAGCCCTAACTTTTTTTTTTACCTTTGAAGCAGGTGTCTCTACATCACAGATGGCCTCACTAAGGAGATGAGGCTGGCCACAAACCTGCAATTCTTCTGTCTCAGTCTCCCAAGTGCTGGGATTACAAGCATGTGGAGAAAAAGCAGCCAATTCATCGAATCTGGGTCCCATTCTGGGGACCACTGAGTCTAATCCGGGCTTCGTTCTGGGAACACACCCTTCTTGCTTTTATTGGATTGTCTAGACATTATAGACCCCACTTCAATCTTTTTTTTTTTTTTCCCGTGGGTCTGGGGTTGGAACCCAGGCATTTGACCTCTGAGCTACACCCCATACCCTATTTTTTATTCTTTATTTTTTTGAAACAGGGTCTCTGAGTTAAAAAGAGCCTGTCTGCGAACCATGGGGCAGACAAAATGTGGTATATATGTGTGGTGAATGCTACTTAGCATTAATAGAAAATAAAATCCTCAGTGAATGCGTGTATGTAATGAATCTTGAAGATACTCTGCTGAGTGAATGAGCCAGACACAGCAGCGCACACACTGTGAATCCCTTATTGTAGCTCCGGCAGTGAAAGCCCCAGAGACAGAAAGGACAGTGCTCACTGCCCGGCCTGGGGAGGAGGGAATGGGAAGTGAGTGTCTAATGGTTACAGCGTTTGAGTATGGAAATGCTGTGTATTCTTGGAGATTGGCAAACAACCCTGAGAGTGCACTTGATACCACCAGAATGGACATATAAGAATGGCAAAGTAGTAAATTTTGTGTTACAGATATTTTATCAGAGATCAACTTTCAATCTTTATGTAGCCTTCTTCTTTCCACCCGTGGCATATTTCACAAGGAGGCCCACCTCACTCCTCCAGGTGGTGCTCCCTGCCCACAGTGTGGGCCTCCTTTCTCCTTTGCTCCTAACGCCCTCATCCCTGCTCCCCACAGGCCTCACCTAGAATACCCAGCACTTTCTCCTCAGCTCAGTTTCTTCCTGTCCTTCAAGACCAGGTTTGAGGCGCTGTGTCAGGATCTTCCTCCCAGCGTGACCTTCATTTTGCAGCAGTGCTGAGGAGACAAAATAATGAAAGTGGCAGAGGAGTTAGCGCAGGGTTTTGTGGCCGTGAAGCTCCTCTGTGAGCGCTCAGCGTGCAGCAGGAAGTTCCCGTTGCACACACGGGGCTTTAGCTGGTGGAGAGGAGGCCTCGCCCACAGACGCCATGGTTCCTGTGCTTGGCCACTTCTGTCCTGTGCTCAGCACGCAGAGCAGGCTGAGGTGTGCGGGATCCGGGAACGGCTGGGCTGTGGTCTGGTCTTTGCATGGTGGGACTGTGTGATCTTCAGCCTCTCAGATCCTATTTGATCTTTTCATTTCTTAAAACTGTTACACTTTATTGTTACTTAATCTTTTATATGTTGTTTGCTAAACAACTTTCTAGAGCAAACCCAGGAGAAATCAACCTCCAAGCTACACTGCCTGCCCTGTTTTTTGTTCTTATTTGAAACAGGGTCTCACTAAGTTGCAGAGGGCCTCACAACTTCCGTCCCAGTTTCCCCAATGGTGGGATAATAAGCGTGCGCCACCACTACCAGCTGATTCTTTGGTTTTCATTTCTTCCCCAACAAATCGCCCTGGAATTTGAATGTGCAGGTTCACAAATGCTGCTGGCAGGACAGAGACAGGTCTAAGGGTCTCAGGACTCAGGGCCACAGCGGTGCAGTCAAGGCAGGATCTAGGTCCTACTGCCTCCCCAGAGCAGCCTGCTCCCCCCTTACCTGAGCAAGGCCAGTCCTCAGGTGAGCAGGGCTGTGTTTTGTGTTGCAGGCACACATGGCGTTCAGGGATGTGGCTGTGTATTTCTCCCTGGAAGAGTGGAGCCTGCTGAGCTCTGATCAGAGGGCCCTGTACAGGGAGGTGATGCTGGAGAACTACAGGAACCTGGTCTTTCTGGGTAAGCACGGTGTGTCTTAAGCCTTGCGTTGCTACGCATGGGAAAGTTAGGATATGTTTGATGAATCTTTGTTCCTTTCTGTTTGGTACTGGAGACAGAACCCAGGGTTCTCCCACCTTTGAGCTAGCCCCACAGCCCTCTTTTATTCTTTTACTTTGAAGCAGGGCCTCACTAAGTTGCTGAGGCTGGCTGTTAACGTGCAGTCCTCCATCTCAAGTTCCCAAGTCTTGGGATGCACGCCTGAGCCCCAGTTTTTGCCACTGTGGCCACTTTGATTTTTACTTGGGTTTTGAGTTACACTCAAAAGAAAGCTGTTTTGTATTCTCTTTTTCCCAGAGAATGTCACATTTTGTAGCAGGGTGTGTGTGTCTTTTGGGTGATTTTCTACTAATCTGGGCTCTCTTTCTAAGTTAATGCTTACCTGTGACACTACTTTTAGTCTTTTTATTTTTTGAAACAGGGTCTCACTGAGTTTCAAGGGCCTCGCTAAGTAGCGAAAACTGTCCGGGAACTGCAATCCTGCGGTCCACGCCTCCAAATGCTGGGATTACAAGCGTGTGCCGCCATGGCTGGCCTGCGACACCTTTCTTTTTACTTGGCCACTCAAAGCAAGATACTTTGTTTTCTCTTTTTCCCTAGAAGGTCCGATTTTGTGAGTTTAGGTGTGTGTGTGTGTGTGTGTGTGTGTGTGTGTGTGTGTTTTAGGTGGTTTTCCTTTAGGCTGGGCTCTCTTCCTAAGTTAATTTATTTACCTGGTGTGTGATGGGGGTGTTCATCCTCCTGGCTTGGAACAGAATCCGCGTGCTCTCTTTAAGGCGATCTGCCCCACTGTTTTCAGATCTGTGTTCCACCCTCCAACAGTTCCTCACCCAGTTTGGCTCTGAATTCTTCAATGGGCCCTTGACCCCACGACGCGTGGTCATCTTGTTTTCTTTTCCTGTGGGCAGGAGTTTCTTTTCCTAAACCAAAACTGATCACCCAGCTGGAGCAAGGGAAGGAGACATGGAGAGAAGGGAGAAAATGTGCAGCAGCCTCCTGTGCAGGTGAGTGGGAGGAAACCGGGCAGATGAGACCCAGGAATACAGGAGTGTCGGCTGCTGTGAGGGCTGGAGGGAGGCGGCGCTGATCCAGTGCTGGGAGGGAAGTTGTTCTCTCGACCTCTGGGCCTTCAGGGCTGAGGGTGGGAAGAAGAAGTTGGGGAGATGAGATGCTGGCCAAAGCATATTAAATTTCATCCAGGAGGAATAAACTCAAGAGCTGTGTTGTCTAGCTTGACTCTAGCTAGTATCGATGTATTATGTTTTTGAAAATCACTAAGAGAATACATATTAGATGTTCTTCCCACAAAAATGAGTTATAGGAAGAAATACATAATTGTTTGATTTAGCCATTTCACAAGAAATGCACTCCAAAATGTTCACAATGAATATGTAGAATTTTTACGTATTAGATTTTTAAATATTAAAGACTTCTCTTGATTCTCTAATGGAGATTCTAGAGATTGAGAAGCAACATAGTCAGTGTTGATATTAAGAATTATCTGCATCTGGGCGTGGTGGCCCATGCTTGTAATCCCAGTACTTGGGAGGCTGACACAGAAGGATCAAAGATCTGCCCCCAGTCACAGCTGCAGCAGCATGAGGCTGTCTGAAACTTAGTGAGACCCTGTTGAAAAGGAAAAACAGTAGGACTGGGAGCGTAGCTCAGAGGTAGAAAGTCCCTGGTTTCAAAGCACTGGGGCTGGGAAGAGGTGGACGTCAGGCAGCTCAGAGAATCTTCACACTGCCACAAGCCTGAAGTAAAGGCCCTGGCGCTATTGAAGGCCAAGAAGGGAAGCTGCTTTATTTGCCAGGCATTAAAACACAAAAGGAGGCTTCACTTAGTAGTTCACTGAGTGGAAAGAAGTAAGAACTTCTTAGTATTAGGAAAGGGTGGTTATGCTAATTAGAATACTTAATAAATTAGGTTAGTTATAGTTCACTTATTATTGAAAATAGCATTCTGTATAGAATGGAATGATTCTGGGCTTAGATGTGTACACAGTTCTAGGTTTGATTATTCATTGTTCTAGAAGAAGCGTGTTCAGCTTAATACAGTTAGGAATTTAGTAGTTTCTAAAATGCGTTGTCATTGATTGCCTTCAGCTCCCAGGAGCCAGGTGTGATCAAACAGTACATCCAGTAATGACATTGCCAGCACTGAGGTGCTGTGTGGAAAAGCTGGCTTTCTTTGATCTTGGTGTGTGTGTGCATGTGGTGCTGAAGATTGAACCCAGGCCCTTGTGCACAGTCCAGCCCACTACCTCTAAGCTGCATCCCTAGCCTGAAAGTGTTTCTTCTACACTGGATTCTAGGAAATGTTACATTGATTATGGAAACTCTCAGGGTTGAGAGATGCTGGGGGCACTAAGAGGGAGCTGCTCAAGTCAGTGGGGACCTAGGCGGCGTCTGTGTTGTCCACTGCGAGGCCTGCTGTTGTGTGGGAACTCTGGCTCAGAGTCATCCTCTGACACCTGCTTGTCCCTGGGTGAACGGACTCCAGTTCGTGTCTTACTGTTTATTTCTTGTTCTTGTGGTTCTGGAATTGAACACAGGGGTGTTCTACCTCTGAGCTACATCCCTGTCCAAATTTAGTTTGTATTTTGAAACAAAGTCTTGCTGAGTAGCTGAGGTCGTCCCGAACTTGCAATCTCCTGTCTCAGCCTCCCACGTCCTGGGATTATAAGTGTGTACTACACACTTGGCATGTCTCACACTTTCACTGTACATGTGCCTGCTCACTCTCTCTCTTTGATTTTGGATTTTTGATAATGGAATTGAACCGAGGGGCATGCTACCTCTGAGGTACACCCTCAGCCTTTTGAGTTTGAAACAGTCTTGCCAAGTTGCTAATGGTCTTTCTAAATTTCTGTGGCTGGCCTTGGACCTGTGGATCCTTCTGTCTCAGCTTCTGAATTATTGGGAGAGTACAGGTGCGCACCACTGCACCCCGCTTTTTTTTTTGTTTTGTTTTGTTTTGTTTTGTCTTTGTGATACTGGGTTTGAACCTATGGACATTCAACTCCTGAGCTATGCCCCCAGCCCTTTTTTTCTTTTGCAGTACTGGGGCTGGAGCCCAGGGGCATTCTACCTCCAAGTTACACCCCCAACCCCATTTTTTCTTTTCTTTTCTTTTCTTTCTTTCTCTCTTTCTTTCTTTCTTTCTTTTTCTTTTTCATATGTTTATATTTTGTGGTACTGGTGGTGGAACTTATAGAGGCTTTCTACATACGGGCTATGCTCCCAGACCTATTTTATCCTTTATTTGGAAACAGGGTCTCACTAAGTTGCTGATAGCCTCATGTAAGTAGCAGAGGCTGGCTTTGAACCTGCACGATCCTCCTGTCTCCGCCTCCCAAGAGCGTGGATTACAAGCGTGTGCCACCACACCCTGCTTCCTATTTTTTATTCATTATTTTGTTACAGGGTCTCACTGTACTTCAAAGGGTCTCACTAAGTAGCTGAGGCTGGCCTCGAACCTGTGCAATCGTCCTGTCTCAGCCTCCCAACAGTGGGGATTACAAGCATGTGCCACCACGCCCGGCTTCCTTTTTTATTCATTATTTTGTTTTAGGGTCTCATTGTGTTTCAAAGGGTCTCACTAAGTAGCTGAGACTGGCTGGGAATCTGGATCCACCTTTCTCAGCCTTCCAATACTGGGATTACAAGAGTGTGCCACCATTCCTGGCTTCTAATTTATTTTTAAACAGGGTCTCACTAAATTACTGATGGTCTTGCAAACTTGATGAAGAAGGTCTTGAACTTGTGATCCTCCTGTGTTAGTGTCCAAAGTTCCGGGATTACCGGCGTACATCAGAGTCCTGCTTTAAATAACTCTACAGAACCATCTACACTAAGCCCTCCACCTGGTATGAATGTCTGTGCCCTCCACCTGTCCCTTTTTTCTTCAGAGCGAAAGGGGCAGACACTTCCTCATGACTAGATAGCGCTGAGTAAAAAAAGAGAAAGGAAACAAGCCAGGCCTGATGGCTCACACTTGTAATCCTAGTGCTTGGGAGGCTGAGACAGGAGAATTGCGGGTTCGTGGCCTGCCTCAGCTACTTAGTGAGGCCCTCTCCAATTTAGTGAAGCCCTGTTTTAAAATAAAGAATAGAGTTAGGTGTTTTGCCACACACTTATAATCCCAGTCCTTGGGAGGCTGAAAAAGGAGGATCACAGGTTCACGGCCAGCCTCAGCCTCTTATAAAAGCCCTCCCCAACTTACTGAGACCCTGTCGGAAAGTATGCTGGGGGTATAACTCAGACTTTGAGTACTCCAGGATTTCATTTCTGGTACCACAAGAACAACACAAACTCCAACAAAAATTTGCGGGCGTGATTTCTATGTGTGCAGTTGTGAGTGTTTGTTTGTATAGTGATGATCATGTAGAGTGTCGTGTGTTGGCCCTGTTTATACCCCAAAGTGCCTTTGATGCTTTTTCGGCCCCTTACAATAGAAGTTGTAAGCTGTACTGCTGGGCTGGGAAGTCGGCTATGTAAAGAAAGTCCTGGTAAGTAACGTTTACTTTTAAGGATTTTGATGCCTGGGTCAAGCCTGCCCTGCAGATGAGGCTTCATTCTGTGTCTTTCTCTCTGAAACAGGACTGAAGCCAGAATTTTAACCTGTTTCTCTCTGCCTTCCAGATGTTTCCAGCCAGAAATCCCTGGGGCAACACATTGAGTGTCAGCACCATCCCTGGGTTGTCACAAGCTCATGTGCAGAAAGTCCTGTGGAGCTCGGGGACACACGTCCTGGGGACCAGCAGCAGCAGGAAGCCTCGGATGGAAGATGCAGGAGCGACAGGGCAGAAGGTCAAGAGAGGGAAGGCTCCACGCCTTGGTCTGGTAGGACTAAGGGAAGGACTTTGGGAGCATTTCCCAAGCTGCCCCACAGGCCACCAGTCAGCTCCCAGCATGGCCTCAGAGCGGTGGGGATAGAGGCGAGCCCGGGCGAGGTGGGGAGCCCCGAGGATGCTGACAGGTTGCTGGAGAGGAAAGAAGTCTTAGGTGAGTGTGGACTGGGCTCCAGCAAGATGACCAGCCTGCTCAGTCACCAGGGGACACGCTCGAGGGAGAAGCCGTACGTCTGCGTTGTGTGTGAGAAGGGCTTCACTCTGAAGGGAAACCTGGCCAGGCACCAGAGGACACACTCGGGGGAGAAGCCATACCTGTGCTGCAAGTGTGACAAAGGCTTTAGCTATAAGTGTACCCTCACCAGGCATCAGAGGACACATTCGAGGGAGAAGCCTTATGTCTGCAAAGTGTATGAGAAGGGCTTAAATCGGAAGGGAGTCCTGGCCAGGCACCAGAGGACGCACTCGGGGAAGAAGCCGTACATGTGCTGTGAGTGTGGCAAAGGCTTCAGCCAGAAATCCCACCTCACCATGCACCAGAGAATACACTCAGGAGAGAAGCCGTACGTGTGCTCTGAGTGTGGCAAAGGCTTTAGCGTAAAGTCCACCCTCATCGTCCACCAGAGATTGCACTTAGGAAAGAAGCCCTATGTGTGCTGTGAGTGTGGGAAAGACTTCAACACGAAGACCTACCTCACCATCCACCAGAGAACACACTCGGGAGAGAAGCCATATGTGTGCTGCAAGTGTGGGAAAGGCTTCAGCCAGAAGTCCTACTTCACTATCCACCAGAGAATACACTCGGGAGAGAAGCCATATGTGTGCTCTGAGTGTGGCAAAGGCTTCATCCAGAAATCCAAACTCATCATCCACCAGAGGATACACTCAGGAGAGAATCTGTATGTGTGCTGCGAGTGTGGCAAAGGCTTCATCCAGAAATCCAAACTCATCATCCACCAGAGCGTGCACTTGAAAGAGAAGCCACATGTGTGCCATGAATGTGGGAAAGGCTTCATCTACAAGTTCTCTCTCACCCAGCACAAGAAGACACACTGCAGAGAGAAGCCGTACGTGTGCTCTGAGTGTGGCAAAGGCTTTAGCATAAAGTCCACCCTCACCATCCACCAGAGATTTCACTCAGGAGAGAAGCCTTATGTGTGCTGTGAGTGTGGGAAAGGCTTCACCACGAAGTCCACCCTCACTAGACACCAGAGAACGCACTCAGGAGAGAAGCCGTACGTGTGCTCTCAGTGTGGCAAAGGCTTTAGCGTAAAGTCCCGCCTCACCATCCACCACAGAACGCACTCAGGAGAGAAGCCATATGTGTGCTGTGAGTGCGGCAAAGGCTTCAGCCAGAAATCCAACCTCAACCGTCACCAGAGAACACACTTGAAAGAGAGGCCATATCTGTGCTAGGAATGTGGGAAAGGCTTCAGCTGCAAGTCCAGTCCCACCCATCACCAAAACATGCATTAGAGAGAGAAGCCTTCAGCAGGAAGTGCAGACTCCTCACCCACCAGAGGACACACTTGAAGAGAAGCCACATGTGTGCTGTGAATGCGGGAAAGGCTTGAGGTCCACTGTCCCCAATCACCAGAGGACACACTCAGTAGAGAAGCCGTACGTGTGCTGCGAGTGTGGCAAAGGCTTCGCCGAGAAGTCCACCCTCACCGTCCACCAGAGATTGCACTCAGGAGAGAAGCCATATGTGTGCTGTGAACGTGGCAAAGCCTTTAGAAGTCCCCACGCAGCCACCACCAGAGGACACACCTGGGAGAGAGGCCATACTGTGCTGCAAGCTCAGCAAAGGCTTCGGCTGGAAGTGCTGACTCATCATCCCCAGAGCATGCACTTGAAAGAGAAGCCACATGTGTGCCCCGAATGTGGGAAAGGCCCAGCTGGAAGGCCGGTCTCACCCGCCATGAGAAGACACTACAGAGAGAAGCCGTATGTGCGCTTCAAGAGTGGAGAACGCTCCACCCAGAAGTCCAGACTCCACACCCACTAAAGGACACATTTGGAAAGGAGCCGTGTGTGTGCCCCAAATGTGAGCGGTTTAAGGCTGAAGTCCACCCTCACCAGCCACCAGAGCACACACTTGAGAAAGAAAGCATACTTGTGCTTCAGGTTGTGTAAAGTTTTGGGTGGCAGTCCACCCCATCCACCACTCAGGAGAGAAGCCACGTGTGTGCTGTGAATGTGGGAAAGGCTTGAGGACAACTCTCACCAATCACCAGAGGATGCACTCTGGCAAGAAGTAAGATGTGTGCCAGGAGGGTGGGCGAGGTTTCATTCTGAAGTCCTGTGTCACCATCCACCAGAGGATGCAGAGGACGCACTCAGGGAAAGCCTTACGTGCGCCCGGAGTGTGGGAAAGGCTTCAGCCGGAAGCCAGCCATCATGAAGCTCCAGAGGACACACTTAGCAGGGAATACAATCCTGCGCAGCGACTGTGGCCTGGACTTCAGGACAGCACAGACCTCATCTCCCACCCGCCTAGTGTTTGCATTTAGCCTCTGCGCATCCTCCGGTGCGCTTAAATCATCTGAGGAGTCCACGAAATAGTTAATGCCATGGAAATAGTTGTTAAACTTTATTTCTGAGGGAATAATGACAGACAAAAAAAAGTATTTACCTGTTGAGTCCAGATGATATTGTTTTCAAGGAAAAGATACTTTTTATCCAAGGTCTGTTGAATGAGTGCATCCAGAATCTGGGCTCCCAAGACCTGCGTGGTGGTGCACACTTGTAATCCCAGCATTCGGGTGGCTGAAAACCCGAGCGGACAGCCTCAGGTACTTAGTGAGGCCCTCTGCAACTTAGTGAGACCCTGTTTCAAAATAAAGAATAAAAAATAGAGAAGGGAATGTAGCTCCTTGGTCAAATGCCTCTGGGGTCCATCCCCAGACCCACACACACACACAAAAAAAGAGTCCATGCTTCCAGAAGGCCGACCAACCTGATGAAGGAAGCCTTCCTCAGGGAGTCACGAAGTGGGGTGATTGTCCCCCCAGGGCAGCAGTGCGTTCTGGAGACATATGCCACAACCCCCTCCCCTTCCAAGTCTACTTGATCTCGTTACCTGCAGCCGGTCCTATGGCTGCATCAGAGAAGCTGCAGTTTCCTAGGCCATCGCAGGGGTCCCCAGTTCTAGGGCATCCCTCCACTTCACAGCTGAGTCAGGGCAAAGGTGACTTTTTGGGGCAGAAGGCAGGAGAATCTGAGCTGTGGGATCAGTTAACCTCTAGTAAGCGCAGTAAAGTGCAGACCACCCTGTGTTGGGCACCAGCCACCTGGTAGCAGCTATGCCAGCTGCCCAGCCCGGGCAGAGCTCACCTGAGTCACTGCTGTCCCCACCCAGCGGCAGAACAGCCAGGGCTTTTGGAGAGGCCAGTGGCCACCTGCCAGCAGGGCACGGCCACACAGGTTTGGGCTGGCACCACGGACTTCTCTGGGTTAGGGCAGCCGACCCCAGATGCAAGGACTGTGTCTTCCTTGCTAAAGAAATGGAGAATTGGGACGTACTTTTTTTTTTTTTTGGTGGTACTGGGGTTCCTGGAAGCCCTTCTATCTCCGGGCTACACTCCCAGACCTATTTTATATTTTTTTTGGAAACAGGGTCTCCTAAGCCAGTGGGCTCGGCTGGCTTCGAACCTGCGCGATCCTTCTGTGTCCGCCTCCCACGCGCGTGGATTACAAGCGTGCGCCACCACACCCGGAGGGAAGTACTTTTTATTTTTTATTTTTTTCAAAAATGGCACAAATGGAATTTACCTTTTTTTTTTTTTTCTTTGCTGCTTGGAGGCGTTGAATACAGGATGCTCTATCTCTGAGCTAACCCCAGCCCTTTTAATTTATTTTAATTTTTTGCTATACTGGGGATGGAACTCAGCGGCATTCTACTTCTCAGGCATACTCTCAGCCCTATTTTTATTCTTTATTTGAAACGACCTCACTGAGTTGCAAAGGATCTCACTAAGTAGTAGCTGAGGCTGAACTTGAACCCCATTCTCCTTTCTCAGCCTCCCAAATGCTGGGATTACAACTGTGCCTACCAACTCAATTTGTTTATTGTGGTGCTGGGGTTTTTAGCCAGGGGTATTCTAATTGTGAGCCACACCCTCAGCCCTAACTTTTTCTTTTATAACTTTAAAGCAGGTGTCTCTACATCACAGATGGCCTCACTAAGGAGATGAGGCTGGCCACAAACCTGCAATCCTTTTGTCTCAGTCTCCCAAGTGCTGGGATTACAAGCCATGTGGAGAAAAAGCAGCCAATTCATCGAATCTGGGTCCCATTCTGGGGACCACTGAGTCTAATCCGGGCTTCGTTCTGGGAACACACCCTTCTTGCTTTTATTGGATTGTCTAAACATTATAGTCCCCACTTTAATCTTTTTTTTTTTTCTTTTTTCTGTGGGTCTGGGGTTGGAACCCAGGCATTTGACCTCTGAGCTACACCCCATACCCTATTTTTTATTCTTTATTTTTTTGAAACAGCGTCTCTAAGTTCAAAAGAGCCTGTCTGCGAACCATGGGGCCGAGGCAAAGCCTTCCTTGAGGAAGAAAAAAATTATCAATAAGGTCAAGCCCAGTCCCTCCCTCAGATATTTTTATGTTGTCAGGCCTGGGAGATGCAGCTTAGTCCTCTAGGCCCCCTACGAGCCTGGTTCTCTTGGCTCATCAGTGTTCAGAGAAGCAGACCGAGGCTCAGAGAGACCAGGGTCAGGCCCGGGACTCAGCTCTAGGTGGCCAGGGGCCATTTTGCAATAGAGGGCAGCACTCACTTCCCTTTATCCTCACCTTGTGGGTGCTTGCAAATGCCTAGAACATGCTGGGACAATCTGGGCGTGTGGGCGCAGGCTTGTAATCCCAGCATTTTGGAGGCTAACACAAGAGGATTGAGGTTCTAGGACTGCTTCAGCTACTACTTAGGCCCTTGTCAACTCAGTGAGACCCTGTTTCAAAAATGAAGAATAAAGCAAAAAAGCTGGGCATGGTGGCGCAACTTGTAATCCCAACATTAGGGAGTCTGAGACCGGAGGATCACGGTTCACGGACAGCCTCAGCTACTTAGTGAGGCCCTCTGCGGGTAAGTGAGACCCACTTTCAAAATAAATAATAAAAAATAGGGCAGGGGCTAGCTCAGAGGTCTAATTCCCCCGGGTTCCATCCCCAGACACACAAAATAAAAAACAAAAACGAAAAGAAAGCAGGGTATGGTGGTACACATTGTAATCCCAGGATTTGGGAGGCTGAGACAGGAGGATTGCAGAAGTTCAAAGTCTACGTCATCTACTTAATGAGGCTCTTTGCAGCTCATTGCGACCCTGTTTCAAAATAAATTTAAAAAATTGTGCTGGAGATGTATCTCAGAGGTAGAATGCCCCTGGTTCCCATCTCCGGTACCACAAAAACAATAATAAAAAAATAAAAATAGGGCTGGGGGTGGAACTTGGAGGTAGAATGCTCCAGGGTGTAATCCCTAGTACTGCCAAAAAAGAAAAAAGGAAGGTGCTGGGGATGACATTCGGCAGCCTTGAGCCCGCTTGGGTCACCATGACCCAGGTGACCTCCAGGCAGTGGTTCCCAATGTTCAAAATGGAAAAGTGGAAGGGAGAAGTATGAGGAGCCACAGGTCAATTGATTGAATAGTGGTGTGAACTCCCTGGAGGAAGAGCTGAATTACCCCATAAAGCCCAACCATGCATCCCACTCCACAGATGAGAAAACAGAGGCTCATCCTGTGTGAGGACTTCAGGACATTCCCTTCCATGATGCTGAAATAGGTTCCTCTGGAACAGGGAGGCCCCAGCTGCTGCCCTCAGGGCTCCGGGTGTGTGTCTTGAGACCACAAGTGACAGGGAGGTGGAAAGAGGACAAGAGGGCCCTGAGCTCGTTGGTCCCCATGGCCCTACTGGAGCTGCGCATGCGTCAGCCTTGGAGTAGGCATGGAGGACAGCCAGGCCCCGCCACCTGGATGCCCGGCCTGGAAGTATAAATGAGGTGACGGCAGAGCCCAGCATCCTCACAGGTAGTGATGCAGACCCTGTGGATGTGGTGGTTCTGGTGTTCCCCAGACACGTGGACAGTGAACTTGCAGAGTCTGGTGGTCAGAACTGGCAGAGTGAGTGGGGTCCCAGTTTCCTTAGGCAGCAGGACTGTGGCCCCTCCATCACCAAGCTCTGCAGGGACGTGGCTGTGTTGGTGTCTGGTCCAGGACCCTCTCAGTCCCCTCTGCATCCACACTCACCTGAGGGAGACCTGGTGCCTGTGATTGGTGAATGGCTCAGGCCTGTCGTCCTCAGGGTGGGACACACAGTTGATGCGCATCCTGTCCAGCAGCTCCTTCACGATATCCAGGTGGAACCTCTGTGAGGACAGGGCCCACAGCCAGTAGGGAGCCTCAGTGGCGGCCTGCTCATCCTTCGGGCTGTTTCTGCCCCACAGGAACCCTGCTTGTCAAACCTCACACAGGCCCTTTCACAGGATTCTTTCCCGGGAAGACTGTAGATGCCACTGGGTCTCCGGAGTCACCAGGACACTCTTCTTCCTCACCCTCCAGCCCTGTCCTGGGTGTGGACATCACAGGACAGCAGGCTCACCACTTCCTGCCTTTCTCCCTCTTTACACAGTCCCGCCAGTACTGCCTCCCCACCCACGACAGGCCTGGAAGTGGACAGGGTCCGGCTGAGGAGAAGGTGCTGTCTCCAGCTTCTCCCTCTGACCTACCGTGACCCTGGGAAAGTCCGGCTTGAGACCCTGTTTCTTTTCTTTTCTTTTTTTTTTTTTTTTTGGTACTGGGGTAGAACCCAGAGGCTTTCTACCTCCGGGCTATACTTCTAGACCCATTTTATATTTTATTTGGAAACAGGGTCTCACTAAGTTGCTGAGAGCCTCACTAAGAGCAGAGGCTGGCTTTGCACC
This sequence comes from Muscardinus avellanarius, assembly GCF_963383645.1. Classification (NCBI taxonomy): domain Eukaryota; kingdom Metazoa; phylum Chordata; class Mammalia; order Rodentia; family Gliridae; genus Muscardinus; species Muscardinus avellanarius. The sequence goes on along the minus strand of NC_137802.1, from coordinate 4,973,647 downwards.
TGCGCGATCGTCCAGTCTCAGCCTCCCAAGCGCGGGGATTACAAGTGTGTACCACCGCGCCTGCCTTGAGACCCTGTTTCTAAAATAATAATAATAATAATAATAATAATAATAATAATAATAATAATAAGCCAGGTGGGGTGGCACACGCTTTTAATCCCAGCATTCGGGATGCTGAGACCGGAGGATCATGGCTCACAGCCTTAGCTACTTAGTGAAGCCCTCTGCAACTCAGTGAGACCTTATTTTTATTTTTAAGAATAAACATAGGGCAAGAGGTATAGCTCAGAGGTAAAATGCCCCTGGGTTCCATCCCCAGACCCACAAAACAAACAAGAGTACACTGGTCACTGCCGGGACTTGGAGGAGAGGATGGGAGGTTATTGTCTAATGATTACAGGGTCTGAGTATGGAAAAGCTGCGTGTTCTCGTATTCTTTGGAGATTGGCAAGGAACACGGAGTGCATTGGATGCCACTGGGCTGGACACATAAGAATGGCAAAATAGTAAATTTTGTGTTGCGGATATTTCACAAGAAACAACTTAAACCTGTCTATTGCCTTCTTCATTCGACCTGTGACGTATTTCACAGGAGGTCCACCTTAGGTGTGAGGCGCTGTTTTAGAATCTTCCTCCCAGCGTGACCTTCATTTTGCTGCAGTGCTGAGGAGACACAAAATAAGTAAAGTGGCAGAGGAGTTAGCGCAGGGTTTTGTGGCCGTGAAGCTCCTCCGTGATCGCTCTGCGTGCACTTTTTTTGTGTGTGTGTGTGTTACTGGGGTTTCTGGAAGCCCTTCTACCTCCAGCTACACTTCCACACCTATTTTTATATTTTTATTTGGAAACAGGGTCTCTTAAGCCAGCACAGCTGGCTTCAAACATGCGCTATCATCCTGTCTCTGCCTCCCAAGGGTGAAATGGTCACGGCAGCTACTTGATGGGGATGTTGTGAGGGCAGAATGAGGTGAGGCTCACACAGTGTCTGGACCAGTCTCTAGTAGATAGCCAGTGCTCCAAGGTCTTTCCTGTCATTATTAGTACCACAGGGACACTTCATGGTCAATATTAGTAGCGAGGCAGAGGCGGCTTCCTTCTCCCTGTCTTCCTTCCTTTCTTCTTTCCTTCTTGTACTTGGGGGATTGAACCCAGGGACGCTCTACCACTGAGTTAGACCCAGCTGTTTGTTTCTTTCTTTGTTTGTGTGTAGTACTGGAGGTGGAACTCAGGGGCTCTCTACCTCCCCGCTACAATCTCAGATCTATTTTATATGTTATTCAGAAACAGGGTCTCACTACGTTGCTGACAGCCCCGTTGAGTAGCTGAGGCTGGCTTCGAACCTGTGCGATCCTCCTGTCTCTGCCTCCCAAGTGCTGGAATTACAAGCATGTGCCATCACTCTTGGCTCCCAAGTCTTTAAAATTTTGAGACAGAGTTGAAGTTTCCCAGGCTGACCTCACCTTTGCAATCCCTCCTCAGCCTCCTCAGTTGCTGGGGATACAAGTGTGCACCACTGCACCCACTGCCAGGCTGGGTTCTGAGTCTCCATCCCAGCTGTGTTCCTAGGAAGCTGCTCACACCTTGTCCCTTTCTCTGTGGTAGGTCCCTTCCTGATACCTTGAAGCAGGAGGAGGCGCTGCCCTGTTGGACCTGGAGGATTTCCAGTGACTTTGCTGAACATATCTTGCCTTTGCTCCGTCTCCTGTGACCCTGGCTGCCCAGGAGCACTGCCTGCTGGGAAAAGGGACGACTCCTGGCCTCCTCTCTGCCCAGCTTCAGGTGAGTGCCTCTGCCTCTTGCAGCTTGAACCGTGAGTAGGTTTTCTTTTCTTTTTCTTTCTTTTTTCTTGTTTTTTTTTTCTTTTTTTGGTGGTACTGGGTGTGGGGATGGAACCCAGGGGCTTTCTAACTCCAGGTGAAAGACCCTAGCTCAGCTTAGCTAAAGCGAAGCCATGATTAACCTAAATCTGAACCCGGAAGATAGAGTGCTGCTGTGGAGGGTTTCAAAAGTCAGTGAGCCTGCCAAACGGGAAGAATGGGAGCATAACTGCTCGCTTGCAGTCTCCTGGCAGAACAGACCGTTACCGTATGTCCTATACAATTTTCTATTAAGTAAAGGCCAAAACAACCTCATGATCGAGGTCGTCTTGTTCCCTAGTTACCGGGACCAATAGCAATTCTGTATCTAGGCTAACAATGCTTTTCTGCTTCTGTAACCCCGCTTCCGCTGCCCCTATAAAAACCCCCTGAAAAAGACCAGGGGCGCGCAAGTCTCTGTGCAGACTCTGCCGCCCACAGGTACCTGTGTTTAATAAAATCCTCATGCTATTGCATCCTGTGGTCTCGGACTGATCTCTGGGTTCCGGGGTCTCCATTCCTAAGGGAAAGACCACTCGGGGGTCTTTCATTTGGGGGCTCGTCCGGGATCGGCGACCCCTACCCAGGGACCACCGACTCACCACCGGGAGGTAAGCGCTTTAAGTTGAATGTTTTGTGTTGTCTTTAAGTTGTGTTTCTGAGACTTGATCAGGTCAATCTGTATCTGAGGGGAAGGAGGGGAGTTGACGAACTCAGAACCCTCAACCCCGCGTCCCGGGAGACGTCCCGAGGACATCTGTGTTCCAATTGTTGGAACAATCTGTAGAGGAGAGGGGGAACTCCTCCCTTATTCCTCATCTGTAGAGGAGAGGGGGAACTCCTCCCTTATTCCTCATCTGTAGAGGAGAGGGGGAACTTGGAATCCTCCCTTATTCCTCATCTGAAAGTCATATTGCGGCCGCAACGTTTGTTAGTCTTGTGACGAATTGTTCTGTGTGCGTGTGTGTGTGTGTCAAATTTTGTGTTTATTGTCTCTTAGAACCATGGGCCAAACCTTAATTACCCCTTTAAGTCTTTCCTTAGATCATTGGACCGACGTAAGGTGCCGAGCTGAGTCAATCTCAGTAGAAATAAAAAAGAAAAATGGAACGCCCTCTGTTCATCTGAATGGCCTGCCTTCGGAAAGGGATGGCCAGCAGAGGGCACATTCAACCTAGAAATCATAACTAATGTTAAAAAAATTATTTTTCAGGTGGGAAGACAGGGACACCCGGATCAAGTCCCTTATATTATCACCTGGGAAAGCCTTGTATTGGATCCCCCGGTGTGGGTCCAGCCTTTTCTTCCCCTCAAAATTTCTTCCCTTCTAGCCCCCACTTCCCCCGAACCTTCCCCCCCCCCCCGTTCCTCCCTTTATCCTTTAGTTCCCCGCTGTCCAAAGCCTAAACCTGTTCCTCCAGTTTATCCCCCAGATCCCAGTGCACCTTTAATAGATCTTTTAACGGAGGAACCTCCTCCCTATGCCGCTCCCCCAGCCCCGGAGCAAAATGAAGCAGCTAGAGAAAATGATCCTGCACCCAGAGACGGCACTCCCGCTACTCCTGCTCCCTCTCCCATGGCGGAGCGCTTAAGGGGGAAGCGCAAACCCCCGGCGGAATCTACGTCTCAGGCGTTCCCCCTACGAGAGGGGCCGGACGGCCGATTACAGTATTGGCCTTTTACGGCCTCAGATTTATATAACTGGAAACAGCATAACCCTCCTTACTCTAAGGATCCGTCAGCCTTAACTAATCTTATTGAGTCTGTTTTAGTCACGCACCAGCCAACCTGGGATGATTGCCAACAGCTTTTACAGGTCCTATTAACCACAGAAGAAAAACAAAGGGTATTCTTGGAGGCCCGGAAGCATGTCCCAGGGGAAAACGGGCAACCTACCCAACTGCCTAACGTTATAGATGGTGCTTTTCCTTTAACCCGCCCGAATTGGAATTTCACTACGGAAGAAGGTAGGGGACACCTACGTCTTTATCGCCAGTTGCTCTTAACGGGTCTCCGGGAGGCTGCAAGACGCCCCACTAATTTGGCACAGGTGAAACAGGTAGTACAGGGCAATGAGGAAACTCCCTCAGCCTTCCTAGAACGACTAAAGGAAGCATATAGAATGTATACTCCATACAACCCAGAAGACCCAGGACAGGCTACTAGTCTTTCTATGTCCTTTATCTGGCAGTCTAGCCCGGATATTAGAAATAAATTACAGAGATTAGAGGGCCTTCAAGGTTATACTGTGGCAGACTTATTGAAAGAGGCCGAGAAAGTCTACAATAAAAGGGAAACCCCTGAAGAGAAGGAAGAGCGATTGTGGTTACGCATGAAAAAAGATCAGGAGGACAGGGACAGGAGAAGAAATAAAGAACTGAGCAGAGTATTGGCCACCGTAGTGCAAGGGGGTAGGGCAGAAAGTCAAGGGAGAGCTAGAATAGATAGGAACCAATGTGCTTATTGCAAGGAAAAAGGACACTGGATCAAGGACTGCCCCAAAAAGCCGAAGAACCCCAAAAAGCCGAGACAGCCAGTGTCCCTCTTGGCTCTGGGGGACGACTAGGGAGGTCAGGGCCAGGAGCCCCCCCCTGAGCCCAGGGTAACTCTCGAAGTTGGGGGGCAGCCAGTAACTTTTCTCGTTGATACCGGAGCCCAGCATTCGGTTCTGACCAGGGCTGCAGGGCCCTTAAGCAACCGCACTGCCTGGGTTCAAGGAGCCACAGAAGAAAAAAGATATCACTGGACCACCGATCGAAAAGTACATCTCGCCACCGGCAAGGTAACTCATTCCTTTCTACATGTGCCGGACTGTCCTTATCCCCTGTTGGGAAGAGACTTGCTTACTAAACTGAGAGCTCAAATCCATTTTGAAAAAGCAGGGGCAAAAATAACCGACCCTAAAGGAGCCCCACTTCAGATTCTAACCCTACATTTGGAGGATGAATATAAAATATACGAATATAAACAAAATCCAACTAGTGATGAAATAAAAGTATGGCTTAAAAAGTTCCCACAGGCGTGGGCAGAAACAGGAGGCATGGGTATGGCATGGCAGCAATCTCCAATTTTAGTTGCAATGAAAGCAACGGCCTCCCCCATCTCCATCAAACAATACCCGATGTCCAAGGAAGCATATGAAGGTATAAAGCCTCATATCAAAAGGTTGCTAGACCAAGGAGTTCTGACTCCTTGTCGATCGCCTTGGAATACCCCCTTGCTGCCAGTGAAAAAGCCCGGTATGGGGGATTACAGACCGGTGCAGGACCTCCGGGAGGTTAATAAAAGAATTGAAGATATACACCCTACGGTGCCAAACCCTTATAATCTGCTAAGTACGTTGCCTCCAACCCATACCTGGCATACTGTGCTTGATATTAAGGATGCCTTCTTCTGTTTACGGCTACATCCTAAAAGTCAACCCATGTTTGCCTTTGAGTGGAAGGATCCAGACCTCGGGTTGTCTGGGCAGTTAACTTGGACAAGGCTACCACAAGGGTTTAAAAACAGCCCCACCCTTTTTGATGAAGCCTTACATAGGGACTTAGCTGATTTCAGGGTACAACATCCCCAGCTAATCCTGCTCCAGTATGTCGATGACCTCCTCTTAGCTGCTACAACTGAGGGGGAGTGCACAAAAGGAACAGAAGCCCTACTACAAACATTGGGAAACTTGGGTTATCGAGTCTCAGCGAAAAAGGCGCAGATATGCCAGCAGCAGGTAACATACTTAGGATACCAGATAAAGGAAGGCCAAAGGTGGTTGACGGAAGCCCGGAAACAGACTGTACTAAATATTCCGGCCCCCCAAAATGCCCGACAAGTAAGGGAATTTTTGGGAACGGCTGGCTTCTGTCGCCTTTGGATGCCTGGATTTGCCGAAATGGCAGCGGCCTTGTATCCCCTGACTAAGCCAGGAGTTACCTTTAAATGGGAGACCGAACATCAGATGGCCTTTGAGAACATTAAGCGGGCATTATTGAGCTCCCCGGCTTTAGGACTGCCTGACGTCACAAAACCTTTTGAACTTTATATAGATGAAAGATCAGGATATGCAAAGGGCGTCTTAACTCAAAAACTCGGCCCGTGGAGGAGGCCAGTGGCATTTTTGTCAAAGAAACTTGACCCCGTAGCTTCCGGATGGCCTCCTTGCTTGCGGATGGTTGCAGCCGTAGCTGTCCTTGTAAAGGATGCAAATAAACTAACTTTAGGGCAACCTGTAACTGTCCTGGCTTCCCATGCCCTGGAAGCCCTCATCAGACAGCCCCCAGACAGATGGCTGTCAAATGCCCGAATGACTCATTACCAGGCAATGCTTTTGGATACAGATCGGGTGCATTTTGGACCTGTAGTGACACTTAATCCTGCAACATTGTTGCCACTACCGGAGGCAACTCAACAACATGACTGCCTTCAGATCTTGGCCGAGGCACATGGAACTAGATCAGATCTGAAGGACCAGCCTCTTAAAGATGCAGATTATACTTGGTTCACGGACGGAAGCAGTTTTGTGGACAACGGACAGAGGAGAGCAGGAGCCGCCGTGACAACCACCACTAAGGTAATATGGGCAGAGGCTCTGCCTCCCGGAACATCTGCACAGCGGGCAGAATTAATCGCCCTGACCCAGGCTCTGAAGATGGCAAAAGGTAAGAAACTAAATGTTTATACTGATAGCCGTTATGCTTTTGCCACCGCCCATATACACGGTGAAATTTATAGACGGAGAGGACTTCTTACCTCCGAAGGGAAAGAAATCAGAAATAAGTCTGAAATACTGGGTCTGTTGGAGGCGCTGTTTCTGCCACAACAACTGAGTATCATGCACTGTCCTGGGCATCAGAAGGGGGACTCCATGGAAGCTAAAGGAAATCGACTGGCAGATATAGCAGCTAGAGAAGCTGCCATGGCAGACACATCCAAAATTCTTTCCATAACTACGAAAGAAAAGTTTCCAGAAAAGCAAGAGCGTCTGAAATATAGCAAGGAGGACTTAAGTCTCCTAAAGAAAATGGGGGCCACTTACGATTCGGTGGAACAGTGTTGGGTATATGATTCTAAGATTGTGTGGCCCACTGAGTCAACCACATGGCTGGTACAACAACTACATAAATTAACACATTTAGGGAAAAAGAAAATGAGTACCCTTCTAGAAAGATGCGAAGTGGGACTATATCTTCTTAATAAAAATAAAATACTACAACAGGTAATGGACAATTGTAAAGCTTGCGCACAGATTAATTCAGGAAAAACGCAGCTCCTGCAAGGTGTCAGAGTGCGGGGACATCGCCCCGGAATACATTGGGAAATAGATTTTACTGAAATAAAACCTGGACTGTATGGATACAAATATCTTTTAGTATTCATAGATACTTTTTCCGGATGGGTAGAGGCCTTTCCTACCAAAGGTGAAACTGCAAAAATAGTCACGAAGAAGCTTCTAGAGGAAATCTTCCCCAGGTACGGAATGCCTCAGGTCCTGGGCAGTGATAATGGACCAGCCTTTGTGTCCCAGGTAAGTCAGTTGGTGGCCAAGTTGCTGGGGGTAAATTGGAAATTACATTGTGCATACAGACCCCAGAGTTCAGGGCAGGTAGAAAGAATGAATAGAACTATTAAGGAGACTTTATCTAAATTAACGTTGGCAACTGGCTCTAAAGACTGGGTTCTCCTGATACCGTTAGTTCTATATAGAGCTAGAAATACACCAGGACCTCATGGACTTACTCCTTTTGAAATCCTATATGGGGCTCCGCCCCCGAGCATTACTTTCTTTGATGCTGATATTTCTGAATACGCTAACAGTTCCACTTTACAGGCCCATCTCAAGGCATTACAGATTGTACAGGAAGAAGTTTGGAAACCCCTTGCTGTGGCTTACAGAGATCAGCTAGATCAACCTGTTATACCGCATTCCTTCCAGATTGGAGACATTGTTTGGATCCGCCGCCACCAATCTCGGAGTCTGGAGCCGCGCTGGAAGGGCCCGTACACCGTACTGTTAACAACGCCTACTGCCATCAAAGTCGACGGCATAGCGGCATGGATCCACGTCTCGCACGCCAAGCCGGCCAGAAACGTGACAAAATCATCAACAGGTCCAGAGTGGAAAATACAGCGAGGAAACAATCCCCTAAAGATAAAACTCTTGCGTGGGGACTCTCAATCATAATTTGGGCAGGGATAAAAGGGGGAATGGCGGATAACAATCCCCATCAGATTTATGCTTTGACCTGGCAGGTACTCTCCCAGACAGGGGAAATTGTCTGGGAGAAACAAGACAAGCGGGCACTAGGAACTTGGTGGCCCACCCTCAGGCCAGATTTTTGTCAACTAGCGGCAGGACTGGACACGTGGGATATCCCATTAGCTGATCCGACTAACCCCAACTCATATCTACCCGATATGACCGTCGGTAATGGGTGGAGGTCCCACCGAGACTTTTCTGGCCAGCCCTATGGATGTGTAAGTCCCTTCGCCCGATGTAACCTTCAGATGTCTGATTTTTACATTTGCCCGGGGGACCACAGGGACAGAAGTCAGGCCCACAAATGTGGGGGATATCAAGATTACTTTTGTGGAGCATGGGGGTGCGAGACCACAGGAGATGCATATTGGAAGCCAGTCTCTGACTGGGATCTTATATCTGTCAAGGCAGGCTACGAACGCCCTACTGACTGTTGGCGCTCGCAACGTAACCCCCTCACCTTAAGAATTACCTTTACCCCCAAAGGCAGACGAGCATTAGGATGGCAATCAGGCTATGTATGGGGTCTTCGATGGTACCTATCTGGGAAAGACCATGGAATAATCTTTCGAATCCGTCTGAAGGTCAGCCCCCTGAGCACCTATATAATGGGTCCAAACTCTGTACTGCCGGACCAAAAACTACCTGATGAACCCATGCGGGCACATGTCTTGCCCAAGCCTAGCAACGTTCCCATGGTGTCTGTCCCTCCCACAAGAAATCCTCGGCCAGGTACGGGAAGTCGATTATATAGCCTAATCAAAGAAGCATATGCTACCCTAAATGCTACTGAGCCTTCTAAAACTGAACAATGTTGGCTTTGCTTGGTATCAACCCCGCCATATTATGAGGGAGTTGCGGTGTTAGGTAGCTTTACTAATCACTCTACTGTCCCTGCAGCTTGTGCCGGAACCTTGCAGCATAAATTAACTCTGTCTGAGGTAACAGGAAAGGGGGTCTGTATCGGACAAGTCCCTAAGTCCCATCAAGGGTTATGCAATCAAACACTGGACATATATCCTAGTGATACTTATTTGGCATCTGGAAAAGGCACTCATTGGGCATGCAATTCCGGCCTAACCCCTTGCGTGTCCGCCGTGACATTACACGCTACTTCTGGTTTCTGTGTATTAATTGAATTATGGCCCAGAATAACTTATCATGAATCCAGCTATATCATTGAACGATTTGAGCAAAGGGGGAGATTTGAAAGGGAGCCTGTCTCAATGACACTAGCATTATTGTTAGGAGGATTAACAGTGGGGGGAGTGGCAGCTGGAATTGGTACAGGCACATCAGCCCTAATAGCAACTCACCAATTTAGTGCTCTGCAAGCAGCCATGCATGCTGACATAAAGGCATTGGAAGAATCTGTGAGTGCACTCGAGAAATCTCTAACCTCACTCTCAGAGGTAGTATTGCAAAATCGGAGAGGACTAGACCTGCTCTTCCTGAAGGAAGGGGGCCTATGTGCGGCATTAAAGGAGGAATGTTGCTTCTATGCTGATCACACAGGATTAGTGAGGGACAGCATGGCCAAACTCAGGGAAAGGCTAGCACAGCGACAGAAAATCTTCGATGCCCAACAAGGCTGGTTTGAGGGATGGTTTAATAAATCCCCTTGGTTCACAACCCTGATATCTTCCTTAGTGGGACCTCTCCTGATCCTCCTTCTCCTGCTCTCTTTTGGACCCTGCATCCTCAATCGGCTAGTACAATTTATCAAAGATCGACTGTCAGTAATTCAAACCCTGGTCATAACCCAGCGATACCAGCAGCTAGCGGAACGAGAAACCGAAATCTAATAAAAGAGTTAATGATTTAACTCACAATAAAGAAAATGGGGGAATGAAAGACCCTAGCTCAGCTTAGCTAAAGCGAAGCCATGATTAACCTAAATCTGAACCCGGAAGATAGAGTGCTGCTGTGGAGGGTTTCAAAAGTCAGTGAGCCTGCCAAACGGGAAGAATGGGAGCATAACTGCTCGCTTGCAGTCTCCTGGCAGAACAGACCGTTACCGTATGTCCTATACAATTTTCTATTAAGTAAAGGCCAAAACAACCTCATGATCGAGGTCGTCTTGTTCCCTAGTTACCGGGACCAATAGCAATTCTGTATCTAGGCTAACAATGCTTTTCTGCTTCTGTAACCCCGCTTCCGCTGCCCCTATAAAAACCCCCTGAAAAAGACCAGGGGCGCGCAAGTCTCTGTGCAGACTCTGCCGCCCACAGGTACCTGTGTTTAATAAAATCCTCATGCTATTGCATCCTGTGGTCTCGGACTGATCTCTGGGTTCCGGGGTCTCCATTCCTAAGGTAAAGACCACTCGGGGGTCTTTCACAGGCTATACTCTCAGACCTATTTTCTATTTTATTCAGCAACAGGGTATCTCACTATGTATCTGAGGCTGGTTGTTTTTTTTTTTTTTGTTTTGTTTTTTTTGGTGGTACTGGGGTTCCTGGAAGCCCTTCTACCTCTGGGCTACACTCCCAGACCTATTTTCTGTATTTTTGAAACAGGGTCTCTTAAGCCAGCGCGGCTGGCCTCGATCCTCCTGCCTCTGCCTCCCAAGCACAGGGATTACAAGCGTGCGCCACCACGCCCGGCTGAGGCTGGTTTTGAACATGTGGGATCCTCCTGTCTCAGCGTCCCAAGGGCGGGGATTACAAGCCTGGGCCACAATGCCCGGCCATGAGTAGATTTTCTTTGTTCAGCTTTGACATTTTGTGTCCTCCAGTGCTCTCTCCAGGGATCACAGCCCAGCTGGTTCCTATAGGAAAATGGGCCTAAGGTAACGGTGACAGTTTTTACAGGAAGCATTTCAACCTGGCGTTCCCATTCACTCACCTCCATCCAGTTCCCATTCATTCACCTTCATCAGGGGCAGAGGCTGTCGGCCTGGGAATCGGTGTGATTGGCGGTTAGGGAAGAAGTGGCCATGGTGACTCAGTCAGCACGTGGATGGAGATATGGGGTGCTTTTGTCAGTAAGAAAGCTGAAGAGAGAGAGCACAAGATGTCTGTAAAGAGACCTTAGGGCTAAGTATGTGGTTTCTGAAAAAGTTGAACAGAGAATCACCATTTGTTCTGGTCATTCCACTCGTGATTATATACTCAAAAGAATTAAAAGGTGAGCCGGGTGTGGTGACACAAGCCTGTAATCCCAGCATTCAGGACACTGAGATAGGAGGATCACGTTCCCGGACAGGCTCAGCTACTTAATGAGGCACTCTCAACTCAGTGAGACCCTGTTTCTAAATAAAAAATTTAAAATAGTGCTGGGAGTGTAGCTCTTGGGAAAAATGCTTCTGGAGCTGGGCATGGTGGCGCACGCTTGTATCCCCATGATTGGGAGGCAGAGACAGGAGGATCGCACAGGTTCTAAGCCAGCCGCACTGGCTTAAGAGACCGTTTCCAAATAAAACAGTATAACAATAGGTGGGGGTGTAGCTTGGAAGTAGAAGGGTTTCCAGGAAACCCAGTAACACACACACACACACACACACACAAAATTAGAGATTAAGAATTTACATATTAATATGCCAGTGAATGACAGAATTATTGCTATTGCTAGAAACTGTGTCCATGAATAGAAGAATAAACAAAATGTGGTATATATGTGTAGTGAAGCTACTTAGCATTAATAGAGAATGAAATGCCGAGTGAGTGCGTCTACGTAGATGAATCTTGAGGATACTCTGCTGAGTGAATGAGCCAGACACAGCAGCGCACACACTGTGATTCCCTTATTGTAGCCCCGGCAGTGAAAGCCCCAGAGACAGAAAGGACAGTGCTCACCGCCATCCTCCTGTCTCAGCCTCCCGATTCAGGAGGATCCCTCAGGTTCGAAGCCAGCTTCTGCTATTTAGTGAGGCTCTCAGCAACTTAGTGAGACCCTGTTTCCAAATAAAATATAAAATTGGTCTGGGAGCATAGCCCAGAGGTAGAAAGCCTCTGGGTTCCACCCCCAGTACCAGAAAAAATAAATAAATAAATAAATAAAAAATAAATGCTGACTTTTTATAACTTATGATGGTAGAAACAATTTGTCTTGGCTCTGTTTTAGGTTAATTGTTAATCAAAATTTGGGAAAAGCCTGGGCAGGGTTGATTGCCTTTAAGGCTTGTTCTGCTTCCTATTGTCTGAGTCTTTATAGAATTCTTGTTAGATCAGTCATTTGGAAATTTAAGTGCAACCCATACATAAATGTTAAAGCTAAGGGAGTAAATCTTGAATTATTTTAAACAATTAGAACGCCCATTCCAGGGAATATCTGCCGTGCGGCATTCCTGCTAAAATGAGCCTTGCTCAATTTTAAAGGGTTCTTTTTTATCTTCTTTTTTTCCCTTTTGGAACCGGGGATTGAACCTAGAGCACCACATCTGCAAAGCAGGTGCTTTGCCACTGAGCTCCATCCCGGCCCCATCCTTGCTCAATTTTAGACTGGGAAGAGGTGCGGCAGTATGTCTTAAGACTTGCCTTTCCACCCATGGGAAAGTTAGGATATGTTTGATGAAATGTACTTCCTCCTTTCTATTTGTGGTACTGGAGAGAGAACCCAGGGGCGTCCTACCCCTGAGCTAGCCCCACAGCCCCATTTTATTCTTTGACTTTGAAACAGGGCCTCACCAGGTACTGAGGCTGGCTGCGAACCTGCAGTCCTCCTGTCTCAAGCCCCCAAGTCCTGGGACTGCAAGCCTGTGCACCAGTTTTTGTCACAGTGCCACACTTCCCTTTTACCTTGGCTTTTGAGTTACACTCAAAAGAAAGAAATTTTGTTTTCCCTTTTCCCAGAGAATGTCACATTTTGTAGAGAGAGGTTGTGTGTGTGTGTGTGTGTGCGTGCGTGTGTGTGTGTGTGTGTTTTAGGTGATTTTCCTCTAGGCCCAGCTCTCTTCCTAAGTTAATCTGTTTACCTGGTGTATGATGGGGGTGTTCATCTTCCTGGCTTGGAACAGAATCCGCGTGCTCTCTTGGAGGCGATCTGCCCCACTGTTTTCAGATCTGTGTTCCACCCTCCAACAGTTCCTCCCCAGTTTGGCTCTGAATTCTTCAGTGGGCCCTTGAGCCCATGACGCGTGGTCATCTTGTTTTCTTTTCCTGTGGGCAGGAGTTTCATTTCCTAAACCAAAACTGATCACACAGCTGGAGCAAGGGAAGGAGACATGGAGAGAAGGGAGAACATGTGCAGCAGCCTCCTGTGCAGGTGAGTGGGAGGAAACCGGGCAGATGAGACCCAGGAATACAGGAGTGTCGGCTGCTGTGAGGGCTGGAGGGAGGCGGCGCTGATCCAGTGCTGGGAGCGAAGTTGTTCTCTCGACTCTGGGCCTTCAGGGCTGAGGGTGGATAGAAGCTGGGGAGAAGCCGGGCGTGGAGGCTCACACTTGTAATCCCAGCATTTGGGAGGCTGAGACTGGAGAATCACGGTTCTCGGACAGCCTCAGCCACTTAGTGAGGCCCTCTGCAACAAAGTGAGACCCTGTTTCAAAAATAAAAAAATAGGGCAGGTGGTGTAGCTCAGAGGTCAAATGCCCCTGGGTTTCATCCCCAAACCCACACACACACACAGACACAGACACACACACACACACACACACACACAGAAGTTGTGGGGATGGGATGCTGGTGAAAGGATATAAAATTTCATCCAGGAGGATTACACTGAAGAGCTGTACTGTAGAGCAGGACTATAGCTAGTACCCATACATCATACATTACGATTCTGAAAATCACCACAATAATAAATATTAGGTATTCTTACCACAAAAATGAGTTCTAGAAGAAAGTTCATAATTACTTTGAAAAAGCCACTTCAGAAGTTATGCACATTCCAGAATGTGCACAATAAATATGTATAATTTTATATATTAGATTTTTAAAAATTAATGAAATCTCTGGTATTTTTTGTTTTGTTTTGTTTTGGTTTGGTTTTTGGTGGTACTGGGGTTCCTGGAAACCCTTCTACATCTGGGCTACATTCTCAGACCTATTTTATTTTTTTATTTAGAAACAAGGTGTCTTAAGCCAGCGATGCTGGTTTAGAACCTGCAGGATCCTCCTGTCTCCACCTCCTCAAGTGCTAGGATTACAAGTGTGCGCCACCATGGCTAGCTAATGAAATCTCTTGATACTCTAATAGAGATTCTAGATATTGAGAAGCAAAATAGTAACTGTTGATATTAAGAATTATCTGCAGCTGGGTGTGGTGGTGCAAGCTTGTAATCCCAGTACTTGGGAGGCTGACACAAAAGGATTGCAGATTTGCCCCCAGCCTCAGCTGCAAAGTGAGGCCCTCAGCTACTCTGTGACACTCTGTTTCAAAAAAAAAAAAAAATAGGACTAGGGGTGTATGGAATATAGCAAAGGCTTCAGCATAAGTCCACACTTACCATCCAGCAGAGAACACACTGGGCAGAGAAGCCCAGCCATACTGTGTGCAAGTGTGACAAAGGCTTCAGCTGGAAGTCCCTGCTCACCAACCACCCGAGGACATACTTGACAGAGAAGCCTAATTGTGCTGCCAGTGCAGCAGAGGCTTTGCTGGAAGTCCAGACTCATCAACCACTAGAGCATGCACTTGAAAGAGAAACCATAAGCGGGGTGTGCTGGTGCATGCTTGTAATCTCAGTCTTGGTAGGCAGAGACCGGAGGATCTCACAGGTTGAAAGCCAGCCTCCCCTACTGAATGAGGCTCTCAGAAACTTAGTGGGACTCTGTTTCCAAATAAAGTATAAAAATAGGTCTGGGAGCTGGGCGTGGTGGTTCACACTTGTAATCCCAGCATTCAGGTGTGTGTGTGTGTGTGTGTGTGTGTTACTGGGGGTGGAACCCAGGGGCTTTTCTATCTCCAGGCTATACTCCCAGACCTATTTTATACTTTATGTGGAAACAGTGTGTCACTAAGTTGCTGAAAGCTTCACTATGTAGTTGAGCCTAGCTTCAAACCTGTGTGATCCTCCTGTCTTAGTCTTCCAAGCACTGGGATTAAAAGTTTACACCACCCCACCCGGCTTATTCTTTATTTTGAAACAGGGTCTCACTGAGTTGTAAAGGGCCTTGTTAGTAGGTGAGGCTGTCCTTGATCTGTGACCCTCCCATCAGAGCCTCACAAATGAAGGGATCACAAGAGTGCTCACCACACCAGGCGAACCATTTTATTTCTTATTTGGAAACCTCAGCTGAGCAACCTCAGCTGAGTTTCTCAGGCTGGCTTTGAACCTGCGATCCTCCTGTCTCAGCCTCCCAAGTACTGGGATGACAAGCGTGCGCCACCACGCCCGGCTCAATTACTTTTAAATATAACTCGGACTCTGCTTATTTTGCAGAGTTGGCATTAACTGCATGCTCAATCATGGCGTGGTGGCGCTACTTCTAACCCCGCGCTTGGGAGGCTGAGACAGGAGGACCGCATAGGTTCCAAGCCAGCTCCAGCTACTTAGTGGGACCCTGTTTCCAAATAAAGTATAGCCCAGAGGTAGAAAAGCCCCCGGGTTCCATCCCCAGCCACACACGCACACACAATTAAGTGTGTACTTAATGTTATGCAATCATGACCAGTGTCCTCTTTCAGGACATTCTCCCCAATCCTGCATCCAGGAGCTGTCCCTCCTTCGAGCCTCTGGCCAGCACTCACTTTTTGCTCCTGTGATTTACCTATTCTATATTTTCCATGTGAGCATAATCAGCTTTCTGTTCGGGCTCCCTAACTGGGAGAGGATTGATGAGGCTGGGTTTTGTTATTAGGGAGCTGTTAGGACTGTCACTAAGTCCCTGAGGCTGGCAGCAACCTCCATCCTCTTTACTCAGCCTCCCAAGTACTGGGATGAGAAGCGTGCGCCGCCAAACCCATCTTACTAACGGTATTTATTTGAAGAAAATACTTACTAATTCGGTATTCCATCAAGCTAAGAACCTATTATAAGAAAAAATGTTTAAAAAGGGAGGTACAGGGTTGCTGGAAGGTACAAAGTCCCTGGCTTCCATCCCCAGGACCCGCTCCATCCACCCCACATATATAAGCTGAACGAGACTAATCTGCCTGGCGCTTCAGGAACATGGGCTCAGATTTCCATCTCCACGGCCTGATTTCAGGAAATCCGAAGGCCCTCAGAACGTATAACAGAAAGAAAAAACCTGGAAAGTCACCATAATGATTGAAATTAGCACCCCGGCACATCACTTCCGGCAGCAGCAGCGAGTGCGGAAGTAGCCGCAGGGGTCACTGGGAAATGTAGTTTGTGAACTGAAGCATGGAGCGGGTCCTGACAGGGCAGGAGCTTCACCAGGGAGGCTCTGCATGACTGGTGAATAAGACATTAATTAGAAGGAGGGCGCCGTCCCCAGCTAGGGAGATCGCCTCACTCTGAGGCCAGACAACGGAGGGCAAAGGGCGCCGCCACAGAGGACTCTGGGAGCAGAGAGCCGCGCAGAGGACTCTGGGAGCTGTAGTCCCGCCCGCTGAGGAGAGCCCGCGTGTTCCTGAGGCGACCTCTCTTCCTCGGCGGCGGTGAGTGGGGCTCGCAGACCCCGGCCCCCGCCCTCGCCGTGTGCAGCAGCGTCCCGAGGCTGGTCCGGGTCGAGCCTCGGGCGGTGGCGGGAGCGGAGCGGCCGCCATCTCTGGAGTCGGGTGGACTCGGCTCAGAGCCGCGGGGCGGTGGGTGCGGGGCGGGCGCTGTGCTGGGTTCTTGTGGGTGCGGAGACTCTGGCCTCGGTGACGCCCCTGTACTGCGACGGGGGCGCTCACGCCGTGAGTGTCCAGGCTGCAGGACTTGAATGTGCGGCATTTAGGGTCTGGTATTTCCAGGCGGTGGACGGGGATGTTTCTAGGGCGCGCGTCCCGGGGCTTGGGGCTCGGGGGGTCCTGGCTCAGGCCCCGCTGTCCTGCGTTTCCCAGGCGGGCGAGGGGCGCGCTGGCTCCACCAGACCAGAGTGGGTTTGACGGGCGAGGGGTGGTCCCTGTGGTCCAGTCTTGGGGGACCAGTTTGTGTGATCGTCCCTGAGTTTGTGGCGAGGAGAGAGGAGGCGAGCTAGGGCTCATTCAGCAAAGTTCTAAAAAGGCCCAGGGAACGTTCATTGACCACAAAACACACAAGATTTTAAAGCCATTTTAATGTTTTATTTTAACTTTTTATTGATGCATTTTACTCACATCTTTATGGGTTATGACCTGATGGAGACATACATGCACTAAATCCCCATTTAGCCGGCACCCAGTTCCTGTCCCATTCTCTCCCCCTCCCTTCTTCTCATGCTTGATTTAGTGATTGACTGTGATATGTTTGTTGAAGTATATCATGTGCATTAGAGGATTTCCCTCTTCCTTCTCCCATCCCCCATGTCGCTTTATCGTTTTAATGTTTTAAATTAGTAATTGGCAAATGCCCAGAAGTAGGTAGAGCTCCCCAGACTTGACAGCCAGATTCAACACTTAAGAGCTTCAGGACACATCTTGATTCATCTCAGAATCTGTACACCCTTTAAGAGCCTGGTGTCCACAGCCAGATGTCCCCATGTTGTCACTTTATTGGTGACAGTATAGGTGACTGTGCCTCAGTGTTCTCATCTTGAAATGGTAACGGCAGCTGTCAGTATTAGTAGCACAGGAGCACTTCATGGCCAGTGTTAGCAGCGAGTCAGAGAAAGCTTCCTCCCTCCCTTTCTCCCTTCCTTTCTTCTGTCTTGTACTTCTGGTGATTGAACCTAAGAATGCTCTATCAATGAGTTAGACCAGCTGTTTGTTTGGAATGTGAGGGTGAGGATGGAACCCAGGGATATTTGACCTCCGAGCTACACCCCATCCCCTCTTTTTTATTCTTTATTCGGAAATAGTATCTCACTAAGTTGCCGAGGACCCCAGCTGTTTATTTTAAAAAAAATTGTGTGTGTGTGTGTGTGTGTGTGTGGTACTGGTGGTGGAACCCAGGGGCTTGTCTAACTCCGAGCTATACTCCCAGACCTTTTTAATACTATTTGGAAGTAGGGTGTCACTAAGTAGCTGAGGCTGGCTTCAAACCTGTGTGATCCTCCTGTCTCAGCCTCCCACATGTAGGATTACATGGGTGTGCCATCATGCAAGGCTTCAATTCCTTTAATCTTTTTAAATTTTGAGACAGAGTCTAAGTGTCCTATGCTGACCTCCCATTTGCAGTCCCTCTGCCTCAGCCTCCTGAGTTGCTGGGGATACAAGTGTGCACCACTGCACCCGCTGGCAGGCTGTGTCCTTAGACTACATCCCAGCTCTCTTCTTAGGAAGCTGCTCTTTTTCTTCTGTGGTAGGTCCCTTCCTGCTGGTGTAAGAAGGAGGAGGCGCTGCTCTGTTGGACCTGGAGGATTTCCAGTGACTTTCCTGAACATTTTTGTTCTTGCTCTGTCTGCTGTGACCCTGGCTGCCCAGGAGGACTGCCTGCTGGGGAAAGGGAGGACTCCCGGGCTCTTGACTGCCCAGCTTCAGGTGAGTGCCTCTGCCTCTTGCCTCCTGAACCCTGAGTAGGTTTTCTTCGTTTAGTGTTGATATATTGTGTCCTACAGTGCTCTCTAGAAGTACCAGAGCCTCCTAGGAAAACGGGTCTGTTGTAACGGTTTCAGTTTTTACAGGGGCATTCCAACCAACCCGGCATTCTCATTCACTGCAACCTCCATCCATTCTCCTGCATTTCACCTCCTAGCAGTTTTTATAATTCCCATTCCTAAGTCTTATCTGTTGCTTTGAAATTGTCACCATTCAATTCTGTGTCCTCTGTCACCCTCACTCTTTTTCCTGATGGAGTAGTTTGTAGCAAATCCCAGGTTTAATATTTCTTTCTTCTTATTTGATCTGTATGCCCAGACCTATTTTATTTTTATTTTTCAACAGGGTCTCACTAGGTTGATGAGTGTCTCACTGTTTACTGAAGAAGTCCTCAAACTTGCAGTCCTCCTGTCTCAACCTCCCAAGTACAGAAATTATGGGGAACCGCTATTATGCCTGGTCAGATTTATAATTTCATTTGCAAATAACCTCAAGTAAGTATCTCTAATGCATATATATATATATATATATATATATATATATATACACACTTCTATTTAATGCATATACAATTTTAACATGTACAATTTGTTATCCCAGTCCATATTTAATTTTCCCCAATTATTTAAAAAAAATATTTCTTGCCCGGCGTGGTGGCGCATGCTTGTCATCCCATGGTGCATTCGGGACACTGAGACTGGAGGATCGGGGTTCGCGGACAGCCTCAGGTACTTAGTGAGGCCTTCTGTAACTTAGACCCTGTTTCAAAATAAAGAATAAAAATAGGGCACGGGGTGTGGCTCACAGGTCAAGTGCCCCTGGGTTCCATCCCCAGACCTGCCAAAAGAAAACTTAATTAAAAAAAAAAAAAAAAAAAAAAAAAAATATATATATATATATATATATATATATATATATATATATATATATATATATCTTTTGCCCAGTCAGAAAACCAGTGGCAAGAGGCAGGAAGAAAGAAGTATCTAGAAATCAGTCTGATGGTCTGCCTTGTCCCTGTCTCCTATTTCTTTGGATCTTGCTGACCCGTGTCAATAGCTGTCACTTTTACGTCGTGGCACAGCTGCACCTCCGAGTTCCCTGGTTCCTTGTTCATTCCATTCTCACCCTCCATTTGATCAGCTGCTGTGTTCTTCCTCCTACGCACACTACACAATTCTGTCTCCTCCTCGTCTCCAGTCCTGCACCACCCCAGTCTCCTGCCTTTCCTCCTATGTTTTGCCATATTTTTTTCTTTCCTTTAAAGCTAAACTTTTATTAAAAGAGTATTTGCAGTTCCCATTACTCTCATTGCATTGTCTCTAAAACATTGCCATAAAACTTCATTCAGTTCTACCTACCAAAAAATAATCCTTGTCAAGGTCACCATTATTCTCCCTGTGACAAAATGCCACTGTCAGTTCTTAGCAACAATTTCATAGTTGCCTACTTTCTCTTTGAAATACCTTTCCCTGCCAGGAGTGGTGGCGCGTGCCTGGAATTGCAGCGCTCGGGAGGCAGAGACAGGAGGATCGCATGGGTTCAAAGCCAGCCTCAGCTACTGAGTGAGGCTCTCCGCAACTTAGTGAGACCCTGTTTCCAAATAAAATAGAAAATAGGTCTGGGTAGGAAGCCCCTGGATCCCACTTCCAGTACCACACTCTCACACACAAAAGAGTAAAATACCCTTACCCAGTTGTTTCTCTCCAGTTTATCTTCTCACCTCACAGGCTGTTCTGTTGTCCCTTTTCCTGGCTCCTCCTCTACTCTCTGCTGTTTTCGCTTCTATCTCCGTGGTGTTAGTGTCTCTTCATGAAGCTCTAGATGCCCTCGCTCTGAGCTTCAGCCTCGGTCTCTGCACCAACTCCATATCCTCGTCCCCTGATAGACTGTGTTTTATTCATTCATTTCATTTGTTCCCCCCATGTCTGCGATGGCCGGGGGTTTTGTTCACATCTGTAGCACCAGTTTTTGCCGCAGTGCCACACCATTAAAAAACATAATATATAAATAGATAACATAATTAACATAATGTAATATGATATATGGCTTAAAAATATCTACTGAACCAAGGAATAGCCCACCTTGTGTATGCAGAGCTCCTTCTGTGAATAGTGGCTGAGGCAGCGGGATGCTGGCGGTGGTCTGCAGAGGCTGTGAGGAGCCTTCTGCTGTGGCCCTGGAGCCGCAGCTGCTGGAGGGGGGGATTTGAGAGTGAGCGGAGGCAGGGGCAGTCGACCTGGGAATCGGTTTTATGTGGCAGATAGGGAAGAAGTGGCCGTGGTGACTGAGCAAGCACGTGGATGGGAGTGGGGGTTTTTTTCAGTAAGAAAGCTGAAGAGGGAGAGGGCATGCGTGTGTGAAAAGAGACATTAGAGCTGATGATTAAGAAGGATTCCAACACAGTATGTGGTTTCTGAAAAAGTTGAACAGAGAATCAGGAAGAATGAGGAAGTAAGCACGTGGATGGTGATAGGGTTGCTTTATTTAGGGGGAGGGGCCTGGGGATGGAACCCAGGGGCATTTGACCGCTCTGGCACACCCCCTGCCCTATATTTTGTTCTTTATCTTGAAACAGGATCTCACTAAGATGCGGAGGGCCTCACTAAGTAGCTGAGTTTGTCCGTGAGCCACCATCCTCCTGTCTCAGCCTCCTAAATAGTGGGATTAAAAGTGTGCACCACGACACTCAGATTAGGGTTGCTTTTGTCAGTAAGAAAGCTGAAGAGAGAGAGCTCAACATGTCTGAAAGGAGACCTTAGACCTAATAATTAAGAAGGGTTCCAACACATTATGTGCTTTCTGAAAAAGTAGAACAGTCAATCACCATTAAAAATTAGATACAAGGAACTTAAATATTATTGTGCCAGTGTGTATGGCAGAATTATTGCTAGAAACTGTGTGCATGGATAGAAGAATAAACAAAATGTAGTCTATTCGTAGTGAAGCTACTTAGCATTAATAGAGATTGAAATGCCGAGTGAGTGCGTCTACGTAGATGAATCTTGAAGATACTCTGCTGAGTGAATGAGCCAGACACGGCAGCGCACACACTGTGATTCCCTCATCGTAGCTCCGGCAGTGAAAGCCCCAGAGACAGAAAGGACAGTGCTCACTGCCCGGCCTGGGGAGGAGGGAATGGGAAGTGAGTGTCTAATGGTACAGAGTTTGAGTATGGAAATGCTGCGTGTTCTTTGGAGATTGGGAAACAACCTGGGAGTGATCTTGATGCCACCGGATTGGACACAGAAAAATGGCAAAATACTAAATTTTGTGTTATGGATATTCTACCAGAGAACAACTTTAAACCTTTCTATAGCCTTCTGTATTCCACCCGTGGCATATTTCACAAGGAGGCCCACCTCACTCCTCCAGGTGGTGCTCCCTGCCCACAGTGGGGCCTCCTTTCTCCTTTGCTCCTAACGCCCTCGTCCCTGCTCCCCACAGGCCTCACCTAGAATACCCAGCACTTTCTCCTCAGCTCAGTTTCTTCCTGTTCTTCAAGACCAGGTTTGAGGCGCTGTGTCAGGATCTTCCTCCCAGCGTGACCTTCATTTTGCAGCAGTGCTGAGGAGACAAAATAAGGAAAGTGGCAGAGGAGTTGCCAGGGTTTTGTGGCCCTGAAGCTCCTCCGTGAGCGCTCAGCGTGCAGCAGGAAGTTCCCGTTGCCCACACGGGGCTTTAGCTGGTGGAGAGGAGGCCTCCACAGCAGACGCCATGGTTCCTGTGCTGGGCCACTTCTGTCCTGTGCTCAGCACGCAGAGCAGGCTGAGGTGTGCGGGATCCGGGAACGGCTGGGCTGTGGTCTGGTCTTTGCATGGTGGGACTGTATTATCTTCAGCCGCTCAGATCCTTCAACATTAATACAGTAACTATTTGATCTTTTTAATTCTTAAAACTCTCTTGTACTCTACTGTTATATAATCTTTTTTATGTTGTTTGCTAAACAATTTTCTAGAGCTCAAATTCCTCCAACTCAGGGATTCTTATTTTCTTCATGTCTACCCAAACAGACCGCCCTGGACTTTGAATGTGTGGGTTCACAAGTGCTGCTGGCTGGGTAGAGACAGGCCTAAGGGTATCAGGACTCAGTGTCACAACAGCTCAATCAAGGCAGGATCTAGGTCCCACTGCCTCCCCTGAGCAGCCTGCTCCCCCCTCACTTGTTCAAGGCCAGTCCTCAGGTGAAAAAGAGCTGTGTTTTGTGTTGCAGGCACACATGGCGTTCAGGGACGTGGCTGTGTATTTCTCCCGGGAGGAGTGGAGCCTGCTGAATTCTGATCAGAGGACCCTGTACAGGGAGGTGATGCTGGAGAACTACAGCAGCCTAGTTTCTCTTGGTAAGCACAGCTTTTCTTACAACTTGCATCCCTACCCTGGGAAGGTTAGGATATGTTTGATAAATCCTTCCTTCCTTCCTTCCTTCCTTTCTTCCTTCCTTCCTTTCCTTTTTTGGGACTGGAGATAGAACCCAGGGTTGTCCGACCCCTGAGCTAGCCCCACAGCCCTATTTTATTCTTTGACTTTGAAACAGGGCTTCACCAAGTTCCTGAGGCTGGCTGTGAACTTGCAATCCTCCTGTCTCAAGCTCTCAAGTACTGGGATTGCATCACTATACCTCTAGTTTTTCCCAGAGTGACACACTTGCATCTTAATTTGGCATTTGGGTTACACTCAAAAGGACAAATTATGTAATATCTTTCCCCAGAGAACATCACATTTTGTAGAGTTTAGAATATGTGAGTGTGTGTGTGTCTGTGTGTGTCTGTGTTTGTGTATGTTTGTGTGTATATAAGTGATTTTCCTCTAGGCAAGGCTCTCTAAGTTAATTTATTTACCTGGTGTGTGATGGGGGTGTTCATCCTCCTGGCTTGGAACAGAATCCGCGTGCTCTCTTGGAGGCGATCCGCCCCACTGTTTTCAGATCTGTGTTCCACCCTCCAACGGTTCCTCCCCAGTCTGGCTCTGAATTCTTCAATGGGCCCTTGGCCCCATGACGCGTGGTCATCTTGTTTTCTTTTCCTGTGGGCAGGAGTTTCATTTCCTAAACCAAAACTGATCACTCAGCTGGAGCAAGGGAAGGAGATATGGAGAGAAGGGAGAACATGTGCAGCAGCCTCCTGTGCAGGTGAGTGGGAGGAGACCAGGCAGATGAGACCCAGGAATACGGGAGTGTCGGCTGCTGTGAGGGCGGGAGGGAGGTGGCGCTGATCCAGTGCTGGGAGCGAAGTTGTTCTCTCGGCCTCTGGGCCTTCAGGGCTGAGGGTGGGAAGAAGTTGGGAGATGAGATGCTGGTGAAAGGGTATAAAACTTCAGCCAGGAAGAATAAACTCAAGAAATTCTTTATAAACTACTTTATTAGTGGGATAATATTTTGTATTTAACTTCTATCAGACTAGTCCTAGAAAATAAATGTAATGTCAGATTTTTACAACCAACTGAAAAGACTGACCAGTGAAAACATGACTTTTTCTTTTTTTCTTTTTTTTTCTTTTTATTTACTTATTTATTTATTTTTGCGAGTCTGGGGATGGAACCCAGGGGCATTCAACCTCCAAGCTACACCCCCAGCCCTATTTTTTTTTTTTTTTTTTGTGGTACTGGTGGTGGAACTTAGGGGCTTTCACCGTTGGACTATACTTCCAGCCCTTTTTTAATATTTTATTTGGAAACAGGGTCTCACAAAGTTTCTGAGAGCCTCAGTAAGTAGCTGAGGCTGGCTTCGAACCTGCGCGATCCTCCTGTCTCAGCCTCCCAAGCGCACGGATTACAGGTGTGCGCCACCACACCCGGCTCCAAGTCCTATTTTTTTATCTTTATTTTGAAACAGGGTCTCACTAAGTAGCCGAGGCTCTCCGCGAACTGCGATCCTCCAGTCTCAGCCTCCCAAATGCTGGGATTACAAGCGTGCATCACCACGCCCGGCTTTTTTTTTCCTTTGTCATTGCATATAGGTATTAAAATCATGGAAAAAAACCAATGCGTGATGGTGCACGCTTGTAATCCCAGCATTATGGAGGCTGAAACAGGAGCATTGCAGTTCACGAACAGCTTCAGCTATTTAGTGAGCCCCTGTTTTAAAATAAAGAATAAATAATATGGCTTGGAATTCGATCAAAGGTAGAATGCTCCTGGGTTTCATCCCCAGTATCACCAAAAAAAAAATAAAAAGGTCAGGAAAATATTTCTGAAATGTAAATAAGAGTGCATCACTTTGTGTAGCCATAAAAGTTAGTATATATATGGGAGGCTTCCGTACCCATAAGGGCTGGGTGAAGGTATTTCCTGTATGAAAATCACAGCCACCCACTTACCCAGCGCATACACCGGGAGTTTCTCCTGCAAAAGACTCTTTTAAAGGGGTTCTTTTTTGGAACCAGGGATCAAACCCAGAGCGCCACACCTGCAAAGCAGGCGCTTTGCCACTGAGCTACATCCCGGCCCCTGCAAAAGACTCTTGACCATGACTGTGTCCTGACGTGTGTGAGGGCGTCCGAGGGACACCAGCACTTGCTTCCCTTGTCTTTGTCACACTCGAGAGAGAAAGCTGTTATCAAATCAACCTCCGAAATTTCACCCACTCCAGAGTTACCATAATCTCTAGGAGGTTTGCTGTCTAGAACTAGAAATACAAAATCAGGTGTGAGTTGTAGAACCTCAATAACCTATATAAAGCAAAGTGAACTTACTGAGACTCAGTGCAAGTACTCATGGTGCAGTTGTCAGTACCCATGGTACCTACCACACTGGGGCTGGGAAGAGGTGGACGTCAGGCTAGCTCATCTTCACACTGTCACCAAGCCTGAAGTAAAGGCCCCTGGCACTACTGAAGGCAAAGAAGGCAAGCTGCTTTATTCGCCAGGCATTAAAACACAAAAGAAAGGCGTTCACTTAGTAGTTTAGCGAGTGGAAAGAAGTAAAAACTTCTGAGTGTTGGGGAAGAATGTTTATACTAATTAGAATACTTATTATAATTATGTTAGTTATAGTTCAGTTATTTTTGAAAATAGCATTCTGTATAGAATGGAATAATTCTGGGCTTAGATGTGTACACAGTTCTAATGAGTTTGATTATTCATTGGTCAGGAAAAAGAGTGTTCAGGTTAATGCAGTTACAAATAGAGTAGTTTCTGAAATTGCGTTGTCATTGATTGCCTTCAGCTCCCAGGAGCCAGGTGTGATGAAACAGTACGTCCCATAGTAACATTGCCTGCACAGAGGTGCTGTGTGGAAAAGCTGGCTTTCTTGGATTTTGGGGGTGTTGTGTGCGTGTGGTGCTGGGGATCGAACCCAGGGCCTTGTGCACAGTCCAGCCCACTACCTCTAAGCTGCATCCCTAGCCCAAAAATGTTTCTTCTACCCTGGTTTTTTTGGAAATGTTACATTAATTACGGAAACTCTCAGGGTTGAGAGATGCTGGGGCACTAAGAGGGAGCTGTTTCAAGTCAGTGGGGACCTAGGCGGCGTTTGTGTTGTCCACTGCTGAGGCCTGCTGTCGTGTGGGAACTCTGGCTCAGCGTCATCCTCTGACACCGGCTTGTCCAGTTCGTGTCTCACACACTTTTTAATTTTCTCGTTTTTGTGGTTCTGGGAATTCAACACAGGGGTGTTCAATCTCTGAGCTACACCCCAGTCAAATTTAGTTTTTATTTTGAAACAAGGTCTTGCTAAGTTGTTGAGGCTGGTCTCGAACGTACTACCACATGTGGCCTGTCTCACACTTTCACTGCGCATGTGCTCGCTCACTCGCTCACTTTGCATTTGTTTCTTTGGTAATACAATTGAACCGAGGGGCATTCTACCTCTGAGGTACACTCTCAGGCCTTTTTATTTTGATTCATTTTGTAACAGCTTTTTTTTTTTTAATACTTAAATGAGTTTATTATTAAAAAGATAGAAATACAGAAGACAGTAACACTGCCATACTATCTAAGGAATAGCATGGGGGGGGGCCCAAATGAAGTCACCCTTTTAACAGTTTTACAAGTTGCAGTACTGGGGATGGACCTCGGGGCATTCTACCTCCAAGCTACACCCCCAGTTTTATTTTTTACTCTCTTTCTTTTGAAACAGGGTCTCAGTTCCAAAAGGCCTCACTAAACATCTGAGGCTATCTGCGAACCTTGATCCTCTGGTCTCCGCCTCCCAAATATTAGGATTACAAGCATGTGCCACCACTCCTGGCACTGAGACCCTGTTTTGAAATAAAAAAATAGAGCCAGGCGTGAAGCTCTACACCTATAATCACAGTGTTTGGGAGACTGAAAGAGGAAGATCACAAATTCACAGGCAACCTTGGCTACTTGGTAAAGCCAAATTAGTGAGACCCTGTTGCAGAATAAGAATTAATAATATGGCTGGGTGCCATAGCAACAACAAAATAATCCAACAAAAAACTTGTGGACATGATTTCTATGTGTATGGTTGTGAGTTAAAAGGTAATAGTAGAGATAATCGTGGAGAATGTCGCATATTGACCCTCTTTATACCCCAAAGTGCCTTTGATGCTTTTACTACCCCTTATAATAGAAGTTGTAAGCTGTACTGATGGGCTGGGAAGTTGGCTTTGTAATGAAAGTCTTGGTCAGTAACATTTACTCTTTTTTTTGTGGTACTGGGGTTCCTGGAAGCCCTTCTACCTCCGGGCTACACTCCCAAACCCATTTTTACATTTTTATTTGGAAACAGGGTCTCCTAAGCCAGTGCGTGCGGCCGGCTTCGAACCTGCGCGATCCTCCTGTCTCTGCCTCCCAAGCGCGGGGAATACAAGCGTGCGCCACCACGCCCGGCAGTAAGATTTACTTTTAAGGATTTTGATGAATGGGTCAAGCCTTGCCTTCAGATGAGGCTCCATTTGAACTTGGATTTTTCTTTCTGTAGCAGGATAAAGCCAGAACTGTAACCTGGTTCTTTCTGCCTTTCAGATTTTTATAGCCAGAAATCCCCGGGGCAACATGTGGAGTGTGATCCATGTCCCTGGGTCATCACAAGCTTATGTGTAGAAAATCCTGTCGAGCTTGGGGACCCACTCCCCGGGGACCAGCAGCAAGAAACCTTGGATGGAAGATGCTGGAGCGACAGGGCAGAAGGTCAAGAGAGAGAAGGCTCCACGCCTTGGTCTGGTACGACTGAGGGAAGGACTTTGGGAGCATTTCCCGAGCTGCCCCACAGGCCACCAGTCAGCTCCCGGCATGGCCTCAGAGCGGTGGGGATGGAGGCGAGCCCGGGTGAGGTGGGGAGCCCCGAGGATGCTGCCAGGTTGCTGGAGAGGAAGGAAGTCTTAGGTGAGTGTGGATTGGGCTCCATCAAGATTACCAGCCTGTTCAGTCACCAGGGGCCACCCTCGAGGGAGAAACCGTATGTTTGCGGTGTGTGTGAGAAGGGCTTCACTCTAAAGAGAAACCTGGCCGGGCACCAGTGGACGCACTCGAGGGAGAAGCCGTACATGTGCCGTGAGTGTGGCAAAGGCTTCAGCTGGAAGTCCAGCCTCATCATCCACCAGAGGACACATTCGGGAGAGAAGCCATATGTGTGCTGCGAGTGTGGCAAATGCTTTAGCCAGAAGTCCTACCTCACCAGCCACCAGAAAACACACTCAGGAGAGAAGCCGTATGTGTGCTGTGAGTGTGGGAAAGGCTTCAGGCAGAAGTCCTCCCTCACCATCCACCTGAGAAAGCACTCGGGAGAGCATCAGTATGTGTGCTGCGAATGTGGGAAAGGCTTCTTCAAGAAGTCCCAACTCATCCTCCACCAGGGCGTTCACACGGGAGAGAAGCCCCATGTGTGCTGCGAGTGCGGCAAAGGCTACAGCCGGAAGTGTAGCCTCACCTTCCACCAGAGGACACACTCGGGAGAGAAGCCGTATGTGTGCAGTGAGTGTTACAGAGGCTTTAGTCACAAATCCTCGCTCATCAAACACCAGAGGACGCACTCGGGAGAAAAGCCGTACGTGTGCTGCGAGTGTGGCAAAGGCTTTCGCTGGAAGTCTAACCTCACCAGCCACCAGAGGACGCACTCGGGAGAGAAGCCGCACGTGTGTTGTGAATGTGGCAAAGGCTTTGGCGAGAAGCCCTGCCTTACCAAGCACCAGAGGACACACTCAGGAGAGAAGCCGTATGTGTGCTACGAGTGTGGCAAAAACTTCAGCCAGAACTCCTCGCTTACCAGGCACCAGAGAACACACTGCAGAGATTAGCTGTATGTGTGTTGGGAGTGCGACAACGACCAGCAAGAAGTCCAAATGAAGCATGCACCAGAGGACACACTCGGTAGAGAAGCCATATGTGTGCTGTAAGTGTGGGAAAGGCTTCAGCTGGAAGGCCGGTCTCGCTCACCAGTAGAGGACGCACTACAGAGAGAAGCGTTATGTGTGCTTCAAGTGCGGTGAAGGCTTCAGCCCGAAGTCCAGACTCATCATCCACCAGAGGACACACTTGGAGAGAGCCGTATGTGTGCCCCGAGGGTGAGCGAGGTTTCAGCCTGAAGTCCACCCTCACCAACCACCAGAGGATGCACTTGGGAGAGAAGCCGTACATGTGCCGCGAGTGTGGCAAAGGCTTCAGGTGGAAGTCCACCCTCACCAGCCACCAGAGGACACACACAGGAGAGAAGACACACGTGTGCTGTGAATGTGGGAAAGGCTTTGGCCTTAGGTCCACTTTCACCAATTATTAGAGGACCCACTCCAGTGAGAATCCATGAGTGTGGGCAAGGTTTCAGTCTGAAGTCCTACCTCACCATCCACCAGAGGACGCACTCAGGGGAAAGCCTTACGTGTGCCCGGAGTGTGGGGAAGGCTTCAGCCAGAAGTCGGCCATCATGAAGCACCAGAGGACACACTTAGAATACAATCCTGTGCAGCGACTGTGGCCTGGACCTCAGGACAGCACAGACCTCATCTCCCACCAGCCTAGTGTTTGCATTTAGCCTCTGCGCATCCTCCGGTGCACTTTAAATCATCTGTGGAGTCCTCTAAATAGTTAATGCAATGGAAATAGTTGTTGAACTGTATTTCTGAGGGAATGATGACACGCAAAAAAAAAGTCTGTACATGTTGAGTCCAGATGTCATTGATTTTAAAATAAGATTTTTTCATCCAAGGCCTGTTGACTCAGCAGATACAGAATCCGTGACCCCCAGAGGGCTGACCGCCCTGATGATGGAGCCCCTCCTTAGAGAGACATGAAGTGGGGTGCCTTGTCCACCCCAGGTCAGCAGCACGTTCTGGAGACGTTACGGCACGACCCCCTTCCCCTCCCCGTGTTACTTGATCTCTCTTTACCTGCAGCCGGTCCCTGTGACTGCATCAGAGAAGCTGCAGGTTCCTAGGACATGGCAGAGGTCCCCAGTTCTTAGGGCACCTGTGGCAAGAAGCCGCAGCTGAGTCAGGACAAAGGGTGGCTTCCGGGGCGGAAGTCAGGAGGATCCGAGCTGTCAGGCTCAGTTATCTCTAGGTAAGCACTGGAAAGTGCAAGTCACCGTGCGCTGGGCACCAGCCACCTGGTAGCGGCATGCCAGCTGCCCAGCCCGGGCAGAGCTTGCCTGAGTCGCTGCTGCCCCCACCCAGCGGCAGAGCAGCCCGGGCCTTTGGAGAGGCCAGTCGCCACCTGCCAGCAGGGCACGGCCACATAGATTTGGGCTGGCGCCATGGGCCTCCCTGGGTTTGGGCAGCCGACCCCAGATGTGAGGACTGTGTCCTTGCTGAAGAAATGGAGAGGTGGGAGGCAGTTTTATTTCTTAAGAATTGCAGTAAGCCGGGCGTGGTGGTGCACACTTGTAATTCCAGCACTTTGGAGGCTGAGACAGGAGGATCACAGGTTCAAAGCCAGCCTCAAAGCCGGGCGTGGTGGCGCATGCTTGTAATCCCAGTGCTTGGGAGGCTGAGACAGGAGGATCTCACAGGTTCGAAACCAGCCTCAGCTACTTAGTGAGGCGCTCAGCAACTTAGTGAGACCCTGTTTCCAATAAAATATAAAATAGGTCTGGGAGTATTGCCCGAAGGTAAAAAGCCTCTGGGTTCCACCCCTAGTACCACAAAAAAAATAAAAATAAAAGCCAGCCTCAGCTAGTCAGTGAGGCTCTCGGCAACTTAGACCCTGTTTCCAAATAAAATAGAAAATAGGTCTAGGAGTGTAGCC
Organism: Muscardinus avellanarius; assembly: GCF_963383645.1. Classification (NCBI taxonomy): domain Eukaryota; kingdom Metazoa; phylum Chordata; class Mammalia; order Rodentia; family Gliridae; genus Muscardinus; species Muscardinus avellanarius. Next base: position 4,942,904 of record NC_137802.1, on the reverse strand, counting down.
CAGGGGTAGAAAGCCCCTGGGTTCCATCCCAGTATGACAAAAAAAAAAAAAAAAAAAAAAGAATCACACTAATGTAATTTAACATTTTCTTTTTGCTGTTTTATGGGTTTGAACACAGGGATGTTCTACATCTGAGCTACACTCCAGTCCTTCTTATTTATTTATTTATTTATTTATTTATTTATTTATTTATTTATTTGGTGGTACTGGGGTTCCTAGAAACCCTTCTACCTCCAGGCTACACTTCCAGATACCTATTACCTATTATATATATATAATTTTTTTGGGGGGGGGGTGGTATTAGGGGTGGAACCCAGAGGCTTTCTATCACCAGGCTATACTCCCAGACATTTTTTATATTTTATTTGGAAACAGGGTCTTGCTAAATTGCTGAGAGCCTTACTAAGTAGCTGAGGCTGGCTTCGAACCCATACAGTCCTCCTGTCTCAGCCTCCCAAGCGCAGGGATTACAAGCGTGCGCCATCACCCCCAGCTCTCATTTATTTATATATATTATAGATAGATAGATAGATAGATAGATAGTGTGTGGGGGGGTGTGCTGGGGATGGAACCCAGAATCACGATACCGCTGAGCTACACCCCCAGCCCTGTTTTTTATTCTTTCTTTTTTTTTACTTTTTTTTTTTTTTTGGCAGTGCCAGGAATGGAACCAAGGGACATTCTACTTACATGCGACACCCCCAGCTCTATTTTTTTATTCTTTCTAATTTTAAAACAGGGTCTCACTCAATTGCAAAGGGCCTCGCTTAGTAGTTGAGGCTGAACGCAAACTCTGGTGTTCTGATCTCAGCCTCCAAGTGCTGGGATTCCAAGTGTGCGTCACCACACCCAGCTTTATTCTTTATTTTAAAAGTGTCTCTCTTATCAGGCCTGGTGGCTGCACACTTGTAATCGCAGGATTCAGGAGGCTGACACTGAAGTATGGCAGTTCATGACCAGACTCAGCTACTTAAGCCCTCCAGCACTTAGTGAGATCCTGTTTCACAAAATGAAAGAATAAAAAATAGGGCTGAGGGTGTAGCTGAGAGGTTGAATGCCCCTGAATTCCATCCACAGATCTACAAAAATAAGAAGGGTCTCACTGAGTTGTAGAGAGCATCACTAAGTCACTGAAGCTGTCCTCGAATCGCAATCCTCCTGTCACAGCCCCCTAAGTGCTGGGATTATAAACGCATGCTGCCACACCTGCCTATCCAACCATATTTTTTATTTCATTTTAAAACAGGGTCTTGCTGAGTTGCAGAGGGCCTCCCTAAGTAGCTAAGGCATTCTGTGAAACACAATCCTGTCTTCAGGCTGCAAAATGCTGGGATTAAAGCATTTGCCACCATGCCTGGCTATTTATTTTTTCTATTTTTGAGGTACTGGGGATTGAACCCAGGGGTATTTTTACTCTGAGTCACACCCCCAGCCCTATTTTTCTTCTTTATTTTGAAACAAGGTCTCAATCACAGAGGGCCTCACTAAGTAGCTGAAGCTGGCAGTGAATCGCGATCCTCTGGTCTCAGCCTTCTGAATGCTGGGATTACAAGCGTGCGCCACCATGCCTGGCTTGGCACACACTTGTAATCCCAGCATTTGTGAGGCTAAGATGGGAGGATTCGAGTTCTCAGACAGCCTCAGCCACATAGTGAGGCCCTTTGCAATTCAGTAAGATCATAAAGAATAAAAAATAGGGCTGGTGGTGTAGCTTAGAGATAGAATGCCCCAGGTTCCCTCCACAGTACCTAGCAAAAAATTATTTTTGAATGATGGCACACCTAAGCATCTCCCTGTAAGGTATCCGAGTGGCCTGGGGCCCCGTGCAATCCTATTCGCCACGCCTATGGAGCCTGCTATGGATAAGCCCAGAAGCCCATAGAGTTTTATTTACAGATTGGACTTTTTTTTTTTTTTTTTTTTTTTTTTGGTGGTACTGGGGGTGGAACCCAGGGGCTATTCTACCTCCGGGCTATACTCCCAGACCTATTTTATACTTTATTTGGAAAAAGGGTCTCACTAAGTTGGTGAGAGCCTCACTATGTAGCTGAGGCTGGCTTCGAACCTGTCTCAGCCTCCCAAGTGCTGGGATTACAAGCATGAGCCACCACGCCTGGCTCAGTTTGGATAAATTGTTTACCCCCATGCAGGGAGTTCAGTATGGGGGCGAGGCAAAGCCTTCCTTCTCCCTCAGTCTTACTGTGACCCTGGAGAAGTCATTGTATCTCAGGTCCTGCCTAGTGTCCCCTGGACAGTGGGGGCCTCGCTAGCACCTACTTCCTAGCGATGTCATCAGGGCCCTGTAACCTAACAGAAAACCCATGGGGCGCTGCCACACACGTCATGCACAGAAGTAAAGAAGAAACACAGAAGGGAGGATGTGCCAGAGTGAGGCTATGAACAGACAGTGCGCCTGCCCCTTGCTTTGGAGAGGTCTCTACGTCCCCAGTCTTGTTTCCCTGTTGTGTCGGAAGAGGTTGAAATGCAATTAGTTGATGCATGTTTCTGCTCCAATGCCCTCTGATTTCTTCCCCTTGGATTTCTTTATTTTTTTTCTCCTGGTATTTCTTTTTTTTGGGGGGGCAGAACCCAGGGGCACTCGACTTCCGAGCTACATCTCCTGCCCTATTTTTTTTTTTAATTTATTTTGAAACCGGGTCTCACTGAGTTGCAAAGAGCTTCACTACAACTGCAATTCTCCATTCTCAGCCTCCCAAATGCTGGGGTTTCAAGCATGTGCTACCACGACCGGCTTTTCCTGGCATTTCTATTCGGAGTTAAGTGATAGTAGTTTTCTCGGTGGCAGGGGACTGTCCAGATGACCTCTGGTGCTCTTTCTGGCTCCATGGGCTCCAGCAGAGCAGGGTGGACACCAGCGCCCTCTGGTGGCCAGTGTTTGTTCTGTAATCACGGAGGAAAAGCCACCCCAGAGAATGGCCTTTGCTTCAGCAACCTCAAGGGCTCAGCTGGCCAGGTGGAACAGGATGAGGACCTGCAGGATCCAGGGACGTTAGAGGGAGCCCAGAAGTCTCCTCGCCCCTCCTGCCTGCACTGGCCCTGGGCTGCAGTTCCCTTCCAAGTCCTCCTCATCCCAGCCGGCAAGGCGCTCTTCTCCAGTGTGGTCTCTCCTCTGCCACTTGTTCCCACCCCAAGTTTCAGTCCTCTGAGAAACACCCCACCCTGCTGTATTTTTATTTTGGAAAGGACCTCACTAGGTTGATGAGTCTCACTACTTGTTGAGGCTGTCTGGGATTACAGGAGTGCACCACCACACCCAGCATGGATAGATTTTTATTATGTATGTCTTTATTTTTGTTGTACTGGGGGTGTAACCAGGGCCGTTCTGACTCTGAGCCACACCCACAGCCCTATTTTTTATTTTGAAACAGGGACTCACTGAGTTGCAAAGGGTCCTGCTAAGTAGGTGAGGCTGTCCTTGAACTTTGACCCTCCTGTCACAACCTCCCAAATGATGGGATTACAAGCATGTGCCACCAAGCCTGCCTACCCAGCCTTATTTTTTATTCCTCATTTTGAAACAAGGTCTCACTGAGTTGCAAAGGGCCTCACTAAGTAGTAATATCTTAGGGTGTTTTCAAATCATGATCCACCTGTCTCAGCCTCCCAAATGCTAATATCACCAGCATGCATCACCACACCCAGCTCTATATAAGACGATTTTTACATTTCACAATTATTTATTATTTATTTATTTATTTGTGGTCCTGAGGATTGAATCCAGAGGCCTTCTACCTCCAAGGTACACCCTTCATCCCGATTTTCTTTCTTATTTGGAAACAGGGTCTCACTACGTTGCTGAGAGTAACCTCGGCTAAGTGGCCCAGGCTGGCTTTGAACCTGCAATCCTCCTGTCTCAGCCTCCCAAGTACTGGGACGACGAGCATGTACCATCATGACCGGCTCACAATTACTTTTAAATATAACTCGTATTTTGCTCATTTGGAATGTCCTGTCCAGTGGCATTAAGTGCATGCTCAGTATTGTGCAACCATGACAAACAGTCTCTACTTACAGAACATTCTTTCCAATCCTATGTCCAGGAGCCCTCCTCCAAGCCCCTGGCCACCATCCACTTCTTGTCCCTGTGATTTACCTGTTCGAGGTACTGGAGCCCCCAAAAACATCCATACAGGGAGGGTTATGGATGTATGGATGAGTTTGGACTTTGGGTATCAGGTATACTGTGCAGCTGCTGAGCTTGGCATATCTGTGCCTACAGGGAAGAAGCTGAGGGATGCCGGCCCTGGTGGTACATGCTTATAATCCTAGTACTTGGGAGGCTGAGATAGGAGGATCCAGGTGCATAACCAGCCTCAGCTACTTAGGTCCTCCGCAGCTTAGTGAGACCCTGTTTCAAGATGAAGAATAAAATAGGGCTGGGAATGTAGCTCGGAGGTAATATGCCTCTGGGTTCAATCTTCAGTACTGCGCAAAAAAATAATAAGCTGGGTGTGGAGACCCTGACTCCAAATAAAAATATAAAAAATAGGTCTGGGAGTATTGCCCAGGGGTAGAAGGGCTTCCAGGAACCCCATTACCACCAAAGTAAATAATAATAATAATAATAATAATAATAATAATAATAATAATAATAAAAAATAAGGCTGATGGCTACCTGAACAAACACAAATGATGTGCTGAAGATCTCACTTTCTTTTTTTGTGGTACTGGGGATGGAACCCAGGGACCTTCTACCTCTGGGCTACATTCCCAGACGTACTTGATATTTTATTTGGAAACAGGGTCTCTGAAGCCAGTGCGGCTGGCTTGAACTTGCACGATCCTCCTGTCTCAGCCTCCCAAGTGCGGGGATTACAAGCATGCACCACCACGCCTGGCTTGTTTTTATAATTTTATTTATTTATTTATTTATTTATTTAATTTTATTTCAGGTCTGGGGATGGAACCTAGGGGCATTCGGCCTCCAAGCTACACCCCGTGCCCTATTTTTATTCTTAGAACTGAATTAAGTTTAGCTTTAAAGGAAAGAAAAAATATGGCAAAACATAGGAGAAAAGACAGGAGGATAGGAAGGTGCAGGACGAGACGAGGAGACAGAATCGTGTAGTGTGCATAGGAGGAAGAACAGCAGCTGATCAAATGGAGGGTGAGAATGGAATGAACAAGGAAACCAGGGAACTCAGAGGTGCAGTGTGTGTCACGAGGTAAAAGTGACAGCTCTTAACATGGGTCAGCAAGATCTGAAGAAATAGGAGAGACGGGGCAAGGCAAGCCACCAGGCTGAGTTCTAATACTTCTCTTTTTCTGCCTTTTGCCACTATTTTTTTCTGACTGGGCAAAAGATATTTTTTAAAATTAAATATGGACTGTTATAACAAACCGTACATGTCAAAATCATATCTGCATTAAATAGAAGTGTACATATATATGCGTTAGAGGTACCTACTTGTGGGTGAGTCTGCACTTCCAGCCGAAGCCTTTGCTGCACTCGCAGTACAATATGGCTTCTCTCTCCAGTGCAGCTTCTGGTGGCTGGTGAGCAAGGAATTCTGGCTGAAGCCTTTGCCACACTCGCAGCACACATATGTCTGCTCTTCTGAGTGCGTTCTCTGGTGGCTGGTGAGGTGGGATTTCTAGCTGAAGCCTTTGCCGCACTCGCAGCACACGTATGGCTTCAACCCCGAGTGTGTTCTCTGGTGGATGCTTTTAATAAATACCATTAGTAAGATGGGTTTGGTGGTGCACGGTTGTAATCTCAGTACTTGGGAGGCTGAGTAGTATGATCGCAGGTTGCTGCCAGACTTAGTGAGGCCTTCTGCAACTTAGTGGGGCCCTATTTCAAAATGAACAGTTAAAAGTATATTAGCCAAGCTGGGCATGGTGGCACAAGCTTGTAATCCCAGCATTCAGGAGGCTGAGACCTGGAGGATCGCGGTTCGCGGACAGCCTCAGCTACTTAGTGAGGCCCTCTGCAACTCAGTGAGACCCGGTTTCAAAATAAAGAATAAAAAATAGGGCAGGGGGTGTAGCTCAGAGGTCAAATGCCTCTGGGTTCCATCCCCAGACCTGCAAAAAATAAGTAAATAAAAAGTGTATTAGTCAAGCCGGGCATGGTGGCGCACACTTGTAATCCCAGCACTTGGGAGGCTGAGACCAGAGGATCATGGTTCGCGGACAGCCTCAACTACTTAGTGAGGCCCTCCACAACTCGATGAGACCCTGTTTCAAAATAAAGAATAAAAAACTGGGCAGGGGTGTAGCTCGGAGGTCCAATGCATTTGGGTTCTACCCCCAGACCCGCAAAAAAAAAAAAAAAAAAAAAAAAAATATATATATATATATATATATATATATATATATATATTTAAAAATATGCTGGGAAGCTGGGTGTGGTTGCTCATGCTTGTAACCCCAGTGCTTGGGAGGCTGAGATAGGAAGATCGCAAGGTTCAAAGCCAGCCTTGGCTACTTAGGTTCTCAGCAACTTAGTGAGATCCTGTTTCAAAATAAAGTATAAAATAGGTCTGGGAGTATATAGCCCAGATGTAGAAAAGCCCATGGGTTCCATGCCCAGTACCACAAAAGAAAAACATATATATTTTGTTTTGTTTATATCTATATATAGACATATAGATATAAATATATATGTTTTGTTTATATCTATATATAGATATGATGATATGTAGATATAGATATATGCTGGGAGTTCAGCTTAGAGATAGAATGCCCGTGGGCATTCAGTGCTAAAAAATCTTCAGTGCTAAAAAAAACATTTTTAGGAATAAACACTAGGTACTTTATTCAATAGGTCAGTAAAAAATGACTAGGGTTGACTATGATATTAATTTTTTGTTTGTGGTACTGGGGGTGGATCCCAGGGGCTTTTCTATCTCCAGTCTATACTCCCAGACCTATTTTATATTTTATTTGGAAACAGGGTCTCACTAAGTTGCTGAGAGCCTCACTCAGTAGCTGAGGCTGGCTTTGATCCTGTGCAATCCTCCTGTCTCAGCCTCCCAAGCGCGGGGATGACAAGCATGCGCTACCATGCCTAGTGTTATTAATCTTTATATAATTAAATATATTCACATTAGAGCCAGGTGTAGTGGTGCCTGACATCTAGTATTTTCTCACCAAGAGGGTCCCTTCTGTGTAAGAGAATTGGCTCCTGAGGTTCTGGGGCCTGTGTCCAGGTGGATTGGAAGAAACAAACTGCCAGCTGTGGTTGTCTTTCCAACTTTCCAGATTATTCTTTTTTGTTATTTTGCTAACAGAAGGAACCTGTCATGTCTGTTGTGGTTCCTGACACGTGTCACAGAAAAGCAGTTCCAACTGTCCTTTTCTGAGAATATTCATTGTGGGGCTTTGTCTTAAATATTAACGGTGACAGGTCTAACAGTTCCCCTAATAACAACCCAGCCTTCATCAATCCTCTCCCACAAAGGGTGGCCAAACAGAAATCTGATTGTGCTCATATGGAAAATCTAGAACAGGTAAATCACTGGGACAGACAGTGAGTGGTGGCCAGGGACTCAGAGGAGGGACAGCTCCTGGATAGAGGACTGGGGAGAATGTTCTGGAAGTGGACATTGATCATGGTTGAACAACACCGAACATGCACTTTATGCCACTGGGCAGGAGATTCTTTTTTTAAAAATATTTTTATTGGTGCATTGTAGTCAAACTTCTCAATGGAATACAAGATTGGTAAGGGTATACAAGCACACATCATTCAATTAGCTTTTATCTGATCTCCATCCCATTCTCTCCCCTCCCTCGATCCTATGCTTGATCCAGTGATCAACTTTGATGTATTTGTTTATATACATTATGTGCTTTAAAGAGATTCCATCTTCCCCCATTCCATTCCCTCTGATTGGTCACCTTAATTGCTCTTCCACAGGGCCCTTTCTTCAACTGGATTTCCTCCTATTACCCATTTCTTCCTAGTTTTTGCATATTAGGGAAGGCATCTGATTTTTAATTTTCTGGGATATTTCTCTGTGTATGCTGCATTGTAAGTTCCGATCCCACTCTGGGAGGCCCCGGCACCGGCCCGGCCACCCGGCAGGCACTGAGCTTGGCCTCGCTGGCTCCAGCAACGGTCTTACCTCATGGCAGGCTCTGATCCCAGCCTCGCTGGCCCCAGCACCAGCCTCACCCCTTGGCAGGCTCCAATCCTGGCCTCGGAGGCCCCAGCACCGGCCTTGCCTCACGGCAGGCTCCAATCCTGGCCTTGCTGGTACTGGCACTGGCCTCACCCCTTGGCAGGCTCTGATCTCGGCTTCAGAGGCCCCAGTCCTGGCCTTGCCTCATGCCAGGGTCTGATCCTGGCCTTGCTGACCCCAACACTGGCCTCACCCCTCAGCAGGCTCCAATCCCGGCCTCAGAGGCCCCAGCACCAGCCTTGCCTCATGGCAGGGTCCAATCCTGGCCTCACTGGCCCCGGCACCAGCCTCACCCCTTGGTAGGCTGATCCCAGCTTCGGAGGCCCAGGAACCCGCCTGGCCTTACGGCAGGCTCAAATCCTGGCCTCCCTAGCCCCAGCACCAACCTCACCCATAGGCAGGCTCTGATCCTGGCCTTGGAGGCCCGGACACTGGCCTTGCCTCACAGCAGGCTCCGATATTGCCTTCACTGTCCTCAGCACTGGCCTCACCCCTTGGCAGGCTCCTGTCCTGGCCTCAGAGGCCCCAACACCAGCCTTGCCTCACAGCAGGCTCCAATCCTAGCCTCACTGGCCCTGGCATGGGCCTCACCCCTCGGCAGACTATGATCCTGGCCATGGAGGCCTTGGCACTGGCCTGGCCTCACAGAAGGCTCTGATACCGGCCTCCCTAGCCCCGGCACCAGCCTCACCCCTTGGCAGGCTACAATCCCGGCCTTCAAGGCCCCACCCCTGGCCTTGCCTCATGGCAGGCTCTGATCCTGCCTTCACTGGCCTCGGCACTGGCCTCACCCCTGTGCAGGCTCCAGTCTAGGCCTCAGAGGCTCCGACACTGGCCTTGCCTCACGACAGGCTTCAATCCCAGCCTTGCCTCATGGCAGGCTCCAATCCCGGCCTCACTGGCCCAGGCACCGGCCTCACCCCTTGGCAGGCTCTGATCCCGGCCTTGGAGGCCCCAGCACCAGCCTTTCCTTCCGGCAGGCTCTGGTCCCGGCCTCACTGGCCCCAGCATTGGCCTTACCTTAAGGCAGGGTTCTTTCTTTTTTTTTTTCTTTTTTGGTGGTACTGGGGTTCCTGGAAGCCCTTCTACTTCCGGGCTACACTCCCAGACCTATTTTTACATTTTTATTTGGAAACAGGGTCTCCTAAACCAGCCCACGTGGCTGGCTTCGAACCTGTGCGATCCTCTTGTCTCTGCCTCCCAAGTGCGGGGATTACAAGTGTGCGCCACCACGCCCGGCAAGGCAGGGTTCTATCCTGGCCTTGCTGGCCCCAGCAAAGGTCTCATGGCATGGCAGGCTCCTTTCCTGGCCTCAAACGGCCTGGCAGTCGCCTTGCTGTTTATGGGTTACAGTCTCTGTCACTATGAGCAGGTCATTTACAGATGTTTTCTTTTTTTTCTTCCTTTTTTTTTTTTTTTTTTTGGTGGTACTGGGGTTCCTGGAAACCAGACCTGTTTATTTAATATATTTTTGTTTGGAAACAGGGTCTCCTAAGCCAGTAAGGCTGGCTTCGAACCTGTGCGATCCTCCTGTCTCTGCCTCCCAAGTGCGGAGATTACAATCATGCGCCACCACGCCTGGGGTTCATCCATTTTTTTTAAATATGAGAAAGCAGTACATGTCTTTTGCAAAAGCTGGGACCCCAAATACCTAGTGGCAATGAATTTTGTCTTCCCTCCAAAGGCAGAGGTCCACAGCTTCACTTCGGAGAGCAGGCTCTGCTGTTCCACATGCACCCTGGTCTCCCACTGTGCAGAGGAGCGTGGTGCCCATGAGGGCTGATAACTCCCAGAACACGCAGCATGGAAGCTCATCCCAGCTGTGTGGGGCTCCCTCTGATACCCCCAAACCCTTTTACCACTTGGCATGTTGTCCAGAATTCCCTAGCTTTTGTGGGAGGAGCAGTCTACTTTGGGGGAGATTTCCTAAAAAGATCAAGGTGGATTGTGAATCTGTCTGCCTCTCCAAATACCGGTCACCACCACTGCCGTTTCTGCCACCACCATCTTGGATCTCTCCTGAACACCTCTCCCCCACAGTAAGACTTCCAGAACTCCCGAGCATGTGTGGCAGTAGCAGGCTACCTCTGAGGATATTTATTTATTTATTTATTTATTTATTTATTTATTTATTTATTTATTTTGGTGGTACTGGCATTTCTGGAAACCCTTCTACCTCCAGGCTACACTCCCAGACCTATTTTTATATTTTTATTTGGAAACAGGGTCTCCTAAGCTAGCACAGCTGGCTTCACGATCCTCCTGTCTCTGCCTCCCAAGCATGGGGATTACAAGCGTGCGCCACCATGCCCGGCATTTCTTTAAAATTTTAAGGCGGGTTGGATTGGGTCTCTGCTTCTACCAAATACTGACCGCCACTGCTGCTGCCACAGCCATCTTGGTTCTCTTTGGAGCACCTTATTCACAAAGTATGTTGTCTCAAACTCCCGAGCATGAGCATTCTACCTTTGGGGCGATTTTTTCAAAAGCTCAAGGTGGGTTAAATCAGATCTCTACCTCTCCTGAATACTGGCCACTCCCATTGCCGCTGCCCCTGTCAATTCTCTCCCAAACATTTTTCCCACACAGCATGTTGTCCAGAATTCCTGAGCATGTGCGGCAGTAGCAATCTACCTTTGGGGCAATTTCTTCAAAATATCAAGGTGGATTGGGTCAGATCTCTGCCTCTCCCAAATACTAGCCTCCACTGCTGCTGCTCCCGCCATCACTGCCACCGATTGGGTCGGATCTCTGCCTCTCCAAAATACTAGCCTCTGCCGCAGCCACCTTCCTCCTGGTTCTCCACTGAGCTCCTTCCTTCCTTGTTATGAAATCCAGAATTCTTAAGCATGTGTGATGGGAGCAGTCCACCTTCCCAGAGATTTTTTTTCCCCAAAAATTCAAGGTGGAATGGTTAGGATTTGTCTGCATCTCCTGAATTCTGGCTGCCACTGCCACCATCTTGGCCCCTCTCCGATATTTATATTTATTTTTATTTTTTGCGGGTCTGGGGATGGAACCCAGAGGAATTTGACCTCTGAGCTACACCCTCTTCCCAATTTTTATTCTTTATTTTGAAACAGGGTCTCACTAAGTAGCTGAGGCTGTCCGTGAACCATGATCCTCCTGTCTCAGCCTCCCAAATGCTAGGATTACAAGCTTGCGCCACCAAGCCTAGCAATTATATATATATCAACTTTTTTGGTGGCACTGTGGTTCCTGGAAGCCCTTCTACCTCAGGGCTACACTCCCAGACCTATTTTTACATTTTTATTTGGAAACAGGGTCTCCTAAGCCAGCGCACACGGCTGGCTTTGAACCTGCGCGATCCTCCTGTCTCTGCCTCCCAAGTGCGGGGATTACAAGCGTGCGCCACCACGCCCGGCTACGATATTTTTAATAAGAGAAGACAGTATGTGTGTTTTGAAGAGGTTGTGAGATCGAGCACTCAGCAGCAATGAATTTTATCTCCCCTCCATGAGTGGAGGCCCACAGCCTCACCTCACCACACAGAGCAGGATCTGCTGTTCCAAGCACATCCTGGCCCCCGGCGCAGCATAGGAGTGCAGTGGCCAGGTGCACTAAGTTCCCCGCGACGTATGGCTGGGCTTCCTGCCAGGTTCTGGGCTCCCTCCACCACGCCCGGATCATTGTTCTTACAAGGTATGTTGTTAAGAGTTCCCTGGCATATGTGGCTGAAGCCATCTTTTCCCTAATCTCTTCTGGGATGTTCATCCAAAAATCGCTTTTCTTGCCTGGCGGGTGCCTCCTTGTCATCTTGCTTCTAATTCTGCCATTATACACTCTCTCCTGTATTCTAGGTAGGAAATCACGGCTGGAAATGTCTCCTTAAGTTGTCCCGCTCAGATATTAAACCAAAATCTGATGTCCAGGGCTTCTCTGAGAAATGCATGTCCTTTTCGGCGGCTGCGGTTACTACTGTGACTGTAGTCACCGCCATCTCCCTAATCCCTCTCATTGGGCAGGAGATTATAAAATGAGCAAAGGATGAATTATATTTAAAAGGCATTGTACCGGGCGTGGTGGTGCACGCTTGTCATCCCAGCATTCAGGAGGCTGAGACCTGGAGGATCGCGGTAGGTGGACAGCCTCAGCTACTTAGGCTCTCTGCAACTCAGTGAGACCTGGTTTCAGAATAAATAATAAAAAAATAGGGCAGGGGGTGTAGCTCAGAGGTCGAATGCCCCTGGGTTCCATCCCCAAACCCTCAAAAAAATAAAAATAAATGGAGGGTGTATTCATTTCGAGTCACCCCCCCCATGCCATTTAGGCATGGTGCTGTATTTCTATTTTCTGTATTTCTATCTTTTAATAAACTTCTTTCAATCTTCAAAAATAAAAATAAAAATAAAAAAATAAATGGAGCTGGGCGTGGTGGCACAGGCTTGTAATCCCAGCATTCGAGAGGCTGAGACCAGAGGATGGCGGTACACAGACAGCCTCAGCTACTTAGTGAGGCTCTCTGCAACTTATTGAGACCCTGTCTCAAAATAAAGAATAAAAAATAGGGACGGGATCGTAGCTGAGAGGTCAAATGCCCCTAGGTTTCATCCCCGGACCCACAAAAAATATATAAATAAATAAAAATTTAAAAATATAAATAAAAGCCAGGCATGGTGGCGCACGCTTGTAATTCCAGCACTTGGAAGGCTGAGACAGGAGGATCGCACAGGTTCGAAGCCAGCCTCAGCTACTTAGTGAGGTTCTCAGCAACTTAGTGAGACCCTGTTTCCAAATAAAGTATAAAATAGGTCTGGGAGTATAGCCTGGAGGTAGAAAAGCCTCTGGGTTCCACCCCCAGTACCAGTACCACACACACACACACACACACACACACACACACACACACATATATATATATGGAATTGTCAGCTGGGCATGGTGGTGCATGCTTGTCATCCCAGTATTTGGGAGGCTGAAATGGGAGGGAGGATCGCAGAGGGGACCCAGAGGATCCTGGGCCAGACACCAACATCCCTGCAGAGCCACATCCCTGCAGAGCTTGGTGATGGAGGGGCCACAGTCCTGCTGCCTAAGGAAACTGGGACCCCTTCCTCACACATTTGTACTCCCTGCCGGGCATCCAGGTGGCAGGGCCTGGCTATCCTCCAAGCCCTCTCCAAGTTTCACGCATGCGCAGCTCCAGGAGGGCTGTGGGGACCGACGAGCTCAGGGCCCTCTTGTCCTCTTTCCACCTCTGTCACTGGCTGTCTCAAGACACACACAGGAGTCCTGAGGGCAGGAGCTGGGGCCTCCCTGGGCTGCTCCGTGTTCCAGAGGAGCCATTTCAGCAGCCTGGAGGGCAATGTCCTGGAAGTCCTCACACAGGAGCCTCACGGCAGGTGAGCCTCTGTTTTCTCCTCTGTGGAGTGGGATGCCTGGCTGGGTTTCATGGAGGTGATTTAGCTCTTCATCCAGGGAGTTCCCACCTCTATTTGGGCAGCTGACCTGTGGTTCCTCACGCTTGTCCCTTCCACTTCTCCATTTTGAACATTGGGAACCACTGCCTGGAGGTCACCTGGGTCATGCTGACCCACGTAGGCTCAAGGCTGCCTGACGTCATCCCCAGCACCTTCTTTTTATTTTTTATTTTTTTTAGGAGGTCCTGGGGATGAAACCCAGGAGCTTTCTACTTCTGAGTTCTGTCCCCAGCCCTATTTTTGTTTTAGTTTTTTGGGGGGTACCGGGGATGAAAACCAGGGGCATTCTACTGTGGACCTACATCCCCAGCCCTATTTCTTTTATTCTTTATTTATTTTATTTTATTTTTTTTTTGTTGTACTGAGGGTCAAACCTAGGGGCTTTTCTACCTCTGGGCTATACTCCCAGACCTATTTTATTTTTTTGTGGTACTGGGAGTGGAACCCAGGGGCTTTCTACTTCCAGGCTATACTCCCAGACCTATTTTATATTTTATTTGGAAACAGGGTCTCACTAAGTTGCTGAGAGCCTCACTAAGTAGCTGAAGCTGGCTTTGGAACTGTGTGATCCTCCTGTCTCAGCCTCCTAAGCATGGGAATTACAAGCGTGTGCCACCATGCTCGGCCTCCCAGACCTATTTTATACTTTATTGGGAGACAGGGTCTCACTAAGTAGCTGAGCGTGGCTTTGAACTTATGCGATCCTCCTGTCTTAGCCTCCCAAGCACTGGGATTACAAGCAAGTGCGATCGTGCCCGGTTTTATTCTTCATTTTGACACAGGGTCTCACTGAGTTGCAAAGGACCTCACTAAGTAGCTGAGGCTGGTTTTGAACCTGCACAGTCCTCCTTTCTTAACCTCCCAAATCCTGGGGACTACAAGTGTGCGCCACCACACCTGGCTTTATTCTTTATTTTTGAAACAGGGTCTCACTGAGTTGCCAAGGGCCTCACTAAGTAGTAGCTGAGGCTGTCCTAGAACCACAATCCTCTTGTCTTAGCCTCCTAAATGCTGGGATTACAAGCCTGAGCCCCCACAAGCCCGGATGTCCAAGCACCTTCTAGGCCATCACCAGCACCCACGAGGTGAGGATCATGGGAAGGCAAGCTGCCATCTATTGCAAAATGGCCCCTGGCCACCTAGAGCTCTGAGTCCTGGGATTGACCTTGGCCTTTTTTTTTTCTTTTCTTTTTAGTGGTACTGGGGTTTCTGGAAACCCTTCTACCTCCGGGCTACACTCCCAGACCTATTTTTATACTTTTTTTAAAATTTGGAAACAGGGTCTCTTAAGCCAGCACAGCTGGCTTCAAACCTGCGCGATCCTCCTGTCTCCACCTCCCAATCATGGGAATTACAAGCGTGCGCCACCATGCCTGGCTATGACCCTGGCCTTTCTGAGCCTGGGTCTGCTTCTCTGAACACTGATGAGCCAGGAGGACCAGGCTGATAGAGGGACTGAGGACTAAGTTGCATCTTCCAGGCCTGAGAACAAAATATTATTTGCAGAGCCAGGTGTGGTGGCGCACGCTTGTAATCCCAGCACTTGGGAGGCTGAGACAGGAGGATTGCACAGGATCAAAGCCAGCCTCAGCTACTGAGTGAGGCTCTCAGCAACTTAGTGAGACCCTGTTTCCAAATAAAATATACAAAAGGTCTGGGAGTACAGCCCGGAGGTAGAAAGCCTCTGGGTCCCACCCCCAGTACCACCAAAAAAAAAAAAAAAAAAAATCGGTTGAGGCATAGCCCAGAGGTAGATGCCCCTGGGTTCCATCCCCAGGACCACAAAAAAAAAAAAAAAAAAAAAATCTGTGGGAGGGGCAGTACTTAAGCTTATTGATTACTTTTTCTTCCTCTTGGAAGGCTTTGCCTCGCCTCCACACTGAATCCCCTGAATGTGGGTCAAATATTTGTTTTCACTGTAAAGAAAACTCTATGGGCTTCTGGGTGTCTCGATAGCAGGAATCCATTGCAGTGGGGAGGAGGGTAGCAGAGGTCCCAGGTCACTCAGACACCTCACAAGGAGATGCTTAGGGGTGCCATCATTCAACAATATATTTTTTTAATTCGATACTGGGGATGGAACCCGGGAGCATTCTATCTCTGAGCTAAAACCCCAGCCCTATTTTATATTCTTTCATTGGAAACAGGGGCTCACTGAGTTGTAAAGGACCTAAGTAGATGAAGCTATTCATAAACCCCGATCCTCCTGTCTCAGCCCTCTGATCCTGACAATAGATTCTCCTGCCTTTTGCCCCGGGAAGCCACCCTTTGTCCTGCCTCAGCTGCGGCTTCTTGTCAGCAGAGAGGTCAAGGGGTGCCCAAGAACTGGGGACCTCTGTGGTGTCCTAGGAACTTGCAGCTTCTCTGATTCAGTCATGGGACCGGCTGCAGGTAAAGAGAGATCAAGTAACCTGGGGAAGTGGAGGAGGTCATGCCAAATGTCTCCAGAAGGCGCTTCTTCCGGGGGTGGAGGGACGAGGCACCCCGCTTTGTGCCTCCTTGAGGCTGGGCGCCATCATCAGGGCGGTCGGCCCTCTGAGAGCCTGGATTCTGCATCCACTCACTCAACGGACCTTGGATGAAAAATATCGTTTTGCTGAAAACAATAGCATCCGGACTCAACATGTATAGACTTTTTCCTTTTTTTTTTGGCCTGTCATTATTCCCTAAGCAATACAGTTGAACAACTATTTCCATTGCATTAAGTATTTCGAGGACTCCACAGATGATTTAAAGTGCACCGGAGGATGCGCAGAGGCTAAATGCAAACACTAGGCTGGTGGGAGATGAGGTCTGCGCTGTCCTGAAGTCCAGGCCACAGTCGCTGCGCAGGATTGTATTCCCTGCTAAGTGTGTCCTCTTAGAAGCCTTTCCCACACTCCTGGCACAAGTAAGGCTTTTTCCCTGAGTGTGTTTTCTGGTGGATGGTTTGTGTGGACAACACAAACGCCGCCTAGTTCCCCACTGACTTGAGCAGCTCCCTCTTAGTGCCCCCAGCATCTCTCAACCCTGAAAGTTTCCATAATTAATGTAACATTTCCTACAAACCAATGTAGAAGAAACATTTTCAGGCTAGGGATGCAGCTTAGAGGTGGTGGGCTGGACTGTGCACAAGGCCTGGGTTCGATCCCCAGTACCACATGCAAAGACACCCCAAAAACAAAGACAGCCAGCTTTTCCACGCAGCACCTCAGTGCAGGCAACGTCACTACTGGATGTACTGTTTCATCACACCTGGCTCCTGGGAGCTGAAGGCAATCAATGACAACGCAATTTAGAAACTACTAAATTCCTAACTGTATTAACCTGAACATGCTTCTTCTTGACCAATGAATAATCAAACTTATTAGAACTGTGTACTCATCTAGCCCAGAATCATTCCATTCTATACAGACTGCTATTTTCAATAATAACTGAACTATAACTAACATAATTACAGTAAGTTTCTAATTAGCATGACCACTCTTCTTAACCTAGTTCTTGCTTCTTTCCACCCAGTAAACTACTAAGTGAACGCCTTCCTTTTGTGTTTTATTTATTTTTTGGTGGTACTGGGGTTCCTGGAAGCCCTTCTACCTCCGGGCTACACTCCCAGACCCATTTTATATTTTTTAATTTGGAAACAGGGTTTCTGAAGCCAGCGCACGCAGCTGGCTTCGAACCTGCATGATCCTCCTGTCTCCGCCTCCCAAGCTTGGGGATGACAAGCCTGCCCCTCCATGTCTGGCTCATCCTTTTGTGTTTTAATGCCTGGCAAATAAAGCAGCTTGCCTTTTTTGCCTTCAATAGCGCCAGGGCCTTTACTTCAAGCTTGGTGACAGTATGAAGATCCTCTGAGCTGCCTGACGTCCACCTTTTTCCAGTCCCAGTGTTTTGAAACCAGGGACTTTCTACCTCTGAGCTATGCCCCCAGCCCTATTTTTTTTCTGTTATTTTGAAACAGAGTCTCACTAAGTTGCAGAGGGCCTCACTTTGCAGCTGAGGCTGGGGGCAAATCTGCGATCATCTGTATCAGCCTCCCAAGTACTGGGATTACAAGCATGGGCTCCCATGCCCAGCTGCACATAATTTTTTTAAAGACATTTCTAAATTTGTAATAACATGTAAATACAGAAAGGAATTTGTATCCTAAACTACCTCCTTACTTCCAGTTTCAGTCACCTCAGTGGAAATCTAAAACACCCTTGTGGTTTCATGAGCATGACCACCATACTGATGGATGGGTCAAGGAGGCCTGGTGAACTTTATTCAGTGGTGATTTTGTAAGTTTTTTTTTGGTTGTGGAACCCAGGGGCTTTTCTACCTCCGGGCTATACTCCCAGGACCTATTTTATACTTTATTTGGAAACAGGGTCTCACTAAGTTGCTGAGAGCCTCTAAGTAGCTGAGGCTGGCTTCGAACCTGCGCGATCCTCCGGTCTCAGCCTCCCAAGTGCTGGGATTACAAGTGTGCGCCACCATGCTCGGCTTCAGTGGTGATTTAAAAAAGGCTGTAGTTTAGTTCTTTAAGCCTGCAGTGAATGGAAAAGAAACAAGAAACTAGGACAAAGGTAGCATATGCCCAGACACTGCAGGCTGCCCTGCATCCTTTATTTCATTCAGGGCAGTCAACAGCAGGCCTCTTCCCCAGAGTTCATTCACAGTGACACCTCACGGCACTAGTAAAGTACCATCAGTCCTTATGATGACACCGGCACACTGTGTTTAAAGGCGTGACACACACTACGCATTCAGGATTTCCGATGGTTCCTTGCTTTGTCTTTTCTGCTTTTGCCTTGCCTTAGAGTTTTCTCTAAACTTTCAGTAGTTGCTGTCTTCTGTACTTCTTTTATGCTGAATTTGGGCTGTTTGAAAACTATTTCATCATCGTTATCATCATTCCTTTCAGCCACTTCAGACTTTCTTTTCTCCAAATATGTTGGTGTGCAAAACTGGTGTGGGACCCTGGCTATCCACAGATTTCTCGGGAGTGTCTTGAAATCTTTCTCTTCTTTGAAATCTTTGTCTTCTTAGCAGGTATGTCTGAAACCTCTTTTATTCTTACTAGGTAAAACCAATGAAGGAAAGTCATAATTGATTCCTTTTTTAGCTAATTTCCTCCGGAGTAATTTTTCTTTCTTTTTGAATCGCTCTTCCATCCATATCTTTTGTATCAATGTCCGTTTGTGATTATACCGTTTCACTGCTGGATGTAAGGGAGTATTCCAGCCTTTAAAAAGTTCCTTATGGAACCAGGCGTGGTGGCGCACGCTTGTAATCCCTGCACTTGGGAGGCTGAGACAGGAGGATCGCACAGGTTCGAAGCCAGCCTCAGCTACTTCGTGAGGCTCTCAGCAACTTAGTGAGACCTTGTTTCCAAATAAAATAGAAAATAGGTCTGGGAGTATTGCCTGGAGGTAGAAAGCCTCTGGGTTTCACCTCCAGTACCACAATAAATAAATAAATAAATAAATAAATAAATAAAATAAAAATAAATTAAAAGTTCCTTATGTACCTTTTCTGGTGGCATGAAATGACACACCAAGAGTCTTTCACCAAAGAGGTAGTTGTTCATTGTTTCAGCAACTATCTTGGTCACATCCTCAGACTCAAACTGCACAAAGGCAAAGCTCTGCTATTTCCAGTTCTTTTATTTCTGGATAGTCTGAGTGTTTTAATAGCTCCAAACTGGCAAAAATACGCCTTGATCTGGGTTTCATGAAGTGTTGGAGGTAAGTGGCCTACATAAATTACTCCAGGGGTAAGTTTTTCTTGCTTCTTTTGCTGAAGAACGCGCTGGTGCACTTGCAACACCTCCTTTCGAAACTGCTCATCCTGCTTTGGGTTCAGAGACAGAGCCGGCCCCGCTGGGCCAGTGAGCACCGCCATGCTTCGGCTCCACATGGCTGTGCGCCTGAAGCCTAATTTTTTTTTTTTTTTTTTTGTACTCGGGGTGGAATCCAGAGGCTTTCTACGTCCAGGCTATACTCTTAGACCTATTTTATATTTTATTTGAAAACGGTCTCGCTAAGTTTCTAAGAGCCTCACTAAGTAGCTGAGGCTGGCTTCAAACCAGCACAATTCTCCTCTCTCAGCCTCCCAAGAGGGGGGAGATTACAAGTGTGAGCCACTGTGCCCAGCTTGTAAATATTCAAAACTGACTATGTTGCTTCTCAATCTCTAGAACCTCTATTAGAGAATTGAGAGATTTAATTTTTAAAAATCTAATACATAAAAATTATAAATATTTATTGTGCATTTTGGAATGTATATTCCTTGTCAAATGGCTAAGTCAAAGTAATTATAAATTTCCTCCTAGAACTCATTTTTGTTGTAAGAATGCCTAATATTTATTATCTTAGTGATTTTATTTTTCCCCCCGTGGTTCTGGGGATGGAACCCAGGGGTATTTGACCTCGGAGCTATACCCTCAGCCCTATTTTTTATTCCTTAGTTTGAAACAGGGTCTCAGTGAGTTGCAGAGGGCCTCACTAAGTAGCTGAGGCTGTCCGTGAACCGCGATCCTCTGGTCTCAGCCTCCCGAATGCTGGGATTATAAGCGTGCGCCACCACGCCCGGCTCTATATTAGGGATTTTCAAGAACATAATACATGAGTACTCGCTCAAGTCACACTAAACAATACAGCTCTTGAGTTTATTCCTCCTGGCTTATTCCTCCTACCTTGGAGTTCCACACTTGGCCCTATTTTTAATTAGTTTAAAATTTTTATGTTTAAAAAAAATTTTTTTTTTGGTGCTACTGAAGGTGGAACCCAGAGGCTTTCTACCTCCAGGCTATACTCCCAGACCTATTTTATATTTTATTTGGAAACAGGGTCTCACTAAGTTGCTGAAAGCCTCACTAAGTAGCTGAGGCTGGCTTCGAACCTGTGTAATCCTCCTGTCTCAGCCTCCCAAGTGTGGGGATTACAAGCGTGCACCACCACGCCCGGCTTTTTAAATTTTTTACTGGTGCATTGTAATCACACATTACATTGGAAAACAAGACTTGAGAGGATATACAAGCACACATCATCCAATTAGCCCTCATCCCATCCCCATCCCATTCCCTCCCCCTCCCTCAATCCCATGTTTGCTTGGTGGTTATCTTTGATACATTTGTTTACTTGCCTCCTGAGTTTTAGAGGTTCTATCCCCCCCCATCCCTTCCCCTCTGACTGGTCACCTTAATTGCTTCTCAATAGGGCCCTTTTTACAACTCAAACTCCTGCTACCCCTTTCCTCCTAGTTTTTGCTAATTAGGGGAAGCATCTGGTTTTTATTTTCTGTGCTATTTCTCTGTGCATGCCGCATTGCAAGTTCCAATCCCACTCTTGACGCCCCCCAGTAGTGGCCTGGCCACCTGGAGGACTCTGATCCTGACCTCACTGGCTCCAGCACCGGCCTTGCCTCATAGGAGGCCCCATTCCTGGCCTCGCTGGTCCCCGCACCAAACTAACCCCTCGGCTGGCTCCGATCCTAGCCACAGAAGCCCCAGAACCGGCCTTGCCTCATGGCAGGCTCTGATCCCGACCTTGCTGACGCTGGCACTGGCCTAACCCCTTGGCAGGCTCCTATCCTGGTCTCGGAGGCCCCAGCTCCGGGCTTGTCTCACGGCAGACTCTGATCCCAGCCTCGCTGGCTCTGGCACCAGGCTTACCCCTTGGCAGGGTCCAATCCCAGCCTTGGAGGCCCCAGCGCGCACCATGCCTCATGGCAGGCCCCAATCCCAGCCTCGCTGGCTCCGGCCTCAGCAATGGCCTTGCATCTCGGCAGGCTCTGATCTCAGCTGGCCCCGGCACTGACCTAACCCCTCGGCAGGCTCTGAATCCGGCCTCGGAGTCCTCAGTATCAGCCTTGCCTCATGGCAGGCTCCGATCCAGGTCTCCCTGGCCCCAGCACTGGCCTAACCCCTCTGCAGGCTCCAATCCTGGCTTTGGAGGCCCCAGCACCGGCCTTGCCTTATGGCAGGCTCCGATCCAGGCCTTGCTGGCCCCGGCACTGGCCTAACCCCTCAGCAGGCTCTGATCCCAGCCTCGGAGTCCTCAGTAGCAGCCTTGCCTATCGGCAGGCTCTGATCCCGGCCTTGCTGGCCCTGGAACCGCCCTAACCCCTTGGCAGGATCCAATCAAGGCCTCAGAGGCCCCAGTACTGGCCTTGCCTCATGGCAGCCTCCGATCTTGTCCTCTCTGGCCCCGGCACCGGGCTTTCCCCTCAGTAGGCTCCTA
Organism: Muscardinus avellanarius; assembly: GCF_963383645.1. NCBI lineage: Eukaryota > Metazoa > Chordata > Mammalia > Rodentia > Gliridae > Muscardinus > Muscardinus avellanarius. Next base: position 4,921,106 of record NC_137802.1, on the reverse strand, counting down.
TCTCTGCCTCAGAGGCCCCGGCACCAGCTTTGCCTCACGGTAGGCTCCAATCCCAGCTTTCCTGTCCCCATCACTGGCCTCACCCCTCAGCAGGCTCCAATCTGACCACCCTCTTCACCCACTAGGTTGTCCCACGTTCCCGAGGGTATGTGGTGGTAGCATTCTGCCTCTGGGGTTATTTCTTCAAAAGTTCCAGGTATATTGCATCGGATCTCTGCCTCCCCTGAGTACTGGCCACTGCCATTGCATCCACCATTTCAAATCTTTCTCAAGCTCTTTTCCCACACTGCATGTTGTCCAGTGTTCTTAAGCACGCGCAACAGTAGCATTCAACCTTTGGGGTAATTACTTCAGAAGATCAGGGTGGGTTGGATCAGATTTCTGCCTCTCCCCAATACAAGCCTCCACCACCACCACAGCTGCTGCTGCCAGTACCACCTTCCTCCTAGGTCTCCGCTAGACTCTCTACTTACAGGTGATGTGCAGGATTCTTAACGATGTAGAGGAGAAGCAGTCCTCCTTTGCGGGGAATTTTTCCAAAAGTTCCAGTTCACTTGGATATGTTTTGTCTGTACCTCCAGTATCCTGGCTGCCACCACGGCCATCTTGACCCCTCTCCAATATTTTTCATTTCTTTTTCCTTTCCTTTTTTTTTTTTTTTTTTCTATGTAAGAGAAGATAGTAAGTATGTGTGGTTTTGAGGAGGTTGTGGGATCAGGCACTCGGTAGCAATGAATTTTTTTCCTTATTTTTTTCCTTCCTCCCTTCCAAGAGCGGAGTCCAACAGCCTCACCGTGCACAGCAGAATCTGCTGTTCTAAGGCACCACGGACTGGCACAACACAGCAGTGCCGAGTTCCTCTGTACCTGCGGCTTGGCCTCCTGTTTGGTGCTGGGCCTGCCGGAACTCAGGCTCGGCCTCCTGCCCGGCACCATGCCTTCCCGGGGGTAGGCTGAGCCGCCACCCTCCGCTCAGGGCCTTGCAACCCAGGCCTCCATACCTTCCAGAGGGTGCTGGCGGTCCCCCTACAATTTCTATGTTTTTGAAGTACTGGGGATGGGGACCAGGGGCATTCTTCCTCCGAGATACATCTCCAGCACAATTTTTTTTGGTTTTGTTTTTCTTTATTTTGAAACAGGGTACCAGGCAAGGTGGCGCATGCTGGTAATCCCAGCATTTGGGAAGCTGAGACAGGAGAATCATGGTTCACAGACCGCCTCAGCTACTTAGGCCCTGTTTCAAAATAAAGAATAAAAAATAGGGCAGGGTGTGTAGCCTGGAGGTCAAATGCCTCTGGGTTCGATCCCCAAACCTGCAAAAAAAAAAAAAAAAAAAAAAAAAGCGTCTCACTGAGTTGCAAAGGGCTTCACTAAGTAGCTTTGAATTTGCACTATTCTCCTGTCAGCCTCCCAAATGCTGGAATTACAAGCCTGTGCCCACACACCCAGATGTCCCCAGCATCTTCTAGGCCTTCACAAGCACCCACGAAGTGAGAATAAACGAAAGTGAGTGCTGCCCTCTATTGCAAAATGGCCCCTGGCCACCTAGAGCTGAGTCCTGGGCCTGACCCTGGCCTCTCAGCCTCGGTCTGCTTCTCTGAACACGGATGAGCCAAGAGGACCAGGCTCGTAGGGGGACTGGAAGACTAAGTTGCATCTCCCAGGCCTGACAACATAAAAATATCTGAGGGAGGGACTGGGCTTGACCTTATTGATAATTTTTTTTCTTCCTCCAGGAAGGTTTTACCTCGGCCCCACACTGAACCCGATGAATGTGCGGCAGGTATTGGTCTTCACTGTAAATAAAACTTTACAGGCTTCTGTGTGTATCCAGAGCAGAAATCCACTGGAGTGTGGAGGAGGGCCGCAGAGGTTCCCAGGCCAGTCGAACGCTTTACAAAGACATGCTTGCGGTTGCCATCTTTCAACATATTTTTTTTTCGGTACTAGTGATGGAACACAGGGGCATACTACCTCCGAGATACACCCCCAGCCCTTTTTGTTATTCTTTAATGAAAACAGGATCTCATTGAGTTGTAAAGGAACTAAGTACTGAAGCTATCTATAAAACCCGATCCTCCTGTCTCAGCCCTCCGAATGCTGGGATGACAAGTGTGTACCTCCATGGCTGGCTTTCTTTCAACTGTATTTGAAGACAGACTACATGCAGGTGCTATTCTAAGCATTGACCATGATGCAGTGACCAGAGCCCACAGCAGCCCCTGCCGTCCTGGGCTCTTCCTCGACTCTGAGAGTCACGTACAGTCACAGTAGACATCAGAGTGTCCATGGTACCGAAGCCGACTATGGATATGCACGCACATCACTGAGCAAAGGAGACACACCTGAGGCACACAGAACTGGGCAGTGCACGCACTGGTGAGCAGAGAATGCCTTTCAAGATTGAAGTGGGAGCGGGCGTGGTGGCTCACACTTGTCATCCCAGAATTTGGAAGGCTGAGATGGGAGGATAGTGGTTCTTTGATAGCCTCAGCTACTTAGTGAGGCTCTTTTCAACTCAGTGAGACCCGGTTTCAAAATAAAGAATAAAAAATAAGGCAGGGGGTGTAGCTCGGAAGTAGAATGTCCCTGGGTTCCATCACCAGACCCACAAAAAAAAAAAAAAAAAAAAAAGAGAGATTGAAGTGGGGCCTATATTGTCTAGACAATCCAATAAAAGCAAGAAGGGTGTGTTCCCAGATCGAAGCCCAGATTAGACTCAGTGGTCCCCAGAATGGGACCCAGATTCAATTAATTGGCTGCTTTTTTCCCACATGCTTGTAATCCCAGCACTTGGAAGACTGAGACAGGAGGATTACAGGTTTGTGGCCAGCCTCATCTCCTTAATGAGGCCATCTGTGATGTAGTGACACCTGCTTCAAAATTATAAAAGAAAAAGTTAGGGCTGAGGGTGAGGCTCACAATTAGAATACCCCTGGCTAAAAATCCCAGCACCACAATAAACAAATTGAGTTGGTAGGCACAATTGTACTCCCAGCATTTGGGAGGCTGAGACAGGAGGATGGGGTTCAAGTTCATCCTCAGCTACTACTTAGTGAGATCCTTTGCAACTCAGTGAGACCCTGTTTCATATAAAGAATAAAAATAGGGCTGGGGCTATAGCTGAGAAGTAGAATGCCCCGGGATTCCATCCCCAGTATAGTAAAAAATAAAATAAATAAAAAGGGCTGGGGTGAGCTCAGAGATAGAGCATCCCTGTATTCAATGTCTCCAGTCAGAAAAAAAAAAAAAAAAAAAGAAAACAAGGTAAATTCCATTCGTGCTATTCTTGAAAAAAAAAAAAAAAAAAAAAGTACATCCCAATTCTTCATTTCTTCTGCAAGGAAGACACAGTCCTTGCATCTGGGGTCGGCTGCCCTAACCCAGAGAAGTCCGTGGTGCCAGCTCAAACCTGTGTGGCCGTGCCCTGCTGGCAGGTGGCCACTGGCCTCTCCAAAAGCCCTGGCTGCTCTGCCGCTGGGTGGGGGCAGCAGTGACTCAGGTGAGCTCTCCCCGGGCTGGGCAGCTGGCATGCCGCTACCAGGTGGCTGGTGCCCAACGCATGGTGATGTGCACTTTACTGCGCTTACTAGAGGTTAACTGATCCCATAGCTCAGATTCTCCTACCTTCTGCCCCAAAAAGTCACCTTTGCCCTGACTCAGCTGTGAAGTGGAGGGATGCCCTAGAACTGGGGACCCCTGCGATGGCCTAGGAAACTGCAGCTTCTCTGATGCAGCCATAGGACCGGCCGCAGGTAACGAGATCAAGTAGACTGGGAAGGGGAGGGGGTCGTGGCATATGTCTCCAGAACGCACTGCTGCCCTGGGGGGACAATCACCCCACTTCGTGACTCCCTGAGGAGGGCCTCGTTCATCAGGGTGGTCGGCCTTCTGGAAGCCTGGATGATGATGATGATGATGATGATGATGATTTTTGTAGGTCTGGGGATGGAGCCCAGAGGCATTTGACCTAGGAGCTATACTCCCTGCTATATTTTTTATTCTTTTTTTTTTTCTTTTGGTGGTACTAGGGGTGGAACCCAGAGGCTTTCTACCTCTGGGCTATACTCCCAGACCCATTTATATTTTATTTTGGAAACAGGGTCTAACTAAGTTTCAGAGGGCCTCACTAAGTAGCTGAGGCTGGCTTCGAACCTGCGCGATCCTCCTGTCTCAGCCTCCCAAGCGCAGGGATGACAAGCCTGTGCCACCACGCCCGGCTTTTATTCTTTATTTGAAACAGGGTCTCACTAAGTTTCAGAGGGCCTCACTAAGTAGCTGAGGCTGTACTATCGGATTTTCAGCCTCGCAAATGCTAGGATAAGAAGCACGCGCCACCACGCCCGGCTTGGGAGCCCGATTCTGGATCCACTCACTCAACAGTCCTTGGATTAAAAAGTATCTTTTCCTTGAAAACAATATCATCTGGACTGAACAGGTAAAGACCTTTGTTTGAGTGTCGTTATTCCCTCAGAAATAAAGTTTAACAACTATTTCCATGGCATTAACTATTTCGTGGATTCCTCAGATGATTTAAGGGCACCAGAGGATGCGCAGAGGCTAACTGCAAACACTAAGCTGGTGGGAAATGAGGTCTGTGCTGTCACAGTCGCTGCGCAGGATTGTATTCCCTGCTAAGTGTCCTCTGGAGCTTCATGATGGCTGGCTTCTGGCTGAAGCCTTTGCCACACTCCGGGTGCACGTAAGGCTTTCCCTGAGTGCGTCCTCTGCATCCTCTGATGGATGGTGACACAGGACTTCAGAATGAAACCTTGCCCACCCTCCTGGCACACATCTTACTTTTTCCCAGAGTGCGTCCTCTGCTGATTGGTGAGAGTTGTCCTCAAGCCTTTCCCACATTCACAGCACATACGTGGCTTCTCTCCTGAGTGGTGGAAGGGGTGGACTGCCACCCAAAACTTTACACAACTTGAAGCACAAGTATGCTTTCTTTCTCAAGTGTGTCCTCTGGTGGCTGGTGAGGGTGGACTTCAGCCTTAAACCGCTCACATTTGGGGCACACACACGGCTTCTTCCCAAGTGTGTCCTTTAGTGGGTGTGGAGTCTGGACTTCCGGGTGGAGGCTTCACCGCACCTGAAGCACATACGGCTTCTCTCTGTAGTGTCTTCTCGCGGCGGGTGAGACCGGCCTTCAGCTGGGCCTTTCCCACATTCGGGGCACACACGTGGCCTCTCTTTCAAGTGCACGCTCTGGGGATGATGAGTCTGCACTTCCAGCCGAGGCCTTTGCTGAGCTTGCAGCACAGTATGGCCTCTCTCTCAGGTGTGTCCTCTGGTGGTGGCTGCGTGGGGACTTCTAAAGTCTTTGCCACGTTCACAGCACACATATGGCTTCTCTCCTGAGTGCAATCTCTGGTGGACGGTGAGGGTGGACTTCTCGGCGAAGCCTTTGCCACACTCGCAGCACACGTACGGCTTCTCTCCTGAGTGTGTCCTCTGGTGATTGGGGACAGTGGACCTCAAGCCTTTCCCGCATTCACAGCACACACGTGGCTTCTGTCCAAGTGTGTCCTCTGGTGGGTGAGGAGTCTGCACTTCCTGCTGAAGGCTTCTCTCTCTAATGCATGTTTTGGTGGCGGGTGGGACCGCACTTGCAGCTGAAGCCTTTCCCACATTCCTAGCACAGATATGGCTTCTCTTTCAAGTGCGTTCTCTGGTGCTTGTTGAGGGCGGATTTCTGGCTGAAGCCTTTGCCACACTCACAGCACACATATGGCTTCTCTCCTGAGTGCGTTCTGTGGTGGACGGTGAGGCGGGACTTTACGCTAAAGCCTTTGCCACACTGAGAGCACACGTACGGCTTCTCTCCTGAGTGTGTTCTCTGGTGGATGGTGAGGCGGGACTTTACGCTATACCCTTTCCCACACTCAGAGCACACGTACGGCTTCTCTCCTGAGTGTGTTCTCTGGTGGACGGTGAGGGCGGACTTCATGGTGAAGCCTTTGCCGCACTCACGGCACTCATATGGCTTCTCTCCCGAGTGTGTTCTCTGGTGTCTAATGAGGGTGGACTTTATGCTGAAACCTTTCCCACACTCGCAGCACACGTACGGCTTCGCTCCTGAGTGTGTTCTCTGGTGGACGGTGAGGGAGGACTTTTCAGCGAAGCCTTTGCCACACTCACAGCACTTATATGGCTTCTCTCCCGAGTGTTTTCTCTGGTGGATGGCGAGGGTGGACTTTATGCTGAAGTCTTTCCCACACTCGCTGCACACATACGGCTTCGCTCCTGAGTGTGTTCTCTGGTGTCTAATGAGGGTGGACTTTACGCTGAAGCCTTTCCCACACTCGCTGCACACATACGGCTTCGCTCCTGAGTGTGTTCTCTGGTGGCTGGTAAGTTGGTACTTCATGGTGAAGCCTTGGCCGCACTCACAGCACACATATGGCTTCTCTCCCAAGTGTGTTTTCTGGTGGATGGTGAGGTAGAACTTCGTGGTGAAGCCTTTGCCGCACTCACAGCACACATATGGCTTCTCTCTTGAGTGCGTTCTCTGGTGGACAGTGAGGGTGGTCTTCACGCTAAAGCCTTTGCCACACTCAGAGCACACATACGGCTTCTCTCTGCAGTGCGTTTTCTTGTGGCAGGTGAGACGGAACTTGTAGATGAAGCCTTTCCCACATTCATGGCACACATGTGGCTTCTCTTTCAAGTGCACGCTCTGGTGGATGATGAGTTTGGATTTCTGGATGAAGCCTTTGCCACACTCGCAGCACACATATGGCTTCTCTCTCGAGTGTGTGCTCTGATGGTTGGCGAGGGTGGACTTACACATGAAGCCTTTGCCACACTCGCAGCACACATATGGCTTCTTTCCTGAGTGTGTCCTCTGATGGATGGTGAGGGTGGACTTCCTCATGAAGCCTTTGCCACACTCGCAGCACACATATGGCTTCTCTCCCGAGTGTGTACTCTGATGGATGGCGAGGGTGGACTTCCAACTGAAGCCTTTGCCACACTCGCAGCACAGATATGGCTTCTCTCCCGAGTGTATCCTCTGGTGGAAAATGAGGGAGGACTTCCAACTGAAGCCTTTGCCACACTCGCAGCACACATATGGCTTCTCTCCCGAGTGTATCCTCTGATGGATGGTGAGGGTGGACTTCCAACTGAAGCCTTTGCCACACTCGCAGCACACATATGGCTTCTCTCCCGAGTGTATCCTCTGGTGGATAGTGAGGTAGGACTTCGAACTAAAGCCTTTGCCACACTCGCAGCACACATACAGATTCTCTCCTGAGTGGGTCCTCTGGTGGACGGTGAGGTAGGACTTCAAACTGAAGCCTTTGCCACACTCAGAGCACACATACGGCTTCTCTCCCGAGTGTATCCTCTGATGGATGGTGAGGGTGAACTTCCAACTGAAGCCTTTGCCACACTCAGAGCACACATAGGGCTTCTCTCCCGAGTGTATCCTCTGGTGGAAAATGAGGGAGGACTTCCAACTGAAGCCTTTGCCACACTCGCAGCACACATACAGATTCTCTCCTGAGTGGGTCCTTTGGTGGATAATGAGTCTGTATTTCTCGATGAAGCCTTTGCCACACTCGCAGCAAACATATGGCTTCTCTCCCGAGTGTATCCTCTGGTGGATAGTGAGGTAGGACTTCGACCTGAAGCTTTTGCCACACTCGCAGCACACATATGGCTTCTCTCCTGAGTGCAATCTCTGGTGGACGGTGAGGGTGGATTTCTCGGTGAAGCCTTTGCCACACTTGCAGCACACGTACGGCTTCTCTCCTGAGTGTGTCCTCTGGTGTCTGGTGAGGTGGGACTTCCGGTGGAAACCTTTGCCACATTTGCAGCACACATACGGCTTCACCCCCAATTGCGTCCTTTGGTGCGCGGCCAGGTTATACTTCAGAGTGAAGCCCTTCTCACACACACCGCAGACGTACGGCTTCTCCCTCGAGCGTGTCCCCTGGTGACTGAGCAGGCTGGTCATCTTGCTGGAGCCCAGTCCACACTCACCTAAGACTTCTTTCCTCTCCAGCAACCTGGCAGCATCCTCGGGGCTCCCCATCTCGCTCGGGCTCGCCTCTATCCCCACCGCTCTCAGGCCATGCCGGTAGCTGACTGGTGGCCTGTGGGGCAGCTTGGGAAATGCTCCCAAAGTCCTTCCCTCAGTCCTACCAGACCAAGGCGTGGAGCCTTCCCTCTCTTGACCTTCTGCCCTTTCGCTCCAGTATCTTCCATCCGAGGCTTCCTGCTCCTGGTCCCCAGGACGTGGGTCCCCAAGCTCAGCAGGACTTTCTGCACATGAGCTTGTGACAACCCAGGGACGGTGCTGACACTCAATGTGTTGCCCCAGGGATTTCTGGCTGGAAACATCTGGAAGGCAGAGAGAAACAGGTTAAAATTCTGGCTTCAGTCCTGCTGCAGAGAGAAAGATGCAAGTGAGAATGAAGCCTCATCTGCAGACCAGGCTTGACCCAGGCATCAAAATCCTTAAAAGTAAGCGTTACTTACCAGGACTTTGTTTACATAGCCGACTTCCCAGCCCAGCAGTACAGCTTACAACTTCTATTGCAAGGGGCCGTAAAAGCATCAAAGGCACTTTGGGGTATAAACAGGGCCAACACACGACACTCTACATAATCATCACTATACAAGCACACACTCACAACTGCACACATTGAAATCATGCCCGCAAATTTTGTTGGAATTTGTGCTGTTCTTGTGGTACCACAAATGGAAACCTGGGGTACACAAAGTCTGAGCTATACCCCCAGCACATTTTCCAAACAGGGTCTCAGTAACTTGGGGAGGGCTTTGATAAGTAGCTGAGGCTGGCTGTGAATCTGTGATCCTCCTTTTTCAGCCTCCCAAGGACTGGGATTGTAAGTGTGTGGCAAAACACCTCGCTCTATTCTTTATTTTAAAACAGGGCCTCACTAAGTTGGAGAGGGCCTCACTAAGTAGCTGAGGCAGGCCACGGACCCGTAATTCTCCTGTCTCAGCCTCCCAAGCACTAGGATTACAAGTGTGAGCCATCAGGCCTGGCTTGTTTCCTTTCTCTTTTTTTACTCAGCGCTATCTAGTCATGAGGAAGTGTCTGCCCCTTTCGCTCTGAAGAAAAAAGGGACAGGTGGAGGGCACAGACATTCATACCAGGTGGAGGGCTTAGTGTAGATAGTTCTGTAAGAGTTATTTAAAGCAGGAATCTGTGATGCACGCCGGTAATCCTGGAACTTTGGACACTAAGACAGGAGGATCACAAGTTCAAGACCTTCTTCATCAAGTTTGCAAGACCATTAGTAATTTAGTGAGACCCTGTTTAAAAATAAATTAGAAGCCAGGAGTGGTGGAACACTCTTGTAATCCCAGTATTGGAAGGCTGAGAAAGGAGGATCCAGATTCGCAGCCAGCCTCACGTACTTAGTGAGACCCTTTGAAACACAATGAGACCCTGTAACAAAATAAAGAATAAAAAATAGGAAGCCGGGCGTGGTGGCACACGCTTGTAATCCACGCTCTTGGGAGGCTGAGACAGGACGATTGCACAGGTTTGACACCAGCCTCAGCTACTTAGGTGAGGCTATCAGCAACTTAGTGACACCCTGTTTCCAAATAAAGGATAAAATACGTCTGGGAGCATACCCCGTACGTAGAAAGCCTCTATGGGTTCCACCACCAGTACCACAAAATATATATGTATATATATATGACAGAAAGAATAAAAAATGGGGTTGGGGGTGTAACTTGGAGCTAGAATGCCCCTGGGTTCTAGCCCCAGTACTGCAAAAGAAAAAAAGGGGTGGGGGCATAGCTCAGAAGTTGAATGTTCGTAGGTTCAAAGCCAGTATTACAAATTTAATACCCTTTGACCAGCATCTCATCTCCCCAACTTCTTCTTCCCACCCTCAGCCTTGAGGCCCAGAGGTCGAGAGAACAACTTCCCTCCCAGCACTGGATCAGCGCCGCCTCCCTCCAGCCCTCACAGCAGCCGACACTCCTGTATTCCTGGGTCTCATCTGCCCGGTTTCCTCCCACTCACCTGCAGAGGAGGCTGCTGCACATTTTCTGCCTTCTCTCCATGTCTCCTTCCCTTGCTCCAGCTGAGTGATCAGTTTTGGTTTAGGAAATGAAACTCCTGCCCACAGGAAAAGAAAACAAGATGACCACGCGTCATGGGGTCAAGGGCCCATTGAAGAATTCAGAGCCAAACTGGGCGAGGAACTGTTGGAGGGTGGAACACAGATCTGAAAACACTAGGGCGGATTGCGTCAAAGAGAGCATGCGGATTCTGTACCAAGCTAGGAGGATGAACACCCCATGATCCAACATGTAAATAAATTAACTTAGAAAGAGAGCCCAGATTAGAAGAAAATCACCCAAAAGACACACACACACACCCTGCTACAAAATGTGACATTCTCTGGGAAAAAGAGAATACAAAATGGCTTTCTTTTGAGTGTAACTCAAAACCCAAGTAAAAATCAAAGTGGCCACAGTGGCAAAAACTGGGGCTCAGGCGTGCATCCCAAGACTTGGGAACTTGAGATGGAGGATTGCACGTTAACAGCCAGCCTCAGCAACTTAATGAGGCCCTGTTTCAAAGTAAAAGAATAAAAGAGGGCTGTGGGGCTAGCTCAAAGGTAGGAGAACCCTGGGTTCTGTCTCCAGTCCAAATAGAAAGGAACAAAGATTCATCAAACATATCCTAACTTTCCCATGCGTAGCAACGCAAGGCTTAAGACACACCATGCTTACCCAGAAAGACCAGGTTCCTGTAGTTCTCCAGCATCACCTCCCTGTACAGGGTCCTCTGATCAGGGCTCAGCAGGCTCCACTCCTCCCAGGAGAAATACACGGCCACATCCCTGAACGCCATGTGTGCCTGCAACACAAAACACGGCTATGCTCACCTGAGGACTGGCCTTGCTCAGGTGAGGGGGGAGCAGGCTGCTCTGGGGAGGCAGTTGGACCTAGATCCTGCCTTGACTGCACCGCTGCAGCCCTGAGTCCTGAGACCCTTAGACCTGTCTCTGTCCTGCCAGCAGCATTTGTGAACCTGCATATTCAAAATCAGGGTGGTCCGTTGGGGTAGAAACGAAAACCAAAGAATCAGCTGGCAGTGGTGGCGCATGCTTGTTATCCCACCATTGGGGAAACTGGGACGGAAGTTGTGAGGCCCTCCGCAACTTAGTGAGACCCTGTTTCAAATAAGAACAAAAAACCGGGCAGGCAGTGTAGCTTGGAGGTTGATTTCTCCTGGGTTCCATCCCCAGACTTGCAAAAAAAAAAAAAAGAATCTTTGAACTCGGGAAATTTTGCTCTAGAAAGTTGTTTAGCAAACAACATATAAAAGATTAAGTAACAATAAAGTGTAACAGAGTTTTAAGAAATGAAAAGATCAAATAGGATCTGAGAGGCTGAAGATCACACAGTCCCACTATGCAAAGACCAGACAACAGCCCAGCCGTTCCCGGATCCCGCACACCTCAGCCTGCTCTGCGAGCTGAGCACAGGACAGAAGTGGCCCAGCACAGGAACCATGGCGTCTGCGGGCGAGGCCTCCTCTCCACCAGCTAAAGCCCCGTGTGTGCAACGGGAACTTCCTGCTGCACGCTGAGCACTCACGGAGGAGCTTCACGGCCACAAAACCCTGCGCTAACTCCTCTGCCACTTTCATTATTTTGTCTCCTCAGCACTGCTGCAAAATGAAGGTCATGCTGGGAGGAAGATCCTGACACAGCCCCTCAAACCTGGTATTGAAGAACAGGAAGAAACTGAGCTAAGGAGAAAGTGCTGGGTATTCTAGGTGAGGCCTGTGGGGAGCAGGGACGAGGGCGTTAGGAGCAAAGGAGAAAGGAGGCCCACACTGTGGGCAGGGAGCACCACCTGGAGGAGTGAGGTGGACCTCCTTGTGAAATAGGTCATGGGTGAATGAAGGAGGCTATAGAAAGGTTTAAGTTGTTCTCTGGTAAAATATACATGACAGAAAATCTACTATTTTGCCATTCTTACGTGTTCAGTCTGCTGGCATCAAGTGCACACCCAGTGCTGCTTGCCAATCTCAAGAACACGCAGCATTTCCCTACTCAAACTCCGTAACCATTAGACACTCACTTCCCATTCCCTCCTCCCCAGGCCGGGCCGTGAGCACTGTCCTTTCTGTCTCTGGGGCTTTCACTGCCGGAGCTACGATGAGGGAATCACAGTGTGTGCGCTGCTGTGTCTGGCTCATTCACTCAGCAGAGTATCTTCAAGATTCATTTACATACACGCATTGACTGAGGATTTTATTTTCTATTAATGCTAAGTAGCATTCACCACACATATATACCACAGTTTCTTTATTCTTCTATCCATGCACACAGTTTCTAGCAATAATTCTGCCATACACACTGGCACATTAATATTTAAGTTCCTTGTTTCTAATTTTTAATGGTGATTCACTGTTCTACTTTTTCAGAAAGCACATAATGTGTTGGAACCCTTCTTAATTATTAGGTCTAAGGTCTCCTTTCAGACATGTTGAGCTCTCTCTCTTCAGCTTTCTTACTGACAAAACCAACCCTAATCTGAGTGTCATGGTGCACACTTTTAATCCCACTATTTAGGAGGCTGAGACAGGAGGATGGTGGCTCACGGACAGCCTCAGCTACTTAGTGAGGCCCTCCGCATCTCAGTGAGATCCTGTTTCAAGATAAAGAACAAAATATAGGGCAGGGGGTGTGCCAGAGCGGTCAAATGCCCCTGGATTCAATCCCTAGACCCCTCCCCCTAAATAAAGCAACCCTATCACCATCTACGTGCTTACTTCCTCATTCTTCCTGATTCTCTGTTCAACTTTTTCAGAAACCACATACTGTGTTGGAACCCTTCTTAATCATCAGCTCTAAGGTCTCTTTTCACACACGCATGCCCTCTCCCTCTTCAGCTTTCTTACTGAAAAAACCCCCACTCCCTTCCACGTGCTTACTCAGTCGCCATGGCCACTTCTTCCCTACCTGCCACATAAACCGATTCCCAGGCCGACTGCCCCTGCCTCCGCTCACTCTCAAATCCCCCCCTCCAGCAGCTGCGGCTCCAGGGCCCCAGCAGAAGGCTCCTCACAGCCTCTGCAGACCACCGCCAGCATCCCGCTGCCTCAGCCACTGCTCACAGAAGGAGCTCTGCATACACAAGGTGGGCTATTCCTTGGTTCAGTAGATATTTTTAAGCCATATATCATATTACATTATGTTAATTATGTTATCTATTTATATATTATGTTTTTTAATGGTGTGACACCTTGGCAAAAACTGGTGCTACAGATGTGAACAAAACCCCCTGCCATGCAGACATGGGGGGAGCAAATGAAATGAATGAATAAAACACAGTCTATCAGGGTACGAGGATATGGAGTTGGTGCAGAGACCGAGGCTGAAGCTCAGAGCGAGGGCACCTAGAGCTTCATGAAGAGACACTAACACCACGGAGATAGAACCGAAAACAGCAGAGAGTAGAGGGGAGCCAGGAAAAGGGACAACAGAACAGCCTGTGAGGTGAGAAGATAAACTGGAGAGAAACAACTGGGTAAGGGTATTTTACTCTTTTGTGTGTGAGAGTGTGGTACTGGAAGTGGAATCCAGGGGCTTTCTACCCAGACCTATTTTCTATTTTATTTGGAAACAGGGTCTCACTAAGTTGCGGAGAGCCTCACTCAGTAGCTGAGGCTGGCTTTGAACCCATGCGATCCTCCTGTCTCTGCCTCCCGAGCGCTGCAATTCCAGGCACGCGCCACCACTCCTGGCAGGGAAAGGTATTTCAAAGAGAAAGTAGGCAACTATGAAATTGTTGCTAAGAACTGACAGTGGCATTTTGTCACAGGGAGAATAATGGTGACCTTGACAAGGATTATTTTTTGGTAGGTAGAAATGAATGAAGTTTTATGGCGATGTTTAAGAGACAATGCAATGAGAGTAATGGGAACTGCAAATACTCTTTTAATAAAAGTTTAGCTTTAAAGGAAAGAAAAAAATATGGCAAAACATAGGAGGAAAGGCAGGAGACTGGGGTGGTGCGGGACTGGAGACGAGGAGGAGACAGAATTGTGTAGTGTGCATAGGAGGAAGAACACAGCAGCTGACCAAATGGAGGGTGAGAATGGAATGAACAAGGAACCAGGGAACTCAGAGGTGCAGCGTGTGCCACGACGTAAAAGTGACAGCTATTGACACGGGTCAGCAAGATCCAAAGAAATAGGAGACAGGGACAAGGCAGACCATCAGGCTGATTTCTAGATACTTCTTTCTTCCTGCCTCTTGCCACTGGTTTTCTGACTGGGCAAAAGATATATATATATATATATATATATATATATATATATATATATATATATATATATATATATATTCTTTTTTAAATTAAGTTTTCTTTTGGCGGGTCTGGGGATGGAACCCAGGGGCACTTGACCTGTGAGCCACACCCCCTGCCCTATTTTTATTCTTTATTTTGAAACAGGGTCTCACTAAGTTACAGAAGGCCTCACTAAGTACCTGAGGCTGTCCGCGAACCCCGATCCTCCAGTCTCAGCCTCCCGAATGCTGGGATTATAAGCGTTCGCCACCACGCCCCGCAAGAAATATTTTTTTAAATAATTGGGGAAAATTAAATATGGACTGGGATAACAAATTGTACATGTTAAAATTGTATATGCATTAAATAGAAGTGTGTGTGTGTGTGTGTGTGTGTGTGTGTGTGCATTAGAGATACCTACTTGAGGTTATTTGCAAATGAAATTATAAATCTGACCAGGCATAATAGCGGTTCCCCATAATTTCTGTACTTGGGAGGCTGAGACAGGAGGACTGCAAGTTTGAGGACTTCTTCAGTAAACAGTGAGTCACTCATCAACCTAGTGAGACCCTGTTGAAAAATAAAAATAAAATAGGTCTGGGCATACAGATCAAATAAGAAGAAAGAAATATTAAACCTGGGATTTGCTACAAACTACTCCAGCAGGAAAAAGAGTGAGGGTGACAGAGGACACAGAATTGAATGGTGACAATTTCAAAGCAACAAATAAGACATAGGAATGGGAATTATAAAAACTGCTAGGAGGTGAAATGCAGAATGGATGGAGGTTGCAGTGAATGAGAATGCCGGGTTGGTTGGAATGCTCCTGTAAAAACTGAAACCGTTACAACAGACCCGTTTTTCTAGCGGAGGCTCTGGTACTTCTAGAGAGCACTGTAGGACACAATATATCAACACTAAAGGAAGAAAACCTACTCAGGGTTCAGGAGGCAAGAGGCAGAGGCACTCACCTGAAGCTGGGCAGTCAAGAGCCCGGGAGTCCTCCCTTTCCCCAGCAGGCAGTCCTCCTGGGCAGCCAGGGTCACAGCAGAAAGAGCAAGAACAAAAATGTTCAGGAAAGTCACTGGAAATCCTCCAGATCCAACAGGGCAGCGCCTCCTCCTCCTTACACCAGCAGGAAGGGACCTACCACAGAAGAAAAAGAGCAGCTTCCTAAGAAGAGAGCTGGGATGTAGTCTAAGGACACAGCCTGCCAGCGGGTGCAGTGGTGCACACTTGTATCCCCAGCAACTCAGGAGGCTGAGGCAGAGGGACTGCAAATGGGAGGTCAGCATAGGACACTTAGACTCTGTCTCAAAATTTAAAAAGATTAAAGGAATTGAAGCCTTGCATGATGGCACACCCATGTAATCGTACATGTGGGAGGCTGAGACAGGAGGATCACACAGGTTTGAAGCCAGCCTCAGCTACTTAGTGACACCCTACTTCCAAATAGTATTAAAAAGGTCTGGGAGTATAGCTCGGAGTTAGACAAGCCCCTGGGTTCCACCACCAGTACCACACACACACACACACACACAATTTTTTTAAAAATAAACAGCTGGGGTCCTCGGCAACTTAGTGAGATACTATTTCCGAATAAAGAATAAAAAAGAGGGGATGGGGTGTAGCTCGGAGGTCAAATATCCCTGGGTTCCATCCTCACCCTCACATTCCAAACAAACAGCTGGTCTAACTCATTGATAGAGCATTCTTAGGTTCAATCACCAGAAGTACAAGACAGAAGAAAGGAAGGGAGAAAGGGAGGGAGGAAGCTTTCTCTGACTCGCTGCTAACACTGGCCATGAAGTGCTCCTGTGCTACTAATACTGACAGCTGCCGTTACCATTTCAAGATGAGAACACTGAGGCACAGTCACCTATACTGTCACCTATAAAGTGACAACATGGGGACATCTGGCTGTGGACACCAGGCTCTTAAAGGGTGTACAGATTCTGAGATGAATCAAGATGTGTCCTGAAGCTCTTAAGTGTTGAATCTGGCTGTCAAGTCTGGGGAGCTCTACCTACTTCTGGGCATTTGCCAATTACTAATTTAAAACATTAAAACGATAAAGCGACATGGGGGATGGGAGAAGGAAGAGGGAAATCCTCTAATGCACATGATATACTTCAACAAACATATCACAGTCAATCACTAAATCAAGCATGAGAAGAAGGGAGGGGGAGAGAATGGGACAGGAACTGGGTGCCGGCTAAATGGGTATTTACTGCATGTATGTCTCCATCAGGTCATAACCCATAAAGATGTGAGTAAAATGCATCAATAAAAAGTTAAAATAAAACATTAAAATGGCTTTAAAATCTTGTGTGTTTTGTGGTCAATGAAGGTTCCCTGGGCCTTTTTAGAACTTTGCTGAATGAGCCCTAGCTCGCCTCCTCTCTCCTCGCCACAAACTCAGGGACGATCACACAAACTGGTCCCCCAAGACTGGACCACAGGGACCACCCCTCGCCCGTCAAACCCACTCTGGTCTGGTGGAGCCAGCGCGCCCCTCGCCCGCCTGGGAAACGCAGGACAGCGGGGCCTGAGCCAGGACCCCCCAAGCCCCAAACCCGGGACGCGCGACCCTAGAAACATCCCCGTCCACCGCCTGGAAATACCAGACCCTAAAAGCCCCACATTCAAGTCCTCCAGCCTGGAAACTCACGGCGTGAGCGCCCCCGTCGCAGTACAGGGGCGTCACCGAGGCCAGAGTCTCTGCACCCACAAGAACCCAGCACAGCGCCCGCCCCGCACCCACCGCCCCGCGGCTCTGAGCCGAGTCCACCCGACTCCAGAGATGGCGGCCGCTCCGCTCCCGCCACCGCCCGAGGCTCGACCCGGACCAGCCTCGGGACGCTGCTGCACACGGCGAGGGCGGGGGCCGGGGTCTGCGAGCCCCACTCACCGCCGCCGAGGAAGAGAGGTCGCCTCAGGAACACGCGGGCTCTCCTCAGCGGGCGGGACTACAGCTCCCAGAGTCCTCTGCGCGGGTCTCTGCTCCCAGAGTCCTCTGTGGCTGCGCCCTTTGCCCTCAGTTTTCTCGCTTCAGAGTGAGGCGATCTCCCTAGCTGGGGACGGCGCCCTCCTTCTAATTAATGTCTTATTCACCAGTCATGCAGAGTCTCCCTGGTGAAGCTCCTGCCCTGTCAGGACCCGCTCCATGCTTCAGTTCACAAACTACATTTCCCAGTGACCCCTGCGGCTACTTCCGCACTCGCTGCTGCTGCCGGAAGTGATGTGCCGGGGTGCTAATTTCAATCATTATGGTGACTTTCCAGGTTTTTTCTTTCTGTTATACGTTCTGAGGGCCTTCGGATTTCCTGAAATCAGGCCGTGGAGATGGAAATCTGAGCCCATGTTCCTGAAGCGCCAGGCAGATTAGTCTCGTTCAGCTTATATATGTGGGGTGGATGGAGCGGGTCCTGGGGATGGAAGCCAGGGACTTTGTACCTTCCAGCAACCCTGTACCTCCCTTTTTAAACATTTTTTCTTATAATAGGTTCTTAGCTTGATGGAATACCGAATTAGTAAGTATTTTCTTCAAATAAATACCGTTAGTAAGATGGGTTTGGCGGCGCACGCTTCTCATCCCAGTACTTGGGAGGCTGAATAGAGGATGGAGGTTGCTGCCAGCCTCAGGGACTTAGTGACAGTCCTAACAGCTCCCTAATAACAAAACCCAGCCTCATCAATCCTCTCCCAGTTAGGGAGCCCGAACAGAAAGCTGATTATGCTCACATGGAAAATATAGAATAGGTAAATCACAGGAGCAAAAAGTGAGTGCTGGCCAGAGGCTCGAAGGAGGGACAGCTCCTGGATGCAGGATTGGGGAGAATGTCCTGAAAGAGGACACTGGTCATGATTGCACAACATTAAGTACACACTTAATTGTGTGTGCGTGTGTGGCTGGGGATGGAACCCGGGGGCTTTTCTACCTCTGGGCTATACTTTATTTGGAAACAGGGTCCCACTAAGTAGCTGGAGCTGGCTTGGAACCTATGCGGTCCTCCTGTCTCAGCCTCCCAAGCGCGGGGTTAGAAGTAGCGCCACCACGCCATGATTGAGCATGCAGTTAATGCCAACTCTGCAAAATAAGCAGAGTCCGAGTTATATTTAAAAGTAATTGAGCCGGGCGTGGTGGCGCACGCTTGTCATCCCAGTACTTGGGAGGCTGAGACAGGAGGATCGCAGGTTCAAAGCCAGCCTGAGAAACTCAGCTGAGGTTGCTCAGCTGAGGTTTCCAAATAAGAAATAAAATGGTTCGCCTGGTGTGGTGAGCACTCTTGTGATCCCTTCATTTGTGAGGCTCTGATGGGAGGGTCACAGATCAAGGACAGCCTCACCTACTAACAAGGCCCTTTACAACTCAGTGAGACCCTGTTTCAAAATAAAGAATAAGCCGGGTGGGGTGGTGTAAACTTTTAATCCCAGTGCTTGGAAGACTAAGACAGGAGGATCACACAGGTTTGAAGCTAGGCTCAACTACATAGTGAAGCTTTCAGCAACTTAGTGACACACTGTTTCCACATAAAGTATAAAATAGGTCTGGGAGTATAGCCTGTAGGTAGAAAAGCCCCTGCGTTCCACCCCCAGTAACACACACACACACACACACACACACACCTGAATGCTGGGATTACAAGTGTGAACCACCACGCCCAGCTCCCAGACCTATTTTTATACTTTATTTGGAAACAGAGTCCCACTAAGTTTCTGAGAGCCTCATTCAGTAGGGGAGGCTGGCTTTCAACCTGTGAGATCCTCCGGTCTCTGCCTACCAAGCCTGAGATTACAAGCATGCACCACCACACCCCGCTTATGGTTTCTCTTTCAAGTGCATGCTCTAGTGGTTGATGAGTCTGGATTTCCAGCCAAAGCCTCTGCTGCACTGGCAGCACAATTAGGCTTCTCTGTCAAGTATGTCCTCGGGTGGTTGGTGAGCAGGGACTTCCAGCTGAAGCCTTTGTCACACTTGCACACAGTATGGCTGGGCTTCTCTGCCCAGTGTGTTCTCTGCTGGATGGTGAGTGTGGACTTATGCTGAAGCCTTTGCTATATTCGATACACCCAGAGTCCTATTTTTTTTTTAAACAGAGTGTCACAGAGTAGCTGAGGGCCTCACTTTGCAGCTGAGGCTGGGGGCAAATCTGCAATCCTTTTGTGTCAGCCTCCCAAGTACTGGGATTACAAGCATGCACCACCACACCCAGATGCAGATAATTCTTATATCAACAGTTACTATTTTGCTTCTCAATATCTAGAATCTCTATTAGAGTATCAAGAGATTTCATTAGCTGGCCATGGTGGCACACACTTGTAATCCTAGCACTTGAGGAGGTGGAGACAGGAGGATCGTGCAGGTTCTAAGCCAGCATCGCTGGCTTAAGACACCTTGTTTCTAAATAAAAATATAAAATAGGTCTGAGAATGTAGCCCAGAGGTAGAAGGGTTTCCAGGAACCCCAGTACCACCAAAAGCCAAACAAAAACAAAACAAAACAAAAAAACCCAGAGATTTCATTAATTTTTAAAAATCTAATATATAAAATTATACATATTTATTGTGCACATTCTGGAATGTGCATAACTTCTGAAGTGGCTTATTCAAAGTAATTATGAACTTTCTTCTAGAACTCATTTTTGTGGTAAGAATACCTAATATTTATTATTGTGGTGATTTTCAGAAACGTAATGTACGGGTACTAGCTATGGTCCTGCTCTACAGTACAGCTCTTCAGTGTAATCCTCCTGGATGGAATTTTATATCCTTTCACCAGCATCCCATCCCCACAACTTCTGTGTGTGTGTGTGTGTGTGTGGGTTTGGGGATGAAACCCAGGGGCATTTGACCTCTGAGCTACACCACCTGCCCTATTTTTTTATTTTTTAAACAGGGTCTCACTTTGTTGCAGAGGGCCTCACTAAGTGGCTGAGGCTGTCCGAGAACCGTGATCCTCCAGTCTCAGCCTCCCAAATGCTGGGATTACAAGTGTGCGCCACCACGCCCGGCTTCTCCCCAGCTTCTATCCACCCTCAGCCCCGAAGGCCCAGATGTCGAGAGAACAACTTCCCTCCCAGCACTGGATCAGCGCCGCCTCCCTCCAGCCCTCACAGCAGCCGACACTCCTGTATTCCTGGGTCTCATCTGCCCAGTTTCCTCCCACTCACCTGCACAGGAGGCTGCTGCACATGTTCTCCCTTCTCTCCATGTCTCCTTCCCTTGCTCCAGCTGTGTGATCAGTTTTGGTTTAGGAAATGAAACTCCTGGCCACAGGAAAAGAAAACTAGATGACCATGCATCATGGGGTCAAGGGCCCATTGAAGAATTCAGAGCCAAACTGGGCGAGGAAGTGTTGGAGGGTGGAACACAGATCTGAAAACAGTGGGGCAGATCGCCTCCAAGAGAGCACGCGGATTCTGTTCCAAGCCAGGAAGATGAACACCCCCATCACACACCATGTAAACAGATTAACTTAGGAAGAGAGCTGGGCCTAGAGGAAAATCACCTAAAACACACACACACACACACACACACACACACACACACACACACACACACACACACACAACCTCTCTCTACAAAATGTGACAAAGTATCTTTCTTTTGAGTGTAACTCAAAAGCCAAGGTAAAAGGGAAGTGTGGCACTGTGACAAAAACTGGTGCAGAGACTTGCAATCCCAGTACTTGGGGGCTCGAGACAGGAGGAATGCAGGTTTGCAGCCAGCCTCAGTACTTGGTGAGGCCCTGTTTCAAAGTCAAAGAATAAAATGGGGCTGTGGGGCTGGCTCAGGGGTAGGACGCCCCTGGGTTCTCTCTCCAGTACCACAAAAGGAAAGGAGGAAGTACATTTCATCAAACATATCCGAACTTTCCCATGGGTGGAAAGGCAAGTCTTAAGACATACTGCCGCACCTCTTCCCAGTCTAAAATTGAGCAAGGATGGGGCCGGGATGGAGCTCAGTGGCAAAGCACCTGCTTTGTAGATGTGGTGCTCTGGGTTCAATCCCCGGTTCCAAAAGGGAAAAAAAGAAGATAAAAAAGAACCCTTTAAAATTGAGGAAGGCTCATTTTAGCAGGAATGTTGCACGGCAGATATTCCCTGGAATGGGCGTTCAACATCTCCTTCTGGGGAATGTATGAGATATGGGTATTTGGGATTTTATGAAATTGGCCTTGTTACCAAAAAGGTACTTGAGACTTATGTTATTAATGGCCTCTAATTGTTTAAAATAATTCAAGATTTACTCCCTTAAGCTTTAACATTTATGTATGGGTTGCACTTAAATTTCCAAATGACTGATCTAACAAGAATTCTATAAAGACTCAGACAATAGTAAGCAGAACAAGCCTTAAAGGCAATCAATCCTGCCCAGGCTTTTCCCAAATTTTGATTAACAATTAACCTAAAACAGAGCCAAGACAAATTGTTTCTACCGTCATAAGTTATAAAAAGTCAGCATTTATTAATTAATTAATTTATTTATTTATTTGTGGAACTAGGGGTGGAGCCCAGAGGCTTTCTACCTCTGGGCTATGCTCCCAGACCAATTTTATATTTTATTTGGAAACAGGGTCTCACTAAGTTGCTGAGAGCCTCACTAAATAGCAGAAAGTGGCTTCGAACCTGAGCAATCCTCCTGATTCGGGAGGCTGAGACAGGAGGATGGCGGTTCCCAAACAGTCTCAGCTCCTTAGTGAGGCCCTTTGGCAACTCAGTGAGAGGCTGTTTCAAAAGGTGTTCTCTGGTAAAATATCTATGACACAAATTTACTGTTTTGCAATTCTTACGTGTCCAGTCCGGTGCCACCAAGTGCATTCCCAGGCTTGTTTGCCAATCTCCAAGAACACGCAGCATTTCCCTACTCAAACTCCGTAACCATTAGACACTCACTTCCCATTCCCTCCTCCCCAGGCCGGGCAGTGAGCACTGTCCTTTCTGTCTCTGGGGCTTTCACTGCCGGAGCTACGATGAGGGAATCACAGCGTGTGCGCTGCTGTGTCTGGCTCATTCACTCAGCAGAGTATCTTCAAGATTCATCTACGTAGACGCACTCACTCGGCATTTCATTCTCTATTAATGCTAAGTAGCTTCACTACACATAGACTACATTTTGTTTATTCTTCTATCCACGGTCACAGTTTCTAGCAATAGCAATAATTCTGCCATTCACTGGCATATTAATATGTAAATTCTTAATCTCTAATTTTTTTTTGTGTGTGTGTGTGTTATTGGGTTTCCTGGAAACCCTTCTACTTCCAGGCTACACCCCCACCTACTGTTATACTGTTTTATTTGGAAACGGTCTCTTAAGCCAGGGCGGCTGGCTTACAACCTGCGCGATCCTCCTGTCTCTGCCTTCCAATCGTGGGGATACAAGCGTGCGCCACCACGCCCAGTTCCAGAAGCATTTTTCCCAAGAGCTACACTCCCAGCACTATTTTTAATTTTTTATTTAGAAACAGGGTCTCACTGAGTTGAGAGTGCCTCATTAAGTAGCTGAGCCTGTCCGGGAACCGTGATCCTCCTGTCTCAGTGTCCTGAATGCTGGGATTACAGGCTTGTGTCACCACACCCGGCTCACCTTCTAATTCTTTTGAGTATATACTCACGAGTGGAATGACCAGAACAAATGGTGATTCTCTGTTCAACTTTTTCAGAAACCACATACTTAGCCTTAAGGTCTCTTTACAGACATCTTGTGCTCTCTCTCTTCAGCTTTCTTACTGACAAAAGCACCCCATCTCCATCCACGTGCTGACTGAGTCACCATGGCCACTTCTTCCCTAACCGCCAATCACACCGATTCCCAGGCCGACAGCCTCTGCCCCTGATGAAGGTGAATGAATGGGAACTGGATGGAGGTGAGTGAATGGGAACGCCAGGTTGAAATGCTTCCTGTAAAAACTGTCACCGTTACCTTAGGCCCATTTTCCTATAGGAACCAGCTGGGCTGTGATCCCTGGAGAGAGCACTGGAGGACACAAAATGTCAAAGCTGAACAAAGAAAATCTACTCATGGCCGGGCATTGTGGCGCAGGCTTGTAATCCCCGCCCTTGGGACGCTGAGACAGGAGGATCCCACATGTTCAAAACCAGCCTCAGATACATAGTGAGACCCTGTTGCTGAATAAAATAGAAAATAGGTCTGAGAGTATAGCCCGGCGTTAGAAAGCCCCTGGGTTCCATCCCCACACCCAGTACCACCAAAAAAAGAAAGAAAAAAAAAACAAGAAAAAAGAAAGAAAAAGAAAAGAAAACCTACTCACGGTTCAAGCTGCAAGAGGCAGAGGCACTCACCTGAAGCTGGGCAGAGAGGAGGCCAGGAGTCCTCCCTTTCCCCAGCAGGCAGTGCTCCTGGGCAGCCAGGGTCACAGGAGACGGAGCAAAGGCAAGATATGTTCAGCAAAGTCACTGGAAATCCTCCAGGTCCAACAGGGCAGCGCCTCCTCCTGCTTCAAGGTATCAGGAAGGGACCTACCACAGAGAAAGGGACGAGTTGTGAGCAGCTTCCTAGGAACACAGCTGGGATGGAGACTCAGAACCCAGCCTGGCAGTGGGTGCAGTGGTGCACACTCGTATCCCCAGCAACCGAGGAGGCTGAGGAAGGATTGCAAAGGTGAGGTCAGCCTGGGAAACTTCAACTCTGTCTCAAAATTTTAAAGACTTGGGAGCCAAGAGTGATGGCACATGCTTGTAATTCCAGCACTTGGGAGGCAGAGACAGGAGGATCGCACAGGTTCGAAGCCAGCCTCAGCTACTCAACGGGGCTGTCAGCAACGTAGTGAGACCCTGTTTCTGAATAACGTATAAAATAGATCTGAGAGTGTAGCGGGGAGGTAGAGAGCCCCTGAGTTCCACCTCCAGTACTACACACAAAGAAAGAAACAAACAGCTGGGTCTAACTCAGTGGTAGAGCGTCCCTGGGTTCAATCCCCCAAGTACAAGAAGGAAAGAAGAAAGGAAGGAAGACAGGGAGGAGGAAGCCGCCTCTGCCTCGCTGCTAACACTGACCATGAAGTGTCCCTGTGGTACTAATAATGACAGGAAAGTCCTTGGAGCACGGGCTATCTACTAGACTGGTCCAGACACTGTGTGCGCCTCACCTCATTCTGCCCTCACAACATCCCCATCAAGTAGCTGCCGTGATCATTTCACCCTTGGGAGGCAGAGACAGGATGATAGCGCATGTTCGAAGCCAGCTGTGCTGGCTTAAGAGACCCTGTTTCCAAATAAAAATATAAAAATAGGTCTGGAAGTGTAGCCGGAGGTAGAAGGGCTTCCAGAAACCCCAGTAACACCAAAAAAAAAAAAAAAAAAAAAAGAAAGAAAAAAAGTGCACGCTGAGCACTCACGGAGGAGCTTCACGGCCACAAAACCCTGCGCTAACTCCTCTGCCACTTTCCTTATTTTGTGTCTCCTCAGCTCTGCAGCAAAATGAAGGTCACGCTGGGAGGAAGATTCTAAAACAGCGCCTCACACCTAAGGTGGACCTCCTGTGAAATACGTCACAGGTCGAATGAAGAAGGCAATAGACAGGTTTAAGTTGTTTCTTGTGAAATATCCGCAACACAAAATTTACTATTTTGCCATTCTTATGTGTCCAGCCCAGTGGCATCTAATGCACTCCGTGTTCCTCGCCAATCTCCAAAGAATACGAGAACACGCAGCTTTTCCATACTCAGACCCTGTAATCATTAGACAATAACCTCCCATCCTCTCCTCCAAATCCCGGCAGTGACCAGTGTACTCTTGTTTGTTTTGTGGGTCTGGGGATGGAACCCAGGGGCATTTTACCTCTGAGCTACACCTCTTGCCCTATGTTTATTCTTAAAAATAAAAATAAGGTCTCACTGAGTTGCAGAGGGCTTCACTAAGTAGCTAAGGCTGTGAGCCATGATCCTCCGGTCTCAGCATCCCGAATGCTGGGATTACAAGCGTGTGCCACAACACCTGGCTTATTATTATTATTATTATTATTATTATTATTATTATTATTTTAGAAACAGGGTCTCAAGGCAGGCGCGGTGGTACACATTTGTAATCCCCGCGCTTGAGAGGCTGAGACTGGACGATCGCGCAGGTTCAAAGCCAGCCTCTGCTCTTAGTGAGGCTCTCAGCAACTTAGTGAGACCCTGTTTCCAAATAAAATATAAAATGGGTCTGGAAGTATAGCCTGGAGGTAGAAAGCCTCTGGGTTCTACCCCAGTACCAAAAAAAAAAAAAAAAAAAAAAAGAAACAGGGTCTCAAGCCGGACTTTCCCAGGGTCACGGTAGGTCAGAGGGAGGAGCTGGAGACAGCGCCTTCTCCTCAGCCGGGACCCTGTCCACTTCCAGCCTGCCGTGGGTGGGGAGGCAATACTGGCGGGACTGTGTATATAGAGAGAAAGGTGGAAAGTGGTGAGCCTGCTGTCCTGTGATGTCCACACCCAGGACAGGGCTGGAGGGTGAGGAGTGTCCTGGTGACTCCTGAGCCCCAGTGGCGTCTCCAGTCTTCCCAGGAGAGAATCCTGTGACACAGGTTCTGCATGAGGTTTGACAAGCAGGGTTCCTGTGGGGCAGAAACAGCCCGAAAGATGAGCAGGCCGCCACGGAGGCTCCCTACTGGCTGTGGGCCCTGTCCTCACAGAGGTTCCACCCGGATATCGTGAAAGAACTGCTGGACAGCATGCGCCTCAACTCCGTGTCCCACCCTGAGGACGACAGGCCTGAGCCATTCACCAATCACAGGCACCAGGTCTCCCTCAGGTGAGTGTGGATGCAGAGGGGACTGAGAGGGTCCTGGGCCAGACACCAACACAGCCACATCCCTGCAGAGCTTGGTGATGGAGGGGCCACAGTCCTGCTGCCTAAGGAAACTGGGACCCCACTCACTCTGCCAGTTCTGACCACCAGACTCTGCAAGTTCACTGTCCACGTGTCTGGGGAACACCAGAACCACCACATCCACAGGGTCTGCATCACTACCTGTGAGGATGCTGGGCTCTGCCGTCCCATTTATACTTCCAGGCCGGGCATCAAGGTGGGGGGCCTGGCTGTCCTCCATGCCTACTCCAAGGCTCACGCATGCGCAGCTCCAGTAGGGCCATGGGGACCAACGAGCTCAGGGCCCTCTTGTCCTCTTTCCACCATCCTGTCACTTGTGGTCTCAAGACACACACCCGGAGCCCTGAGGGCAGCAGCTGGGGCCTCCCTGTTCCAGAGGAAGCTATTTCAGCAGCATGGAGGGGAATGTCCTGAAGTCCTCACACAGGATGAGCCTCTGTTTTCTCATCTGTGGAGTGGGATGCTTGCTTGGGCTCTATGGGGTAATCCAGCTCTTCTCCAGTGAGTTCCCACCACTATTTGGGCAACTGACCTGTAGCTCTTCACACTTCTACCTCCATCCACTTCTCCATTTTGAACACTGGGAACCACTGCCTGGAGGTCACCTGGGTCATGGTGACCCAAGCGGGCTCAAGGCTGCCGAATGTCATCCCCAGCACCTTCCTTTTTTCTTTTTTGGCAGTACTAGGGATTACACCCTGGAGCATTCTACCTCCAAGTTACACCCCCAGCCCTATTTTTATTTTTTTATTATTGTTTTTGTGGTACTGGGGATGGGAACCAGGGGCATTCCGAGATACATCTCCAGCCCAATTTTTTTTATTTATTTTGAAACAGGCTCGCAATGACCTGCAAAGAGCCTCATTAAGTAGATGACGTAGACTTTGAACTTCTGCAATCCTCCTGTCTCAGCCTCCCAAATCCTGGGATTACAATGTGTACCACCATACCCTGCTTTCTTTTCTTTTTTGTTTTTTATTTTGTGTGTCTGGGGATGGAACCCGGGGGAACTAGACCTCTGAGCTAGCCCCTGCCCTATTTTTTATTATTTATTTTGAAAGTGGGTCTCACTTACCTGCAGAGGGCCTCACTAAGTAGCTGAGACTGTCCGTGAACCGTGATCCTCCGGTCTCAGACTCCCTAATGTCGGGATTATAAATTGTGCCACCATGCCCAGCTTTTTTGCTTTATTCTTCATTTTTGAAACAGGGTCTCACTGAGTTGACAAGGGCCTAAATAGTAGCTGAAGCAGTCCTAGAACCTCAATCCTCTTGTGTTAGCCTCCAAAATGCTGGGATTACAAGCCTGCGCCCACATGCCCAGATTGTCGCAGCACGTTCTAGGCATTTGCAAGCACCCACGGGGTGAGGATAAAGGAAAGTGAGTGCTGCCCTCTATTGCAAAATGGCCCCTGGCCACCTAGAGCTGAGTCCCGGGCCTGACCCGGCCTCTCTGAGCCTCGGTCTGCTTCTCTGAACACTGATGAGCCAAGAGGACCAGGCTTGTAGGGGGCCTGGAGGACTAAGCTGCATCTCCCAGGCCTGACAACATAAAAATATCTGAGGGAGGGACTGGGCTTGACCTTATTGATAATTTTTTTCTTCCTCAAGGAAGGTTTTGCCTCGGCCCCATGGTTCGCAGACAGGCTCTTTTGAACTTAGAGACCCTGTTTCAAAAAAATAAAGAATAAAAAATAGGGTATGGGGTGTTGCTCAGAGGTCAAATGCCTGGGTTCCAACCCCAGACCCATGGGGGGGGGAAGATTAAAGTGGGGACTATAATGTTTAGACAATCCAATAAGAGCAAGAAGGGTGTGTTCCCAGAACGAAGCCCGGATTAGACTCAGTGGTCCCCAGAATGGGACCCAGATTCGATGAATTGGCTGCTTTTTCTCCACATGCTTGTAATCCCAGCACTTGGGAGACTGAGACAAAAGGATTGCAGGTTTGTGGCCAGCCTCATCTCCTTAGTGAGGCCATCTGTGATGTAGAGACACCTGCTTCAAAGTTATAAAAGAAAAAGTTAGGGCTGAGGGTGAGGCTCACAATTAGATACCCCTGGCTAAAAACCCCAGCACCACAATAAACAAATTGAGTTGGTAGGCACAGTTGTAATCCCAGCATTTGGGAGGCTGAGAAAGGAGAATGGGGTTCAAGTACAGCCTCAGCTACTACTTAGTGAGATCCTTTGCAACTCAGTGAGGCCGTTTCAAATAAAGAATAAAAATAGGGCTGAGAGTATGGCTGAGAAGTAGAATGCCGCTGAGTTCCATCCCCAGTATAGCAAAAAATTAAAATAAATTAAAAGGGCTGGGGTTAGCTCAGAGATAGAGCATCTTGTATTCAACGCCTCCAAGCAGCAAAGAAAAAAAAACAAAAAAAAAAGGTAAATTCCATTTGTGCCATTTTTGAACAAAATAAAAAATAAAAAGTACCTCCCTCCGGGTGTGGTGGCGCACGCTTGTAATCCACGCGCTTGGGAGGCGGAGACAGAAGGATCGCGCAGGTTCGAAGCCAGCCGAGCACACTGGCTTAGGAGACCCTGTTTCCAAATAAAAATATAAAATAGGTCTGGGAGTGTAGCCCGGAGATAGAAGGGCTTCCAGGAACCCCAGTACCACCAAAAAAAAAAAAAAAAAGTACGCCCCAATTCTCCATTTCTTTAGCAAGGAAGACACAGTCCTTGCATCTGGAGTCGGCTGCCCTAACCCAGAGAAGTCCGTGGTGCCAGCCCAAACCTGTGTGGCCGTGCCCTGCTGGCAGGTGGCCACTGGCCTCTCCAAAAGCCCTGGCTGTTCTGCCGCTGGGTGGGGGCAGCAGTGACTCAGGTGAGCTCTCCCCGGGCTGGGCAGCTGGCATGACGCTACCAGGTGGCTGGTGCCCAACGCAGGGTGGTGTGCCCTTTACTGCGCTTACTAGAGGTTAACTGATCCCACAGCTCAGATTCTCCTGCCTTCTGCCCCAAAAAGTCACCTTTGCCCTGACTCAGCTGTGAAGTGGAGGGATGCCCTAGAACTGGGGACCCCTGCGATGGCCTAGGAAACTGCAGCTTCTCTGATGCAGCCATAGGACCGGCTGCAGGTAACGAGATCAAGTAGACTGGGAAGGGGAGGGGGTCGTGGCATATGTCTCCAGAACGCACTGCTGCCCTGGGGGGACAATCACCCCACTTCGTGACTCCCTGAGGAAGGCTTCCTTCATCAGGTTGGTCGGCCTTCTGGAAGCATGGACTCTTTTTTTTTTGTGGGTCTGGGGATGGACCCCAGAGGCATTTGACCTAGGAGCTACATTCCCTTCTCTATTTTTTATTCTTTATTTTGAAACAGGGTCTCACTAACTTGCAGAGGCCCTCACTAAGTACCTGAGGCTGTCCTCTCGGGTTTTCAGCCTCCCGAATGCTGGGATTACAAGCGTGCACCACCACGCCGTCTTGGGAGCCGGGATTCTGGATCCACTCATTCAACAGACCTTGGATAAAAAGTATCTTTTCCTTGAAAACAATATCATCTGGACTCAACAGGTAAATACTTTTTTTGCATGTCATTATTCCCTCAGAAATAAAGTTTAACAACTATTTCCATGGCATTAACTATTTCGTGGATTCCTCAGATGATTTAAGCGCACCGGAGGATGCGCAGAGGCTAAATGCAAACACTAGGCTGGTGGGAGATGAGGTCTGTGCTGTCCTGAAGTCCAGGCCACAGTCGCTGCGCAGGATTGTATTCCCTGCTAAGTGTCATCTGGAGCTTCATGATGGCTGGCTTCTGGCTGAAGCCTTTCCCACACTCCGGGCGCACGTAAGGCTTTCCCTGAGTGCGTCCTCTGCATCCTCTGGTCAATGGTGAGACAGGACTTCAGAATGAAACCTCGCCCACCCTCCTGGCACACATTTGACTTTTCGCCAGAGTGCGTCCTCTGCTGATTGGTGAGAGTTGTCCTCAAGCCTTTCCCACATTCACAGCACACACGTGGCTTCTCTCCTGAGTGGTGGATGGGGTGGACTGCCACCCAAAACTTTACACAACCTGAAGCACAAGTATGCTTTCTTTCTCAAGTGTGTGCTCTGGTGGCTGGTGAGGGTGGACTTCAGCCTTAAACCGCTCACATTTGGGGCACACACACGGCTTCTTCCCAAGTGTGTCCTTTAGTGGGTGTGGAGTCTGGACTACTGGGTGGAGCCTTAACCGCACTTGAAGCACATATGGCTTCTCTCTGTAGTGTCTTCTCGCGGCGGGTGAGACCGGCCTTCAGCTGGGCCTTTCCCACATTCGGGGCACACATGTGGCCTCTCTTTCAAGTGCACGCTCTGGGGATGATGAGTCTGCACTTCCAGCCGAGGCCTTTGCTGAGCTTGCAGCACAGTATGGCCTCTCTCTCAGGTGTGTCCTCTGGTGGTGGCTGCGTGGGGACTTCTAAAGGCTTTGCCACGTTCACAGCACACATATGGCTTCTCTCCTGAGTGCAATCTCTGGTGGACGGTGAGGGTGGACTTCTCGGCGAAGCCTTTGCCACACTCGCAGCACACGTACGGCTTCTCTCCTGAGTGTGTCCTCTGGTGATTGGGGACAGTGGACCTCAAGCCTTTCCCGCATTCACAGCACACACGTGGTTTCTGTCCAAGTGTGTCCTCCGGTGGGTGAGGAGTCTGCACTTCCTGCTGAAGGCTTCTCTCTCTAATACATGTTTTGGTGGCAGGTGGGACCGGACTTGCAGCTGAAGCCTTTCCCACATTCTTAGCACAGATATGGCTTCTCTTTCAAGTGTGTTCTCTGGTGACGGTTGAGGGTGGAATTCTGGCTGAAGCCTTTCCCACACTCACAGCACACATATGGCTTCTCTCCTGAGTGCGTTCTCTGGTGGACGGTGAGGGAGAACTTCGTGGTGAAGCCTTTGCCACACTCACAGCACACATATGGCTTCTCTCCTGAGTGCGTTCTCTGGTGGACGGTGAGGGAGGACTTCGTGGTGAAGCCTTTGCCGCACTCACAGCACTCATATGGCTTCTCTCCCGAGTGTGTTCTCTGGTGGATGGTGAGGTAGGATTTCAGGCTAAAGCCTTTCCCACACTCACAGCACACATAAGGCTTCTCTCCTGAGTGCGTTCTCTGGTGGACGGTGAGGTGGGAATTTACGCTAAAGCCTTTGCCACACTCAGAGCACACGTACGGCTTCTCTCTGCAGTGCGTCTTCTTGTGTTGGGTGAGAGAGGACTTGTAGATGAAGCCTTTCCCACATTCATGGCACACATGTGGCTTCTCTTTCAAGTGCACGCTCTGGTGGATGATGAGTTTGGATTTCTGGATGAAGCCTTTGCCACACTCGCAGCACACATACAGATTCTCTCCTGAGTGTATCCTCTGGTGGATGATGAGTTTGAATTTCTGGATGAAGCCTTTGCCACACTCAGAGCACACATATGGCTTCTCTCCCAAGTGTATCCTCTGGTGGATAGTGAGGTAGGACTTCCAAATGAAGCCTTTCCCACACTCGCAGCACACATAGGGCTTCTCTCCTGAGTGTGTTCTCTGGTGGACGGTGAGGTAGGACTTCGTGATGAAGTCTTTCCCACACTCACAACACACATAGGGCTTCTTTCCTAAGTGCAATCTCTGGTGGACGATGAGGGTGGACTTTACGCTAAAGCCTTTGCCACACTCAGAGCACACGTACGGCTTCTCTCCTGAGTGTGTCCTCTGGTGGATGGTGAGGTAGGACTTGTGGTGGAAATCTTTGCCACACTCACAGCACATGTACGGCTTCTTCCCCGAGTGCGTCGTCTGGTGCCTGGCCAGGATTCCCTTCCGATTGAAGCCCTTCTCACACACTTTGCAGACATAAGGCTTCTCCCTCGAATGTGTCCTCTGATGCCAGGTGAGGGTACACTTATAGCTAAAGCCTTTGCCACAATCGCAGCACAGGTATGGCTTCTCACCCGAGTGTGTCCTTTGGTGCGCGGCCAGGTTTCCCTTCAGAGTGAAGCCCTTCTCACACACAACACAGACGTACGGCTTCTCCCTCGAGCGTGTCCCCTGGTGACTGAGCAGGCTGGTCATCTTGCTGGAGCCCAGTCGACACTCACCTAAGACTTCTTTCCTCTCCAGCAACCTGTCAGCATCCTCAGGGCTCCCCACCTCACCCGGGCTCGCCTCCATCCCCACCGCTCTGAGGCCATGCCGGGAGCTGACTGGTGGCCTGTGGGGCAGCTTGGAAAATGCTCCCAAAGTCCTTCCCTCAGTCCTACCAGACCAAGGCGTGGAGCCTTCCCTCTCTTGACCTTCTGCCCTGTCGCTCCTGCATCTTCCATCCGAGGCTACCTGCTGCTGCTGGTCCCCAGGACATGTGTCCCCAAGCTCCACAGGACTTTCTGCACATGAGCTTGTGACAACCCAGGGATGGTGCTGACACTCAATGTGTTGCCCCAGGGATTTCTGGCTGGAAACATCTGGAAGGCAGAGAGAAACAGGTTAAAATTCTGGCTTAAAACAGGTTAAAATTCACGGTGAAGCCTTGGCCGCACTCAGAGCACTCATATGGCTTCTCTCCCGAGTGTGTTCTCTGGTGGATGGTGAGGTAGGATTTCAGGCTAAAGCCTTTCCCACACTCACAGCACACATAAGGCTTCTCTCCTGAGTGCAATCTCTGGTGGACGGTGAGGTGGGACTTTACGCTAAAGCCTTTGCCACACTCAGAGCACACGTACGGCTTCTCTCTGCAGTGCGTCTTCTTGTGTTGGGTGAGAGAGGACTTGTAGATGAAGCCTTTCCCACATTCATGGCACACATGTGGCTTCTCTTTCAAGTGCACGCTCTGGTGGATGATGAGTTTGGATTTCTCGATGAAGCCTTTGCCACACTCGCAGCACACAAGCAGGTGTCAGAGGATGACTCTGAGCCAGAGTTCCCACACGACAGCAGACCTCGCAGTGGACAACACAGACGCCGCCTAGGTCCCCACTGACTTGAGCAGCTCCCTCTTAGGGCCCCAGCATCTCTCAACCCTAAGAGTTTCCATAATCAATGTAAAATTTTCTAGAAACCAGTGTAGAAGAAACATTTTCAGGCTCGGGATGCAGTTTAGAGGTAGTGGGCTGGACTGTGCACAAGGCCCTGGGTTCAATCTTCAGCACCACACGCACACACACGCCAAGATCAAAGAAAGCCAGCTTTTCCACAAAGCACCTCAGTGCGGGCAACGTCACCACTGGATGTACTGTTTCATCACACCTGGCTCCTGGGAGCTGAAGGCAATCAATGACAATGCATTTTATAAACTACTAAATTCCTAACTGTATTAAGCTGAACACGCTTCTTCTTGAACAATGAATAATCAAACCTAGAACTGTGTACACATCTAAGCCCAGAATCATTCCATTCTATACAGAATGCTATTTTCAATAATAAGTGAACTATAACTAACCTAATTTATTAAGTATTCTAATTAGCATAACCACCCTTTCCTAATACTAAGAAGTTCTTGCTTCTTTCCACTCAGTGAACTACTAAGTGAAGCCTCCTTTTGTGTTTTAATGCCTGGCAAATAAAGCAGCTTCCCTTCTTGGCCTTCAATAGCGCCAGGGCCTTTACTTCAGGCTTGGTGACACTGTGAAGATCCACTGAGCTGCCTGACGTCCACCTCTACCCAGACCCAGTGCTTTGAAACCAGGGACTTTCTACCTCTGAGCTACGCCCCCAGTCCTACTGTTTTTTCTTTTCAACAGGGTCTCACTAAGTTGCAGACGGCCTCATGCTGCAGCTGTGACTCGGGGCAGATCTTTGATCCTTCTGTGTCAGCCTCCCAAGTACTGGGATTACAAGCATGGGCCACCACGCCCAGGTGCAGATAATTCTTAATATCAACACTGATAATGTTGCTTCTCAATCTCTAGAATCTTCATTAGAGAATCAATAGAATTCTTTAATATTTAAAAATCTAATACGTAAAAATTATACATATTCATTCTGCATATTTTGGAGTGCATTTCTTGTGAAATGGCTAAATCAAAGTAATTATGTATTTCTTCCTATAACTCATTTTGGTGATAAGAATACCTAATATGTCTTCTCTTACTTATTTTCAAGAACATAATACATCGATACTAGCTATAGTCAAGCTACACAATACAGCTCTTGAGTTTATTCCTCCTGGAGGAAATTTAATATGCTTTGACCAGCATCTTATCTTCTTGTTCCCACGCTCAGCCCTGAAGGCCCAGAGGTCGAGAGAACAACTTCCCTCCCAGCACTGGATCAGCGCCGCCTCCCTCCCACCCTCACAGCAGCCGACACTCCTGTATTCCTGGGTCTCATCTGCCCGGTTTCCTCCCACTCACCTGCACAGGAGGCTGCTGCACATTTTCTGCCTTCTCTCCATGTCTCCTTCCCTTGCTCCAGCTGAGTGATCAGTTTTGGTTTAGGAAATGAAACTCCTGCCCGTAGGAAAAGAAAACAAGATGACCACGCGTCATGGGGTCAAGAGCCCATTGAAGAATTCAGAGCCAAACTGGGGAGGAACTGTTGGAGGGTGGAACACAGATCTGAAAACAGTAGGGCGGATCGCCTCAAAGAGAGCACGCAGATTCTGTTCCAAGCTAGTTGGATCAATACCCCATCATCCAACATGTAAATAAATTAACTTAGAAAGAGAGCCCAGATTAGAAGAAAATCACCCAAAAGACACACACATACCCTGCTACAAAATGTGACATTCTCTGGGAAAAAGAGAATACAAAACGGCTTTCTTTTGAGTGTAACTCAAAACCCAAGTAAAAATCAAAGTGGCCACAGTGGCAAAAACTGGGGCTCAGGCGTGCATCCCAAGACTTGGGAACTTGAGATGGAGGATTGCACGTTAACAGCCAGCCTCAGCAACTTAGTGAGGCCCTGTTTCAAAGTAAAAGAATAAAAGAGGGCTGTGGGGCTAGCTCAAAGGTAGGAGAACCCTGGGTTCTGTCTCCAGTACCAAATAGAAAGGAACAAAGATTCATCAAACATATCCTAACTTTCCCATGCGTAGCAACGCAAGGCTTAAGACACACCGTGCTTACCCAGAAAGACCAGGTTCCTGTAGTTCTCCAGCATCACCTCCCTGTACAGGGCCCTCTGATCAGAGTTCAGCAGGCTCCACTCCTCCAGGGAGAAATACACGGCCACATCCCTGAACGCCATGTATGCCTGTAACACAAAACACAGCCCTGCTCACCTGAGGACTGGCCTTGCTCAGGTGAGGGGGGAGCAGGCTGCTCTGGGGAGGCAGTGGGACCTAGATCCCGCCTTGACTGCACCGCTGCAGCCCTGAGTCCTGAGACCCTTAGACCGTCTCTGTCCTGCCAGCAGCATTTGTGAACCTGCACATTCAAAATCAGGGTGGTCCGTTGGGGTAGAAACGAAAACCAAAGAATCAGCTGGTAGTGGTGGCGCACGCTTGTTATCCCACCATTGGAGAAACTGGGACGGAAGTTGTGAGGCCCTCTGCAACTTAGTGAGACCCTGTTTCAAATAAGAACAAAAAACAGGGCAGGCAGTGTAGCTTGGAGGTTGATTTCTCCTGGGTTCCATCCCCAGACTTGCAAAAAAAAAAAAAAAGAATCTTTGAACTTGGGAACTTTTGCTCTAGAAAGTTGTTTAGCAAACAACATATAAAAGATTAAGTAACAATAAAGTGTAACAGAGTTTTAAGAAATGAAAAGATCAAATAGGATCTGAGAGGCTGCAGATGACACAGTCCCACCATGCAAAGACCAGACCACAGCCCAGCCGTTCCCGGATCCCGCACACCTCAGCCTGCTCTGCGTGCTGAGCACAGGACAGAAGTGGCCCAGCACAGGAACCATGGCGTCTGCGGGGGAGGCCTCCTCTCCACAAGCTAAAGCCCCGTGTGGGCAACGGGAACTTCCTGCTGCACGCTGAGCGCTCACGGAGGAGCTTCACGGCCACAAAACCCTGCGCTAACGCCTCTGCCACTTTCATTATTTTGTCTCCTCAGCACTGCTGCAAAATGAAGGTCACGCTGGGAGGAAGATCCTGACACAGCGCCTCAAACCTGGTCTTGAAGAACAGGAAGAAACTGAGCTGAGAAGAAAGTGCTGGGTATTCTAGGTGAGGCCTGTGGGGAGCAGGGACGAGGGCGTTAGGAGCAAAGGAGAAAGGAGGCCCACACTGTGGGCAGGGAGCACCACCTGGAGGAGTGAGGTGGGCCTCCTTGTGAAATAGGTCATGGGTGAATGAAGGAGGCTATAGAAATGGTTAAGGTGTTCTCTGGTAAAATATACATGACAGAAAATCTACTGTTTTGCCATTCTTACGTGTCCAGTCTGCTGGCATCAAGTGCACACCCAGTGCTGCTTGCCAATCTCAAGAACACGCAGCATTTCCATACTCAAACTCCGTAACCATTAGACACTCACTTCCCATCCCCTCCTCCCCAGGCCGGGCAGTGAGCACTGTCCTTTCTGTCTCTGGGGCTTTCACTGCACGGAGCTACAATAAGGGAATCACAGTGTGTGCGCTGTTGTGTCTGGCTCATTCACTCAGCAGAGTATCTTCAAGATTCATCTACGTAGACGCACTCACTCGGCATTTCAATCTCTATTAATGCTAAGTAGCTTCACTACAAATAGACTACATTTTGTTTATTCTTCTATCCATGCACACAGTTTCTAGCAATAATTCTGCCATACACACTGGCACAATAATATTTAAGTTCCTTGTTTCTAATTTTTAATGGTGATTCTCTGTTCTACTTTTTCAGAAAGCACATAATGTGTTGTAACCCTTCTTAATTATTAGGTCTAAGGTCTCCTTTCAGACATGTTGAGCTCTCTCTCTTCAGCTTTCTTACTGACAAAAGCAACCCTAATCTGAGTGTCATGGTGCACACTTTTAATCCCACTATTTAGGAGGCTGAGACAGGAGGCTGGTGGCTCACGGACAGCCTCAGCTACTTAGTGAGGCCCTCCGTATCTCAGTGAGATCCTGTTTCAAGATAAAGAACAAAATATAGGGCAGGGGGTGTGCCAGAGCGGTCAAATGCCCCTGGGTTCCATCCCTAGACCCCTCCCCCTAAATAAAGCAACCCTATCACCATCCACCTGCTTACTTCCTCATTCTTCCTGATTCTCTGTTCAACTTTTTCAGAAACCACGAACTGTGTTGGAACCCTTCTTAATCATCAGCTCTAAGGTCTCTTTTCACACACGCATGCCCTCTCCCTCTTCAGCTTTCTTACTGAAAAAAACCCCCACTCCCATCCACGTGCTTACTCAGTCACCATGGCCAC
Source organism: Muscardinus avellanarius (assembly GCF_963383645.1). Taxonomy (NCBI): domain Eukaryota; kingdom Metazoa; phylum Chordata; class Mammalia; order Rodentia; family Gliridae; genus Muscardinus; species Muscardinus avellanarius. Next base: position 4,883,696 of record NC_137802.1, on the reverse strand, counting down.
TTCTTCCCTACCTGCCACATAAACCGATTCCCAGGCCGACTGCCCCTGCCTCCGCTCACTCTCAAATCCCCCCCTCCAGCAGCTGCAGCTCCAGGGCCACAGCAGAAGGCTCCTCACAGCCTCTGCAGACCACCGCCAGCATCCCGCTGCCTCAGCCACTGCTCACAGAAGGAGCTCTGCATACACAAGGTGGGCTATTCCTTGGTTCAGTAGATATTTTTAAGCCATATATCATATTACATTATGTTAATTGTTATCTATTTATATATTATGTTTTTTAATGGTGTGGCACTGTGGCAAAAACTGGTGCTACAGATGTGAACAAAACCCCCTGCCATGCAGACATGGGGGGAGCAAATGAAATGAATGAATAAAACATAGTCTATCAGGGGACGAGGATATGGAGTTGGTGCAGAGACCGAGGCTGAAGCTCAGAGCGAGGGCATCTAGAGCTTCATGAAGAGACACTAACACCACGTTGATAGAACCGAAAACAGCAGAGAGTAGAGGAGGAGCCAGGAAAAGGGACAACAGAACAGCCTGTGAGGTGAGAAGATAAACTGGAAAGAAACAACTGAGTAAGGGTATTTTACTCTTTTGTGTGAGAGTGTGGTACTGGAAGTGGAATCCAGGGGCTTTCTACCCAGACCTATTTTCTATTTTATTTGGAAACAGGGTCTCACTAAGTTGCGGAGAGCCTCACTCAGTAGCTGAGGCTGGCTTTGAACCCATGCGATCCTCCTGTCTCTGCCTCCCGAGCGCTGCAATTCCAGGCACGCGCCACCACTCCTGGCAGGGAAAGGTATTTCAAAGAGAAAGTAGGCAACTATGAAATTGTTGCTAAGAACTGACAGTGGCATTTTGTCACAGGGAGAATAATGGTGACCTTGACAAGGATTATTTTTTGGTAGGTAGAACTGAATGAAGTTTTATGGCGATGTTTAAGAGACAATGCAATGAGAGTAATGGGAACTGCAAATACTCTTTTAATAAAAGTTTAGCTTTAAAGGAAAGAAAAAAATATGGCAAAACATAGGAGGAAAGGCAGGAGACTGGGGTGGTGCGGGACTAGAGACGAGGAGGAGACAGAATTGTGTAGTGTGCGTAGGAGGAAGAACACAGCAGCTGACCAAATGGAGGGTGAGAATGGAATGAACAAGGAACCAGGGAACTCGGAGGTGCAGCTGTGCCACGACGTAAAAGTGACAGCTATTGACACGGGTCAGCAAGATCCAAAGAAATAGGAGACAGGGACAAGGCAGACCATCAGGCTGATTTCTAGATACTTCTTTCTTCCTGCCTCTTGCCACTGGTTTTCTGACTGGGCAAAAGATATATATATATATATATATATTCTTTTTTAAATTAATTTTTCTTTTGGAGGGTCTGGGGATGGAACCCAGGGGCACTTGACCTGTGAGCCACACCCCCTGCCCTATTTTAATTCTTTATTTTGAAACAGGGTCTCACTAAGTTACAGAAGGCCTCACTAAGTACCTGAGGCTGTCCGCGAACCCCGATCCTCCAGTCTCAGCCTCCCGAATGCTGGGATTACAAGCGTGCGCCACCAAGCCCGGCAAGAAATATTTTTTTAAATAATCGGGGAAAATTAAATATGGACTGGGATAACAAATTCTACATGTTAAAATTGTATATGCATTAAATAGAAGTGTGTGTGTGTGCATTAGAGATACATACTTGAGGTTATTTGCAAATGAAATTATAAATCTGACCAGGCATAATAGCGGTTCCCCATAATTTCTGTACTTGGGAGGCTGAGACAGGAGGACTGCACGTTTGAGGACTTCTTCAGTAAACAGTGAGACACTCATCAACCTAGTGAGACCCTGTTGAAAAATAAAAATAAAATAGGTCTGGGCATACAGATCAAATAAGAAGAAAGAAATATTAAACCTGGGATTTGCTACAAACTACTCCATCAGAAAAAAAGAGTGAGGGTGACAGAGGACACAGAATTGAATGGTGACAATTTCAAAGCAACAGATAAGACTTAGGAATGGGAATTATAACAACTGCTAGGAGGAGAAATGCAGGAGAATGGATGGAGGTTGCAGTGAATGAGAATGCCGGGTTGGTTGGAATGTTCCTGTAAAAACTGAAACCGTTACAACAGACCCGTTTTCCTAGGAGGCTCTGGTACTTCTAGAGAGCACTGTAGGACACAATATATCAACACTAAAGGAAGAAAACCTACTCAGGGTTCAGGAGGAAAGAGGCAGAGGCACTCACCTGAAGCTGGGCAGTCAGGAGCCCGGGAGTCCTCCCTTTCCCCAGCAGGCAGTCCTCCTGGGCAGCCAGGGTCACAGCAGACAGAGCAAGAACAAAAATGTTCAGGAAAGTCACTGGAAATCCTCCAGGTCCAACAGGGCAGCGCCTCCTCCTCCTTACACCAGCAGGAAGGGACCTACCACAGAAGAAAAAGAGCAGCTTCCTAAGAAGAGAGCTGGGATGTAGTCTAAGGACACAGCCTGCCAGCGGGTGCAGTGGTGCACACTTGTATCCCCAGCAACTCAGGAGGCTGAGGCAGAGGGACTGCAAATGGGAGGTCAGCATAGGACACTTAGACTCTGTCTCAAAATTTAAAAAGATTAAAGGAATTGAAGCCTTGCATGATGGCACACCCATGTAATCCTACATGTGGGAGGCTGAGACAGGAGGATCACACAGGTTTGAAGCCAGCCAGCCTCAGCTACTTAGTGAGGCTCTCAGCAACTTAGTGAGACCCTACTTCCAAATAGTATTAAAAAGGTCTGGGAGTATAGCTCGGAGTTAGACAAGCCCCTGGGTTCCACCACCAGTACCACACAAACACACACACACACACAATTTTTTTTTAAATAAACAGCTGGGGTCCTCGGCAACTTAGTGAGATACTATTTCCGAATAAAGAATAAAAAATAGGGCATGGGTGTAGCTCGGAGGTCAAATATCCCTGGGTTCCATCCTCACCCTCACATTCCAAACAAACAAACAGCTGGTCTAACTCATTGATAGAGCATTCTTAGGTTCAATCACCAGAAGTACAAGACAGAAGAAAGGAAGGGAGAAAGGGAGGGAGGAAGCTTTCTCTGACTCGCTGCTAACACTGGCCATGAAGTGCTCCTGTGCTACTAATACTGACAGCTGCCGTTACCATTTCAAGATGAGAACACAGTCACCTCTATTGTCACCTATAAAGTGACAACATGGGGACATCTGGCTGTGGACACCAGGCTCTTAAAGGGTGTACAGATTCTGAGATGAATCAAGATGTGTCCTGAAGCTCTTAAGTGTTGAATCTGGCTGACAAGTCTGGGAAGCTCTACCTACTTCTGGGCATTTGCCAATTACTAATTTAAAACATTAAAACGATAAAGCGACATGGGGGATGGGAGAAGGAAGAGGGAAATCCTCTAATGCACATGATATACTTTAACAAACATATCACAGTCAATCACTAAATCAAGCATGAAAAGAAGGGAGGGGGAGAGAATGGGACAGGAACTGGGTGCCGGCTAAATGGGGATTTAGTGCATGTATGTCTCCATCAGGTCATAACCCATAAAGATGCGAGTAAAATGCATCAATAAAAAGTTAAAATAAAACATTAAAATGGCTTTAAAATCTTGTGTGTTTTGTGGTCAAAGAACGTTCCCTGGGCCTTTTTAGAACTTTGCTGAATGAGCCCTAGCTCGCCTCCTCTCTCCTCGCCACAAACTCAGGGACGATCACACAAACTGGTCCCCCAAGACTGGACCACAGGGACCACCCCTCGCCCGTCAAACCCACTCTGGTCTGGTGGAGCCAGCGCGCCCCTCGCCCGCCTGGGAAACGCAGGACAGCGGGGCCTGAGCCAGGACCCCCCAAGCCCCAAGCCCCGGGACGCGCGCCCTAGAAACATCCCCGTCCACCGCCTGGAAATACCAGACCCGAAAAGCCCCACATTCATGTCCTCCAGCCTGGAAACTCACGCCTGAGCGCCCCCACCCCCGTCGCAGTACAGGGGCGTCACCGAGGCCAGAGTCTCCGCACCCACAAGAACCCAGCACGGCGCCCGCCCCGCACCCACCGCCCCGCGGCTCTGAGCCGAGTCCACCCGACTCCAGAGATGGCGGCCGCTCCGCTCCCGCCACCGCCCGAGGCTCGACCCGGACCAGCCTCGGGACGCTGCTGCACACGGCGAGGGCGGGGGCCGGGGTCTGCGAGCCCCACTCACCGCCGCCGAGAAGAGAGGTCGCCTCAGGAACACGCGGGCTCTCCTCAGCGGGCGGGACTACAGCTCCCAGAGTCCTCTGCGCGGGTCTCTGCTCCCAGAGTGCTCTGTGGCGGCGCCCTTTGCCCTCCGTTGCTGGCCTCAGAGTGAGGCGATCTCCCTAGCTGGGGACGGCGCCCTCCTTCTAATTAATGTCTTATTCACCAGTCATGCAGAGCCTCCCTGGTGAAGCTCCTGCCCTGTCAGGACCCGCTCCATGCTTCAGTTCACAAACTACATTTCCCAGTGACCCCTGCGGCTACTTCCGCATTCGCTGCTGCTGCCGGAAGTGATGTGCCGGGGTGCTAATTTCAATCATTATGGTGACTTTCCAGGTTTTTTTTTTTTCTTTCTGTTATACGTTCTGAGGGCCTTGGGATTTCCTGAAATCAGGCCGTGGAGATGGAAATCTGAGCCCATGTTCCTGAAGCGCCAGGCAGATTAGTCTCGTTCAGCTTATATATGTGGGGTGGATGGAGCGGGTCCTGGGGATGGAAGCCAGGGACTTTGTACCTTCCAGCCACCCTGTACCTCCGAGCTACACCCCAACCCTTTTAAAAATTTTTTCTTATAATAGGTTCTTAGCTTGATGGAATACCGAATTAGTAAGTATTTTCTTCAAATAAATACCGTTAGTAAGATGGGTTTGGCGGCGCACGCTTCTCATCCCAGTACTTGGGAGGCTGAGTAAAGAGGATGGAGGTTGCTGCCAGCCTCAGGGACTTAGTGACAGTCCTAACAGCTCCCTAATAACAAAACCCAGCCTCATCAATCCTCTCCCAGTTAGGGAGCCCGAACAGAAAGCTGATTATGCTCACATGGAAAATATAGAATAGGTAAATCACAGGAGCAAAAAGTGAGTGCTGGCCAGAGGCTCGAAGGAGGGACAGCTCCTGGATGCAGGATTGGGGAGAATGTCCTGAAAGAGGACACTGGTCATGATTGCACAACATTAAGTACACACTTAATTGTGTGTGTGTGTGCATGTGTGTGTGCGTGTGTGGCTGGGGATGGAACCCGGGAGCTTTTCTACCTCTGGGCTATACTTTATTTGGAAACAGGGTCCCACTAAGTAGCTGGAGCTGGCTTGGAACCTATGCGGTCCTCCTGTCTCAGCTTCCCAAGCGCAGGGTTAGAAGTATGCGCCACCACGCCATAATTGAGCATGCAGTTAATGCCAACTCTGCAAAATAAGCAGAGTCCGAGTTATATTTAAAAGTAATTGAGCCGGGCGTGGTGGCGCACGCTTGTCATCCCAGTACTTGGGAGGCTGAGACAGGAGGATCGCAGGTTCAAAGCCAGCCTGGGAAACTCAGCTGAGGTTGCTCAGCTGAGATTTCCAAATAAGAAATAAAATGGTTCTCCTGGTGTGGTGAGCACTCTTGTGATCCCTTCATTTGTGAGGCTGTGATGGGAGGGTCACAGATCAAGGACAGCCTCACCTACTAACAAGGCCCTTTAAAACTCAGTGAGACCCTGTTTCAAAATAAAGAATAAGCTGGGTGGGGTGGTGTAAACTTTTAATCCCAGCGCTTGGAAGACTGAGACAGAGGATCACACAGGTTCAAAGCCAGGCTCAGCTACATAGTGAGGCTTTCAGCAACTTAGTGAGACACTGTTTCCACATAAAGTATAAAATAGGTCTGGGAGTATAGCCTGAAGGTAGAAAAGCCCCTGGATTCCACCCCCAGTAACACACAAACACACACACACACACACACACACACACACACACACACACATCTGAATGCTGGGATTACAAGTGTGAACCACCACGCGCAGCTCCCAGACCTATTTTTATACTTTATTTGGAAACAGAGTCCCACTAAGTTTCTGAGAGCCTCATTCAGTAGGGGAGGCTGGCTTTCAACCTGTGAGATCCTCCGGTCTCTGCCTACCAAGCCTGAGATTACAAGCATGCACCACCACACCCCGCTTATGGTTTCTCTTTCAAGTGCATGCTCTAGTGGTTGATGAGTCTGGACTTCCAGCAAAGCCTCTGCTGCACTGGCAGCACAATTAGGCTTCTCTGTCAAGTATGTCCTCGGGTGGTTGGTGAGCAGGGACTTCCAGCTGAAGCCTTTGTCACACTTGCACACAGTATGGCTGGGCTTCTCTGCCCAGTGTGTTCTCTGCTGGATGGTGAGTGTGGACTTATGCTGAAGCCTTTGCTATATTCGATACACCCAGAGTCCTATTTTTTTTTTTTAAACAGAGTGTCACAGAGTAGCTGAGGGCCTCACTTTGCAGCTGAGACTGGGGGCAAATCTGCAATCCTTTTGTGTCAGCCTCCCAAGTACTGGGATTACAAGCTTGCACCACCACACCCAGCTGCAGATAATTCTTATATCAACAGTTACTATTTTGCTTCTCAATATCTAGAATCTCTATTAGAGTATCAAGAGATTTCATTAGCTGGCCATGGTGGCACACACTTGTAATCCTAGCACTTGAGGAGGTGGAGACAGGAGGATCGTCCAGGTTCTAAACCAGCATCGCTGGCTTAAGACACCTTGTTTCTAAATTAAAATATAAAATAGTTCTGAGAATGTAGCCCAGAGGTAGAAGGGTTTCCAGGAACCCCAGTACCACCAAAAGCCAAACAAAAACAAAACAAAACAAAAAAACCCAGAGATTTCATTAATTTTTAAAAATCTAATATATAAAATTATACATATTTATTGTGCACATTCTGGAATGTGCATAACTTCTGAAGTGGCTTATTCAAAGTAATTATGAACTTTCTTCTAGAACTCATTTTTGTGGTAAGAATACCTAATATTTATTATTGTGGTGATTTTCAGAAACGTAATGTACGGGTACTAGCTATGGTCCTGCTCTACAGTACAGCTCTTCAGTGTAATCCTCCTGGATGGAATTTTATATCCTTTCACCAGCATCCCATCCCCACAACTTCTGTGTGTGTGTGTGTGTGTGTGGGTTTGGGGATGAAACCCAGGGGCATTTGACCTCTGAGCTACACCACCTGCCCTATTTTTTTATTTTTTAAACAGGGTCTCACTTTGTTGCAGAGGGCCTCACTAAGTGGCTGAGGCTGTCCGAGAACCGTGATCCTCCAGTCTCAGCCTCCCAAATGCTGGGATTACAAGTGTGCGCCACCACGCCCGGCTTCTCCCCAGCTTCTATCCACCCTCAGCCCCGAAGGCCCAGATGTCGAGAGAACAACTTCCCTCCCAGCACTGGATCAGCGCCGCCTCCCTCCAGCCCTCACAGCAGCCGACACTCCTGTATTCCTGGGTCTCATCTGCCCGGTTTCCTCCCACTCACCTGCACAGGAGGCTGCTGCACATGTTCTCCCTTCTCTCCATGTCTCCTTCCCTTGCTCCAGCTGCGTGATCAGTTTTGGTTTAGGAAATGAAACTCCTGCCCACAGGAAAAGAAAACAAGATGACCACGCGTCATCGGCTCAAGGGCCCACTGAAGAATTCAGAGCCAAACTGGGCGAGGAACTGTTGGAGGGTGGAACACATAACTGAAAACAGTGGGGCAGATCGCCTCCAAGAGAGCACGCGGATTCTGTTCCAAGCCAGGAAGATGAACACCCCCATCACACACCAGGTAAACAGATTAACTTAGGAAGAGAGCTGGGCCTAGAGGAAAATCACCTAAAACACACACACACACACACACACACACACACACACGCACGCACGCACACACACACACACACACAACCTCTCTCTACAAAATGTGACATTCTCTGGGAAAAGGGAAAACAAAATTTCTTTCTTTTGAGTGTAACTCAAAAGCCAAGGTAAAAGGGAAGTGTGGCACTGTGACAAAAACTGGTGCACAGGCTTGCAATCCCAGGACTTGGGGGCTTGAGACAGGAGGATTGCAGGTTCGCAGCCAGCCTCAGTACTTGGTGAGGCCCTGTTTCAAAGTCAAAGAATAAAATGGGGCTGTGGGGCTGGCTCAGGGGTAGGACGCCCCTGGGTTCTCTCTCCAGTACCACAAAAGGAAAGGAGGAAGTACATTTCATCAAACATATCCGAACTTTCCCATGGGTGGAAAGGCAAGTCTTAAGACATACTGCCGCACCTCTTCCCAGTCTAAAATTGAGCAAGGATGGGGCCGGGATGGAGCTCAGTGGCAAAGTGCCTGCTCTGCAGGTGTGGTGCTCTGGGTTCAATCCCCGGTTCCAAAAGGGAAAAAGAGAAGAAAAAAAAGAACCATTTAAAATTGAGGAAGGCTCATTTTAGCAGGAATGCCGCACGGCAGACATTCCCTGGAATGGGCGGTCAACATCTCCTTCTGGGGAATGTATGAGATATGGGTATTTGGGATTTTATGAAATTGGCCTTGTTACCAAAAAGGTACTTGAGACTTACGTTATTAATGGCCTCAAGTTGTTTAAAATAATTCAAGATTTACTCCCTGAAGCTTTAACATTTATGTATGGGTTGCACTTAAATTTCCAAATGACTGATCTAACAAGAATTCTATAAAGACTCAGACAATAGGAAGCAGAACAAGCCTTAAAGGCAATCAATCCTGCCAAGGCTTTTCCCAAATTTTGATTAACAATTAACCTAAAACAGAGCCAAGACAAATTGTTTCTACCGTCATAAGTTATAAAAAGTCAGCATTTATTATTTATTTATTTATTTATTTATTCATTTTTTTCTGGTACTGGGGGTGGAGCCCAGAGGCTTTCTACCTCTGGGCTATGCTCCCAGACCAATTTTATATTTTATTTGGAAACAGGGTCTCACTAAGTTGCTGAGAGCCTCACTAAATAGCAGAAGCTGGCTTCGAACCTGAGGGATCCTCCTGATTCGGGAGGCTGAGACAGGAGGATGGCGGTGAGCACTGTCCTTTCTGTCTCTGGGGCTGTCACTGCACGGAGCTACGATGAGGGAATCACAGCGTGTGCGCTGCTGTGTCTGGCTCATTCTCTCAGCAGAGTATCTTCAAGATTCATCTACGTAGACGCACTCACTCGGCATTTCATTCTCTATTAATGCTAAGTAGCTTCACTACACATAGACTACATTTTGTTTATTCTTCTATCCACAGACACAGTTTCTAGCAATAGCAATAATTCTGTCATTCACTGGCATATTAATATGTAAATTCTTAATCTCTAATTTTGTGTGTGTGTGTGTGTTACTGGGTTTCCTGGAAACCCTTCTCCTTCCAAGCTACACCCCCACCTATTGTTATACTGTTTTATTTGGAAACGGTCTCTTAAGCCAGCGCGGCTGGCTTAGAACCTGCGCGATCCTCCTGTCTCTGCCTCCCAATCTTGGGGATACAAGCGTGCGCCACCACGCCCAGTTCCAGAAGCATTTTTCCCAAGAGCTACACTCCCAGCACTATTTTAAATTTTTTATTTAGAAACAGGGTCTCACTGAGTTGAGAGTGCCTCATTAAGTAGCTGAGCCTGTCCGGGAACCGTGATCCTCCTGTCTCAGTGTCCTGAATGCTGGGATTACAGGCTTGTGTCACCACACCCGGCTCACCTTCTAATTCTTTTGAGTATATACTCACGAGTGGAATGACCAGAACAAATGGTGATTCTCTGTTCAACTTTTTCAGAAACCACATACTTAGCCTTAAGGTCTCTTTACAGACATCTTGTGCTCTCTCTCTTCAGCTTTCTTACTGACAAAAGCACCCCATCTCCATCCATGTGCTGACTGAGTCACCATGGCCACTTCTTCCCTAACCGCCAATCACACCGATTCCCAGGCCAACAGCCTCTGCCCCTGATGGAGGTGAGTGAATGGGAACGCCAGGTTGAAATGCTTCCTGTAAAAACTGTCACCGTTACCTTAGGCCCATTTTCCTATAGGAACCAGCTGGGCTGTGATCCCTGGAGAGAGCACTGGAGGACACAAAATGTCAAGGCTGAACAAAGAAAATCTACTCATGGCCGGGCATTGTGGAGCATGGCTTGTAATCCCCGCCCTTGGGACGCTGAGACAGGAGGATCCCACATGTTCAAAACCAGCCTCAGATACATAGTGAGACCCTGTTGCTGAATAAAATAGAAAATAGGTCTTAGAGTATAGCCTGGCGTTAGAAAGCCCCTGGGTTCCATCCCCACACCCAGTACCACCCAAAAAAGAAAAAAAAAACAAGAAAAAAGAAAGAAAAAGAAAAGAAAACCTGCTCACGGTTCAAGCTGCAAGAGGCAGAGGCACTCACCTGAAGCTGGGCAGAGAGGAGGCCAGGAGTCCTCCCTTTCCCCAGCAGGCAGTGCTCCTGGGCAGCCAGGGTCACAGGAGACGGAGCAAAGGCAAGATATGTTCAGCAAAGTCACTGGAAATCCTCCAGGTCCAACAGGGCAGCGCCTCCTCCTGCTTCAAGGTATCAGGAAGGGACCTACCACAGAGAAAGGGACGAGTTGTGAGCAGCTTCCTAGGAACACAGCTGGGATGGAGACTCAGAACCCAGCCTGGCAGTGGGTGCAGTGGTGCACACTCGTATCCCCAGCAACCGAGGAGGCTGAGGAAGGATTGCAAAGGTGAGGTCAGCCTGGGAAACTTCAACTCTGTCTCAAAATTTTAAAGACTTGGGAGCCAAGAGTGATGGCACATGCTTGTAATTCCAGCACTTGGGAGGCAGAGACAGGAGGATCGCACAGGTTCGAAGCCAGCCTCAGCTACTCAACGGGGCTGTCAGCAACGTAGTGAGACCCTGTTTCTGAATAACGTATAAAATAGATCTGAGAGTGTAGCGGGGAGGTAGAGAGCCCCTGAGTTCCACCTCCAGTACTACACACAAAGAAAGAAACAAACAGCTGGGTCTAACTCAGTGGTAGAGCGTCCCTGGGTTCAATCCCCCAAGTACAAGAAGGAAAGAAGAAAGGAAGGAAGACAGGGAGGAGGAAGCCGCCTCTGCCTCGCTGCTAACACTGACCATGAAGTGTCCCTGTGGTACTAATAATGGCAGGAAAGTCCTTGGAGCACGGGCTATCTACTAGAGACTGTTCCAGGCACTGTGTGCGCCTCACCTCATTCTGCCCTCACAACACCCCATCAAGTAGCTGCCGTGACCATTTCACCCTTGGGAGGCAGAGACAGGATGATAGCGCATGTTCGAAGCCAGCTGTGCTGGCTTAAGAGACCCTGTTTCCAAATAAAAATATAAAAATAGCTGTGGAAGTGTAGCCGGAGGTAGAAGGGCTTCCAGAAACCCCAGTAACACACACACACACACAAAAAAAGTGCACGCTGAGCGATCACGGAGGAGCTTCATGGCCACAAAACCCTGCGCTAACTCCTCTGCCACTTTCCTTATTTTGTGTCTCCTCAGCACTGCAGCAAAATGAAGGTCACGCTGGGAGGAAGATTCTAAAACAGCACCTCACACCTAAGGTGGACCTCCTGTGAAATACGTCACAGGTCGAATGAAGAAGGCAATAGACAGGTTTAAGTTGTTTCTTGTGAAATATCCGCAACACAAAATTTACTATTTTGCCATTCTTATGTGTCCAGCCCAGTGGCATCCAATGCACTCCGTGTTCCTTGCAATTTCCAAAGAATACGAGAACACGCAGCTTTTCCATACTCAGACCCTGTAATCATTAGACAATAACCTCCCATCCTCTCCTCCAAATCCCGGCAGTGACCAGTGTACTCTTGTTTGTTTTGTGGGTCTGGGGATGGAACCCAGGGGCATTTTACCTCTGAGCTACACCTCTTGCCCTATGTTTATTCTTAAAAATAAAAATAAGGTCTCACTGAGTTGCAGAGGGCTTCACTAAGTAGCTAAGGCTGTGAGCCATGATCCTCCGGTCTCCGCATCCTGAATGCTGGGATTACAAGCGTGTGCCACCACACCTGGCTTATTATTATTATTTTAGAAACAGGGTCTCAAGGCAGGCGCGGTGGTACACGCTTGTAATCCCCACGCTTGGGAGGCTGAGACTGGAAGATTGCGCAGGTTCAAAGCCAGCCTCTGCTCTTAGTGAGGCTCTCAGCAACTTAGTGAGACCCTGTTTCCAAATAAAATATAAAATGGGTCTGGAAGTATAGCCCGGAGGTAGAAAGCCTCTGGGTTCTACCCCAGTACCAATAAAAAACAAAAGAAACAGGGTCTCAAGCCGAACTTTCCCAGGGGCACGGTAGGTCAGAGGGAGGAGCTGGAGACAGCGCCTTCTCCTCAGCCGGGACCCTGTCCACTTCCAGCCTGCCGTGGGTGGGGAGGCAGTACTGGCGGGACTGTGTACAGAGGGAGAAAGGCAGGAAGTGGTGAGCCTGCTGTCCTGTGATGTCCACACCCAGGACAGGGCTGGAGGGTGAGGAAGGAGAGTGTCCTGGTGACTCCGGAGACCCATTGGCATCTACAGTCTTCCCGGGAAAGAATCCTGTGAAAGGGCCTGTGTGAGGTTTGACAAGCAGGGTTCCTGTGGGGCAGAAACAGCCCGAAGGATGAGCAGGCCGCCACGGAGGCTCCCTACTGGCTGTGGGCCCCGTCCTCACCGAGGTTCCACCCGGATATCGTGAAGGAGCTGCTGGACAGGATGCGCATCAACTGTGTGTCCCACCCTGAGGACGACAGGCCTGAGCCATTCACCAATCACAGGCACCAGGTCTCCTTCAGGTGAGTGTGGATGCAGAGGGGACTGAGAGGGTCCTGGGCCAGACACCAACACAGCCACATCCCTGCAGAGCTTGGTGATGGAGGGGCCACAATCCTGCTGCCTAAGGAAACTGGGTCCCCACTCACTCTGCCAGTTCTGACCACCAGACTCTGAAAGTTCCCTGTCCACGTGTTTGGGGAACACCAGAACCACCACATCCACAGGGTCTGCATCACTACCTGTGAGGATGCTGGGCTCTTCCGTGACCTTATTTATACTTCCAGGCCGGGCATCCAGGTGGCGGGGCCTGGCTGTCCTCCATGCCTACTCCAAGGCTGACGCATGCGCAGCTCCAGTAGGGCCATGGGGACCAACGAGCTCAGGGCCCTCTTGTCCTCTTTCCACCTCCCTGTCACTTGTGGTCTCAAGACAAACACCCGGAGCCCTGAGGGCAGCAGCTGGGGCCTCCCTGTTCCAGAGGAAGCTATTTCAGCAGCAGGGAGGGGAATGTCCTGAAGTCCTCACACAGGATGAGCCTCTGTTTTCTCATCTGTGGAGTGGGATGCATGGTTGGGCTTTATGGGGTAATTCAGCTCTTCCTCCAGGGAGTTCCCACCACTATTGGGGCAACTGACCCGTGGCTCCTCACACTTTTCCCTTCCAATTTTCCATTTTGAACATTGGGAACCACTGCCTGGAGGTCACCTGGGTCATGGTGACCCAAGCGGGCTCAAGGCTGCCGAATGTCATCCCCAGCACCTTCCTTTTTTCTTTTTCTTGGCAGTACTAGGGATTACACCCCGGAGCATTCTACCTCCAAGTTCCACCCCCAGCCCTATTTTTATTTTTTTATTATTGTTTTTGTGGTACTGGGGATGGGAACCAGGGGCATTCTACCTCTGAGATACATCTCCAGCCCAATTTTTATTTATTTATTTTGAAACAGGGTCGCAATGACCTGCAAAGAGCCTCATTAAGTAGATGACGTAGACTTTGAACTTCTGCAATCCTCCTGTCTCAGCCTCCCAAATCCTGGGATTACAATGTGTACCACCATACCCTGCTTTCTTTTCTTTTTTGTTTTTTATTTTGTGTGTCTGGGGATGGAACCCGGGGGAATTAGACCTCTGAGCTAGCCCCTGCCCTATTTTTTATTATTTATTTTGAAAGTGGGTCTCACTTACCTGTAGAGGGCCTCACTAAGTAGCTGAGGCTGTCCGTGAACCGTGATCATCCGGTCTCAGACTCCCTAATGTCGGGATTATAAGTTGCGCCACCATGCCCAGCTTTTTTGCTTTATTCTTCATTTTTGAAACAGGGTCTCACTGAGTTGACAAGGGCCTAAGTAGTAGCTGAACCAGTCCTAGAACCTCAATCCTCTTGTGTTAGCCTCCAAAATGCTGGGATTACAAGCCTGCGCCCACATGCCCAGATTGTCCCAGCACGTTCTAGGCATTTGCAAGCACCCATGAGGTGAGGATAAAGGGAAGTGAGTGCTGCCCTCTATTGCAAAATGGCCCCTGGCCACCTAGAGCTGAGACCCGGGCCTGACCTGGCCTCTCTCAGCCTCAGTCTGCTTCTCTGAACACTGATGAGCCAAGAGGACCAGGCTCGTAGTGGGCCTGGAGGACTAAGCTGCATCTCCCAGGCCTGACAACATAAAAATATCTGAGGGAGGGACTGGGCTTGACCTTATTGATAATTTTTTCCTTCCTCAAGGAAGGTTTTGCCTCGGCCCCATGGTTCGCAGACAGGCTCTTTTGAACTTAGAGACCCTGTTTCAAATAAATAAAGAATAAAAAATAGGGTATGGGGTGTAGCTCAGAAGTCAAATGCCTGGGTTCCAACCCCAGACCCACGGGGGGGAAAAAAAAAAAAGATTAAAGTGGGGACTATAATGTTTAGACAATCCAATAAAAGCAAGAAGGGTGTGTTCCCAGAACGAAGCCCGGATTAGACTCAGTGGTCCCCAGAATGGGACCCAGATTCGATGAATTGGCTGCTTTTTCTCCACATGCTTGTAATCCCAGCACTTGGGAGACTGAGACAAAAGGACTGCAGGTTTGTGGCCAGCCTCATCTCCTTAGTGAGGCCATCTGTGATGTAGAGACACCTGCTTCAAAGTTATAAAAGAAAAAGTTAGGGCTGAGGGTGAGGCTCACAATTAGATACCCCTGGCTAAAAACCCCAGCACCACAATAAACAAATTGAGTTGGTAGGCACAGTTGTAATCCCAGCATTTGGGAGGCTGAGAAAGGAGAATGGGGTTCAAGTGCAGCCTCAGCTACTACTTAGTGAGATCCTTTGCAACTCAGTGAGGTCGTTTCAAATAAAGAATAAAAATAGGGCTGAGAGTATGCCTGAGAAGTAGAATGCCGCTGAGTTCCATCCCCAGTATAGCAAAAAATTAAAATAAATTAAAAGGGCTGGGGTTAGCTCAGAGATAGAGCATCCTGTATTCAACGCCTCCAAGCAGCAAAGAAAAAAAAAAAAAAAAAGGTAAATTCCATTTGTGCCATTTTTGAACAAAATAAAAAATAAAAAGTACCTCCCTCTGGGTGTGGTGGCGCACGCTTGTAATCCACGCGCTTGGGAGGCGGAGACAGAAGGATCGCGCAGGTTCGAAGCCAGCCGAGCACACTGGCTTAGGAGACCCTGTTTCCAAATAAAAATATAAAATAGGTCTGGGAGTGTAGCCCGGAGATAGAAGGGCTTCCAGGAACCCCAGTACCACCAAAAAAAAAAAAAAGTACGCCCCAATTCTCCATTTCTTTAGCAAGGAAGACACAGTCCTTGCATCTGGGGTCGGCTGCCCTAACCCAGAGAAGTCCGTGGTGCCAGCCCAAACCTGTGTGGCCGTGCCCTGCTGGCAGGTGGCCACTGGCCTCTCCAAAAGCCCTGGCTGTTCTGCCGCTGGGTGGGGGCAGCAGTGACTCAGGTGAGCTCTCCCCGGGCTGGGCAGCTGGCATGACGCTACCAGGTGGCTGGTGCCCAACGCAGGGTGGTGTGCACTTTACTGCGCTTACTAGAGGTTAACTGATCCCACAGCTCAGATTCTCCTGCCTTCTGCCCCAAAAAGTCACCTTTGCCCTGACTCAGCTGTGAAGTGGAGGGATGCCCTAGAACTGGGGACCCCTGCGATGGCCTAGGAAACTGCAGCTTCTCTGATGCAGCCATAGGACCGGCTGCAGGTAACGAGATCAAGTAGACTGGGAAGGGGAGGGGGTCGTGGCATATGTCTCCAGAACGCACTGCTGCCCTGGGGGGACAATCACCCCACTTCGTGACTCCCTGAGGAAGGCTTCCTTCATCAGGTTGGTCGGCCTTCTGGAAGCATGGACTCTTTTTTTTTTGTGGGTCTGGGGATGGACCCCAGAGGCATTTGACCTAGGAGCTACATTCCCTTCTCTATTTTTTATTCTTTATTTTGAAACAGGGTCTCACTAACTTGCAGAGGCCCTCACTAAGTACCTGAGGCTGTCCGCTCGGGTTTTCAGCCTCTCGAATGCTGGGATTACAAGCGTGCACCACCACAGGTCTTAGGAGCCCGGATTCTGGATCCACTCATTCAACAGACCTTGGATAAAAAGTATCTTTTCCTTGAAAACAATATCATCTGGACTCAACAGGTAAATACTTTTTTTGCATGTCATTATTCCCTCAGAAATAAAGTTTAACAACTATTTCCATGGCATTAACTATTTCGTGGATTCCTCAGATGATTTAAGTACACCGGAGGATGCGCAGAGGCTAAATGCAAACACTAGGCGCGTGGGAGATGAGGTCTGTGCTGTCCTGAAGTCCAGGCCACAGTCGCTGCGCAGGATTGTATTCCCTGCTAAGTGTGTCCTCTGGTGCTTCATGATGGCTGGCTTCTGGCTGAAGCCTTTCCCACACTCCGGGCGCACGTAAGGCTTTCCCTGAGTGCGTCCTCTGCATCCTCTGGTCAATGGTGAGACAGGACTTCAGAATGAAACCTCGCCCACCCTCCTGGCACACATTTGACTTTTCGCCAGAGTGCATCCTCTGCTGATTGGTGAGAGTTGTCCTCA
This sequence comes from Muscardinus avellanarius, assembly GCF_963383645.1. NCBI lineage: Eukaryota > Metazoa > Chordata > Mammalia > Rodentia > Gliridae > Muscardinus > Muscardinus avellanarius. The sequence goes on along the minus strand of NC_137802.1, from coordinate 4,866,838 downwards.
AGCCTTTCCCACAGTCACAGCACACACGTGGCTTCCCTCCTGAGCGGTGGATGGGGTAGACTGCCACCCAAAAACTTTACACAACTTGAAGCACAAGTATGCTTTCTTTCTCAAGTGTGTCCTCTGGTGGCTGGTGAGGGTGGACTTCAGCCTTAAACCGCTCACATTTGGGGCACACACACGGCTTCTTCCCAAGTGTGTCCTTTAGTGGATGTGGAGTCTGGACTTCTGGGTGGAGCCTTCACCGCACCTGAAGCACATACGGCTTCTCTCTGTAGTGTCTTCTCGCGGCGGGTGAGACCGGCCTTCAGCTGGGCCTTTCCCACATTCGGGGCACACACGTGGCCTCCCTTTCAAGTGCACGCTCTGGGGATGATGAGTCTGCACTTCCAGCCGAAGCCTTTGCTGAGCTTGCAGCACAGTATGGCCTCTCTCTCAGGTGTGTCCTCTGGTGGTGGCTGCGTGGGGACTTCTAAAGGCTTTGCCACGTTCACAGCACACATATGGCTTCTCTCCTGAGTGCAATCTCTGGTGGATGGTGAGGGTGGACTTCTCAGTGAAGCCTTTGCCACACTCGCAGCACACGTACGGCTTCTCTCCTGAGTGTGTCCTCTGGTGATTGGGGACAGTGGACCTCAAGCCTTTCCCGCATTCACAGCACACACGTGGCTTCTGTCCAAGTGTGTCCTCCGGTGGGTGAGGAGTCTGCTCTTCCTGCTGAAGGCTTCTCTCTCTAATGCATGTTTTTGTGGCGGGTGGGACTGGATTCTCAGCTGAAGCCTTTCCCACATTCCTAGCACAGATATGGCTTCTCTTTCAAGTGCGTTCTCTGGTGACGGTTGAGGTTGGACTTCTGGCTGAAGCCTTTGCCGCACTCACAGCACACATACGGCTTCTCTCCTGAGTGCGTTCTGTGGTGGTTGGTGAGGCGGGACTTTACGCTAAAGCCTTTGCCACACTGAGAGCACACGTACGGCTTCTCTCCTGAGTGCGTTCTCTGGTGTCTAGTGAGGGTGGATTTCGTGGTGAAGCCTTTCCCACACTCACAGCACTCATAAGGCTTCTCTCCTGAGTGAAATCTCTGGTGGATGGTGAGGGTGGACTTTACGCTAAAGCCTTTGCCACACTCACAGCACACGTACGGCTTCTCTCTGCAGTGCGTCTTCTTGTGTTGGGTGAGAGAGGACTTGTAGATGAAGCCTTTCCCACATTCATGGCACACATGTGGCTTCTCTTTCAAGTGCACGCTCTGGTGGATGATGAGTTTGGATTTCTGGATGAAGCCTTTGCCACACTCGCAGCACACATACAGATTCTCTCCTGAGTGGGTCCTCTGGTGGATGATGAGTTTGGATTTCTGGATGAAGCCTTTGCCACACTCAGAGCACACATATGGCTTCTCTCCCGAGTGTATCCTCTGGTGGATAGTGAAGTAGGACTTCTGGCCGAAGCCTTTCCCACACTCGCAGCACACATATGGCTTCTCTCCTGAGTGTGTTCTCTGGTGGATGGTGAGGTAGGTCTTCGTGGTGAAGTCTTTGCCACACTCACAGCACACATAGGGCTTCTTTCCTAAGTGCAATCTCTGGTGGACGATGAGGGTGGACTTTACGCTAAAGCCTTTGCCACACTCAGAGCACACATATGGCTTCTCTCCTGAGTGTGTCCTCTGGTGGATGGTGAGGTGGGATTTCTGGCCGAAGCCTTTGCCACACTCACAGCACATGTACGGCTTCTTCCCCGAGTGCGTCGTCTGGTGCCTGGCCAGGATTCCCTTCCGATTTAAGCCCTTCTCACACACTTTGCAGACATAAGGCTTCTCCCCCGAGTGTGTCCTCTGGTGCCTGGCCAGGTTTCCAGTCAGAGTGAATCCCTTCTCACACACACCGCAGACGTACGGCTTCTTCCTCGAGCGTGTCCCCTGGTGACTGAGCAGGCTGGTCATCTTGCTGGAGCCCAGTCCACACTCACCTAAGACTTCTTTCCCCTTCAGCAACCTGTCAGCATCCTCGGGGCTCCCCACCTCGCCCGGGCTCACCTCCATCCCCACTGCTCTGAGGCCATGCCGGGAGCTGACTGGTGGCCTGTGGGGCAGCTTGGGAAATGCTCCCAAAGTCCTTCCCTCAGTCCTATCAGGCCAAGGCGTGGAGCCTTCCCTCTCTTGACCTTCTGCCCTGACGCTCCTGCATCTTCCATCTGAGGCTTCCTGCTGCTGCTGCTGATCCCCAGGATGTGGGTGCACAAGCTCGACAGGACTTTCTGCACATGAGCTTGTGACAACCCAGGGACGGTGCTGACACTCAATGTGTTGCCCCAGGGATTTCTGGCTGGAAACATCTGGAAGGCAGAGAGGAACAGGTTAAAATTCTGGCTTCAGTCCTACTGCAGAGAGAAAGACACAGAATGAAGCCTCATCTGGAGGCCAGGCTTGACCCAGGAATCAAAATCCTTAAAAGTAAACGTTACTTACCAGGACTTTCTTTACATAGCCGACTTCCCAGCCCAGCAGTACAGCTTACAACTTCTATTATCAGGGGCCGTAAAAGCATCAAAGGCACTTTGGGGTATAAACAGGGCCAACACACGACACTCTACATGATCATCACTATACAAGCACACACTCACAACTGCACACATAGAAATCACACCCGCAAATTTTTGTTGGAGTTTGTGTTGTTTTTGTGGTACCAGAAATGGAAACCTGGGATACTCAAAGTCTGAGCTATACCCCCAGCATACTTTCCGACAGGGTCTCAGTAAGTTGGGGAGGGCTTTGATAAGAGGCTGAGGCTGGCCGTGAACCTGTGATCCTCCTTTTTCAGCCTCCCAAGGACTGGGATTATAAGTGTGTGGCAAAACACCTCGCCCTATTCTTTATTTTAAAACAGGGCCTCACTAAGTTGTAGAGGGCCTCACTAAGTAGCCGAGGCAGGCCACAAACCCGCAATTCTCCTGTCTCAGCCTCCCAAGCACTAGGATTACAAGTGTGAGCCATCAGGCCTGGCTTGTTTGCTTTCTCATTTTTTACTCAGCGCTATCTAGTCATGAGGAAGTGCCTGCCCCTTTCGCTCTGAAGAAAAAAGGGACAGGTGGAGGGCACAGACATTCATACCAGGTGGAGGGCTTAGTGTAGATGGTTCTGTAAGAGTTATTTAAAGCAGGACTCTGCGATGCACGCCGGTAATCCCAGAACTTTGGACACTAAGACAGGAGGATCACAAGTTCAAGACCTTCTTCATCAAGTTTGCAAGACCATCAGTAATATAGTGAGACCCTGTTTAAAAATAAATTAGAAGCCAGGAGTGGTGGCACACTCTTGTAATCCCAGTATTGGAAGGCTGAGAAAGGAGGATCCAGATTCGCAGCCAGCCTCAGCTACTTAGTGAGACCCTTTGAAACACAATGAGACCCTGTAACAAAATAAAGAATAAAAAATAGGAAGCTGGGCGTGGTGGCACACGCTTGTAATCCACGCTCTTGGGACGCTGAGACAGGACGACTGCACAGGTTCGACACCAGCCTCAGCTACTTAGTGAGACCCTTTGAAATACAGTGAGACCCTGTAACAAAATAATGAATAAAAATAGGAAGCAGGGTGTGGTGGCACACGCTTGTAATCCACGCTCTTGGGAGGTGCAGACAGGAGGATCACGCAGGTTCAAAGCCAGCCTCTGCTACTTAGGTGAGGCTATCAGCAACTTAGACCCTGTTTCCAAATAAAGGATAAAATAGGTCTGGGAGCATAGCCTGTATGTAGAAAGCCTCTATAAGTTCCACCACCAGTACCACAAAATATAAACATATGAAAAAGAAAAAGAAAGAAAGAAAGAAAGAAAGAAAGGGGTTGGGGGTGTAACTTGGAGGTAGAATGCCCCTGGGCTCCAGCCCCAGTACTGCAAAAGAACAAAAGGGCTGGGGGCATAGCTCAGAAGTTGAATGTCCATAGGTTCAAACCCAGTATCACAAAGACAAAACAAAACAAAACAAAAAAAAAGCGGGGTGCAGTGGTGCACACCTGTACTCTCCCAATAATTCAGAAGCTGAGACAGAAGGATCCACAGGTCCAAGGCAAGCCACAGAAATTTAGAAAGACCGTTAGCAACTTGGCAAGACTGTTTCAAACTCAAAAGGCTGAGGGTGTACCTCAGAGGTAGCATGCCCCTCGGTTCAATTCCATTATCAAAAATCCAAAATCAAAGAGAGAGATTGAGCGAGCACATGTGCAGTGAAAGTGTGAGACATGCCAAGTGTGTAGTACACACTTATAATCCCAGGACGTGGGAGGCCGACACAGGAGATTGCAAGTTTGGGACCACCCTCAGCTACTCAGCAAGACCTTGTTTCAAAATAAAAACTAAATTTGGACAGGGATGTAGCTCAGAGGTAGAACACCCCTGTGTTCAATTCCAGAACCACAAGAACAAGAAATAAACAGTAAGACAAGAACTGGAGTCCGTCCACCCAGGGACAAGCAGGTGTCAGAGGATGACTCTGAGCCAGTGGACAACACAAACGCCGCCTAGGTCCCCACTGACTTGATCAGCTCCCTCTTAGTGCCCCAGCATCTCTCAACCCTGAGAGTTTCCATAATCAATGTAACATTTCCTAGAAACCAGTGTAGAAGAAACACTTTCAGGCTAGGATGCAGCTTAGAGGTAGTGGGCTGGACTGTGCACAAGGGCCTGGGTACGATCCCCAGCACCACACGCACACACACCCAAAATCCAAGAAAGCCAGCTTTTCCACACAGCACCTCAGTGCGGGCAACATCACCACTGGATGTACTGTTTCATCACACCTGGCTCCTGGGAGCTGAAGGCAATCAATGACAACGCAATTTAGAAACTACTAAATTCCTAACTGTATTAACCTGAACACGCTTCTTCTTGAACAATAAATAATCAAACCTAGAACTGTGTACACATCTAAGCCCAGAATCATTCCATTCTATACAGAATGCTATTTTCAATAATGAGTGAACTATAACTAACCTAATTTATTAAGTATTCTTTTTTTTTTTTTTTCTTTTTTTGGTGGTACTGGGGTTCCTGGAAGCCCTCCTTCCTCCGGGCTACACTCCCAGACCTATTTTATATTTTTGAAACAGGGTCTCTTACGCCAGCACGGCTGGCTTCGAACCTGCGCGATCCTCCTGTCTCCGCCTCCCAAGCGCGGGGATTACAAGCGTGCGCCACCATGCCCGGCTAATTTATTAAGTATTCTAATTAGCATAACCACCCTTTCCTAATACTAAGAAGTTCTTGCTTCTTTCCACTCAGTAAATTACAAAGTGAACGCCTCCTTTAGTGTTTTAATGCCTGGCAAATAAAGCAGCTTCCCTTCTTGGCCTTCAATAGTGCCAGGGCCATTACTTCAGGCTTGGTGACACTGTGAAGATCCACTGAGCTGCCTGACGTCCACCTCTTCCCAGCCCCAGTGCTTTGAAACCAGGGACTTTCTACCTCTGAGCTACGCCCCCAGTCCTACTGTTTTTTTCTTTTCAACAGGGTCTGACTAAGTTGCAGACGGCCTCTTGCTGCAGCTGTGACTGGGGGCAGATCTTTGATCCTTCTGTGTCAGCCTCCCAAGTACTGGGATTACAAGCATGGGCCACCACGCCCAGATGCAGATAATTCTTAATATCAACACTGACCATGTTGCTTCTCAATCTCTAGATTCTCCATTAGAGAATCAAGAGAAGTCTTGGATATTTAAAAATCTAATACGTAAAAATTCTACATATTCATTCTGCACATTCTGGAGTGCATTTCTTGAGAAATGGCTAAATTAAACAATGATGTATTTCTTCCTATAACTCAATTTTGTGGTAAGAATACCTAATATGTATTCTCTTAGTGATTTTCACGAACATAATACATCGATACTAGCTAGAGTCAAGCTAGACAACACAGCTCTTGAGTTTATTCCTCCTGGATGAAATTTAATATGCTTTGACCAGCATCTCATCTTCTTCTTCCCACCCTCAGCCCTGAAGGCCCAGAGGTCGAGAGAACAACTTCCCTCCCAGCACAGGATCAACGCCGCCTCCCTCCAGCCCTCACGGTAGCCGACACTCCTGTATTCCTGGGTCTCATCTGCCCGGTTTCCTCCCACTCACCTGCACAGGAGGCTGCTGCACATTTTCTCCCTTCTCTCCATGTCTCCTTCCCTTGCTCCAGCTGAGTGATCAGTTTTGGTTTAGGAAATGAAACTCCTGCCCACAGGAAAAGAAAACAAGATGACCACGCGTCATCGGCTCAAGGGCCCACTGAAGAATTCAGAGCTAAACTGGGGAGGAACCATTGGAGGGTGGTACACGGATGTGAAAACAGTCGGGCGGATCGCCTCCAAGAGAGCACGCGGATTCTGTTCCAAGCCAGGAGGATGAACACCCCCATCATACACCATGTAAACAGATTAACTTAGGAAGAGAGCCCAGATTGGAAGAAATTCACCCAAAAGACACACACACACACACACACACACACACACACACACACACACACACACACACCTAAACTCATAAAATCTGACCTTCTAGGGAAATAGAGAAAACAAAGTATCTTGCTTTGAGTGGCCAAGTAAAAAGAAAGGTGTTGCAGGCCAGCCATGGCGGCACACGGTTGTAATCCCAGCATTTGGAGGCATGGACCGGAGGATTGCAGTTACCGGACAGTTTTCGCTACTTAGCGAGGCCCTTGAAACTCAGTGAGACCCTGTTTCAAAAAATAAAAACACTAAAAGTAGTGTCACAGGTAAGCATTAACTTAGAAAGAGAGTCCAGATTAGTAGAAAATAACCCAAAAGACACACACACACACCCTGCTACAAAATGTGACATTCTCTGGGAAAAAGAGAATACAAAACGGCTTTCTTTTGAGTGTAACTCAAAACCCAAGTAAAAATCAAAGTGGCCACAGTGGCAAAGACTGGGGCTCAGGCGTGCATCCCAAGACTTGGGAACTTGAGATGGAGGATTGCACGTTAACAGCCAGCCTCAGACACTTAGTGAGGCCCTGTTTCAAAATAAAAGAATAAAAGAGGGCTGTGGGGCTAGCTCAAAGGTGGGAGAACCCTGGGTTCTGTCTCCAGTACCAAACAGAAAGGAACAAAGATTCATCAAACATATCCTAACTTTCCCATGCGTAGCAATGCAAGGCTTAAGAGATACCGTGCTTACCCAGAAAGACCAGGTTCCTGTAGTTCTCCAGCATCACCTCCCTGTACAGGGTCCTCTGATCAGAGTTCAGCAGGCTCCATTCCTCCAGGGAGAAATACACGGCCACATCCCTGAACGCCATGTATGCCTGTAACACAAAACACAGCCCTGCTCACCTGAGGACTGGCCTTGCTCAGGTGAGGGGGGAGCAGGCTGCTCTGGGGAGGCAGTGGGACCCAGATCCCGCCTTGACTGCACCGCTGCAGCCCTGAGTCCTGAGACCCTTAGACCTGTCTCTGTCCTGCCAGCAGCATTTGTGAACCTGCACATTCAAAATCAGGGTGGTCCGTTGGGGTAGAAACGAAAACCAAAGAATCAGCTGGTAGTGGTGGCGCACGCTTGTTATCCCACCATTGGGGAAACTGGGACGGAAGTTGTGAGGCCCTCTGCAACTTAGTGAGACCCTGTTTCAAATAAGAACAAAAAATCGGGCAGGCAGTGTAGCTTGGAGGTTGATTTCTCCTGGGTTCCATCCCCAGACTTGCAAAAAAAAAAAAAAAGAATCTTTGGACTTGGGAACTTTTGCTCTAGAAAGTTGTTTAGCAAACAACATATAAAAGATTAAGTAACAATAAAGTGTAACAGAGTTTTAAGAAATGAAAAGATCAAATAGGATCTGAGAGGCTGCAGATCACACAGTCCCACCATGCAAAGAAAGACCAGACCACAGCCCAGCCGTTCCCGGATCCCGCACACCTCAGCCTGCTCTGCGTGCTGAGCACAGGACAGAAGTGGCCCAGCACAGGAACCATGGCGTCTGCGGGGGAGGCCTCCTCTCCACCAGCTAAAGCCCCGTGTGGGCAACGGGAACTTCCTGCTGCACGCTGAGCGCTCACGGAGGAGCTTCACGGCCACAAAACCCTGCGCTAACTCCTCTGCCACTTTAATTATTTTGTCTCCTCAGCACTGCTGCAAAATGAAGGTCACGCTGGGAGGAAGATCCTGACACAGCGTCTCAAACCTGGTCTTGAAGAACAGGAAGAAACTGAGCTAAGGAGAAAGTGCTGGGTATTCTAGGTGAGGCCTGTGGGGAGCAGGGACGAGGGCGTTAGGAGCAAAGGAGAAAGGAGGCCCCACTGTGGGCAGGGAGCACCACCTGGAGGAGTGAGGTGGGCCTCCTTGTGAAATAGGTCATGGGTGAATGAAGGAGGCTATAGAAAGGTTTAAGTTGTTCGCTGGTAAAATATACATGACACAAAATCTACTGTTTTGCCATTCTTACGTGTCCAGTCTGGTGGCATCAAGTGCACACCCAGTGCTGCTTGCCAATCTCAAGAACACACAGCATTTCCATACTCAAACTCCGTAACCATTAGACACTCACTTCCCATCCCCTCCTCCCCAGGCCGGGCAGTGAGCACTGTCCTTTCTGTCTCTGGGGCTTTCACTGCACGGAGCTACGATGAGGGAATCACAGTGTGTGCGCTGCTGTGTCTGGCTCATTCACTCAGCAGAGTATCTTCAAGATTCATCTACATACACGCATTGACTGAGGATTTTATTTTCTATTAATGCTAAGTAGCATTCACCACACATATATACCACATTTTGTTTATTCTTCTATTCATGGACACAGTTTCTAGCAATCATTCTGCCATGAACACCAGGATATTAATATTTAAGTTCTTGCCAGGCGTGGTGGCGCACACTTGTAATCCCCGCGCTTGGGAGGCAGAGACAGGACAATCGGGCAGGTTCGAAGCCATTCTTGCTAACTTAAGAGACCCTGGTTCCCTATAAAATATAAAAGGTCTGGGAGTGTAGCCAGGATGTAGTAGGGTTTTAACCCCACTTCCACAAAAATAAAAAACAACTTAATTTCTTACTTTCTAATTAATTATTTTTTCTTATCTTTGTGTACTGTGCATGGAACCCAGAAGCCTTTTACCCCAGATCTACACTCCCAGAACTATTTTTTATTTATAAACAGGCTCTCACTGAGTTGCCGAGGGCCTCCCTTAGTAGCTGAGGCTGGCCTCGAACCGCGATCCTCCTGTCTCAGCCTCCCGAATGCTGGGATTACACGCGTGCGACACCACCCCCGGCATCTCTCGCATTTTCTGACCAATGTGCTGATCCCCTATTGAATTGCAGGGGTCTGTCCCTTTGTGTAGGAGAACTGGCTCCTGAGGATCTGGGACTGGTGTGCAGGTGGATTGGAAGGAGCAAACTGCCAGCCGTGGTTTATCTTTCCAACTTTCCAGATTATTCTTTTTCATTCTTATTTTGCCAACAGGAGGAACCAGTCATTTCTTTTGTGGCTTCTGACATTTGTGTTGCAGAAAACCAGTTCCAACTGGAATGTCCTCATTCCAAAATGAGCAAAGTTCAAGTTGTATTTTAGAGTAATTGTGAGCCGGGCGTGGTGGCGCACGCTTTTCACCCCAGTATGTGGGAGGCTGAGACAGGAGGTTCGCAGGTTCAAAGCCAGCCTGGGCAACTTAGCTCAGGTTGCTCTCAGCAACCTAGTGAGACCCTGTTTCCAAATAAGAAATAAACAGTCGGGAGTGGTGGCGCACGCTCATCATCCCAGCATTTGGGAGGCTGAGACTGGAGGATCGCGGGTTCGCGGACAGCCTCAGCTACTTAGTGAGGCCCTCTGCAACTCAGTGAGAACCGGTTTCAAAGTAAAGAATAAAAAATACGGCAGGGACTGTGGCTCGGAGGTCAAATGCCCCAGGTTCCTTCCCCAGACCTGCAATAAATAAAAAAAAGAAAAAAAAAAGGGATAAAATCGTGCTGATAACTTGGAGTTAGAATGCCTCTGGATTCAATCCCCAGGGCCACAAAATAAATAAATAAATAAATAAATAAATAAATAAATAAATAAGCAAGCAAGCAAGCAATTTTGAAATGTAAAAAATATCCTAAACGGAGCTGTATGTGGTGGTGCATGCTTGTGATCCCAGCATTTGGGAGGCTGAGACAGGGGACCACGATTCAAAGACACCCTCAGTTACTACTACTTAGCGACGCCCTTTGCAACTCAGTGAGACTTTCTTTCAAAATGCAGAATTAAAAAATAAGAATGTGTAGCCCAGGGTGGTGGTGCACTCTTTTACTCCCCGCATTTGGGAGGCTGTCACAGGAGGATCAGAGGACTGCAGTTCAACACAGCCTCACCTACTTAGCGAGGTCCTTGGCAACTCAGTGAGACCCTGTTTCAAAATAAAGAATAAAAAATAGGGCTGCGGGTATGGCTCAGCGGAAGAATACCCCTGGGTTCCATCCCCAGTTCCACCAAAATAAATAAAGAAATAAGTAAATAAGTAAATAAATAACAAAATCTAACAACGCTGTATGTGGTGGTGCACACCTGTAATCCCAGACAGCCTCCGCAAGTAGTGAGACTCGTCAATCTAGTAAGATCCTGTTTCAAAATAAAAAGACATAGGGCTCAGGTGTTGCTGAGAGGACTGAAAACTTGGGGTGGGAACAAGCAGCGGAGCTGGGACCACTCGTCTCTGCACTGGGGCAAGAGCGCCTTGCTGGCTTAGATGAGGACTTGCCAGGGAACTGGAACCCGGGGCCAGTGTGGGCAGATGGGTGAAAGGGACTTTCTGGAATCCCTCTAACGCCTCTGGATCCTGCAGGCCCTGATCCCATCGTCGTCTGTCACCTGGGGAGCTGAGCTCTTGAAGCTGCTGAAGCAAAGGCCATTTTCTGGGGTGGCTTCTTCTCCGTGATTGCAGCATGAGCACTGGCCACCAGGGGGCGGCGGTGTCCACCCTGCTCTGCTGGAGCCCAGGGAGCTCTGAAGAACAACTAGAGGTCATGCTAGACAGTCCCCTGCCTCTGAGAAACTGTGCCTTCTATCACTTAGCTCTGAATAGAAATGTAAGGGGAAAAAGAAAAAAGAAAAAAAGAAATGCAAGGGGAAGAAATCAAAGGGCTTTGGAGCAGAAACATGCCAAGTAATCGCATTTCAACCTCTCTTGATGCAGACAGGAAAACAAGGCTGGGAGGGTATTGAGACCTCCAAAAACTCGGGGAGGTGCACTGGTCTGTTCCTCGCCTCACTCTGTGGCACATGCCACCTTTCTGTGTTTCTTCTTTACTTCACTACATGACATGGGTGCAACATCGCCCCATGGGTTTTCTGGTAGATTATAGGGGCCTGATGACATCATTAGGAAGTAGGTACTAGCGAGGCCCCCCTGTCCTGGGGACACTAGGCAGGATCCGAGATACAATGACTTGTCCAGGGTCAGGACAGGTGAGAGGGAGGAGCTGGAGACAGCACCTTCTCCTCAGCCGGGACCCTGTCCACTTCCAGGCCTGTCGTGGGTGTGGAGGCAATACTGGCGGGACTGTGATAAGAGAGAGAAAGGCGGGAAGTGGTGAGCCTGCTGTCCTGTGATGTCCACACCCAGGACAGGGCTGGAGGGTGAGGAGTGTCCTGGTGACTCCTGAGCCCCAGTGGCGTCTCCAGTCTTCCCAGGAGAGAATCCTGTGACACAGGGTCTGCATGAGGTTTGACAAGCAGAGGTCCTGTGGGGCAGAAACAGCCCGAAGGATGAGCAGGCCGCCACTGAGGCTCCCTACTGGCTGTGGGCCCTGTCCTCACAGAGGTTCCACCCAGATATCGTGAAGGAGCTGCTGGACAGCATGCGCCTCAACTCCGTGTCCCACCCTGAGGACGACAGGCCTGAGCCATTCACCAATCACAGGCACCAGGTCTCCCTCAGGTGAGTGTGGATGCAGAGGGGACTGAGAGGGTCCTGGGCCAGACACCAACACAGCCACATCCCTGCAGAGCTTGGTGATGGAGGGGCCACAGTCCTGCTGCCTAAGGAAACTGGGACCCCTTCCTCACACATTTGTACTCCCTGCCGGGCATCCAGGTGGCAGGGCCTGGCTATCCTCCACGCCCTCTACAAGGCTCACACATGCGCAGCTCCTGTTTGCATGGAGACTGTTGAGCTCAGGGCCCTCTTGTCCTCTTTCCACCTCTGTCACTTGCTGTCTCAAGACACACACAGGAGTCCTGAGGGCAGGAGCTGGGGCCTCCCTGGGCTGCTCCGTGTTCCAGAGGAGCCATTTCAGCAGCCTGGAGGGCAATGTCCTGGAAGTCCTCACACAGGAGCCTCACGGCAGGTGAGCCTCTGTTTTCTCATCTGTGAAGCAGGGTGCTTGGCTGGGTTTCATGGGGTAATTTAGTTCTTCATCCAGGGAGTTCCCACCTCTACTTGGGCAACAACTGACCTCACACTTCTAACACTTCCTTCTACGTTACCACTGGTTTTTTTTTTTTTTTTTGTGGCACTAAGAGTGGATCTCACTGGGATTTTCTACCTCGGGGCTATACTCCCAGACCTACTTATTACTTTATTTGAAAACAGGGCCTCACTAGGTGCTGAGAGCCTCACTAAGTAGCTGAGGCTGGCTTCGAACCTGTGAGATCCTCCTGTCTCAGCCTCTCAAGTGCGGGGATTACAAGCGTGCGCCACCACGCCCGGCTGTGCGTTTCCATTGAACACTGGGGACCACTGCCTGGAGGTCACCTGGGTTACGGCACCCACATAGCCTCAAGGGTGCCTGAAGTAAACCCCGGCACCGGCTATATATATATATTTTAATTCTTGTTGTAATAGAAATGGAACCCAAGGGCATTCTACCTCCATGCTCCACCCGTAGCCCTATTTTTTATTCTTTTTTTTTTTTTTTTTATGTGACTCGGGGTGGAACCCAGGGGCGTTGTACCTCCGGGCTATACTCCCAGACCTATTTTCTATTTTATTTGGAAACAGGGTCTCACTAAGTTACTGAGAGCCTCACTAAGTAGCTGAGGCTGGCTTCGAACCCGGGTGACCCTCCTGTCTCAGCCTCCCAAGCGTGGGGATTACAAGCGTGCGCCACCACACCCGGCTTTTCATTCTTTATTTTGAAACAGGGCCTCACTGAGGTGCAAAGGGCCTCACTAAGGAGCTAAGGCTGTCCGCAAACTGAGATCCTCCTGTCTCAGCTTTCCAAATGTTTAGATTACAGGCGTGGCACCGCACCCGGCTTTCTCTCAACCATATTTGAAGACACACAAGGTGCAAGCACTATTCTAAGCATTGACCATGATGCAGTGACCAGAGCCCACAGCAGCCCCTGCCCTCCTGGGCTCTTCCTCGAGTCTGAGAGTCACACACAGTCACAGTAGACATCAGACAGGGAATGTCCGTGGTACCAAAGCAGAGACGCCCTCCTGACCTCTTATGGACATGCACGCACATCAGTGAGCAAAGGAGACACACCTGAGGCACCCAGAACTGGGCAGTGCAGGCACTGGTGAGCAGAGGATGCCTTGCAAGATAGAAATGGGGCCAATAAATTGTCTAGACAATCCAATCAAAGTGAGAAGGGTGTGTTCCAGAAGGAAGCCTGGATTAGACTCACAGCTCCCTGGAATGGGGCTCAGATTTGATTAACTGTCTGCTTTTTCTCAGCACACTTGTAAGATCAGCACTTGAGAGGCTGACACGAGAGAATCACAGATTCAGGGCCAGCCTCAGCCACTTAGTGAGGCCCTTGGTGACTTAGTGAGACCTTGTTTCAAAGTAAAAAAGAAAACATTGGGCTGGGGGTGTGGCTCAGAGTTAGAATATGCCAGGGTTCAATCCCCAGTACCACAAACAATAAAAATGAAAATAAATAGACTGGGTTGTGCACACAATTATTATCCCAGCATTTAGGAGGCTGGGACAGGAAGATCTGGGTTCAAGAACAGCCTCAGCTATTACTTCATGAGACCCTTTGCAACTCAGTAAGACCCTGTTTCAACATAAAGAATAATTTAAAAAAAAACAAAACACCCTAAGCAAGACATGGTGCCACACACTTGTAATCCCAGCATTCGGGAGACTGAGACCAGAGGATTGTGTTCACAGACAGCCTCAGCTACTTAGTGAGGTCCCACGAAACTTAGTGAGACCCTGTTTCAAAATAAAGAATAAAAAATAGAGCAGGGGGTGTAGCTCAGAGGTCAAATGCCCCTGGGCTCCATCCCAAGACTCAAAAGAACCCCCATAAAACTAGGGCTAGGGTTTTTTTCAGAGATAGAATGTCCCTGGGTTCCATCCCCAGTACCACACAATCAATCAATCAATAGCTGGGCTGGTGGCACATGCTTGTAATCCCAACATTTGGAGGTCCGTGATTTGTGGACAGCCTCAGCTACTTAGTGAGACCCTTGCAACTCAGTGAGACCCTGTTTCAAAATGAATAAAAAATAGGACTGGGGGGTGTAGCTCAGAATAAGAATGCCCCTTGGTTCCATCCCTAGTACCCCCCAAAAATAAAATAAATAACAAGGGCTGTGGTATAGCTCAGAGATAGAGCATTCCTGTATTCAATCCTTCTGACTAGCAAAACAAAATAAACAAACAAATAAATAATAGGAAAAAAATGAAAGAAAAGCTGAGTGTGGGGGCTCATGCTTGTAATCTCAGCATTTGGGAGGCTCAGCTACTACTTAGTGAGGCCCTTTGCAACTCAGTGAGACCGTGTTTCAAAATAAAGAATTAAAAAATAGGGCTATGGGTGTAACTCGGAGGTAGAATGCCCCTGGATTCCAGCCCCGGTAAAAAAAAAAAAAAAGAAAAAAAGAAGAAAAAAAAAAGGTTAAATTACATTTGAGTGATTCTTGAAAAAAATATAAAAGTGCTTCCCACCTCTCCTTTTCTTCATCAAAGACACAGTCCTCGCATCGGAGGTGGGGCTGCCCGTGATGCCAGCCCAAGCCTGTGGGCTTGTGCCCTGATGGTAGCCTAGCCACTGGCCTCTCAAAAGCCCGGGTGGGGGCAGCAGTGACTCAGACCAGCTCTGTGCTGGGCAGCTGGCATTCCTGCTACCAAGTGGCTGGTGCCCAGTGCATGGTGACTGGCACTTTCCTGTGCTTACCTAGAGGCTAACTGAGCCCAGATTCTCCGGCCGTCCACCTCGGGAACCCACCATTTGCTCTGACTCAACTGTGGCTTCTTGCCAGTGGAGAAGTCAAGGGGTGCCCAAGAACTGGGGACCTCTGCCATGTCTTAGGAACCTGCACCTTCTCTGATGCAGTCATTGGGACCGGCCACAGGTCAAGAGAGATCAAGTAGCGCAGGGTGGAAAAGGGGGTCGTGCCGTATGTCTCCAGAAGATGCTGCCGCCCTGGGGGTGGACAAAGGCATCCCGCTTCATCCCTTTCTGAGGCCAGGCTCCATCATCAGGGTGGCCAGGCCTCTTCAGACACTGAATTAGGCATCTGCTCACTCAACAGACCTTGGATGGAAAATATTTTTTAAAAACAATGACATCCTGGCCGGGTGTGGTCGCGCACGCTTGTAATCCCCGCGCTTGGGAGGCGGAGACAGGAGGATTGCGCAGGCTCGAAGCCAGCCACGTGCGCTGGCTTAGGAGACCCTGTTTCCAAATAAAAATGTAAAAAAAAAAATAGGTCTGGGAGTGTACCCCAGAGGTAGAAGGGCTTCCAGGAACCCCAGTACCACCAAAAAAAAAAAAAAAAAACAATGACATCCGGACTCAACATGTACAGACTTTTT
Organism: Muscardinus avellanarius; assembly: GCF_963383645.1. Lineage (NCBI taxonomy): Eukaryota > Metazoa > Chordata > Mammalia > Rodentia > Gliridae > Muscardinus > Muscardinus avellanarius. Next base: position 4,851,091 of record NC_137802.1, on the reverse strand, counting down.
CCTTTTTTTTTTTTGCCTGTCATTATTTCCTAAGCAATACAGTTGAACAACTATTTCCATTGCATTAAGTATTTCGAGGACTCCACAGATGATTTAAAGTGCACCGGAGGATGCGCAGAGGCTAAATGCAAACACTACACGGGTGGGAGATGAGGTCTGCGCTGTCCTGAAGTCCAGGCCACAGTCGCAGGGATTGTATTCCCTGCTAAGGGTGTCCTCTGGTGCTTCATGATGGCTGGCTTCTGGCTGACGCCTTTGCCACACTCCGGGCACACGTAAGGCTTTCCCTGAGTGCGTCCTCTGGAGGCTGGTGAGGTAGGACTTCACACTGAAACCTCATCCACACTCATGGCACTTGTACGGCTTCTCTCCAAGTGTGTCTGAAGAAATAGGACAGACACGAACAGGGCAAGCCATCAGGCTGATTTCTAGATACTACTCTTTTCCTGCCTCTTATCACTGTTTATCTGACTGGACAAAAAAGATATTTTTTAAATAATTGGCAAAAATTAGGCGGGCGTGGTGGCGCACGCTTGTAATCCTAGCATTCGGAAGGCTGAGACAGGAAGATCATGGTTCACAGACAGCCTCAGCTACTTAGTGAGGCCCTCTGCAAATTAGTGAGACCCTGTTTCAAAATAAAAAATAGGGCAGGGCCCCTGGGTTCCATCCATAGACCCACGAAAAAAACATAAAGAAAAAATGATTGGTCAAAATTAAGTATGCAATGGTATAACAAACTGCTCGTTAAAGTACCATATACATTAAAGAGAAGTGTAGCCGGGCGTGGTGGTGCACGCTTGTAATCCCTGTGCTTGGGAGGTGGACACAGGAACATCATACAGGTTCGAAGCCAGCCTCGCTGGCTTGAGGTTATTTCCTGATGAAATGATAATTCTGACCAGGCATGATGTTGCTCCCCGTAATCTTTGTACTTGGTAGGCTGAGACAGAAGGCTCGCAGCTTTGAGGACAGCCTCAACAAATAGTGAGACTCTCATCAACCTAGTGAGACACTGTTTTAAAATATAAATAAAATAGGTCTGGGGATGCAGCGCAGAGGTGAATGCCCTTGGGTTCAAGTCCCAGTACCACACAAAAGAAGAAAGAAATGTTGAACCTGGAATCTGCTACAAACTACTCCAGCAGAAAAAGAGTGAGGGTGACAGGGGACACAGGAATGAATGGTGACAATTTCAAAGCACCAGACAGGACCTAGGGATGAGAATTCTGAAAACTAGTGAAAAGAGAAATACAGGAGAATGGATGGAGGTGCAGTGACTTGGAAAGCCAGGTTGGAATGCTCCTGCAAAAACTGTCACCATTACAACAGGTCTGTTTTGTTATAGAATCCAGCTGGGCTGTGACTCCTGAAGAGAGCACTGAAGGACACAAAATGTCAACGCTGAACAAAGAACACCTACTCACGGTTCACGCTGCAAGAGGCAGAGGCACTCACCTGAAGCTGGGCAGTCAGGAGCCCGGGAGTCCTCCCTCTCCCCAGCAGGCAGTCCTCCTGGGCAGCCAGGGTCACAGCAGACAGAGCAAGAACCAAAAATGTTCAGGAAAGTCACTGGAAATCCTCCAGGTCCAACAGGGCAGCACATCCTCCTCCTTCAAGGTATCAGGAAGGGACCTACCACAGAAGAAAAGCACAAGTTGTGAGCAGCTTCCTAGGAACAGAGCTGGGGTGTAGTCTAAGAACACAGCCTGCCAGCGGGAGCAGTGGTGCGCACTTGTATCCCCAGCAACTCAGGAGGCTGAGGTAGAAGGATTGCAAATGTGAGGTAAGTATTGGAAACTTAGACACTGTCTCAAAATTAAAAACAAAAATTAAAAATAAACAGCTGGGGTCTAACTCAGTGGGAGAGCATCCCTGGGTCCAATCACCAGAAGTACAAGAAGGAGAGAAGAAAGGAAGACAGGAAGGGAGGAAGCCTTCTCTGACTCGCTGCTAACACTGACCATGAAGTGTCCCTGTGCTAGTAATACTGACAGGAAAGTCCTTGGAGCACTGGATATCTACTAGGGACTGTTCCAGGCACTGTGTGAGCCTCACCTCATTCTGCCCTCACAACACACCATCAAGTAGCTGCCGTGACCATTTCAAGATGAGAACACTGATATGAGAACACTGTCCCCAATAAAGTGACAACATGGAGACATCTGGCCGTGGAGACCAGGCTCTTTAAGATTGTACAGATTCCTTGAGATGAATCAAGATGTGTCATGAAGTTCTTACATGTTGAATCTGGGTGACGTCTGGAAAGCTCTACCTATTCTGGGGATTTGGCATTTCTCAATTTAAACATTAAAATGTCAGGAAGCTGAGAAAGGAGGACTGCAGCTCCCCGCCACCCTCAGCTACTTATGCCCTCCCCAACTTAGTGAGACCCTGTTTCAAAATAAAGAGTAAAAAAATAGAAGCCGGCCTGGTGGCCCACGCTTGTAATCCCTGCATTTGGGAGGCTGAGACAGGAGGATCGCATAGGTTAGAAGCCAGCCTCAGCTACTTAGTGAGGCTCTCGGCAACTTAGTGACACTTTGTTTACAAATAAAGTATAAAATAGGGCGGGGGGGGGGTGTATTCCGGAGGTAGAAAAGCCCCTGGGTTCCAGTACCACACACACACACACAGGACTGTGGGTGTGGTTCGGAGGTAGACCACCCCTGGGTTCCATCTCCAATACTGGGGGGAATAAAAAACAAAACACTAAAATGGAATTTAAAATCTCGTGGGTTTTGTGGTCAATGAAGGTCCCGTGGACTTGCCGAATGAACCTCAGCTCGACTCCTTTCTCCTCAACCCAAACCCAGGGACGACCACACAGATTGTTCCCCTAAGATCTCACCACTGTGGCCACCCCACATTCAGTCAAAGCCAGGCTGGTCTGGTGGAGCCAGCGCGCCCCTCGCCCGCCTGAGAAAACCGGACAGCGGGGCCTGGGCCAGGACCCCCCAAGCCCCAAACCCGGGACGCGGGGCCCTAGAAACGCCCCCGTCGCAATACAGGGGCGTCACCGAGGCCAGAGTCTCCGCACCCACAAGAACCCCGCACAGCGCCCGCCCCGCACCCACCGCCCCGCGGCTCTGAGCCGAGTCCACCCGACTCCAGAGATGGCGGCCGCTCCGCTCCCGCCACCGCCCGAGGCTCGACCCGGACCAGCCTCGGGACGCTGCTGCACACGGCGAGGGCGGGGGCCGGGGTCTGCGAGCCCCACTCACCGCCGCCGAGAAGAGAGGTCGCCTCAGGAACACGCGGGCTCTCCTCAGCGGGCGGGACTAAGCTCCCAGAGTCCTCTGCGCGGCTCTCTGCTCCCACAATCCTCTGCACAGCGCCTTTTGACCTCTGAGGGTCGCCTCTCGGTGATGCGTCCAGACCAGCCGGGCGGTGGCGTCCCTTTTAATTAAAGCTCTGCTCGCTCATCAGCCATGCAGAGCCACCTTGTGAACCTCCTGCCCTGTTGGGACCCGCGCCCCGCTTCCGTCCCACAGACTACATTTCCCAGTGACCCTTGCGGCAACTTCCGCATTCGCCTCCGAGGACGGAAGTGACGTAAGGGAGCTACTTTCAATACTGTCAATCGCTAGGGTGACTGTCCAGCTTTCTTAGAGGTATAGTTACTGTCTCCCGAGGCCTCCAGATCTCCACAAATCCGACTGTGGAGATGGAGATTAGCGCCCATACCCCGAGAGTGCCAGGCAGGTGTAGTCTCGTCAGCTGGTACACACGGGGTGGAGGGGAGCGGGGACCGAGGGTTGAAACCGGGACACTGTACCTCTGAGCTACACCCCAGATCCTTTTTTTGTTTCTTTCAATAGGGTCTTAATTCGATGGAATACGAAATTAATAAGTATTTCCTTTTAATAAATATCATTAGTAAGCCGGGTGTGGTGGTGCAAGCTTTAATCCTAGTACTTCGGGGGCTCAGAAAGGATGATCGCCAGCCTGGCGAGCTGGGCGTGGTGGTGCACGCCTGTAATCCCCGGCCTGGGAGGCTGAGACAGGAGGATGCGCAGGTTTGAAGCCAGCCTCGCTGGCTTAAGAAACCCTGTTTCCAAATAAAAATATAAAATAGGTCTGGGAGTGTAGCCCGGAAGTAGAAGGTTTCCCGGAACCCCAGTACCACCAATAAATAAATAAATAAACAAGCAAACAAGACAACCTAATGAGGGGCTGGGAGAGGAAATGTTGATAAATGGAGCACGCGCATATGTAGTGTAAATCCCCAGTATTTACTGTGCAAAGTACCAAAAGAACTTTGAATCTCAATGGATCCATGAGAGAGGAGGTGTTGTGCTATGCTTTTTCATTAAATGCTTAAGTTCTAGTTAAAAATAATACTATAGATAGTAAAAATGTGTTAAAAGCTTTTAAATATAATATGCTGTGATCGTTATAGTGAAATAAAGAGGTGTGTGGTGTGGCAATAGATTAATATTGTGATTAGCAATGGGACATTTTCTGATTAAGGCATTTTAAGAGTTCAGTTCAAGAAAGTTGTTTTAAGCCTGGCATGGTGGCACACGCTTGTAATCCCAGTACTTGGGAGGCTGAGACAGGAGGATGGCACAGGTTCAAAGCCAGCCTCAGCTACTTAGTAAGGCTCTCAGCAACTTAGTGAGACCCTGTTTCCAAATATAATATAAATAGGTCTGGGAGTATAGTTTGGAGGTAGAAAGCCTCTGGGTTCCACCCCCAGTACCACAATAAATAAATAAATAAATAAATAAATAAATAAATAAAATTATAAAAAAGAACGTTGTTTCAAAGCCTGTTTTCCTTCTTAAACTTTCATAATTTATTTATTTATTTATTTTTTTGTGGTACTGGGGGTGGAACCTAGAGGCTTTCTACGTCCGGGCTATACTCCCAGACCTTTCTTATATTTTATTTGGAAACAGGGTCTCACTAAGTTGCTGAAAGCCTCACTAAGTAGCTGAGGCTGGCTTCGAACCCGTGCGATCCTCCTGTCTCAGCCTCCCAAGCGCGGGGACTACAAGCGTGCGCCACCACACCAGCTGAAAAAAAGCAATTAAAAAAATCAATTATAGTAATCTCCCCATCCTGGGGTATCATGGATGGGGCAGGTGTGCCTGGCTGTAGTGTGCCCATGGGCTGAAGAGTCTTATTAACATTTCTTAGATCTATTAACATTTTCCATTTTTACTGTTTTCTTTTTTATTGCAAATATAGGAGAGTTCCAGGGTGACGTAGAAGGTTCAATATGCCCACTTTGTAATTGCTCTCGTACAGTAATATGAAGAGCCTGTAACTCTTCTTTTGTAAGGGGCCATTGAAGAGTCCAGACAGGCTCATCTGAATACCAAGTCAATGGTAATGGTTGTATTTTCTCAATGGCCCCTATTGAAAATGCTCATTCAGAACTGAGGTGGCTTTTGTCTGTTGTAAAAGAGTCTCTGTCCCACAGACTGATAGGCAGATCTGCAATGCAAGGCTGGAGCAGAATACTGGCTCCATCGGCACTCTCAATAGGTAGAAATGCTTTACCTCGATATACGCTATCTTGTATTCCCAGACCCACTAAAGTGGTAGGGGATTTTATTTTAGGCCATCCTTTTGGCCATTCAACTGTTCTAGTAATGGATATATCTGCTCCAGTGTCTACCACCTCTGACCTCTGTAAAAGGTTACCCTCTAATGGGAATAGTGAGGATAGGTTTATTATTTCCTTGTAAGAAGGTGTTTGTTTGTTTGTTTGTTTGTTTTGTGGTACTGGGGGTGGAACCCAGAGGCTTTCTACCTCCGGGCTATACTCCCAGACCCATTTTATACTTTATTTGGAAACAGGGTCTCACTAAGTTGCCGAGAGCCTCACTAAGTAGCTGAGGCTGGCTTCGAACGCATGCGATCCTCCTGTCTCAGCCTCCCAAGCGCGGGGACTACAAGCCTGCGCCACCACGCCCGGCTGTAAGAAGGTTGTTAACCCTATGATGTTAGTACTTCCAACCCTTCTGTCCTTTTTGTGGTTTTGGTATTAGGTTTAATATAGGAGGGAATTAGCAATTGAGCAATATATTGTCCTTTCTTTATATTACTGGAAACATGCAGCAAGACAGAAATCACCCTGTACAATCCTCATCAAACACCACTATGCACGAGGAGGCCCTTTCAGGTATTGCTGCTGCAATCAAGAATTAACCTCACAGTATTTTTAAGCTCCTGTTTTAGAAAATTCTCTCATTTTCTTCGGGGCTGAGAAAACACCCCCCTATTAGTTTCCCTAATTCTGTTGTAATTTATTTCCATCCTACACCATGTAAATAAATTAACTTAGGAAGAGAGCCCAGCCTAGAGGAAAATCACCCAACACACACACACACACACACACACACACACACACACACACACACATACACACACACACACACCTCTAAAAATGTGATGTTCTTTGGGGAAAGAGAAAAAGAGAAAACAAAATGTTTTTCTTTTCAGTGTAACCAACCGCACTGGCTTAAGAGACCCTGTTTCCAAAATCAAAATAGGTCTGGGAGTGTAATAGCCCAGAAGTAAAAGGGCTTCCAGGAACCCCAGTACCACCAAAAAAAAAAAAAAAAAGGAAGAAAGTAAATGTCATCAAACATATTTTACTTTCCCAGGAGTAGCAAGTCTTTTTTTTTTTTTTTTTTTTTTTTTTTGGTGGTATTGGGGATGGAACGCAGAGGACTTCTACTCCATGCTACATTCCAAGACCTATTTTTTATATTTTTATTTTGAAACGGGGTCTCTTAAGCCAGAGGAGGCTGGCTTAGAACCTGCACGATGATCCTCCTGTCTCAGCCTCCCGAGCGCGGGGATTACAAGCGTGTGCCACCACGTCCGGCTCAGTAATGCAAGTCTTAAGACAAACTGTGCTTACCCAGAAAGACCAGGTTCCTGTAGTTCTCCAGCATCACCTCCCTGTACAGGGCCCTCTGATCAGGACTAAGCAGGCTCCACTCCTCCTGGGAGAAATACACAGTCACGTCCCTGAACACCATGTGTGCCTGCAACAAAAAACACAGCCCTGCTCACCCGAGGACTGGCCTTGCTCAGGTGAGGGGAGCAGGCTGCTCAGGGGAGGCAGTGGGACCTAGATCCTGCCTTGACTGCACTGCTGTGGTCCTGAGTCCTGAGACCCTTAGACCCATATATATCCTGCCAGCAGCATTTGTGAACGCACACATTCAAATTCCTAGGTCTGTAGGGGTAGACATGAAAAAAAAAAAAAAGAAAAGAAAAGAATCAGCTGGTAGTTGTGGCGCACGCTTGTAAACCCTGCATTTCAGAATATGAGACTGGAAGATCGTGGATATGGACAGCCGCAGCTACTTAGTGAGGCCCTCGGTAACTTAGTGAGAACCTGTTTCAAATTTAAAAGAATAAAAAAAGCCGGGCATGGTGGCGCACGCTTGTAATCCCAGCATTCGGGAGGCTGAGACCAGAGGATCGCAGGTTCGCGGACAGCCTCAGCTACTTAGTGAGGCCCTCTGCAACTCAGTGAGACCTGGTTTCAAAATAAAGAATAAAAAATAGGGCAAGGGGTGTAGCTAGGAGTCGAATGCCCCTGGGTTCCATCCCCAGATCTGCAGAAAAAAGAAATACAAAATAAAAAGAATAAAAAATAAATCAGGGGGTGTAGCTTGGAGCTTAAATGTGCAAAGGTTCTACCCCCAGAGCAAAAAAAAAAAAAAAAAAAGAAGAAGAATCCCTGAACTCAGAAACTTTAACACTAGAGAGTGGTTTAGCAAATAACATAAAAGGATTAAATAAGAGTAAAGTATAACAGAGTTGTTGTTGTTTTTTTTTTTTTTTTTTGGTGGTACTGGGGTCCCTGGAAGCCCTTCTAACTCCGGGCTACACTCCCAGACCTATTGTTTTACATTTTTATTTGGAAACAGGGTTTCCTAGCCAGCGCCTGCGGCTGGCTTCAAACCTGCGGGATCCTCCTGTCTCAGCCTCCCAAGCGCAGGGATTACAAGCGTGTGCCACCACGCCCGGCTAAGTATAACAGAGTTTTAAGAATTGAAAAGATCAGCCAGGTGTGGTGGCACACGCTGTGATCCCAGCATTCGGAGGCTGAGACACGAGGATGGCGGTTCCCAAACAGTCTCAGCTCCTTAGTGAGGCCCTTTGCAACTCAGTGAGAGGCTGTTTCAAAAGGTGTTCTCTGGTAAAATATACATGACAGGAAATCTACTATTTTGCCATTCTTACGTGTCCAGTCCGGTGGCATCCAGTGCACACCCAGTGTTGTTTGCCAATCTCAAGAACACGCAGCATTTCCCTACTCAAACTCCGTAACCATTAGACACTCACTTCCCATTCCCTCCTCCCCAGGCCGGGCAGTGAGCACTGTCCTTTCTGTCTCTGGGGCTTTCACTGCCGGAGTTACAATGAGGGAATCACAGTGTGTGCGCTGCTGTGTCTGGCTCATTCACTCAGCAGAGTATCTTCAAGATTCATCTACGTAGACGCACTCACTCGGCATTTCAATCTCTATTAATGCTAAGTAGCTTCACTACACATAGACTACATTTTGTTCATTCTTCTATCCATGGACACAGTTTCTAGCAATAATTCTGCATAAACAGCAGCATATTAATATTTAAGTTCTGTCAAAAAAAAGTTTTAGCAATACTGGGCATGGAACCCAAGGCATTTTAACCCAGAGCTACACTCCCAGCACTATTCTTTATGTTTTATTTAAAAACAGGGTCTCACAGACTTGCAGAGGGCCTCATTAAGTAGCTGAGCCTGTCCAGGAACTGTGACCCTCGGATCCTGTCTTATCCTTCTGAATGCTAGGTAAACAAGCTTGTGCCACCACAACCAGCTTATTATCTAATTCTTTTGATTATATACTCATAAGTGGAATTACTAGAGAAAATGGTGATTCTCCGTTCAACTTTTTCTAAAACCACATACTGTGTTGAAACCTTTTTTTTTTTTTTTTTGCGGGTCTGGGGATGGAACCCAGGAGCATTTGACCTCCGAGCTACACCCCCTGCCCTAGTTTTAGTTCTTTACTTCGAAACAGGGTCTCACTGAGTCGCAGAGGGCCTCACTAAGTAGCTGAGGCGGTCTGCGAACCACGATCCTCAGGTCTCAGCATCCCAAATGCTGGGATTACAAGCGTGCGCCACCACACCTGGCTCGGAACACTTCTTAATTATTAGTCCTAAGGTCTCTTTACAGACATGTTGTGCCCTCGCTCTTCAGCTTTCTTACTGACAAAAGCAACCCATCTCCATCCACGTGCTGATTTGAGTCACCATGGCCACTTCTTCCCTAACTGCCAATCACACCGATTCCCAAGCCCACAGCCTCTGCCTCTGATGGAGGTGAGTGAATGGGAAGTGGATGGAGGTGAGTGAATGGGAACGCCAGGTTGGAATGCTTCCTGTAAACCGTCACCGTTACAACAGGCCCGTTTAACTACAGGAACCCGCTGGGTTGTGATCCCTGGAGAGAGCACTGGAGGACACAAAATGTCAATGCTGAACAAGAAAACCTACTCATGGTTCACACTGCAAGAGGCAGAGGCACTCACCTGAAGCTGGGTGGTCAGGGGCCCGGGAGTCCTCCCTTTCCCCAGCAGGCAGTCCTCTTTGGCAGCCAGGGTCACAGCAGACAGAGCAAGAACAAAAAATGTTCAGGAAAGTCACTGGAAACCTTCCAGGTCCAACAGGGCAGCGCCTCCTCCTCCTTCAAGGTATCAGGAAGGGACCTACCACAGAGAAAGGGACGAGCTGTGAGCAGCTTCCTAGGCACAGAGCTGGGATGTAGTCTAGGAACACAGCCTGCCAGCGGGTGCAGTGGTGCACACTTGTATCCCCAGCAACTCAGGAGGCTGAGGCAGAAGGATTGCAAATGTGAGGTCACCATGGGAAACTTAGACTCTGTCTCAAAACTTAAAAGACTTTTAAAGAGCCAGGTCTGGTGGCGCATGCTTTTAATCCCAGTGTTTGGGAGGCTGAGACCGGAGGATCGCGGTTCGCAGACAGCCTCAGCTACTTACTGAGGCACAACGTAACTTGGTGAGAACCTGCTTCAAAATAAAGAATAAAAAATAGGGCAGGGGCTGTAGCACAGAGGACAAATGCCCCTAGGTTCCATCCCCACACCTGCAATAAAAACCCAACAACTGTATGTATGTATGTATGTATGTATGTATGTATGTATGTATATAAACAGCTGGGAGCCAGGCATGATGGCACACACTTGTAATCCCAGCGCTTGGGAAGCTGAGACAGGAGGATCCCACAGGTTCAAAGCCAGCCTCAGATACTCAGTGAGGCTCTCAGCAACTTAGTGAGACCCTGTTTCCCAATAAGGTACTAAATAGGTCTGGGAGTATAGTGGGAGGTAGAAACGCCCCTGATTTCCACCTCCAGTACTACAAAACAAATAAACTAACAAACAAACAGCTGGGTCTAACTCAGTGGTAGAGCATCCCTGGGTTCAATCCCCACAAGTACAAAAAGGAAAGAAGAAAGGGAGACAGGGAGGAGGAAGCCTTCTCTGACTCGCTGCTAACACTGACCATGAGGTGTCCTTGTAATACTAATACTGACAGGAAAGGCCTTGGAGCACGGGCTATCTACTAGAGACTGCTCCAGGCACTGTGTGAGCCTCACCTCATTCTGCCCTCACAACACCCCATCAAGTAGCTGCCGTGACCATTTCAAGATGAGAACACTGAGGCACAGTCACCTATACTGTCATCTATAAAGTGACAACATGGAGACATCTGGCTGTGGACACCAGGCTCCTAAAGGGTGTACAGATGCTCTGAGATGAATCAAGGCTGGTCCTGAAGCTCTTAAATGCTGAATCTGGGTGACAGCTCTGGGGATCTCGACGTACTTCTGGGCATTTGCCACTTCTAAAATCTTGTGAGTTTTGTGGTCAATGCAGATCCTATGGACCTTTAACAACCTTGTCGAACCTACGTGGTGGCGCACACTTGTAATCCCAACGCTTGGGAGGCTGAGAAGGAGGTTCGCAAAGGTTCGAAACCAGCCTCCGCTACTTGGTGAGGCTCTCAGCAACTTAGTGAGACCCTCTTTTCAAATAAAGTATATTAAAAAAAAAATAGGTCTGGGAGTGTAGCGTGGATGTAGAAAAGTCCCTGGGTTCCATCCTCAGTACCACACACACACACACACACACACACACACACACACACACGCACACACAACACAAACTTGCAGAATGAGTGGGGGCTCACCTCCTTTCTTCTTGCCCTAAACATAGGGATGACCACACAAATTGTTCCCCCAAGATTGTACCACAGGGACCACCCCAAGCCCAGTCAAACCCAGACTGGTCTGGTTGAGCCAGCCTGCCCCTCACCCACCTGAGAAAGGCAGGACAGCGGGGCCTGAGCCGCCAGCCCCCAAGCGCCAAGACCCGGGACGCGCGGCCCTAGAAACATCCCCATCCACCGCCTGGAAATACCAGACCCGAAAAGCCCCACATTCAAGTCCTCCAGCCTGGAAACTCACGGCGTGAGCGCCCCCGTCGCAGTACAGGGGCGTCACCGAGGCCAGAGTCTCCGCACCCACAAGAACCCAGCACGGCGCCCGCCCCGCACCCACCGCCCCGCGGCTCTGAGCTGAGTCCACCCGACTCCAGAGATGGCGGCCGCTCCGCTCTCGCCACCGCCCGGCGGGCTCGACCCAGACCAGGGGAAATTTTTGAAAAGAAAAAAATAAATAAAACATTCAAAGGGAAGAAATCAGAAGCCTTTGGAGCAGAAACATGTCTCTACTAACTGCATATCAACCTCTTCTTATACAGGCAGGGAAACAAGACTGGGGAGGTAGAGACCTCTCCAAAACAAGGGGCAGGCGCACTGGCCTGTTCATAGCCTCACTCTGGCATCCTCCTTTCTGTGTTTCTTCTTTACTTCTGTGCATGACATGTGTGGCAGCGCCCCATGGGTTTCTGTTAGGTTATAGGGCCTAATAAAATCGTTAGGAAGTAGGAGCTAGGGAGGCCCCACTGTCCAGGCGACACTAGGCAGGACTCGAGATACAACACATTGTCCAGGGTCAGGGTAGGTTTGAGGGTCAAGGTAAGTTTGAGAAAGAAGGAAGGCCTTCCTCGTCTCCATACTGAACTCCCTGCATGGGGGTCAATTTGTCCAAATTGTAAACAAAATTCAGCTCTTCATCCAGGGAGTTCTCACCACTATTCGGGCAACTGACCTGTGTCTCCTCACACTTCTCCCTTCCACTTCTCCATTTTGAACACTGGGAACCATTGCCTGGAGGCCACCTGGGTCATGGTGACCCACGTAGCCTCAAGGGTGCCAAATGTCATCCCCGGGTTCTTCCTTTTGTCTTTTTTTGGCAGTACTAGTGATTAAACCCGGGAGAATTCTACCTCCAAGTTCCACCCCCAGCCCTATTTTTATTTTTTTTCTTATTTTTGTTTTTGTGGTACTGGGGATGGGAACCAGGGGCATTCTACCTCCGAGATACATATCCAGCCTGATTTTTTTTGTCTATATTTTGAAACAGGGTCTCACTGAGCTGCAAAGGGCCTCACTAAGTAGATGAGGCTGACTTTGAACATCTGCAATCCTCCCGTCTCAGCCTCCCAAATCCTGGGATTACAGTGTGTACCACCACACCCTGCTTTATTTTCTTTTTTGTTTTTTATTTTGTGGGTCTGGGGATGGAACCCAGGGGAACTAGATCTCTCAGTTAAAGGCCCTGCCCTATTTTTTATTATTTATTTTGAAAGTGGGTCTCACTTAGCTGTAGAGGGCCTCACTAAGTAGCTGAGCCTGTCCCTGAACCGCCATCCTCCAGTCTCAGCCTCCCTAATGCGGGGATTACGAGTTGCGCCACCACGCCCTGCGGCAGACTGGCTCAGTCGGGAATAATAAATCCAGCACTGAATATGGCCACTGAGTCCGCTCGAGATTGATTTTCTCAGAAAGATGTGCAAAGGATTTGGGTGCAGTTCTGCAGTCACTTATCTGCAGCAATTCTTTCCCTTTTATGAAATAAATTCCTTTAAGTTCCTATTCACGGCGCTAAAGGTGAAGATTCCTCTCCGGGAAAGAATCTGACATGGACAAAAGCCTCTTGTGAGATTGACACTTTATTACAAGAACCCAGAAAATGTATATCCTACACCAGTGAGATTAATAGTTAAAAAAAAAAGAAGAGAAGTGAAATCACCACAAAACAATAGTGAAGGACATGTAAACAAAGTAAAAAGATTAGCTCTGGATCTTGTGACCAGATCCAGCCCCCTGTCCTTGAGCCCCCTGCCCTTGCAGACAGGCGGCTCCAAAGGGCAAATTCCAGAAGACACAGGCATGCCCAGGGCTTGGAGAATATGGCCTCTTATGGAATCTTCTTTAACTTTTCAGAACTTTCCATTCCTAGGGCTTAGTCCATATGGCAGGCATGGGGAGATAGGCGATCCAGGGGGATGCGATGGAGGTCTCCCAGGTTTCGTGTGCATTACCATCTAAAGTCTGAAAGCTTAAACAAGCTCACAATACAGTTTAGCAGGTAAACACCAAAAAATAACATGAAGTTTTTAGATTTAGTTGTCAGATGTACTTCTCTAGCTGCTGAGCACTTTTCCTCAAACGATAGGCTTATTAGAAGCCTATTCCTCTTTTAATAATCCATATTCCTATCACTGACCCTCTGCAACTTCCTTTTCTTTTCTGATTACCCTGATTCTCTCTTTCCCATTTGGGACAATCTTAGGATAAGCTCTTCTTCATACAAAAATCCTTTTATTCTCACCATATTTCCTTTCTTTCACACTTACACATCTATTATATCTGTCCTTTGTTCTGACATATTCATTTCTTAGCCACGTGGCACCTCCCTGTTTCAGGAAGCGCACATACTGGGTGTAAAGGTCAAGAATCTTCCTAGCCTTCGGCTCTATTGTATTGGGCAGTATTAGCTGCTCATCAACTAGGCTGCTTTGATGTCACACACAAAGTTTATCTTCTGTGTATCTAAGCAGGATCACAAGGAGAGGGGGTAAACAGAGGCACCGGTTGCCTCCCTTTGAGGGCTAATGGTTTCAGCTGACTCTTAAGGCTTTTACTGTAAGTTAATGATTAGAATGTAGGTCAGAGCTAGAGGGGAAATCTGCATTTGTAATTACTGTGACTGGAATGCTTCCACTGCATCTGAATTCTGACTAGATTTTATTACCATTTGAGCAAAGCCGAGGGCGTTTAGAGGCTTAGACAAATTACTAGAAAATTTATTTTCCACGGACTCAATTTCTCTCACAGTCCTGATCTTACATCACCGGAGCAATTCGTGTGGAAAGTTAAAAGAATCATTACCAAAAGAGTAATAATTATGAAAGAATATCTAAGAGTGGGGGAGTACTTTGGCCAGAGACAACACTTCCCCTCGGGGCTCCGCCTCCTTGAAGCTTAGCCAATTTCCTGGGTGGGAAATCTTCACGCAGATGCCAAGGAAGAGGAAGTAATCTCGGCAACGCCCGGCTTTTTTGCTTTATTCTTCATTTTTGAAACAGGGTCTCACTGAGTTGACAAGGGCCTAAGTAGTAGCTGAAGCAGTCCTAGAACCACAATCCTCTTGTGTTAGCCTCCAAAATGCTGGGATTACAAGCCTGCGCCCACATGCCCAGATGTCCCAGCACCTTCTAGGCATTTGCAAGCACCCACGGGGTGAGGATAAAGGGAAGTGAGTGCTGCCCTCTATTGCAAAATGGCCCCTGGTCACCTAGAGCTGAGTCCCGGGCCTGGCTCTGGCCTCTCTGAGCCTCGGTCTGCTTCTCTGAACACTGATGAGCCAAGAGGACCAGGCTCGTAGGGGGCCTGGAGGACTAAGTTGCATCTCCCAGGCCTGACAACATAAAAATATCTGAGGGAGGGACTGGGCTTGACTTTATTGATAATTTTTTTCTTCCTCAAGGAAGGTTTTGCCTCAGCCCCATGGTTCGCAGACAGGCTCTTTTTAACTCAGAGACCCTGTTTCAAAAAAATAAAGAAAAAAAATAGGGTATGGGGTGTAGCTCAGAGGTCAAATGCCTGGGTTCTAACCCCAGACCCACGGGGGGGGAAAAAAAAAAAAAAGTGGGGACTATAATGTCTAGACAATCCAATAAAAGCAAGAAGGGTGTGTTCCCAGAACGAAGCCCGGATTAGACTCAGTGGTCCCCAGAATGGGACCCAGATTTGATGAATTGGCTGCTTTTTCTCCACATGCTTGTAATCCCAGCACTTGGGAGACTGAGACAAAAGGATTGCAGGTTTGTGGCCAGCCTCATCTCCTTAGTGAGGCCATCTGTGATGTAGAGACACCTGCTTCAAAGGTAAAAAAGAAAAAGTTAGGGCTGAGGGTGTGGCTCACAATTAGAATACCCCTGGCTAAAAACCCCAGCACCACAAGAAACAAATTGAGTTGGTAGGCACAATTGTAATCCCAGCATTATGGAGGCTGAGACAGGAGGATGGGGTTCAAGTTCAGCCTCAGCAACTACTTAGTGAGATCCTTTGCAACTCAGTGAGACCGTTCCAAAATAAAGAATAAAAATAGGGCTGAGAGTATGGCTGAGAAGTAGAATGCCGCTAAGTTCCATCCCCAGTATAGCAGAAAAATAAATAAAATAAATTAAAAGGGCTGGGGTTAGCTCAGAGATAGAGCATCCTGTATTCAACGCCTCCAAGCAGCAAAGAAAAAAAAAAAAAAAGGTAAATTCCATTTGTGCCATTTTTGAACAAAATAAAAAATAAAAAGTACTTCACTCCGGGTGTGGTGGCGCACGCTTGTAATCCTTGCGCTTGGGAGGCGGAGACAGAAGGATCGAGCAGGTTGGAAGCCAGCCGTGCACGCTGGCTTAGGAGACCCTGTTTCCAAATATAAAATGCAGATACCAGCTACAGCCACGCCCTCTCGGCATCTGCATTCATGCAGTCCATAGGCGATTCTCAACGTGAGAAATAAGCCCCGAGAGAAGGTGTGGTCGCTGGCAAATAGTATTCTCCACTCTTAGATATTCTTTCATAACTATTATTCTTTCAGTAATGATTCTTTTAACTTTCCACATGAAATTGCTCCGATGGGGGAAAAAAAAAAAGATCAGGATTGCGAGAGAGAAATTAAATCCATGTAAAATAATCCTTCCAGTAAACTTTCAGTCTTGCTCAAATGGTAATTAGATGAGCCTTGTTCAAATGATAATTAGAGGCAGTAGCAACATTCCAGTCCACCTTTGACCTTGGCTTTTACCCGTAGTAATAGTGATGCCTGGAGTTACAGCGACACCACCTGGTTAAAAAATAGCTATGTCAAAACAAAGGACAGATGAAATAGATGTGTAAAGATGAAAGAAAGAAAGAAAATATGGTGAGAATAAGAAAGTATTTTGTATGAAGAAGAGCTTATCCTGAGATTGGCCCGAATGGGAAAGAGAGAATTAGGGTAATCAGAAAAGAAAAGAAAGTTGCAGAGGGTTAGTGATAGGAATATGGATTATTAAAAGAGGGAAAATGCTCAGCTGCTAGAGAAATATATCTGACAACTAAATCTAAAGACCTCATGTTATTTCTTGGTGTTTACCTGCTAAACTGTCGTGAGTTTGTTTAAGTTTTCAGACAGCGGATAGTATTGCAGACAAAATCCAGCAGACATTCATCAAAATTCCTTAAATCATCATAAAGGAACACGGATTTACCTTACGATAACTATATAAAAGCTGGAATCTCAGACTTCGTCCCCCATTTTAGATAAAGGAGGACATTGGACTAAGCCCCAGGAATGAAAGCTCCGAAAGGGTTAAAGAAAACTCTTAAAAACAAACTGGACTCTTCAAGTGATTTTGGGTGTGACTTTTAGTCAAATAGAAGCCTCTGCAGCTGCAAGGTCAGAAGGGGCTGGGCTCCAAAGCACAAGACCCACCTGAGATAATGGGACTGATCTCAATCACAAAGACCTGGTATATCCCAGGCCTTACTTTTGTCTTGTTCAGGGTTGGTAATTTGCATGTGTATCTCTCTTTTGTACCTTGGGTGTTTTGCACTTCTTTTACTTGAAATTCACTGGGAGAGGGGAATATATAAAAAATCTTGTGTCCAAAATAAAGTGTTCGATTGCACAAGAAGCATCGATCCATGTCAGGTTTTTTTTCAAAAGCGCTGATCATAGGATTATTTTCCTAGGAAAGAACCGCTACAGATAAGAATCTGTGGTAAATCACTCTATCCTTCCCCACCTTGCTGAGACCCTCGACCTCGAGCAAACTCACGCCCCATTGGACTAGCTGGCCAGTAATAGGTGGCGCCCTGAACGTGGCTGACAAGGTCATGTCCAGAAAGGTAAGCTATCTCTTTTCTTTATTTCTTTAAAAATTTTCAGGCGAAGGATAGATTCTCGTAAGAGTGGTGCAGGCTCCCGATAAAGTTTATCGGTTAAGGATGAGCAAAACCATAGTAAAACATGAGACATTCATAAAAAATGTCTCACAAGCAGTCATTCATGAAATGACATATGCTGTAGTCATGAAGGGGCAAACATTTAATTCATGTATAAAAGCTAATAGGAGTAATGCTAAGAAAGCAACAGGAAACAGTATGGGAAATCAAGTGAGTAAGAATCCTTTTACAAAATCAGTGTATCATCTTTTAAAGCAATATAAGATAAAGATGTCATCAAAAGAACTGCAAAATTGCTATAAAGTATCAATAATATACATTCCTTGGCTTCCAGAGGAAGGAACTCCAGAGAAAGAAATATTGAACATCCATATCTTTTATGAAAGCTTGTTGTTTTATGAAACACCTCTCCCTATTGCTTCATGTATATAAATTGTCATAGGAAAATCTATATCATGCTAAAAATCAGAAAGCTATATTTGCATCAGAAAGCCCAAGAAATGAAATTGGGACGAGTGCCGTGGCGCCAGCGCTCACTTCCAATTTTTGCCCCTGTGGCAGAAAGAAAAAATATGAAATATAACCATACAATCTTTTGAACAAAGAGTGGATCCAGTCCTGCCAAAACTTTGGTCTTTTAAATCTTGGGCCTAGCTTTCACCTTTCCTGTCGCCTTTAACCCTGATTTGCTGCAGCAAACTCATTGGAGAGGGTCCAATGCAAACACTAGGCTGGTGGGAGATGAGGGCTGTGCTGTCCTGAAGTCCAGGCCACGGTCGCTGCGCAGGATTGTATTCCCTGCTAAGTGTGTCCTCTGGAGCTTCATGATGGCTGGCTTCTGGCTGAAGCCTTTCCCACACTCCTGGCAAACGTAAGGCTTTCCCCTGAGTGCGTCCTCTGGTGGATGGTGGGAGAGGACTTCAGACTGAAACCTCGCCCACCCTCCCAGCACACATCTTACTTTTTCCCAGAGTGCATCCTTTGGTGATTGGTGAGAGTTGTTCTGAAGCCTTTCCCACATTCACTGCACACACGTGGCTTCTCTCCTGAGTGGTGGATGGAGCGGACTACCACCCAAAAGTTTTACACAACTCGAAGCACAAGTATGCCTTCTTTCTCAAGTGTGTGCTCTGGTGGCTGGTGAGGTAGGACTTTGGGCTTAAAACACTCACATTTGGGGCACACACACAGCTTCTTCCCAAGTGTGTCCTTTAGTGGGTGTGGAGTCTGGACTTCTGGGTGGAGCCTTCACCGCACCTGAAGCACATACGGCTTCTCTCTGTAGTGTCTTCTCGCGGCGGGTGAGACTGGCCTTCCAGCTGGGCCTTTCCCACATTCGGGGCACACACGTGGCCTCTCTTTCAAGTGCACGCTCTGGGGATGATGAGTCTGCACTTCCAGCCGAAGCCTTTGCTGAGCTTGCAGCACAGTATGGCCTCTCTCTCAGGTGTGTCCTCTGGTGGTGGCTGCGTGGGGACTTCTAAAGTCTTTGCCACGTTCACAGCACACATATGGCTTCTCTCCTGAGTGCAATCTCTGGTGGACGGTGAGGGTGGACTTCTCGGCGAAGCCTTTGCCACACTCGCAGCACACGTACGGCTTCTCTCCTGAGTGTGTCCTCTGGTGATTGGGGACAGTGGACCTCAAGCCTTTCCCGCATTCACAGCACACATGTGGCTTCTGTCCAAGTGTGTCCTCTGGTGGGTGAGGAGTCTGCACTTCCTGCTGAAGGCTTCTCTCTCTATCATGTTTTGGTGGTGAGTGGGACCGGACTTGCAGCTGAAGCCTTTCCCACATTCCTAGCACAGATATGGCTTCTCTTTCAAGTGCGTTCTCTGGTGACGGTTGAGGCCGGATTTCTGGATGAAGCCTTTGCCGCACTCACAGCACACATATGGCTTCTCTCCCGAGTGTGTTCTCTGGTGTCTAGTGAGGGTGGACTTCGTGGTGAAGCCTTTCCCACACTCACAGCACTCATATGGCTTCTCTCCTGAGTGCGTTCTCTGGTGGACGGTGAGGGTGAACTTTACGCTAAAGCCTTTGCCACACTCAGAGCACACGTACGGCTTCCCTCTGCAGTGCGTCTTCGTGTGTTGGGTGAGAGAGAACTTGTAGATGAAGCCTTTCCCACATTCATGGCACACATGTGGCTTCTCTTTCAAGTGCACGCTCTGGTGGATGATGAGTTTGGATTTATGTATGAAGCCTTTGCCACACTCGCAGCACACATACAGATTCTCTCCTGAGTGTATCCTCTTGTGGATGATAAGTTTGGATTTCTCGATGAAGCCTTTGCCACACTCAGAGCACACATATGGCTTCTCTCCCAAGTGTATCCTCTGGTGGATAGTGAGGTAGGACTTCGAAATGAAGCCTTTCCCACACTCGCAGCAAACATAGGGCTTCTCTCCCGAGTGTGTTCTCTGGTGGACGGTGAGGTAGTTCTTCGTGATGAAGTCTTTCCCACACTCACAGCACACATAGGGCTTCTTTCCTAAGTGCAATCTCTGGTGGACGGTGAGGGTGGACTTTACGCTAAAGCCTTTGCCACACTCAGAGCACACATATGGCTTCTCTCCTGAGTGTGTCCTCTGGTGGATGGTGAGGTAGTATTTCTGGTGGAAACCTTTGCCACACTCACAGCACATGTACGGCTTCTTCCCCAAGTGCGTCTTCTGGTGCCTGGCCAGGGTTCCCTTCCGATTGAAGCCCTTCTCACACACTTTGCAGACATAAGGCTTCTCCCTCGAATGTGTCCTCTGATGCCAGGTGAGGGTACACTTATAGCTAAAGCCTTTGCCACACTCGCAGCACAGGTATGGCTTCTCCCCCGAGTGTGTCCTTTGGTGCGCGGCCAGGCTTCCCTTCAGAGTGAAGCCCTTCTCACACACAACGCAGACGTATGGCTTCTCCCTCGAGCGTGTCCTCTGGTGATTGAGCAGACTGGTCATCTTGCTAGAGCCCAGTCCACACTCACCTAAGACTTCTTTCCTCTCCAGCAACCTGGCAGCATCCTCAGAGCTCCCCACCTCGCCCGGGCTCGCCTCCATCCCCACCACTCTGAGGCCATGCCGGGAGCTGACTGGTGGCCTGTGGGGCAGCTTGGGAAATGCTCCCAAAGTCCTTCCCTCAGTCCTACCAGGCCAAGGCGTGGAGGCTTCCCTCTCTTGACCTTCTGCCCTGTCGCTCCTGCATCTTCCATCCGAGGCTACCTGCTGCTGCTGGTCCCCAGGACGTGTGTCCCCAAGCTCCACAGGACTTTCTGCACATGAGCTTATGACAACCCAGGGATGGTGCTGACACTCAATGTGTTGCCCCAGGGATTTCTGGCTGGAAACATCTGGAAGGCAGAGAGAAACAGGTTAAAATTCTGGCTTCAGTCCTGTTGCAGAGAGAAAGACACAGAATGAAGCCTCAAAATCCTTAAAAGTAAATGTTACTTACCAGGACTTTCTTTACATAGCCGACTTCCCAGCCCAGCAGTACAGCTTACAACTTCTATTGTAAAGGGCCGTAAAAGCATCAAAGGCACTTTGGGGTATAAACAGGGCCAACACACGACACTCTACATGATCATCACTATACAAGCACACACTCACAACTGCACACATAGAAATCACACCCGCAAATTTTTGTTGGAGTTTGTGTTGTTTTTGTGGTACCACAAATGGAAACCTGGGGTACTCAAAGTCTGAGCTATACACCCAGCATACTTTCCGACAGGGTTTCAGTAAGTTGGGGAGGGCTTTGATAAGAGGCTGAGGCTGGCCGTGAACCTGTGATCCTCCTTTTTCAGCCTCCCAAAAACTGGGATTATAAGTGTGTGGCAAAACACCTCACTCTATTCTTTATTTTAAAACAGGGCCTCACTAAATTGGAGAGGGCCTCACTAAGTAGCCGAGGCAGGCCACAAACCCGCAATTCTCCTGTCTCAGCCTCCCAAGCACTAGGATTACAAGTGTGAGCCATCAGGCCTGCCTTGTTTGCTTTCTCTTTTTTTACTCAGCGCTATCTAGTCATGAGGAAGTGTATGCCCTATTCGCTCTGAAGAAAAAAGGGACAGGTGGAGGGCACAGACATTCATGCCAGGTTGAGGGCTTAGTGTAGATGGTTGTGTAAGAGTTATTTAAAGCAGGACTCTGTGATGCATGCCGGTAATCCCGGAACTTTGGACACTAAGACAGGAGGATCACAAAATCAAGACCTTCTTCATCAAGTTTGCAAGACCATCAGTAATTTAGTGAGACCCTGTTTAAAAATAAATTAGAAGCCAGGACTGGTGGCACACTCTTGTAATCCCAGTATTGGAAGGCTGAGAAAGGTGGATCCAGATTCCCAGCCAGCCTCAGTTACTTAGTGAGACCCTTTGAAACACAATGAGACCCTGAAACAAAATAATGAATAAAAAATAGGAAGCCGGGCGTGGTGGCACACGCTTGTAATCCACGCTCTTGGGACGCTGAGACAGGACGATCGCACAGGTTCGAGGCCTGCCTCAGCTACTTAGTGAGACCCTTTGAAGTACAGTGAGACCCTGTAACAAAATAATGAATAAAAAATAGGAAGCAGGGTGTGGTGGCACACGCTTGTAATCCATGCTCTTGGGAGGCGGAGACAGGAGGATCGCGCAGGTTCAAAGCCAGCCTCTGCTACTTAGGTGAGGCTATGAGCAACTTAGTGAGACCCTGTTTCCAAATAAAGGATAAAATAGGTCTGGGAGCATAGCCCGTATGTAAAAAGCCTCTATAAGTTCCACCACCAGTACCACAAAATATAAACATATGAAAAAGAAAAAGAAAAAGAAAGAAAGAAAGAAAGAAAGAAAGAAAGAAAGGGGTTGGGGGTGTAACTTGGAGGTAGAATGCCCCTGGGCTCCAGCCCCAGTACTGCAAAAGAAAAAAAGGGCTGGGGGCATAGCTCAGAAGTTGAATGTCCGTAGGTTCAAACCCAGTATCACAAAGACAAAACAAAACAAAACAAAACAAAAGCGGGGTGCAGTGGTGCACACCTGTACTCCCCCAATAATTCAGAAGCTGAGACAGAAGGATCCACAGGTCCAAGGCCAGCCACAGAAATTTAGAAAGACCGTTAGCAACTTGGCAAGACTGTTTCAAACTCAAAAGGCTGAGGGTGTACCTCAGAGGTAGCATGCCCCTCGGTTCAAACCATTATCAAAAATCCAAAATCAAAGAGAGAGAGTGAGCGAGCACACGTGCAATGAAAGTGCGAGACATGCCAAGTGTGTAGTACACACTTATAATCCCAGGACGTGGGAGGCTGAGACAGGAGATTGCAAGTTTGGGACCACCCTCAGCTACTCAGCAAGACCTTGTTTCAAAATACAAACTAAATTTGGACAGGGATGTAGCTCAGAGGTAGAACACCCCTGTGTTCAATTCCAAAACCACAAGAACAAGAAAAAAAACAGTAAGACACGAACTGGAGTCCGTCCACCCAGGGACAAGCAGGTGTCAGAGGATGACTCTGAGCCAGAGTTCCCACACGACAGCAGGCCTCACAGTGGACAACACAAACGCCGCCTAGGTCCCCACTGACTTGATCAGCTCCCTCTTAGGGCCCCAGCATCTCTCAACCCTGAGAGTTTCCATAATCAATGTAACATTTCCTAGAAACCAATGTAGAAGCAACACTTTCAGGCTAGGGATGCAGCTTAGAGGTAGTGGGCTGGACTGTGCACAAGGCCTCGGTTCAATCTTCAGCACCACACACGCACACACACACCAAGATCAAAGACAGCCAGCTTTTCCACACAGCACCTCAGTGCGGGCAACGTCACTACTGGATGTACTGTTTCATCACACCTAGCTCCTGGGAGCTGAAGGCAATCAATGACAACGCATTTTAGAAACTACTAAATTCCTAACTGTATTAAGCTGAACACACTTCTTCTTGAACAATGAATAATCAAACCTAGAACTGTGTACACATCTAAGCCCAGAATCATTCCATTCTATACAGAATGCTATTTTCAATAATAAGTGAACTATAACTAACCTAATTTATTAAGTATTCTAATTAGCATAACCACCCTTTCCTAATACTAAGAAGTTCTTACTTCTTTCCACTCAGTGAACTACTAAGTGAAGCCTCCTTTTGTGTTTTAATGCCTGGCAAATAAAGCAGCTTCCCTTCTTGGCCTTCAATAGCGCCAGGGCCTTTACTTCAGCTTGTGGCAGTGTGAAGATCCACTGAGCTGCCTGACGTCCACCTCTTCCCAGCCCCAGTGCTTTGAAACCAGGGACTTTCTACCTCTGAGCTACGCTCCCAGTCCTACTGTTTTTCCTTTTCAACAGGGTCTCACTAAGTTGCAGACAGCCTCATGCTGCTGCAGCTGTGACTGGGGGCAGATCTTTGATCCTTCTGTGTCAGCCTCCCAAGTACTGGGATTACAAGCATGGGCCACCACGCCCAGATGCAGATAATTCTTAATATCAACACTGACCATGTTGCTTCTCAATCTCTAGAATCTCCATTAGAGAATCAAGAGAAGTCTTTAATATTTAAAAATCTAATACGTAAAAATTCTACATATTCATTGTAAAAATCTAATACGTAAAAATTATACATATTCATTCTGCACATTTTGGAGTGCATTTCTTGTGAAATGGCTAAATCAAACAATTATGTATTTCTTCCTATAACTCATTTTTGTGGTAAGAACATCTAATATGTATTCTCTTAGTGATTTTCAAGAACATAATACATCGATCCTAGCTAGAGTCAAGCTAGACAACACAGCTCTTGAGTTTATTCCTCCTGGATGAAATTTTATATCCTTTCACCAGCATCTCCTCTCCCCAACTTCTTCTTCCCACCCTCAGCCCTGAAGGGCCAGAGGTCGAGAGAACAACTTCCCTCCCAGCACTGGATCAACGCCGCCTCCCTCCAGCCCTCACGGCAGCCGACACTCCTGTATTCCTGGGTCTCATCTGCCCGGTTTCCTCCCACTCACCTGCACAGGAGGCTGCTGCACATTTTCTCCCTTCTCTCCATGTCTCCTTCCCTTGCTCCAGCTGCGTGATCAGTTTTGGTTTAGGAAATGAAACTCCTGCCCACAGGAAAAGAAAACAAGATGACCATGCGTCATGGGGTCAAGGGCCCATTGAAGAATTCAGAGCTAAACTGGGTGAGGAACTGTTGGAGGGTGGAACACAGATCTGAAAACAGTGGGGCGGATCACCTCAAAGAGAGCACGCGGATTCTGTTCCAAGCCAGGAGGATGAACACCCCCATCATACACCATGTAAACAGATTAACTTAGGAAGAGAGCCCAGCCTAGAGGAAAACCACCTAAAACACACACACACACACACACACACACACACACACACCCCTAAACTCACAAAATCTGACCTTCTAGGGAAAAAGAGAAAACAAAGTATCTTGCTTTGAGTGGCCAAGTAAAAATAAAGGTGTCGCAGGCCAGCCATGGCGGCACACGCTTGTAATCCCAGCATTTGGAGGCGTGGACCGGAGGATTGCAGTTACCGGACAGTTTTCGCTACTTAGCGAGGCCCTTGAAACTCAGTGAGACCCTGTTTCAAAAAATAAAAAGACTAAAAGTAGTGTCACAGGTAAGCATTAACTTATAAAGAGAGCCCAGATTAGTAGAAAATCACCCAAAAGACACACACACACCCTGCTACAAAATGTGACATTCTCTGGGAAAAAGAGAATACAAAACGGCTTTCTTTTGAGTGTAACTCAAAACCCAAGTAAAAATCAAAGTGGCCACAGTGGCAAAAACTGGGGCTCAGGCGTGCATCCCAAGACTTGGGAACTTGAGATGGAGGACTGCACGTTAACAGCCAGCCTCAGCAACTTAGTGAGGCCCTGTTTCAAAGTAAAAGAATAAAAGAGGGCTGTGGGGCTAGCTCAAAGGTGGGAGAACCCTGGGTTCTGTCTCCAGTACCAAATAGAAAGGAACAAAGATTCATCAAACATATCCTAACTCTCCCATGCGTAGCAATGCAAGGCTTAAGAGATACCGTGCTTACCCAGAAAGACCAGGTTCCTGTAGTTCTCCAGCATCACCTCCCTGTACAGGGCCCTCTGATCAGAGCTCAGCAGGCTCCACTCTTCCAGGGAGAAATACACAGCCACATCCCTGAACGCCATGTGTGCCTGCAACACAAAACACAGCCCTGCTCACCTGAGGACTGGCCTTGGTCAGGTGAGGGGGAAGCAGGCTGCTCTGGGGAGGCAGTGGGACCCTAGATCCTGCCTTGACTGCAACACTGCAGCCCTGAGTCCTGAGACCCTTAGACCTGTCTCTGTCCTGCCAGCAGCATTTGTGAACCTGCACATTCAAATTCCAGGGCGGTATGTTGGGGAAGAAATGAAAACCAAAGAATCAGCTGGGAGTGGTGGCGCACGCTTGTTATCCCACCATTGGGGAAACTGGGACAGAAGTTGTGAGGCTCTCGGCAACTTAGTGAGACCCTGTTTCCAATAAGAACAAAAAACCGGGCAGGCAGTGTAGCTTGGAGGTTGATTTCTCCTGGGTTCCATCCCCAGACTTGCAAAAAAAAAAAAAAGAATCTTTGAACTCGGGAACTTTTGCTCTAGAAAGTTGTTTAGCAAACAATATATAAAAGATTAAGTAACAATAAAGTGTAACAGTTTTATGAAATGAAAAGATCAAATAGGATCTGAGAGGCTGAAGATCACACAGTCCCACTATGCAAAGACCAGACCACACCCCAGCAGTCCAGCAGACCTCAGCCTGCTCTGCGTGCTGAGCACAGGACAGAAGTGGCCCAGCACAGGAACCATGGCGTTTGCGGGCGAGGCCTCCTCTCCACCAGCTAAAGCCCCGTGTGGGCAACGGGAACTTCCTGCTGCACGCTGAGTGCTCACGCAGGAGCTTCACGGCCACAAAACCCTGCGCTAACTCCTCTGCCACTTTCATTATTTTGTGTCTCCTCAGCACTGCTGCAAAATGAAGGTCACGCTGGGAGGAAGATCCTGACACAGCGCCTCAAACCTGGTCTTGAAGAACAGGAAGAAACTGAGCTAAGGAGAAAGTGCTGGGTATTCTAGGTGAGGCCTGTGGGGAGCAGGGACGAGGGCGTTAGGAGCAAAGGAGAAAGGAGGCCCACACTGTGGGCAGGGAGCACCACCTGGAGGAGTGAGGTGGGCCTCCTTGTGAAATATGCCACGGGTGGAAAGAAGGCTACATAAAGGTTGAAAGTTGATCTCTGATAAAATATCTGTAACACAAAATTTACTACTTTGCCATTCTTATATGTCCATTCTGGTGGTATCAAGAGCACTCTCAGGGTTGTTTGCCAATCTCCAAGAATACACAGCATTTCCATACTCAAACTCCGTAACCATTAGACACTCACTTCCCATTCCCTCCTCCCCAGGCCGGGCAGTGAGCACTGTCCTTTCTGTCTCTGGGTCTTTCACTGCCGGAGCTACAATAAGGGAATCACAGTGTGTGCGCTGCTGTGTCTGGCTCATTCACTCAGCAGAGTATCTTCAAGATTCATCTACATACACGCACTCACTCGGCATTTCAATCTCTAGTAATGCTAAGTAGCTTCACTACACATATATACCACAGTTTGTTTATTCTTCTATTCATGGACACAGTTTCTAGCAATAATTCTGCCATGAACACTGGGGTATTAATATTTAAGTTCTTGCCAGGCGTGGTGGCGCACACTTGTAATCCCCGCGCTTGGGAGGCAGAGACAGGACAATCGGGCAGGTTCGAAGCCATTCTTGCTGGCTTAAGAGACCCTGGTTCCCTATAAAATATAAAAGGTCTGGGAGTGTAGCCAGGATGTAGTAGGGTTCCAACCCCACTTCCACAAAAATAAAAAACAACTTAATTTCTTACTTTCTAATTAATTTTTTTTCTTATCTTTTTTTGTGTACTGGGCATGGAACCCAGAAGCATTTTACCCCAGATCTACACTCCCAGAACTATTTTTTATTTATAAACAGGCTCTCACTGAGTTGCAGAGGGCCTCCCTTAGTAGCTGAGGCTGGCCTCGAACCGCAATCCTCCTGTCTCAGCCTCCCGAATGCTGGGATTACACGCGTGCGTCACCACCCCCGGCATCTCTCGCACATTCTGACCAATGTGCTGGTCCCCTGTTGAATTGCAGGGGTCTGTCCCTTTGTGTAGGAGAACTGGCTCCTGAGGATCTGGGACTGGTGTGCAGGTGGATTGGAAGGAGCAAACTGCCAGCCGTGGTTTATCTTTCCAACTTTCCAGATTATTCTTTTTCATTCTTATTTTGCCAACAGGAGGAACCAGTCATTTCTTTTGTGGCTTCTGACATTTGTGTTGCAGAAAACCAGTTCCAACTGGAATGTCCTCATTCCAAAATGAGCAAAGTTCAAGTTGTATTTTAAAGTAATTGTGAGCCGGGCGTGGTGGCGCACGCTTATCACCCCAGTATGTGGGAGGCTGAGACAGGAGGTTCGCAGGTTCAAAGCCAGCCTGGGCAACTTAGCTCAGGTTGCTCTCAGCAACCTAGTGAGACCCTGTTTCCAAATAAGAAATAAACAGTCGGGCGTGGTGGCGCACGCTCATCATCCCAGCATTTGGGAGGCTGAGACTGGAGGATCGCGGGTTCGCGGACAGCCTCAGCTACTTAGTGAGGCCCTCTGCAACTCAGTGAGAACCGGTTTCAAAGTAAAGAATAAAAAATAGGGCAGGGAGTGTGGTTTGGAGGTCAAATGCCCCAGGTTCCATCCCCAGACCTGCAATAAATAAAAAAAAGAAAAAAACAGGGATAAAATCGGGCTGATAACTTGGAGATAGAATGCCTCTGGATTCAATCCCCAGGGCCACTAAATAAATAAATAAATAAATAAATAAATAAATAAATAAGCACGCAAGCAATTTTGAAATGTAAAAAATATCCTAAATGGAGCTGTACGTCGTGGTGCATGCTTGTGATCGCAGCATTTGGGAGGCTGAGACAGGGGACCACGATTCAAAGACACCCTCAGTTACTACTACTTAGCGACGCCCTTTGCAACTCAGTGAGACTTTCTTTCAAAATGCAGAATTAAAAAATAAGAATGTGTAGCCCAGGGTGGTGGTGCACTCTTTTACTCCCCGCATTTGGGAGGCTGTCACAGGAGGATCAGAGGACTGCAGTTCAACACAGCCTCACCTACTTAGCGAGGTCCTGTGAGACCCTGTTTCAAAATAAAGAATAAAAAATAGGGCTGCAGGTATGGCTCAGCGGAAGAATACCCCTGGGTTCCATCCCCAGTTCCACCAAAATAAATAAAGAAATAAGTAAATAAGTAAATAAGTAAATAAATAACAAAATCTAACAACGCTGTATGTGGTGGTGCACACCTGTAATCCCAGACAGCCTCCGCAAGTAGTGAGACTCGTCAATCTAGTAAGATCCTGTTTCAAAATAAAAAGACATAGGGCTCAGGTGTTGCTGAGAGGACTGAAAACTTGGGGTGGGAACAAGTAGCGGAGCTGGGACCACTCATCTCTGCACTGGGGCAAGAGCGCCTTGCTGGCTCAGACGAGGAGGACTTGCCAGGGAACTGGAACGTGGCTGGTGCCCAGTGCATGGTGACTGGCACTTTCCTGTGCTTACCTAGAGGCTAACTGAGCCCAGATTCTCCGGCCGTCCACCTCGGGAACCCACCATTTGCTCTGACTCAACTGTGGTTTCCTGCCAGTGGAGAAGTCAAGGGGTGCCCAAGAAGTAGGGACCTCTCCATGTCTTAGGAACCTGCACCTTCTCTGAGGCAGTCATTGGGACCGGCCACAGGTCAAGAGAGATCAAGTAGCGCAGGGTGGGAAAGGGGGTCGTGCCGTATGTCTCCAGAAGATGCTGCCGCCCTGGGGGTGGACAAAGGCACCCCGCTTCATCCCTTTCTGAGGCCGGGCTCCATCATCAGGGTGGCCAGGCCTCTTCAGACCCTGAATTAGGCATCTGCTCACTCAACAGACCTTGGATAGAAAATATTTTTTAAAAACAATGACATCCTGGCCGGGTGTGGTCTCGCACGCTTGTAATCCCCGCGCTTGGGAGGCGGAGACAGGAGGATTGCGCAGGTTCGAAGCCAGCCACGTGCGCTGGCTTAGGAGACCCTGTTTCCAAATAAAAATGTAAAAAAAAAAAATAGGTCTGGGAGTGTAGCCCAGAGGTAGAAGGGCTTCCAGGAACCCCAGTACCACAAAAAAAAAAAAAAACCAATGACATGCAGACTCAACATGTACAGACTTTTTCCTTTTTTTTTTTGCCTGTCATTATTCCCTAAGCAATACAGTTGAACAACTTATTTCCATTGCATTAAGTATTTCGTGGACTCCTCTGATGATTTAAAGTGCACCGGAGGATGCACAGAGGCTAAATGCAAACACTAGGCTGGTGGGAGATGAGGTCTGTGCTGTCCTGAAGTCCAGGCCACAGTCGCTGCGCAGGATTGTATTCCCTGATAAGTGTGTCCTCTGGTGCTTCATGATGGATGGCTTCTGGCTGAAGCCTTTGCCACACTCCTGGCACACGTAAGGCTTTCCCCTGAGTGCGTCCTCTGGAGGCTGGTGAGGTAGGACTTCACACTGAAACCTCATCCACACTCATGGCACTTGTACGGCTTCTCTCCAAGTGTGTCTGAAGAAATAGGACAGACACGAACAGGGCAAGCCATCAGGCTGATTTCTAGATACTACTCTTTTCCTGCCTCTTATCACTGTTTATCTGACTGGACAAAAAAGATATTTTTTAAATAATTGGCAAAAATTAGGCGGGCGTGGTGGCGCACGCTTGTAATCCTAGCATTCGGGAGGCTGAGACAGGAAGATCATGGTTCACAGACAGCCTCAGCTACTTAGTGAGGCCCTCTGCAAATTAGTGAGACCCTGTTTCAAAATAAAAAATAAAAAATAGGGCAGGGCCCCTGGGTTCCATCCATAGACCCACGAAAAAAACATAAAAGAAAAAATGATTGGTCAAAGTTAAGTATGCAATGGTATAACAAACTGCTCGTTAAAGTACCATATACATTAAAGAGAAGTGTAGCCGGGCGTGGTGGTGCACGCTTGTAATCCCTGTGCTTGGGAGGTGGACACAGGAACATCATACAGGTTCGAAGCCAGCCTCGCTGGCTTGAGGTTATTTCCTGATGAAATGATAATTCTGACCAGGCATGATGTTGCTCCCCGTAATCTCTGTACTTGGTAGGCTGAGACAGAAGGCTCGCAGCTTTGAGGACAGCCTCAACAAATAGTGAGACTCTCATCAACCTAGTGAGACACTGTTTTAAAATATAAATAAAATAGGTCTGGGGATGCAGCGCAGAGGTGAATGCCCTTGGGTTCAAGTCCCAGTACCACACAAAAGAAGAAAGAAATGTTGAACCTAAGATCTGCTACAAACTACTCCAGCAGAAAAAGAGTGAGGGTGACAGGGGACACAGAAATGAATGGTGACAATTTCAAAGCACCAGACAGGACCTAGGGATGAGAATTCTGAAAACTAGTGAAAAGAGAAATACAGGAGAATGGATGGAGGGGCAGTGACTTGGAAAGCCAGGTTGGAATGCTCCTGCAAAAAGTGTCACCGTTACAACAGGTCCGTTTTCCTATAGAATCCAGCTGGGCTGTGATCCCTGGAGAGAGCACTGAAGGACACAAAACATCAACGCTGAACAAAGAAAACCTACTCACGGTTCACGCTGCAAGAGGCAGAGGCACTCACCTGAAGCTGGGCAGTCAGGAGCCCGGGAGTCCTCCCTCTCCCCAGCAGGCAGTCCTCCTGGGCAGCCAGGGTCACAGCAGACAGAGAAAGACAAAAAATGTTCAGGAAAGTCACTGGAAATCCTCCAAGTCCAACAGCCTCCTCCTCCTTCAAAGTGTCAGGAAGGGACCTACCACAGAAGAAAAGCACAAGTTGTGAGCAGCTTCCTAGGAAGAGAGCTGGGGTGTAGTCTAAGAACACAGCCTGCCAGCGGGAGCAGTGGTGCGCACTTGTATCCCCAGCAACTCAGGAGGCTGAGGTAGAAGGATTGCAAATGTGAGGTAAGTATTGGAAACTTAGACACTGTCTCAAAATTAAAAAAAAAAAATTTAAAAATAAACAGCTGGGGTCTAACTCAGTGGGAGAGCATCCCTGGGTCCAATCACCAGAAGTACAAGAAGGAGAGAAGAAAGGAAGACAGGAAGGGAGGAAGCCTTCTCTGACTCGCTGCTAACACTGACCATGAAGTGTCCCTGTGCTAGTAATAATGACAGGAAAGTCCTTGGAGCACTGGATATCTACTAGAGACTGTTCCAGGCACTGTGTGAGCCTCACCTCATTCTGCCTTCACAACATCCCCATCAAGTAGCTGCCGTTACCATTTCAAGATGAGAACACTGATATGAGAACACTGTCCCCAATAAAGTGACAACATGGAGACATCTGGCCGTGGACACCAGGCTCTTGAAGATTGTACAGATTCCTTGAGATGAATCAAGATGGGTCATGAAGTTCTTACATGTTGAATCTGGGTGACGTCTGGAAAGCTCTACCTATTCTGGGGATTTGGCATTTCTCAATTTAAACATTAAAATGTCAGGAAGCTGAGAAAGGAGGACTGCAGCTCCCCGCCACCCTCAGCTACTTATGCCCTCCCCAACTTAGTGAGACCCTGTTTCAAAATAAAGAGTAAAAAAATAGAAGCCGGCCTGGTGGCCCACGCTTGTAATCCCTGCATTTGGGAGGCTGAGACAGGAGGATCGCATAGGTTAGAAGCCAGCCTCAGCTACTTAGTGAGGCTCTCAGCAACTTAGTGACACTTTGTTTACAAATAAAGTATAAAATAGGGCGGGGGGGGTGTATTCCGGAGGTAGAAAAGCCCCTGGGTTCCAGTACCACACACACACACACACACACACACACACACACACACACACGACTGTGGGTGTGGTTCGGAGGTAGACCACCCCTGGGTTCCATCTCCAATACTGGGGGGAATAAAAAACAAAACACTAAAATGGAATTTAAAATCTCGTGGGGTTTGTGGTCAATGAAGGTCCCGTGGACTTGCCGAATGAGCCTCAGCTCGACTCCTTTCTCCTCAACCCAAACCCAGGGACGACCACACAGATTGTTCCCCTAAGATCTCACCACTGTGGCCACCCCACATTCAGTCAAAGCCAGGCTGGTCTGGTGGAGCCAGCGCGCCCCTCGCCCGCCTGAGAAAACCGGACAGCGGGGCCTGGGCCATGACCCCCCATGCCCCCCCATGCCCCAAACCCGGGACGCGGGGCCCTAGAAACGCCCCCGTCGCAATACAGGGGCGTCCCCGAGGCCAGAGTCTCCGCACCCACAAGAACCCAGCACGGCGCCCGCCCCGCACCCACCGCCCCGCGGCTCTGAGCCGAGTCCACCCGACTCCAGAGATGGCGGCCGCTCCGCTCCCGCCACCGCCCGAGGCTCGACCCGGACCAGCCTCGGGACGCTGCTGCACACGGCGAGGGCGGGGGCCGGGGTCTGCGAGCCCCACTCACCGCCGCCGAGAAGAGAGGTCGCCTCGGGAGCACGCGGGCTCTCCTCAGCGGGCGGGACTAAGCTCCCAGAGTCCTCTGCGCGGCTCTCTGCTCCCACAATCCTCTGCACAGCGCCTTTTGACCTCTGAGGGTCGCCTCTCGGTGATGCGTCCAGACCAGCCGGCGGTGGCGTCCCTTTTAATTAAAGCCTCGCTCGCTCATCAGCCATGCAGAGCCACCTTGTGAAGCTCCTGCCCTGTTGGGACCCGCGCCCCGCTTCCGTCCGACAGACTACATTTCCCAGTGACCCTTGCGGCAACTTCCGCATTCGCCTCAGAGGACGGAAGTGACGTAAGGGAGCTACTTTCAATACTGTCAATCGCTAGGGTGACTGTCCAGCTTTCTTAGAGGTATAGTTACTGTCTCCCGAGGCCTCCAGATCTCCACAAATCCGACTGTGGAGATGGAGATTAGCGCCCATACCCCGAGAGTGCCAGGCAGGTGTAGTCTCGTCAGCTGGTACACACGGGGTGGAGGGGAGCGGGGACCGAGGGTTGAAACCGGGACACTGTACCTCTGAGCTACACCCCAAACCTTTTTTTGTTTCTTTCAATAGGGTCTTAATTCGATGGAATACGAAATAAGTATTTTCTTTTAATAAATATCGTTAGTCAGCCGGGTGTGGTGGTGCAAGCTTTAATCCTAGTACTGAAAAACCCTAAATAAAAATTCCCTAATAAAAATTTTAAGCCCCTAGCAACTACCAGTTGTTAAGCAAATAGTTCCCTGTTTTTTGTTAGTTCCCTGTTCTTTGTCAGAATGCAGGCTTGAGAAATCTTTCTGTACGCTTGAGAAATCTTTCTGCTGAAGTTTTGAGAAGTGCAAGTTTAAGAAGTATTCTTGCTGCAGTTTGAAGAGTACAGGCTTAAGAAACATCATAATTAAGGGTACGGGGTTTAAAATGATGACCCCCCCAGGTCGGCCTGTTACAGAAACCGACTGACCACAAACTGGGCCCACCTAGCATCGACCAATGTTTACCCAATGTACTTTGAAAACGGGTCTGTAATCTTCCATTGACGCATGTAACCCCCCCCCCCAACTTGCGGTTTTTTCCTTTAAATTTCGGCTGCCTTAGTTGCTCGGGTCGCTCTTGATTCCGAGGCTTGAGTGAGGGTCTTCCCTCTGCGGAGGTCTTTCAGTACTTGGGGGGCTCAGTAAGGATGATCGCCAGCCTGGCGAGCTGGGCGTGGTGGCGCACGCCTGTAATCCCCGGCCTGGGAGGCTGAGACAGGAGGATGTGCAGGTTTGAAGCCAGCCTCTCTGGCTTAAGAAACCCTGTTTCCAAATAAAAATATAAAATAGGTCTGGGAGTGTAGCCCGGAAGTAGAAGGTTTCCAGGAACTCCAGTACCACCAAATAAATAAATAAATAAATAAACAAGCAAACAAGACAACCTAATGAGGGGCTGGGAGAGGAAATGTTGATAAATGGAGCACGCGCATATGTAGTTTGATAAATCCTCAGCATTTACTGTGCAAAGTACCAAAAGAACTTTGAATCTCAATGGATCCATGAGAGGTGTTGTGCTATGCTTTTTCATTAAATGCTTAAGTTCTAGTTAAAAATAATACTATAGATAGTAAAAAATGTGTTAAAAGCTTTTTAATATAATATAGTGTGATCAATTGTTATAGTGAAATAAATTAATAGGTGTGTGGTGTGGCAATAGATTAATATTGTGATTAGCAGTGGGACATTTTCTGATTAAGGCATTTTAATAGTTCAGTTCAAGAAAGCTCTTTTAAAGCCCGTTTTCCTTCTTAAACTTTCATAATTTAAAAGTAAATTAAGCGGGAACTTGTAACTGTTTTCTGAGAGACTAAAGGGAGGAAGCAGCCCATGACCTAGCTAACCCCTGTGTCCGGGCAAACATACCAGAGATAAGAAACCTCCTCTCACATACCCCGCTATCTCCCGAAACATCTGTGTGCTTTACATGGTTGCTTTTAAGTATAGAAACTGTAAAGGTTAAAATGTAAAAGCTGGTGTAATAATGACCTTACAAAATAATGTTATATAAGGAAGCCCCCTTCTAGAATGGGGGCCCATTGCTGATTCTGCTGTGGCAGATGTGCGTGGGTCCAGGTTCAAACCTGCAATAAAGTGTGACCTTGTGAACATAATTGGCTTTGGACAATTATTCTCGCGTGGTTAGATTGCAACAGAGGGCCCCTGGCCACGTCTCCAGGGGACCTGCTGGGCCTCTGACACCCACATTCTCACCAGTGCCAGTCAACACCAGTTTTAAAAACTGCCAGCCTGATGGGACAGACGACACCTCAGTAATTTGTACATTTGTGTGTCAGGGTGGAAGGTTGAGCATCTCTGGCATTTTATTTTTCTTTCCTTTTTTTTTCAGTAGTGGGGATGGAACCCAGGGACATTTTAACTCTGAGCTCCCCCCCCCACTCTATTTTTTATTCTTTTTTAATTTTTTTTATTGGTGCACTGTATTCATACATCATAGTGGGATACAAACTTTTGTAGACATACATGCACACATCGCCCAGTCAGCCCCCAACCGATCCCCACCCCATTCCCTCCCCATCCCTCCTTCCCATGCTTGGCTTAGTGGTTGACAATCTAGTATTATAGCAATTTATCCAAAATTAAAAATGATAATCTCACATAACAGTTTCATTTGTCTGATACCAAGCTTTTGATAACTTAAAGATAACATTTCAATATTTCTTTTTGCTTTCTTTCTTACCAGAGAATATTTTTTTTCTTTAATTTTTTAGGTGAAACTATCATATATTTATATATTTATTTTTCAGAAAAAAACTCTATCCTAATATGGAATATGGACTCTAGATACCCAAACGATCTCAAAAAAGAACAAAGCTAGAAGATATATATTTAATGATTTCAAACCATATAAAGCTACAATAATTGAAACAGTGTAGTACTGTTCTAAAGGCAGATATATAAACCATTGGAGTTAAATAAAAGCCTAGAGCTAAATTCTTCCATATATTGTCAAGTTATTTTTGACAAGGTTTCCACGAACATGTGGTGGGGGAAATAATAATCTTTTAACTAAATATTGTTGAAAAATAATAATTACATGAAAAAGAATAAAATTGGACCCTTACCTAATCCCATATACAAATATTAACTCAAAATAGATAAAAGACCTAAATATAAATCTTAAGACTATAAACTTTTAGAAGAAAATCTGGGTCATAAAACCTCACAACATTAAAATTGGCAGTGATTTCTTGAATATGATTTCAATGGCACAGGCAACAAAAGGGTAAATAAACTCCCTAAAAAATAAAAAAATATTGTATATCCAAAGACAATGTAAACAGAGTTAAAAGTTACTGATAGAATGGGATAAAATATTTCTAAATGCTATATCTGAAGGTATATTAATATTACAACTAGAAATCCTAAAAATTAACAACAATAAAAGCAAACAATACAATTTAGAGATAGGTAAAAGACTAACATAAATAATGAATCTCCACAGATAACTAAGCTTAGTTGTCTGTTGGATGGAAACTCTTGTTTCTCTGGTTCTGGTGTGTGTTACCTATTTCTTCTTTGTAGTTAATCTCTTTGAGTATTTTCTCTAGCACTGGTTTTGAAGACATAAATTCCTTCGGTTTCTGTTTGTCATGGAAGCTTCTTATTTCCCCATCTAATTTGATAGAAAGTTTTGCTGGGTAGGAAATTTTTGGCTGGAAGTTGTTTTCTTTCAGAGTTTGGAATATGTTACTCCAAGCCCTTCTGGCTCTCATGACTTGGTTTGGGAAGTCTGGAGTGATTCTAATTGGTTTGCCTCTGAATGTCACTTGGCCCTTTGTTTTTGTTGCCGTTAAGATTCTCTGCTTGGCTTCCACATTGGTCATTTTGACAATTATGTGGTGTGGGGATCCTCTTCTCCGATCCTGTCTAAAGGGAGTTCTATAAGTTTTCTGGACCTGTGTATCGACCTCTTGCTCTATGTTTGGAAAATTTTCTGCTATTACTTCCTTGAAGAGATTTTTGATCCCTTTGGTTTCACCTTCTTTTCCCTCCTCTAATCCAATTATTCTTAGGTTAGCTCTCTTAAAATGGACCCATATTTCTTCAATGTCAGATTCCTGCTGTTGGATATTTTTTTCTAGATTAGAAAGTATGCGTTCATTTTTGGATTGATCATCTTCTAAGAGTGAGATTCTATTTTCCATGTGGTCTAATCAGTTGTTTGTACTTTGAATTGAGGCCTTTACTTCATTAATTGCATCCTTTATCTCTTTTTGGCTCTCTCTGAATTCTTTTCTAAACACCTCTATTATTTCTACAGTTATTTTCCTGATTTGATCTTCTAGAAATCTCTTAATTTCTGTTTTATCGGGTTCTGATGTTGTGGGGTTGTAGGCATTCATTGCTCCATTGTTAATCCTCTTTCCCATGATTTCAGAAGTTTGTGCCTTCTCTGGGTTCTTCCCTTAGGTCACTATGACTTCACTTAAAGTGCTCTGGATCTCGAGTCTGTGGTATCTCAGACCCCACTACTCCTTTACTGGGTTGTATCGCAGAGTCTCAGACCCAGGGAGTCGATAGAGGCTGCTTTAGACTATGGGGAGGGGGGGTGCCAGGTTGGGCGTTCTCCTATGGTGTGATATCTCTGCCACCACCACTCCCCCACTGGGTCAAGTACCTGGGAGTCAGTACTGGGATTTCTCCTCTGGGGCCCGCAATTTGACTCACTGTTGTTGAGTACGCAGATGGAGCTGTAGTCGACTCGGTGAATTCGCTGCTGCTGCCGCCGGTGGCAATATGGTGCCACTACCACGCCCTCGGCCGTGAGGATGGCGTATTTCTTCTCTGGTTTTGAGCTCCACTCTGAGTCCCTGCAGCGTGTGCTGAGCTCAGCCACTGGGAGCTTTAGATGCTCCCTGCGCCGAAAAATCCTGCCTGGCTGTTCCGCAGCGGCTCACCTCGGCTCGCTGTAGCCGTCTGGTGAACTCGCCACTGCCACCGGCAGTAAGGCGCTGCTGCCGCATCCTCAGGTGTGAGGCTGGTGTATCTTCTCTGTGGCTCTGAGCTCTGTTCTGAGTTCCCTAACTCTCTGGAGACTGGTGATTTTTTTTGTTTCTCTGGTGATGGTGTTTTCTGGCTATGAAAGGCGCTGATTTTGTGGTAATGGAGATTGGTTGTTAGCGGGGCTCTTAAGCCCCGCTTTTCTCGGTCGCCATCTTCCCGGAAGTCTATTTTTTATTCTTTAATGAAAACAGGGTCTCATTGAATTACAGAGGGCCTGACTAAGTAGCTGAGGCTGTCTGCAAACCGAGATCCTCCTGTCTCAGCCTCCCAAATGCTTGGATTACAAGCGTGCGCCACGATGCCTGGCTGAGACCAAAAGAACTTTGATTGCCCACAGGTCCATGAGAGAGGAGGGCTCCTGGCTGCATGGTGATGTACGCTTCTCATTCCAATACTTGGGAGGCTGACACGGGAGGATCACAGGTTCAAAACCAGCCTGGGGCCGGGTGTGGTGGCACATGCTTGTAATACCAGCATTCGGGAGGCTGAGACCAGAGGACCACGGTTTGTGGCCAGCCTTAGCTACTTAGTGAGGCCCTCCGCAACTCAGTGAGACCCTGTTTCAAAATAAAGAATAAAAAATAGGGCTGGGGGTGTAGCTCAGAGGTAGAATGTCCCTGGGTTCTATCCCCAGTACCGCATAAAAAAAAAAGTCTAAATGTTAGTTATAGCCGGGCGTGGTGGCGCACGCTTGTAATCCCTGCACTTGGGAGGCTGAGACAGGAGGATCGCACAGGTTCGAAGCCAGCCTCAGCTACTTAGTGAGGCTCTCAGCAACTTAGTGAGACCCTGTTTCCAAATAAAATATAAAAACAAACAAACAAACAAAAAAGGTCTGGGAGTATATCCCGGAGGTAGAAAGCCTCTGGGTTCCACCCCCAGGACCACCAAAAAAAAAAGTGTTAGTTATCATAACAAGGGCAACAAACAACATGTTAGGAGGAGGAAGGGCCACTCTGGTGGAGCTAGCCCGCGCTGGGCCTTGGTAGCTGGCGCCAGCTATGGAGACTTGGGGAGCTCCAGCTCTTCAGCTGGGGGCAAAGTGGTGTCATTTCTTTATTTTTTTTATTCTTATTTTTTGAA
This sequence comes from Muscardinus avellanarius, assembly GCF_963383645.1. Lineage (NCBI taxonomy): Eukaryota > Metazoa > Chordata > Mammalia > Rodentia > Gliridae > Muscardinus > Muscardinus avellanarius. Next base: position 4,812,020 of record NC_137802.1, on the reverse strand, counting down.
ACAGGGTCTCACTAAGTTGCAGAGGGCCTCACTAAGTAGCTTGAGGCTGTCCGCGAACTGCGATCCTCCTGTCTCAGACTCCCGAATGCTGGGCTGACAAGCGTGCGCCACCACGCCCGGCAAGGGGTGTCATTTCTGAGCTTAAGGTGAGGTGGACTGCAGCTGCAAAGAGGGACAAAGGTCAAAGGACCTCAGGTGAAAAGACAGCCTGGGGTCCAGATGGCAGTAGTGTGAGAGCCCAGGCCTTCCTCCCACACTTAGAAGGGAACTCCAGCCCAGGGCCAGTGCACGGGAGGGGGAGGAGAGTTTCTGGGCTCCCTCTAATGTCCCTGGATCCTGCAGGTCCTGATCCCGTCACCTGGTACCTGGCCAGCTGAGCCCTTGAGGTTGCTGAAGCAAAGGCCATTCTCTGGGGTGGCTTTCCCTCCATGATTGCAGCATGAGCACTGGCCACCAGGGGGCGGCGGTATCCACCCTGCTCTGCTGGAGCCCAGGGAGCCCTGAAGAACACCCAGAGGTCATCCTGGACAGTCCCCTGCCTCCGAGAAACTGTGCCTTCTATCACTTAGCTCTGAAAAAAAATACAAGGGGAAAGTTTTATATAAAAGGAATGTAAGGGGAAGAATTTTGAGGGCTTTGGAGCAGAACACGTGTCGATGAATTGCATTTCAACCTCTCCTAAGGCAGACAGGGACATGAGGCTGGGAGGGTATTGAGACCTCCAAAAACTGAGGAAGGAGCACTGTCTGTTCCTAGCCTCACTCTGTGGCACATCCTCCCTTCTGTGTTTCTTCTTTACTTCTGTGCATGACATGCCTGTGGCACCACCCCATGGGTTTTCTGTTAGGTTACAGGGCCCTGATGACATCGCTAGGAAGTAGGTGCTAGCGAGGCCCCCGCTATCCAGGGGACACTAGGCAGGACCCGAGAAACAACGATTTGTCCAGGGCCACAAGGTAGGTCAGAGGGAGGAGCTGGAGACAGCGCTTTCTCCTCAGCCAGGACCCTGTCCACTGCCAGGCCTGTCGCGGGTGTGGAGGCAGTACTGGCGGGACTGTGTACACAGGGAGACAGGTCAGGGGGCAGGAGAGGGAGCAGTGTGCTAGCAGGCTACCTGGAGTGCTCTCAGAGCGACAGGGACTCAGTAGGGATACCAGGACTAAACCTCACTACCCTGATGACACATGCAGAGAGAACATGGAAACCTTGTAACCAGGCAGCCATCTTCGAGCAACTGCCACCTGCCAGCTCACATGGCTGGAGAAGTTGGAGACAGCAACATGTTCTGCTGTATCCTGGCTTCCTGAGGCCCCAGTTTAGAGAGCGCATCTTCCAGTGCTGTGGGTGATGGGTCTGCTCTTGGACCAGACACCTGAGATCATTAGCAAGGGGGACCCAGAGGTTTCCGCCAGACAGCGCAGGGCAAGTTTACCCAGCCAGTGCACCACCGAGTCCCCTGTGCACCCACACCCCTGCTTCTGAGTGTGGACAGGGGGATGTAGGGGTAGCCTCTCCAAAGGCCCAGGCTGCTCTGCCGCTGGGTGGGGGCAGCAGCGACTCAGGCGAGCTCTGCCCGGGCTGGGCAGCTGGCATGCCTGCTACCAGGTGGCTGGTGCCCAGCGCACGGTGACTTGCACTTTCCAGTGCTTACCTAGAGATAACTGAGCCTGACAGCTCGGATCCTCCTGCCTTCCGCCCCGGAAGCCACCCTTTGTCCTGACTCAGCTGCGGCTTCTTGCCACAGGTGCCCTAAGAACTGGGGACCTCTGCCATGTCCTAGGAACCTGCAGCTTCTCTGATGCAGTCACAGGGACCGGCTGCAGGTAGAGAGATCAAGTAACGTGGGGAGGGGAAGGGGGTCGTGCCGTAATGTCACCAGAAGGCGCTGCTGCCCTGGGGTGGACAAGGCACCCCGCTTCGTGCCTCCCTAAGGCTGGGCTCCATCATCAGGGCGCCCTCTGGGGGCCCCGGATTCTGTATCCGCTCACTCTCAATAGACCTTGGATGAAAAATATCTTTTTCTTGAAAACAACAGCATCTGGACTCAACATGTACAGACTTCTGTGTGTGCTTCATATTATTCCCTCAATAATACAGTCTAACAACGATTTCCATTCTATTAATTATCACGAGCACCCCACGGATTATTTGGGGGGGGGTCTGGGCATGGAACCCAGGGGCATTAACCTCCGAGCTACACCCCCTGCCCTATGTTTTATTCTTTTTTTTAATACTTTTATTTTTTTTCTTTTTTCTTTCTTTTTTTTTTTTTTCGGTACTGAGGTTCCTGGAAGCCCTTCTACCTCTGGGTTACACTCCGAGACCTATTTTTATATTTTTTATTTGGAAATAGGGTCTCCTAAGCCAGTGCAGCTGGCTTCGAACCTGTGCGATCTCCCTGTCTCCGCCTCCCAAGCGTGGGGATGATAAGCGTGCGCCACCACGCCCGGATTTTATTCTTTATTTTGAAACAGGGCCTCACTAAGTAGCCGAGGCTGTCCGCGAACCTCGATCCTCCGGTCTCAGCCTCCTGAATGCTGGACTACAAGCCTGCGCCACCATGCCCAGCTCCCACAGATGATTTAAAGTTCACCAGAGGAGCCAGGCGTGGTGGCGCACACTTGCAATCCCAGTGCTTGGGAGGCTGAGACAGGAGGATCGCGCAGGTTCGAAGCCAGCCTCAGCTGCTTAGTGGGGCTCTCAGCAACTTAGTGAGACCCTGTTTCTAAATAAAATATAAAATAGGTCCGGGAGTATAGCCCGGAGGTAGAAAGCCTCTGGGTTCTATCTCAAGTACCACCAATAAATAAATAAATAAAGAAAGAAAGAAAGAAAGAAAGAAAGTAGGAAGGAAGGAAGGAAAGAAGGAAAGAAAGAAAGAGAGAAAGAAAGAAAGTTAGTTCACCAGAGGATGTGTATAGGCTAAATGCTAATATTACGCTTTTGTGTGTGCACAAGCACCTGCCTGGGGGAGGGACACTGTGCCTCTGAGCTATACCCCAGCCCTATTGTTCATTCATTCATTCATTCATTCAGTTTGAAACAATGTTTTCCTAAATTTGTATGCATGGGTCTCTAATCTGTGATCCTCCTGTCTCAACCTATCCTCTGAAAAGATATCACTACATGTAGCCTATAGCAAATGAGAGAGAAATTATGTGTGGAAGAAGAAGTATCTACCTAAGTTATAAATTAATATGATGGATTAAAATATCTGAGCTGAGCCGGGCATGGTGGTGCATGCTTGTAATCCCTGTGCTTGGGAGGCTGAGACAGGAGGATGGCACAGACTTGAAGCCAGCCTCAGCTACTTAATAAGGCTCTCGGCAACTTAGTGAGACCCTGTTTCCAAATAAAGTACAAAAATAGGTCTGGTAGTGTAGCCCAGAAGTAGAAAAGCCCCTGGGTTCCACCCCCAGTACCACAAAAAAAGTTATTTTTTACACTCCCAGACCTATTTTATATATTTTTTATTTGGAAACAGAGTCTCTTAAGCCAGGGAGGCTGGCTCCGAACCAGCGCGATCCTCCTGTCTCCGCCTCCCAAGAGCGGGGATTACAAGCGTGCGCCACCACGCCCGGCTTACTTTATATTTTTAAACAGAATCCTTCTGAGTTGCTGAGGCTGGCCTCCACCCTGTGACCCTCCTATCTCAACTTCCCAAGTACTGGGATTACAGGCGGGCACCCCACTGCACCCCCGGCCATTTTTAAACATTCTCATCTAAACCGAGCATGGTGGCGCACGCTTGTAATCCCCGCTCTTGGGAGGCGGAGACAGGAGGATCGCGGTTCGCAGACAGCCTCAGCTACTTAGTGAGGCTCTTCGCAACTCAGTGAGACCCTGTTTCCAAATAAAGGGAAAAAATAGGGCTGGGGGTGTAGCTCCTAGGTTCAATCCCTATTCACTCTCACACACACACACACACACACACACACACACACACACACACACACATCTGCCCTAAAATGAACCCCAAACCCCTTAGCAGTCATGCCCCAGGGCCTGGAAGCTACCAATCTATGTTCTGTCTCTTTGAATCGCCTCTTCTTGACAGCTCACAGAAGTGGAATCATATAAGATCTGAATGTGAGCCTCTGGTTCTCTGACTCAGCATCCGTTCCCCAAGGCTCACGGTGTGGCGGCGCAGGTCGGCCCTCCGCGCCTCTTCGTGGCTGGACAGTTCCTCGCACACGGATGAGCCACGGGCTGATGGTCCCTTCGTCGGTCGATGGACAGACAGTTGGGTTGTTGCTGCTTTCGGCTATCAGTGGGCAACCCTGCTGTGGACATTCTTGTGTGGGTTTTCTGCGGACACATAATCTCATTTCCCTTGCATACACGCCTCGTGATGGAATTGGCAGGTTACTCGGTGACTTAGACTCTATCATTTGAGAAGCAGCCGCACTGTATTCCAAAGTACCGTCTTATAATCCCCCAGCAACACAGGAGCCTCCCCACGCCCCTGCCGACATTATTGTCTGCCTGGCCTTTTTTTTTTGTTGTTGTTGTTTTTAAATTATGTTTAGAATAGCTGCCAGGTCAGGTGTGGTGGTGGAACATGTCTGGAATCCCAGGACTTGGGAGGCTGAGGCAGGAGGATCACAGGTTCTAGGCCAGCCTCAGCAACTTAAAGAGACCCTATGCAACTTAGCAAGACACTGATTCTAAATTAAAAAAATAAAAATAAAGAGGGCCGGGCGTGGTAGCGCACGCTTGTAATCTTGTTATACAGTGTCTTTAAGTTCATGAGTGCAGTGTGGTATGCCGTTTTAATAAGAATTGATCATCGATAATAGGTAAGTAATTTAGTTTTAAATAATGTTTTTTTTTTATAAGTTTTGCGCCAAGTTTTTTTTTTTTTTTTTTTTTTTTTGTGGTACTGGGGTCCCTGGAAGCCCTTCTATGTCCGGGTTACACTCCCAGACCTATTTTTATTTTTGGAAACAGGGTCTCTTACGCCAGCACGGCTGGCTTCGAACCTGCACGATCCTCCTGTCTCCGCCTCCCTCCCAAGCGCGGGGATTACAGCGTGCGCCACCACGCCCGGCTTGCTTCAAGTTTTAAGATGACAGGCAGAGAGCAGCTAAACGGGAAACACCCGGGGCAGCTGCCCAGGCCGAGCCCGCCTGCGTGCTTCAGATAAGAAAACCCCGCCTGTGCCTAGTTCCAAGTTAGATGCCTTGGAAATAGGTTTAAATTTTATAGATTTGTTACTGTTAGTGATTTTAAAATATTATATATCGGTTTATGATGCGATGTGTGCTTATTCATAATAAGAAATAATTATAGGTTTTAGAAATAAATTCTGGTTCTATACCCCTAGAAACATAACCCAAGCATAGGCAAAAATAGCTAAGTAAGGAGCTGCCGCCCAGGCCAGGGTTGCATGCCCTAGATAAGAGACCCTCGACCCCCACCCCTGGTTATCTCAAAAAATGTCCATACAAGTTACCAGGGAAATGTAAAGCGGAGAATGTAAAGTGGGAAATTAAAAAAAACGTCACCAATGATGTAAAAAATGTCTTGCAATAACCTGTAAGACAGTATATAAAACCCTCAAAAATGACAGCCTGGGCCCATGCCATTTCTGCTGTGCCAGACGTGCTTGGGTCCAGGTTCGAACCCGTAATAAAGTGTGGCTTTGAGGACATAATTGGCTCTGGACAGTTATTCTCGTCTGGATAGGTTACAACAATCCCTGCGCTTCTGAGGCGGAGACAGGAGGATCGCGCAGGTTCAAAGCCAGCCGCGCTGGCTTAAAAGACCCTATTTCCCAATAAAAAAGTATAAAATGGGTCTGGGAGTGTAGCCCGGAGGTAGAAGGGCTTCCAGGAATCCCAGTACCATCAATCAATCAATCAATCAATCAATCGGGCTGGGGGTGTGGCTCAGAGATACAGCGCTCCTGGGTTCAATTCCCAGTACCAAAAGGGGAGGAGAAAAAAAACATGAAATAAGAAAGCAGTGAGAAAAGCTAATTGAGAAAGGAGATACGGAGGCCTTCACTGCTCAAAAATCCAAGTAGCAGCCTCTGGAGAAGGCATCCTTCGGGAGGTGAGCGTGTGCTCAGGGAGGGCAGGCCACAAGGACCGCACCCCAGGAGGAGGAGCGGGAGACCTCAGGCCGGGAGGAGGCACTGAAAATGCAATGTCTGGACTTGCAAAGATCTGAGCAGCAGGCTTGTGCAAGAGCTTCTCTGACAACCCAAGCTATGTCTGTCTGAATGAAAACGTGTGTGTGTGTGTGTGTGTGTGTGTGTGTGTGTGTGGTGATGGGGGGTCACTGGAGATTGTACACAGGGGCTTTCTACTTTCAACTCTATCCCCAGCCCTTTTTATATTTTTAATTTTGAAACAAGGTCTTGCCGAGTTGCTGAGGGTCCCGTTAAGTTGCTGAAGCTGGCCTCAAACCTTCCAGCCTCCTGTCTCAGCCTCCCAAGCACGGGGATGACAGGCATGCCCACCATACCCAGCGGTTCTCCATCAGTTTAAACTGTCCCAAGGCTCCTGGCTCTGAGAGTCCCCTACTACTTGAACTTACATGGCAGAATCTAAAATTTTAAAGTACCAAAGCTGGGCGTGGTGGTGCATGCTTGTAATCCCAGTATTTGGGAGGCTGAGACAGCCTCAAGATTCCATCCCCAACACTGAAAAAAAAATTTTTTTTTTTAAATACCAGATTTGCCAGACGTGGTGGCGCACGCTTGTAATCCCAGCGCTAGAGAGGCTGAGACAGGAGGATCGCGCAGGTTCGAAGCCAGCCTCAGCTACTTAGTGAGGCTCTCAGCAACTTAGTAGTGAGACCCTGTTTCCAAATAAAAGTATAAAATAGGTCTGGGAGGAGCCGGGCGTGGTGGCGCACGCTTGTAAACCCTGCGCTTGGGAGGCTGAGACAGGAGGATCGCGCAGGTTCGAAGCCAGCCTCAGCTACTTAGTGAGGCTCTCAGCAACTTAGTAGTGAGACCCTGTTTCCAAATAAAAGTATAAAATAGGTCTGGGAGGAGCTGGGCGTGGTGGCGCACGCTTGTAATCCCTGCGCTTGGGAGGCTGAGACAGGAGGATCGCACGGGTTCAAAGCCAGCCTCAGCTGCTTAGTGAGGATCTCAGCAACTTAGTGAGACCCTGTTTCCAAATAAAATATAAAAAAGGTCTGGGAGTATAGCCCAGAGGTAGAAAAGCCCCTGGGTTCCACCCTCAGTACCACCAAAAAAAAAAAAAAAAAAAAAAAATCCCAGATGCGCCAGTATGACAAGCTCCCATAGCCTGCAGGTCTGAAACTAAAGACCCTATACACCTGCAGGGGAGGCGGATGATATGAGCTTGGGACCCGACATGCGCTGCTGTGACTTGGGGCTCATCCGCTGCTGGGTTTATGCAACAAGGACCTTGGAGAACTGTGGCATTTGGCAGACATGCTTTGGAAACCTGGAAGAGGTCCACGCCGGGCGGGATCAGCCAGGGGCCCCCACGCCCAGGGCAAACACAGCCGCCCCTTTTGAAGGCTGCATGTGGGCCCGCCTAAGGCTGCGCACCCACATCTTGCATTTCAGAATAAAACAAAACCAGACAGCCCCAGACTTAATCCCTCAAACCCCAATTGTAGAGAGCGGAGATCCAGATTGTGCTACACCCCATATTTGAATATTATTTTTCTCTTGTCACGCAAACTTCCTGGGCAGGAATGCCGAGGGCCAAGGGGGCGGGAAGGAGGGCCCTTAAATATGCACCTCTGGGGTTCTGGCTCATTCCAGGAGCCCTAGCCACTGGGAGAGGCTGTGTCACAGGTAATTCTCCTCTTCCCCAGGCGGAGAAGGGATCCTGAGGGCCATCTATTTCCCATGGGGGGCTGGTCCCTACCCGCCCCCGGGCGGCCTCTCCTGAGTATCCTCCTGGCTCAAAGCTGGCTCTCTGGAGCTCCGCCATCAACCGGCACTGGTAGGAGGAGGACCCAAGGATCCGTGAAATCGAGGGACTGAAGTGGCCTTAGGTTTGTGGCTGGCTGGCCTTTTTTTTTTTTTTTTTTTTTTTTTTTTTTTTTTTTTGCGGGTCTGGGGATGGAACCCAGGGGCATTCGACCTCCGAGCTACACCCCCTGCCCTATTTTTTATTCTTTGTTTTGAAATAGGGTCTCACTGAGTTGCGGAGGGCCTCGCTAAATAGCTGAGGCTGTCTGTGAACCGCGATCCTCAGGTCTCAGCCTCCCGAAGGCTGGGATGACAAGCGTGCGCCACCACGCCCGGCTCCATGGCTGGTCTTTTTTTTGTGTGAGAACTTGTACAGAGCTTCAGTGACCACTGAAGGGGAGCAGAGGGGATCCAGGGAGGAGGCTTCCCTGCCCCCAAAGTCAGTATCAGCGCAGGCAAAAGGGACAGGGTGCAGGGATACTAGAAGGTGGGCCCCAGAAGGGGGGCTGGCTCCGGGAGTGGAGTCTGGTTTGGTCCCGTCTGGGCACCAGGTGTGATACAGCTGTGAGTCCATCCATCTTCTTGGTAACTCTGTAAAACAGCTGTGAAGCTCACCGTGGCTCCCCGCCCAGACGCTGCGTGTAAGCCCAGCCTGGTTCCACTCATACCAGCTCTTCCCCAGGGCTTGTGGCCAATGGCTACCATCCTGGTTCAACTACAGAAGGCTCAGAAAGGAGGCTGGGCCGCGGGGTCCCAGTGAGGGGGCTTTCTCTAGCCTCCTGTCTGACCATCAATAAAAAAAAATGAATAGGGTGACCCGGACCCAGCAAGGACTCTCCTTCCTGTGCAGAACGCTGAGCTGGGTGCCAGGCTTGATGGCGCACGCTTGGAGTCCCAGTACTTGGGAGGCTGAGACAGGAGGATCGCAGGTTCGAGGACAGCCTCCGAAAGTAGTGAGACTCGGCAACCTAGAGAGACCCTGTTTCCAAATAAGAACTAATCAGGCAAGGGGTGTATCTTGTATCCCCAGTCCAAGCAAGAGAAAGCTGAGCTGGGGCTGGAGTCAGTACCTCATGGGGAAGGGAGACAGTAGAAAGAATCAGAAACTAAAATTCAAGCAGGATCCTGTTAACACATAGGGGTGGATTTTTGTTGTTTTTGTTTTTGCCAAAGAGAAATAGCCTTATTTTCTTCCAGATACTAAAAGTTATGAAATGTCTATGTATGGGATAACATTCCCAGATGGGTTATAAGGAATTAAAGGGAAATTTTCTCTGCGTCTTCCTTTGTCTTTTTAAAATTTTGTGCCCTAAGGCCGGGTGCAATGACATATGCCGGTCAACTGAGAGTTTAGGAGGCTGAGAGAGGAGGATCACAGGTTCGAGGCCAGGCTCAGCCACTTAAAGAGGTCATCAGCAACTTAGTGAGACTCTGTTTCAAAGTAAACTAAATAAATTAATTAACAGGGCCAGGGGTGTAGCTGGGAGCTAGAATGTTCCTGGGTTCAATCTCTAGTACTAAAAAAAGAAAAGGGGAAAAAAAATTTTTTTTGCATGTGTCCTGAACATGTGTTCCTGATTCAAAATGTAACAAACAAATATTTTAAAATATGAGCTCATTGCAAAAGGCCCAGGCACTAGAGGAGATGAAAACAGTTCTCACCGGGGCGGGGTACGGGGCAGAGTGTGTGCGGTATGTGGAGTCTCTAAGTTTGATCTCCAGCACCAAACCAAACCAAAGAAAGAACGCGAGAAAGAAAAAGAAATCAAAAGATCACCAACGATTGTACCGCCGTCCATTGCAACCCCCTCCCCACGTTGGGGCTGCCTCTGGCCTTACATGCACAAGCATGTATACACACATGCATGCACACACACACGCACACGCAAGCTTAGCACACCTGGTATTCTGTAACCTGTTTCTTAGCTTGATTTTTGTTTGTTTTGTTTTGGTTTTTTTTTGCAGTATAGGGGATGGAATCCAGGGGCATTCTACCTCCGAGCTATACCCCCAGCCCTATTTTTTAATTCTTTGTTTTGAAACAGGGTCTCACTGGGTTGCAAAGGGCCTCAGGAAGTAGCTGAGGCTGGCCGCGAACCTGCGATCCTCCCGTCTCAGCCTCCCGAATGCTGGGATGACGAGCGTGCGCCACCGCGCCCGGCTTGGGTTTTTTGTTTGGTCTGGTTTAGTTTTTTTGTTTGGGTTTTGGTGGAACTAGGGATTGAATTCAGGGGTAGTATACCTCCGTGAGCTACACCCCTGGCCCTATTTAATTTATTAATTAATTGGTTTATTTATTTTTTGAAACAGGGTCTCACTGAGTTGCTGAGGCTGGCTTCGAACCTGCAATCCTTTCCACACCCAACTTTGTAAGCGGTTTCTCTCTTATCCATCCATATAGCTTGAGGCACATCTGCTACTGACAGAGCCCTTATGAATGTGCCGAATAACTCTATCTTGTTCTCAAAAAGGGCACAGACATCTGTCCCGTAGATGGTTAAACCGCCTCTTGTGTGGAGAATGCTCCTGGCATCACTCTGCTATTCACACGCAGTAGTGGCTCTTTTTCCTGAATGTTTAGGTGCCTTGTAATTGCTAGAACCCCTGCGTGTGGACCTACACCTACATGTAAGGTGCTTACATGTTAATACACAGGAGTGGATTTTTTTTTGTTTTTATTTTTGCAAAAGGGAAATACCTTTATTTTCTTCCAGATGCTAAAAGTTATATAATGTCTTTTTTTGGGGGGATAACATGCCTGGGTGGGTCATAAGGAATTAGTAATAGCAACCCCCTTACAAAAGCCTCCCTCAAAGAGGCTTTTGCTAGATATTGCCCTGCAGAAGAACCATCCTAAATTTGCCTGTGTGGTTTCTTGTACAGAGTAGGAATCACCTCCATATTTTTGCACAGGCATCTAAAGCCCTGGAGTCCTTTGCTGTGTCTCCCAAGTGTAGCGAACCCTGATTAAAAAACAAAGCCTGGCCGGGCGCGGTGGCGCACGCTCGTCATCCCAGCATTCGGGAGGCTGAGACTGGAGGATCGCGGTTCGCAGACGGCCTCAGCTACTTAGTGAGTGAGGCCCTCCACAATTTAGTGAGACCCAGTTTCAAAATAAAGAATAAAAAAATGCAGGGGGTGTAGCTCGGAGGTCGAATGCCCTTGGGTTCCATCCCCAGACCCGCAAAACCCAAACCAAAACAAAACAAAACGAAGCCTGCTTCGAGCCTGCCAAGCCACCGGTGCTTTTTGAGAACAATAGCTTGGCCTGAAAGATTTGGCAGGTATTTGAGGTATTTTTAAATTGGCTTGAGCATACATTGTGCCTGGCTTTCCAGCGATCTGACATGGAAAGTGGGTTGCAGTGTTCTTGGAAGATTCTAGGTGGGATGGGGGACTCCAGATGCCAGAAAGGGCCCTGCCCCCAGCCCACTGCCGAGAAGCCACTTTGAGCAATATCTCTGTTCCTGCTTCATCCCCTAATTGTACCTGAGTATCAGTTCCTCTAGCATATCTGGAGGTAGAAAGGGGACCTTCCAGCCAGTCTAGCATGGTGCCGCCTCTTGGGAGGCTGAGAGAGGAGGATCACAGGTTTGAGGCCAGCCTCAGTTACTTAGTGAGACCTGCTTCAAAATGAAAAACGAAATAGGGCTGGGAGCGTGACTTGAATTTAGAAGGCCCCTGGGTTCGATGCTCTGTACTACGAGAAAAAAAAAAAAAGAAAGAAAGAAAGAAAGAAAAAGGGAATCTTCCAGGAAAAGTGCCATTTCTTCCCTGGCTCCTGGGAAGATCCTGCTTTTCCCAAACAAAGCTAACACAGTGGGTTAGCAGTGAGCAAGGGCCCCCCACTCCGGGCCAGCGGCGTGGCTGTCTTTGTTCCGCTGCTGTGAGATGCTCTCTGTCCCCAGGTACCATGAGCAAGATTAGTGAAGTAGTGCAGAGAGCCCGGGCGGCCTTCCACTCAGGCCGCACCCGCCCGCTGCAGTTCCGGATCCAGCAGCTGGAGGCCATGAGGCGCATGATTCAGGAGCGCCAGCAGGACATCGCGGACGCGCTGGCCGCCGACCTGCACAGGGTGAGCTACGACAGCAGCAGAAATGGCGTCTGAGGCTTGGAGGGCTGAGCACCCGGGCCTTTGGGCCCAGCGCGTTACGCAGGACAGCGCTCAGGGAAAGACTTGGGCATCCCCAGAGATGAGCGCCCCACCCTCTCTTTTATTCCCAGCCGTGGTGTCCCATCAGGCTCCGGGTACATCCCACTGTTGTGCAGGGCGCTCCTTCCCCATCTGCTCTTGTCTTTCCTCCTGGTTTGACTTCTTCATCCAGCCTGTAGCAGGAGCCTCCCAGTCCTCAGCGGGCGGCTCCAGCCCTTGCCCAAGCAGAACCAGACACCTCCAGATTCACAGACCTTTCACCCTTTCACCAAAGTGCCTGGCAGCACACCTGAACCGCTTCCACCCTGGGGCTGTTCTGGGAGGAGAGAAGAGGTGCCCTTGTGGGAACCCAGAGCTCTGAAGCCCACTTGCTGCTATTTTAGGGCCAACTACCCCCCCCCCCATTGTGTATATTTTTAGAAATCACTTCAGACTTTTTATCTTAAAGAAAAAATGAAAAAACTCACTCCTTTTGGCTTCACAGCCCCAAAGAGGCTTATAGTAAGTGGGTGTGGTGGCCGACACCTCTAATCCCAGCGCTTGGGAGGCTGAGACAGGAGGATTCCAGGTTTTTGAGGCCAGCCGCAGCAACTCAGCAAGCCCCTCAGTGACTTAGTGAGACCCTGTTTCAAAATAAAAATATAAGAGCCGGGCGTGGTGGCGCGCGCTTGTCATCCCAGCATTCGGGAGGCTGAGACCTGGAGGATCGCGGTTCGCGGACAGCCTCGGCTACTTAGTGAGGCCCTCTGCAACTCAGTGAGACCCTGTTTCAAAAAATAAAGAATAAAAATAGGGCAGGGGGTATAGCTCGGAGGTAGAATGCCCCTGAGTTCCATTCCCAGACCCGCAAATCAATCAATCAATAAATAAAATAAAAATATAAGATGGGGCTGGAGGTATAGCTTGGAAGTAAAATACCCCTGAGCTCTATCCCTAGTAACAAACAAAAAACCCCAAGGAGCATATTCTGTACTCTCTCTCTCTCTCTCTCCCTCCCCTCCTCACCCCAGTGCTATTCCGGGAGTCTGGCCCTTTGACCAATAAGGTTTCCTAGACAACACATCAGCTCTGTCGTCTTGACTCCTGATGACCCTCAACTCTATCCCCCATCCAGGCCTGGCTCATTCATTCATTCATTCGCCATCCCTCTCCCTTGGGGGGCTCTCTTAGGCACCTCCAAACCTGAGGGAGGCTGGCAGAAAAAGGCTCCTGCAGACCCTCCCCCCAACCCAGTGGCTGATCCTCGACCCTATTTCCCCTTCCTTCCCATGTGTGTGTCTGTGTGTGTGTGTGTGTGTTACTGGGGATGGAACCCAGGGGCATTCAACCTCCGAGCTACATCCCCAGCCCTATTTTTATTCTTTATTTGGAAACAGGGTCTCACTAAGTTGCGGAGGGCCTCACTAAGTAGCCGAGGCTGGCCTCGAACCTGCGATCCTCCTCCTGTCTCAGCCTCCCAAGGACTGGGACGACAAGCTGGGAACCCCACGGTGAACAGCCCCCATGGCCCTGGTGGCTGAGGGCTGGGGACAGCCCCAGAATCTCAGTCCGGGCCCTGGGCCGTCAGCTCACGTGGAGGTTCTCCCACAGAATGAATGGACCGCCTACTACGAGGAGGTGATGCACGTCTTGGAGGAGATCCAGTACATAACCAAGAAGCTGCCCGAGTGGGTCGAGGATGAGCCCGTGGAGAAAACAGCCCAGACCCAGCAGGACGAGACCTACATCCACTCGGAGCCGCTGGGCGTGGTCCTCGTCATCGGTGCCTGGAACTACCCCTTCAACCTCACCATCCAGCCCATGGTGGGCGCCATCGCCGCAGGTACCAGAGGCTCCATTCCAGGAGGGGCTCGGGGCTGCAGGAAGAGGGGCCTGTGTCCTGGGAAGGCTTTGATGTGGCCGTCACAGGAAGCTACGGGGACCACACGAGGTCTGCAAGATGCAGGTGTCCATCGGGCCGGCCTCTCCCTGCGAGGGGCCAGCACTGCTCTCCCAACCAGGCCAGAGCATCTGTTCCCCTGCCTCCTCTCCTCTTTAGCCTCCCAGCAATGCACAGGAGAGGGCGGCAGTACTGTGGCCAGCGGCGGGTGTGTGTGTGTGTGTGTGTATGTGTACCTCTGTGTGTTTACTTGCGTGTGTGTACTTGCATGTGTGTACCTCTGTGTGTACCTGCGTGTGTGTACCTACGTGTGTACCTGCGTGTGTACCTGCGTGTGTGTACTTGTGTGTGTACCTGCATGTGTATACTTGTGTGTGTGTACCTGTGCGTGTACTTGCGTGTGTGTACCTGCGTGTGTGTACTTGCGTGTGTATCTGTGTGTGTGTGCTTGTGTGTGTGTACCTGTGTGTGTGTACCTGTGTGTGTGTACTTGCGTGTGTGTACCTGCGTGTGTGTACTTGCATGTGTACCTGCGTGTGTGTGCTTGCATGTGTGTACCTGCGTGTTCCTCTGGTGTCTGCTTCTGCACCAGCTACTCTTCCCTCCATCCCACCAAAGACGCTGCTTGGGGAGGGAGGGCTCCGGGCTTGGTCACTGTGGAGGTCGGGGGTGCCCTGGGGTGGCCCTGAGCCCCTGTGCTCTCCAGGGAATGCGGTGGTCCTCAAGCCCTCCGAGGTGAGTGAGAACACGGCGAAACTGCTGGCCACCATCATCCCTCAGTACCTGGACAAGGTGAGCTGCCCTGCAGGGCTCACAGATAAGTCTTTAGCCGGGCACAGTGGCATATACCTGGAATCCCAATAGTTGAAGAGCTGAGATGGGAGGTTCACAGGTTCAAGGCCAGTGTGCCATAACTTAGTGAGACCCTACTTCAAAAAAAGAAAAGAAAGCCGGGCATGGTGGCGCACGCTTGTCATCCCAGCATCGGGGAGGCTGAGACAGGAGGATCGTGGTTTGTGGCCAGCCTCAGCCACTTAGTGAGGTCCTGTTTCCAAATCAAGAATAAAAAATTGGGCTGGGGATATAGCTCGGAGGTAGAATGGCCCTGGGTTCCATCCCCAGTACCGCAAAAAAAAAAAAAAAAAAAAGAAAGAGGGTTGGGGGTGTAACTCAGAGGTAGATGCGCCCCCAGATTCATCCCCAGTATCACCACCACAACAACAAAAGCCAGGCCTGGTGGTGCGTGACTATAATCCCAGTGCTTAAGAGGCTGAGACCGGAGTATCTCAGGCTCAAAGACAGCCTCAACAGCCTGGATAACTGTGCTCGGGGCTAGATCTTCTTTTCCTCTTTCTTTCTTTCTCTTTCTTTCTTTCTTTCTTTCTTTCTTTCTTTCTTTCTTTCTTTCTTTCTTTCTTTCTTTGCAGTACTGGGGATTGAACTCAGGGGCATTCTACCTCTGAGCTACACCCTCAGCCCTATTTTATTCTTTATTTTGAAACAGGGTCTCCCTATGTTGCAGGGGACCTCGCTAAGTCTCTGAGGCTGATTGCGATCCTGTGATCCTCCTGTCTCAGCCTCCCAAGTACCGGGATGACAAGCGTGGCTGGCTTGGGGCTAGGTCTCTGAGGCTTGAGAAATAGTGGATTTTTGCAGCAAGGGGCC
Source organism: Muscardinus avellanarius (assembly GCF_963383645.1). NCBI lineage: Eukaryota > Metazoa > Chordata > Mammalia > Rodentia > Gliridae > Muscardinus > Muscardinus avellanarius. The sequence continues at coordinate 4,796,417 of NC_137802.1, read as the reverse complement.
AAACCTCAGGTAGGGGGAGAAGAGCTCCTAGCAGCTGTTCTTATTGCATTTGGACCCTGGGTCCAAAGAGTGGGGTCCACTTGCTAGTAGGCAGCCAGGTGGGGTGCTGAGCTGCAGGGCCAGGGGTGAGGCTGAGCTTGGGCTCTCAGCCTCCCCTCTCTTTGCCTGGAAGGATCTATACCCAGTGGTCAATGGTGGCATCCCTGAGACCACAGAGGTGCTGGCGGAGAGATTCGACCACATCTTGTACACGGGCAGCACAGGCGTGGGGAAGATCGTCATGACGGCTGCCGCCAAGCACCTGACCCCCGTCACGCTGGAGTTGGGAGGGAAGAGCCCCTGCTACGTGGACAAGGACTGTGATTTGACCGTGGCTTGCCGGTGAGGAGACTCGGGCCACACGGGTGCCCTGTCTGTCCCCTAGCACACGGGGACTGTGCCAAGCATGGAGGGTCTGCTCTGAGCAGCCCAGACAGGCCATTTCCCGTGAGGTCTGCAATCCTGGACATGGGAGTTGGGAGGAGGGAGCCCCATTCACAGAAGCGGCTTCAGGGAGGGGGAGAGGCCCAGGCGGGGTTCTGGGCATCACAGGGGGGAGCGGCGCTTCCAGCAGAGGCTGTAAGAAAAGCAAGGGAGGGGCCCGGGTGTGGTGTTGCACACTTGTAATGCTGGTACTTGGGAAGCTAAGATAGGAGGATACCAAGTTTGAGGACAGTCTCAGTAATTTAGCACGGCCCTCAGCAACTTAGGAAGACCTTCTTTCAAAAGAAAAAACATTTTTTTTTTAAGGAATTGGGCAGCCAAGCGTGGTGGCACACACTTGTCATCCCAGCATTTGGGAGGCTGAGACAGGAGGATCATGGTTTGAGGACAGCCTCAGCTACTACTTAGTGAGGCCTTTTGCAACTCAGTAAGACCCTGTTTCCAAATAAAGAATAAACACTAGGGCTGGGAGTATAGCTCAGAGATAATGCCCCTGGGTTCCATCCCCAGTACTGTAAAATAAATAAATAAAAAATTAAAATTTAAGCTGGGCGTGGTGGCGCACGCTTGTAATCCCAGAATTTGGGAGGCTGAGACCGGAGGATTGCGGCTCGCGGACAGCCTCAGCTACTTAGCGAGGCCCTCTGCAACTCAGCGAGACCCGGTTTTAAACTAAAGAATAAGCTGGGCATGGTGGCGCACCCTTGTAATCCCCGCACTTGGGAGGCTGAGACAGGAGGATCAAAGCCAGCCTCAACTACTTAGTGAGGCTCTCAGCAACGTATTGAGACCCTGTTTCCAAATAAAATATAAAATGGTAAAATGGGTCTGGGAGTATAGCCCGGAGGTAGAAAGCCTCTGGGTTCCACCCCCAGTACCACCAAAATAATAATAATAATAATAATAATAATAATAATAATAATAATAATAATAAATAAATAAACTAAAGAATAAAAAGTAGGGCAGGGGGTGTAGCTTGGAGGTAGAATGCCCCTGGGTTCCATCCCCAGACCCGAAAAAAAATTAAAATTAAATATAAAGGAAGTCAAGTAAGGTGGCACATGCCTCTTAATCCCAGTACTTGGGAGGCTGAGACAGAAGGATGCCAGGGCAGGTTTGAGGCCAGACTCGGCTTACGGAGACCCTCAACAATTTAGTGAGACCTTCTTTCAAATTTAAAAATAAAGGGGTGGGGATGGAGGTCTAGCTCAGAGGTAGAATGTGCCTCGGTTAAATTCTCTGTACCAAGCAGAGAGAAAGAAAGAGACAGACAGAAAAGGAAAAGAGAGAAGAAAGAAAAGCAAGTTGGGGGGATTTGGGGCGGACTTGAGGTCTGGTCAGGACAGCATTTTCAATGTGGGGGCCACTGCCACTCAGGGTCCAAGGCAGGACTCGTATCTAGACCTCCAGATTCTAGACAGGTCCCTGGCCACCTTTGTACCCCACCAATGTGGCGCCTCAAGATGTAAGTCCGGGTGATACTTGGTCTTGTAGGAATCTGAGAATCCGATCAGAGACACCAAGCCTATCCGCCAGGACACACGGAGACATCCCCACCCGTCCCCCCGTGGAAAGGGAGCGGGCCGCTTCCGGGGCCTCTGGGTGGCCAGCTTGCAGCCCCCAGGAGGCTGCTGGGTCAGCCAGCAGTACCCCAACCCCGGGCACAGGGAAACGGCTTGCGAAATGTAGCCCACTCTGAGACTTTTAACAGACGCATCGCCTGGGGAAAATTCATGAACAGCGGCCAGACCTGCGTGGCCCCCGACTACATCCTCTGCGATCCCTCTATCCAGAACCAAATTGTGGAGAAGCTCAAAAAGTCAGTGAAAGTGAGTCTGGGCCCCGCCCCCAGGGAGGGGGGTCGGGAGTGACAACTCTGAGCGGGGAGGTGGGCCCGGGGTCACTCGTGACGGCCAGGGCTCCAGGAGACACCTGTGCTTTGGCTCCTGAACCAAAACGAAATACACATTTTCATAGCTCATTTGGGAAAGGTTGAAAAGCAAAACAGAAGCCGGGCGCGGTGGCGCACTCACGCTTGTAATCCCTGCGCTTGGGAGACTGAGACAGGAGGATCGCGCAGGTTCGAAGCCAACCTCAGCTATTTAGTGAGGCTCTCAGCAACTTAGTGAGACCCTGTTCCCAAATAAAATAGAAAATGGGTCTGGGAGTATAGCCCGGAGGTAGAAACCCTCTGGGTTCCACCCCCAGTACCACAAAAAAAAAAAAAGAATAAAAAATAGAGCTGTGGGTGGAGATTGAAGGTTGAATGCCCCTGGGTTACATCCCCAGTCCCACAAATAAATAAATAAATAAATAAATAAAGCAAAATGGAGCTGAGCATGGTGGCACAGGCCTGTAATCCCAGTACTTGGAAGGCTGAGCCAGGAAGATTGCAGTTTGAGGCCAGCCTCATCAACTTAGTAAGACCCTCAGGAGCAGCCTAGTTGAGACCCTGTTTTAAAATTTAAAATAAAAGGGGTGGGCGTGGCGGCGCACGCTTATAATCCCTTCATTTGGGAGGCTGAGACAGGAGGATCACGGTTCGTGGACAGCCTCAGCTAATACTTAGTGAGGCCCTCTGCAACTCAGTGAGACTCTGTTTCAAAATAAAGGATAAAAAAAAAATTAGCAGCTGGGCGTGGCGTCGCACGCTTGTAATCCCCGCGCTTGGGAGGCAGAGACGGGAGGATCGCGCAGGTTCGAAGCCAGCCTCGCTGGCTTAAGAGACCCTATTTCCAAATAAAATATAAACCAGGTCTGGGAGTGTAGCCCGGAGATAGAAGGGTTCCATCCCCAGTACCAAAAAAAAAAAAAAAAAAAAAAAATAGGGCTGCGATGTAGCTCAGAGGTAGAATACCCCTGAGTTCCATCCCCCATACTGCAAAATAAATAAATAAAGAAAGAAAGAAAGAAAGAAAGAAAGAAAGAAAGAAAGAAAGGAAGGCTGGGGCTATAGCTCAGAGATAGAACATCCCTAGGTTCAATCCCCAGTACCGGAAAAAAAAAAAAAAGGAGCAAAATAAAAAAGTTCCATCCAGAATCTTGTCACTTTTGGTGTGTGGCCAAGAAGGCACTGGCTGTGGCTCCGGCCTGAAGCCCCGTCTCTTCTCAGGATTTCTACGGGGAAGATGCCAAGATGTCCCGTGACTACGGGAGGATGATCAGTCCCCGGCACTTCCAGAGGGTGATGGGCCTGATCGAGGGCCAGAAAGTGGCTTTTGGGGGCACTGGGGACGCGGCCTCCCGCTACATAGGTGCGTGCCCTGCCTCCCGGAGCGCTGCCCGCCTGCCTGGGCTTCTGAGAAGCAGGAACAGCCTGGTGCCAAGTCTAAGCCCAGCGGCCCTCCTGGGAAGAACCCTCTCTAGTCCCACAAGAGCAGAGAGGGGGCTCCATCTCTCCCTTACCTCTGAATATTGCAAAGGAGGGGGGGGCCACAGAGGCCGCGGGAGCCCCAGGTGCATGGAGCTGTGAGAAGTGCCCGGTGCCCAGGCTGGGGGTCATCACCAGAAGGTTCCCAATTTGTCGAGGAGACAGAAGAGCCCCGGGAGGTGGCGCAGGTGGCCTGCAGTTGCCAGGCCATTCTCTTCCATGTTTAAACCTTGCTTTTGCTGGGCGTGGGGGTGCACGCTTGTCATCCCAGCATTCGGGAGGCTGAGACCGGAGGATCACGGTTCGCGGCCAGCCTCAGCTACTCAGTGAGGCCCTCTGCAACTCAGTGAGACCCGGTTTCAGAATAAAAGCCGGGCGTGGTGGCGCAAGCTTGTCATCCCCGCACTTGGGAGGCAGAGACAGGAGGATCGCGCAGGTTCGAAGCCAGCCGTGCGCGCTGGCTTAAGAGACCCTGTCTCCAAATAAAATATAAAATAGGTCTGGGAGTATAGCCCAGAGGTAGAAGGGCCCCTGGGTTCTATCCCCAGTACCACCAAAAAAAAAAATAAAAAAAGAATAAAAATAGGGCAGGGGGTGTAGCTCGGAGGTCGAATGCCCCTGGGTTCCATCCCCAAACCTGCAAAAAAAAAAAAAAAAAAAAAAAAAAAAAAACCCTTGCTTCTTTCTGAGTACGTTAATCCAGAGTGGTCCCCGACTCCTGCCACCACGGAGCTGGGGTCGGGGATGGGCGCCCTGGGAAGAGGCCTTTCCCCCCACCTTTCCCCACTAGCCCTTCTCTGAGCATACGCAGCTTCCTCTGCAGAGGCGCAGGCCTCGGCGCCGGCTGACCCTGGCTCTTCCCGCCTCAGCCCCCACGGTCCTCACGGACGTGGACCCGCAGTCCCAGGTGATGCAGGAGGAGATCTTTGGGCCCGTGATGCCCATCATATGCGTGCGCAGCCTGGACGAGGCCATCCGCTTCATCAACCAGCGTGAGAAGCCCCTGGCTCTCTATGTATTCTCCAACAACGACAAGGTCAGCCCGGGAGCCCCCTTGCAAGGGTCCTGGGGCTCCTGGGCCTGGTGCTCACGAGATGGTGTCTGTGTCTCTTCCCAGGGCCTGGTGGCCCCGGGACATGCTCAGACAGGGCAGGGAGGGAGGCAGCGGTGTCAGACCAGCAGCTCCATCTCCCTGCAGGTGATCAAGAAAATGATAGCCGAGACTTCGAGCGGTGGGGTGACGGCCAACGACGTCATCGTCCATGTCACCGTGTACACTCTGCCCTTCGGCGGTGTGGGTGAGTCCAAGGCTGAGCTTGCTGCCTCCCCTGCCTCCTTCCAGGGGGTCTCCCCAGGGTCTGGCAAACCCACCTGGAATACCCAGGAGCTCCTGGAGCAGCCAGGGGCCTCAGACTCCCACTAACCTCTTCCATCTGGGCTTCCAGCCTCTGCCCAGGAGCCTGTGGGGGTCCCAAGGGTTGCCCAGCATCCTGGCTTGACCCAGGAAGGCCCGAGCCAGGCATCAGGCAGATGTTTGGTGGGCTCAGACTCTTCTAAGACACTCTCTCTGTCGTCCCCAGTGCGGACGATCTGGTGGACGGCCTAGGGATTAGAGACATCCGGCAGGAAATTAAAAAATGGGGGATTTTTTTGGTTCTCCTGGGGGGGCCAAGAGACTTGTAGGCATCACTTGGGGGGTGAGCAACCGGCCCTGAGCAGCCTCCCCCTGCAGGGAACAGCGGCATGGGGGCCTACCACGGCAGGAAGAGCTTCGACACCTTCTCCCACCGCCGCTCTTGCCTGGTGAGGTCTCTGCTTCATGATGACCTCCAGAAGGCCAGGTACCCGCCGAGCCCGGCCAAGGTGAGAGCCGGGGGCAGGGACGTGGGCAGGAGCAGCTGCGTGGGACAAGGGTGAGGCTGGAGCCTCACTGCCCTCCCCCCATCCGTCCTTCCACACAGATGCCCCGGCACTAGGAGGACCGCGCTGCCCGGCCCTGTGCGCCGCGCGTGGGACACCCTCGCTGGCTCTCTCCTCCCTTGGAGAATTGCTCCTGGAGCTCCGGCCCAAGCCTCTGGCTCTGCCGCTGCCCCGCACATGCTCCAATTCCCAGGCAGACTCCCCCGGCTTCACATCCCCACCCCTTGCTGAAGGCAGAGGGATCAATAAAGGTTTTGAATGAAGAGCCCCCGAGTGAGGAGTTTCTTTCTCACCCTGCACCCGCTGGCCCGTCCAGCTGACCCCACTGCCCCTCCAGGGCTGGTCACTGCACCGACCCCGACCTAGCAGCAGGAAGCCACTGTCCTGGCGCCATGTGTAGCTTCCCTTGAGACTTTGGGGTGTCGGGGCCATTCCTGGTGTATCCAGCAGGGGAGAAACCCAGGAGACTGGGCCCGGAGGCCTCGGGGGGCTCCAAAGCCAAGACCAACGTGTCCTTCGCCAGTCGGACTTGGCGCCTAGGGCGGGGTCCCTCTGCACTGCGGCTCCGTGGTCAGTAATATGCCCCTGCGGTGGTGCCCAAGTGTGGCATATGCAGACAGCCTCAGCTGCTTAGCGAGGCCCTTTGTAATTCAGTAAGACCCTGTTTCAAAATGAAGAATAAAAAAAAAAAAAAATAAGGACGGGCGTGGTGGCGCACGCTTGTAATCCCCGCACTTGGGAAGGCAGAGACAGGATGATCACGCAGGTTCAAAGCCAGCCTGGCTGGCTTAAGAGACCCTGTTTCCAAATAAAAGTAATATAGGTCTGGGAGTGTAACCTGGAGGTAGAAGGATTTCCAGGAACCCCACCCAGTACTACCAAAAAAATAAAAAATAAAAATAAAAATAAAAATAAAAAAAAATAATAATAATAAATAGGGCTGGGGTTGTATCTCGGAGGGAACCACTCCGGGACCCAGTTTTACCACTTCTGGGCATCTTTCCAAAGGAAATGAATCAATATTATGGTGATACATGTATATTCATGTTTATACCAGCACAGTTCACAAGAGCCAAACTGCGGGGGCCACCTAGGTGTCTGTCAACAGGTGACTGGATTATAAAGCCGTGGTGCATATACACCCAGTGCAATTGGACCCACAGCTTATATTTAAATCCAGCGCCCCAAAGCCCTCGAGCTCTGCCTGGGGGCTCTTCCCTCCAGAGCACAGCACAGACAACCAGTTTTGCAAGAGAGCGCTCCTTCTCAACGCAGGCCGGTGTGCGAGACCCGCACCCCAGATCCGCTTCCCCCTAGGATGGGGCTCGGGGTACTTATAGGATAAAGAAGCAGGGTGACCTCGGCACGGGGAAAGGTCATCGGAGGTGAAGAAGTCAGTCAACCGTGCACGCGTAATCAAATTTCATGGCTCTTTGTGGGATTTGTGTTCTGGAAAATGGCAGCGTCAGTTGATCTGAGGGTGGGGTTTTTCAAAAGGTCACCCATGGGACACTTGTGCAGGCTCAACTGGAGATTCAATGAACACATAAATCTGGTACCGGGGATTGAACCCAGGGCGTTCACCCAACCCTTCCCTTTCACCCAGGGGACTATGTTCTACTTCCATGCTGTACCCTCTACTCTTGGTACTTTTTTTATATTTTTATTTTTTATTTTTGTGGTACTGGAGATGAAACCCAGGGGATTTTCTACCTCCGGGCTACACTCCCAGACTTTTTAAAAAATATTTTATTTGGAAACAGGGTCTCACTAAGTTGCTGAGAGCCTCACTCAGTAGCTGAGGCTGGCTTCGAACCTGTGCCATCCTCCTGTCTCAGCCTCTCAAGCGTGGGGATTACGAGCGTGCACCACCACGTCTGGCTTTATTTTGAAACAGGGTCTCACTGAGTGGCTGAGGGCCTTGTCAAGTTGCTGAATCTGACCTCAAAGGTGCAATCCTCCGATCTCAGCCTCCCGGGTACAGGATGCCAGGTGTGCACCACCACGCCAGGCTAGAACTCAATTCTTACCTAGTACCCTGGCCCCAAAGGAGTCCGAGAAAAGTGGGGCTCAGCTCCTTCTGCGTCTGAAAGCTATGAACAGGAAGCCGGCACAGACACCGGGGCTGCTTTCTACCTGCGCTGTGAGCATGGGGCGGAGTTCTCAGAGGCTCAGAGCCTGTGTGTTGTTCTACAGATTGGCTTTCACGGTTATGCTTACCTCCTGGGGCGCAGTAAATGGGACCATGCGGGTAAGGCCCTTGGCACAGGAACGTTAGCAAGCGTAACAAATATTAGTTATTATTTCTGCTTTTTTTTTCTTTCCTTTTGGTACTAGAGATTGAACCCAGAGGCATTCTGAACTGCATTCCAAGGCCTACTTTTTTTTGTGTGTGTGTGGTAATGGAGATGGAACCCAGGAGCATTATACCTCTGAGCAACACCCTCAGCCCTATTTTTTATTCTGTGTGTGTGTGCGTGTGTGTGTGTGTGTGTGTGTGTGTGTGTGTGTGTATATGTGTGTGTGTGTTACTAAGAATGGAACACAGGGGCATTCTATCTCCGAACTACACCCTAGCCCGATTTTTTTATTCTTTTTTATTTTATTTTTTATTTTTTATTTTTAATTTTTGTGTGTGTGTGGTAATGGAGATGGAACCCAGGGATATTCTACCCCCGAGCGACACCTCACCCTATTTTTTATTGTTTTTTTCTTTTTTGTGGTACCGGGGATGGAACCCAGGGGTATTGTTCCTCCAAACTACACCCCCAACCCTATTTTTTATTTTTAATTTTGAAACAGGGTCTCACTGAGTTGCGAAGGGCCTCGCTAAGTAGCTGAGGCTGTCCATTAACTGTGATCCTCCAGTCTCTACCTCCAGAATGCTGGGATTACAAGCGTGCGCCACCATACCCAACCTTCTTTATTTTGAAGCAGGGTCTCAAAGGGCCTCACTAAGCAGCTGAGTCTGTTCATGAACCATGATCCTCCTGTCTCAGCCTCCCAAGTACTGGGATTACAGGCTTGTACCACCACACCCTGCAAGTTATTATTATTTCTGACACCTCCTCCTGAACTCCTCCTGAGTTCTTTACTCTGAGATAAATTCCAGAGGTCAGCTGGTAGAATGTTTCCATAAGGGCAAGCCATGGTAGAAAGTCTGTGTGGTGGCACACGCCTATAATCCCAGTACTTGGGAGGCTGAGACAGGAGGATGGCAGGTTCAAGGCCAGCCTTGGCAACTTCATGAACCCCTGTCCCCCAGCAACTAAGTGAGACCCTGTTTAAAAAAAAAAAAAAACACCCAGACCACAAATAAATAGAAAATAAAAAAACAAGCTGGGCATGGTGGCACACACTTGTCATCCCAGTATTTGGGAGGCTGAGACAGGAGGATCACGGTTCGGGGACAGCCTCAGCTACTTAGTGAGGCCCTCTGCAACTTAATGGGACCCTGTTTCAAAATAAAGAATAAGGCCGAGCATGGTGGCGCATGCTTGTAATCCCCACGCTTGGGAGGCAGAGACAGGAGGATCGCACAGGTTCGAAGCCAGCCTCTCTGGCTTAGAGACTCAGTTTCCAAATAAAATATAAAATAGGTCTGTGAGTGTAGCCCGGAGGTAGAAGGGTTCTATCCCCAGTACCACCAAAAAATAAAATAAAATAAAATAAAATAAGGAAAGAATAAAAAATCGGGCTGGGGGTGTAGCTTGGAAGTAGAATGCCCCAGGTTCAATCCCCAGCACTACACACACACACACACACACACACACACACACACACACACACACACACACACACGAAAGTTTGCTCTTAAGGTTTAGAAAGTTTGCATAGGGTTTAGAAAGTTTGCATAAGGTTTAGAAAGTTTGCATAAGGCTTAGAAAGACTATCCTAGAGGAGGGCGGGCGGCTCAGTCGTGGGTTCAGGGCGAGCCAGGCCCTCCCTTGGTCAGATTCTCGCTGGCCGGGCAGCTTTCTGGGCTTCTCCCTCTGCCCGGCCACGCCAGGCAAAACAAACGCCCCTGCCAAGGACGTTATATAAGCTGCATCTTTTTGTTTACAGGAAATTTGGAAAACACCAACTGGGCTTGGCCTAAGCCGCTTATTTCCTAAAGGCAACAGAAATTGTCTGGGCACGCAAGGCCTCCACACGCAAAGCTGCTGCTCGGGGCCCGGAGCCAGCCCTCTCGGGCAGGCAGCCACGTCCGTCTACTCTCATCGAGGACCTGAACCGTACCCTCGATGCTCGGCTTCCATGCACACCCACGGCAGGCCGGGGCCTCTGCCTCAGTCTCCCCGCCTGCAACTGAAGTTCTCTCCCCTGACTCTGGGAGGCTCAGAATGCTCTGGAAGTTCCTTCTAGGCTTTTCCCCAACATGGCAGACAGGCCTCAGCCTCTTAGCAAAGCAGAAGGAGCAGGAGGCACCTCGGCTTGGGGGGCGGGAGATATCCCCTCCTCTCTGTCCCCACAGGACAATGTTGGCAAGCAGGTGCCAAGCTTCCCGAGCCTGGGAGCGCCGCCCAGGCCGGGCCCCAGGGTGCTGCAGTCAAGAACATCCTCCCTGTGAGCCGGAGCCAGCAGTGATCTCACGAGTCCTCACACGGCCTTCTGAGAAATGAATGTTTGTGCTGATAACTGTTTGGCTTCAGAAAGACAATTCGGTTTCCCAGAGCTCGGGTGCCCGATGGGAGCTTAAAGGGTCAGAAACTGGAGTAAACGTGACCCAGGCCTAGCAGAGAGATGCCCTGGCAGGAGGACAGTCGGGCCGTCCTGAGCATCCCCACGCAAAGGTCTTTGCTAGACAGAAAGAACAAATGTTTTATCTCCATTTCTGCTCCTCAGCCTGTGCTCGATACAAGGTAGGTCATCCTACACCCTGGCAGACATCACCAGGTGATGGCAGACATCGCCAGGTGATGGCAGACATCGCCAGTTGATTGCTGCACACTTTTCTGCTCATTTCTCACAATGTAGCCAGCTGAGCAGAGCCAGGAGGATGAGAGTATCTATATGCCACCCACTGTGGTTTGAATGTTTGTGCCTGAAACAGAAGGGCATGTTTTCTCTCCAAGAGTTTGTTTTTTTGTTTGTTTCTGTACTGGGGACTGAATCCAGGTGTGTTGTGCCTCCAACCTACACCACCAAACTTTTTTTTTTTTTTTTTTGCAGGTTTGAGATGGAACCCAGGGGCATTTGACCTTCAAGCTACACCCCCTGCCCTATTTTTTATTCTTTATTTTGAAACCGGGTCTCACTAAGTTGCGGAGGGCTTCACTAAGTAGCTGAGGCTGTCCACGAACCACAATCCTCCGGTCTCAGCCTCCCAAATGCTGGGATTACAAGCGTGCGCCACCACGCCCGGCACTAAGTCTTATTTATTTATTTATTTATTTATCTATCTTTTTATTTATTTTGCGGTACTGGGGATGGGACCCAGGGGCATTCTACCTGTGAGCCACACCCCCATCCCAATTTTTTATTCTTTATTTCGAAACAGGGTCTCACTGAGTTGCAAAGAGCCTCACTAAGTGGCTGAGGCTGTCCAGGAACCCCGATCCTCCTGTCTCAGCCTCCCGAGCATTGGGATTACAGGTGTGGGCCACTGTGCCTGGCTCCTAAGCTTATTCCTAAGGTACTTTATTTTTCTTTGTTCCTTCTTTTGAGTGCTGGGAGGAGGATAGTAGAGATTGAGCCCAGGGGCATTCCCCCACTGAGCTCCATCCCCTGCCCTTTTTATTTTGAGATAAGGTCTCACTAAGTTACCATATACTGGCCTCAAATGTGAGATCCTCTTGCCTCGGCCTCCCAAGTAACTGGGATGACAGGTGTCGGCCTTTCTTCCCTGTGAGGAGAGTCCTAGGCAGGCCTGAGTCCCCTCACCCTGACTTTAGGAGTCCCTGTCGGCTCTGTCCTTGTTCAGGGCCACAGTGGGAGGAAGAGGAAGGAGAGGAGACAAGAAGAAAGAGGGAGAGTGAAGGGAATGTGCGGTGGACCGCAGAGTCGGCAGATTCTCAAGCGCTCCTCCCAGGGAGAAGCGGGGGCTGCCCTTGCTCTGTCAAACCCGGGGGAGCTAAGTGACTAGCACAGGGCGTGGGTGACTTCCAGCTCCCGTTGGTACCCTTCAATGTCCTATCTCTCTTTTTTTTTTTTTTTTTGTGGTACTGGGGTTCCTGGAAGCCCTTCTACCTCCGGGCTACACTCCCAGACCTATTTTATACTTTTTATTTGGAAACAGGGTCTCTTAAGCCAGCGCGGCTGGCTTCGAACCTGCGCGATCCTCCTGTCTCCGCCTCCCAAGCGCGGGGATGACAAGCGTGCGCCACCACGCCCGGCTTTTTAAACATTTTTTATGGTGCTGGGGATTGAACCCAGGGGCATTCTACCTCCAAGCTGCACCCCCAGCCCGATTTTTTATTCTTCATTTGGAAACAGGGTCTCACTGAGTTGCAGAGGGCCTAAGTAGCTGAGGCTGGCTGCGAACCACGATCCTCCTGGCTCAGCCTCCCAAGAACTGGGATGACAAGTGTGCGCCTCCACTCCTGGCTTATTTTTTTATTTTGAAACAGAGCCTCGCTCAGTTGTGAAGGGCCTAAGTTGCTAAGGCTGGCCTCGAACTTGTGATCTCCTGTCTCAGCCTCCCAAGTCCTGGGATCACAAGTGTGTGCCACCATGTCCAGCTTCACAAGCTAGTTTCTACCATTTCCATCAAAGAGCTGTAATGGACGCAGAAACTGCCAGCGGGGAGGGAATCAAAGGCCGCGAGTCCTGAGGGAAACGACGGGGCTGGGGAAGGGACAGGTTGCAGGAGTCACAGGAGCTAGCTTTCATATTCTAAGAGACATGAGCCCACGTTAGTAAGAGGTGAGTGATCAGACCCCAGCATGTGGAATCTGAGACCACAGCACGGGGCCTGTGGGATGGCGTGGTTGCCCCCGTATCACTGGGCAGCGTGGAGACAAGGCAGAGGCTGGAATGTCAATGCTCTTACCCAGTCACAGAAGAAGGGTCTGTCTTCAAACCTGCCCAAAGAACCCATTTCATGAGCCGGGCGTGGTGGCGCACGCTTGTAATCCCAGCATTTGGGAGGCGGAGACAGGAGAATTGTGGTTTGTGGACAGCCTCAGCTACTTAGCGAGGCCCTTTGCAACTCAGTGAGACCCTGTTTCAAAATAAAGAATTAAAAATAGAGCTGGGGGTGTAGCTCGGAGGTAGAATGTCTCTGGGTTCCATTCCCTATACAGCAAAATAAATAAATAAATAAATAAATAAATAAATAAATAAATAAATAAGGCTGGGGGTATAGCTTAGAGGTAGAATGCCCCTGGGTTCCATCCCCAGTAAAATACACACACACACACACACACACACACACACACACACACACACACACACACACACCAGACTCTGAGCCCAACATGGTGGGACATGCCTGTTAATCCCAGTACTTAGGAGTTTGAGACAGGGAATGGTGGGTTCCTGGCCAGACTCAGGGATTTAACAAGGCCCTCTGCAGCTTAATGAGAAACTGTTTTGAAATAAATAAAATAAACTGAGCGTGGTGGCGCACGCTTGTAATCCCCGCACTTGGGAAGCTGAGACAGGAGAATCGCACAGGTTCAAAACCAACCTCAACTACTTAGTGAGGCTCTCAGCAACTTAATGAGACCCTGTTTCTAAATAAAATATAAAATAGGTCTGGCTGGGCGTGGTGGCACACGCTTGTAATCCCAGAATTTGGGAGGCTGAGACCGGAGGATCGCGGTTCGCGGACAGCCTCAGCTACTTAGTGAGGCCCTCTGCAACTCAGTGAGACCCTGTTTCAAAAATAAAGCATAAGCCGGGCGTGGTGGCGCACACCTGTAATCCCAGCCCTTGGGAGGCTGAGATAGGAGGATCGCGCAGGTTCGAAGCCAGCCTCAGCTGGTTTAAGAGACCCTGTTTCCAAATAAAATATAAAAATAGGTCTGGGAGTATAGCCCGGAGGTAGAAGGCCCCTGGGTTCCATTCCCAGTACCACCAAAAAAAAAAAGCATAAAAAATTGGGCAGGGGGTGTAGCTCAGAGGTCAAATGCCTCTGGGTTCCATCCCCAAACCCGCAAAAAATATAAAAATAAAAAATAAATAATAATAATAAAAAGGTCTGGGAGTATAGCCCAGAGGTAGAAAAGCCCCTGGGTTCCATATATATATATATATATATATATATATATATATATATATATATATACATATATATATATATATATATATATGGATATGTAAGTAAAATGAAGTAAATAAAACAATAAAGTAAAATAAAATAGGACTGGGGGTGTAGCTCAGAGACAGAATGCCCTTGGGTTCAATCCCCTGTGCACAAAATAATAAGAATTAGTGCTGTGCTGATGATTCTACCTCCGAGCTACACCCCCAGCCCGATACGTTATCTTTCACTTTGAAACAGGGTCTAAGTTGCGGAAGGCCTCACCAAGTAACTGAGGCTGACCGTGAACCTGGATCCTCCTCTCTCCGCCTCCCACGTACCGGGATTACAAGCGTGTGCCACCATGTCCGGCTCCCAAAATTAATTAATTAACTAGAGGAAGGAAGGAAGGAAAGAAGGAAGGAAGAAAAGTGAAGATAATAGCCAATAGGGCTTGGCTGGCCCAGAACTAGTTGATCAGGAAGTAGCTTTCTAGGGAGGGTCCACTTTCCTGGGTGGAGGCGCTTACTGACCCCCATGGGGCCCAGCGTCCGGGGACAGCTTGAGCCCGACCGGGTGGTCCCAGTCAGAAGCGTGCAGGGAGCGGTCCTGCAGGGGCACGCTCCATTGCCCTGCTTTTCTGGCTGGGCCCTCTTCCTCCTACCCCGCACATCCTGTGGCTTTCCAGGGAAGACCCGGCCATGGCCACATGCGTGTGCTCCTGCTGGGGAGCCCTGGCTCAGCCAAGACCCAGAAGGTCCTGGGACTCCCAGGCAGGGAACGGAAACCCTGTAGAAGCCCACCCTTGACCCTGTGCCTCTGCCCTGACCACACAGCAGCAGCACCTGTTTGCGGTCGGGATGGTCCAGCAGAGCGTGCTGTTCCGGCTCTGACCAGCAGGGGGCAGACACAGCCCGCCTTCACTGAGGAGGAAAGGCAAGAAGTCCTGCAGGACTTGAAATCCATTTGCATCAGTGTCTGGGCAGAGTCGGGACTTTTGTAGGTGCTTTCGAAACCAAGTGTGCCTACCCCATTATTCCAAAAAAAGCAGAAAGGCGACTGAGACATTTTCTTTTCTTTTTTTGCGGGTTTAAAGATAGAACCCAGGGGCATTTGACCTCCGAGCCACACCCTCTACCCTATTTTTTATTCTTTTATTTTGAAACCGGCTCTCACTGAGTTGCAGAGGGCCTCACTAAGTAGCTGAGGCTGTCTGTGAACTGTGATCCTCCTGTCTCAGCTGCGCGAATGCTGGGATTGCAAATGTGCGCCACCACACTCAGCTCATCCATTCCTTATAATGTCTCTCTTTGATAATTTTTTTTTTTCTTTCGGATCTGGGGGTGGAACCCAGGGGCATTCAACCTGAGCTACAACCCCTGCCCTATATATTTTTTTCTTTATTTTGAAACCAGGTCTCACTGAGTTGCAGAGGGCCTCACTAAGTAGCCGAGGCTGTCCGCGAACTGCGATCCTCCAGTCTCAGCCTCCCGAATGCTGGGATGACGAGCGTGTGCCACCACGCTTGGCTGTCTTTGATAAATTTAAAAAGACTTAATCCAGCCGGGCGTGGTGGGGCACGCTTGTAATCCCCTCACTTGGGAGGCTGAGACAGGAGGATCGCAGGTTCGAAGCCAGCCTCAGCTACTGAGTGAGGCTCTCAGCAACTTAGTGAGACCCTGTTTCCAAATAAAGTATAAAATAGGTCTGGGAGTATAGCCCGGAGGTAGAAAGCCTCTGGGTTCCAACCCCAGTACCACAAATAAACAAACAAATAAAAAGACTTAATCCAGCCAGGCAGAGTGGTACATGCCTTTAATCCCAGTTCTTAGGAGGTTGAGATAGAAGGCGGCCTCCGCAACTTAGCAAGTCCCAGTTTCAAAATAAAAGGGGCTGTAGGTGTACATCAGAATTAGAATGCCCCTGGGTTCTCCTTAGTACTAAAAAAAACCCCAAACAAATGATATCATACTGTTTTGTAAGCATTTTTGCAATATTAACATTACAATATAAATGTAAAATACCAGGTATCAGGTATACACACTCACAATATTACTCCCGGTATATAAGGAATATATTATTTCCAGTATTATTATGATTCTCCCAGGATATAAGGAATATGTGATTGCCAGTATTATGACTGTCCTAGTATATAAAGAATATAATATTTCCAGTATTATATTATTATGATTTTCCCAGGATATAAGGAATATATTATTCCTAGTATTATTATGATTTTCCCAGGATATAAAGAATCTATGATTCCCAGTATATAAGGAAACCAAAGTTCAGAGACACTGAGTCATTTGCTCAGGGTCACACAGCTTCTGAGAGAGAATCCGGGTTTGAAGAGGAGACAACAGCCGTGGAAAGAAACAAAACAGGAAGGCGCTGACCTGGCCAGACTTCTATTGACAGCTATGCTCACCTGGCCAGACTTCTATTGACACCTACGCTCAGGCACAAAGACCCCTTCCAGAGGACCTGCCACCGCCACCGCGGGGTCCGGAACCCACTGGGCAGCGGCTGCGCGTGGCCAGCACTGCTCAGCACCCGCCTGTCCTCAGTACAGTCACTCCCTCCGGTCCTGGGCTCTGCAGCCAGTGCCGGGCCCGGGGATTTGGACTCTGGTGGGCCTTCTGAGAACCGGCCCCTGGTCACCTTCCCAATCTGACAAAGCAAAGGCCCAGGCTGGGAGCCTGGAGTCCTGCCGGCGCCTGCCCGCGTGCCAAAATGTGTGCTGTTTCTCAGAAGACGAGCACATCTCCCTTGTGACCAAGAGTGGGCCCAGGCAGGCCAGCACGTTCCCCGGGGGCCTGCATAGGCCTCAGCCCTACTGTGGGGTCCTGGACAGGCTTCAGTGAAGTAACAGCCCCAAACCCAGGTACCTAAGTCCAAGGAAGAAATATCTGTTAAAATGTGGTGGGAAACCGGGTATGGGGGCCCACACTTGTCATCCCAGCATTCGGGAGGCTGAGACAGGAGGATCGCTGTTTGCGGACATCCTCGGCTACTTAGTGAGGCCCTATTCAACTTAGTGAGACCCTGTTTCAAAATAAAGAATAAAAAAATAGGGCAGAGGGTGTAGCTCAGAGGTCGAATCCCCCTGGGTTCCATCCCCAGACCCGCAAAAATAAATAAATAAATAAATAAATAAAATAAAAATTAAGCAGGGGGTGTAGCTTGGAGATCGAATGCCTCTGGGTTCCATCCCCAGACCCCCCCCCCACAAAAAATATATAATATATATAATATATATAATATATATAAATATAATATATATAATATATATATATATATACCTATTACATATATATATAGGTCTGAGGCTGTAGACCAAAGGTAGAAGGTCCCTGGGTTCCATCCCCAGTACAAAAAAAAAAAAAAAGGGAAGGAAGGAAGGAAAAGAAAGGTCCCCTCAGGCCCCCCCTTTCCCTTTCACCTCCCATACCCCAAAGGCCTGGAGTCCCTCCTCCAGCCTGTCCCGCAGAGCCCTCCGGGGACCGGGAGCTACGGGACGCTCAGAGGCGCTCGAGACTGCGGTTTGCCCGACGCACAGGTAAATGCTGGGTGTCAGCAGTGGGTGGGGTGTCCTACATCCCTGACCTCAGAACGTGACAACCCTTTATTATCTTCATTTTGCAATGAGATTGAGATAGATCGCAGGTCATTTGCTCCAACACCCGGCCTGGCCCTGACCCCGGCGGGAGGGCTGCCCCTGCCTGGCATTTCAGGGACAGCTCTGCAGGCCCCTAGGGTCTCAGAGGGGCCCCTCTGAGGCCTGGGGGGTCGTGCCCCCGCTCCCAAGTGAGGCTGGACCTACCTGTTCTGGGGATCCTTTGGGCGTCCTTGATCTGGTCCAAAGGAAGAAATAACTCGGAAGAGGGCAGGGGGTTGCCCAAGGTCCCAGGGTTCATCCATTTTGTTTTTTTGTGGTACTGGGGTTTGAACCCAGGGATATTCTACCTCTGAGCTACACCCCCAGCTTTTCTGATTTATTTTGAAATAGGGTCTTGCTAAGTAGCTGGGGCTGGACTCCAACCTGCATATCTGTAATCCTAGTACTTGGGAGGCTGAGACAGGAGGACTGCAGGGTTGAAGCCAGCCTCAGCAACTCGAGAGTGAACCGCAGCAAAGAAGCTAGGCTCTGTTTCAGAATAAAGAAATAATAAGGGCTGGGGTGTTTCTCAAGTGGAATGCCCCTGGGTTCAATCTTCAGTACCACAAAATAATAGTAAAATAATAACAGTAACAATAACAACAATAATAAACATAGCTTAAAAATTGGGAGATTTCACATTACATTTTAATTTAGGGTTTTTTTTTTTTTCTTTTCTTGAAAAATGGGACATTCAATTTAGTGGCAGGTTCAAGGAACTGCACACCAGGTGGCCAGAGCTGGGTGGCAGCCTCCCTGCTGGGACATAAAGTTCTCTTGGGCCATAGAAAACCAGGCAGCATGCACGCGCCTGGGACTTCATGCTCTGTACCACAAAATAAACTAATTAATAAATAATTTATAAGGTGACTTAAAATTTTTTTTTTGCAGTACTAGGGATAGAACCCAGGGGCCTTCTACCTTCAAGCAACACCTCCAGCCCCAATTTTTTTTTTTTAATTCTTTATTTTGAAACAGGGTCTCACTGAGTTGCAAAGGCCCTCACCAAGTAGCTGAGGCTGGTCGCGAATCGTGATCCTCCTGTCTCAGCCTCCCGAATGCTGGGATCACAAGTGTGTGCCACCACGCCCGGCTAGGTGACTCCTTATTTTTTAACAAATAGTGCCATTGAAAAAAAAGTTTTCTTTCCCTACAGGGAGCTTTACTGGCAGAAGGCCATCTTTCCTTCATTAAGATCCGTTGACTCATCGGGTTCAGGCACCCTTTCGGTCTGTTTCCACAGCAGCCTGCTGTGGTGTCCCGGCTGGAGTGGGTGGTGGGCGGGATTGCCTGGCTCACTCGGGCGTCCTGGCCCCAGACATCACGGCCTCATTGTCAGGAACCAAGAATGCTCTTGCCAGGGTGAAGACAGCTGCCCAGCCCAGCCTGTCCCTGGCTCAGGACCGCAGCCCCTGCCAAAGGCTGGAGCCTGGCCCTACGCTGGTGTGTGTGTGTCTGTGGGGTGGGTACTGGGGATTCAACTCAAGGGTGTTCTACCTCTGATCTACCCCCTCACCCCCTCTTTATTTTGAAACAGGGTGTAAGCTGCAGAGGCCGGCCTTGAACTTTTCATGGATCCTCCTGTCTCGGCCTCCCAAGCACCAGGATCGCAGGAGTGTGCTCCCATACCCAGCCCTGGCAGCCCTCTTGCCAGGAATGTCAGTTTCCCAAAGGGCCCCGCCTTGCAGGTGTGCTCTGCTTCAGTGGGTGAGAGGTGGGGATGGCCTGGGAGCCGCTGGTTTAGCTCCCAGACTTGCTGTCCCTTCCAGCAGAGCAATCCTCTGGGCTCCACCCCCAGCCCACCTGGGTCTCTTCCCTAGGGCTGGGAGGACTCACCTGGAGACGGCTCCTGCCACTCCCCTTAGAGAAAAGCATGGCTCGCTCTTTGTGTGGTACCAGGGATTAAACCCAAGGGCATTGTCTACCTCTGGGCTATACTCCTGGCTCATTTTATTTTATTTCAAAACAGGTTCTCAACTAAGATGCGGAGGATCTCATTAAGTTCGAGGTTGGCTTCAAAGCAGTGGTCCTCCTTGGGCGTGGTGGTGCATGCTTGTAATCACAGTACTTGGGAGGCTGAGACAGGAGGATCGCGGGTTCCCGGCCAGCCCCAGCTACTTAGTGAGGCCCTCTGCAACTTAGTGAGACCCTGTTTCAGAATAAAGAATAAAAGAGTGTTGGGGGTAGAGCTCAGAGGTAGAATGCCTCTGGATTCAATCCCTAGTACTGCAAAAAAACAAAAACAAAAACAAAAAACAACCCTGTGATCCTCGGTCTTTGCCTCCCAAGTACTGAGATTACAGTACTCCCAAGCCAAGTACAGGCACCTCTGGCCTGTTTGTATGGTGCTAAGCTGCAGCTATTGCTACAAAAGGCCACAGCATCTGCTCCTGATATGTAACTGGCCAGCATAAGAGGCACACTCCAAGCCAGGGCTGTTGGACCACGCCTGTCATAAGAGACAGAGGGATCATGGGATGGAGGCCAGTTTCAGCAACTTAGCAAAACCTGTTTCGAGGGAAATTAAATAGATAAATAAAAACTTTAAAAAGGGCTGAGGTTGCCGAGTGTGGTGGAGCACACTTGTAATCCCCGCATTTGGGAGGCTGAGACAGGAGGATCCGGGTTTGCGGCCAGCCTCAGCTACTTAAGTGAGGCCGTTCGCAACTCACCAAGACCCTGTTTCGAAATAAAAAATAGGCTGGGGGCGGAGCTCGGAGATAGAATGCCCCTGGGTTCCATCCCCAGGACCGCAAAATAAATAAACAGAATAAAATGGATAAAAACTAGGGTTCTGGGTGTAGCTCTGAGGCATAATGCCCCCCGGGTTCCATCCCAGTACTGCAAAAAATAAAAATAAAATAAAAATTAAACCATAACACGGGCTGGTGTGCAGCTCAGTGCAGAACACCCTGGGTTTAATCCCTAGAACCACACGTGTACACACACCACGTGGAACCGCTGGGTACAGGGGGTGCCCGTCCACCCATAAGGCCTCCGTGAGCTCGCAGGCCACCTGTGGGGGCCCTGTGACGCCCCGGCCGGGCAGGGCCCTGTCCCCTTTCCCTCCCTGTCCACCAGCATTTTTAGATGCTCTGTTTGAGAAAAACAGAGCAGAAAAGCTGTTTTGCCACACGGCCCCAGGACCGAATCCAGTGCGGGTCCCAGCTCCTAGGTGTTCTTTGAGGCCTGGGACTGGGAAGCGTGTTTCCACGCTTGGTGACTCAGACTACCCATGGCCAGCACTCACTCACACGCACCCCATGAGGTCTGAGAACATCTTCCCAGCTTAAAAATTAATTTATCTATTAAAAAAAAATTTTTTTTTGCGGTACTGGAGATGGAACCCAGGGGCATCCTACTGCTGAGCGACACCCCCTGCCCTATTTTTTATTCTTTACTTTGAAACGGGGTTCCACTGAGTTGCAGAGGCCTCACTAAGTAGCTGAGGCTGTCCGCGAACCTGGATCCTCCTGTTTCAGGCTCCCAAATGCTGGGTGACAAGCGTGCGCCACCGCGCCCGGCCCAGTTTAAGAACTTAAAGCGTGACAAAGTTAACAAACACATCGGTTGTATTTGTTAATACAAATATAAATATAAAATATAAAAGAAAATAAATGGATTTATAGCTAGAGAAATTTTATGATCAGAAGACTGTCTCTGGCGGGGCGGAGCTGAGGTTCCACACTAAGAATGTCATTCAACTCATACCGATTTAGTGAAATATATTTATTTTGGAGCAGAATATAGAATATATTAGGAGTTAAGAAAATCATTTAGCTTAATTATAAATTATAACATACAGCTTAATATACTAAATGAAAATTCCGCGTCAAAATTTCACGTAAGCTCTCTTGAGAATGATTATTCTGTTAGAACCATGGTTTAAGGAACGCTTCCTAAATTAAACCAGTGATTCCTGACACCTGGTATTGCGATTGCAGACACACCACACTTCCGGCAGCCTTAATTATTTAACAAAGTTGATTATATATACATTCCTTTAATAATGCAAGTTACATCCTCCCGAGCGGAGGGGAGGCCGGCCGCACAGCCCTGGCGCCTCCCCACCCACCGAGGCACCTCGGCCCTGTAAGGTCTGTGAGAAGTTATTCTCAGGAGGTGTCTGGACGTCCTCCAGCCCCTTGAGTACACCCCCAAGTCCTAGTATCCAGGGCCTCGTTCTTGGTGACAGAAACTGGCTTCCTCGCTTTAAGTTCTATGGATGATTTATTCAAAAAGGAATATCACTGAAGGTTCAAAAAGCGAAACTTGCATTGTAGTACAGAAAGAGAGAAATGTAAAGATATGTCCTTGCGCGTCCGCTACCTAGCAGCACGAGGGTCCTGAGAGGGCTATTTTTGGTGGTGGTGGTCCTGCTATACTGTCCAGGCACGCCTGAACTCCTGAGCTCAAGCGATCCTCCTGCCTCTGCCTCCTGACTAGTTGGGATTACATCATATACCACCGCCCATGGCAGTTTTGGGGGTACTTTTTGGTACTGGGGATGGAACCAGGGGCATTCTACCTGAGCCACACCCCCAGCCCTATTACTTTTTTATTTTGAAACAGTCTAAGTGTCTGAGGGCCTCACTGTGTGCTGAGAGTGGCCTCAACCCTGCGGTCCTCCTGACTCAGTTTCCCAACTACTGGGATAAGAGGCACGCGCCACTCTGCCTGGCTCTGTGGCAATTTTTTTTTTTCCCCTTGCAGTACTGGGGATGAAACCCGGGGCCATTCTACCTCCAAGCTCCACCCTCAGCCCTATTTTTTATTCTATATTTTGAAACAGGGTCTCACTGAGTTGCAGAGGGCCTCACTAAGTAGCTGAGGCTGTCCGCGAACCGCGATCCTCCAGTCTCAGCCTCCCGAGTGCTGGGCTGACAGCGTGCGCCACCACGCCGGGCTCTGTGGCTGTATTTTTATACTTACTTTCATGAAAGCATTTTAGAGTTGCCGGCTAGGTTTTCTAAGCTACAGAATTTGGCAACTTCAACGTCGTTATGAATGACGGGTGATGACTTGCGTGAAATTGCCAGAGATCGTGTGATAAGCCCGCGGATTTGTAAGAGGCTTGAGTTTGTCCTGAAAGGCATTTGTGGACAGCCCGACAGGCTGCAGCAACTGCACTCGGGATAATGAACAGCAGACAGGAAAGAAACGCTGGCTGGCCGGACGCTCCTCAAGCCCCCATCCTGTTTTTTTTTTTTTTTTTTTTGGAGGTACTGGGGGTGGAACCCAGGGGCTTTTTACCTCTGGGCTATACTCCCAGACCTATTTTATATTTTATTTGGAAACAGGGTCTCACTAAGTTGCTGAGAGCCTCACTAAGTAGCTGAGGCTGGCTTTGAACCTGTGCGATCCTCCTGTCTCAGCCTCCCAAGCGCTGGGATTACAAGCGTGCGCCACCACGCCCGGCTTCCCAATCCTGTTTTACTGCCTCCGACCTCACAGGGCTGAGAGGAGCCAGCCTCTTTGGAGCACAGGGGCCGCGAGGGACACGTCCAGAGCTGCAGCGAAGTCGCTGAGACCCCCCGGGAGTCTGGATCCATCTGAACACGCCTTGCCCCTGGCACCATCGGGAGGAGACCCCGCCTAGCCCCGCCGTGGCCAGGCGCGCGATTTGGCCGGCGATTTGGCCGACGGGGCGCCTGTCGTTGAGAGCGAGTGCGCAGCGGCTTCCAGGCCTGATCACAGTGCATTTGCATGTTTTTCTGACTTTGGCAGGAATTAAGAGTTATTGATTTGTTGGGCATTTGATAGAGAATAACTCAGTAGAAGAGGGTGAACAGGATCATTCTTCAGTAGTAAACAACCTGGAGAGAAGAGAGCGGGACCCAGTTACTTGGAGAGGGGGTTATAGAAACCATCCACGGCTAGTCCGGGGACACGACTTCAGGACTGGGACCCTCCCGCTGAGTCCCTGCAAAGCTGCAGATGCGGTGGGCCCCCCCTCAACAAGACCCAGACGGGGCGGGGGGGGGGCTCTGTCCAAAATCAGCACCATCATATCAGAGACGGGGGTCGAAGGTACTCATTTATTGTCCTGGCACTGCCAGGAGGAAGCGCAAGTCTCTGCACGAAATTTGGAAGCTGACAGAGAAATCTGTTTCTGAAACTCAAGACTGGTGAAGAAGATAATTCGTTCTACGCCGGGGAAGTGCTCCCGCGACCCCAAAGTGCAAAGGTCGTGACCCCAAAGTGCAAAGGTCACGTTTAACTGTCACCGTTTTCCTGTGGTGCTCCACCTTTTAAAACCTGGACCACCTACTACGCTTTCTGTCGCTCAGGAGCTTTATTTAAACTTGACTTTGGAGACTTAATGTTCCAAGTCCATTCTAATGCTAATAAATTAGTAAAATGAGATCCAAACATCCAACAAAATAGATAAGCAAATAAGTGCAGGACAGCCACTTCAGAAAAACTAAGTTACGATAAATTATGATAAATAAAAGTCCTGGGACCGCGCACGACATCTACTGGCTGTCTGAAAAGAGCTCGCAGGGGGCTCTGTCCCAGGCGCAAGGCGGTGGTGTTTGAGGAGACAGACGGGCACCTCACCTCATCCTGACACAGTGCCACATAATGAAGGGCCACCACACCCCTCAGCGTGCTCAACTAGGTCAACTGTCCATTAAAAGTAAAAATATACTCCTTTTCACGATAGAACCCAGGGGCACTCTACCTTGAGCTACACCTTCAGCTCTTTTTTTTTTTTTTGTGGGTCTGGGGACAGAACCCAGGGGCATTTGACCTCTGATGACCTCTGAGCTCCTGCCCTATTTTTTACTCTTTATTTTGAAACCGGGTCCCATTGAGTTGCAGAGGGCCTCATTAAGTAGCTGAGGCTGTCCGTGAACCACGATCCTCTGGTCTCAGCCTCCCGAATGCTGGGATGACAAGCGTGCGCCACTATGCCTGGTTTTATTTTATTCTTTATTTTGAAACAGGGTCCCACTAAGTTGCGGAGGGCCTCACTAAAGTAGCTGAGGCTGGCCGCAAGCCGCGATCCTCCCGTCTCGGCCTCCCAAGTCCTGGGATGACAAGCGTGCGCCACCGCGCCCGGCATAAAAAATATGCTTTTTAAGAGTGAGTACACACATAGATTCGGAGTCATTTATTTAAGACCAGAGGCGATGTGATAAAAAGAGGATTAAGATCTCAGAGAAAAGGGTGGCGAGGTAACAAAGGAAAGCAAACCCCGGCTGGCCCCATTTGGAAAAAAATATGCGAACAAAGAGAGCCGGCTGGAAGGCAGCCTGGGAAAGTGCCGGGCTGGCTCCCACGCGCAGGAGCAGAGGCCAGGGAAGGCGCAGCAGAAGTCTTCACGAAGCCAATAACCCGGCCGAGAAGCCAGCCCACACGGCCTCGCAGCAGGGGCCTGTCAGTGTTGTTGATTCGCAAGACCCCGACAGAGAAAGTTCAGCCGGCTGGACCCCTCTGCATAATTCTGCACTGCGTCTGGGTGAGCCTCCCCGGACTCAGCCTCGGGCTCGTCCTCCAGGAGGCTGAGAACTTCACTCCCACCCAAGATGTGTGTCAGGCTGGAGGACCACCATCACAGGGTAAGAACAAGATAGGCAGGTAACAACCCCGAGCCTTGAGCCCGCCCGGACATCTCCAGGCTCAGGAAGACCGAGTGTGAGAACAGACAGCTCCTAAGCTGTTCACTACCTTTGCTACTATGACTCTAAAGTCAGACTTTTATTTTCAAATCGAAACAACTCAGCCATTTATAAGACTGTCAACGTAATAAAACAAAGAATTCAGTGTCTAAGTGGTGACTGTGGGTCTGAATTGGCTGGCACTTCCAGAGGAACAAGGCTCCCGTGTGGCTAGTTTTTTCTAGAGCTGATTTAGGCCTGGGAGTCACCCCTACACATTGTTTAGATTCCTACCGGCCCATCCCTTCCCTTTTAAGATTGTGGGCAAGCTGAATTTTTTTTTCCTTTTTGGAACCAGAGGCTGAACCCAGAGGCGTTCTACCTAAAAGCTATGCCCCAGCTTTATTTATTTTATTTATTTATTTAGCAGTACTGGAGATGGAACCAAGGAGTATTTACCTACCTCCAAGCTACATCCCCTGCCCTATTTTTTATTCTTTATTTTGGAACAGGGTCTCACTGAGCTGCAAAGGGCCTAAGTAGCTAAGGCTGTCTTCGAACCAGGATACTCCTGTCTCAGACACCCAAATGCTGGGATTACAAGCGTGCGCCACCACGCCCGGCTATTTTCGTTTTGAGACAGGGTCTCTCTCACATAAGTTGCTGAGGGCCTTGCTAAGTGGCTGGGGCTGGCCTCAAACCTGGGCTCCTCCGTCTCAGCCTTCCACTGACTAAGATTACAGGTGTGTGCTGGGTAAGGTGAACTTTAACACTCCAACACTGTGGGCCAAGGACTAAGTTAAACATTCTTCTTTCAACAACCCTTAAAAGCCTCCAGGTGTAGAAAAACAAACAATTAAAACAAACACACATGGCCGGGCGCACACTTATAATCCCCGCACGCTTATAATCCCCGAGCTTGGGAGGCGGAGACAGGAGGATCGCGCAGGTTCGAGCAGGTTCGAAGCCAGCCGTGCTGGCTTAAGAGACCCTGTTTCCAAATAAAAAATGTATACAGTAGGTCTGGGAGTGTAACCCGGAGGAAGAAGGGCTCCATCCCCAGGACCACCAAAAATAAAAAATAAAAAATAAATAAAACACACACACAACACGCCCGACTTGGCCTACCTTACATGCAGAAAGCAAACAAGGAGCGCCTACCTCGCTCTTAACAGACAGAGCTGGCATATGCCATGTCCTGCTCATCACTGTTTACTGGACCAACGCAGCCTGGCGACTACCAAACAAATCAACAGGGCCTGTCTCCTCAGCACAGCTCGGTGTTTCTGAGAAAACCCAAACGATTTCAAATGCGCCTGGCATCTCCGATTCCACCGAAGCCGCCGCGCTGTCAGCGAGCCGAGCCCCCCTTAGATATTAAAGCCAACTGGGCTCCTCCCATAAAGGCGGGACGCTGCCTCTCCGCGCCCCTTTGCCCCGAGGGCATCGCGGCTGTCTGGTGAGGACTCCGAGGACTTGACACCTGCGCCCCACCTTGGCTTCGGCCTCAGATTTCCCCCTCCACTCACAGAAGGCGGCTGTTGCCAAGGCCTGGCGGGAGCACGTCACTGTGCCCACCCATCACCAAAGACAATTTATCCCTCCCTCGCCATGGCAGTGCCTTCCCCCAGGGGCTGCGGACTGCACGCACACAGACCTTACAGGGAGGGTGACCCACAGGCAAGTTCAGGGGTTTCAAACTCTTGGGCCAGGGGTTTGCGGGCTTCCTGGCTAGTAAGCCTGGCTACGGGGCCACTCGGGCTGTGCCACGGCTACAGACTCTGCCTCGTAGTAACAAAACAGTCGAAGCTGGTGAGCGGGTACGGCCATGGCCCTGTGTTTGCAGAAACAGGTAGCTGGCCCGCAGGCGGGCAGGTGTTCCCCGACCCCCATCTAGGGCCCTAAAAGTTAACTGGAGGCTGGACAGAATGAATTTTTAAGTCTGGAGGGGCTGGGGCGGGACCGGAGGGCCTTACCTTGATCACCAGGGCGGTCACCAGCCCCAGGAGCGCCAGCGCCAGGAGCCCCAGCTTCCCTCTGCTGAATTGCCGCAGGAGGAAGAACTTGGCCCAGTCCACCTTGGACTGGCTGTTGGGAGGGTAGCGCAGTTTGTTGGCGCCTTCTGCCCTCAAGCTTTTCAGGAGACAGGGGCGGTGGTGAGAGAAGGTGTCGAAGCTGTGTTTCCCGTGGTAAGCGCCCATCCCGCTGGAGCCTGGATCAGAGGGGAGACAGGGCGGGCTGGGCGGGCTTCGCGGGCTGCTGCGCGGCTCAGCACGGATGGAGAAGCCGCAGCACACCTGGCGCCTCTCCCAGCCAGGTGTCTCTCTTCAGGAAATCCTTCCTTCCCAACTTTACCCCCGCATGGTCAGCCTCTTTTTTCCCTCCCACTTTTCTTTTGGTACTGAGGATTGAACCCAGGGGCATTCTACCTCTAGGCTCTACCCCCAGCCCTTTTTATCTGAAAACAGGGTCTTGCTGAGTTGCTGAGAGTCTAATTATTTATTTATTTTTGGTGGTACTGGGGTTCCTGGAAACCCTTCTACTTCCGGGCTACACTCCCAGACCTATTTTTATACTTTTTTAAAATTTGGAAACAGGGTTTCTTAAGCCAGCGCAGCGGGCTTTAAACCTGCGCAATCCTCCTGTCTCCGCCTCCCAAGCGCGGGGATTACAAGTGTGCGCCACTACGCCCAGCTCCATTTTTTATTCTTTATTTTGAAACTCACTGAGTTGGGGATGGCCTCACTAAGTAGCTGAGGCTGTCGGCAAACAGTGATCCTCCTATCTCAGCCTCCAGAATGCTGCTGGGATTACAAGCGTGCGCCACACACCCGGCTTCAACCTAGCCTTTTAACTGGGGCTGTACACTGTAATTACTCCAGCCCAAGCCCCAGGAGCCGCCCTCGCTTTCCCGAACCTCCATTTCCACTCCACCAGGAAATTCTGCTGAGCCCCAAAACACCCCGCCCTTCCGCCCTGTCCCTGCCTACTCTCCCCAGTCTGGGTCCAGCAGAACCCGCCAGCCAGGCTCCCCACCTCTGCCTCCACCGAGCGGCAGGTGCCAGGTGCTGGCGATACGCCTGCACTTCAGAAAGCACCCTGTGGCACTACTGGGCAGCAGACCAGGGCTCCTCGACCAGAGGACAAGATCTCCTTACCCAGGTACAGATGGTCCTGCCAAACTGGCCATCGCTCCCTCAGAGTCATCAATTATTTCATTTATTTATTTTTTGTACGTGTGGTACTGGGGATTGCACCCAGGGACATCCTACCTCCGAGCTACACTCCCAGCTCTATTTTATTTTTTATTTATTTATTAAAAATTTTTTTCTTGCCGGGCGAGGTGGCGCACACTTGTAATCCCCGCGCTTGGGAGGCAGAGACAGGTGGATCGCGCAGGTTCGAAGCCAGCCGCGCGTGCTGGCTTAGGAGACCCTGTTTCCAAATAAAAATGTAAAAATAGGTCTGGGAGTGTAGCCCGGAGGTAGAAGGGCTTCCAGGAACCCCAGTACCACAAAAAAAAAAATAAATAAATAAAATAAAATAAATTTTTTTTTTTATTTTGGTGGTACTGGGAGTGGAACCCAGAGGCTTTCTACCTCCGGGCTATACTCCCAGACCTATTTTCTATTTTATTTGGAAACAGGGTCTAAGTTGCTAAGAACCTCACTAAGTAGCTGAGGCTGGCTTCGAACCTGTGGGATCCTCCTGTCTCAGCCTCCCAAGCGCTGGGATTACAAGTGTGCGGCACCACGCCTGGCTTTTATTTTTTATTTTGAAACAGGGTTTCATTGAAGTTGCAGAGGGCCATTGCTAAGTTGCTGAGGCTGGCCTTCAAACTTGTGGTCCTCCGGTCTCAGTTCGCCCAACTCCTGGGACTACAGGTGTGTACCACTGCTCCCAGCTCCGAGTAATTTATTTTTGCTAATACAAATGCAGAAAATAAGGCAGGGGCTTTTTTTTTTTTTTTTTCCTTTGGTGGTATTGGGGTTCCTGGAAACCCTTCTACCTCTGGGCTACACTCCCAGACCTATTTTTTATATTTTTATTTGGAAACAGGGTCCCAAGCCAGCAAGGCTGGCTTCGAACCTGCGCGATCCTCCTGCCTCTGCCTCCCAAGCACGGGGATTACAAGCGTGCGCCACCACGCCCGGCCAGGCAGGGGCTTTTAAGAACACTGCTTCTAGACTCTGCTCGGGTGTTCTAAGAATTCTCTGTACTGGCGAGCCTGTAATATCTCCATGAGCAGAGAAGCGGACCACGTCGGCCCCAATGGAGCATTAAAAGTGCGAGTCAATCAGCTGATGGGGGGGGGTCCCATCCTGAGAGGCCGCCCCTCCCCACAGAGGGCTGAGAGCCAGTGCAGGGAGATGCTGAGGAGCACCAGACACTACTGACACTACCAGAAATCAAAGGGGCACCAGGCCCCCTAGCGGCTGTCTGTTCCCTGGCATTCTGAACCTACTTTCATTTCCTTGTTAGAGACAGACAGAGAGGAGGGCAAGCCTGCACCACGCCTTTAATCCCAGTACTTGGGAGGCTGAGACAGGAAGAGTGCAGGTTCAAAGCCAGCCTCAGCAATCAGCAAGCCCCTTAGCAACTCAATGAGACCCTGTTATGGTTAATGACTGGACCCTGCCCCCCAAAAGTTCGGGCCTTGAAAGTGTATCTGGGTGCAGCAAGGTTCAGAGGTGGGGTGTGCCTGAGGGGGTGGGCTGCTGGGGCGAGGTCCTGGGGGCTGTTTCTCCCATCCCCTCCTCCAGCTCTCTGCTTCCGGCCACCATGACTGGGAGTGGCTTTCCTCTGCCACACCCCCTATCACCACACTTTTTGTCTTGGAGCCGGCCAACTATGGACTGAACCTCCGAAACCGTGAGCCCAGAGAAGCCTTTTCTTCTTTACGTTATTCCTGTCGGATATTTGAGTCGCAGCGATGACAAGAACTGACTGAAACGCTGATGAGTTTGAGACTGGGTTCATAGCCGCCAGATCTCTTAAATCTGGGAGCACAATGAACAACTAAGACAGTGACGTGAACAAGGTCATCCGGGCTGTGTTCAGAGCCCCTGAGGACACAGTGACCCAGAGATGGCGGGTGGGCAGGGAATGAGGGGTGCCACTGGACAACTGGGTGGCTGGGAAGGGAAGAAAGGCCGGGCTCGCTGGTCTCCCAGGCTGCGGGGCTGCACTCACCCACTCCGCCGAAGGGCAGGGACGTAAGGGCGAAGTGCATGATGACGTCGTTGCCCGTGACGCCGCCGCTGGACGTCTCGGCGATCATCCGCTTGACCAGCTGAGGGACAGACCAGACGGGGGCGCCGGCTCAGTGACGCCCGCGGCTCTCCTGCCGTGGGGACACCAGGCAAGCTGGTAAACACCCTGAACCGTGTTACCTCAGTAAGCGATGGATGCCACCTTCTCAGACGCGCACGTTGTACAGGTCGCGCGTCCTCACCCGAAACGCTCCAACGCCCCAAACTTTCTAAGGGCCAACGTGGCGCAAGTAGAAAACTCCACCCGGGAGACCTTGCTTCACGCACAAAATCACTAAGAATACCGGATAAAACTGTCTTCGCCCTCTGTGTGTACGGTCTGTGTGTAATATAAGTAGATTTTATGTTCAGACTTGGGTCCCATCCCCAACGTGGCTCACTGTGTATATGCAAATATGCTAAAACCTGAAAAAAATCCCAAACACTTCTGGTTCCCAGCATGTCAACCTGTTCGAGGGAGGCGGCCCTGAACTTTCTTTGTTCACTCGACTACCGCCTAGAATTGTATGTGTTCTCCAAGACGGCAGCAGGAGTCTTTTGACAAGGGATGGTTCAGACTATATGCCAATCTTGAAAAATTATAATTCCTCAATCTCTGCTGTCAATTAAAACATGGGACTAATAGGTATTGGTCTTTGTGTAATGCAAAAAGTATTCAAGATTTTAGATTTACCATCTTTTTTTTTTTTTTTTTTTCTTTTGGTGTTGGGGACTGAACCCAGGGGCATTCTATCTCCAAGCGACACCCCCAGCCCTATATTTTTTATTTTTATTATTTTTTGGGGTGGTACTGGAGGTGGAACCCAGGGGCTTTTCTACCTCTGGGCTATATTCCCAGACCTATTTTTTATACTTTGGAAACAGGGTCTAAGTTGCTGAGAGCCTCACTAAGTAGCTGAGGCTGGCTTTGAACCTGCGCAATCCTCCTGTCTCAGCCTCCTAAGTGCGGGGATGACAAGCATGCGCCACCATGCCCGGCTATTTTTTATTCTTTATTTTGAAACAGGGTCTCGCTGAGCCGGGCGTGGTGGCGCACGCTTGTGATCCCCGCGCTTGGGAGGCAGAGACAGGAGGATCGCGCAGGTTCGAAGCCAGCCGCGCGCGCTGGCTTAGGAGACCCTGTTTCCAAATAAAAATGTAAAAATAGGTCTGGGAGTGTAGCCCAGAAGTAGAAGGGCTTCCAGGAACCCCAGTACCACCAAAAAAAAAAAAAAAAAAAAAAAAAACAGGGTCTCGCTGAGCTACAAAGGGCCTAAGTAGCTGAGGCTGCCTGCGAATCGCGATCCTCCTGTCTCCATTTCCCAAATGCTGGGATTACCAGCGTGCGCCACCACACCCGGCTTCACATTCCATTTTTGATGACGTAGATGGCTGGCTGACCTATGATACCAGAATGCACAGGACGTTAGACCTGTGAATGCCACTTCACCTGAGTGCCACCAAGCCCTTTCTCCATGGCGGACTTCGCGTGTGGACAGTAGAGGCTGCAGGCGACTCAGCGCCGGGAAGCGCCCCCAACCTGGCTGTACCTCTGCCAGTGGAGTTGGGACTCCGGAGCTCCCCCTGGAGACATCATCTGTGGCCGTTCTAACCGGCCATCCGTTGCTTAGTAACTAAGGCCATTACTGTGCACCTGTCTCACTCGCTGGCACGTGACCGCCCCTGCTTCACCATCAGAAACTCTCCCGGTACACCTGGCTTGCGAACCCCTCACACTGACTGGTCCTGTCTTTGCCCCTTTCTTCTTTTCCTGTTTCTTCAGAGGGCTCCTGAGCCTACTCGAGCACACGGAGGCCCCGTCTGGCAGCAGCTGCCCGTTACCTAGCAACGCAAACGCCGCACAGGTGCTGGACCGGGTGGCAGGCCCCAGCACCTAACAATCAGGAAGGTAATCTGAGCAACTGGGACCCAAGGCATCGCGGCCATTCAGGGGGCAGCGCCGGCCCAGCTCCTCCGAGTGGCCGTGAACGCCGTCTCATTTACAGGGCCAGGTTCGTAGGCGGCCGAGCCCCGTGGAATCATGTCTCGGCAGCGCTGGACTCTGGCACACGTCAGTCTTCCAGGTGTCTGTGAGCCGAGAGCCCGTGACACTCACCCCTGCAGATCTAACCCCGGGAAGGAGAAGAGAGGCTGCAGACAGAACCCCGGGGCCTCATGGGCCAAGCAGCAAGCTGCGGGCACAAACGCATGCAGTGGATTTTGGTGCGCAAACAAAGCATTATTTGTTTTAGGGCAAAGAAGAAATGTCACACGAGAGTTGTTCTCGCTGAGAGTGAGCTGTTCTCCACAAGCTTACCTCCTTGTTATGAGAAAATATGTAGAGCGCCAGGGGCTTTTCCCGCTCATTGATGAAGTGAATGGCTTCGTCTGCGTCCTTCACGGGCACTATGGGAAGGACGGGCCCAAAGATTTCTTCCTGCATCACCCTGGTCTTTGGGTCAACATCGGTGAGTATTGTTGGGGCTGAAAATTTTCAAATAAAATGAAAATGAGAATGAGAATGCTGAAGCTGAAGACAGAAAACGCAAAACTCTCAGATCACATTTGCTTTGGGTTCGCTGGGGGCCGCCTGCCCGCGCCTTGCCTGCGCCCGCCCAGGTCGTAGCCGCTGAAAAGATCTCCTTTTAGCATATGTTAGCCTTGGGTTCGATGCCCAGCGACACACACACACACACACACACACACACACACACACACGCACACATACACCCTGAGTGTGTGACCAGATTACACAAATATTAAGACTCTCCCCAAGGACGTAGAGCTTGCTTTGGAACAGCTCAGGGGCAAGTTCTAATTAGAAAAAGCTAATTATGACAGCCCCTTCCTCTTGCCATCCATTAGCTAGAAGTGGGCCAAGATGGAAGAAGGGGTGTGTGTGTGTGTGTGTGTGTGTGTGTGTGTGTGTTACTAGGGATAGAACCCAGAGGCATTCAACTTTGAGCTACACACCACAGTCCTATTATTTTTTACTTTTATTTATTTTTATTTATTTATTTATTTTGTGGGTCTGGGGATGGAACCCAGGGGCATTTGACCTCCAAGCCACATCCCCTGCCCTATTTTTTATTCTTTATTTCGAAACCGGGTTTCACTGAGTTGCAGAGGGCCTCACTAAGTAGCTGAGGCTGCCCGCAAACCGTGATCCTCGGGTCTCAGCCTCCCGAATGCTGGGATGACAAGCGTGCGCCACCACGCCAGGCTCCATTTTTTTATTTTGAAGCAGGGTCTCACTAAGTCGTGGAGAGCCTAAGTGGCTGAGGCTGGCCTCAAAGCTGTGATGCCCCTGCCTCGGCCTCCCAATACTACTCTTCCGGGAATGTGTCCCCAGGCCCCGCTCAGAAGGCTTTTGATGGTGGTACTGAGTCGGAGCTATTGAGCCCAGGAGCCTGGAGCTACGCATTAGAAGAGAACAAATTTCTCCTGGTATTAAAGTCTTCTAAGTTTTGCTGACTTCCCCATCTGATTAGAGGGAATAAGTAAAGCAAGCTGGTAAAGCAGTTCTTCACCTACCAAACGTGTCTGTATCTCTGCTCTCAACTTACATGTTATTTTAGAATAGTGTGTCTAAAACTCAACGGAATAAATATTCATGGCAAAACTCAAAAGACACAAAGAAGGTAAGCAAACAATCAGGTTAAGCACAATAGATGGAAATGCTATTTCTGGAAGGACCCTGCTGCTGGCAGGCCGTGGGATCCCGCTGAGGCTACAGCCTCCTCTCCGCGGCGCTCCTGTTC
Organism: Muscardinus avellanarius; assembly: GCF_963383645.1. Classification (NCBI taxonomy): domain Eukaryota; kingdom Metazoa; phylum Chordata; class Mammalia; order Rodentia; family Gliridae; genus Muscardinus; species Muscardinus avellanarius. Next base: position 4,762,184 of record NC_137802.1, on the reverse strand, counting down.
AAGAGCGGGAGATAATCACACCAAGTGCTATTATTCTGCCTTTCCGGGTTGGTAGGAGGAAAAACAACCCCACAGATTCTTACACAGATTTGTACATAGATCTGTGTAAAATTAAAAATGAGGGCAACAGGGCAACATAAGCGGTATTACAAAGCACATTTACAGCCGGGCGTGGTGGCGCACGCTTGTAATCCCCGCGCTTGGGAGGCTGAGACAAGAGGATCGCGCAGGTTCGAAGCCAGCCTCAGCTACTTAGTGAGGCTCTCAGCAACTTAGTGAGACCCTGTTTCCAAATAAAGTATGAAATAGGTCTGGGAGTAGCCCAGAAGTAGAAAGCCTCTGGGTTCCACCCCAGTACCACCAACAAAACAAAACAGCAAAAAAACCACTACAAAGCACATATACATACACCCATTCAAACAGTTTCTTTCTTTCTTTCTTCCTTCCTTCCTTCCTTCCTTCCTTCCTTCCTTCCTTCCTTCCTTCCTTTCTTTCTTTTTCTGTGGTACTGGGGATGGAAGCCAGGAAAATTCTACCTCCGAACTACACCCCAGCCCTATTTTTTCTTTATTTTTAAACAGGGCCTCACTGAGTTGCAAACATAGCTGAGGCTGGCCATGAACCACGATCCTCCTGTCTCACCTCCCAAGTGCTGGGATTACAAGTGTGCGCCACCACCCCAGCCCTATTTTATTTATTTATTTTGGTGGTACTGGGGTTCTTGGAAACACTTCTACTACCTCCAGGCTACACTCCCAGACCTATTTTATACTTTTTTATTTTTATTTAGAAAAGGGTCTCTTAAGCCAGCGAGGCTGGCTTCTGCGTCCCAAGTGTGGGGATTACAAGCGTGCACCACCACGCCCGGCCTTTATTTATTTATTTATTTATTTATTTATTTATTTATTTAAACGGTACTGGGGATTGAACCCAGGGGCATTCATTCTATCTCCAAGCTATACCACAAGCCCTATTTTGAAACAGGGTCTCACGGAGTTGTGGAGAGCCTAAGTAGCGGAGGCTGGCCTAGAACCTGCGATCCTCCTGTCTCAGCCTCCCAAGTACTGGGATGACAAGTGTGCGCCACCATGCCCAGCTAAACAGTTTTTAAAGAAAGCCAGTATACTAGACATGGTATTTAACGGTTTAATAACAGAACGCTATACAATTAGCAGCTTATGGAAGAGTCAATATGCAGTATCAGTAAAAACAAAATGCCAGACTGCCATCTTCCCCCGGAAAAGGGGACTTTCCGTTACCTATGTAGCGTGTGGTCTCATCGGTCTCCCCACCAAAGGCTATCTTCTGTCCTTCAAGCAGACTGCATATCCTCTTAAAATGACGAAGACTGATGATCCGTTCGTAATCAGGAGACTCCTTGATATTTTCTCCATAAAATTCCTATTGAAATCAATCGGAGTGTTTAATTACCACAAAGACCAAATCTCAACTTCTTTAGTAAGTCCAAAGCTCTACCAGTGCCCCCCAAGCCAGTGCAGTCATAGCCTCGCTGAATTCAACACCCTACCCGCAAAACGTTTAATAGCAGTGTAATGGTGGTGAGCTTGAACTTTTAGGCAGGGCAAGGGCAGAAAAATAAAGCCGGCCCCCAGACCTACCAGCTTTCACAGTTCCAGAAGGTTCTCGCGGGCCCCGTACAGTCTGTCCTGGGCTTTGCCTGGGGTGAATGTGGGAATGGGTGCCGGGGAAGTCCTGCTCTGTACTAGGGCGACCCATTCGTTCACACAAGGGTTGTAGCCCCTCTCTGTAAAAGCTGGGGAGCTGTCACGGGCATCCCCTGGTCTGCAAATCCTAAGATATTTACCATGTAGCTCTTTACAGAAAACATTTGCTGACCTTTCCTCTATTTTGCTGGCATTTTGCCTTCTCTGGACTGGTTTTTCTACTGGTCAGAGGTGACAGGGAAGCCGCTCAAGAGATCCTGACCCAGCGGGACATGACCAAGGTACAAGAATCGGGTCAGCAGGCAATCGATATGTATTAGATAAAACAGGCCCCAAGCCGCTGCAACAAAGCCTAGTGAGAGCCGGGTTTAATCTCAAAGCAAATGAGTTCTATCTGCCCATCCTCCACCAAGAGCCACCCAAGGGAGTCAGTGGATCAAGAATCACCCAAGGGAGCCGGGCGTGGTGGCGCACACTTGTCATCCCCGTACTTGGGAGGCCGAGACAGGAGGATCGCAGGTTCGTGGCCAGCCTCTGCTACTTAGGCTTTCCATAACTGAGTGAGACCCTGTTTCAAAATAAAGAATAGAAAATTGGGCCGGGGGTGCGGCTCGGAGGTAGAAATGCCCCTGGGTTCCATCCCCAGTACCACAAAAATAAATAAAATAAAAGATACACAGAGCGTGTGTATGTGTGCGCGCGCGCGCGTACATGAATGGTATTGGGGATTAAACCCACTCTGAGCTACTCCCGCAGCCTGCATATTTTGGGGTCTTGAAACAGGGTCTCGCTAGGTTGCTGAAAGCCTAAATTGCTGATGTGGTCCTCAAAGCTGCCTTCCTCCTGTCTCAGCTTCCCAAGTACTGGGATTACAGGTGTGCGCCACCGCGCCCAGCTCCCAGAGGGTTATTAACTAGACAAGAGGTTACTTCAGGCACAGATGGCTCCTGGGGTTTTTGGGGGCCGGGAGGATGGGGATACTACCTGCAAGTAATCTGACTCCTAATGTGACTGAAATGAGCAGAAACAGACGTGTGGGACACAGACCTTGACGGTCTCCTTGACCTTCCGGACGATCTGATCCTGGAGGGAGGCTTCGCAGAGCACGTAGTCGGGAGCGATGCAGGTCTGACCGCAGTTCATATACTTTCCCCAGGCTATGCGTCTGGAGGCAGAAGACGACACCCAGATTAGCGTGTAATTCATGTTTTCATCTGTTACAGACTTTTGTGTTAATCTGAATGTTTTCCAGCCAAAATGAATATATTTACTTGGTAATCTTTTTTTTTTTTTTTTTTGTGGTACTGGGGTTCCTGGAAACCCTTCTACCTTTGGGCTACACTCCCACACCTATTTTTTATATTTTTATTTGGAAACAGGGTCTCTTAAGCCAGCGCGGCTGGCTTCGAACCTGCGCGATCCTCCTGTCTCCGGCTCCCAAGTGCCGGGATGACAAGTGTGCGCCACTGCGCCCGGCATCTTTGCTTTTTTTAACCTCTGAGCTACACCCCCAGCCCTATTTTTTATTCTTTACTTTGAAACCAGGTCTCACTAAGTTGTGAGGGCCTCACTGTTTCAGCCTCCCCAGTACTGGGCTCACTCAGTAATCTTTAAGGAAATAAACTCATCTCCAAATCGGTGGGTTGGAACCCGTGAGACCACTTTCTTGGACCGAGGTAGAATATTCTAAGCCGCATGGAGGTGCTCAAGCCCGCTCATGGGAAATAGTGATAAGCTGGGAAGCCATTGCCTGTGTCAGGAAAAAAGGACAAAGAGCCTTCCGACACCCCTCCCCAGCCAGGAAGCCATCCTGGACGAAGAGCCCGGCCCGGCCTCCGCGCTGCGGCTGCAGGTAGTGCTGGCGTGATCTGCAAGGATAAAGCAGGGCACAGCCGGCATCCAAGACCACTCCCCTCGATGAGAAACCTTCCCCACACTTTGCAAACGCCTCCCTGGCCGGGCGTGGTGGCGCACACTTGTCATCCCCGCGCTTGGGAGGCGGAGACAGGAGGATCGCGCAGGTTCAAAGCCAGCCGCTCTGGCGTAAGAGACCCTGTTTCAAAAATATAAAATAGGTCTGGGAGCGTAGCCCGGAGGTAGAAGGGCTTCCAGGAACCCCAGAACCACCAAAAAAAAAAAAAGAAAGAAAGAAAGAAAAGAAAACACCTCCCTGCATGGACAAAGGCTACAACCTGCCTCAGCACTCAGGGCCGAGGGTCTCTGTTCCAGCAACTTACTTCATTATTTTTGGTTTCCACACTGTGGGTTGAACTCAGGGGCATTCTACCTTCCCAGCTACACCCGCTGCCCTTTTTATTTTTTACTTTTTGAAGCAGGGTCTTGCTAAGTTACTGAGTCTCGCTTAGTTGATGAGGCTGGCCTCGAACCTGTCGCAGCCTCCCAAGTACCGGGATGACAGGCATGCACCATCATACTTGGCTCATACTTACTTCTTTCTTCTTTCTTTCTTTCTTTCTTTTTTCTTTTTTTTTTTTTTTTTGCAGTACTAGGGATGGAACCCAGGGAGCATTCTACTTCCCAGCCCTACTTTTTAGTCTATTTATTTATTTATTTTTGGCTGGTCTGGAGATGGAACCCAGAGGCATTAGACCTCCGAGCTCCATCCCCTGCCCTATTTTTTATTCTTTACTTTGAAACCGGGTCTCGTTTTGAGTTGCAGAGGGCCTCACTAAGTAGCTGAGGTTGTCAGCGAACCTGGATCCTCTGCTCCTCAGGTCTCAGCCTCCCGGATGCTGGGATTACAAGGGTGCAGCCACCACGCCCAGTTTAGTCTTTTTATTTTTTGAAACAAAGTCTCACTGAGTTGCAAAGGGCCTCGCTAAACAGCTGAAGCTGCCTGCAAACTGCAATCCTCCTGTCTCAGCTTCCCAAATGCTGGGATTCCAAGCGTGCATCCCCCGCTCCGCTCTGTCTCTGGAGGGGAGAGGAAGCCACCTCGCCCAGGCACGCAGGCAGTTCTGTGCCTGGCACTTCCCGATCGCGAAGGCTGTGTTAGCAGAGGAGAACCCGAACCCTTTTGTTTTCTAGTTCCCAGCTGCAAGATGCTATTCAAAGTTAAAAAACACGAATAACACTGGCGGCTATCCAAAAAAGGAGCTCAGTCGAGAGATCAACGTAACACACTTTCAGCTGAGACTCTCAGCATTTCCCTAGGTACACACAATACTTTGGATTACCTACTTCCTGGCTGCTGGCCAGCAGAACATTAACATCTCTTGCCAGATTAATCTGTATCTTTTTTTTTTTTTTTTTTTTTTTTTGCGGGTCTGGGGTTGGAACCCAGAGGCATTTGACCTCCGAGCTACACCCCCTGCCCTATTTTTTATTCTTTATTTTGAAACCGGGTCTCACTGAGTTGCAGAGGGTCTCACTAAGTAGCTGAGGCTGTCCGCGAACCGCGATCCTCCGGTCTCAGCCTCCCAAATGCTGGGATTACAGTGTGTGCCACCACGCCCGGCTATTGATCTATAATCTTGAGAACAGAAAGGACAACCCTGAGATTACCAGGACCCGCCGCTCACGTGCAGAGGGTGCAGAGGGTAACGTCAACCTCCTAGGAAGAGCCTGCACTGTGCAGGGAAGGTCTCAGAACCGCAGGGCCGGCCTCACCTGCAGGCGACGTCCAGATCGCAATCTCTATCAACAAAGCACGGACTTTTCCCTCCCAGTTCAAGGGTCACGGGGGTCAGATACTTGGCAGCAGCTTCCATGACGATTTTCCCAACCGCGGTGCTTCCCGTGTAGAGAATGTGGTCAAATCGGTGCTTCAGAAGCTCCGTGGTTTCCTCGACGCCACCGTTAATCACAGCGTAGAGATCCTGGGAGAAAAAGCGACCAAAAAAAAAAAAACCAAAAAAAAAACAAACAACACTCGCGTTGCCAAATGAATCCCATTAAAAGCAGGAGGTGGAGACCAGGCCTGCGAGGACGGGAGACGGAGCTGGAGGAGCAGGTGCGTGTTACCCTTCCCCTCGGGGCAGAGTCAGCCAGGGAGAAATTTACCCCCATCCAGGGCCAGGGCCTCTCTCTATCTTCCCTTTCACCCTCCTGGACTGGACAGCCACAGCGCTGAGAACGAAACTGCTCTGTGGGCTGCCACACAGCGACCAGACGACAATGGGGAACGGGACTCTTCCAAAGTCGGGGCTGGCCCGACGCCATCAGAAACCAACGTGTCCCGGGTGGGTAGGATATCTTAGTGCCGCCTTTTGTTGAAGCAAAATAAAGGCTCCTCCTTGTAGCAACTGCGTGGGGAACCCCAAGGGCCCAAATTCATCATAGCCGTCCTCCCTTGCAAGCCACGAGAACCTCTAATTCAGTCAGAGGAGGAGGTTTCTCTCTTCCTTCCTTCCTTTCTTTCTTTCTTTCTTTCCTTCTCTTTCTTTTTCTGGTGGTACTGGGGATGGAACCCAGGGGCCTTCTACCTCCGGGCTACACTCCCAGACCTATTTTATATTTTATTTGGAAACAGGGTCTCACCAAGTTGCTGAGAGCCTCACTGCGTAGTTGAGGCTGGCTTCGAACCTGAGCGATCCTCCTGTCTCAGCCTCCCAAGCGCGGGGATTATAAGCGTGCGCCACCACGCCCGGCTTCTTTTCTTTTTTTCTTTTTTTTTTGGTGCTGGTACTAGGTATTGAGCCAACGGGCATCCCACCACTGACCTATACTTCCAGCCCTGTTCTGTTACTTATTTTGAAACAGGGTCTCAGTAACTTACCGCATACTGGCCTTGAACCTAGGATCCTCCTGTCTCAGCCTCCAAGTATAGAGATTACAGACATCACAATGCCAGGCAATAATTGTCTTTATTAATACTTTGAAAAAAAATTTTTTTTTCGGTACCAGGGACTAAACCCAGGGGCATTCTACCTCCAAGCTACACCCCCAGCCCTACTTTTATTCTTTACGTAGAAACAAGGTCTCACTGAGTTGCAGAGGACCTCATTATGTAGCTGAGGCTGTCCGTGAACCGCGATCCTTCCTGTCTCAGCTTTCCGAGTACTGAGATTATAAGTGTGCGCCACTGCACCCGGCTTAAACACTTTAACACTTTACTTTAAACACTTTAGCCCAGAGTCAGGACTACTGTCTGATTCAGGAGGCCACTTTCTTTCTGTAGTTTTCATGCAAAAAATATGTCATTTTAAAAAGAAGTACTCCTAGGCCGGGCGTGGTGGCGCACGCTTGTAATCCCCGCGCTTGGGAGGCAGAGACAGGAGGATCGCGCAGGTTCGAAGCCAGCCGCGCGCGCTGGCTTAGGAGACCCTGTTTCCAAATAAAAATGTAAAAATAGGTCTGGGAGTGTAGCCCGGAGGTAGAAGGGCTTCCAGAAACCCCAGTACCACCAAATAAATAAATAAATAAATAAAATAAAAAGAAGTACTCCTACATAATAAAACAATATTGTGCCTGGCATGGTGGGTGCATGCTTGTAATCCCAGTACTTGGGAGGCTGAGACAGGAGGATCATGGGTTTCAGACAGCCTCAGCTACTTAGTGAGGCCCTCTGCAACTCAGTGAGACCGTTTCAAAACAAAGAATGAAAAATAGGACTAAGAGTGTAGTTCAGAGGTAGAATGCCTCTAAGGTTCAATCCCCAGTACTTCAATAAATTAATAAACAAATAAATAAAACAGTATTATATCCTGTTAGAATGCAACAGATTTTCGGTGACAAAAAATACGCTAGCACCCAGCACAGTACCCTTCATTCACTAGCTCATAAAAGAAATACATCTCAAATGCTATGTGAGGAGCGGGGCGTGGCGGTGTATCTCTGTAATCCTAGTACTTGGGAGGCTGAGATGGGAGGATCGCAGGTTTAAGGACAGTCTCAGCGAATAGTGAGGCTCTCATCAACCCAGTAAGACCCTGTTTCCAAATAAAAATAAAACCAGGCTAGGGGTGAAGCTTGGAGATTGTAGAATGCCTCTAGGTTCGAACCCTAGTACCAAAAATAAAAGAAAGAAAGAAAGAAAGAAAGAAAGAAAGAAAGAAAGAAAGAAAGGTATATGTCAGTGCAAAGAAGAATTAATCCAAAATGGAAATTGGTAGAAGAATGTAGCCCGGAAGAAGGTTTCCAGGAACCCCAGTACCACCAAAATTAGAAAGAAAAAAGTATATGTCAGAGCAAAGAAGAATTAATCCCAAATGAAAATGGTTAGAAGACCTGGAAATGGCAGAGCTATTAAGAAAGCCATGGGTCCAAATGCACTGTGTAACCACCACAGCCGGGTCATTCCACTGTGGATTTTGAGGACGTGACTTTGATTAGGCCAACTGGAAGCCGAAGGAAACTTGGGACAGATCCCCAGCCCACCACGCCAGGCGCTGGCAGGAACTGAGGGGCTGAGGACACAGACGGAGGCCATCTTACCTGGTCTAGGTACTGAGGGAGCAGCTCGGCCAAGGTCTTGGCCGTGTTTTCACTCAGTTCAGAAGGCTTGACAATCACCGCGTTTCCTACAGGGAGGAAGAGCACGACAGCGTCGCCTCACACTGGGGTGACTTAATGGCGGACGGCGCGACGTTCCCGTAGGGAGCACGGACGAGGTGCTCCCGTTCTTTCTGCTCTCTCCAGCGCGTTCTCCCTGGCAGGGAACACGCGGGCCCGTCTCTCCATCCCAGCCTTTTCCGCTTCTCCTTCTTCGGCGCTGACCCCTTGGTTCCCTTTGTCCCCAGGTCTCGGACGCCAGGCCCCAACAGCCTTTCCCATCCCTCCATCTTTCTATCGCTTTCCCCCCGTCTTCTGTCTTAGGATTTTCCTCCCTGCCCCAGATTTATTAAGCAAACTGACTATGTCAACATAAAGCTGTCGATCTGGATCCTCCGAAGAAGGCAGCCAATGCCTCGGCATCTGCTATCCACCCGAGAAGAAACTGGTCAGACAGAACCCAAGGGCTTATTCAAAGCCAGAGCCAGCAACCGAAACCATAATAAGAGTATGGACGCCTGAGCCCAAGCTCTTGGGCCTACTGACACAGATGGCGTTCGCCCACAGGTTCGTTCCCCCAGGAACTTCAAAACTAGCCAGGCAAGAGCCGGGCGTGGTGGCGCACGCTTTTAATCCCAGTGCTTGTGAGGCTGAGACAGGAGGATCGCACAGGTTCGAAGCCAGCCTCAGCTATTTAGTGAGGGAGGCTGAGACCGGAGGATCACGGTTTGCGGACAGCCTCAGTTACTTAGTGAGGCCCTCTGCAAGTTAGTGAGACCTGGTTTCAAAACATAGAATAAAAAAATAGGCGGGCGGGGTGGTGCATGTTTGTCATCCCAGCATTGGGGAGGCTGAGACCAGAGGATCGCGGTTCGCGGACAGCCTCAGCTACTTAGGCCCTCCGCAACTCAGTGAGACCCGGTTTCAAAATAAAGAATTAAAAACTAGGGCAGGGGGTGTAGCTCGGAGGTCGAGTGCCCCTGGGTTCCATCCCCAGACCCGCAAAAAAAAAAAAAAACAACTAGCCAGGCAAATCAGCTCATTTAAAACTATGTAGAGCCCGGCGTGGTGGCGCGCGCTTGTAATCCCTGCGCTTCGGAGGCTGAGACAGGAGGATCACACAGGTTCGAAGCCAGCCTCAGCTACTTAGCGAGACCCTGTTTCCAAATAAAATATAAAAAAAGGTCTGGGAGTATAGCCCGGAGGTAGAAAGCCCCTGGGTTCCAACCCCAGTACCACCAAAAAACCCATAAAAATAAAACTATATATATTTTAGGAATTCTCAATACACTGCTGGTGGTGAGCCAAAGCAAAGCACCAAAAGAATTGGATCTAGTAGGATGCTAGCCTTAATTTTGAGAGACGGGTCCCCTCTAAAAAGGCTATCGAGACAAGAGGGCACCAAACCTGCGGCGATGGCGCCCACCAGCGGCTGCATGGTGAGAACGAAGGGGTAGTTCCAAGCGCCGATGATGAGAACGACCCCCAGGGGCTCCGGCTGAACGTAGGCCTCATCCAGCAGGGTGAGCAGGTTCTTTTTTACTGGCTTGGCAGAGACCCACTCCGGAAGGTTCCCCAGCGCAAGATCAAGTTCCCCGAGGACAGTGATGACTTCATGACTGTATGCATTGAATTCACTCTGGGGTAAGAGAATCACAGTTAGTCTTGTACAACAAGAATGACATGACACCCCTGGCCCAGAAGGCCAACAACCTCAGGCCACGTCCATCTGCGGGGACAACAACCGACACCATCAGGCTGATTTGCCATCCAGATTTCTTTTATACGCTAAACACCTTCAACAAGGACTTATATATTCTTATGTATTCTGAGCCTCCAAGTCCTTCCCTACTAATCCACGCCTTTTAAAATTTAGGCTTATAGCCGGGCGTGGTGGCGCGCACTTGTCATCCCCGCGCTTGGGAGGCTGAGACAGGAGGATCGCGCGGGTTCGAAGCCAGCCTCGGCTACTTAGTGAGGCTCTCGGCAACTTAGTGAGACCCTGCTTCCAAATAAATATAAAATAGGTCTGGGAGTATAGCCTGGAGCGTAGAAAAGCCCCTGGGTTCCACCCCCAGTACCACAAAAAAATAAAAACAACAAAAAAAATTCTTCCAAAAGAAGTATACTTTCAAAAGAAGTGATACTGGGGACCTCATTAGAAGAGGAATCTCAGGCCTCACCCCAGAGCAATGGAGCCATAATTTGCTATTTAACAAGATCCCCAGTGCTTGTCAGTGCGGCGTTTCAGGAGCAATTATCTAATAGTACACAAAGTCAGAAAGAAAAATTTGGGTGCAAAAAAAAAAAAAAGATAATCCCCCAAAATCCACTCAAAAAAAAAAAAACTATATATAAAGTTAGAAGTCAAGAAAAAGACCTAGAAAATTATATATGCCATATGCCAGGGTGACAAATTACTGACACCCCAAATATGGACTTCCTACCAGCTGGGTGTGGTGGCACACGCCTGTAGTCCCAGTACTTGAGAGGCTGAGACAGGAGGATCAAAGGTTCGAGATCAGCCTCAACTACTTAGTGAGGTTCTCAGCACCTTACAGAGACTCTTTCAAATTGGCTAAAAAGAATAAGATAAAAAGGAGTGGGAAGGAGAAGAGGAAGAGGAGGAGGAGGAGGACGAGGAGGTGGAGGAGGAGGACGAGGAGGACGAGGAGGAAGAGGAGGAAGAGGAGGACGATGAGGTGGAGGAGGAGGAGGTGGAGGAGGAGGACGAGGAGGAGGAGGTGGAGGAGGAGGACGAGGAGGTGGAGGAGGAGGAGGAGGAGGAGGAGGAGGAGGAGGAGGAGGAGGAAGGAGTTCCTACCAATTATAAGCAAAAGGACCATAAACGCAACCGGAAAACGGGCAAGAATATAAGAAGCGACTAGCAGCAGAGGAACTCCAGAAGCCAGGAAAGCAGGGACTTCCAAGTATCTTCAGACACCACAGGGGCTGCTGCCTAAAGGAGGCATCAGAATCAGGAAAGCCGGCCGGAATCCCGCTCCGTCTGTCCGCTGAAGGGCGTGCTCCCCGAGCGCTGGCGTAGTCGGAGAGCCGGGGGAGGAAAAAGTTAAAGCTCCGGGGCGGACCGCGGGGGCCGAGTGGGGCGGCGGGCGCCCCCCGCGCGTACCTTGCTCAGGTCGGCGGCGATGGCGGCCAGGATGTCCTTCTCGCGCTCCTGCACCATCCTCCGGAGGGCCTCCAGCTGCTGCAGCCGGAACCGCAGGGGCCGCGACCGGCCGGACCGAAAGGCTTGGCGGAGCCGCTGGACCTGCCGCTCCATGGCCTGGGCCGCGGGACAGAGGCGCGGGCGGGACGGAGGGGCTGCGGCGGGGAGCCGTGCCTCCTCTCCGATCCTCTCTCCGGGATCCGCGCACACGGGGCGGCTCCGGGCGGCCGCGACCCTACCTGCGCGGCGTCCGGGTCCAACTGCGAGACCGCCGGGCGGCGGGGCCAGGCTCACCCCCGAGCCGCGCGCCTATTGGTCCCGGGGGCGCACGTGACGCAGAGGCCACGCCCACAGAGCACGTGGGCCCGGGGTCAGGCGGCGGAGGGGCGCTGGGAGCTGGTCTGCAGCATGGCGAGCGCCCTGGGTGGCTCAGAAGAGGACCAGAGCCGTCCCCGCGCAGCGAGCCGCCGGGGAGAGCCCGGCGTCGGGCAGGAAGCGGCTTTTCCTTCCTCCTCCATCTTGCGGCCCTTGTGATGTGGCCGCGTTGGCGGATTCCGGGGTCTGCTGCCGCCGATCGCGTAGGGCATAGCCGGGCAGGGTCGGGGCCAGGGGAAGGGGCGCCCCCCGGGGCCCAGCGACTCCTCTGCCGCGGGCCACCGAGACCACGGGGGACCCTCACTCAGCGCCAGCCCTGGCTCCTCCATCCTTCGCGGATGACCTGTCTGGACTCGATGAGCCTGGGCATTACTGGAGAGATTATTCGCCTCTGAAGGCAAGATGCCAAGCCTGCGACTTCTGTAGTGCCGGCAGCGGTCATTCCCAGCAGAAGATGCAGGAGCTTTAGTGCCCATCCTTGTTTACTTGGTACTGGAGGATGGAACCCAGGGGCATTCTACCTCCGAGCTACGCCCCCAGCCTTATTTTTTATTCTTTATCTGGAAACAGGGCCTGGGTTGCAGAGCACCTCACTAAGTAAATGAGGCTGGCCGCGAACCTGCGATCCTCCTGTCTCAGTTTCCAAAGTTTTGGGATTACAAGCATGTGCCACCACGCCCGGCCTATTCTTTATTTTGAGACCGGGTCTCACTGAGTTGCAGAGGGCCTCACTAAGTAGCCAAGGCTGGCTGCGAAACTGCCATCCTCCCGTCTCAGCCTCTCAAGTACTGGGATTACAAGCGTGCACCACCACACTTGGCTTGTTTTTCCTTCTGATACTGGGGACTGAACCCAGGGGGCATTCTACCTCCAAGCTACACCCCCAGCCCTTTTTTATTTTGAAACAAGATCTCGCTGCTGAGTCTCACTACGGGCTGAGGCCGTCCTTGAACTTGTGATCCTCTTGTCTCAGCCTACCCAGTACAGGGATGACAGGTGTGCGCCACCACGCCCATGTTAACGGTTTAAAAGGTAGGGGCTCTTTTTCTTATTCAACTAAATTTTGTTGAACAGAAAAATTAAAAGTAACAGGCAGCTCGGTGCAGCTTTAATAAACCTTTATTACCAAATCAGGAGGAGATAGAGCCGTAGGAAAGAGAAGGAAAAAGCAGCGTGCTGACCCCCATGCTGGAGAGCCTGAAAATGGAACTCTGGCCCCTTTTGGGGACCCCAACCTTTAAATAGATTTTGTATTGGTATCAGCGTTACCAAGGCAATGGGCTAGTTCCTTATTCCTTAGCCAGGTGGTGCCTCTTTGTCTCCGGACAGCGCACTTACGAAGTGCAAGGGTCAAGAATCTACCTGGCCCTCGGCTCTACTGTATTGGGCAGTATTAGTTGCTCATCAACTAGGGTGCTTTGAAGCCACACACAGTTTACCTTTCCAATGTCCAGGCTGGATCCCAGAGGAGAGGAGGTAAACAGGGGCACCGGTTGCCTCTATTGTAGTTTTAGGGCTAATGGCTTCAGTTGACTCTGTGGCTTTTACTATAGGTTAATGATTAGAATGAAGGGCAAAGACAGAGAGGAACTCTGCGTTGTAATCGCGGCAGCCCTCTCCCTGCCTGAGCGCCTGCGCAGCACCTAGGCTCTGACTAGATTTTACACTTTGGAAATTAACAAAGCAATTTCCCAATACCAGAACATTAATACGTTTTGATGCCTCTTCCCAATACTGGTACAGCCCAGCTCAGCCAAGGGTATTTTTAGCAGCTTTTCATCTCTGATGTTCTTTTATTCATTCTTTTGAAATCTATTACTCTTAAAGGTCCTTCTGCATGGAATAATCATATCGATTTATGTCTCTCTCGCGCTCTCTCTCTCCCCTCTCTCTCTCTCTCTCTCTCTCTCTCTCTCTCTCTCTTGATACTGGGCATGGAGCCCAGGGGCTTTCTACCGCCAGGGTACATTCCCAGACCTAGTTTATATTTTTTAAATTTATTTATTTATTTTATTTATTTATTTATTTTTGGTGGTACTGGGGTTCCTGGAAGCCCTTCTACCTCCGGGCTACACTCTCAGACCTATTTTTACATTTTTTGGAAACAGGGTCTCCTAAGCCAGCGTGCGCGGCTGGCTTCGAACTTGTGCGATCCTCCTGTCACTGCCTCCCAAGCGCGGGGATTACAAGCGTGCGCCACCACGCCCGGCTATATTTTTTAAATTTAGAAACAGAGTCTCATTAAGTTGCTGAGAGCCTCACTAAGTAGCTGAGGCTGGCTTTGAACCTGTTTAATCCTCCTGTCTCAGCCTCCCAAGTACTGGGCTTACAAGCGTGCGCCACCACGCCTCTGTTTTGGTTTCTCTTTTATGGTGTGTTCTCCATCTTGGTGTCGCTGAAGCTTTCAGAAGGTGTCCTGGCCTTGAGAGTCCCCTGCTTGAAACTGGTGAACAGCCTCCTCTCATCAAATCCAAAGCCCGCACCATATTCCACAAAGCCCTATAAGTCCTGGTCTCTGGATACACGTATTTTTGTAGGATTTTCCTGCTCAGTGAGTTCTAGCCCAAGTTCACCGACCATTCTGAGCACATTCCCACCCGCTTGGCTTTGGCCTCCGGTTTCCTCTGCACAGAGGGTGCCCAATGTGCCGGTATTGGTATTGGGAAATACTTTCAAAATGTATTTGAAAATAGCTTTGGTATTAATGTGCCGGTATTGGGAAATGGCTTCAAAGTGTTTTTGTGTCTGTGTGTGTGTCTGTGTGTGTCTCTGTGTTTTATTGTTTTAGACTCTGATAATCAACACATTTTGGGGTTGAACAAAAGGCTTGGTGTCTGTACCAGGGACAGGGCAGGCCTACAGGAAGGAATCCCACATCAAAAGACCTGCCCCCAGAAGGGGCGGGTCTAGTTGGATCAGAAGATTATTGGTAGAGCAAGATGAAGGACGATGTATCTATAAAACTGTTCTGTATCCAACAACCTCAGTGACTTATTTTCAAGTCACTAACCCACTCCTCCCCTTTTGGAGGTTTTAATATTTGTTTCTATCTTTCCATCTTTGTAATAATAAAATCCCTTATGCTTACAGAGTTCTGGCTAATGTTTTCTACACATAGCCAAGAACAGGAATCCAGGGCTACCTCTCACTGTAACAAAGAGTATCTGTAAACATCCTCACTTGGGGCTTTCTCAACAGCCTGTAATTTGATACTTACGGAGATGCTTGGTGAAGCAAAAAAAAAAATTATTGGCAAGACCATCAAACTCTTTATCACCTCTGCTTCTCCTTTGGCCTGCTAAAACAAAACCAACCAGTCCATGTAGAGATACCATGGTTCCATGGTTAAAGTTGGGAGACTGCCCTGGGAGCAGGTAAGCAGGCTTCTTATGTTACAGAGAAAAACAGTAGCACCCGACCCGCATCCCAAGTCTTTAAATCAATTCCATAAACAAGTGAGGATGGGCCGGGCGTGGGGGCGCACGCTTGTGATCCCCGCATTCGGGAGGCTGAGACTGGAGGATTGTGATTGGCAGGCAGCCTCAGCTCCTTAGTGAGGCCCTCTGCAACTCAGTGAGACCCCGTTTCAAAATATAGAATAAAAAATAGGGCAGGGGGTGTAGCTTGGAGGTCAAATGCCTCTGGGTTCCACCCCCAGACCCGCAAAAACAAACAAACAAAAAAACAAGTGGGGATGGCCTGTGGAAAGCAAGCCAGTTAAGGCCAAACCCAGTCCTGTGGGCCAGTGTTACAGTAGCTCAAAGGTCACCATAGAGTAACTGTTGCTATCATTTTTATCTAATCTGAAAGGGAAGCCAACTGTAAATCTGAGCAAACATTGTGTAAGCATAAATTATGTACGGTAAACTGAACTATGAGCCGTGCTAGCCATTTTTTAAAACCGTAAAGAATAATTCAGTGCAAAATTAGAAGAGGAATCAGTATCACCTAAGGTAAATTCATCTCTGAGGACCAAAGAGCTGCCTCTCCTACTAAGGATAAGACACAAGGATTTCTTTCAAGAACTTGGTGGTGCTCCGCAACTTAGACCCTGTTTCAAACTGTTTCAAAATAAGGAGTGTAGCTCGGAGGTCAAATGCCCCTGGGTTCTATCCCCAGACCCAGAAAAAAAAAAAAAAATGGTGATGCATGCCTGTAATCCCAGTGCCTGAGAGGTTGAGACAGGAGGATGGAAGGTTCAAGGCCAGCCTCAGCAACTTAGAGGGACTCTCAGCAACTTAGTGAGATCCTGTCTCAAAACAAAAAAATATAAAAAGGGCTGGGGGTGTAGGCTGGAGTTAGAATATCCGAGAGTTTAATCTCCAGTACCACACACAAAAGACGTGTGGGTTTCACATAAAGAATCTATTGTGATTCTGACCCGCAATCACTGAGCATCTGGCGCTACCAGCTCTTGTGTATTTCCTATATTAGCAAAACCCAATTGATGTTGTTTATTGGGCATATTTGAAAACCTCAACCTCAGGGCCGGGTTGTAGCTCGGTGGCGAAGCGCCTGCTTTACAGGTGCGGTGCTCTGAGTTGGATCCCCGGTTCCAAAGAGACAAAAAGAAAAAGGAAAAAAAAAACCTTAAAAAAGCAACAACTCTCAACCAAATGCTTTAACAGAACAAGGTGATATACTTCTGAAACCAAAGAGAGGGCTACGAATTCTTTTACTAGACTCTCAGACCGAAACATTCTGTTTTCTAGCTTCTGAAGATGATACAGTCACTTAAGTACCTAAAAAGCCAATGAAACTACCACTTCAGGATGCCTGGGATGAGGACCACAAGCTACTTTCAGGAAAACAGTAGACTCTAGTCTTTTTTTTTTTTTTTTTTTTTTTTTTGTGGCACTGGGGGTGGAACCCAGAGGCTTTTTACCTCCGGGCTATACTCCCAGACCTATTTTATATTTTATTGGAAACAGGGTCTCACTAACTTGCTGAGAGCCTCACTAAGTAGCTGAGGCTGGCTTTGAACCTGCGCAATCCTCCTGTCTCAGCCTCCCAAGCGCACGGGGATTACAAGCGTGAGCCACCACGCCCAGCCAGACACTAGTAATTATATGCCTGTTTATGATCTCCAACCTTTTCACTTAAAAAAAAAAAAAAAAGGTTTCTTCCCTCCACCCACGGTACTGGGGATGGAACCCAGGGGCATTCGATCTCCGATCTACACCCCAGCCCTATTTTTTATTCTGTATTTTGAAACAGGGTCTCACTGAGTTGCAAAGGGCCTCACTAAGTAACCTAGGCTGTTCGAGAACCATGATCTTCCTGTCTTGGCCTCTCAAGTGCTGGGATTACAAGCATGGGCCACCATGCTCGACTTTCTCTATAGCTATGTGCCAGGCAAGGCTTCTTGTGATCCTAGGGCTTTTAAGTGTGTGTGTGTGTGTGTGTGTGTGTGTGTGTGTGTGTGTATTCTTACTATGGGTTAAAAATAAGGCAAGGAGAGCCAGGCGTGGTGGTGCACACTTGTAATCCCACCATTTGGGAGGCTAAGACAGGAGGATCACTGTTCATGGACGGCCTCAGCTACTTAGTGAGGCCCTCAGCAACTTGGTAAGATCCTGTTTCCGAATAAAATATAAAATAGGTCTGGGAGTGTAGCCCAGAGGTAGAGAGCCCCTGGGTTCCACCTCTAGTACCACAAAAAAAGAAAAAGAAAAAGAAAAACAGTTATTCAGGGACGCCTGAGCTACAGTTACAAGATGACAGCCAGCCGGTTTCTAGGTGCCCTCGTCATTTCAGTAGGAAAGACTGCTCTCCCTTCTGACACCTATAATCCCCGTCCTTGGGAGGCTGAGGTAGGGAGATGGCCAGTAATGAGACCCTGTTTCAAAATAAAAACTAAAAAGCGCTGGGGGTGCAGTTTGGAGGGAGAATAGCCCGGGGTTCCATCCCCAGTACCAAAAATAAAAGTGTTCATACCTAAACAGTTATCCTCTAGTACAGATGGGGCCTTTCCTGGTATTACGCAACCCAGGTGGTTGTTGGCGTTAGTCGG
This sequence comes from Muscardinus avellanarius, assembly GCF_963383645.1. Classification (NCBI taxonomy): domain Eukaryota; kingdom Metazoa; phylum Chordata; class Mammalia; order Rodentia; family Gliridae; genus Muscardinus; species Muscardinus avellanarius. Next base: position 4,744,489 of record NC_137802.1, on the reverse strand, counting down.
GAAGCCAGAGGCCACTGTGGGGAGGCTCTCGCTTCTCTAAGTTTTTACATAACAAACTGCACTGTTGCCTCGGTAAGTAAAGGACCCAACACCTATTGCAGAAGTACCGAATATTTTTTCATAACAAATAACCAGAATTCAAACAATTACAAACAACCAAACTTCAGCCAATCACAGGCAGCCAACTCTTCAGACCATGCTCAAATAAGGAAGATTTATTTTCTAATTAGCCTGAGAGTTGCCATGGCTATTTTGAAAAAGAATCTAAAAGTTATTGTTTTACACTGAGATTATAGCCCCAAATACTGCCAGCATACATTTCAAATTTTAAGGTATTTAACTTACAAAACTTTACATGACAATACCTGAGATAGATACTTAAAATCACTCACTGCCAGGACAGAGTGTATTAACAGAGAAATAAAAAAAAAAAGAAAGAAAGAAAGAAAAGAAGAGAACAGATCCACAGTAATATTTTAAAAGACAATGAACCACTTTTCTGAAAGGATATTCCATACCAGAAAAAGTAAAAAACATTTATAGTAGGGAAATTAAATTTACATACTTGGAAGCCATGATGAAATTAACAGGGAAAAGCAGACTTAAAACGACAGTTGCATAGCAGAGTGTGAGGGATCACAGGACTTGGGAGGCTGAGACAGGAGGATGACAGGTTTGAGGCCAGCCTCAGCAACTTAGTGAGACCCCGTTCCAAAATAAAAAAATAAAAATAAATAAAACAGGACTGGGGGTATAGCTCAGAGGCAGAATGCCCCTGAGTTTAATCCTCAGAACCATAAAAAAAATAAACAAAACAAAAACAAACAAAAACTTTATCTCATTGGGATCCAGGGTGTAGTTCAGTGGTACGCTGCCTCCCTATCTTGCACAGGCCCTAGATTCAATTCTCAGAACCAATAATAATAATAATAATAATAATAATAATAATAGTTGCTTTGGCCCCTTTCTTGGTCTCCAATGTGACTGTGCAGTTTCTTGGAATAACCAAGGAGCCTCCTTGGTATCCCTTCTACCCACGGTTGCAAATGAAACCACCCGATGACAGGGTTACCTTCCACATTTAATACGCAGCAGAGAATCATCACTTCCGTTTGTAGAATGATGCCACTTCTCTCTCATCCACGGTCACCAAAAACCCTTATTAAAACTCCGGCCAGAAGGACGGCCAGAGCCACGGCCAGAGCTGCGCCCCGGTAGATGAGCAGCTGGCGGCCAGTCAAGACGTGCCCGAGGGTGGTCACCGCGCGCGCGCTGTTCTCCTCCGGCGTCATGAGCTGGGCGGTCTGGCTCTCCGGTCTGATGATATCAGGCAGTATTACACCGTCGGCGACTTCTCTTTCCAGGTTTGGGAGATCTGTTTGCAGACAACAGTACGGCATGTGTTAATGTACCGAGCAGAGTTAAAAGATACATCGAGCCGGGGCATGGTGGCACAGGGCTGTGATCCCAGGACTCTGGAGGCTGAGACAGGAGGATCACGGGTTTGAGGCCAGCCTCAACAATTTAGGCCCTCAGCAGCTAGACCCTGTTTCAAAATAAAAGATAAAATAGGGCTGCAGGGGTAGCTTGGAGGTAGATTGCCCCTGGGTTCAATTCCCAGTACCAATTTTTTTCTTTTTAAAGGACGTTATGGCCGGGCGTGGTGGCGCACGCTTGTAATCCCTGCGCTTGAGAGGTGGGAGACAGGAAGATCGCACAGGTTTGAAGCTAGCCTCGCTGGCTTAAGAGACCCTGTTTCCAAATAAAATATAAAATAGGTCTGGGGAATAGGTCTGGGGGTGTAGCCAGGACGCAGAAGGGTTCTGTTCCCAGTACCACCAAAACAACAACAGAAAAAAAAACAACAAAAAAAACAAAGAAAAACAGACATGGGAGCACTCTGAATTGATCTGGCCAATTCCTGCCAGAACACATTTCACTGAACAGGAGATCAGAAAGTAGTAAACATCGCTGGCCACCTTTGGTTTCAGTCTTTGTAAGGCAGAAATAGATACAAGAGAGAATAGCTTCTAATACCTGCGGAGGTCAGTATGGACTCTCTACTGCTCTTTAGCCCAGCTCGAACCTGTGCCTAAAAACAAAATCGTGTGAGTAGACGAGGTATAGATCAAGTCAAACTGGTAGTCCTTTGTTAAAACTTAGAGCCGGGCGTGGTGGCGCACGCTGTCATCCCAGCATTCGGGAGGCTGAGGCAGGAGGATCGTGGTTCGCGGACAGCCTCAGCTACTTAGTGAGGCCCTCTGCAACTCAGTGAGACCCGGTTTCAAAATAAAGAATAAAAAATAGGGCTGGGGGGTGTAGCTCGGAGGTCGAATGCCCCTGGGTTCTATCCCCAGACCCTCCCCCCAAAAAAGCACAGTGAGTCTTGGGGCCAGAGGCATTTTATCTCTTGGACCCTGACAGATTCCACACTGCGTCACCAGGTCAGGGAGATCCGCAACAGTACCTGCTCAGCCACGCTATTCCAGTCGGTCCTCAGGATGTACACCAAATAGAAAAGTGCTTGGAAGAACACACAAACTATCAATCCAGACCAGAGCCCTGTGGGTGGCAAAGGAGTATCTGACTTTAGGTTTTCTTCAATTCTGTTCCTACAGCCCTTTCAATTCTCCCCAGTGAGCCACCATCCACCAAGCAAAGTTTTCAATTAAATTAACTTTTCTAAAGCCAGGTGGGGTGGTACGTGCTTGTCATCCCAGGATCAGAGGCTGAGACAGGAGGATCACAGTTCAAGGTCAGCCTCAGCTACTTAGTGAGGCCCTTTTCAACTCAGTGAGACCCTGTTTCAAAATAAAGAATAAAAAAGTAGGAAAAAGCTGGGCGTGGGGGCGCACACTTGTAATCCCAGCGGTTGGGAGGCAGAGACAGGAGGATCGCACAGGTTCGAAGCCAGCCTCAGCTACTTAGTGAGGCTCTCAGCAACTTAGTGAGATCCTGTTTCCAAATAAAATAGAAAATAGGTCTGGGAGTATATCCCAGAGGTAGAAAGCCTCCGGGTTCCATCCCCAGTATCACAAAAACAAACAAACAAACAAACAAACAAAAACAAAAAAACCTGCCATCATTAACTATAGAAAATTAAAGACCTAAATAAATGGGGAGGTAGCCCATGTTCATGGATTGGAAGACTTAATATTGTTAAAGTGGCAGTACTCTCCAAAGTGATCTACAGCTTCAGTACAATCCTGGTCAAAATCCCCATGGCCTTCCATACAGAAATGGGAAAAACTAATCCTTAAATCCATATAGAATCACAAGGGGCCTCTGAAGCCCAAAGAAAACTGAAAAAAGGACAAGGCTGGAGGATTCACACTTCCTGATTCCCAAATGTACTACAGTAATCAAGGCGGTGTGATGCGGCAAATGGATAGAAATACAAGTCAGCGCAACAGACAGGACAGTCTAGAAATGATTTCACACATCTACAGCCAGCGGACTCTCAGCAAGTTTGCCAAGACCACTGGACAGGGAAAGCACATTCAGCCAACACTGCCCAGCTCCTCTGGATAGCTAGCTCTGCCTGCGGCTCAGGCCTGAGCTAATGCACGTTGCTCAGGGAGCTGTTCTGAGGAGCCAGCAGGGCTCCAATGTTCCCTGCCCGGAGCCCCTCACTGCTGCAGTACCCCCGTTCTCTTGTGCAGTGCTTGACCCAACAGCAATAGACTAGCTGTATAATCGGCGAGGGCAGGGCTTGTGTATTTTGTGCAATACTGTGTTTCTGGTTTACCCTGTACAAAGAAGGCACTGCATATGTATTAGAGGAGAACACATCCTTTTCCCTACTCCATGGGGCAACTTTCCAGCCCACTGCTCTATAGCTTGAGCAACTTATCTTAATATGACAAGTGAGATTTGAGGCGGGTCCCTGAGGCCTCCAACACATACCTATTATCCCAAGTTTAGTAGCAAACATCAGAGACACTCCAATCGGGAAACCAAAAGCATAGTAACCAATGGCGTTCAAGATAGCGCCCATCTTTTGTTCTCCTGTACCCCTCAGGACTCCACCGCAGGTGCCCTAAAGAGAAGAAAACCAGCCTTGTACAGAGGGCGGCTTTGTACAGAGCGAGGCCTCAGCACCTCACAAGTCTGATGTGGCCCCGTAACTCTGGATACAAGCAGACAGTACATTAACCAAAAGAAGTTACGGAAAACACTTTGATTCTAAAGTTATGTTAACGGATGGGAATCTAGCTCAGTGGGAGAGCCTAGTGTGAGCCCCAGGTTCCATTCCCCTCTCTGAAGAAAGGAGGAAGGAGAGAAGGGAAGGGAAAGAGAAAAAAGAGGAAGAGAGAGAGGGAGACAGAGAGAAAGGGTGGGGAGAGTGTGTTAACAACAAAAAAATAAAACCTCAGAAGTTTTCATCAAAAACCATCAGGTAGCCGGGCGTGGTGGCGCACGCTTGTAATCCCCACGCTTGGGAGGCAGAGACAGGAGGATCGCGCAGGTTCGAAGCCAGCCACGCGCGCTGGCTTAGGAGACCCTGTTTCCAATTAAAAATGTAAAAATAGGCCTGGGAGTGTAGCCCGGAGGTAGAAGGGCTTCCAGGAACCCCAGTACCACCAAAAAAAAAAAAAAAAAAACCATCAGGTAGCCGGGCGTGGTGGCGCACACTTGTCATCCCAGCATTCAGGAGGCTGAGACGGGAGGATCGCGGTTCGCAGACAGCCTCAGCTACTTAGTGAGGTCCTTTGCAACTCTGACCCTGTTTTTTTTATTTTTGGTGGTTCTGGGGTTCCTGGAAGCCCTACTACCTCTGGGCTACACTTCCAGACCTATTTTTATTTATTTTTTTATTTGGGAACAGGGTCTCTTAAGCCAGTATGGCTGGCTTCGAACCTGTGTGATCCTCCTGTCTCCGCCTCCCAAGCCTGGGGATTACAAGAGTGCACCACCACGCCCGGCTCAGACCCTGTTTCAAAATAAAGAATAAGCCAGGCGTGGTGGTGCATGCTTGTAATCCCTGCACTTGGGAGGCTGAGACAGGAGGATCACACAGGTTCAAAGCCAGCCTCAGCTACTTAGTGAGGCTCTCAGCAACTTAGTGAGACCCTGTTTCCAAATAACAATATAAATGGGTCTGGGAGTATAGCCTGGAAGTAGAAAGCCTCTGGGTTCCACCCCCAGTACCACAAAAAAAAAAAAAGAATAAAAAATAGGGCTGGGGGTATAGCTTGGAGATAGAATGCTCCTGGGTTCCATCTCCAGTACCACAGGAAAGAAAGAAAGAAAGAAAGAAAGAAAGAAAGAAAGAAAGAAAGAAAGAAAGAAAGAAAGAAAGAAAGAAAGATGGATGGGAGGGAGGGAGGGAGGGACATTCAATTTTAAGTTAAAAAGCTAGAAACACAGCGAGGTGCACACCTATCATCCCATTCCTTGGGAGGCTGAGAAAGGAGGCTCACAGGCTTGAGGCCAGATTCTACTACTTAGTGAGACCCTCATCAACTTTTCAAGACCCTGTTTTGAAATTTAAAAAATTAAAAACAGTAGTGTAGCTCAGAGGTGTTAGAACATCCCTGGTGTCAACTCCCAGTCCAAAAAAAAAAAAAAGTGGAAACACGAAACCATTTGGCTATGCATATCAAAGTAAAAATCATCTGAATACTCACAGCGATTGCATCAAATAGATGGAAAGGAGCAAAGATGGGCATCACTTGACTCACGAGGGAAATGATGTCTCTGTTGGCGGGAAAGAACGGAGTCAGCAGCCTCCAAGTCACAGCCTAGTCATTCATCCCAAACGGCCCCTTTCTTTTTAACAAATAAATAAAGTGCATAACATAACAGCCCTTGCTAATGCTGTTTTTTTGTTTTTTTTTTTTTTTTGCGGTATTGGGGATGGAACTCAGGGGCATTGTACCTCCGAGCCACACCCTCAGCCCTACTTTTTTTTTTTTTTAAGTCTTTTCATTTTTGAAACAGGGTCTCACTGAGTTGCAAAGGGCCTTGCTGAGTAGCTGAGGTTGTCCTCAGAACGTGATCCTCTGGTCTCAACCTCTGGAATGCTAGAATTACAAGCATGCACCACCACGCCCAGCTACTAATCCAAATTATATATATATTTTGCGGGTCTGGGGATGGAACCCAGGGGCATTCTACCTCCGAGCTACACCCCCAGCCTTATTTTTTATTCTTTATTTTAAAACAGGGTCTCATTGAGTTGCGGAGGGCCTCACCAAGTAGCTGAGGCTGTCCGCGAACCGCCATCCTCCTGTCTCAGCCTCCCGAATGCTGGGATGACAAGTGTGTGCCACCACGCCCGGCTGCTATATAGAATTTAAGTTAAAAAGAACACAGACTAGGTTGCCACTCTTAGAGGGTAATGCATAAAAATCCATTTATGGGTGCGGAGCCAGGCGCCATGGCTCACACAGGTAATCCCAGGACTTGGAAGGCTGAGGCAGGAGGATCACAGGTATGAGGCCAGCCTCGGCAACTAGCAGCGCCATTTCAAAATAGAAAATAAAAGGGCTGGGGGTGTAATTCGGTGATAGAGGACCCCTAGGTTCGATCCCCAGCACCAAAACAAGAATATGTTTAGAAATTGGTTTAAAAACAGCAAGATCTAAGAAAACTGGGAGAGCACAACTTGAAAAGAATCAAACGGAATTTCTTCCTAACAAAAATTAAGAGCCAACTGGTGTAAACTATTGAAGCTTTTTCATGAGGAAGGTTGTTTGTTTGTTTGTTTGTTTGTTTATTCCAGAGCTTGGGCTGGAACCCAGGACCTTGTACAGCCTAGGCAAGTGTTCTCTACCTCTGAGCTATATCCCCCAACCGCTATATCCCCCAACCGTAAAGATTTTTTTTTTTTTATTCAAGAGACACTTTATGGCTGGGTGTGGTGGCGCATGCTTGTAATCCCAGTACCTAGGGGGTTGAGACAGGAGGAGCTCAGGTTCAGTGCCGGCCTTGTCAACCTAGCGAGGCTCTCAGCAACCTAGTGAGACTCTGTTTCCAAAAAAGAAATAAAAATTGGGCCGGGTGTGTAGCTTAGAGGTAGAATGACCCTGGGTTCAATTCCTAGTACTTAAAAAAAAAAAAAAAGACAAGCAAGCAAGAAGGAAAAAAAAAAAAAAGACCCTTTAGCATACCTAAAAATCAGACCAGCACATTGGCACATTGTTACAGAAAATACAGAAAGCTGGGCATGGTGGCGCACGCTTGTCAGCCCAGCATTCGGGCGGCTGAGACAGGAGGATCGCAGGTTCAGGGCCAGCCTCAGCGACTTAGGCCCTTTGCAACTCAATGACACCCTGTTTCAAAATAAAGAATAAAAAATAGGGCTGGAGGTGTAGCTTGAAGGAAGAATGGCCCTGGGTCCCATCCCCAGTACTGGAAAAAAAAAAAAAAGAAAGAAAGAAAGAAAGAAAGAAAGAAAGAAAGAAAGAAAGGAAAAGAAAAAGAAAAAGAAAAAAAATACAGGAAATTTTAACTTTTGACTGGGTGGGGAATATTTGCAAATACTCCTGCGCAATAGTCAGGCGTGGATGCCGTCCTGCCCTGGACTACACGGTGCCTCTCTGGGGACGAGGCCAGCCCGGGCGTGTCTTCTGTGTATATTTGAGCAAAAGTCCACTCAGGTCCGATAAATGGTGAACAGGGTGGTATGGGAGTGGGGATGATTTTCATGTTTTTTTTTTTTTCTCGCTCCAACTCAAATTCCAGACTGTTTCTCATCCCTGGCTACTGCTCGAGTTTTCCTGTGAGGTTGAGGCTGGCCCCTCCAGCTGGCCAGCAGAGCCGGGGCACCGAGGCTGTCTCCCCAGAGTGGGCACGTACTTGTCACCCGTGAAGACATAGGCCACCACGTCCTTCAGCGCCGCCAGGACGACTCCCACTGCCAGCGCGCTCACACCTGGAAGGTACAGAAGCAGCAACAAGAACCGATGGCTCTGGGGTGTGATGGGCACTGGGCTGAACTCTCATGAGGCCGCGTACCACAGGCTTAAGAAATGCGCTAATGTAGCCGGGCGTGGTGGCGCACTCTTGTGATCCCAGGACTCGGGAGGCTGAGATAGGAGGATCGCGGTTCGCGGCCAGCCTCAGCTACTTAGTGAGGCCCTCTGCAACTCAGTGAGACTCTGTTTCAAAATAAAGAATAAAGGCTGGGCATGGTGGCGCATGCTTGTAATCCCCGCGCTTGGGAGGCTGAGACAGGAGGATCGCGCAGGTTCGAAGCCAGCCTCAGCTACTGAGTGAGGCTTTCAGCAATTTAGTAAGACTCTGTTTCTAAATAAGTATAAAATAGGTTTGGGAGTATAGCCTGGAGGCAGAAAAGCCCCTGGGTTCCACCCCCAGTACTATAAACAAACAAACAAACAAACAAATAAATAAATAAATAAATAAATAAATATAAAAATAAAATAAAAAAATAGGGATTACAAGTGTGCACTGCCACACCTGGCTAGATCCATGGATTTGTTTTTTTTGTGGTACTGGGGATGGAACGCAGGGGCTTTTCTACTTCCTGGCTACACTCCTAGATCTATTTTATATTTTATTTGGAATCAGGGTCTCACTAAGTTGCTGAGAGCCTCACTCAGTAGCTGAGGCTGGCTTTGAACCTGCACGATCCTCCTGTCTCAGCCCCCCAAGCATGGGGATTACAAGCGTGCGCCACCACGCCCGGCTCTGGGTTTGGTTTTAATTTAGTGTGTAGGGAGGCAGGAGTGTACTCACCCGCACACAGCAGGACGGTGATGCAGGAGCGGCGGGCCTGCTCGGCGTTCCCGCCCCCTAGAGCGTTGCCCACTCGGACGCTGGCGGCCACACCAAAGCCAAAGGGCACCTGGAGCGTGAACAACCATGATCACACTGTCAAGAACCCTGAAAGTTTAAGCGTTGGTACAGCCACACGGACACTCCAGGCAGACCTGGCACTCTGGGTTCTGGAGTTCATTCTATGACATCCAGATGCGTAACCAGAAACAAATGGCTCAAGCCTCCCTGATACCTGGCTTCTCTACTGGTAAGGAGTTGGAGCCGGGTGTGGTGGCGCACCCTTGGAATCCCAGCACCCGGGAGGCTGAGACAGGAGGATCGCAGAGGTTGGAGGACAGCCTCAGCTACTTAGTGAGGCCTTCTACAACTCAGTGAGACCCTGTTATAAAATAAATAATAAAAATCGGGCTTGGAGGCTGTCGGGGCCCGCTCGGCTAGACCGGGATGGGGCAGTGGCTCAAGATGGCGCCTAGGCATGTTGCCAAGTCACGAGGCTCACGAGGCTGGCGGTGCCCTGAGCCTGCGCAGTGAGCCCTATCAGGCGCCCTACGGATGATCAGTGACGCAGCGCCTCGTGCTACCACCAGCCCGCCTATGAGAGGGTTAGGAATGCGCATGCCCTAGCTGTGGGAAGCTTGGGGTTAGTAGGGTGATGAGGGAGGGGTTATGAGGCTGATATATATTTGCTTGCTGTGCGCATTGAAGGGGAAGCATTAAAGAGGAAGCATCATCAATAGACTCGGTGTTTGTGTGTTCTTTCCCAGGGCTCTGCAGGACGGAGCCTTAGGGATGCGACAGGAGGCGGGGTGTAGAACAGAGATAGAATGCTGGGGTTCCATCCCCAGCACCACATGCACTAAATAAATAAATAAATAAATAAATAAATAGGGCTGGAGGTGCACCTCACAAGTAGAATGCCCTGGATCCAATCCTCAGTGATTCACAGACACACACACACTCACTCTATCCACCGATTTTCACAGACCTCAGCCCCGGCTTTGCCTCCTCACGGTGCGAATGTAAACGATCTCTGTGGCGTTCTCATCGACCTATTTCCTCTTCTGCTCTGTCTCCCGGGGCCAGAAGCCACACAGGAGCAGGGCCCCGGGCCGCCCCGCCACCGGCCCCTGGCACCGCGCTCTGTGGCGGGGCGCCTGTGCTGCGCGGGCTTCCCACTGAGCGTCTTCAATGCCCCATCTCATTCACTCTTTACTTGTGAAGTAGGTCTGTTCCCCCCTTTTATTTTATTTTGTGTGTTTGTGGTACTGGGGATGGAACCCGTCTACCTCCGAGCGACTGCAGGACGAGGCCCACAAGGATTCCGCAGAGGCGCCCCAGCCCCCCTGCAGGGTTCTGCTTCTTACCATGTAGGCCGCAGAGGCCAGTTCGTAAACGATGGCCTGGGCTCCGAGCTCTGTCACGTTGATCAGCCCTGCAATACAGACGCGCGTGGGCAACGGCAAATGTGGGAAAGGAGGCTATTTTAATTTAAATTAACGAGGCCAAGCCAGTTGTGGTGGCGCAGGCTTGTCATCCCAGCATTCGGGAGGCTGGGACAGGAGGATCGCAGGTTCATAGCCAGACTCGGCTACTACTTAGTGGGGCCCTTTGCAACTCAGTGAGACCCTGTTTCAAAATAAAGGATAAAAAATAGAGCTGGAGGTGTAGCTTGGGGGTAGAATGCCCCTGGGCTCCATCCCAGGTACCACACACACACAAAAAATGATGGCAAAGGTGACTACCTGGGACCGAAATACAGGTCACGGCTACGGCAGCCCAATCAACCCCGCTGTGTTTGTGAAAGCCTTCAAAGCTGGGCCGACGCCAGGCATGGCAGCATGCGCCTGCCATCCCTCAGTACTTGGGAGGCTGAGACAGGAGGTTCAAGGCCAGCCTCGGCAACTTAGTGAGTATCCTGGGAAACTTAGTGAGATCCTGTTTCAAAATGAAAAAGTAGGCCGGGCGTGGTGACGCGCGTTTGTCATCCCCGCGCTGGGGAGGCTGAGACAGAAGGATCTCATGGGTTCGAAGCCAGCCTCGGCTACTTGGTGAGGCTCTCAGCAACTCAGTGAGACCCTGTTTCCAAATAAAGTATAAAATAGATCTGGGAGTAGAGCCTGGAGGTAAAAAGCCCCTGGGTTCTACCCCCAGTACCACACACACACACACACACAAAAAAAAAAAAAAGTAAATAAAAAGGGGGGCTGTGGGAGTGGTTCAGAGGTAGAAGCTCAGAGGTAGAAGGTCCTTGGTGTTCAATCCCCAGTACCACTAAATAAATAAATAAATAAATAAATGTAATAGAAATAAATAAATAAAATAGGGCTGATGTGGCTTTGAGGTAAAATGCCCCTGGGTTCAGAAGAAAGGAAGAAAGAAAGAGAAAGAAGAGAAGGAAGGAAGGAAGGAAGGAAGGACGGAGGGAGGGAAGAAGGGAGAAAATAAAAGGAATTAAAAAAAGAAAAGCTTGGCTAGAAGCACCTGACGCACACGCCTGTGTCCCAGCTACTCAGGAGGCTGAGGCGGGAGGATCGGCTGAGCCCAGGAGTTCAAGGCCAGCCTGGGCAACATAGCGGGACCCCTCAAAAACACCAAACCTGTCTGGGAGCCCCACCAGCTGGTGTCAGCCGCAGCACAGCGGGGTGAGCGTGGGGCGCCCTGGCGTGGGGACATTCATCCTCCCATCGTGCGGCCCTTGGCTAACCCCTCACCAGCAGCCTGCCCGGGCTGTTTGGTGGCACTGAAGCCCCCTCTCAATGCGAATGTGCGCCTGGCTGGCGGTGGGTTTGTGCTCATGACGAGCCCCTCGCGAAGCCCGGGAAGGTGGCGCACAGGACCCGGAGGCCAAACTTGCAGGAAAGCTCTGGAGATGTGGGGTGAGCCGCTGGGGAGCTGACGGACCTGCAAGGAAGGTTCCGATCTCGAAGGTCCACCACTCAATGCACACCATGAACATGCTGGGCAGGGCCAGGCGGATGTAGGAGCCCCACTCCTGGAAGCACTCCCTGGTCCAGCCTGGAGAGCAGGGCAGAAAACTCCCGGTTACTGCCCCGCGGCCTTGGACACTAGCCAAGGTGTTTCACCTCCTCCTCGCGGCCAGAGACCAGGAGTAGCCTCAGTTCTCCAACAAAATACAAAGCGCGCGTGGTGGCGCACACCTGTGACCCCAGTACTTGGGAGGCTGAGACAGGAGGATCGCACAGGTTCAAAGCCAGCCTCGGCTGCTGAGTGAGGCTCTCAGCAACTTAGTGAGACCCTGTTTCCAAATAAAGTATAAAATAGGTCTGGGAGTATAGCCCGGAGGTAGAAAAGCCCCTGGGTTCCACACCTAGTACCACCAAAAAAAAAAAAAAAAATAGGGCTAGGGTGTAGCTCAGAGGTAGAATGCCCCTGGGTTCCATTCCCAGTACTGAAAAAAAAAAAAAAAAAGAATTCAATTTACTCACCTGAGTTAATAAGACATTAGTGAAACTTTACTTTCATAGAACAGGGTAAGTTACAAGGAGAAACTAGGATCTTCTACTAGTCATTTTTTTTTTTTTTTTGGTGGTACTGGGGTTCCTGGAAGCCCTTCTACCTTGGGGCTACACTCCCAGACCTATTTTATATTTTTGAAACAGGGTCTCTTACGCCAGCGAGGCTGGCTTCGAACCTGTGCGATCCTCCTGTCTCCGCCTCCCAAGCGCGGGGATTACAAGCGGGCGCCACCACACCCGGCTCTACTAGTCATTTTAATTCATTAAATATTAGTTGTTAAACTCAGTAACTGTAAACAGACTTCTCTGAACAAAAGCGATTTTGTGGACATCAAAGAAAAAAAAATCATGCCTTCACTCTGTAACTTTTCTATCTTTGGAGACTTAAAAACTTTTTGTACCTTTTAGATTTCCCCAAAGATGAAACAAAAAACTCCTTGCAGACAAATATGTTTCAGAAACTAGAATTACCCCTCCTTGAGCAGCGAGTCACCCAAGGTAAGAAAGCCGCGGCGCCGTACCTCCCCAGGTGGCCACGTGGATTCTCTTCCACCACACATAGAGGAAAAGCAGAGCGGACAGGACGAACTGGGAGGTGGTGTTGGCCCAGGCAGAGCCCCTGGAGGACAAAAGACACCATTACCGCCGGGCGCCTCCCAAACCCAGCCACAGACAACACCCGCTGGCTCTGGATCTGCACTGCGGATCGCCATTAGACAAGCCTGCAGGGCCTGTAGAATTTTTATTGTATTTTTATTTTATTATTATTTATTATTCTATATTATTTATTATTTTTATTTTAGTTTCTTTTATTATTTATATTTTATTATTTATTATATTGGAAATTTAATCCAGGGCATTCTATCACCTAGCTATGCACCCAGTCCTAATTTTTTTTCTTTCTTTCCTCCTTTCTTTCTTTCTTTCTTTCTTTCTTTCTTTCTTTCTTCCTTTTTAATTTTTTAATTTTTTTGTGGGTCTGGGAATGGAACCCAGGGACATTTGACCTCCGAGGTACACCCCCTGCCCTATGTTTTATTCTCTATTTTGAAACAGGGTCTCACTAAGTTGTGGAGGACTTCATTGAGTAGCTGAGGCTGTCCGTGAACCACCATCCTCCTGTCTCAGCCTCCCGAATGCTGGGATTACAAGCATGCGCCACCACGCCCGGCTTCTTTATTTTTTTTATTCATTAAAAAAAATTTATTTTTGCAGTACAGGGGATGGAAGCCAGGGGCACTCTACCTCCAAGCAACACGCTCAGCCCTATTTTTTATTCTTTATTTTGAAACAGGGTCTCACTGTGTTGCAGAGGGCCTCACTAAGTAGCCGAAGCTGGCCACGAACCGGGATCCTACAGTCTCAGCCTCCGGAGTGCTGAGATTACAAGTGTGCGCCACCAGGCCCGGCTGAATGTGAACTTAAAATGTGTGTGTAATTAATGGAAATATGCTTTGACCAAAGCCCGCCGGGGATGAACTGTGTGGTGATTACCCTCTTTTGCTTGATGGTCAATAAAGCTGACAATGAAGCCAGGCATGGTGGTGCACATTCCATCCCAGTCAGTCTCTCTCTCTCTCTCTCTCTCTCTCTCTCTCTCTCTCTCTCTCTCACACACACACACACACACACACACACACACACACACACAGATGTACATGCTTATAATCCCAGCATTTGGGAGGCTAAGGCAGGAGGATCGCGGTTCAAGGCCAGCCTCAGCTACTTAGTGAGGCCCTCTGCAACTCAGTGAGACCCTGTTTCAAAATAAATAATAAGGCCGGGCATGGTGGCGCACGCTTGTCATCCCCGCGCTTGGGAGGCTGAGACAGGAGGATCGCGCAGGTTCGAAGCCAGCCTCGGCTACTTAGTGAGGCTCTTGGCAACTTAGTGAGGCCCTGTTTCCAAATAAAATATTTTAAAAAAAAAGGTCTGGGGGTATAGCCCAGAGGTAGAAAAGCCCCTGGGTTCCACCCCCAGTACTGCAAATATAAATAAATAAATAAATAAATAAATAAATAAATAAAATAAAGCTGGCATTTTGCAAAGACACAAGTCGTGGGTGTTCCTCGTCTTAAGATGTGGAGCACTGGAGACATTTAGCCATTATGGATTCCTTCCACTGATGCCTCTCCTTGACGCCCAGCCCCTGGGAGAGGGGCGAGCACATGGTGGACACCACCTCGGTCAGCTGAGCAACTTACACGACCCCAAGGTCCAGGGCGTAGAGCAAGAGGGCATTCATGCCCACGTTGACCACATTCGCCGCGATCCCAGTGATGACTTGGGGCATGATGATTCCCTGAAACCCCGAACAGACAGGAGAACATGAGCATTGCCAGAGCCAGGTACCGCCTCTCCAGCGACACCGAGCGGGACAGTTTCAACAGCCGGCAAAGTCGCACAGGATGAGGGCCGACAGAGGTGGGAAGGCCCGGAGGTATCTCATCTGTGGGCGCCGCTTCCGGACAAGCCAATCGGAAGTCGCTAAATGCCCTGGAAAGCCGGGCACGGTGGCGCGCGCTCGGCATCCCAGCATTCGGGAGGCTGAGACCGGAGGATCGCGGTTCGCGGACAGCCTCAGCTACTTGGTGAGGCCCTCTGCGACTCAGTGAGACCCGGTTTCAAATTAAGGAATAAAAAAAATAGGGCTGGGCCGGGCGTGGTGGCGCACGCTTGTAATCCCTGCGCTTGGGAGGTGGAGACAGGAGGATCACGCAGGTTCGAAGCCAGTCATGCGCGCTGGCTTAGGAGACCCTGTTTCCAAATAAAAAAATATATATAAAAAATAGGTCTGGGAGTGTAGCCCGGAGGTAGAAGGGCTTCCAGGAACCCCAGTACCACACACACACACACAAAAAAAAAAAAAAAAAAAAAAAATAGGGCTGGGTGTGCATCTTGGAGGTAGAATGCCCCTGGGTTCCATCCCCAGTACAGCAAAAAATAAATAAATTAGCTGGACGTGGTGGCGCACGCTTGTAATCCCCACACTTGGGAGGCTGAGACAGGAGGATCCCACAGGTTTGAAGCCAGCCTCAGCTGGCTTAAGAGACCCTGTTTCCAAATTAAAAAAAAAAAAATATATATATATATATATATATATATATATATATATATATTAGGTCTGGGAGTGTAGCCCGGAGGTAGAATGCCCCTGGGTTCCATCCCCAGTACCACAAATAAATAAATAAATAAATAATTAAAATCAATCAATTAATTAATTAATTAATAAAAAGTGCTTCGGAAAGCTCCAGTAGGTCACAGTTACCCTAACAGCAGCAGCAGAGAGAGGAAGGGAATAATCCCCCAGAAAGCAAGCAGGCTCCGGGGTGACGTGGGAAAGAAGGGACGCCAGGAGTCCTGGGGCCCCTGGAGCTGCTTGCCAGCCCCGTAGCGCACGTCGCAGCCCTGAACGTGCCCGGCGTGGGAGGTGTGCAACAAGCGGGATGCTCAGGCTGTGTTTTCTGGTGCCAGGAGGGCACCTTTTTGGGGGAGGCTGCCCACTCTACCCTGAGTGTCCAGAGGGACGATCTTCTCTAGGTAGGACTCCCCGCCCCACCTCTGCGTTTCTGCGGCAGCCTGGAGCCCGGTGGCTTAGCGTTAACCTTTCTGTTCAGGGGCAGCTGCTGCTTGTCTACGGATGGACGGGGAGGAGACGATGAGCAGAGGCCAGCCTCTGGCCCCGTCCCGGTTTCCTGCCCTCGGCCTCCTCCTCCACTTCCCCTCCTGCCTCTGTGGACTGGGGCCTGGTGGACCCCGTGGTGAGTACAGCGGCTACAGAGAGAACTGAGAGGTGACCAGGTGACCAAGAGGAACTGGCCATGCTGCTACGGGCATCTCTCCTGGGCTGAGCAACACTCAACCACGCAGGCCCGAGTCTCCTAGACAGGGAATTCTGGGAGTCATAGAATTTTTTTTTTTTTTTTTTTTTTTTTTTTTTTTGCGGTACTGGGGATGGAACCCAGAGGCATTCTACCTCTGAGCTCCAACCCCCAGCCCTATGTTTTATTCTTTATTTTGAAACAGAGTCTTTTTTTTTTTTGTGTGTGTGGTACTGGGGTTCCTGGAAGCCCTTCTACCTCCGGGCTACGCTCCCAGACCTATTTTTACATTTTTTATTTGGAAACAGGGTCTCCTAAGCCAGCGCGCGGGGCTGGCTTCGAACCTGCGCCATCCTCCTGTCTCCGCCTCCCAAGCGCAGGGATTACAAGCGTGCGCCACCACGCCCGGTGAAACAGAGTCTTACTAAGTTGCAAAGGGCCTCACTAAGTAACTGAGGTCTCCCTGAACCGGGATCCTCCTGTCCCAGCCTCCCAAATGCTGGGATTACAAGCGTGCACCACCACAGTTGACTCACAGAAATTAATTATTTTGCTATACCACGCCTGGGTACCTTTCTGAAGAAACCAAAATCAGACAACTATAGTAATATATGCACGTCCGTGTTGAGAGCAGTGCGATTCACAACGAGCAAATTATGGAACCGACCCAGGTGTCCATCAACAGATGGAACGGATTACAAAACTGTGCGCTATCCACACAACGGAATTCTACTCAACAATAAAGAAGAGCAAAATGATGTCATTTGGAGGACAAGAGATGGACCCAGAGAACATTTTGTTAAGTGAGAGGAGCCAGCCACAGAAGGTGAAGAAGGGTCAGGTTTTCTGTCGTGTGCTGGGAGCTGGGAAGTAATCAGGAGTCCGGAGGGGCTGCAGATAAAGGGGGATAAACTTCAGTGGAGTGAGGGAGGTGGTCCAGGGGAAAGGGAGCGGGGAAGGACTCACTCCCCTCGGCTTGTGTACATACGCAAGAGTACCAATGTCAATCTCAGTGGCCCTTGTGGGGGGAGGCGGGGACGGGGGGTGTGGGGGAGCCTGCCATGTGTGTGGATGTCACCAGCATTGTGACCGACACTGTGCTGTGAGGCTCTAATGTACCCATACAAGTATGCTTAAAAGGGGAACCGAATTCTATGGAAAAACTAGGAATTACTTTGGTAGAGAATTCCTATAAAACATTTACCGTACATTTTACGTATTCTTGAGTATAAAAATATAACAAGAGTCAGTACCTGGCTTTGCAAATATCGCGTCTGCAGTTGGTACAGGAATGCTGCCTAGAAGGTTAAAATAAGAAAACAAACGCCACGTTGACTTCGGTCCTGGGTTTTTGTTTTTTATTTATTTTTATTTTTATTTTTTGGTGGTACTGGGGGTGGAACTCAGGGGCTTTTCTACCTCCCTGCCATACTCCCAGACCTATTTTATACTTTATTTGGAAACAGGGTCTCACTAAGTAGCTGAGAGCCTCGCTCAGTAGCTGAGGCTGGCCGCGAATCTTGATCCTCCTGTCTCAGCCTCCCAAGTACTGGGATGACAAGTGTGCGCCACCACACCTGGCTTTATTATTTTATTTTGAAATAGGGTCATGTCACGCTAATTTGCTGAGGCTGGCCTTGAATCTGCGTGCCTTCTGTCTCAGCCTTCCAAGGAATGAAACTGGTTTTTATTAAGATATTCCCTCCTGGTTATAGGACCTGAAATGCAAAAAACTAGACCTCCCCTAAACAAATGCTAGGACACAAACTATCTGGAAATTTCTGGAGTAGAGGAAAGATTGCTCCCTGAAGAGTGGACGGCTGGCAAATTCTAACTGGCTGAAGCAGAAACTGCAGCCTTGACTCTTTGAACGACTTCAAGGGCAGCCCAGGAAACATCCTGATTAATCTGCAATCAGAAGTGACCACAGAGCCATGGGCGTGGGGGCGCATGCTTGTAATCCCAGCATTTGGGAGGCTGAGAAAGGAGGACCTTGGTTCGCAGGCAGCCTCAGCTACTGAGTGAGACCCTTTGCAACTCAGTGAGACCCTGTTTCAATATAATAAAAAATAGGGCTGGAGGTGTAGCTTGAAGGTCAAATGCTCCTGGGTTCCATCCCCAGGACCGCAAAAAATAAAATAAAAAAATAGATGGATATATCTTAAAAAAAGTGACCACGGCTTGGAAGTTTGAGATAGGAGCTTTGGAGGTTCATGGCCAGCCTTAGGAACTTAGTGAGGCTCTCCACAACTTAGTGAGACCCTGTTTCAAAACAAAAGCATAAAATAGGGCTGAAGATGTAGCTTGGAAGTAGAATGCCCCTGGGTTCAGTCCTCAGCACCACAAATACATGCATGTGTGTGTGTGTGTGTGTGTGTGTGTGTGTGTGTATGTATGTGTGTGTATACATATATATATGTATATATATATATACATATATATATATATATATATTTTTTTTTTTTTTACATAAAAAGTAACCACGGAGCTGGGTGTGGTGGCACACACCTGTCATCCCAGTACTTGGGAGGCTGAGACTGGAGGATCACAGGTTCCAGGCCAGCCTCAGCAACTTATTGAGACTCTGTTTTTAAATTGAAAAATGAAAAAGGCTGGGGTACAGCTTGAAGGTAGAATGCTCCTGGGTTCAACCTCCTGAACCTCCACCTCCCCCCAAAAAAAATAAAGGTAACCGTGGAATAGGGACCAGAAGAGAAATGCTGAGACTTAATTTAAGCAGTTGGACCTCAGTGCTGTACGATCTGGGAGGATCGGGGAGGCAGGAGCGGCCGACCTGAGGACGCGCGTGGGACTTCTCCGTGCCTGGCTCTGTGACCCACAGACCAGGGGGACGGGGCGCGTGGCGGGGATGCCCCGGGGTTGCTTCCAGTCACTGGAGCAGCCTTAAGACTTACAGGAAGGGCGGGGACGAAGATCATAACGTAAACTTGGGCGATCCTGAAAGACACCACAAAACACAGCCTTCCGTTAGCTGAAAACGACTTCTGGACAGACTCTTCAAATTGAACCCCCAAACGGTTTTCTAAAAATTAAAAACAGCCGGGCGCGGTGGCGCACGCTTGTCATCCTAGCATTCGGGAGGCTGAGCCAGGAGGATCGTAGTTCGCAGACAGCCTCAGCTACTTAGTGAGGCTCTTTGCAACTCAGAGAGACCCTGTTTCAAAATAAAGAATAAAAAATAGTGCAGGGGATTTAGCTTGGAGGTCGAATGCTCCTGGGTTCCATTCCCAGACCTGCCCCCCCAAAAAAAAAAAAAAAATTAGGCCGGGCATGGTGGCGCACGCTTGTAATCCCCACACTTGGGAGGCAGAGACAGGAGGATCGCGCAGGTTCGAAGCCAGCCACGCGCACTGGCTTAGGAGTCCCTGTTTCCAAATAAAAAATGTAAAAATAGGTCTGGAGTGTAGCCCGGAGATAGAAGGGCCTCCAGGAACCCCAGTACCACCAAAATAAATAAATAAATAAATAAATAAATAAATAAATAAAATTAAAAGTCATTCCAGCTGGGCGTGGTGGCGCAGGCTTGTAATCCCTGCCCTTGGGAGGCTGACACAGGAGGATCGCACAGGTTTGAAGCCAGCCTCAGCTACTTAGTGAGGCTCTCAGCAACTTAGTGAGACCCTGTTTCCAAATAAAGTATAAAATAGGTCTGGGAGTATAGCCCGGAGGTAGAAAGCCTCTGGGTTCCACCTCCAGTACCACCAAAAAAAATTTTTTTTAAATAAAAAATTAAAAAAAGTCATTTCTTCCAGCGAATTTTTTTTTGTACTAAGGCTGGAACCCAGGGGCATTCTACCTCCGAGCTATATCCCTAGCCCAATTTTTTATTCTTTATTTTGAAACAGAGTCTCACTAAGTTGCAGAGGGCCTCACTAAGTAGCCGAGGCTGGCTGCGAACCTGTGATCCTCCAGTCTCAGTCTCCCAAGTACTGGGTTCAGAAGCGTGCGCCACCACGCCTGGCTTGGAAGCATTTTTATCCTTTTTTTTTTTTTTTTTTTGGTGGCACTGGGGTTCCTGGAAACCCTTCTACCTCTCCCAGACCTATTTTATATTTTTATTTGGAAGCGGGGTCTCTTAAGTCAGCGCGGCTGGCTTCGAACCTGTGTCTCCTGTCTCCGCCTCCCAATCGCGGGGATCGCCCGGCAGCATCTTTATCTTGGCTCCGCACTGGCTGGGCATCGCTCCACCCCGGAGCCCCGCCCCGCCCCGGGCGGCGGCCCCCTCTTCGCGCAGGGGTCCGGCTGACCTGGCCACCTCGGGGTCCTGCCGTAGGAGCAGGAGGAGGCGCTCGGTGTTGATGAAGACGGCCCAGCAGGGGAGACAGCACAGCAGCAGGATGAGGATTCCTCTCTGCAGTACGATGCCCACCCGCCTCAAGTTCTTGCCTCCGAAGGACTTGGGAAAGCGGAGAGAAGGAACAGCCGCGGTGCGCCCGGCCGCCACGCCCCGCAGGCCCTGCGCCTGCCCGCCCGCCCGGGAGCGCAGCTGGCAGAGCAGGGGGCGGGAGCTCCCCGGCTGCCGGGGACCCACCGAGGGCCGGGGCATGCTACGCCTCCTGGACAACCTGCCCTGCTCCCAGGAGCTGAGATTTGACGGGAGCTTATTCGAGGGTGAGACGTGGTTTAATGCCAAGGTGTGGGGCCCTGGAGGCCAGGGGCTCAGGAAGAAAGACACAGCTGATCAGGACCACAAAGTGGGTTGAGGGTAGCCCAGGGCTGACCTGACATTCCACGAGGCTGGGAAGAGACCCAGAAGAGGTCTAGGGATGGGTGGGTATGGAAAATTAATCAGTGGAGGCTGGGTGGAGAAGAGGGAGTCCCTGCCCAGCGTGGTGGCGCACGCTTGTCACCCCAGCATTTGGGAGGCTGAGACAGGAGGATCACACGGGTTCGAAGCCAGCCTCAGCTGCTGAGTGAGGCTCTCAGCAACTCAGTGAGACCCTGTTTCCAAATAAAGTATAAAATGGGTCTGGAAGTGTACCCCGGAGGTAGAAAAACCCCTGGGTTCCACCTCCAGTACCACAAAAAAAAAAAAAAAAAAAAAAAAAAAATAAATAAATAATAAAAATAGAGCTAGAGATGTAGCTTGGAGGTAGAATGCCCCTGGGCTCAATCCCCAGTGGCACAAAAAAAAATAAAAAATAAAAAAATAAAAAATAAATAAAAAGGGCCGGGGGCGTAGCTTTGAGGTAGAACATCCCTGGGTTCGTTCCCCAATACCACACGTAAAAAAGAAGCTTATCGCGCTGGGCACGGCGGTGTATGCCTCTAATTCCAGTACCTGGGAAGCTGAGACAGAAAGATCTCAGGTTCAAGGCCAGCCTCCACAATATGGTGAGACTCTCGGCAATCTAGCAAGATCCTCTTTCAAAACAAAACATTTTTTAAAAGCCGGGCGTGGTGGCGCACGCTTGTCATCCCAGCATTTGGGAGGCTGAGACCTGGGGATCGCGGTTCGCGGACAGCCTCAGCTACTTAGTGAGGCCCTCTGCAACTCAGTGAGACCCGGTTTCCAAATAAAGAATAAAAAAATAGGGCCGGGGGTGTAGCTTGGAGGTCGAATGCCTCTGGGTTCCATCCCGTGTTCCATCCCGTGGAGGCCAGCCTCAGCAACTTAATGAGACCTTATTTCAAAATAAAATATAATAGCCGGGCGTGATGGCGCACACTTGTCATCCCAGCACTCGGGAGGCTGACTGGAGGATCGCGGTTCAAAGCCAGCACACTCCATCATGGAAGGTGACTGCCCACAGGGCTGGCGGGCGCACGGTGAGCCTCACCTGAGACATCAGGGTGTCACAAGCGGAGGCCAGGCCAGTGCCAATCGATATCCCCGTGACGTTCACAACCTGCCAGAAAAAAAAAAAGCCGGGCGTGGTGGCACACGCTTGTAATCCCAGCATTCGGGAGGCTGAGACCTGAGGATCGCGGTTCGCGGACAGCCTCAGCTACAGCGGCGGCCGCCATGTCACCATCAAAGGGCTCCCCGCAACCAGGTGCCCTGCGAGCTCGCCTGTGCATGCATGCATGCATTCACTGCACTGGGGACTGAACCCAAAGGCGTTCTACCCCTGCGCTACACCCCTACCGCTTTTTATTGCTTTATTTTTTAATTAATTAACTTTTTTTCGCAGGTCTGGGGATGGAACCCAGGGGCAGTCGACCTCTGAGCTATATCCCCGGCTCTATTTTTTATTCTTTATTTAGAAACAGGGTCTCACTGAGTTGCAGAGGGCCTCACTAAGTAGCTGAGGCTGTCTGCGAACCGCGATCCTCCTGTCTCAGCCTCCCGGATGCTGGGATGACAAGCGCGTGCCACCGCGCCCGGCTATTGCTTTGAGACAAGGTCTTGCTAAATTCCCCAGGCTGCCTCGGCCTCCCAAGCACTGGGATGACAGGCTACTGTGCACAGCTCAACAAGGTCTTTTCTTTTTGTGTGTGTGGAACTGGAGACTGAACCCAGGGGCATTTTATCTCCAAGCAACACCTTATTCCTATTTTTATTCTTTGTTTTATTTATTTGTTTGTTTGTTTTTACTAGGATGGAACCCAGGGGCATTCTACCTCCTGGCTATACCCCCAGCCTGCCCTCTCTCTTTCTTTCTTTCTTCTTTCCTTCCTTCCTTTCATCTTCTTTCTTTCTTTCTTTCTTTCTTTTCTTTCTTTCTTGGTGGTACTGGAGATGGAACCCTTCTACCTCTGGCTACGACCTATTTTCATATTTTTTATTTGGAAACAGGGTCTGTTAAGCCAGCGCAGCTGGCTTCAAACCTGTGCGATTCTCCTGTCTCTGCCTCCCAAGCGCAGGGATTACAAGCGTGCGCCACCACGGCCGGCTGTTCTTTATTTTTGAAACAGGGTCTCACGGAGTTGCAGAGGGCCTAAGTAGCTGAGGCTATCCACAAACCCAGATCCTCCCTTCTCAGTCTCCCGAAAGCTGGGATTAAAAGCGTGCGCCACCACGCCCGGCTTCTTTCTTGGTGTGTGTGTGTGTGTGTGTGTGTGTGTGTGTGTGTGTGTAACTTGGAATGGAACCCAGGGTCATTCTACCTCTGAGCTACACCCCCAGCCCTATTTTTATTTTATTTATTTTATTATTTTGCAGTACTGGGGATGAAACCCAGGGGCATTCTACCTCCAAGCTACATCCCTATCCCTGTTTTTTATTCTTTATTTTGAAACAGGGTCTCACTGACTTGCAGAGGGCCTCACTAAGTAGCTGAGGCTGTCCGTGAACCGCGATCCTCCGGTCTCAGCCTCCTGAATGCTGGGATTACAAGCGTGCGCCACCACACCTGGCAAACATGTTATAATTTCTATATTTAAAAGTTAAATCATTTCAAGATTGATGGTGCACACCTCTAATTCCAGTACTTAGGGAGGCTAAGACAGGAGGATCACAGATTCACGACCAGCCTTTTTTTTTTTTTTTGGCGGGTCTGGGGATGGAACCCAGGGGCATTCAACCTCCGAGCTACACCCCCAGCCCATTTTTTATTCTTTATTTTGAAACTGGGTCTCACTGAGTTGCAGAGGGCAGAAATAGCTGAGGTTGTCCGCGAACTGTGATCCTCCCTCCAGTCTCAGCCTTCCGAAAGCGGGGATGACCAGCGTGCGCCACCACGCCCGGCTACCAGCCTCATTTCTGCAGCGGAACTCTCAACAACCTAGCAAGACTCTGTTTCAAAACAAAAAATAAGCCGGGCGTGGTGGCGCACACTTGTAATCCCTGCGCTTGGGAGGCTGAGACCGGAGGATCGCGCAGGTTCGAAGCCAGCCTCAGCTACTCAGTGAGGCTCTCGGCAACTTAGTGAGACCCTGTTTCCAAACAAAATAGAAAATAGGTCTGAGAGTGTAGCCCAGAGATAGAAGACCCCTGGGTTCCATTCCCAGTACCACCAAAAAAATAAATAAAATAAAATAAAATAAAAATCCCAGTACTTGGGAGACTGGGACAGGAGGATCAGAGGTTCGAGGATAGCCTCAGCAGATAGTAAGGCTCTCAGCCATCTAGCGAGACCCTGTTTCCAAATAAAAATAAAATTTGGCCAGGGGGTGTAGCTCGGAGGGAGAATGCCCCTGGGGTCAATCCCTAGTACCTTGACCCCTCTTGCCTCCTGTTTCTCTATGTGAACTGCTCTCTCTCCCTCCCACGGGCACTGTGGCCACGACGCCATCTGCTATTTCTGAGATCAGAGGGTCACCAGGCAGAAGCCAGTGCCACCTTCTTAAGATTCCAGAACAGTGAGCTTGAAAAGAAACCTTTCTTCTTTATAAAGTACGCCGCTTTAAGTGTCTTGTTACAGCAACACCGAGTGGACAGAGACACTTGGTAACTTGAAACTCCAGCCCCCCAGGAGGTCAGACAGGCTGGAGAGGGGGAAAGCCCGGTGGTTCATTCCCCCCACATAAAAAAGGCTTGGCTCTAAATGGTACCGAGAGCAGGGTGGGGGGAGACCAACACTGAATGCCCCCCAAATCCTCACTCTCCAGGAACGTAGGGGGGAGGGTGTCAATTTCTGTAACAACTGTAGGGGCGTGGGTGATTTATTTATCTATTTTGTGTCCCTCTTTTGGTAAACTGGCTGATCTTGGCTGGCTCAGGACCCTGCTTCCCATAGGCTCACAGCTACCCCTGGCCAAGCCAGGACCCCACTGCCACCTGCTGGCTCCAGCTTTTACCAAACAGAGCTTACCTCTCCCTTACCAGGGGTAACTTTTTATCAAAAGATGGGGCCAGAGCTGCTACTGTGTCTCTCATGGCAATTTGTCCAGGACACAATCCTAGTGTGGGCTGCAAAAGAATCTTCCCTATGACTCAGTATCCACAGAGATCTCCGCTTCCCTTGAATAAATGGTCGGGCAAAATCTGCGGGAGTCTCGCTGGACGGACTCCTTGCCCCTTCGACCAGCGATGGATCCTTCCGGAACGAATGACTTGTGGAAGGCAGCTCAAGTTCTTTGGGACCAGTGTCGACAATAAACAAATGTTCTTTCACTCAAAATAATAATAATAATAATAATAATAATAATAATAATAATAAATAACAAAAGCCGGGCGTGCTGACGCACGCTTGTCATCCCAGCATTTGGGAGGCTGAGACCGGAGGATCGCGGTTCGCAGACAGCCTCAGCTACCTAGCGAGGCCCTCCGCAACACAGTGAGAGCCTGTTTCAAAATAAAGAACAAAAAACAGGGCAGGGGGTGTAGCTCGGAGGTCGGATGCCCCTGGGTTTCATCCCCAGACCCGCTAAAAAAAATTAAAAATTAAAAACAACAACTACTACTACCGTTGTCAATCTTTTTACATTATATAGAATTTTTTTTTGCAGTACTTGAGATTAAACCCAGAAGCATTCAAACTGTGAGCTACACTCCACAAATAATGACTACTGCTGTAAGTCCTTTGACATTATTTATAATTTTTTGTAGTACTTGGGATTGAACCCAGAGACATTCTACCTCTGAATTACATCCCAGCCCTATTTTCTTCCTCTTTCTTTCTTTCTCTCTTTCTTTCTCTCTTTCTTTCTCTCTCTCTCTCTCTCTCTCTCTCTCTCTCTCTCTCTTTCTTTCTTGGTGCTGGAGATGGAACCCAGGGGCATTCTACCTCTGATCTACACACCCTGCCCTATTTTTTATTCTTTACTTTGAAACAGGGTCTCACTGAGTTACAAGGGGCCTCACTAAGTAGCTGAGGCTGTCCGCGAACCACGATCCTCCTGTCTCAGCCTCCCAAATGCTGGGATTACAAGCATGCCCATGCCTTGGCTGTATAGAATTTTTAATAAGGTCAAGATTTTTATTTTTCTTTCTTCCTTTTGTGTTGGGGATGGAACCCCAGGCCTTGCACGTGCTTGGCAAGCCCTTTACTAAGAGCTACACCGGCCTCCCCCAACCCAGCTGAAGATTTTTTAATGTATCAGACTTTCATACCTACTTACTGTATAAGTGAGTCTATTGTCTTTCCCAGAGGTTAGTTACAATTTAATAGCTGATTAGAAGCCAAGGGCGCACAGCAGAGCTCCGGATCTAGGGCTTATCTAGAAATTCCTGCTGCACAAACTCACACCAACTTTCCCATCAACATCTGCAGTCCTGTCTATACAGTGGCGGATCTGTGTTTACTCTACTCCCATTATTTTTACACCAAAAACAAGGCCATCACTGGGCATGGTGGCCCACAACTATGATCCCAGTACTGGGGAGACTGGGACAAGAGGTTCATGAGCTCCGTGCCAGCCTCGGCAACTTAGAAACCCTCGGCAACCCAGCAAGACCCCGTTTCAAAATGAAACATAAAAGCCGGGCGTGGTGGCGCACGCTCGTCATCCCAGCATTCGGGAGGCTGAGACCGGAGGATCGCGGTTCGCGGGCAGCCTCAGCTACTCAGTGAGGCCCTCTGCAACTCAGTGAGACCCGGTTTCAAAATAAAGAATAAAAAATAGGGCAGGGGGTGTAGCTTGGAGGTTGAATGCACCTGGGTTCCATCCCCAGACCCACAAAAAAAAAAAAAAAAAGAAAAAAAAGAAAAAAAAGAAACATAAAAAGGGCTGGGGGCAGAGCTGGGAGGAAGAGTGCCTCTGGTCCCATCCTCAGTACCAAACAACAACAACAACAACAGAAAATCGGGGTAATCTTTTCTACCCTGTTAGGGAAGGAAAATGCCCCAAACTAAAAATTAGGTTCTTCCCTGATATATATATATATGTGATGTGTATGTATATGGGGAATATGTGCTGGGAATGGAACTCAAGGACGCTCCTATCTCTGAGTTACACCCCAGCCCTATTTTCTTTCTTTATTCATTCATTCATTCATTCATTCATTTGCGGTTCTGGGGATTGAGCCCAGGGGCTTTCTACCTCTGAGCAATACCCCCCAGCCCTATTTTTATTCTTTCTTTATTTATTTACTTTTTTTTTTCTGTAGTACTGGGGATGAGACCCAGGGACATTCTACCTCTGAGCTACACCCCCAGATGGATTTTTTTTCTACTCTATTTTGAAACAGGGTCTCACTAAGTTGCACAGGGCCTCACTAAGTAGCGGAGGCTGTCCACCAACCTGTGATCCTCCTGTCTCAGCCTCCTAATTACTGAGATGACAGGCATGTACCCCCACACCCAGCTCCGTGTGTGTATGTGTGTGTGTGTGTGTGTGTGTGTGTGTGTGTGTGTGTGTTAGTTACTGGGGATTGAACCCAGGGCTACACCCTTCAGCCTTATTTTATTTTTATGTTGAAACAGGGTCTCACTATTCGCTGAGGTTGGGCTCCAACCTGTGATCCTCCAGTCTCAGCCTCCCAAGCACCACCATGCCTGTCTCCCAAGATGTATTTTATTTTATTTATTATTATTATTTTGTGTGTGTGTGTGTGTGTGTGTGTGTGTGTGTGTGTGGTACTGGGGTTCCCGGAAGCCCTTCTACCTCCAGGCTAAACTCCCAGACCTATTTTATATTTTATTTGGAAACAGGGTCTCTTAAGCCAGCGAGGCTGGCTCCAAACCAGCGCGATCCTCCTGTCTCCGCCTCCCAAGTGCGGGGATTACAAGCGTGCGCCACCACGCCCGGCTCAAGATGTATTTTAAAATAATTCAAATTTGCCAGGCATGGTGGCACACAGCTGCCAATGCAGTAATTGGGAGGCTGAGACAGGAGGATCCCAGTTTACGGCCAGCCTCAGCTACTCAGTGAGGCCCTGTGCAGGTTAGTGAATCCTTGTTTCAAAATGAAGAATAAAAGCCCAGCGTGGTGGCACATGCTTGTAATCCCAGCATTCAGAAGGCTGAGAAAGGAGGATCGCCAGCCTCAGCTACTTAGTGAGGTCCTTTACAACTCAGTGAGACCCTGTTTCAAAATAAAGAAGAAAAAATAGGGCTGAGGGTGTCACTCGGAGGTAGAACGGCCCTGGGTTTCATCTCCAGTACCACACACAAAAAAATAAAAGAGCATTAGTTAGGTCTGGCAGGGTAGCCCACACCTGTGATCCCGGTGCTTAGGAGGCTGAGACAGAAGGATCGCAGGTTTGAGGCCTGGCTCACCAACTGAAAGTCATGCTGTGTTTGTGTGTGTTCGGGGAGGCTGTCCCATGGTCCCCTCCAGGAAAGATGACTTTGCCCTGGCACGGTATCCGCCAGCTAAGGCCTAACCCACATTGTGCTCCTGGTCCCCGTGGGGGGCACTGCGCCTGGCTTAATGTTTTTGTTTAATTTCATAACATCGACAAAATGCACTATCTACGGGCTGCGATCTTCCTTAGGAGACCAGAGGCCTGTGTAACTAGAGATCCAGTACAATCGCTCTGTCTGAATGGTGGACAAAATTGCCTTCTGCCAGGATATATATATTATATATATATGTACTGAGACTAGAACTCAGGGGCCTTCAACCTCTAAGCTACACTTCTAGCCAGCCCTTTTTCTTTTTATTTGCTTACTAATTTTGTGGTATATGGGAACCTAGGGACATCCTACCTCCGAACTATACCCCCAGACCTATTTAATTTTTACTTTAAAAGAGGGTCTCACTAAGTTGTGGAGGGTCTCACAAATTGCTGAGACTGGCCACGAACCTGTGACCTTCCTGTCTCAGCCTCCCAAGTACTACGATTACAAGCTTGGGCTACCACTCCTGGCTATTATTATTATTATTATTATTATTAATTATTAGAAACATAATCTCACTAACTTGCTGAGGGCCTCGCTAAATTACTGAGGCTGGTCTTGAGTATGGAATCCTCCCATCTCGGCCTCTAGTGTACCCGCATTACAGGCGTGCACCACCGAGCCCACCCCAGCTGAGAAGGTAAACTGTAAAGGTACACGTAAACCGGGCGTGGTGACACACGCTTGTAACTCCAGTCCTTGGGAGGCTGAGACAGGAGAATTGTAGGTTCGAGGCCAGCCTCAGCTACTTAGTGAGGCCCTCTGCAACCTTAGTGAGATTCTGTTTCAAAATAAAGAATAAGCCGAGCGTGGTGGCGCACGCTTGTAATCCCCGCGCTTGGGAGGCCGAGACAGGAGGACCGCACGGGTTCGAAGCCAGCCTCAGCTACTCAGTGAGGCTCTCAGCAACTTAGTGAGACCCTGCTTTCAAATAGAGTATAAAATAGGTCTGGGGTATGGCCTGGAGGTAGAAAAGCCCCTGGGTTCCACCCCAGTACCACAAAATAAATAAAGAGTAAAAATCGGGCTGTAGCTCGGTGGTAGGATGCCCTCGGGTTCCATCCCCAAATAATAAAGCGACGCCTACCGAGACGGCCAGGGTGACGGCGTCGAGCTCCACCTTGCCCAGGTGTCCGCAGAAGATGGAGCTGACGATGCTGACGAGGAAGATCATCAGCTGGGCCAGGAACTGCGGGGACAGAGGGGCCGCTCTCAGCCGCCCGCCGCCCGCCGCCCGCCGGACGGCCCGCGGGGCGCACTCACCACGGGGCCCGCGAGCGCCGCCAGCGCCGCCGCCTCCCGCCGCACGTCGAGGGGCAGCGCGCCCCGCAGGGCCCGCAGGGCGCCGGGCCGCCGGGGGGCGCCGGGCGCGGGCGGCGGCGAGGCGGCGGGGGGCTCCGCGGGCGGCTCCAGGCGGCGGCCGCGCCGGCTCTGCGCCGCGGGCTCTGGCCACGCCCCCTGCCGCGCCGTCCAACCGCCGCCCGCGGAGTCCGAGCCGGGGGCGTGGCGAGGCGGCAGGGGCGTGGCGAGACCAGGGCGTGTGTGGAGGCTGGGGGCGTGGCGAGGCGGCAGGGGCGTGGCGAGGAGGCCGAGGCGTGGCGAGGAGGCCGGGGGCGTGGCGAGGATGGGGGCGTGGCGAGGAATTCGGGGCACGGCTAGGCGGCAGGGGCGTGGCGAGGCCATGGCGTGTGTGGAGGCTGGGGGCGTGGCTAGGCGGCAGGGGCGTGGCGATGAGCCAGGTGCGTGGCCGTGTGGGCGTGGCTACGGGCGGGGCGTGGCGAGAGTCTGGGGGCGTGGTGATGAATTCGGGGCGTGGTTAGGCGGCAGGGGCGTGGCGAGCCCAGGGCGTGTGTGGAAGCTGGGGGCGTGGCTAGGCGGCAGGTGCGTGGCGAGGAGGATGGGGGCGTGACGAGGAATTCGGGGCATGGCTAGGCGGCAGGGGCGTGGCTAGGACAAGGCGTGCAAGGAGGCGGGGGCGTGACGAGGAACCAGGGGCGTGGCTGTATGGGCGTGGCTATGGTGGGGCGTGACGAGATGTTGGGGCGTGGCCATGAATTTGGGGCGTGGTTAGGCGGCAGGGGCGTGGCGAGGCCAAGGCTTGTGTGGAGGCTGGGGGCGTGGCTAGGAGGCAGGGGCGTGGCGAGGAGGCCGGGGGCGTGGTGAGGAATTCGGGGCGTGGCTAGGCGGCAGCGGCGTGGCTAGGCCAAGGCGTGCGAGGCCCGGGGCGTGGCGATAAATCAGGGGGCGTGGCTAGGGGCCGGGCGTGGCGATGAGTTAGGGACGTGGCTAGGAGGGAGGGGCGTTGCTAGAAGGCCGGGAACGAGGAGGCTGGGGGCGTGGTGATAAATCCGGGGGCGTGGCGAGGGGGCTGGGGCGTGGTTAGACGGCCGGGGCGTGGCGAGGCGGCCAGGGGCGGGGCCTAAGCGGTACAAGGTAGATTGCTAAGGAAGATGTGCGCAGGGAGGGCCCGGAAGGTGGACATGGGCGTCCCTCGCTCCTCCCCACCCGGGGCGCACTTTCAGGATGTCTTCCTCCAGGCCGCAGCTGCAGGTGTGCTCAGGTGTCCTGACCCCCCACACTGTCCCACCCCATGCCTCCTTCAGCCTCCGCACCTGCAAGCCTCTGCACCTGAGGCTGGCCCCAGAGTGACAGGAGGGATAGGGGTCGGGGGAAACCTCAGGAAAGCTAGAGGTGTCCGGTGAGGAGGAGAATGGAGAGGTGCCAGGGCTGGAGGCCACTCACGGTACAAACCTTGAGGTGTGTGTGTATATATAAATATATATAATGGGCAGGGCGTAGTGGTGGTGCACGCTTGTAATACCAGCAATCGGGAGGCGGAGACTGGAGAATCACAGTTCACGGTCAGCCTCAGCTACTTAGCGAGGCCCTTGGCAACACAGTCAGACACTGTTTCAAAAAATAAAAAGACTAAAAAATAGGGCTTGGGGGCATAGCTCGGAGGTACAATGCCCCATGGGTTCCATCTTCGGTACTACAAAAAAATATCAAAGTAAAGAATAAAAAATAGGGCTGGGGGTGTAGCTTGGAGGTAGAATGTCCCTGGGTTCCATCCCCACTACCGCAAAATAAATAAACAAACAAACTAAAAAATAGGGCTGGGGACGTAGCTGGGAGGTGATATCCAGTACTGCTATCTATCTATCTATCTATATATATATATATATATAGAGAGAGAGAGAGTGTGTGTAAAAATGTGATTTAATGTGTATATAAAACATGTATATATTGTATATAAAATTTATATATATAAAATATATATATATATTCAGTAGTTGGGTTTTTTTTAATTAACAGTATCTAACTTTTTTTTGTGTGTGTAATACTGAGAATTGAAACCAGAGGCATTCTACCTCTGAGCTAACCCCCAGACGGATTTTATTTCTTATTTGGAAACAGGATCTTGCCAGGGTGATGAGGGTCTCACTACTTGCCTAGGGTATCCTCGAACCTGCGATCCTGTCCCAGCTGTAATCTAAGGTCTCTGTTGATCTCTGAAACCACCACCACTGGGAATTAGGGTTCCTTCTGGATCTTCGCAGCTCCCAAGACCCCCCACCACCACCACCACCATGACCCCACCTGAAGATTAAACAAGTGCCATCTGCAGTTAAAAAAAAAAATCTAGAACACGACGGCGGGGCGGATTTGTTGTAAAATATATTTTAAATAATTCACACGCTAAGACTCCTTGAGCACTTCGCCTGTGGGTTTGTGTCTCAGGAAACAATAAGCAGAAGAAATATAAAAAAGCTACAAAATATAAAAAGCTACAAGGAACGCAGTTCCCCCACAGTCCACCTCGGCTGAGACGGTGTGGATCACCGTGCCGGGTGTATCTTTCAGCGTCTGGACCGGAATATAGGGTGTACCTCTCCCCTTCATTAGAAAAATCTATCTTTGAGTTCTTAAACTTTCAAGTCCATGGGCACAACTGAGCCGCCTTAACTGAGGAGGAACTGCCACGGCTGGGGCGCTGGGTGAACTGGCTGTAAGCTGGACAGAGCAGGTGCTACCTGATTTGCGACGGTTCGGCCTACGATGGCTCCACGTGGGTCTTCTATGGGGCGACTGGGCTGCTGCAGTTCCCAGTCAACCCCACATTTCCCAGGGCAAACAACGGACATTCTGCACTGCGCTCCGTGGCTGCTAACGCTCAGGGTTTGCAGGAGAGGGATATTTTGTGTGTACATGGCTGCAGATGGGGGTAGGAGGTCTGGGAATAGAACTCAGAGGCATTCTACCTCCAAGCTACACCCCAGCCCAATTTTACTTTTTATTATAGTGTGTGTGTGTGTGTGTGTGTGTGTGTGTTTTACTGGGGTTTCTGGAAGCCCTTCTAACTCGGGGCTACACTCCCAGACCTATTTTACACTTTTTTTTTTTTTTTAATTTGGAAACAGGGTCTCTTAAGCCAGCGCGGCTGGCTTCGAACCTGGGCGATCCTCCTGTCTCCGCCTCCCAAGCGCGGGGATGGCAAGCGTGCGCCACCACGCCCGGCTATAGTTTCATTTATTATTATTATTATTTTTTTTTTGCAGGTCTGGGGATGGAACCCAGAGACATTTGACCTCTGAGCTACACCCCCTGCCCAATTTTTTATTCTTTATTTTGAAACAGGGTCTCACTAAGTTGCGGAGGAACTCACTGAGTAGCTGAGGCTGTCCGCGAACCGCAATCCTTCTGTCTCAGCCTCCCAAATGCTGGGATTATAGGCGTGCGCCACCACACCCGGCTTATTATTATTATTTTGAAACAAGGACTCGCGAGGTTGCTGGGAGTCTCACTACTTGCTGAGGCTGTCCTCGAACCTACAATCCTCCTGTCTCTCAGCCTCCCAAGTACTGGAATTACAGGCGTGAGCCCACCACACCCAGCTAGGATAGGGGTATTTTTTATTTTTTATTTTTGCAGTACCAGGGATGGAACCCAGGAGCATTCTACCTCTGAGCCACACACCCAGCCCTGTTTTTTATTCTTTATTTTGGAACAGGGTTTCACTGAGTTGCACATGGCCTCACTAAGTAGTAGCTGAAGCTGTCCGCAAACCACGAGCCTCCTGTCTCAGCCTACTGAATGCTGGGATGACAAGCGTGCGCCGCCACGCCGGGCTTGGATAGGGGTATTAAATTAAATGCATTGCCCAGCCTGTGATCCCAGTACTTGGGAGGCTGAGACAGGAGGATTGTGGTTCGCAGCCAGCCTCAGCTACTTAGTGAGGCACTTTGCAACTCAGTGAGACCCTGTTTCAAAGATAAAGAATAAAAATATAGGGCTGGGGGTGTCTCTCGGAGGTAGAACGCCCCTGGGTTTCATCCCCAGTACCTAAAAAAAAAAAAAAGCACCGAAATTTTTCTTTTTCTTTTTCTTTTTTAAGGAGTGAACCCAGGACCTCAATGTGCTAAGTGTGAGCTCTGTGACTGACCCAGGCCTGACTGTGTCCTTCTCAATGAGCTGGTTGGGGAAGTGGTCCCATGGTTACAGGAGAGTGTCTGTATTGACCGGTCTCTCCGGCATATCACTGAACTCGGACAAAGACTCTCACGAAAATCCCCACCAGCAACACTAAAACCATCCCCAGGACCAGGAGCCCTCGCGACAGCACCAGCTGTTTGATTGACAGTGTGTCGCTGTCCTTTGGACGGTCGGGCAAAGGTGGTTCCTGCGGCGTCTGCTGGTCCGCCTGAGTCTCGTCCTTTTTTCTAACGTCGCTCATTAAGATTTCTCCATGGTTTTCAGGACCCACTGTGGGAAGGAAAGAGAGTTCTTAGCAGCATGCAAGGAAATTCTTTCATTTGTATAAAAGGTGACATGAACTGGGCACAACAATGCCTGTAATCCCAGTACTTGGGAGGCTAAGACAGGAGGATCTCAAGACAGGAGGACCTCAGCAACTTAATGAGACCCCTATTTAAAATATAAAATAAAGCCAGGCATGGTGGCGCACGCTTACAATCTCAGTCATTGGGAAACCGAGACAGGAAGATCGCAGGTTCAAAGCCAACCTTAGCAAGTAGTGAGGCTCTTAGCAACCTGGCGAAACCCTGTCAAGATAAAAATAAAATAGGAGCCAGGCGTGGTAGCGCACACTTGTAATCCCAGCATGTGGGAGGCTGAGACAGGAGGATCGCGGTTTGGTGACAGCCTCCGCTACTTAGTGAGGCCCTCTGCAACTCAGTGAGACCCTGATTCAAAATAAAGAATAAAAAAACAGGGCTAAGGGTGTAGCTCAGAGGTAGAATGCCCTGGGTTTTATCCCCAGTAACACACACACACACACACACACACACACACACACACACACACACACACTTTTCAATAAATAGCCAGGCGTGGTGGTGCACGCTTGTGATCCCAGTGCTTAGGAGGCTGAGACAGGAGGATTGCGCAGGTTCAAAACCAGCCTCAGCTACAGAGTTAAGTCTCTCAGCAACTTAGTGAGACCCTGTTTCCAAATAAAGTGTAAAATCGGTCTGGGAGTATAGCCCAGAGTTAGAAAAGGCCCTGAGTTCCACCTCCAGTACTGCAAAAAAAAAAAATTTATAATAAAAAAAATTAAATAGGGCTGAGGGTGTAGTACAGAGGTAGAATGCCCCTTGGTTCAATCCCTAGTACCACCAAAAAAAAAAAGAAAGAAAGAAAGAAAAAGGAAGGAAGGAAGGAAGGAAGGGAGAGAGAGAAAGGAAGGAAGGAAGGAAGGAAGGAAGGAAGGAAGGAAGGAAGGAAAGAAGGATGGATAAGCCGGGCGTGGTGGCGCACGCTTGTAATCCCTGCGCTTGGGAGGCTGAGACAGGAGGATCGTGCAGGTTCGAAGCCAGCCTCAGCTACTTAGCGAGGCTCTCGGCAACTTAGTGAGACCCTGTTTCCAAATAAAATATAAAATAGGGTTGGTGGTGTAGCCTAGAGGTAGAAAGCCCCTGGGTTACATCTCCAGTATCATACACACACATAGAATGAAATGCCTTTGGAATGATTGCAGAAGTGCCACAAATTTGCAAAATAAATAAATAATAAACAAAACAAAAACTGAAGGCTCCTTATTCATGTATAGCATTTGTTAAATATATGTAGATGAAATAAACCCACCTCGAAGCGGTGTCACCTGACTCTCCCAGCTGTTTCGGGGAGCCCGGTGCCCGACTGCAAGGGGAGCTCACAGCTGCGGATGGAGCAGGCAGCCCTCGAGACCCACCGAGGCAGGCCTAGGAGCTGGGGAGTCACAGCCTACCTGGGCATCCAGGCTCCTGAGCGACCGCGGGATTCCCGTTCAGAGCCAGAGTCCCCTTCAAATTGGCATGCACCTGAGCCTGGAAAGGGGAACTCCAAGTAAGTCCACAGTCGCTACGTAGCACCGCTAAGAAACTCTACTTCTAGCCGGGCGCGGTGGTGCACGCTCGTCATCCCAGCACTCGGGAGGCTGAGACCGGAAGATCGCGGTTCGAGGCCAGCCTCAGCTACTTAGTGAGGCCCTCTGCAACTCAGTGAGACCCTGTTTCAAAATAATGAATAAAATATAGGGCTCGGGGTGTCGCTCGGAGGTAGAATGCCCCTGGGTTCCATCCCCAGTACCTAGAAAAGGTTTTTAAAAAATTAAAAATTATAAAGATATTGTATTTGCCGCCCAGCTTAGGAAAAGCCGAGCCATGTTCCCTGACAGGCAAAGCCGGAGCTTCTCTGGGTCACAGCTATGGAATCCTCTCTCAGAGATGGAAGTGGGGTCCGTGGTGGGGAAGGTTGGCTGGAAACAGCAGACAGGGAGAGAAAATGAACCAGGATCATATAGGATGCGCATTCCTCCTTCATATCCTCTGTCTGTCTGTCTGTCTCTCTCTCTCTCTCTTTTACAGGTCTGGGGATGGAACCCAGCCCTATTTTTTATTTTTTTTAATTTTGAAACAGGGTCTCACTGAGTTGCAAATAAGGCCGGGGGCATGGTGGCGCACGCTTGTAATCCCCGCGCTTGGGAGGCCGAGACAGGAGGATCACGCAGGTTTGAAGCCAGCTGTGCTGGCTTAAGAGACCCTGTTTCCCAATAAAAATATAAAAATATAGGTCTGGGAGTGTAGCCCGGAGGTAGAAGGGTTCCATCCCCAGTACCACCAAAATAAATAAATACATACATGCATACATACATACATACATACATACATATAAACTAGGCACAGTGGCACACACGTGTGATCCCCACGCTTGGGAGGCTGAGACAGGAGGATCGCACAGGTTCCAAGCCAGTCTTAGCTACTTAGTGAGGCTCTCAGCAACTCAGTGAGACCCTGTTTCCAAATAAAGTATAACATAGGTCTGGGAGTATAGCCCGGAGGTAGAAAGCCCCTGGGTTCCACCCCCAGTGCCACAAAAAATAAAATAGTAATAGGACCAGAGAGAGAGAGAGAGAGAGAGAGAGAGAGAGAGAGAGAGAGAGAGAGAGAAGAAGGAGGAGGAGGAGGAGGATGAAGAGAAGGAGGAGGAAGAAGAGGAGATTGAAGAGGAGGAGGAGAAAGAGGAGGAGGAAGAGGAGGAGAAGGAGGAAGTGGAGGAGGAGGAGTAAGATGAGGAGAAGGAGGAAGTAGAGGAGGAGAAGGAGGAGGATGAAGAGGAGGAGGAGGAGGAAGAAAAGGAGACTGAAGAGGAGGAGGAGGAGGAGAAAGAGGATGAGGAAGAGGAGGAGGAGGAGGAAGAAGAGGAGACTGAAGAGGAGGAGAAAGAGGATGAGGAAGAGGAGGAGGAGGAGGAGTAAAATGAGGAGAAGGAGGAAGAAGAGGAGGAGGAGGAGGAGGAGGAGGAAAAGGCGGAGGAGGAGGAAGAGGAAAAGTCCCTAGAAGAAGGGAGCTTGTGGCCCGTGCGCTCCTGTTTGTTTTCCAGATCCTGCTGCTGGGCGGGCAGTGAGCAGCTACCTGTTGACAGGCCTTCTTCCAGTTGAGCTGAGCGATATACACGAGAAAGCAGATGGCTTGGGAGACGGTGCAGACGATGATCCCGGCCCACAGACCTGAATGGGCGACACAGGCCACAGAGATTAGCGCCCAGGGAGACCTGCCCGCCATGGGAGGCTGAAACAGGAGGCTCAAAACCAGCCTCAGCTACTAAGTGAGGCCCTCTACAACTTAGTCCCTGTTTCAAAATAAAGAATAAATAATAGGGCTGGGAGTGTAGACTGGAGGTCGAATGCCCCTGGGTTCCATCCCCAGTAACACACACACATACACACACAGCAATCTGCTATGTGTGATGGGGCACACCTGTAATTCCATTACTCCAGAGGCTGAGACAGAAAAATTGCAGGTTCAAGGCCAGCTTCAGCAATTTAGGGAGACCCTGTTTCAAATTTTAAAAAAATTTAAAATAAAAGGGTTGGACACAAGCCAGACATGGTGGCGCATATCTGTAATCCCAGTACTTTGGAGGTTAAGACAGGAGGCTCTTAGGTTCACAGCCAGCCTCTGCAATTTAGTGAAGTCCTCCACAACTTAATGAGACCTTGTTTCAAAATAAAACAGTGCTGGGGGTGTATCTAAGAGGTAGAATGCCCCTGGGTTCTATCCCCAGAACCCTCCCCCCCAACACACACACACACACACACACACACACACACACACACACACACACACACATCTGAGGCCATTATTGTTTATTGGGGTTGTCTGTGAGAGCCTACAATATTCTAATAACTTTCTGGGCATGCTGAGTAGGTACACTGCGCCCCCTACTGGAAGCAGCATACTATTCAAAGTTATTTGACTATACTTTTCTCTAAACAGGGTCTCACTAGTTAGTTGAGTCCTGCTAAGTTACTGAGGCTTGTTCAAAACTGTTATCTTCTGAGCCGGGCGTGGTGGCGCACGCTTGCAATCTCCGCGCTTGGGAGGCAGAGACAGGAGGATCGCGCAGGTTCGAAGCCATCCTGGCTGGTTTAAGAGACCCTGTTTCCAAAAAAAAATACAAAAATAGGTCTGGGAGTGTAGCCTGGAGGTAGAAGGGTTTCTGGGAACCCCAGGACCACCAAAATAAAATAAAATAAAGAATAAAAAATAAGCCGGGCGTGGTGGGCACGCTTGTAATCCCTGCACTTGGGAGGCTGAGACAGGAGGATCGCGCAGGTTCGAAGCCAGCCTCGGCTACTTAGTGAGGCTCTCGGCAACTTAATGAGACCCTGTTTGCAAATAAAGTATAAAATAGGTCGGGGAGTATAGCCCAGAGGTAGAAAGCCTTTGGGTTCCATTCCCAGTACCACAAAAAATGAAATAAAATAAAAAATAGGGGAGGGGGTGTAGCTCGGAGGTCGAATGCCCCTGGGTAAAATGCCCCGGGGTTCAATCCTCAGTACCACAAATAAAATAAAATAAAATAAAGGCTGGGCGTGTAGCTTGGAGGTACAAAGACCCTGGGTTCCATCCCAGGATCACAAAGAGAAGGAATATAAAATATCTCCATAGCATTCTGTACCGATTGCCTGTTACAATGATAATATTTTAGATATATTGTGTTAAGTGAAATATATCACTAAAAAAATAGATTCCTCTGCTATCTCCATTAGTGACATCGTCAGCTAATTCAAAATATCGACCGTGCCAGAGGCTCGGCTCAGTGATTTTTTTTTTAGGATGATGGAAGCCCAGCGACCTCTGGCAAATCCATCCTCGAATTTTTCCTGTATTTTTAATTAAAATATTATGGAACTTGAGTAGAATGTGCAACACCATGAAACATGTTGGCCTGGAAGTTCTCCACGGTATCAGATGATCCTGGCCGCGCCTGCCAAGTGTGGAGGGTCTACACCGACCCACTAAGCTGTCACCGCCTCGCCCAGAGGACCACGTTCAGGTTAAAAGCCATTTATTCACCGTCCTTGTGACCCCAATTATTGTTTTAGAAACCAAAGCAGGGCGGTCATTTGTTTCTCTGACTTTTGAGAACAATTAGCAAGTTAAGATCATACATATTGGTGCATATAAGCCATTATCCAGGTTTCTTTTTTGTTTTGGGTTTTTTTTTTTTTTTTTTTTTTTGCAGGTCTGAGGGCATTCAATCTCCGAGCTACACCCCCAGCCCTATTTTTCATTCTTTAATTTGAAACCGGGTCTCACTGAGTTGCAGAGGGCCTCACTAAGTAGCCGAGGCTGTCCACGAACCGTGATCCTCCGGTCTCAGCCTCCCGAATGCGGGGATGACAAGGGTGCGCCACCACGCCCAGCCATTATCCAATCTTACTGAAATGATTAATGCTGTTGATTGTTGAAATGTGAAATGTAGCCATCATTAAGCTTGTAAATATCATCCAGGGATGAAAAGATATTTTAAGTGATTGCAAATAAAGATGTATAAAATTCAGTATCCGTCTGCAACGCACAAGCATAATCTAAGATGTCAAATACTGTGTTTTTTGAGAGATGTGCCATTTTCCCCTAGGTGTATCTAGTTACATTAAGAATGTAAATTTTCTTTTATACAGTACAAAAATACAGTTTTATTTGGCTTTAAAAATAAAAAGAGAATGATTAGCCCTGGTAATGGTGGATCATGTGGATTCGGTTCCAGCTTCCAAATGTAGCAAAGGATAAAGAGGCGCCCCGCCCCGCCCTTGTCTGGTCTGTACACACTGATCTCACCCCTGTCCTTCTGAGGACACCCACAAGGCACTGGGGTAGGATTACAGGCCCTAGGGATGAGGGAGACCAGGAGGATGCTGGGTAGCTGTCATTCCCTTCGAAACCCCAGAGGGCGCTGTTCAAAATCGTGCTGAGTCCAGCTGCCTGGCTCAACCTCACCAGTGTAGCCAGAGGAGGGCGACCTGGGCCCTGCAATCGCCCTGTTACAGTCTGACCATTGCAGGGGCTGTCACTAAAAGAACCGAAATGAAGCCGGGCGTGGTGGCGCACGCTTGTAATCCCCGCGCTTGGGAGGCTGAGACAGGAGGATCGCACAGGTTCGAAGCCAGCCTCAGCTACTTAGTGAGGCTCTCGGCAACTTAGTGAGACCCTGTTTCCAAATAAAATATAAAATAGGTCTGGAAGTATAGCCCGGAGGTAGAAAAGACCCTGGGTTCTACCCCCAGTACCACAAAAAAAAAAAAAAAAAAAAAAATGAACGGAATAAGCCGGGCACGGTGGCGCATGCTTGTAATCCTAGTACTTGGGAGGCTGAGACAGGAGGATCACAGGTTCAAGACCAGCCTCGGCAACTTAGCAAGGACTCCCAGCAACTTAGCAAGACCCTGTTTCAAAGGATAAAAAGGAGCCGGGCGTGGTGGCACACCACACTCTGTGATCCCAACTCTTCGGAGGCTGAGACAGGAGGGTCGCAGGTAGTGCTGACTGTCGTCAGTGTTGATGAAGTCTGTTTCAAAACGTAAGGGCTGCGGGCGTGGCGGCGCACGCTTGTCATCCCAGCATTCCGGAGGCTGAGACGGGAGGATCGCGGTTCGCGGACAGCCTCAGCTACTTAGTGAGGCCCTATGCAACTCAGTGAGACCCTGTTTCAAAATAAAGAATAAAATATAGGGCTGGGGGTGTAGCTCAGAGGTGTAATTCCCCTGGGTTCTAACTTCAGCACCACAATAAATAAATAAATAAATAAATAAATAAATAAATAAATAAGCCAGGCATGGTGGTGTACACTTGTTAACCCCAGCATTCGGGAGGCTGAGACAGGAGGATCCGGGTTCACTAACAGCCTCAGCTACTTAGTGAGGCCCTTTGCAACTCAGTGAGACCCTGTTTCAAAATAAAGAATAAAAAAATAGGGACGGGTGGGGGGTGTAGCCGGGAGGTAGAATGCCCCTGGGTTCCATCCCCAGTACCACACACACACACATACACACACAAATAATAAATAAATAAGTAAATAAATAAATAAATAAAGCGAAAAGGGCTGAGGGTGTAGCTTGGAGGTAGAATATCCCTGGGCTCCATCCTCAGTACCTCAAAAATAATAAATAAATAAATAAATAAATAAATAAATAAATAATACATACATACATAAATACATAAATAAATGGAAAGAAAATAAAATAGGGCTGGGGGTGTAGCGCCCACTCCTTCCCCTCCCCGCCCTTCTCGAAGAGGCAGAACAAGCCCGTAGGAAAAGCGGGGAATTCCAGAGTCGAGGGTCCCTGTGCCCCGAGGGTCCTCACGCTTACCAATCACGCCCAGCTTGGCCGCAAACATGAGCGCTATCCCGATGGGGAGCCCAACCACGTAATACCCGATGGCGTTGACGATGGCGCCGGCTTTCTGGTTTCCAGTTCCCCGCAGAATGCCCCCGCACGTACACTGCGGGCGGGGGACCTCCATCAGCTTGCTGGTGCCTCGGGAAGACCCCCACCACCCTGGCAGGGACCCACCATTGCGTGGCATTCGAACTTAAAAGACCATGATCACGGTGGCCTGTGCCTGTCATCCCAGTACTTGGGAGACTGAGAACGGAGACTTGAAGGATGGAGGCCAGCCTCAGCAGATTATCGAGACCCTCACAACTCAGTAAAAAAAAAAATTTTAAAGGGTCAGGATGATAACCAGGCATGGTGGCACACAGGCTTGTAGTCCCAGTACTTGGGAGGTAGAGACAGGAGGATCATAGGCTCAAGGGCCTCAGATGCTTAGTGAGGCCCTCTGCAACTTAGTGAGATCCTATTTCAAAATAAAGAATAAAAAACTCAGGCTGGTGGTGTAGCTTAGAGGTAGAATGGCCCTGGGTTCAAACCCCAGTTTTGGGAAAAACAAACAAACAACAACAAAAAAAAAGGGCTGGAGATATAGCTCAGAAGTAGAATACCCCTGGGTTCTTTCTCTAGTACAAAAATAAAAATAAATCCATGACCATGTGACAAAGCTCTGCAGAAGTTACCATGAAGCCAGGCGTGGTGGCGCACACTTGTCATCCCAGCATTTGGGAGGCTGAGACAGGAGGATGGCGGTTCGCGGACAGCCTCAGAGACTTAGTGAGGCCCTTTGCAACTCAGTGAGACCCTGTTTCAAAATAAAGAACAAAAAATAGGGATGGGGGTGTAGCTCAGAGGTAGAACGCCTCTGGGTTAAAGCCCCAGTACCGCAAATAAAAGAAAAAATAAGAAATAAAGCCGTAGTGCATCCTGCCCAATTCTGGGTTGAAATTTACCATCATCAGACAGAAGAAACGCAGGTTGCGGACCACAAAGGTCCTTAGGGGTTTCATACTCACAGCAA
Source organism: Muscardinus avellanarius (assembly GCF_963383645.1). Classification (NCBI taxonomy): domain Eukaryota; kingdom Metazoa; phylum Chordata; class Mammalia; order Rodentia; family Gliridae; genus Muscardinus; species Muscardinus avellanarius. The sequence goes on along the minus strand of NC_137802.1, from coordinate 4,702,061 downwards.
GACCTTCAAAGAGGTGGGACACGGCATAGATCGGGAGCACCTGAGCAACCAGCGCTATGATGTCTCTGTCCGGGAAACAAAGCACACGGCCATCGGTAGATGAGTAGGTTACGGACGCGGGCAGAGGAGAGCCACGACACTGCCAGGGCCCGGGCCCTTCTGCCCTGTCCCGTGCACACCGCCAGCCACAGTTCTGAGGTTGGCCCAAAAAGGAAACCAAGCTAGGTTGGTTTTTGAAGTGCTGGGGATGGAACCCAGGCATTTAAAAGCGCTCTGTCAGCCGGGCGTGGTGGCGCACGCTTGGAATCCCCGCGCTTGGGAGGCGGAGACAGGAGGATCACGCAGGTTCGAAGCCAGCCGCGCTGGCGTAAGAGACCCTGTTTCAAAAAATATATAAAATAGGTCTGGGAGCATAGCCCGGAGGTAGAAGGGCTTCCAGGAACCCCAGTACCACCAAAATAAATAAATAAATAAATAAATAAATAAATAAATAAATAAATAATAAAAGCGCTCTGTCAGTGAGCCACAGCCCCCCGCCCTATCTCCTAGCTTTTAGAAAAAATTTTAGCAGTACTGGGGATGGAACCCAAGGGCATTCTACCTCCAAGCTATACCCTCAGCCCTATTTTTTTATTCTTTATTTTGAAACAGAGTCTCACTGAGTTGCAAAGGGCCTCACTAAGTAGCTGAGGCTGGCTTCGAACCTCTGCAATCCTCCTGTCTCAGCCTCCCGAGTGCTGGGATGACAAGTGTGTGCCACAATGCCCAGCTACCATCTTTCTTTCTTTCTTCCTTCCTTCCTTCCTTCCTTCCTTCCTTCCTTCCTTCCTTCCTTTCTTTCTTGTGGTACTGGGGGTGGAACCCAGGGGCTTTTCTACCTCCAGGCTATACTCCCAGACCTATTTTTTTTTTAATATACTTTATTTGGAAACAGGGTCTCACTAAGTTGCTGAGAGCCTCACTCAGTAGCTGAGGCTGGCTTCGAACCTGTGCGATGCTCCTGTCTCTGTCTCCCAAGCGCGGGGATGACGAGTGTGCGTCGCCACGCCCGGCTCTACCAAGTTTCCTTTAACATGATTCCTTCAGCCAGGTGTGGTGGCGCACACCTCAAATCCCAGCTACCTGGGAAGCTGAGGCCGGAGGGTCAGGAGTTCGAGGCCAGCCTGGGCAACTTAGTAAGACCTTGTCTCAGAGGGCTGGGACTATAGCTCAGAGGGAGGGTACTCCTGAGTGCAATTCCCAGTTTTGCAAAAAACAAAAGTAGGCAGAAAAAAAAAAAAAAGCCAGGTGTGGCGGTGTACACTTGTAATCCCAGTACTTGGGAGGCTGAGACAGGAGGATCGCACAGGTTCGAAGCCAGCCTCAGCTACTGAGTGAGGCTCTCAGCAACTTAGTGAGACTCTGTTTCCAAATAAAATATAAAATAGGTCTGGGAGTGTAGCCCAGAGGTAGAAGGGTTCTATCCCCAGTACCACCAAAATAAATAAATAAATAAACAAATAAAAATAAAGAAAGAATAAAAAATAGGGCTAAGGTAGAATGCCTCTGGGTTCCATCCCCAGTACCACAAAAATAAAAATAAATAAATAAATAAATAAATAAATAAATAAATAAAACATCCAGCTGGTTGTGGTGATACACGCTTGTAATCCCAGGACTTGGGAGGCTGAGACAGAAAAATCAGGGCTGGGGGGCATAGCTCAGAGGTAAAGTGCCCTTAGATTCCATCATCAACACCGCAAAAAAAATTAATGAATCGGTTTCTATCAATCACTTCTCTGCTAACATCAGTGGACTTTCTGATTTTGCAAATGCCCTTGCTGGGCAGCGGCTCCCCCAGGCCCCCCACCACCATGAAATCATCTTTGGACTTAACCATTTCTTCACCACAGATTCCACGGTGAGAAAATTCGGGCACTCACCTATCGGTTGTAAAAATGTAGCCCATGAGATCCTTACAGCTCAACAGCAAGACGCAGAAGGTCACTGCGAATACCTCTGCGGGACAGAGCCGAAGAGACCACGCGGTCAGCGGGGAGGTGCGCAGGACACGGCCCTGGGGTCAGGCACACGGCCGCACAGGTGCCGGGCCCTGGGCACGCACGCACCCGTGACCAGCAGGGCCACCACGGTGGACTTCTTCGCCTGCTCGATGTTGCCAGCACCCAGCGCGTTTCCTACCCGGACGTTGGCAGCCACGCTGACGCCCATGGGGATCTGAAATGGAGAGGAGACCCCCGAGGTGGGAGCCCCACGTGAGAGCCCAGCCCTGAGAAGCCCCACATCTCCCTGGCCAGGCCCAGTCCTGCATGCACCTGCAGAGGCCAGGCGTGGTGGCGCACGCTTGTCATCCCCACGCTTGGGAGGCTGAGACAGGAGGATCGCACAGGTTCGAAGCCAGCCTCAGCTACTGAGTGAGGCTCTCAGCAACTTAGTGAGACCCTGTTTCCAAATAAAATATAAAAAAAAGAAGGTCTGGGAGTATAGCCCGGAGGTAGAAAGCCTCTGGGTTCCACCCCTAGTACCTCCAAAAAAAAAAAAAAAAAAAAGAGATGCACCTGCAGTATCCCTGCTCTAGCCGGGAACCCCCCAGGCTGATGAGAAACTGGGGTCCCAGCCAGTGATTCTCATCACAGACTAGATTTTTTAATTTTATTTATTTATTTATTTATTTATTATATATTTGGTGGTACTGAGATTGGAACGCAGGCTTTCTACCTCCGGGCTATACTCCCAGACATATATTTTATTTGGAAACAGGGTCTCACTAAGTAGCTGAGGCTGGCTTCGAACCTGTGCGATCCTCCTGTCTCTGCCTCCCAAGCGCGGGGATTACAAGCGTGCACCACCACGCCCGGCTTATAATCTTTATTTTGGTGGTACCGGGGTTCCTGGAAGCCCTTCTACTTCCAGGCTATACTCCCAGACCTATTTTTTTTTATATATATTTTTACTTGGAAACAGGGTCTCCTAAGCCAGCGCGCACGGCTGGCTTCGAACCTGCGCGATCCTCCTGTCTCTGCCTCCCAAGCGCGGGGATGACAAGCGTGCGCCACCACGCCCGGCTTATATATTCTTTATTTTGAAAAAGGGTCTCAGTAAGTTGCTGAGGGCCTAAGCAGCTGAGGCTGGACTTTGCTGCTGAGTGTATAACCTTTGCCACGGGAGGCCCCCACACAAGCACAGTCCTCACAAACCACCCAAGCTAGTGTCTGCTCTGAAAGACCACGGGTTTAAGCTTAAAAGAGATACACGGGAGCCGCGTTGCATCCTGGTTAGGAACTGGGATCCTGAAGGCAGAGGTCAAATTCTGGAGCAGCTACGTATCAGCTGTGTGACCCTGAGCAAGTTACTTTATGGCTCTGGACATCCACTGTTTTATCTGCAAAAAGACTTTAGACATGCCAGGAGTGGTGGCACACATCTATAATCCCAGGAATTGGGAGGCTGAGACAAGAATCCTTAGTTTGAGGACAGTCTCAGAAAGTAGTGAGACTCGCATCAACCTAGCAAGACCCTGTTTCCAAATAAAAATAAAAATAGAAGCAGAGCTGGGGCTGTAGCTCAGAGGTAAAATGTTCCTGAGTGTTTAACCCCTAGTACATATATAGTATATACCCCTAGTGTGTGTGTGTGTGTGTGTGTGTGTATGTATATATATATATATACATACACACACATATATATACATACATATATATGTACATACATAATATGTGTACATACATATATGTGCATACATACATATAAATATATGATATACATACAAACATATATCAAGAGAGCTAGCCACAGCTGGGCGTGGTGGCGCACGCTTGTAATCCAGCATTTGGGAGGCTGAGACCAGAGGATAGCTGTTCACTGCCAGCCTCAGCTACTTAGTGAGGCTCTTTGCAACTCAGTGAGACCCTGTTTCAAAATAAAGAATAAAAGCCGGGCGTGGTGGCTCACACTTGCAATCCCCACGCTTGGGAGGCTGAGACAGGAGGATCGTACAGGTTCGAAACCAGCCTCAGCTACTTAGTGAGGCTCTCGGCAACTTAGTGAGACCCTGTTTCCAAATAAAATAGAAAATAGGCCTGGGAGTATAGCCCGGAGGTAGAAAGCCTCTGGGTTCCACCCCCAATACCACTGAGAAAAAAACAAAAAATAGGGCTAGGAGTGTAGCTGGAAGGTAGAATGCCCCTGGCTTCCATCCCCAGTACCACACACATACACACACACACACAAAAGAAAGATAGCCACCTGTCCATGGGGCGGGCCACCCGACACTTACCATGTACACGATGATGGCCAGTTCATAGACAATGGACTGGGCCCCCAGCTCCACCATGCCCAGCAGACCTGGCGGAGAGAGACGGCTGAGCCCTGGCTTCCCGCAGGGCCCCAGGCCCCCCAGCCTCCGCCGCCCGCCCCGTACGGACCGCTCAGGAAGCTGCCGACCTCGTAGGCCCACCACTCAATGCAGACCATTAGCATGCTGGGCACGGCCAGGCGCAGGAAGGACGCCCAGTCCTGCAGGCACGCCACCGACCACCCTGCGGGCAGGAAACACGCGTTGCCAGCACCGAGCGCCAGAGCCAGCCGCGCGCCGTCCATCCATCCATCCGTCCAAGTTCCAAGACAAAGGCGACTTTACCTCCCCAGGTGGCTTTGTGCAGCTTTCTCCAGAGGATGTAGAGGAAGAGGAGGAGGGCCAGGGCGGCGTGGGCCAGCGTGTTGGCTAGCGCAGAGCCCCTGAAATGATGGTCCCCGTGAGGCCGTGCGCCCGGCCCGCCCGCGCTCCACCTTTCCAGTGAGGAGGGCAGCGTCCGGTCCCCGGGGCCCCTCTTCCAAGGTCCTCTTCTTGCGGATCGTTTTGGTGCTAGGGATTGAACCCAGGGGCGTAGGTTCTATCTCAAAGTCACACCCCCCAGCTTTTTTGAATTTTTTTTCTTTCATTATTGGGGATAGAACCCAGGAGCACTCTACCTCGGAGCTACACCCCCAGCCCCATTTTTATTATTATTATTTTTGGTGTGTGTGTGGGGGTCTAGGGATGGAACCCAGGGGCATTTGATCTCCAAGCTGCACCCCCTGCCCTAGTTTTTATTCTTTATTTTGAAACAGGGTCTCACTGAGTTGCAGAGGGCCTCACTAAGTAGCTGAAGCTGGCTGTGAACTGCGACCCTCCGGTCTCAGCCTCCCGAATGCTGGGATGACGAGCGTGGGCCACCGCGCCTGGCTTGGCTTATTTTGAACCAGGGTCTCACTAAGGTTATGATGGTCTTGCCAAGTTGCTCTTTCTGCCCAGGGTGGCGTAAAGAGGCCACGCTTGACCGGCTAAAGAGCCACTCTTCTTCATCCCCCCCCCCCAAAGCCACACACGAGCCATCCCGTCTCCCTGACCCAAAAGGAGGCCGGACTCACATCACCCCCAAGTGTAGTTGGTAGAGAAGCAGGAAGTTGGCGAGGGCATTGATGAGGTTGGCTACGACTCCGGTCACAATCTGAGGAAGGACGATTCCCTGGGACAAGAGATTCCACTGAGCAGGACACGGGTCAGGTGGCCTCGGGCCAGCAGGAGGGGACAGTTGGGGGCGCCCCTGCTGCTGCCCCAGCCTCCTATTCTTCCAGCCTCTCTCCCTCCTTCTTTATTTTTATTTTTGTACTGCGGGTGCAACCCAGGGGCTTTCTACCTTCAAGCTACACCCCCGGCCCTTTTCTTTCTTTTATTTTTTAAAATTTATTTATTTTGAACAGGACCTTGCTAAGTTGCTGAGACTGGCCTCGAACCTGTGATCCTCCAGTCTTAGCCTCTCAAGTACTGGGGTCACAGGCATGAGCCACTCCCTGTACCCACGTCGACATCTCAAACCGTTACAGAAAGAAACAGCCCAGCGACAACCTGGAAATGCCGATTGATGGGCTGGTGGTGTAGCCCAGTAGTTAGTACCTACCTAGCATACACAAGGCCCCTGGATTCCATCCCCAGTACTGCAAAGAAAACAAAACCCAGCCGGGCGTGGTGGAATATGCTTATAATCCCAATACTTGGGAGGCTGAGACAGGAGGATTACACGGTTTCAAAGTCAGCCTTAGCTACTTAGTGAGGCTCTCAGCACCTCAGTGAGACCCTGTTTCCAAATAAAAATATAAAATAGGTCTGGGAGTGTAGCCTGGAAGTAGAAGACCCCTGGGTTCTATCCCCAGTCTGTCTTTCTGTCTGTATGTCTGTCTCTCTCTCTCTATCTCTCACACATACACACACACAAATTAATAAACAAAAAAGGAATATCGACCTCCCTTGCTCTAGCAAAGGTCGTTCAAGGAGGGCTGGGCGTGGTGGCACACTTCTGTAATCCCAGTACTTGGGAGGCTGAGACAGGAGGATCGCGGGCTCACAGACAGCCTCGACTACTTAGTGAGGCCCTCTACAACTTAGTGAGACCCCTGTTTCAAAATAAAGAATAAAAAATAGGGCTGTGGGTGAGGCTTGGAGGTAGAATGCCCCTGGGTTGTTAGCAAGGATATATAAAGCTGGGTATGGTGGCACACCTCTGTAATCCCAGTACTTGGAAGGCTAAAACAGGAGGACTGGAGGTCCCAGGACAGCGTTAGCAAGTAGTGAGACAGTCAGCAACCTAGTGAGACCCTGTTTCAAAATAAAAATAAAAGAGGACTACACCTGGGGGTGTAGTTCAGAGGTAGAGTGTCCCTGAATTCAATCCCCGGTAACACACACACACACACACACACACACACACACACACACACACACACGATAGATAGATAGATAGATAGATAGATAGATAGATAGATAGATTCATTCTACCCTGGCGAGCACACAGGCCCACACTCTTCCACCCAGAGAGTTGATTTAAAATCAGAGCCAAAGAACACGAAGGCTTTAATCCTGATTTTGCCAATCGCAATATTTCCAAGTGGGCCCTGGAGGAGCCAAAAAAATGTTATTTTTTTTAATTTGAAGGTTAAACCCAGTACCTTTTTATTTTTATAAAATAAAATACAAAGGGGGAGGCCGGCCATCTCCCCCAGACCTTTTTATTTTTTGTTTTCAAACAGGCTCCAAGTTGCGGAGGGTCTTCCTGCTAAATGGCTGTGGTTAACCTCGAACCTGTGACACTCCTGTCTCAGCCTCCCAAGTACTAGGATTAAAGCAGGACCCCGATCCCATGAGCCTCTCAAAGGAAAGACAGAGTAGAGTGTGCATTACCTGGTTGAGCAAGTATTTAACTTGTAACGTATAAAGAAAGGTCGCCTAGGAGAAAAGAGAGGAAAGTTAATGCTGACCCCGAGCCGCGAGCAGGGAGAAGGTGGCTTGTGCCATAACCCAGGCCTGGCCGCCCTGGGCTCCATCCAAGCTCCGGTCCATCCAAGCACAAGGGCGGGGTGGGGTGTTTGAGGCACAGGAGATTCACCTCTCTCTCTCTCTCTCTCTCTCTCTCTCTCTCTCTCTCTCTCTCTCTCTTCTCCCTCCCTCTCCCTCTCCCTTTCCCTCTCCCTCTTTCTCTCCTTCCAGGGGGGACTGAACCTAGGGGGATTCTACCTTATCCCAGCATTTGGGAGGCTGAGATAGGAGGATCGCGGTTTGCAAATAGACTCAGCTACTTAGTGGGGCCCTTTGCAACTCAGTGAGACCCTGTTTCAAAAGTAAAAAGATGAGCCGGGCGTGGTGGCGCATCTTTGTCATCCCCCGGCTTGGGAGGCGGAGACAAGAGGATCGGATCGCGCAGGTTCGAAGCCAGCCTCAGCTGGCTTAAGAGACCCTGTTTCCAAATAAAATATAAAATAGATCTGGGAGTGTAGCCTGGAGGTAGAAGACCCCTGGGTTCCATCCCCAGTACCACCAAAAAGTAAAAGTCAAAAGATGAAAAATTAGGGCTGGGGGTGTAGCTCAGAGATAGAATGCCCCCAGGTTCCATCCCCAGTACCAGAAAGAAAGAAAGAAAGAAAGAAAGAAAGAAAGAAAGAAAGAGGGAGGGAGGAAGGAAGCCTCGCTAAGTTGCGGAGGTTGGCTTTGAATCTGTGATCCTCCTGTCTCAGCCTCCCAAGACCTTGGATTACAGGTGTGTGCCTAGTTTATCTTTTTATTATTACTATTTTATTATTTACTTATTGTGGCACTAGAGGTTGAATCCAGGGGTGTTCTACCTCTGAACTATACTCCAGACCTTTTCATTTATTATTTTGAAAAAGGATGCTGGGTGTGGTGGCACACGCTTGTCATCCCAGCACTGGGGAGGTTGAGACAGGAGAATCGTGGTTTGCGGCCAGCCTCAGCTACTTAGTGAGGCCCTCTGCAACTCAGTGAGACCCTGTTCCAAAATAAAGAATGAAAATAGGGCTGGGGGTGTAGCTCGGAGGTAGAATGCCCCTGGGTTCCATCCCCAGAACCACACAAAAAAAAAGAAAGAAAGAAAGAAAAAAAAAGAAAAATGATTAAATTTGATTAAATTTAAATGAGCGTTCTAACCCTACAGGATCAGGGCCACCAGGGGCCGTTCCCTGGTGGACCAGGCGAGTGGTTTCCAAGGAGAGAAAACTCAGCAAGGAAGCCAACAGACCCGTCTCACCTTGGACTTGAATTCCCAGAATTATGAGAAAATCCATCTGGGTCATCTAAGCCCCCTCTGGCCTCCCGGGGTATGCAGTGGCAGGAGGCGGAAGCAGCCCCCACCCCCGGAGAACTAACTCAGTCACGCTCTCCCCTGCCAGGTCTTAGCTTTGATGGTTCACTGACCACACACACACAGCTGACCATTAACACTCACTTAGGTGAGTGTGTGGTCATGCAAACAGTCTAAAGGTCAAGAGGTGGCCTCTGTCTGAACCGTCTCTCTAGGTGGCCCTGGAGGGCCCTGTGCTGTAGGAATTCGAGAGAGTGACCTCTTGGGATGGGCCTCCGTACCCCAATCGATCGATCAATCTATCTATCTATCTATCTCTATCTGTCATCTATCTCTCTCTATCATCTATCTTCTTTCTTTCTTTCTTTCTTTCTTTCTTTCTTTCTTTCTTTTTTCTTTCTTTTACAGGACTGGGGATAAACCCAGGGGCAGTCTACCTCCAAGCTACACCTTCAGCCCTATTATTTAGTCTTTATTTGGAAACAGGGTCTCACTGAGTTGCGGAGGGCCTAAGTAGCTGAGGCTGGCCGCGAACCGCGACCTTCCTGTCTCAGCCTCCCGAGTACTGGGATGACAAGTGCGCGCCACCACGCACGGTTTCTTTGCAAAACACATTAGCAGCATCCTTACTGGACATCACTAAAGCCACGCTTCCACGGAGGAGCCAGAGTCACCTGTGAGTGTCCCGCAAGACACGGCCGACACCCCAGGGCGTCATGGGCACTTTTATCCAGGGACCCCGAGAACCGAACCCCTGGGCCCTCAAAAACTTACGGGAAGAGCTGGGATGAAGATCATGACGTAGGTCTGGGTGAGTCTACAGGATGGAAAATAAAAGCAAAATAAAACAAAACACGACAGAGGACTTCATTTCTTTTTTAAAAATTATTTTTATTTTATGGCGGTCCTGGGGATGGAACCCAGGAACATTCTATCTCCGAGCTACACCCTCAGCTCTATTTTTTATTCTTCATTTTGAAACAGGGTCTCACTGAGTTGCAGAGGGCCTCGCTAAGTAGCTGAGGCTGTCCGCGAACCGCGATCCTCCAGGTCTCAGCCTCCCGAATGCTGGGATGACGAGCGTGCGCCACCGCGCCTGGCTTGTGAACTTAAATCTTAATCATAAAAATTATGAAGCTGGGCGCGGTGGTGCACGCTTGACATCCCAGCATTCGGGAGGCTGAGACCGGAGGATTGTGGTTCGCGGACAAGCCTCAGCTACTTAGCGAGGCCCTCTGCAACTCAGTGAGACCCTGTCTCAAAATAAAGAATAAAAAACAGGGCACGGGGTGTAGCTCGGAGGTCGAATGCCCCTGGTTTCCATCCCCAGACCCGCAAAAAAATAAAAATAAAAATTCTGGTAAAAGAGTGCCATATTCATTCTTACATTTTTTTTTTTATCTCTAGCAATGAGCACATTGTCTGACTAAGGTATGGATTTTCTAAGTATGTGATCAAGAAATAATTGATTGAATTTAAAAACTGTTAGGTCGGAGCAGGGCCGTTGGCAGACCCCCATCCCTGAAAGTTCCAGTTAACTGCAGTTAAACAATGGCCTCGGTGTCCTGGCCGATGCGTACAACCGCAAACACATTGTCACCCAATTCCTGACACAGGTGTCACCGAGTTCCAAGAACTCTAATACAGACCACTGCGTAAGAAACAATAGCCTACCTGCCTGGAAAGCCCCAACTCCCTGCTCTCCCCCGCCCTCAAAAAAACAGCCCCATTAAAAAAAAAAAGTAAGTTTCAACCTGAGGACCCCAGGTGCTGAGCCCCGATGGCAAGTCCTTGTGCTGGGATGGCTGCCCGTCCACCACGACACGTACCTGGACACATCCGGGTCCTGTCTGAAGAGCAGCAGGATGTGCTCCGTGTTGAGGAAGAGCGCCCAGCAGGGCAAGCAGCAGAGGAGCAGAATGAGCATGCCCTTCTGTAGAACAACTCCGACATACTTCAGGTTCTGGCTCCCGTAGGTCTGGGTGCACAGGGCAGAAGCAAACCATTAGCCTGGGATCCGCAGGTCCTTGAAATCCCCCAGAAGCCATCAGAGAGAGACAGGTGCAGCCGGGCACCAGAGCGCACGCCTGCCTCCAATCCCAGTCCTTGGGAGGCTGACACAGGAGGATCGCAGGTTCTAGGACAGCCTCAGCACCCGAGCGAGACCCTGTTGCAAAGCAATTAAAAAAAAATGGCTGGGGGTGTAGCTCAGAGGTTGAGTGCCCCTGGGTTCAATCTTTAGTATGAGAAAGAAGAGACGGGAACCCCTAAGAATTTGTCCTATTCTTTAGGGAGGAGTGCCCGTGATAAGACAGATGAGTGGTTTCTGTCTGCCTATGAGAACCACCCAAGAAACACTTTAAAAAATATTGATAGCCAGGTATGGTGCCACACCCTTGTAATCCCCGCTCTTGGGAGGCTGAGACAGGAGGATCGCACAGGTTCGAAGCCAGCCTCAGCTACTTAGTGAGGCTCTCAGCAACTTAGTGAGATCCTGTTCTCAAATAAAGTATAAAATAGGTCTGGGAGTATAGCCCAGGGGTAGAAAAGCCCCTGGAGTACCACCAAAAAAAAAAAAAAAAATAGGGCTGGAGGTGTAGCTCAGAGGTAGAATGCACCTGGGTTCTATCCCCAGTACCATGCGCACACACACGTAAAAAATTAAATAGAACTGGAGGTGGGTGTAGCTCAGTGGTACCTAAATTTGATCCCAAGTACTACAAAAATAACTAAATAAATAATAAAAGAAAATAGAGATGGGGTTGTGGCTTGGAAGTAGGATGTCCCTGGGTTCAATCTCCCATAAAAAGAAAAAGAAAGACAGAAAGAAGGAAGGAAGGATGGATGGATGGAAGGATGGACTGGACTGACCAAATGTCAGAACTAACTTAAATATGTGGTAGGAGGGATTTTAACAAAACGTTCACCATTTGGTCAAAACATAGTACGAGGCCGTCACACAGACTGACACCAGCCCACAAGGCTGAAAGGAACAAGGAACTCAGCCACACTTCAAGAACGGCAGGACAGGAGACCGGAGCCCATGGCTGGTGACGCCGTCGCGGGACTCCCCTTCTGTGCGCACCCCCGGCTCCTCCTCCTGCTGGTGGGGGTCTTCCATCTGTGCCCAAGAGAAGATGTCAGGGGGCCCCGGGGAAAGGTGACCGTTTCCATTTACCTGGGAGATGAGGGTGTCACAGGCAGAAGCTAACCCGTGCCCCACCGAGATGCCAGTGACATTGATAACCTGCAGAAAAGCCAGAGATAAGGGGTTAAAGGAGAGAAAGAAAGCAAGTCTCTATCCACACACCAGAGCCCGCCAGACTCCTCTATTATTATTATTATTGTTATTATTATTATTATTATTATTATTATTATTAATTTTGCAGGTCTGGGGATGGAACCCAGAGGCATTCGATCTCTGAGCTACACCCCCTGCCCAATTTTTTATTCTTTATTTTGAAACAGGGTCTCAATGAGTTGCGGAGAGCCTCACTAAGTAGCTGAGGCCGTCCGCAACCTCCGGTCTCAGCCTCCCGAATGCTGGGATTATGCGTGCACCACCATGCCCAGCTTATTATTATTATTATTATTATTATTATTATTATTATTATTTTGTGGTACTGGGGATGGAATCCAGGGACATTCCACCTCTGAGCTACATCCCCAGCCTTACTTTTTATTCTTTATTTTGAAACAGGGTCTCGCTGAGTGGCAGAGGGCCTCACTAAGTAGCTGAGGCTGTCCGCGAACCGCGATCCTCCGGTCTCAGCCTCCCGAATGCTGGGATGACAAGCGTGCGCCACCACGCCCGGCTCATGCCTGGCTTGTTTTGTTTTGTTTTAATCTTAGACACTTTGCAAGCCACAGCAACAATTTTGGATAAGTCCACACACTCAAGGCGACGTGCCCACCTTGATCTACAAATCCACCACCCAAAATGCTCCGGAATCTGAACGGCGAGGCCCGCCATGACACTCAAAGAGCTGTCCTGGGTCACGGGAGGGAGGGAAGACAGACGGCGGAGGCTGACACTTACTGCGATCGCCAGGGTGACAGCGTCCAGCTCCAACTTGCCCAAGTGGCCGCAGAACACGGAGCTTACGAAGCTGATTAGGAACATCATGAGCTGTGCCAGGAACTGGGGAGGAGGAGTAGGGAGGAGGGGGAGTGAGCGCAGGCCCGGGCGTCCTGGGCCCCAACTCCGAAGACACCCGGGCCTTTTTTTTTTTTTTGTGGTACTGGGAACGGAAGCCAGGGGCATTCTACCTCCTCGCTACACCCCCAGCCCTATTTTTTATTCTTTATTTTGAAACAGGGTCTCACTGACTTGCAGAGGGCCTCGATAAGGAGCTGAGGCTGGACGTGAACCTGCGATCTTCCCGTCTCAGCCTCCCGAGTGCTGGGATGACGAGCGTGCGCCATCACGCCCGGCTTTTATATTGTCTCTTTAAAGACCACGGGAATCTCCCCCCAACCTTTCCAGATCAGTGCCCGTGAAGCCTTTGTGGGTATCAGACATCACGAGCGCTGGTGTTCACAGAATCTGATGTTACTTCTTCCTCGTGGAACTCAACGTTTCATGATTTCCCAAGAAATCATCCTCGGTCTTCCCTTTTGTCAGGCCTTTGGAGCACAGCCCAGATTTTGCTATTATAAATCATATTATAAATATTATGCTCTGAACATCTTACTCACAGGGGTGGGGATGGGGCATTTTCTTAGGGTGAGCGCCCAGTTCCCGGGGTGGGGAGAGTTAGATGTCTCTTCTACAAAAGTCCAAGGAAGTTGAGCTGGTTCCCCTAACCCATAGACGACGAACCTTCAACAGCAATTAGCAGCTGGGACAGCTGTTTCGTGAGGGAGGGCCGCCGCAGCTTTGCCAAGCTCGTGGCGCTAACTCTGCGCTTGTGTCTGAGAAGGCAGCCAGTCCGTTCTGAGCCTCGGCCCAACAGACACAGAGTGCTGGGATCCAGAGCTACTGACTCCTCCGGTACTCGGGAGGCTACAACCGGAGGGTTGCAGGATCAAGGCCAGCCTGCGGAAACTTCACAGGTCGAAAATTAAAAAATAAAATAGGGTCGGAGTATAGCTCAGTGGTAAAGCCCCCCTGGGGTTTAGTCCCTGATACCACAAATAATAATAATAATAACAATAATAATAAAAGATGTAGCTGGGTGTGGTGGTGTAATCCCAGCATTCGGGAGGCTGAGACAGGAGGATCGCGGTTCGCGGCCAGCCTCAGCTGCTTAGTGAGGCCCTCTGCAACTCAGTGAGACCCGGTTTCAAAATAAAGAATAAAAAATAGGGCTGGGGGTGGAGCTTGGAGGTAGAATGCCCCTGGGTTCCATCCCCGGACCCGCAATCAATCAATCAATCAATCAATAAAATAATAATAAAAGATATATACTAACTTCTTGGACCCTGGTTTCAAGCCCGTTGGGTGATCCTAGCCACAGATTATGGTCTGTATTTAGAGGTATCTAAGGGACACCTGGGAAGAGAGCATTTAAAATGCCTGTGCCCTGGCCACGTCAAGAGACTGATTTCAGAGGTCCCTGGAGTTGCGGATTCTCATTTCTTTTTTTATTATGTATTTATTTATTGGTACTGGGCAATGAACCCAGAGTGTTCTACCACTGAGCTACACTCCAGCCATTTTTAAAATTTTGAAACTGGCCCTCACTAAATTGCTGAGGCTCAAACCTGTGATCCTCCTGTCTTATCCTCCCAAGAACAGGGGTTATAGGCAGTACTGTGATCTCTCTCTCCCTCTCCTACTGGGCATTGAACACAGGGTGTTCTACCTCTGAACTACACCATCAACCCTGTTTATATTTTGTTTTGAAACAGGGTCTTGGTAGGTTGCTGGGAATCTTACCACCTTGCCGAAGCCATTCCTGGAAACTGCGATCCTCCTGTCTCAGCCTCCCAAATACTGGGATGACAGGCGTGTGCCACCACACACCCAGTATTTCTGCCCCCTCTTCCTGTCCAGAGACCCTGCTTACATTTTTGGCCAGGCAGCAATACACAAGTTTGGCAGCAAGATAAAGACCTGTACCCCTGGCATCTTGAGAGGATGCTCTCCAGGGATGTCACTGGGAAGGAGAACAGACACAAATCTGCTTGGTGGGCTGCAAGTTTGCCCCCTGCCTGGGGGCCTGAAAGTCCACTCCTAAGTCTACAGGGCAGCAAAAGGCTGGTACGGGAAGGAGCCCGCGCCCGCACACGCGCAGTCAACTGGAACAGCATCCTTGTACACACGGGGAAGCTCCAGCCCAGAGTCGCATGACCGAGCCTAGGCCACTCGGGACAGTGTCTCCAGGGCACAAAGTTCATTCCGATCACTGTGGGTCTGGTTGCACATTAACCAAACCCCATCGCTCCATTCCTGTGCCAGAGAACCCAGGGTCCAGAAGGTGAGATGTGGTAACGCGGCTAAGCACTTGGCATGGCAAGTTTTGAGGGCACACTACGGAGTCAGAGAACGGCCCCGCAGGCGGTGAAGTCCAGCCAAAGGCCGCATGGTGAGCTTTCCAGGCAGGGGGCAGGGGGCAGGGAGGAGGCTGGAAGGGCGGAGGCTGGCCGGATGGAGGTTAAGAGGTTCTCACAGTTCACAAAGCTGTCTTCGACACCCCTCGGGAGATCAGAGCAGGTGATCCTAATGAGACCCTTCCTCTGCAGCTCTCCTTGGCAGCCCCTTCCCATTCTGGAAGGATGCTGGTGAAAGGGCCCACCCAAGCCAGGCATGGTGGCACATGCCCATAATCCCAGCACTGGGGAGGCTGAGACGAGAGGATCACGGTTCGCGAACAGCCTCAGCTTCTTATTTATTTTTGTGGGTGTGGGGATGGAACCCAGGGGCATTCAACCTCGGAACTACACCCCTTCCCTATTTTTTTTTTTTTATTCTTTATTTTGAAACAGGGTCTCACTAAGTTGCCGAGGGCCTCACTAAAGTAGCTGAGGCTGTCCAGGAACTGTGATCCTCTGGTCTCAGCCTCCCGAATGCTGGGATTACAAGCATGTACCACCACGCCCAGCTTTTTTATTCTTTACTTTGAAACGGGGTCTCACTGAGTTGCACAGGGCCTCACTAAGTAGCTGAGGCTGTCCTCAAACGGCGATCCTCCTGTCTTAGCCTCCCAAATGATGGGATTACAAGCAGGCGCCACCACGCCCGGCTGATTTTTTATTCTGAAACAGGGCCTTGCTAAGTTGCTGAGGTTGAGCTCAATTTTTTTTTTTTTTCGGTACTGGGATGGAACCCAAAGGCATTCTACTTCTAAGCTACACCCCCAGCCCTATTTTTTATTATTGATTTTGAAGCAGGGTCTCACTGATTTGCAAAGGGCCCCACTAAGTAGCTGAGGCTGTCCGCGAACTGTGGTCCTCCTGTCTCAGCCCCCGAAATGCTGGGATTATAAGTGTGCGCCACCACGCCCGGCTGGGCTCAATTTTTAAAATCCACATTACAGCCAGGTGTTGTAGCTGTAATCCCAGCACTTGGGAGGCTGAGACAGGAGAATTCATGTTTGCAGCCAGCCTCAGCAATTTAGGCCTTCTGCAATGTAATGAGAACCTGTTTCAAAATAAATAAAATAGGGTTGGGAGGTATAGCTCAGAGGTAGAATGCCCCTGGTTTCAATCCCCAGCTGCCCCCCACAAAACTCTTATGTAAGAATATTACAACCCCAAAGAGAACCACATTAAAAACTTTGATTTTGTCCAGGTGCTGTGGTGCACACCTGTAATCACAATACTTGGGAGGCTGAGATAGGAGGATCCCAGGTCCAAGATGAGCCTCAGCAAATAGTGAGACTCTCACCAACCCACCGAGACCCTATTTCAAAATAAAATTAAATAAAAGCTGGGCGTGGTGGCACACACTTGTCATCCCAGTACTTGGGAAACTGAGACAGGAGGATCCCAAGTTCATAGCCAGCCTCAGCTGCTGAGTGAGGCCCTCTGCAACTCAGTGAGACCCTGTTTCAAAATAAAGAATAAAAAATAGGGCAGGGGGTGTGGCTCGGAGGTCAAACGCTCCTGGGTTCCATCCCCAAACCCACAAAGAAAAAAGAAAGAAAGAAAGAAAGAAAGAAAGAAAGAAAGAAAGAAAGAAAGAAAGAAAGAAAGAAAGAAAGAATGAAAGGAGCCGGGTATGGTGGCGCACGCTTGTAATCCCAGCATTCGGGAGGCTGAGACCTGGAGGATCGCGGTTCGCGGACAGCCTCAGCTACTTAGTGAGGCCCTCTGCAACTCAGTGAGACCCTGTTTCAAAAAATAAAGAATAAAAATAGGGCAGGGGGTGTAGCTCGGAGGTCGAATGCCCCTGGGTTCCATCCCTAGACCCATAAATAAATAAATAAATAAATAAATAAATAAGGCTGGGTATGTAGCTCAGAGGTAGAATGTCCCTAGGTTCCATCCCCAGTACCGCAAAAAGAAAAGAAAAAAAAAAATAGGGTTGGGGTGTAGCTTGGAGGTAGAATGCCCCTGGGTTCCATCCCCAGGACCGCGGGGGGAAAAAAAGAAAAGAAAAGAAAAGAAAAGAAAAGAAAAGAAAAGAAAAGAGAAAGAAAATGGCAAAGAAACCAAGGGTTTTGAAGTCCAGGTAACTTTGTTTCCCTGGAAAGCAGCCCCCGGGAAGGCGCAGGGTCGGGGGCCTTAAGCCGAGGGGCGGCTCCAGGCTGCCGTGCACCGGGCGCACCCTGGGGACCCCGGCCGGCTCGCTCCCCGGCCCGCCCGCCGGGCACCGACTCACCGCGGGGCCGGCCAGCACCAGGAGCGCACGCAGCTCCCCTCGCAGCTCGGACAGCAGCGGGCAGCGCAGCCCCGCGGCCGCCTCGGGCACCCCCGGCCCGGGCGCGGGCTCCCAGGGACCGTCCATGTGCCTGGCGCGGGCTGCCCGGCCCGGGGACCAGGCTGCGGGCGCAGGGACCCGCCCCGGCCCGCCCAGCCCAGTGTCCAGAAAGTCCTGGACACTGACAGTCCGGGGGCAGGTCCTGCAGTGTGGACGCCAGGGCGCCTCTAGCCTCTATCCTCCTCCTCCCCTTCCTCCTCCCCTTCCTCCTCGTCCTCCTCCCCCTCCTCCTCCTCCTCCTCCTCCTCCACCTTCTCCTCCTCCTCCTCCTCCTCCTCCACCTTCTCCCCCTCCTCCACCTTCTCCACCTTCTCCCCCTCCTCCTCCTCCTCCTCCTCCTCCTCCTCCTCCTCCACCTTCTCCTCCTCCTCCTCCTCCTCCTCCTCCACCTTCTCCTCCTCCACCTTCTCCTCCTCCACCTTCTCCTCCTCCTCCTCCACCTTCTCCTCCTCCACCTTCTCCTCCTCCTCCTCCTCCTCCTCCACCTTCTCCTCCTCCTCCTCCTCCTCCTCCTCCACCTTCTCCTCCTCCTCCACCTCCTCCTCCCCCTCCTCCTCCCCCTCCTCCACCTTCTCCTCCTCCTCCTCGTCCTCCTCTTCCTCCACCTCCTCCTCCCCCTCCTCCACCTTCTCCTCCTCCTCCCCCTCCTCCTCCCCCTCCTCCTCCCCCTCCTCCACCTTCTCCTCCTCCTCCTCCTCGTCCTCCTCTTCCTCCACCTCCTCCTCCTCCTCCACCTCCTCGTCCTCGTCCTCCTCCTCCTCCTCCACCTTCTCCTTCTCCTCCTCCTCCTCCTCCTCCTCCACCTCCTCGTCCTCGTCCTCCTCCTCCTCCACCTTCTCCTCCTTCTCCTCCTCCTTTCCCCTCCTCCTCCTCCTGTTCCTCCTCCTCCTCCTTTCCCCTCCCCCTCCCCTTCTTCCTCCTTCACCTCCTCCTCCCCTTCCTCCTCCTCCTCCTTTCCCCTCCCTCTCCCCTTCCTCCTCCCCTTCCTCCTCCTCCTCCTCCTCCTCCTCCTCCTCCTTCTCCTCCTCCTCTTTTTGCGGGTCTGGTGATGGAACCCAGGGGCATTCAACCTCTGAACTACACCCCCTGCCCTATTTTTTATTCTTTATTTTGAAACCGGGTCTCACTGAGTTGCAGAGGGCCTCACTAAGTAGCTGAGGCTGTCCGCAAACCACGATCCTCCTGTCTCAGTCTCCCCAGTGCAGGGATGACAGGTGCGCGCCACCACACCAGGCTCTGGGTTTTTCTTAATATAAGGTTTTCTGTGTAATCATGGCTGGAGTCTCTTTCTTCTGATTGGTTAGAGAATTGCGTAGGTGGCTTGCTTCCTTCCGATTGGCTGCTTATGCGTGTCTACAATCATCCCATAATGTTCTACTCCATAATATTTGTTTACAGCCATGCTATGATATTTGCTTGCAACCCGGCTATAATATTTCACAGCACACTGCTAATCAAACGGTCACTCACAGTCCTGGTAGCAATTCCCTTTGGGAGGGTTCGTTCACCTTTCCTCCCACCGGGCAATCAACCCACTGAAGAACCTGGAATCCACCAGGAGAGCGCGACAAGCTCGTGTTCCCCAAGTGCAGTCAGTGTATACGAGGTATCTGGGAGGAAGGAGAAACGGCGAGCCCCAGGTCAGTCTGTGCCCAAGAGACACCTGCCACCTTGGAGAACCCCGGCAGCTCGCTTGCCTTGCGGAGCCTCAGCACCCTCACCTGTGAACTCAAGATCGCGTCAACCGGGCAGGGCACAGTGGCGCTCACCTGTAATCCTAGTACTTGGGAGGCTGAGACAGGAGGAGCCCAGGTTCAAGGGCAGCCTCAGCAAACAGTGAGACCCTGTTTCAAAATAAAAATGAAAAATAGGGCTGGGGGTGTAGCTCCTGGGATTGATTCCCAGTACTATAAAAATAAATTTAAGCCGGGCGTGGTGGCACACGCTTGTCATCCCAGCATTCGGGAGGCTGAGATTGGAGGATCGTGGTTCGCAGCCAGCCTCAGCTACTTAGTGAGGCCTTCTGCAACTCAGTGAGACCCTGTTTCAAAATAATAAAAATAGGGCAGGGGATGTAGCTTGGAGGTTAAATGCCTCTGGGTTCCATCCTTAGACCCGCAAAATAATTAATTAATTAATTAATTAAATTTTAAAATGTCCAAAAATTAAAAAAATTGGCAAGCCGGGCATGGTGGCGCATGCTTGTAATCCCCGCTCTTGGGAGGAGGAGACAGAAGAATCGCGCAGGTTCTAAGCTAGCCGCGCTGGCTTAAGAGACCCTGTTTCTAAATAAAAATATAAAATAGGTCTGGGAGTGTAGCCCGGAGGTAGAAGGGTTTCCAGGAACCCCAGTACCACCAAAAAAAAAAATAAATGGCAAGAGTTGGGTGTATAGTTCAATAGTCAAGCATTCCTGGGTCTAATCCCCAGTACCACAGATGGAGAGGAGGAGGAGAAGGAGGAGGAGGAAGAGGAGGAGGAAGAGGAGGGGGAGGAGGAAGAGGAGGATAGTGTCTACCTAGCCATTTGTGGGACATCACTGGGGTCACGCAAGCTAAGAACCTCAGCCTTTATCACCGTGCCTTCAGCCGGGCACACTCATTGCCCAACAAGTGTGAGCTACCAAAGCAATAATGTCTTCGGTAACAGGCACAATCCTGTCTGTTTTATGATCCGACTTAAGCAGAGAAACCGGGAAAACAGAAATATCTTGGCACATGTCACCAGGAATTTTGGATTCTGGGATTTAAAAGCAAGATCAAGCCGGGCATGGTGGTACTTGCCTATAATCCCAGTACTTGGGAGGCTAAGACAAGAGGATCACAGGTTCGTGGCCAGCCTCAGCAACTTAGGGAGATAGTGCTTCAAAATAAAAAGGGCTGGGCCGGGCGTGGTGGCGCACGCTCGTAATCCCAGCACCTGGGGGGCTGAGACGGGAGGATCACAGGTTCGAAGCCAGCCTCAGCTACTTAGTGAAGCTCTCAGCAACTTAGTGAGACCCTGTTTCCAAATAAAAATATAAAATAGGTCTGGGAGTATAGCCCGGAGGTAGAAAGCCCCTGGGTTCCGCCCCCAGTACCACCAAAAAATAAAAATAAAAATAAAAATAAAAAAATGAGAAGGGTTGGGGGGAGAGAGGGAGGGATGGAGATTGGGTCTCCACAGACATAATTCTAAAATATATAGCAGATCCCTGATCACTACAATTCTTTTTCTTGTCTTCCTTCCTTCCTATTTCTTTCCTTTCTTCCTTCCTTTCTTTTCTTTCTGGTTTTCTTACTGATGCTGCAGTGCTCAGTTTGTGACTGGGTACTTCCGCAGATGCTTCTTGGTTTCAAGGCCCCTTGCTTATTGGCTCTGTGTGGCAAGGAGCATGTCTTCTTCTGGGGGACAGATCCAGGAATGTGTACTTCTTGCCCTTGTGAAATTTCCGGATGTTTCCTCTTTCTTTTTTCTTTCCTTCATGTTTTTTGTTTTTGTTTTTTGATGCTTGGGTTGAACTCAGGTGCATTCTATCTCTGAGCTACACCCCCAGATCTTTTTATTTTTTTTCTCGAGAGTCTCACTAAGTTGCTAAGGTTGGCCTCGAACCTGTGATCCCTCTGTCTCGACTTCCCAAGTACTGGGATTACAGGCCTGAGCTTCTCTTCCTAAATCTGGTTAATGGCAATGAGAATATGGCTGATGCATGTGCGGACGGCTCTGGTCTTGGAGGAGAGCCTGGACTCTGAGCCGCCCGTCATGTGATGTGCTGCTGGGACATCTTCACTGCATCCAGCTGTTTCAGCAGCCCTTCATCCCCCGCCCCCACAAAACAAGAGTGCACCAGCCTCTGCTGCTGCCACCTGCCACAAAGAAGCAGCCGCTACTGTTGTTTAATGGGGTTACGGTTTCAGATCTGGAATGGCCCCCAAGGCTCATGTGTTGGAGGCTTGGTTCCCCAGAGCAGCAATGTTCAGAAGTTGGGATTCAGGGATGTGATTGGCTCATGAATCTCTGACGTCATCAAGAGATTAACCGGTTGATGGGTTCAGAGTTGAATGGCCTATTGGGGGAGGGGGTGGAAATTGTAGGTGGAACCCAGTTAGAAGGAGGGAGTCCCTGGGAGTGGGCCCTTGGGGCCTGTATCTTATCCCTGCTCCTCTCTCTCTGCTTCCTGGCTGCCGTAAGGTGAGCAGCAGTTTTGCCCTTCCTCTATGACGTCCCACCTTGCCTCAGGCCCGAAGCAATATTCAATTAAATAATGACTGAGATTTTCCCTTAAATTAATGTGAGACACCAAACCACAGGTCTAAGCCGGGCGTGGTGGTGCACGCTTGTAATCCCTGCGCTTGGGAGGCTGAGACAGGAGGATCACAGAAGTTCAAAGCCAGCCTCAGCTACTTAGTGAGGCTCTCAGCAACTTAGTGAGACCCTGTTTCCAAATAAAGTATAAAATAGGTCTGGGAGTATAGCCCGGAGGTAGAAAGCCCCTGGGTTCCACCCCCAGTACCACACACACACACACACACACACAAACACACACACACTAGGTCTGGGAATGTATCCCAGAGGTAGAAAGCCCCTGAATTCCATCTCCAGTACCACCAAAAACAACTGCACAGACCATAGACGCACTGTTGGATGACTTGTTCACAGAGCAGGCTCACCTATAAAACTAATAACCAGTAGCCGGGCGCAATGGCGCACATCTGTAATCCCAGCACTTGGGAGGCTGAGGTAGGAGGATCGCAGGTTCGAGGCTAGACCCTCAGCTATTTAGGAAGAGCCTGTTTCAAAATGAAAAGGGCTGGGGTGTAGCAGGGCGGCAGACTCCCCTGGGTTCAATCCTCGGTACCCAAAAATCAATAAATAAAAGTACCCAGATTAAGAAACAGAACACGACCATCACCCCAGCGGCTCCTGGTGGCCTTCCAGCCATCAGCCTCCCCAAATGCCATTGTGTTCCTAGATTTTAGCAGCATGGTAGAGAGTTGAAGGGTGGCCCCCAAAAGATACCTTCGAGCCCTCACTCCTGGACAAAAGCCACGGAGTTATTGTTGTTGTTGTTGTTGGTGGTGGTGTGTGTGTGTGTGTGTGTGTGTGTGTGTGTGTGTGTGGTATTGGGGCTGGAACCCAGGGGCATTCTACCTCTGAGCGACACCCCAAGCCCTATTTTTGATTATTTTATTTTTTTGGTGGTTGTACTGGGGATGGAACCCAGGGTATTTCTACCTCCAGGCTACACTCCCAGACCTATTTTATACTTTATTTAGAAACAGGGTCTCACTAGGTTGCTGAGAGCCTCGCTCAGTAGCTGAGGCTGGCTTCGAACCCGTGCGATCCTCCTGTCTCAGCCTCCCAAGCGCGGGGATGACAAGCGCGCGCCACCACGCCCGGCTTGATTTTTTATTTTAAATCAGGGTCTCACTGAGTTGCAAAGGGCCTCACTAAGTAGTAGCGGAGGCTGGCTACAAACCTGGGTTCCTCCTGTCTCAGCCTCCCAAGTACTGGAATTACAAGTGTGTACCACCTCACCCCACGTGAGTGTGTGTGTGTGTGTGTGTGTGTGTGTGTGTGTGTAACCCAGGGGCATTGTTCTTTCCAGATATATTCCCAGCCCTATTTTATTCTTTTATTTTGAAACGGGGCCTTACTAAGTTGCTGAGACTGACCAGGAACCTGCAATCCCCCTGTCTCAGCCTCTCAAGTGCTGGATTACAAATGTGTGCACCACACCTGGCTAGGTGTCATCGTTTCACACACACACACACACACACACACACACACACACACACATACACACAGAGAGACACACACACACGTGAAAGACCACACACACATATATACACACACATGAGTTCTCATATATATATTTCCATATATATGTGTATCACACATCTATATAAATATATATATTGGGAGCCGGGCGTGGTGACGCGCGCTTGTAATCCCAGCATTGGGGAGGCTGAGACTGGAGGATCGCGGTTCGCGGACAGCCTCAGCTACTTGGTGAGGCCTTCCACAACTCAGTGAGACCCTGTTTCAAAATAAAGAATAAAAAATAGGGCAAGGGGTGTAGCTCGGAGGTAGAATGCCCCTGGGTTCTACTCCCAGACCCGAAAAAAAATATATATTTTTATTGAGTAATATATGTTTATATATTTATACACTGAATATTTATATTCAATGTGGAAATATTTGACATTGATTGGCTTTTTGACTTTTATAGTTAGATACAGATGTCTCCTAAAGAGCTCATTTACTAATATTCAGGGACAGGTGTAGATAGGTGTAGATAGGTGATCCCAGCCGTGGATAAATCCATCCGTCATTTATCTGGGTGGTGGCCAGAGCCAGCAGGTTGTGTCTGGAGAAAGTGGGTCTGCCGGGCATGGTGGTGCAGGCTTGTAATCCCAGCATTTGGGAGACTGAGACATGAGAATAAAAAATAGGGCAAGGGGTGTAGTTCAGAGGTAGAATGCCCCTGGGTTCCATCTCCAGACCTGCAAAAATAAATAAATAAATAAATAAATAAATAAATAAATAAAATAAACCAGGTGTGGTGGTGCACGCTTGTAATCTCAGCATTCGGGAGGCTGAGACAGGCGGATCGCGGTTCGCAGCCAGCCTCTGCTACTTAGTGAGCCCCTTTGCAACTCAATGAGACCCTGTTTCAAAATAAAGAATAAAAAATAGGGCTGGGGTATAGCTTGGAGGTAGAATGCCCCTCGGTTCCATCCCCAGTACTGCAAAACTTTTTTTAAAAATTTAATTAAAAGAATTATAGGGCTTCCAGCTGGATAGGCCTTAAGGAACATCAGGTATAATCTTAGGCAGAGACTTTTGTAAGTCCTAAAGAGGTAAGAAGGGACCGGCCCCAGCAGCCTGAGCAATTTAGCCAGATCATGTTTCCAAATTAAAAAAAAAAAAAAAGGGATAAGAAGCTGGGTGTGGTGGTGCACAATGTGGGGAGGATCACAGTTCAAGGACAGTCTCAGCTACTTAGTGAGGCCCTTCCCAACTCTGTAAGACCCTGTTTCAAAAAAAAAAAAAAAAAAAAAGACTAAAAACTAGGGCTGGGGGTGTAACTTGGAGATAGAATGCTCTTGGGTTCCATCTTCAGTACCCCCCCCCAAAAAAAAATCAACCCTCTTATTTTCTTTTAGAATTTATGGTGAGCACACTTTGAGATTTTATATTTTGGAAAACTATAAGGCCTGATGTGAGGAATATTTCTGCCAGGGAGGATTTAATCTCCACCTCTGGCAGTATGCTGCAGGTACCATTACCCTAGAAAATGACAATTTCGTACCTGAGGGTTTGGGACCATGTAGGTGGGTGAATTCAGACCTGAAAGTCCTGTTTCATAATGTCAGACCCTGCAAACATCTAACCAGATTTACCAAATGGTAGCATTTTTTGGTATATAGAGAGAGGTATAGATACAGTTGGGGGGTTTTGTGGGGTTTTTGTTTGGTTGATTTTTGGTGCTGGAAATCGAATCCAGAGACTATAAGCTATACATACCCCATCCCTATTTTATTTTTTATTTTGTTTTTTTATTTTTGCGGTACTGGGGATTAAACCCAGAGGCAGTCTACTTTCCAGCTATGGCCCCAGCCTGGGGTACATATAGCTCAGTGGCAAAACATACTGGGTTCAATCCCCAGTAACACACACACACACACACACACACACACACACACACGTACCTCTCTCTCTCTCTCTCTCTGAATATATATATATTCAGAATATATATATCTGAATATATATATGAATTCATATATATATGAATATATATATTCTGAATATATATATATATTCCACAACCCAACTTCATAGAAATATACATATATATATATATATATATATTAATTTCATATGCTACATATAAATACCTTCAGGCAATGTGTATAAGGCATATATGAAACATAAACAAAATTTGTATTTAGACTTAGCTCCAAGATATCTCCTTACGAATATGCAAATAATTCCAAAAAAGAAAAAAGAAAAAGAAAATCGAAAACACTTCTGGTCCCAAGCGTTTTTTGGGGGGTAAAGAATACTCAATCTGTTTTAACATATGTAGTAGATTTTGTGTCTAAAATTTCCAACAAGAAATTCTGAAAACTAAAGCAACGCCGATAAAAGTATACTTTAAAAAGATTCTAGGAAGAAAAATATTAAAAATAAGTTCTGAAAAAAACAAACTAAAGCAACACACACACACACACACACACACACACACACACACACACACAGCCTATTCGCAAGCAACATGGAATTGAAATACCCAGGCTTTGGGGGCGGCGTCTGGATTCACAAACCTTCTGAGAATGGAGTAAAAATACAGAAATGACCACTCGCGAGTCCCTTAAAGGAGGACAGAGGAAAAATAAGGAGTGAGAGGAGAGGAGAGGAGGGGAGATTCAAGACAAACATAAGCTTGCACCCAAGCCCTAGCGCCCGGACTGACCGCCTTCCGGGGGCGTGGCTTGCATGTGGGCGTGGTTTGTGGGCGTGGTTTGTCGGGGCGGGGCCGCCGTGAGCGGTCCGGGGTCACTCTGCGGCTCGCTGCAGCGCCTCCTGCCGGTCACTAGAAGGAAACTCTCTCCGGTCGGCGGGCGTTTCTATTTTGGAAAGGAAAAGCAAGCCGGGTCTCGGAAGGACGGCCGACGGCGCGCAGGCCGCATTTGTCCTTCATGAAATCTACTCGCCCGGTTCCTTTCAGGTGTCAGTGGCGAGGAAAAAAAGCCAGCCTTGACCCCGACGTGACTTGAACACGCAACCTTCTGATCTGGAGTCAGACGCGCTACCATTGCGCCACGAGGTCACTGCGAGGCAGCCACTCTTTGTCATTAAAGGCCTCGCTCCGCCGGCTCGGGCTGGAACGTGCGGGGCTGCCCGGCCCCGGGGCGGGCTGCGCGGGGACAGATCCCCAGCCGGCCGGCCGGAAGCCCGCGCCGCAGCCCGCGGAACTGCACTGCGGCGCCGCGGCCCAGCACCGCCTCCTCCGCGCCGGGCCGGGATGATGCTCCAGGACCCGGGCCCGGCCGACGGGAGCCGGGGAGGAGCGGGGAGGATGCTCGGGCGGGGGTCTGGCCTCGGGGACCCGGGAAGGAGCAGGGGATGGTGCTTGGGGACCAGGATCCAGGCTCAGGGATCCAGGGAGGAGCCGGGGATGATGCTCGGGGACCAGGGTCCAGCAGCGGGGACTCGGCGAGGAGCGAGGATGATGCTTGGGGACCAGGGTCTAACCCGGAGGACTTTGGGAGGACGGGGGATGATGCTTGGTGACCAGGGTCCACCCGGAGGACTTTGGGAGGGCGGGGGATGATGCTTGGGGACCAGGGTCCACCCGGAGGACTTTGGGAGGACGGGGGATGATGCTTGGGGACCAGGGTCCACCCGGAGGACTTTGGGAGGACGGGGGATGATGTTTGGGGACCAGGGTCCACCCGGAGGACTTTGGGAGGGCGGGGGATGATGCTTGGGGACCAGGGTCCACCCGGAGGACTTTGGGAGGACGGGGGATGATGCTTGGGGACCAGGGTCTAACCTGGAGGACTTTGGGAGGACGAGGGATGATGCTCGGGGACCAGGGTCCAGCCGCCGGGACTGTGGGAGGAGAGGGGAGGATGCTCGGAGGCCGGGGTCCGGCCTCAGGGAGTCCGGGAGGAGCGGGGATGATGCTTGGGGACCGGGGTCCAGCCGCGGGAAATCAGGGAGGAGCCAGGGATGATGCTCCGTACCAGGGTCTGGTCACGGGGACCTGGGGAGGAGGAGGGATGATGCTTGGGGACCAGGGTCCGGCCTCAGGAACTCTGGTCCAACCTCAACTTAGTGAGGCGTTCTACCTCGCAGTTATATACCCAGCCCTTTAAGTGTGTGTGTGTGTGTGTGTGTGTGTGTGTGTGTGTGTGTGTGTGTGTGACTAAGGATTGAACCCAGGGGCATTCTACCTCCGAGCCACACCCCCAGCCCTAATTTTTATTCTTTATTTTGAAATAGGGCCTCACTAAGTAGCTGAGGCTGTCCGCGAACCGTGATCCTCCTGTCTCAGCCTCCCAAGCACTGGGATGACAAGTGTGCGCCACCACGCCCGGCTCTGTATTTTTATTTTGTTTTCTTTGTTTTTGTTTTGTTTTTTATTGCGGGTCTGTGGATGGAACCCGGGGACATTTGACCTCCGAGCTACACCCCCTGCCCTATTTTTTTAGTCTTTATTTTGAAACAGGGTCTCACTAAGTTGCGGAGGGCCTCACTAGCTGAGGCTGTCTGCAAACCGCAATCCTCCTATCTCAGCCTCCCGAATGCTGGGAATACAAGGGTGCGCCACCATGCCTGGCTCTGTATTTTTATTTTGAAACAGGATCTCACTAGATTGATGGAGTCTCTCTACTTGCTGAGGCTGTCCTCGAACCTGTAGTCATCCTATCTCAGCCTCCCAAGTACTGGGATTACAGGCGTGCACCACCACACCCGGATATAAATACATATATAACCGCCGGGCGTGGTGGGCACGCTTGTCATCCCCGGGCTTGGGAGTCGGAGACAGGAGGATCGCGCAGGTTCGAAGCCCAACGCGCTGGCTTAAGAGACCCTGTTTCCAAATAAAAAATATAAAAATAGGTCTGGGAGTGTAGCCCGGAGGTAGAAGGGCTTCCAGGAACCCCAGTACCACAAAAACAAAAGCCAGCCTCAGCTACTTAGTGAGGCTCTCAGCAACTTAGTGAGACCCTGTTTCCAAATAAAATATAAAATAGGTCTGGGAGCGTAGCCCGGAGGTAGAAAAGCCCCTGGGTTCCATCCACAGTACCGAAAAAAAAAAGTGTTAAAGGTGGTTGTTATTGAATTGGCCACCAGGGGGCACTCCAGGAAAAGGCAGACTTAGACTTTACTGCTGGAGTTTGGGGGCCTCTCAAACTGGACACGCAGATTTTTAGATTTTTTTCTTTTCTTCTTCTTCTTCTTCTTTTCTTTTTTTTTTTTTTTTTTTTTTTTTTTGGTACTGAGACTTGAACCCAGGGGCATCCTACCCTCAAGCTATATTCACAGCCTATTTTATTTTTTTAGTTTGAAACAGGGCCTCACTAAATTGCTGAGGCTGTCCTTGAACCTGCGATCCTCCTTGTCTCAGCCTCCCAAGTACAAGGATTAGGAGCGTGGACCACCATGCCCAGCTGGAGGTGCAGGATCTGAGGCCAGCAGTCTAGAGCTTGAGAGAGCGCCTTCTGGAGAAAATCGTTTGTGCCGGATCTTTCTCACTGACTCCATCTGCGGGTGCCCGAAGACCTCAGGATCATTTGAAACTTCTCTATGTGGGATCTGAAAGATCCTTACGCCCCAATACACCCCAGTGTCACCTAGACTCGCGATGTCTATTACGGTGGCTTTTAGGGTTTGAAGATACGGCATCAGCTTACCATAATGACTGCTTGTCTAATATATTGATTTCCATAGATAATCTGAAAGTAACTACTAAAAATAAATTAGGTAGACAGGTGTGGTGGTACACATCTGTCATCCCAGAACCTGGGAGGCTGAGACAGAAGGGATCACAGGTTCGAGGACAGCCTCGGCAACTAAGTGAGACCGTCAGCGACTCAGTGAGACCCTGTTTCAAAATTTAAAAATAAAGCCAGGCGTGGTGGTGCACATTTGTAATCCCAGTACTTGGGAGGCTGAGACAGGAGGATTGCACGGGTTTGTGGCCAGCCTCAGCTACTTAGTGAGGCTCTCTGCAACTTAGTGAGACCCCGTTTCTAATAAAATATAAAAATAGGTCTGGGAGTGTAGCCCAGGGGTAGAAAGCCCCTGGGTTCCATCCCCAGTACTACCCAAACCAAAAAACAAACAAAAAATTAAAAATATAATAGGGCTGGGTATGTAGCTCAGAGGTAGAATGCACCTGGATTCAATCCCCAGTATCAAAAATAAACACATAAATAAAGTAGTTAAATATAAATGAAATAAATGTTTATAAGAATGCTCTTTAAGCTAGGCATGGTGGCACAGGCTTGTAATCCCAACATTCCAGAGGCTGAGACAGGAGGATCTGGTTCAAGGCCAGCCTCAGCTACTTGGTGAGGCCCTCTGCAACTCAGTGAGACCCTGTTTCCAAATAAAGAATCAAAAATAGGGTTGGGGATATAGCTCTGAGGAGAACGCCCCTGGGTTCCATCCCCAGTAAAGAAAAAATAATAATAAAAAGAATGCTCTTCACGTAAAGTCTAAAAGTTATATGACAAAGATGAAACATTACCGCTGGGCGTGGTGGCACACGCTTGTAATCCCCGTGCTTGAGAGGCGGAGACAGGAGGATCGCGCAGGTTCAAAGCCGGCTGCGCCGGTTTAAGAGACCCTGTTTCAAAAAAAAAAAAAAGATATATAAAAAATAGGTCTAGGAGTGTAGCCCAGAGATAAAAGGGCTTCTAGGAACCCCAGTACCACCAAAAAAAAAAAAAAAAATGAAACATTACTATCATTTGCAAATTAAAATACCAAAAGATCAAGACGGGTGTGGTGACACACACCTATAATCCCAATATTTAGGAGTCTGAGACAGGAGGATTGCAGGTTTGAGGACAGCTTCAGCAATAAGTAAGACTCAAAAACCTAGTGAGACCTTGTTTCAAAATAAATATATACATTATATATGATAATATATATAAAAAATATAACATATACATGTGTGTGTGTCTGTGTGTGTGTGTCTCTGTGTGTGTCTGTGTGTCTGTGTAGTTCAGAGGTAGAATGCACCTGGGTTCAATTCTTAGTACCCAAAAAAAGTCAAATACTAAATTCAAGTACTCTCAGTTTCCTAAATTCTCTATAGAGCGGGCGTGGTGGCGCGCGCTTATAATCCCAGCATTCGGGAGGCTGAGACCTGGAGGATCGCGGTTCGCGGACAGCCTCAGCTACTTAGCGAGGCCCTCGGCAACTCAGTGAGACCCGGTTTCAAAATAAAGACTAAAAACTAGGGCTGGGGGTGTAGCTCGGAGGTCGAATGCCCCTGGGCTCCATCCCCAGTACCACACACAGAAAAAAAGACAACATACTTGGGTCTATTGACTGTCCATGTCATAGATTATGGATATATAAAAAGACTGCAATATTGCTTTTCTGGTTCTTCACTAAAAAATAAGTTATTGAGGGTTAAATTCTAGTTAACATGTACAATTCTGTATACAAAGAATGAAAGGAAAGTTAGCTGCGTTTTGATGGAAAATAATGTTTTGAAAACGTAAAGTATGATTTAATTGAAAAAATTAATTAGGTCTAAATTCAGAAACTTTATAAGGATTGTTTCAAAATATGAATTTAAGGACGGAAATAGCAGAACGGAACCGGTAAGTAGGAGGGAGACATGAAGAGAGTTCTGAGTTTAAGGGTGTATTTTTGGTAAAGATTATAAAGAAAAGAGAATATTTTGGGTTGAGAAAGGATATTGGATGGTAAAATAAGATTTTGTCCTGAAGTGAAATGACTGGATTTTTCCAGAAGGAAGAAGAAAGAAAAGGACAAAACCAGAAAGTTCAAGCAAGACCCAGCAGGGCACTCTGAGCATGCCTGCCATGCCCAGACTAAGAGGGCTGAGACAGGAGGATCGCAAGTTCAAGGCCAGCCTCGGAAGCTGAGACCCTCAGCCACCAAGCAAGACCTTGTGTTTATTTATTTATTTATTTATTTGTGTGTGTGTGTGTGTGTGTGTGTGTGTGTCTGAGGATGGAACCCAGAGGCATTTGACCTCTGAGCTACACCCCCTGCCCTATTTTTTATTCTTTATTTTGAAACCGGGTCTCACTGAGTTGCCGAGGGCCTCACTAAGTAGCTGAGGCTGTCCGCGAACCGCGATCCTCCAGGTCTCAGCCTCCCGAATGCTGGGATGACAAGCGTGCGCCACCGCGCCCCGCTTATTTTTGTTTTGAAACAGGGTTTCGCTAAGTTCCTGTGACTGGTCTCAAACCTTCAATCCTCCTGTCTCAGCCTCCCAAGTACTGGGATCACAGGTATGGGCCACCACTCCAGGCTGAACTCTATTATTATTATTATTATTATTATTATTATTATTAATTATTTTGGTGGTACTGGGGTTCCTGGAAACCCTTTTACCTCCCAGACCTATTTTGTATTAGTTTTATTTGGAAATAGGGTCTCTTAAGCCAGCGAGGCTGACTTCAACCTGCGCAATCCTCCTGTCTCTGCCTCCCGAGTGCTGGGATGACGAGCGTGCCCACCACGCCCAGCTCATTGTTTCTTTTCACACTGGAAATTTGAACCCAGGGGCTTCTACCTCTGAGCTACACCCCAGCCCTGTATTATTTTGAAAAAGTCTTATTAAATTGCTGAGGCTGGCCGGCAATCCTCCTGTCTCAGTCTCCCAAATACTGGGATTATAGGTCACACCACAGTCGGGTGAGTCTGCAGTTTTGTTTTGTTTTTGTTTTTTTTGGAATGACCAGCTCAGAATATGCCAGGGGAGACTATTTCAGGGTGGCATATTCTGGACCCATCCATTGGCGTTTCGGGATGTGTTCTCAGCCCCGTGCTGCACAGGCTTCCTGTGATACCCAGGTAAGCGTTCTTCAGTTCCCCGGTATTTACCCACGTGTACCCCATCCTCAGTTCTGTTTTGATTTACAAAGTCATAATTTAAAAAGACAAGCCAGGCCGGGCGTGGTGGCGCACGCTTGTAATCCCCACGCTTGGGAGGCGGAGACAGGAGGATCACGGTTCGGAGCCAGCTTCGCTGGCTTAAGAGACCTTGTTTCCAAATAAAAATATAAAAGGTCTGGGAGTGTAGCCTGGAGAAGGGCTTCCAAAAAAAAAAAAAAAAAAAAAAAAAAAAAACAAGTATTCGGGAGGCTGAGACCGGAGGATCGCGGTTCGCCGACAGCCTCAGCTACTGAGGCCCTTTGCAACTCAGTGAGACCCTGTTTCAAAATAAAGAATAAAAAATAGGGCAGGGGGGTGGAGCTCGGAGGTAGAATGCCCCTGGGTTCTATCCCCAAGTAGCACACACCAAAAAAAAAAAAAAAAAAAAATGGGGCTGGGGGTGTATCTCCAAGGTAGGATGCCCCTGGGTTTCATCCCCAGCAAAAGAAAAGAAAAAAAAAGAAAAGAAAAAAGAAGAGAAGGGAAGGAAGGAAGGACGGACAGGCTGACTCAGGGAGTAGCTCTAAAAAGCTATTCTTTTGGAAAAGGAATTGGCCTCTGGGAGGGCATCTCCTTAATAAAGGCACCTGCCTCAGGAAGACAGCTGGTTGACAACACTACCTAGAAAACAGATTCCTTTGAACTGCGGGCACCTGGGGGGCTTTCTCTGCACCCCAATTACAGAAGTTCCCGAGGGAGCCCAGCTGCCCTGAGGACTCTTAGCGAGGGAGGGAGACTGGCACGGCGCCCGGGGTGGGACGCCGGCCTCTGGGTTACCCCGAGGCGGCACAGGAATCAGCTGAGCCAGCCAAATCCCTGGCTGTAAGATCTCTGCGTCAGGTGAACCCAGCAGGCAGACCCAGCAAAGCCCAGAAGGAGCTTTAATGAAGGCTCTGGGTTCTTGTGCACAGGAGGGCCCCAGAACAGCCCGGGGAGCCCAGGGATGGCTGGACTTGACCTCACGCCCCTTCCCTCCAGAACAGAAGCGTGCGTACGATGCTGAGAAATCTTCTCACGCCCGTAAATCCCAGTACCTGGGAAGCTGACGCAGGAGGATGGCAGATTCCAGGACAGCTTCCCCGAGTGGCCAGACGCCCACCAGCCTAGCGCGAGACTGGCTTCAAAATAAAACACAAGCCGGGCGTGGTGGGCACGCTTGTCATCCCCGCGCTTGGGAGGCGGAGACAGGAGGATCGCACGGGTTCAAGGCCAGCCTCAGCTACTTAGTGAGGCTCTCAGCGACTTAGTGAGACCCTGTTTCCAAATAAAATATAAAAAAGGTCTGGGAGTATAGCCCGGAGGTAGAAAGCCCCTGGGTTCCACCCCCAGTACCACCAAAAAATTTTTTAAAAAATTAAAAAGATAAAGGCTCATAATGGGGTGTATTCATTCGAGTCACCCCTCCATGCCAGTCTGGTATGGAGCTGTACCTATCTTCTGTATTACTATCTTTTAATAAACTTCTTTAAATCTTCAGCAAAAATAAATAAATAAATAAAGACTCATAATATTCCCTTAAATATCTATACCACATTTTCGTTTTCCTCCTTCTCCTCTTCCTCCCCCTCCTCCTTCTTTTTTTGCAGTACTGGGGGTGGAACCCAGGGGCATTCGACCTCTGAGCTACACCCCAGCCCTATTCTTTATTCTTTATTTTGAAACAGGGTCTCACTGGGTTGCAGAGGGCCTCGCTAAGTAGCTGAGGCTGGCTGCGAACCTGTGATCCTCCTGTCTCAGCCTCCCGAATGCTGGGATTACAAGCGTGCGCCACCGCGCCCCGCTGCAAAACTTTGTATTCCTTCCTCCATTAAGGGACCCTTTGGCAGCGGTAAACGCGAAAATATGCAAATGTCCCTTTGAGATCCTGACTTGGGTGCTTTTGGACATATACCCAGACGTGGACTGCTGGATCATACGGCTCGACTATTTTTAATGTTTTAAGGAACCTCCTACTGCTTTTCACGGTGGCTACGTCATTTGACATCCCCACCATCGGGAAGCAAACTCCTTATGTAGAAATTTTTCCATTAAAATGTAAAGTTCCAGCATCTGTTACCTACAAAGGGAAAGAAAAATTTAACGGTCACGGCGTAGTTCACCTTGCTGATGAGCTATGATTAATGTAGACGCCTTTATTTTTTATTTTATTTTAATTTTTTGGTGGTACTGGGGATGGAACCCCAGCCCTATTTTTTATTCTATTAATGTAGAAATTTCTTTCCTTCCTTTTTTTTTTTTTTTTTGCGGCGTCTACTTCCAAGCTACACCCCCAGCCCTATTTTTATTCTTTATTTTGATATTTTGAAACAGGGTCTCACTGTGTTGCAAAGGGCCTCACTAGGTAACTGAGGCTGTCCAGGAACCGTGATCCTCCTGTCTCAGCCTCCAAAAGCTGGGATTATAAGTGTGCACCCCACGCCCGGCTTCTTTCCTTCCTTCCTTCTTTCATTATTGGGATTGAACTCAGGGGCATTCTACCTCTGAGCTACGCCCTCAGCCCTATTTTATTTTGAATTTGAAACAGGGTCTCACCAGGTTGATGAGAGTCTCACTACTTGCTGAGGCTGGCCTCGAACCTGCGACCTTCCTATACAGCCTCCCAAGTACTGGGATGACAGGCACGTCCACCACGCCTGGCTAGTTTATTTGTTCTAACTTTTGCGGGCTGAGAATCAATCCCAAGGTCTTGTGCATGCTAAGCATGTGATGTATCATTAAGCTACACTCCGATCGCACCTTTAAAATTCTGAGTTTTAAATATTTCTTTCCTGAAAATATCTTTAAGACTTAATGTACTGTTGCCTTTGCAACTCAGTGAGACCGTGTTTCAAAATAAAAGGAGAGAAAATAGGACCGGGGGGGGGGTGTAGCTCAGAGGTAGAATGTCCCTGGGTTCCATCCCCGGTACTGCAAAAAAAGAAAAGAAAAAAGAAAGAAAATAAGATCCGGGCATGATGGCACAGGCTTGTAATCCCAGTCCTCGGGAGGCTGAGATAGGAGAATGGCAGGATTGAGGACAGCCTCGGCAAATAGTGAGGCTCATTAACCTAGCAAGACCTTGTTTCGAAATACAAATAAAGGCCGGGCGTGGCAGCGCACGCTTGTCATCCCCGCGCTTGGGAGGCCGAGACAGGAGGATCGCGCGGGTTCGAAGCCAGCCTCAGCTACTTAGTGAGGCTCTCAGCAACTTAGTGAGATCCTGTTTCCAAATAAAGTATAAAAAAAAAGTCTGGGAGTATAGCCCGGAGGTAGAAAGCCTCTGGGTTCCACCCCCAGTACCACTAATAATAATAATAATAATAATAATAATAATAATAATAATAATAAATACAAATAAAATAGGGCTGGGGTAGCCGGGCGTGGTGACGCGCACTTGTAATCCCCGCGCTTGGGAGGCAGAGACAAGAGGATTGCGCTGGTTGGAAGCCAGCCGCGCTGTCTTAAGAGAACCTGTTTCCCAAATAAAAATATAAAATAGGTGTCTGGGAGTGTAGCGGGAGGTGGGGGTTGCAGCTTGGAGGTTGAATGCCTCTGGGTTCAAAATAAAGAATAAAGCCGGGCGTGGTGGCGCACGCTTGTAATCCCCGCGCTTGGGAGGCAGAGACAGGAGGATCGCGCAGGTTCGAAGCCAGCCGCGCGCGCTGGCTTAGGAGACCCTGTTTCCAAATTTAAAAAAAAAAAAAAAATTAAAAATAGGTCTGGGAGTGTAGCCCGAAGGTAGAAGGGCTTCCAGGAACCCCAGTACCACCAAAAAAAAAAAAAAAAAAGAATAAAAAATAGGGCTGGGGGGGGTGTGGCTCCGAGGTAAAATGCCCTGGGTCCTGTCCCCCACTCACCCCATACTAGATGGATTTCGGGTGATTTATGAAAACATGTAATGTATAGCCAAAGACACTATGAAAACCCCCCAGCCAGGTGCAGTGCACCTGGTGGGGGGGGGGCGGAGACAGGAGGATCGCAGGTTCGAAGTCAGCCTCGGCCATTTAGCGAGCCCTTCAGCCACTTAGCGAGACCCCCGTTTCAAAATGAAAAATAAAAATAGGGCTGGGAACATAGACAGGAGGTAGAGCGCCCTGGATCCAAGTCCCAGTACCCCACATTTACACACACACAAATCCCCACGGAGCCCAGATGCGCACTCCCGGGAACGCACCTGCCCCGGGCTCGTAACCAGGGTGGGATTCCTGGCGTCTTGGCAATCACGCTCCAGTATCACACGCGCCGCGGCTCCATCTGGTTGACTCGTCTGTGCCACAACACATGGGTGGAGAGGAGGTTCTGGGTTGGCAGACTTGACAATTTTCTTTTCTTTCTCAGCCGCACAGATCTGCTTTCCAAGTTCTGGCCGGCGGCGCTGCACAAATTTTTTTGTCACGACGCGCGGTGTTTTTTCTCGCACTCCGCACCCAACCAGCAACATCTGAGGTGTTCTTTGTAGCGTCCTCCATCTCAAGGAACACATTTCTGTGTCAGCTGGGGTCGGGGAGGAGAGGGTGTAGTCATAAAACAGCCCCCCAGTGCAATCCCCGCTGGATGCGGTGATACACACCTCATATTCCAGTATCTGGGAGGCTGAGATAGGAGGATCGCAGGTTCAAGGCCAGCCTCAGCAACTTAGTGAGACCCTTTCTTTCTTTCTTTCTTTCTTTCTTTCTTTCTTTCTTTCTTTTTTCTCCTTCCTTTCTTTCTTCCTTTCTTATTTATTTTTGCCATACTGGGGATGGAACCCAGGGGCATTCTACCTCCAAGCTACACCCCGGGCCCTATTTTTTATTCTTTATTTGGAAACAGGGTCTCGCTGAGTTGCAGAGGGCCTCACTAAGTAGCTGAGGCTGGCCACGAACCGCGATCCTCCTGTCTCAGCCTCCCAAGAACTGGGATACAGGCGTGCGCCACCCCGCCGGGCTGCGTCTCCTGTTTTCTGCACGAGATGGTTGGTTCCATGGCTTAAGGGAGATGCTGTTTGGAGAAATGTGTTGAAAGGTATCAGACACAAGACAAAGGCGGCTTAATATCACCCGTTCTGTCTCTGCAGAAGCTTCCCTAGCTGGGCCGACCAATCCCCGTCCGTTCAGAGGGCAAGAAGTCGACCAGGTGAGCCAGGTGGCCCACACTTGTAATCCCTACACTTGGGAGGCTGAGACGGGAGGATCGCAGGTTCGTGGCCAGCCTCGGCTACTTAGGGAGGCCCTCTGCAACTCAGCGAGACCCTGTTTCAAAATAAAAATAAAAAATCAGGCTGGGTGTACAGCTCAGAGGTAGAATGTCCCTGGCTTCCATCCCCGGTACCTAAAAAAAACAAAAATCGACTCGCAGCTTTCTTCCAGTGCCGCCGGGCGAGGGGGTTGCAGCCACACGGCACCCTCCCCCTCCATCTGAGTCCTCAGAGGCCCCCGAGTTCCCGGAGCCTGCCAGCCCCGAAGTCTGGGAGATGTCACAGCTCACATGTCTACCAGATGATAGCGGAAGGGCTCAGAGAGAGGCTTCCAGAAAGCCTTTCTCCACAAACGCCAAGGCCTAGACCCCGTCCCCACCCCTGGCCCGGTTTCCCAAAGAGAGCTGCCCTCAGCCGTCCCCGGCGCCCACACCCACACCCGGCCCCGGGATGTTCTGTCCCCAGCCTGTTAACCGCGGCTTCAGCTGTGCCACCATCTGTCTTCGCCATGGCCCCGGTCTCTGCCTCCCCCACACTCTCCCGGAGCTGGGGCCCCATCGGCCACAGGCAGTGAGAACGGGCATATCTCGGCTTCGGCACAGAAACATTTTGGGGGTTTTGCGAATAGTGAAGCCGGACTCCCAGGCTCCCTGCCTCTCCATCAGCTAATGGGCATCCTTGTCTGGGGACCCCCCTCCCCAGTCTGTGTCTGTGCCCCTGTCTGAGATGCAGAGCCGGGGCCAGCAGAGCAGGCAGGTGGATGTCCAGGGGCACGACCCCTGCTCCTTCCTCCATGGGCGTCTCCAAAGCTGCCCTGCAGCCGGGCGTGGCGGCGCACGCTTG
Organism: Muscardinus avellanarius; assembly: GCF_963383645.1. Classification (NCBI taxonomy): domain Eukaryota; kingdom Metazoa; phylum Chordata; class Mammalia; order Rodentia; family Gliridae; genus Muscardinus; species Muscardinus avellanarius. The sequence continues at coordinate 4,663,927 of NC_137802.1, read as the reverse complement.
TCATCCCAGCACTCGGGAGGCTGAGACAGGAGGATCGCGGTTCGCGGCCAGCCTCAGCTACTTAGCGAGGCCCTCGGCAATTCAGTGAGCCCCTGTTTCAAAATCAAGAATAAAAAATAGGGCTGGGGTGGAGCTCGGAGGTAGCATGTCCGGGGTTCCATCCCTCAGTACTGCAAAAATAAATAAATAATAAACAAACAAACAAATAATTAATTAATTAAAGCTGCCCCGCAAGCCGGGCGTGGTGGCGCACGCTTGTAATCCCAGTACTTGGGAGGCTGAGACAAGAGGATCACAGGTTCGTGGACAGCCTCGGCTACTTAGTGAGGCTCTCTGAAACTTGGTGAGACCCTGTTTCCAAATAAAGAATAAAAGCTGGGCGTGAGGGCACACACTTGTAATCTCAGCATTTAGGAGAATCCTGATTCGTGAACGGTCTCAGCTACTTAGTGCGGCCCTGTTTCCAAATAAAGAATAAAAAATAGGACTGGGTGTGTAACTTAGAGGTAGAATGCCCCTGAGTTCCAGCCCCAGTACCATACACACAAAAATAAAAAAATAAAATATAAAATAAGCTGGGCGTGGTGGGCACGCTTGTAGTCTCAGCGCTTGGGAGGCTGAGACCGGAGGATCGCGCAGGTTCGAAGCCAGCCTCAGCTACTTAGTGAGGCTCTCAGCAACTTAGTGAGACCCTGTTTCCAAATAAAATATAAAATAGGTCTGGGAGTATAGCCCGGAGGTAGAAGGCCCCTGGGTTCTACTCCCAGTGTAGCTCGAAGGTAGAATGCCCCTGGGTTCCATCCCCAGTAATGCAAATAAACAAATAAATAAATATATATGTATATATACATATATATATATTTATGTGTATACATATATATACATATATATATATTTAAAAAATGGGGCTGAGGGTATAGCCCAGAGGTAGAAAGCCCCTGGGTTCCACTCCCAGTTCCATGAAAAGAAAGAGAGAGAGAGAGAGAGAGAAAGGGAGGGAGGGAGGGAGGGAGGTAGATTAAAAAAAAAAAAGAAATGTACCAGGAAGCTGTCATTTAGGTACACATATTTTATTTTTCATAAAATCAAGGGTCATGTGCCCAGCATCCTTACATTGTACCGGCTCTAAAGCCTCCAGTCCTCCAGGGAGGGGCTCCTGCTCTTCAGCCCCAGGAGCCTGGCGCAGTCGGGGGCTGCATCCAGGAGGCCAGGACGGAGCAGGGCCGCCGTCTCCCCCAGGACGGAGCAGGGCCGCCGTCTCCCCCAGGACGGAGCAGGGCCGTCTCCCCCAGGACGGAGCAGGGCCGCCGTCTCCCCAGGACGGAGCAGGGCCGTCTGCCCAGGACGGAGCAGGGCCGTCTGCCCAGGACGGAGCAGGGCCGTCTCCCCCAGGCTCGGGGAGAAAGGCCACCTGAGGGCAACATCTGCACACCTTTCTCCTCTGCAACTGTAACAGTCGGGTAGAGGCTGTGGCTCTGCACAGACGGGGATGGTCGTGGGATTCTTTGGCATGAAGTCTGTCGTGGGGGCAAGAACAGGGCAGTTGTCCAGCGAGGGGCTGGGCCAAGGGTGTGAGCCCGGGGCGCCGTGCCGAACACACAGGCCTCGGCAGCTTTGGGAAGAGTCCGGGGAGCGCGACTCTCAACACAGGGGTCTGGACCCCTGTCTGTCACAGCCTGGCTCCGCCCTGTGCCCCTCCTCCTCTCTTCCCAGCCCCAGGCCTCCATGGGCATGGCGCCCACCCTACCCACCCACAATCCAGTCTTTTTTTTTTTTTTTTTTTTTTTGCAGAACTGGGAATGGAATCCAGGAGCATTCTACCTCCAAGTGACACCCCCAGCCCTATTTTTTTATTTTTTATTTTGAAACAGGGCCTCACTGAGTTGCAAAGGGCCTCACCAAGTAGCTGAGGCTGTCCTCGAACCGCAATCCTCCTTTCTCAGCCTCCTGAATGCTGGGATTACAAACGTGCACCAGAAAGGGGACCGCGAATGTGTGTGTGTGTGTGTGTGTGTGTGTGTGTGTGTGTTTCTAGGGCTTGAAACCCGGGGAACATTCTACCTCCGAGCTATACTCCCAGCCCTTTTTATTTTGCAACAGGGTCTCGCTGAGTTGCTGAGGGCCTCACTAAGTTGCTGAGGCTGGCTTTGAATTTGCGATCCTCCTGTCTCAGCCTCCCGAAGACTGGGATGGCAGGTGTGTACCACCGAGCTCGGCCTAGGAGCCATCCTGACTCTCGGCCAGGCCAGCCAATCAATCGGCATCCAACAGGGGTGGTGTGGTCGGTACACCGCGTGGGCTGCTCCCAGACCTTCCCCCCAGGTCTCCCGAGTCCATCTCCTGGGGGGTTATTCCTCCTGGAGAAGGGGCTCCCGGTCCCCGCCCAGCACCCTCTCGTCCTCCTCCTTCTCCATACAGCCCACGGTGGCTGCTAACCCGGCGCCCACGCCACCCCCAACCACGGCGGCCCCCGTGGCCCCCACGGCTGCCCCTGCAGCCACCATCCCGGCTTCGGCGGCCAGCGCCGCGGCAGCCATGCCCGCACCCACCACGCCCCCGGCCAGGCCCATGAGCCCGGCGCCCACGGCGCCCCCCACGGCGGCCAGGTGCCCGCAGAAGCGCATCGTGTAGGAGTCCATGAAGGCCTTGGCCTCCGCCTGCAGCTCGGCCTCCAGGGCCTCCAGCATCTGCTCCCTCTCTTTGCAGAGCAGGGCTGCCCCGTGGCGGGCCAAGATGGCATCCTTCTGTGTGGACAGCAGGTTCCGCATAGTATCCGGCAGGACCCGGAGCGCGGAGAAGATGCGCTTGGTGGCTGCGTCCTGGGGCGACAGGGGAGGAGACGCGAAGATGCCCCGGGGTCCCCTGCCCACCCCGGCCTCCCTCGAGGGAGGCCCCGGGCCTCACCTGCTGTCTTACATAGTCCTCAAACTCCCTCCTGGCGGCGTCAACTTTCCTTAGGTCGTGCAGCTGCGCGGCCATCTGCCCACGGGAGAACCCAGGCTGCCTGGCTCGCTCCTTCCTCCGCCTCCGCCGGGGTGCCGCCTGCCTCTTCCTCCTTCCTCCCAGGACCCCCTCCCCAGGCCTCCCTCCCTGGCGGACCCATGCTCCCGGGGACCCTCCCCGGGGTTGGGGGGGGGAACGCCATACCTCTTCCGGAGAGCTGAAACCAGGCCCCATCCGCCCCATCCAGCCAGAGAGGTTCTGCAGAGACACCAGCGCGGGTCAGGGGGTGCAGGGGCCCCCCAGCACGGGGTCTCCAGGGAGTTTCCACACCTTGATCTCCTGAGCCAGCTGCTGCCCGGTGAGCAGGCGCCTGTCCCCCCTGGCCGCGGCGCGGCCCTCGCTCCAGTAGCCCTGGCAGCGGCTCTTGGCGTGCTGGGGGGCTGCGCTCAGCACATCGGAGACGTAAGGCAGGAGGCGGCGGCGGACGTCCTCCTCGGGGTCTGAGGAGAGAGAATCCCGGTGCTGCGGGGCCGGGGGCTTGGCTGGGAGAAAGATGGGGCCGGGGGCTTCATTCCGGGTTCACTTACCACCGCCTGGGCCTCTGTTCACACAGCGCCTCCCCGGCGCGGGCAGCAGGTAGCAGCGGGCCCGCTTCCCCAGGAGCAGCTCCTGGGCCTTGGGGTACTTGCTGGGCAGCTTCTGGTGGGCAAAGCTGTGTCTGAGCCGGGGAGCCGGCCGCCACCCTGTGCGCCCTGCCGGGACCCAGCAGCCGGCTCCCTGTCCTCCCTCTGCACCGCTCACCTGGAGGACGTCACCCAGGAGTGCCTGGCCGGCCTTGCTGGGGTGCACCGAGTCATGAACCAAGAGGTCCAGGTGCTGAAAGGGAAGGGATGCTGACGCCGGCAGCCAGCGGGGTGTCCGCGACGGTCTCGCGCGTCCAGCTCCGGGAGTCTTACCTGGATCGGCACCATCCCATAATGCTGGCCCACCACCTCGGCCACGTGGACAAATGTCTAGGGCGGGCACAGAGAACAGGGAGCTGGGCCCAACTCACACTGCTCAGGGATGCCCCCCCATCAGGCACCGCGGGCCACGCCCCATCCCCTGACCCAGGGACCCCGAACCTCTAGATAATCCAGGTCTGTGTCCTGCAGTTCCTGGCAAGTGTTCAGTATCTGGAAGCAAAGAAAATAAGATGCGGGGTGGGGGGGGTCTGCGGGGGCAAAGCAATGCTGGGGGGGACCCTGGGGGCACAGGTTTGGCGCCTGCATGGGGCCGTCCGCCCCCATAGGTTTGTGATCCTATGGCCTCCCGGCCCACCTTCATGACTGCGAGCAATTTTCCTTCATTCAGGGGCTCCCCCGCCCCAAGCCTGCAGACCCCGAAGCCTGTGAGCCGCCAGGGGCTGGAGGAGTTGGGGCAGGAGTTGGGCACGGGCCCCGACCGGGGTCGCCCACCCACCAGCCGCGGTGCCCTCTCACCTGGTAGGAGCTCAGCATCGCCGTGAGAGCGCAGAGTTTGAGCTTGGTTTCTCTGCTCAGCTCCCGGCTCATGGTGTCCCCGGTGTCCACAAGGAACACAGCCACCTGCAAGGCCAGGGGATCAGCCTTCGCCTGACCTCCGCCTTCCTATCCCCACCCCCAAAGATTGTGTGTGTGTGTGTGTGTGTGTGTGTGTGTGTGTGTACTAAACCCCAGGGGTGTTCCACCTCTGAGCTGCACCCCCCAGCCCTTTTATTTATTTATTTATTTATTATTTATTTTTTTGTGGTACTGGGGATGGAACCCAAGGACATTTTACCTCTGAGCTACACCCCCAGCCCTATTTTTTTTTTTTTTTTGGTGGTACTGGGGGTGGAACCCAGAGGCTTTCTACCTCCAGGCTATACTCCCAGACCTTCTTTTTTTTTTTTTATGGAAACAGGGTCTCACTAAGTTGCTGAAAACCTCACTAAGTAGCTGAGGCTGGCTTAAACCTGTTTTTTTAATCTTTTATTTTGAAACCGGGTCTCACTGAGTTGCGAAGGGCCTCGCTAAGTAGCTGAGGCGGTCCATGGTTTGCGATCCTCCGGTCTCCACCTCCCAAATGCTGGGATGACAAGCGTGCGCCACCACGTCTGGCCTTATTTATTATTTTGTGTGTGTGTGAGATGCCAGAGATTGAGCCCGGGGACAGTCTACCTCTGAACTCCACCTCCAGCCCTATTTTTTATGGAACCCTTCTAACTCCGGGCTACACTCCCAGACCTATTTTTATGCTTTTTTTATTTGCAAACAGGGTCTCTTAAGCCAGTGCGGCTGCTGGCTTCGAACCCGCGCAATCCTCCTGTCTCGGCCTCCCAAGCGCGGCGATTACAAGTGTGCGCCACCACGCCCGGCTTCATTTTTTATTTTGAAGCAATGTCTCGCTAAGTTGCTGAGGCTGGCCTGGAATTCATGATTCTCCTGTCTCAGCCTTCCAAGTCCTGGGATGCTGGGCGTGTGCCACCACATCCGCTGGGCGAGACTTCTGCCCCGATTCCCCTTCTCTTTGCCATGTCTGCAGCCCTCCTCCACTAACCTTCTTCCCCTCTTTACCCAGCAGAAACGGGTGACTCCACATCCATATTCCTCTGGTGAGGCCATTGGCCCCCCATCTGGACCCCTCTCCTCTGGGCCAGCTGGCCTCGCTGGACTCCTACAGGGAGAGCGGGGGGCATCAGCTGGTCCATCCCAGAGAAGACCAGGCCCAGGACTCAGCCAGCGTCCAGAGCCAGCCTGGCCTCCCTCAACCCCCGGCCAGCCCTGCCCTCACCAGGCCCGGCAAGCCCCGCAGCAAGTGGTCCAGGAGGGAGGACTTCCCTGAGCGCGGCTCCCCCAGGACAGCAAGCAGGCAGACAGGAGCGTCCCTGGCCAGGGGGTGTTTCAGGCAGCGGTTGATGGCTCCCATCCTGAGGATGAGCCCCCCGGAGGCGCTGACTCGCACTAGCAGCAAAGGCTCGGCCCTCACGGCGCAGGTCTCCTGGGCCAGAGACAGAAGGATCCTCTGAGCAGCTTCCACGGGCCTCCGGGTCTGCAGTGCACCTGGCCTGGAACTCCACGCCCCCTCTGCCATTCTAAGATACAGCCCAAGCCCCGCGTCCCCGTGGACCTGACCCAGGGGTCCCAGCCCTCCGCGAGGCCTGGTCCGTGCACCTGCAGCGCTGGGGGCAGCGGCCGCTGCGGCAGGAGCCTCATCTTCTCCCCCAGGCTGCGCAGACCCTTTTTCTGTTTGCAGATCTTCCGGCATTCGGGGCAGCAGGGCGGCTCGCAGCCGGGGATGCGGTGCGTGCTGAAGCACCGGGCGCAGAAGTCGTGACCGCAGTCCAGCGAGACGGGCTCCCAGAGCCGCTCCAGGCAGATGGAGCAGGCGGGCAGCTCCCGAGGTGCGGGCGGACGGGGCCCCAGGCCCAGCTCCAGCTTGGGGAAGGATGCATGGGACCTGGGGAACAGGACCGGCCATTCAGAAGCAGCATGTCTGGCGGTGCAGGGTTAGGGGGTGGAGGGCCCTCTGTGCCTCTCCAAATTCTCTCAGGGCCGCCTGGGCTGCGGGAGCTGCTCCCAGAGGGGCTGTGTCCCTTCCTCCTGCACCCCAGGACTTGGGAGTCCCAAAGTGGGGGGCGGCAGAAAGCCTACATGGAACCCCGACTGTCCACATCCCAGCCCTGCAACCCTGAGCCGGGTCCTTCCCCATCCTGGGCCTCGGTTTCCTAATTGTTGCAATGGTAAGGTTAGTGCTGACTTTAGCCAGACCCCAAGAAGCAAGAAACTACACCCCCTGCCGCTCAGACAGTTGCCTAAGGGTGAGTCTCCCAGCACCCAGCGGCATCCGGTTTTTTTTTGGGGGGGAGGGAGGGGTACCAGGGTTGGAACCCAGGGGCATTCTACCTCCGAACTACACCCCCAGCCTTATTTATTTTCTTTCTTTTTTTTTTTTTTTTGAAACAGGGTCTCACTGAGTTGCAAAGGGCCTCACTAAGTAGCTGAGGCTGTCGGGGAACCGGGATCGTCCCATCTCAGCCTCCCAAATGCTGGGATGACAGGCGTGCGCCACCACGCCCAGCTCGCATCCTCTTAAAAAGATCCCGTCCCCTCTCTCTGTGGCTGAGCTGTGAGCATCTGTCTCCCTGAAGCACCCACAGGCTCGTCCTCGTCTCTCCCTCCACAGCCCCGCCATCCAGCCTGCTGCCGCCTCCCCTCCCCCAGGACGGCCCTGAAGAAGCCTCAGCCTCCTGGACCGCAGCCTCCTGGACGTTTGGGACTGACTGAGGACCGGCCCTCTGCACCATCCCTGCGCACTCACCAACTGTTGCTTTGGCTTCCCATAAAGCTCCGTTTTCTCTCCTTGGAAAGAGAGAGGTGGGGGGGAGGGAAAAATTAGGGCAGAATCCAGGCTCCTGTCTCCGTTCCGGATTCCCCGGGCCCCTCCCCCCTCACGCCCCAGCGCCATCCCCCACCCAGGTGACTCCTTCCTACCCCGCCCCCCCACCCCCAACTTCAGGACCCCCCTCCTCTCCGGACTTGCCCGTTTGCCGAGCCGATGACAGAAAGAAGTAACTGACAAGTTGGGCCTCGGCATGGGAGGCTGGTTTGGGAGCGGATTGTGGAGAGAGGCTTCCTCCAGGGGCCAGGCGAGCTGGGGCAGGTGGAGGGTGCGGCAGGGGGATGGCCTCGCCAGGTGGAGGGTGCGGCAGGGGGATGGCCTCCCCGTCGTCAGAGCCAGCCCAGCCGGAGGACAAACGTGATGGCCCCCGGGAAGAGGAGGCTCACCCCAGGGGGAGGAGACAGGGCTGCGGGTACCAGAGCTCTGGAGGAGGGAGGGACAGCGCTGCTCTGCTCTGCTCAGAATCCCTGGCAGAGGCTGGGATGCAGGAGGTGGTGAGTCGCCATGGCGACGGAGGGACCGATGAGGACAGGGAGGGGGAGGGCGACGGAGAGAGAGAAATGCCATGAGGATGCCGTGGAGAACGGAAACTCGGTGGGACACGGGGCGGCGCCGGCCTGGCTGGCCAGTTGGGTCCCCCGGGGCCACAGGGCAGGGTGGGCGAAGAGGGGAGAAGGCAGCTGGGGGGACCTAGAGAAAGGAAGGCTGTTGGTTCCTTTATCCTACTGCCTTTGAGGCTGCGCGCACCCCGTGCGCCCCTCCGCCCTCTTCCAGGGGGACATCGCTGCCCCTTCCCAGGGCTGCAGCCTTCCCTAGCACTGTTGGGCATTGTATGTACCCTGTGCCCCCCAAACCAGCCAGCCGTTGGCTCTCTCTGTTCCTCCTCTACCCCCCACACTGAGTCCAGGGGTCATCACCTTCCTGGACCCTCCTGGCCTCAACCCTCCCAGCCTGGACATGACTGGCCCTCTCGTGGCTAAAGCTTGGAAGCGTAACTTGGGTCAGGTTTGGTGAAGGCCGAGTTCGGTGCAGCCCAGGCTTTGGGGCAAGGCTGGTCTGAGCTCAGCCGCCAGCTGGAGGGCCCCACGTGTTTCCTGTCAGTTCTCTGAGCTCTGTCTGTAAGAGCTGAGGTGTAGTCCCAGTAATTGGGAAACTGAGGCAGGAGGATTGCAGGTTCAAGGCCAGTCTCAGCAACTTAAGGAGGCCCTGTTTCAGATTTAAAAAAAAAAATCAAACAGAGCCGGGCGTGGCGACGCACACTCGTAATCCCCGCGCTTGGGAGGCTGAGACAGGAGGATCGCGCAGGTTCGAAGCCAGCCTCAGCTACTGAGTGAGGCTCTCAGCAACTTAGTGAGACCCTGTTTCCAAATAAAGTATAAAAATAGGTCTGGGAGTGTAGCCCGGAGGTAGAAAAGCCCCTGGGTTCCACCCCCAGTACCACCAAAAAGAAGAAGAAGAAGAAGAAGAAGGAGAAGGAGAAGGAGAAGGAGAAGAAGAAGAAGAAGAAGAAGAAGAAGAAGAAGAAGAAGAAGAAGAAGAAGAAGAAGAAGGAAAAATCAAACAGAGCCAGGCATGGTGGCGCATGTTTGTAATCCCAGCACTCGGGAGGCTGAGACCAGAGGATCGCGGTTCGCGGCCAGCCTCAGCTACTACTTGGTGAGGCCCTCTGCAACTCAGTGAGACCCTGTTTCAAAATCAAGAATAAAAAATAGGGCTGGGGGTGGAGCTCGGAGGTAGAATGCCCCTGGGTTCCATCCCTAGACACACACAAAAATAAATAAACAAACAAACAAATAAATGAGGGACTTCTGTGGACGGCCCTATGGGGAGAAGTCTCATCAGCCACAGGCTCCCTGGCTGGAGCGCGCGCAGCCCAGGCCTCGGGGCTTGTTATGGAAACCCTGCCCCACAGGCCTAACAGCGGGACCAGGCCCCGGCGTGGACACCACACAGGGGAGCCCCACCAGGAGCAGACACCGTCACACTGGCTCCCCAAAGACGACCGTCAGAGGGGGCCACAGGGGCTCCAGGCGGGAGGGAGGCCGTGGACATTTCTAGTTTAAGAAGCTCCCAGAAGCCGGGTGTGGTGGCGCACCATTTGTAATCCCTGCGCTTGGGAGGCGGAGACAGGAGGATCGCGCATCCCCGAGGTAGAAGGGCTTCCAGGAACCCCAGTACCACAAAAAAAAAAAAAAAAAAAGAAGAAGCTTCCAGAATATTAATAAATAACATAATACCAAGACGGAATTATAAAAGCTAAAAAGCTAAGACTTTTTTTTAGGGTTTGTTTTTTGTTTTTATTTTTGTTTTAATCTCAGCTGCATCCCCAGCCCTTTATTTATTTTTATTTTAAAACTTTTTTGTGGTACTGGGGATGGAACCCGGGGGCATTCTACCTCTGAGCGGTACCCCCGGCCCTATTTTTTATTCTTTATTTTGAAACTGGGTCTCACTGAGTTGCAGAGGGCCTCACTAAGTAGCTGAGGCCGCCCGCGAACCGCGATCCTCCTGTCTCAGCCTCCCGAATGCTGGGATTACAAGCATGCGCCACCACGCCCGGCTTTATTTTATATTTTTAAATTTGGAAACAGGGTCTCTTAAGCCAGCGAGGCTGGCTCCAAACCGGCGCGATCCTCCTGTCTCCACCTCCCAAGCGTGGGGATGACAAGCGTGCGCCACCATGCCCGGCTATTTTACTTTTATTTAATTTAAGGTCTTGCTAGGTTGCTGAGAGTGTCGCTACTTTGCTGATGCTGATTTCAAACCTGCGATCCTCCTGTCTCAGCTTCTAAGTGTTGACATCACAGCTGTGCACCAGGGCACCGTGCTCACGACGCTCCTTACATAGAACTTTCGACAGCTCAGGGTCAGGCTTGAGGCGGCTCAACAACGGTTTTGCAGATATATGAAAAGAATAAAGAAGAGCCGGGCATGGCGGCGTGCTCTTGTCATCCCGAGCGCTGGGGAGGCTGAGACCGGAGGATCGCGGCTCTCTGACAGCCTCAGCTACTTAACGAGGCCCTCTGCAACTTAGTGAGACCCTGTTTCAAATTAAAGAATAAAAGCCGGGCACGGTGGGTCACACTTGTAAAATCCCAGAATTTGGGGGGCTGAGACAGGAGGATCGCGGTTCTCGGACAGCCTCAGCTACTATTTAGTGGGGTCCTTTGCAACTCAGTGAGACCCTGTTTCAAAATAAAGACTAAAGACGGGCTTGGTGGCGCACGCTTGTAATCCCCGCACTTGGGAGGCGGAGACAGGAGGATAGCGCAGGTTCTGAGCCAGCCGCGCTGGCTTAAGAGACCCTGTTTCCAAAAATAAAAAATAGGTCTGGGAGTGTAGCCCGGAGGTAGAAGGGCTTCCAGGATCCCCAGTACCACAAATAGTAGTAGTAATAATAATAATAATAATAATAATAATAATAATAATAAGTCTGGGACTGTAGCTCAGAGGTAGAACGCCTCCAGGGGCCATGCCCAGTACGCAAATATAAAATAAAGAATAAAAAATTAGGGCTGGGGGTGTGTAGCTCAGAGGTACCATGCCTCTGGGTTCCACCCCCAGTACCGCAAAAAAATAAAAATAAAAAAAAAATAAGGAAGCACAAAGTCAGATGTGGGCTGCGGTCTCCAGAGCTAGGCACCCCTGGGGTAGAGAGGATGGTGGAGTCGGGGGTGACGGGCGGACACAGGCTGGTGAGCCTCAGAGGTGGGCTGGAGCAGGACTCACTGGGTGGGGGCATAAACTGATGCTCGAAGCCACTGCCAGCACCGCTTTCTCGTGGCTGGTGGTGGGACCTGGGGGTCCCAGGCTGCTGGCAGCCAACCCTCCCCCACACGTCATCTCCCGCCCTCCGAATCGGAATTGACACTTGGCTCCAGACCCGTCGCCTCCTCGGCGAGGCCCACATTCCAGCTCGCACACGGCCCACCAGGACCCGGGGTCTGGAGCGAGCGGGCAGACAGCCAGGAAATTAAGAAACGTGGCTGGCTGGCCCCCGTGGCGCCAATGTCTCCACCGCACACGGATTCTGCCCAGCTGGACCCAGGCCCCCGAGACCCCTCTAAAGTGAGAGGCGGCCCCGTGCAGCTGGCCTGATGGCAGCCAGCCAGAATGAGTAGAAATGGAGCCGGCCGCCGCCGTCCAGGCCTCTGTGTCCAGCCCCGCGAGGCCCGATGGCTTACGCCCTCCTGCAACCCAAACCGGCCCAGCAGGACTGTGCAGCTCCCCACGCTGTATTAATCAACTTTGCATCCATTGCCAGGACCAAAATACCTGATAGAACAATGTAGAGGAGACCTTTATGTGGTTCACGGTTTCCAAGGCTCAGTCCATGGCTGGCCGGCTCCAAGGCAGACATGGCGGCATAAAGTGAGAGGGGGAAGCTGAGCTCAACTTCATACGGCTGGAAGCAAGGAAAGCCACAGGAAGGAAGGGACCAGGAACAGATACGGTCCCCAAACTGTCGGAGTAAGTCCCTCGGTGACCTGGCTCCTTCAGCCGCAGCCCACCTGCCTCAGCGACCACTCAGTAAATCCACTGAAATTATTAAGTCTTTGCTGGATTTTTTTTTCTTTTGCAGTACTGGGGAATCAAACGCAGGGGCATTCGACCTCCGAGCTACACCTCCCAGCCCTATATATATTTTTTCTTTATGTTGAAACAGGGTTTCACTGAGTTGTGGAGGGCCTCACTAAGCAGCTGAGGCTGGCCACGAACCGCGATCCTCCTGTCCTCAGCCTCCCGAATGCTGGGATTACAAGCGTGCGCCACCACGCCCGGTTGTATATTTTATTTTGAATAAAGAATAAAAAATAGGGCAGGGAGGTAGAATGCCCCTGGGTCCCATCCTCAGAACCGCAAAAAAAATATAAATAAATAAAAATAAAACAGGGCTGGGGGTATAGCTCAGAGGTAGAATGCCCTTGAGTTCCATCCCCAGATGCACACACACAAAAAAAGAGTTGCCTGGCACGGCCGGGGTGCTTATTATGGTCTGAATTGACTCCCCCCAAATTTATGTCAAAGCCCTGACCCCCAGTACTGCAGAATAAAACTTTATTTGGAAATAGAGCCTTTAAAGAGGCAATTAAGGTGAAGTGAAGTCACAAGGATGGGCCTTGATCCAACCTAACCTGATATCCACAGCACCCTGGGCCTCAAGGGACAACAACACGTCCGTGCCTGCCAAAGAAAAGACTGCACAGGCCTCCTCCCTGCCCCGCCACCCCAGGCAGCCCGGTCTTCCAAGCAGTCCCTCCAGGAGGGGGCCCTGGGTCTCAGCTGCTCCCCCAAAGTCTCTCCTCCTGGCGCAGGTCTGCCCCTCTCACAGGAAGCGGGGTTGAGGGGACCACACCCTCTCCCCTGCCCAGATGTTCTCCGCTGGGATGAGTTCCCTTCAAAACTCCCTCCTGATACTGGGTATGGTGGCGCAGGCCCGCAATCTCAGTCCTTGGGAGGCCGAGACAGGAGGATCGCGGGTTTGAAGCCAGCCTCAGTAACTTAGCAAGAGCTTGTTTCAAAATAAAAAATAAGCCGGGCGTGGTGGCGCACGCTTGTCATCCCCGCGCTTGGGAGGCAGAGACAGGAGGATCGCGCAGGTTCGAAGCCAGCCGTGCGCGCTGGCTTAGGAGACCCTGTTTCCAAATAAAAATGTAAAAATAGGTCTGGGAGTGTAGCCCGGAGGTAGAAGGGCTTCCAGGAACCCCAGTACCACCAAAAAAATAAAATAAAATAAAAAATAAAAAATAAATTAGCCGGGCGTGGTGGCGCAGGCTTGTGAGCCCCACGCTTGGGAGGCGGAGACAGGAGGATCGCGCAGGTTCGAATAAGAGACCCTGTTTCAAAAATATAAAATAGGTCTGGGAGTGTAGCCCGGAGGGAGAAGGGATTCCAGGAACCCCAGTACCACCAAAAAAAGAAAAAGAAAAAGAAAAACAAAACAAAACAAAAATTAGAGCTAGGGTGTAGCTTGAAGGTAGAAGGTCCCTGGGTTCCATCCCCGGAAACACACACACACACACACACACACACACACACGGAAAAAAACAAAAAACAGCACACAACAAGCCTCCTGGAGGCCCCCAGACTCCATCCACAGCACCAAAAGCAACAAACAATGAAAAATACTTCATGGATATAAGTTGAAGTTTTGGGTTTTGGTTTTTTTTTTCGGTACTGAGGGTGGAACCCAGAGGCTTTCTACCTCCGGGCTATACTCCCAGACCTATTTTATACTTTATTTGGAAACAGCGTCTCACTAAGTTGCTGAGAGCCTCACTAAGTAGCTGAGGCTGGCTTCGAACCCGTGCGATCCTCCTGTCTCAGCCTCCCAAGCGCGGGGACTACAAGCCTGCGCCACCACGGCCGGCTCATTAAACACTTTTAAAATTAATTTCATAAGCAAAATAGAATTGACACCTTATAGTTTCATATTCTCTCTCTCATTTCTCCCTTTTATTTTTTTCCTTAGATGTGCACTCCAAAAGTCTCTGACCTTGAACAAAGCTTATTATACGTTCTGATGACTGATCCTCTTTTTTTTATTTATTATTTTCCTTTTTTGTAGCCTGGTGCTAAAATTAGCTGGCATGTCCTGAAAGAAGAGATTAGGACTAGCCTTCAGGGTTTTTTTTTTTTTTTTTTTTTTGAGGGTCTGGGAATGGAACCCAGGGGCATTCAGCCTCCAAGCTACACCCCCTGCCCTATATTTTATTCTTTATTTGGAAACAGGGTCTCACTGAGTTGCAGAGGGCCTAAGTAGCTGAGGCTGTCCGCGTACCCGGATCCTCCTGTCTCAGCCTCCAAATGCTGGGATTACAAGCGTGCGCCGCCACCTCGCCAGGCTTTCTTTTTATTTTACAACAGGGCCTCGCCCTGTCATCCCAGCATTTAGGAGGCTGAGACAGGAGGGCCTGGCTGCCTACTTTCTACCACACTTCTGCTTTCATTTATAGACGTGTGACCTCGTTTAGCCCTGGGGGAGGCTGGACAATAAACCAGATAAAAATCAGGATCTTACTCTTCCAGATTAAGGGAGAATTAATATTGAAGGGCAGCCAACCATTGCTTTCACGGAGAAGGATAAAAACCGTGTTGAAGATATCTCACCCATCGGAGAACAATCATGATATTTATATTAAAGAAAACTTGTGAGCCGGGCCTGGTAGCACAGGCTTATAATCCCAGTACTCGGGAGGCTGAAACGGGAGGATGTGGGTTCACAGCCAGCCTCAGCTACATAGTGAGGCCCTCTGCGATTTAGTGAGACCCTGTTTCCAAATAAAAAATAAAAAGTAGGGCCGGGGGTAGAGTTTGGAGGTAGAATGTCCCTGGGTCCCATCCCCAGTGCCACAAAAAATAAATAAATAAAAATAGGGCTGGGGTGCACACTCGTAATCCCAGCATCCGGGAGGCTGAGACAGGAGGATCGCGGTTCGCGGCCAGCCTCAGCTACTTGGTGAGGCCCTCTGCAACTCAGTGAGACCTGGTTTCAAAATAAAGAATAAAAAATAGGGCTGGGGGTGCAGCTCGGAGGTCGAGTGCCTCTAGTACTGGAAAAAAAAAAAAAAAAAAACTTGTGCGAGGCCGTGGATTTGGCTTCCACACCTAAACCAAGCCCAACAGACCAAACCAACATGGAGTTTGGCCACCAGAGCCGGGCTTCGTTCACTCCAGAAACCTCTGGAACCAATTAACCAACTAAGCCGTAACCGATCAGGCCGGCGCTGTCCCGCACTTCTGTTTCCCAGACCGGGTGTTTTTTGGTGGGAGTTCTCCGACTCTGCCCAATTCACCAATCTTTCTTTCTTTCATTCTTTCTTTCTTTCTGTGTTGCTGTGTTCTGTTTTGTTTATAATTGCTCAAAATAAACGCTGTTGACTTTAATGAGTTTAAGATTTTCCCTTTCGACAAGCAATTGTGAGCACTGTTCTGGACACCCGATGGGAGATTGCTTAATCCTTACCCCACCCCCGAGAAGAAGGACAGACCCGGCTTTGTTTTATGGAAGAAGAAACCCAGACACGGAGAAGGGAGGTGACCCGTCCAAGGTCACCCCGCTAGCAGGTGGCAGAGCCGGGGTTTGAACGCAGGTGGCTGGTTCCAGAGCCTCCAGGACCAGACCGGGGCGAGGAGCCTTCAAGGGCCATCCCGGAACCAGGCCCAGGAGGCCGGCTGGGGCTCTGCTAGGAACCAGGGCCAGAGCTGCCCACTGCATTGTTGGTGCTCACCTGTTCAATTTTCTGTTTTTAGTTTTAACTTTATTTATTTATTTATTGCAGTGCTGGGGATTAAACCCAGGGTCATTCTACCTCTGAGTTACATCCCCAGTCTGATGTTTTATTTATTTATTTACTTATTTTTATTTATGTATTTCTGTGGCACTGGGGGGTGAAACCCAGAGGCTTTCTGTCTCTGAGCTATACTCCCAGCCTTATTTATTTATTTATTTATTTATTTATTTATTTTTGCGGGTCTGGGGGTAGAACCCAGAGGCATTTATTTGACTTCTGAGCTACACCCCCTGCCCAATTTTTTATTCTTTATTTTGAAACAGGGTCCCACTGAGTTGCAGAGGGCCTCACTAAGTAGCTGAGGATGTCCGCGAACCATGATCCTCTGGTCTCAGCCTCCCGAATCCTGGGATTACAAGAGTGCGCCACCACGCCCGGCTCCTATTTCATACTTTATTTGGAAACAGGGTCTCACTAAGTTGCTGAGAGCCTCACTAAGTAGCTGTGGCTGGCGTCGAACCTTGCGATCCTCCTGTCTCAGCCTCCCAAGCGCGGGGATGACAAGTCTGTGCCACCACGCCTGGCTTTATTTTTTATTTTGAAACAGGATCTCACGAAATTTTGGAGGGACTAAGTAG
Source organism: Muscardinus avellanarius (assembly GCF_963383645.1). Lineage (NCBI taxonomy): Eukaryota > Metazoa > Chordata > Mammalia > Rodentia > Gliridae > Muscardinus > Muscardinus avellanarius. The sequence continues at coordinate 4,647,711 of NC_137802.1, read as the reverse complement.
CTGGGGCTGGCCCGGCTGCAAACCTGTGATTCTCCTGTCTCAGCCTCCCAAGTACCTGGATAACAAGCGTGTGCCACCAAACTTGGCATATTTTTTTTATTTTTTAAATTTTTTAAAACATTTTTCTTTTTTGTGGTACTGGGGATAGAACCCAGGGGCATTCTACCTCTGAGCTATACTCCCAGTCCTTATTCTTTATTTTTGAAACAGGGTCTCACTAAGTTGCAGAGGGCCTCACTAAGTAGCTGAGGCTGTCTGTGAACTGCGGTCCTCCTGTCTCAGCCTCCCAAATACTGGGATTACAAGCATGTGCCACCACACCCAGCTATTTATTTTATTTTTATTTTTATTTTCTGCGGTACTGGGGACGCAATCCAGGGACAGTCTACCTCTGAGCTATACCCCCAGCCCTATTTTTTATCTTTTATTTTGCAACAGGGTCTCACTGAGCTACAAAGGGCCTCACTGAGTAGTAGCTGAGGCTGTCATGACCGCCATCCTCCTGTCTCAGCCTCCCAAATGCATTACAAGCGTGCGCCACCACACCCGGCTTTCAATTTTCTTTTATAACATATATTTTGATTCCCCGTCCAGGGAATCCCACTGGTTGGGACAGACACAGCCTTTAGCCACTGACTGGGACAGATGCAGTGTTCCGAGTGTTCGTGGCCAAGGACTGCACACAGTAGGTGCTCTAGTACACACAGCAGATGCTCAAGGACTGCACACAGTAGGTGCTCTAGTACACACAGCAGGTGCTCAAGGACCGCACACAGTAGGTGCTCTAGTACACACAGTAGGTGCTCTGTACCACATCAGCTCCCGCCCAGGAAAGGAGACAGACAGTGGCCGTCCACAGGGAACACGCAGGCAGAGGCCCCGGGACCTGGTGGCGAGGAGTCAGTGTGGCCAGATTGTAGCTTAGAGGTCGCAGGCCATAAAGGGTAAATTAAGCAGGCGTGGTGGCGCACGCTTGAAATCCCAGCATTCGGGAGGCTGACATAGGAGGATTGCAGGTTCGCGGCCAGCCTCAGCTACTACTTAGTGAGACCCTGTTTCCAAATAAAGAATAAAAAATAGGGCTGGTAGCTTGAAGATAGAATGCCCCTGGGTTCCATCTCCAGGACCACAAACATTAATAATAATAATAATAATAATAATAATAATAATAAGGTTAGAAGTATAGCTCAGATATGGAATGCCTCTGGGCTGAATTCTTAGTACCAATAAATAAAGTTTTAAAAATAAAAAATAGAGCCGGGCATGGTGGCGCACGCTTGTCATCCCAGCATTCGGGAGGCTGAGACGGGAGGATCATGGTCACAGACAGCCTCAGCTACTTAGGGAGGCCCTCCGCAACTTAGAGAGACCCTGTTTCAAAATGAAGAATAAAAAATAGGGCCGAGGGTATAGCTCGGAGGTCAAATGCCCCTGGGTTCCGTCCCCAGACCCACATAAATAAACACATAAATACATAAATAAATAAATAAATAAATAGGACTGAGGGTAGAGGTCAGAAGTAGAACGCCCGCAGGTTCAATCTTCAGTACCATGAAAGAAAAAAAAACAAGAGGTGGGGGGAGGAAGGAAGGGAGCCAGGCGTGGCGGTGTGCCCTTGTGATCTCCGTTCTTGGGAGGCTGAAACAGGAGGATCACAGGTTCGAGCCCAGCCTCAGCAGCTTAGTGAGCCCCTCGGCCACCTAGTGAGCCCCTGTTTCAAAATAAAAAGTAAAATAGGGCTGGGGATGGGTGTGGCTCAGAGGTAGAAAGCCCCTGGGTTCCATCCTCAGTACAAAAAGAAAAAGGAGAGAGGAGGAAGAGGTGGGTTGGGGCAGAGAGAAGAGAGAGCCGCTGAGGGTTGGGGGCCCACGCAGGGGTGTGGAAGAAGGAAAGAGGGGCGGGCGGTGGGGCGAGGGGAAGCAGGAGCAGCCAGATGGGCCAGAAAGGAGGGGGCCCGGGGTGAGGGGGCTGGAGAGGGGCCCCGGCTCAAGCTGGCGCAGACAGAGCGTCTGGCGGTCCAAAGTCTGTGCTCATGGCTCAGAAATGTCCCAGGCCTGCCAGGAGACGCCTGGCCCTGCTGCCCCGTCCCCCCAGCCCAGGCAGGCTCCCCCAGAATGGGCCCCCTCCCTGGAGCCCAGGCGTACCTCCTTCCCCAAAGACATGCGCAGGGGGGGCGTCAGGGGCCCCCAGGCCGGCCGGTGTCGGGGAGGGATCCAGGAGCCGCCAGTTAATAAGCGTCTGGTCTGCAGCGCTTTGCCTTCCAGACTTGCAGACAGGCTAATGAGAGCCAGGTGGTCCCCTGGCCCCTGACAGCCCCAGCTGACTCCGCGGTGCCGGGGAGGGGAGGCGGGGCCGGCCGCTGGCTCCCCAACATAACTCGGGCCGCTCAGTCTGGGGTGCAGACCAGCAGCTACTCTGAGACTGACCGATGGCCAGCATGAAGGTACCGGGCCCTGGAGGGGAGAGGCCCCGGCCAGAGGGGGGCCGTGGAGGCTCAGGGGGTTCTCTTGCTAGTAAAGGGTACCGGGCTGGTCCAAGAAAGAACGGGGTTGAAGCCGGGCGTGGCGGCGCGCGCTTGTCATCCCAGCATATTTGGGAGGCTGAGGCCGGAGGATCACGGTTCGTGGAAGGCCTCAGCTACTTAGCGAGGCCCTCTGCAACTCAGCGAGACCCGGTTTCAAAATAAAGAATAAAAAATACAGGGCAGGGGGTGTAGCTCAGAGGTTGAATAACCCTGGGTTCCATCCCCAGCCCCGCAAGAAAAAAAAAAAAAAATAGAAAGGAAGGAAGAAAGAAAGAAAAAAAGAAAGAAAGAAAGAACGAACAGGGTTGCTCGGGAAGAGAAAGGGGCCAGCGGCCTTGCTGGAGATGTGAGTCCTTGGGAGGCTGAGACAAGAGGATGGCAGGTTCGAGACCAGCCTCAGCAGTTTAGTGAGACCCTCAGCAACCTAGCATGACCCTGTTTCAAAAGAAAAACTAGAATGGGCTGGGGGTGTAGCTCAGAGGTAAAAATGCCTCCTCCCCCAGCACCAAAAAAAAAGGGAGGGAGCAGGGATTGGGGTGAGGTCTGCACTCACCCTGCGCCCCTGCCCCCCAGGCCCTCCTGGTGCCGTCTCTGCTGCTGCTGCTCTCCACGCCGCCCTGCGCCCCCCAGGACTCCCTCCAGGCCTCCGGGATCCGGGGAGATGGTAAGAGGCCCAAGTCCCGGCCCTGCAGGACTCAGTTTTCCCCTCTGCAAAGTGGATTCCAGGTGGATGAAGCGATCTTTGAGCACCCTTAGCCCCGTTCCCCAGAAAATCCCATGACTCCTTTCCTGTGACGGAGGCCTCCGCCCGTCCCGTCGGGGCTGAGGCAAACCGTGGGGTGTCGAGGGGCGTCCTTCAGCCGGGGTCCCTCTCTCCTGACAGCTCTGGACAAGTCGTGCTTTCAGCAGCCCCTAGACTGCGATGACATCTACGCCCAGGGCTACCAGGCAGACGGCGTGTACCTCATCTACCCCTCGGGCCCCAGCCTGCCCGTGCCCGTGTTCTGCGACATGACCACCGAGGGCGGCAAGTGGACGGTCAGTGGGACCCGAGGACAGAGGCCGGGTCTGGCTTGGCCGCAGCTGCCCGAGCCGGAGCCTGGCCTCCGTGAACTCCGGGTTCTTCATCTTTAAAATGGGTAGTTTAGCCGGGCGCGGTGGCCCACGCTTGTAATCCCAGGACTTGGGAGGCTGAGACAGGACGATCGCGGTTCGCGGCCAGCCTCAGCTACTTAGTGAGGCCCTCTGCAACTCAGCGAGACCCGGTTTCAAAGATAAAGAATAAGCCGGGCGCGGTGGCGCACGCTTTTAATCCCCGCGCTTGGGAGGCGGAGACAGGAGGCTCGCACGGGTTCAAAGCAGCCTCAGCTACTTAGTGAGGCTCTCAGCAACTTAGAGAGACCCTGTTTCCAAATAAAGTCTAAAAAATAGGTCTGGGAGTATAGCCCGGAGGTAGAAAGCCTCTGGGATCCACCCCCAGTACCACCAAAAACAACAACAACAAAAAATCAACCAAAAAAAAAGATAAAGAATAAAATATAGGGCTGGAGGTGCAGCTCGGAGGTCAAATGCCCCTGAGTTCCGTCCCCAGTACTGAAAAAAAAAAAAAAAAAAAAAAAAAAAAAGGCTAGTTTCTGAGTAGCTGCCGAAGCTTTAATTCTAAGTGTTGAGGGTCCGTGCATGCATACAGCTCTCAAAATAATCCTGGGAGATCGGTGCGTTTTCTAGACGAGAAACGAAGCCCAGAGAGTTGAAGTAACTTGCCCCAGCTCACACCGCCAGCACCAGGTCTTGTACCCCGAGCATTTGAACTTTCGAAACTCGCTCCCCCGCCAGCCCCGTCTGTCTCGCAATGCTGGGGATGGACCCCGGGGCCTCACACACATCAGACAAGCGCTCTTGGCCTCTTTCCGAACACCCCCTCTTGGCCTCTGTCCTGCCTCTTGGGGAGGCTGGGTGAGGGCCCCAGGGCCAGAGCGGAGCTGGCATGCCTCTTGACTTAGCAGCCTGTCCTCTATCGGTCCCTGATTTATTTACCTATATTTTCACAGTACTGGGGATGGAACCCCGGGGGCATTCTGCCTCCAAACCCCACGCCCAGCCCTCTTTTTTATTCTTTATTTATTATTATTATTATTGTTGTTGTTGTTATTATTTATTTTTTGGTGGTACTAGGGGCTCCTGGAAGCCCTTCTACCTCCGGGCTACACTCCCAGACCTATTTTTACATTTTTATTTGGAAACAGGGTCTCCTAAGCCAGCGCGCGGGGCTGGCTTCGAACCTGCGCGATCCTCCTGTCTCTGCCTCCCAAGCGCGGGATTACAAACGTGCGCCACCACGCCCGGCTTTTATTCTTTATTTTGAAACAGGGTCTCACTGAGTTGCAAAGGGCCTAAATAAGTAGCTGAGGCTGGCCGCGAACAGCAAACCTCCCGTCTCAGCCTCCCCAGCGCTGGGATTACAAGCGTGCACCACCACGCCCGGCTCAATCAGCCCTTAAAAAAGGCCCTCGCCGGGGCGGGCAGGGTGGGCTGAGGCCCGGGGCCGCTGGACCCTCCTGCCCGCCATCATCTCGTCTCCAGGTTTTCCAAAAGAGGTTTAATGGTTCGGTGAGTTTCTTCCGCGGCTGGAATGACTACAAGTTGGGCTTCGGCCGCGCCGACGGGGAATACTGGCTGGGTAAGGCGGCCGGCCGGGCGGGGCGGCTCCTGGCCGGGCCCCGCTGACGGCTCGCTCGCCCCGCTCCAGGGCTGCAGAACCTGCACCTCCTGACGCTGAAGCAGAAGTATGAGCTGCGGGTGGACCTGGAGGACTTCGAGAACAACACCGCCTACGCCAAGTACGCCGACTTCTCCATCTCCCCCAACGCGGTCAGCGCCGAGGAGGACGGCTACACCCTCCACGTGGCGGGCTTTGAGGACGGCGGGGCAGGTACCCTCCCGAGGCTCGGCCGGGCCTGCCTGGCCACCTTCAGGCCGCTCCCTCCATCCTCCTGGGCTTGGAAGTCGAGCTGGCTGGGTGCCCTGGCCGGGCTCCAGGCAGCCAACCGTGCGGAGGCCCCAGCAGCAAACATCTGGCTCTCAGAGGGTGCCCCACCCCCTGGCATCCCAGCCGTGGTCCCCGCCCCTGGCATCCCAGCCATGGTCCCCGCCCCCTGGCATCCCAGCCGTGGTCCCCGCCCCTGGCATCCCAGCCGTGGTCCCCGCCCCTGGCATCCCAGCCGTGGTCCCCTTGGCACGGAGGGGGCTCGCTGCCGGCCTCAGAATCCTCCCCCCGCCCCTGCCAGGCGACTCCCTGTCCTACCACAGCGGCCAGAAGTTCTCCACGTTCGACCGGGACCAGGACCTCTTCGTGCAGAACTGCGCGGCCCTCTCCTCGGGGGCCTTCTGGTTCCGCAGCTGCCACTTCGCCAACCTCAACGGCTTCTACCTGGGCGGCGCCCACCTCTCCTACGCCAACGGCATCAACTGGGCCCAGTGGAAGGGCTTCTACTACTCCCTCAAGCGCACCGAGATGAAGATCCGCCGGGCCTGAGGGGCCCCCGCCCGCGGCCCCCTCCCGGCATGCGCCCCTGCCCCCCACGGCCTAGCTGCTCCTGATCCAGCCACAGCGGACCCCCGCCACGCGCCCAGGCGACCCCTCCCCAGCCAGGCACGGTTCCCCTCCACCTGCTGGCCGCTCTGCGGGACCTGGCGGGCCTCCCCGAGCCGCCCTCTCCCCAGGGTCGGGGCTGTGCCCCGCCATAGCTTGGCTTCCCCACTGTGGGGCCCTGTCTGGGCCTGGTGTAGACAGAGCAGTGCAGTCCGTCCACACCATGGCCCGTGTGGGCCCGTGTGCGTGGCACGCCCCGCGTCCTCCGGCCGCTCACCGAGGACCTCCACCAGCCGCGGCCTCCCGGAAAGGAGGGTGGGAAACACCGCGGCCCCTGCCCCGCTCGTGACCATACTCAGCTCCCCCGCCTGCCCGCCCAGCCCCCAGAGCTCACTGCCAGAACAGGGCTCCCCGCTCAAACAGCTGCAGACAACGCAGGCCCAGAAACGAGGGCCCCACCTGCCGCAGGGACTGACGTTTGGCCACGTGCGGGGACAGAGGGTAATCTGCGGGGCTGGGAGCGGGTGGGAGGCGAAGGTCTCAATAAACCTCCCGGGACCTGAGCTGGCGCTCTGCCCGTGTTCACACAAATAGGTATACACAAACAGGCATTTGCGTACACAAACAGAAACCTGCGCGTGCGCGTGTGCGCATACACACAGATTTTTCTGTATGTGAAAATATCGCTCGGATCCCCGGATCCAGGCAGCCTGGCTCCTCCTTGCCCTCCGGTCCCGGTGCAGCCCCCGCAACTCCACAAATGACACCTGGCTTTGGCCATTAAAAGGAACCTTGTATTTCACAAGCCTCTTTTTGATGAAAAAAAAAAAGAAAAACCAACAACCGTGTAATAACATAATAATACCACGATAATAAAAAAACAATACTGGGGAGGGCTGCGGGGGCAGCGGGGTCTCCCGATCCTGTCCCGGCGGTGCTGGCTCAGTGGTGCTTAAGGCTGAAGGGTGGGTCTGAGATGAACCTGCGGGCGGGCAAGCCGAGCGCCCCGGGCCGGCCCGGCGTGGGCCTCAGGGCTCCTGCAGGTCCGGCAGGTCGGCCAGGATCATTGGGGAGTCCATCTGGATTTCGCGCTGCAGCGACTCTATATCTGCAGGGTTCATGCCGTGGCCCTCGAGCCAGTCGGCGAGCAGGGAGGCCGAGAGGGAGGCCGAGTCCGCCTGGCTGCAGGGACAGGGTCGCGGATCGGGAAGGGGCGGTTAGTCTAGGCCAGCCCTGCACCCACCCCCCGCCGCCCACCCCTCGGGGGCCAGACATCTTACCCGTCCTGTGGCCCGTCGGCCACACCCATTTCAAAAGACTGGTTTAAGAATTCCTCCAGGTCAAAGCCCACGCCATAGCCGGCCCCGCTACCCTTCGGCGTGCCCGAGAACACGGGGGGCAGGGGGTCCTGCACCTGCAGGGGAGGGAGACAGGTCACCACACGCGCAGGCCAGCAAGGGCAGGCTGAGGGCAGCGGCCACCAGTCCAGGTGCTGCTGGGCGCTCTGCAGTCTCCGAGAGCCACTGGGCCTGTTCCCGGGCAGGCGCGGTCACCTGTCTCTGGAGGACCTCTACGCTGGCATTATTCTCCTCCCACGAGGAGACCCGTTCAGGGCGACAGAGCTCCATCTGCAGCTTGGTTTCCATGGAACAGGACTCCCCAGCCCATCTCCCGGGCTCAGATCCAGGGGTCCCCACCCCCCTTCCCACCTTCCTCCGGCCTCTGCGCTCACCTGGGACTTGGACAGCTGCTGGGTCACCAGGGTGACATCGGGGGACTCGGACGTGGGAGGCTGAGGGGCGCCCCCGGGGTCCGGAGGCGGCGGGCCAGATGGGAAGTAAGGCAGAGGTCCTGCGGCGCTGGGGCCGGGCAATCCGGGGTTTGGCACCAGTGGCTGGGGGGCCAAGAGGCTGGTGGTGGTGGCATTCTGGTGTGGAGTGGGGCCGGGGAGGGGCCCAGGAGGGCCGGCGGGGTGGGGAGCGGGGCCAGGGGCCAGACAGGCAGGCTGGGGGGCGGGAGCCCTGGCGGAGGCTGCGGGCTGCTGAAGGGGCCGGGCAGGCTGGGCAGCGGGGCTGCTGGGCTGGGCCGGGGCCGGGGCGGGAGCGGGAGGCTGGGCCATGCGAGTCCAGCGCTCCAGCAGGCTCCGGTCGTTGTCACTAAGCACCAGTCCAGCCAGGGGGTCGGTGGAGGGACCCCCCGAGCCCCCGGCCCCCCGCTCCTTGCGCTCTCGCTCCTGCCTCCGCTTTTCCCGCTCCTTGGCCCGCTCCTGCCGCCTCCGCCGCTTCTCCTCCCGCTCCCGCTGGCGCTCCTGGGCCGTCACGGGCTTCCGGGGTTCAGGAGCCTCCAGGGGTGCGCTGGGGCCATCTGCAGGAAGTCGGGGGAGAGGGGGAGGTGAGAGCCCGCAGCCCACCCGAGCTGGGGCGCCCCCTCTGCCGCCCCGCTTCACAGGCACCTCTGAGCCGGCTGCGCAGGGACTTGAGCAGGGCGGCTTTGAGGGCGGCTTTGGTGTTGTCGGAGATGGCGCCCTCTCTCTTTGGCGGGGCGGGCTCGCTGGCTGGTGCCGGTGGCTGCAGGGTCAGATCGATGGCGTCGGGGGCAGGGCCAGGGCACGGGGGCGAGTCCATGGCACAGTCCCCGCTGGGTGCCCAGGGACTGGGCATCTCGACGTCCGGGCAGCTGGGCTCCGGGGCCACGGGCTGCAGGGAGGGCTGGAAGCGGATCTGCTGGCGGATGCCTTCGCGGCGGGCGTGGAAGTCCTCGATCTCCGCCACGATGGCCTCCTTGATGCGCTCCCGGGTGAGGGCTTCCCGGTCGAAGGCGAAGTCAAAGGGAGGCGCGCAGTCCGGCTCGTCGTCCGGGTCGTGGTACTTGGCCAGGAACGGGTGCCGGAGGGCGGCGGCGGCTGAGATGCGGGCGCTGGGTTCAAAACACAGCATGCAGCCCAGCAACGAGAGAGCCTGGCGGTCGGCCCCGGGGTACACGGTCTCCCAGGGCACGGGCTGGCGTGGCGGCAGGCTCTGGATATAGGCCCTCACCCTTTCGGCCCCCACGGCCTGGATCACGGTCGGCGACGGGGTGCCCAGCACCGTCATGATCAGCTGGAGCTGGTGCACGTAGTTCTTGCCCGGGAAGAGCTGGCGCCGGGCGAGCATCTCGCCGAAGATGCAGCCCACGGACCAGAGGTCGATGGCCTGCGTGTATTCGTGCAGGGAGAGCATGAGTTCCGGGGCGCGGTACCAGCGGGTGGCCACGTACTCGGTCATGGAGTACTGGTGCTCGGCGGGGGACGTGCACAGGCCGCGGGCCATGCCGAAGTCCCCGATCTTCAGCTCGCAGTTCTCGTTGACCAGGAGGTTGGAGGGCTTGAGGTCGCGGTGGATGACCTGCGCGGAGTGCATGTACTTGAGGCCCCGCAGCAGCTGGTACAGGAAGTAGCGCACGTGCTCCAGCGTGAGCGGCTGCGAGGAGTGGATGATCTGGTGCAGGTCGCTCTCCATCAGATCCAGGACCACGTAGCTGGGAGGGAGAAGGCGGGAGAGACGGGGGCTGGCAGGCCACGCACGACAGGAAGGCGTCCCCGGCTCGCCAGGCCCCCGGCCCGGCACCCCCGAGGGCTGGCGGCACGGTCGCGCAGCACGGCACCGGGCTCTAGGTTCTCTGCAGCTTTTCGTGAACTCGGTTTTATGGCTTCCCTCCCCCCAGGTAGCAGAGCTTTTATCCCATCAGATAAAAGATGGGGTCTGGAGCCGGCGTGGTGGCGCACGCTTGTAATCCCGGCACTTGGGAGGTGGAGACGGGAGGATGGGTTCGCGGACGGCCTCGGCTCGTACTGAGCAACTCAGTGAGACCCTGTGGGAAAAAAGGCTTGGGGAGTGTAGCCTTAGATAGGCTGTCCCTGGGTTCAAGCCCCGGTACCCAAATAAATAAATAAAAAGTACACTTTCTTACAGAAAATGGACACATTTCAGAATTTTCAAAAGAGCAGCCGCGACCAAACAACAGAGTCAGCTCCAGGACCAAAGCTTCTGTCCAATCCCGCTGTGGTCAGACCCCATCTTTTTTTTTCTTTTTTCCAGTACTGGGGAGGGAACCCAGGGGCATTCTACTTCTGAGCTACACCTCAGCCCTATTTTATTTTATTTTATTTTATTTATTTTTTGGAGGTACTGGGGTTCCTGGAAGCCCTTCTACCTCCGGGCTACACTCCCAGACCTATTTTTATATTTTTTATTTGGAAACAGGGTCTCCTAAGCCAGCGCGCGCGGCTGGCTTCGAACCTGCGCGATCCTCCTGTCTCTGCCTCCCAAGCACGGGGATTACAAGCGTGCGCCACCACGCCCGGCTTTATTATTCTTTATTTTTAATTATTATTATTATTTTTTTTTTTGGTGACTGGGGATGGAACCCAGGGGCTTTTTCTACCTCCAGGCTATACTCCCAGACCTATTTTATACTTTATTTGGAAACAGGGTCTCACTAAGTTGCTGAGAGCCTCACTAAGTAGCTGAGGCTGGCTTCGAACCTGCGCGATCCTCCTGTCTCGGCCTCCCAAGCGTGGGATTGCAAGCGTGCGCCACCACGCCCGGCTATTCTTTATTTTGAAACAGGGTCTCACTGAGTTGTGGAGGGCCTCACTAAGTAGCTGAGGCTGTCTGGGAACCACCATCCGGTCTCAGGCTCCCAAATGCTGGGATGAACAAGCGTGTCCCACCACGCCCAGCCCAGCCCTTTTTATTTTGAAACAAGGCTTCACTGGGTTGCTGAGGGTCCCGCCAAATCGCCAAGGATGAAATCCCGTTTCAACCCCTCAAGTAAGGGGATGATAGGTGTGTACCACAGCTGGCCTGGCAAGAAAGTGTTCGGCAATCAACTGGTGATGTCTGCTGTGGGAGCAGGAGGAGGGTACACGGGTGGTATGAACATCCTCTGTCAATCCCCTAAAGGAGTGCTAGTCCTGGAATCCTGGGAATTTTCCCAGCCTGCCTCACGCTGGTTCCAACTACCCTTCTTGCAAAGTTTCAGCAAGATGGCCCCAGCCTTCTTTTTTTTTTTTTTTTTTTTTTTTTTTGGTGGTACTGGGGTTCCTGGAAGCCCTTCTACCTCAGGGCTACACTCCCAGACCTATTTTTACATTTTTATATTTGGAAACAGGGTCTCCTAAGCCAACGCGCGCGGCTGGCTTCGAACCTGCGCGATCCTCCTGTCTCTGCCTCCCAAGCGCGGGGATTACAAGCGCGCGCCGCCACGCCCGGCTAGCCCCAGCCTTCTAACACGGTCTCAACCGCGCCTCCCTCTCCCATCCCACTCCTTACACAGATTTGAACTCTCCATACGGCACGGTGGGCCTTAGGATGTCTTTGATGGCGATAATATTGTCATGCTTGAAGTGTTTGAGGATCTTCAGCTCCCGGAGGGTCCGTTTGGCATTGGTCACCACATCAAACGCATTGGGGATCTTCTTAATGGCCACCTGTTGGCCTGGGGAGCGGAGAAAAGGCACATGCCAGAGGGTACCTTGCAGGGGCCGCAACACCGCCCTTCTGGGACGCGATTAACAACAGCTGCCATCCACCAGGTACCTCCCAGGTGCCAAGCCCGGCGCTAGGAAGCTCACAGACGCTATCAGAGCAGGAAACCCGGCCAGGTAACTTGCTGGGTGTTGCACAGCCAGTGAGCGGTGGTGGTCTTGTTTCTAATGCCTGGGCTGGCCGCCGTCTCTATCTCAGATCCCACCCATCCCACCCCCAATCCCTACACCAGTCTGATCCTTAGACCCCAAGGTCTGGCGCTCTCCCCTGGTCTAGCTGGGGCTGTCACTTTTCTAAGGAGGAAGCAGGCTTGCAGGATGGCACAACCAGAGCTCCCGAGAACCGTGCCCAACTGGGAACCCGGCACCTCGTCACTAAGTGCTGGGCTGAACCAGAACTCGGTCCAGCTTTCCTTTCTGGCTGGCAAGTGTCTCGGGGGAGCCCTGGGAACCAGCTTCCACATCCCTGAAGGGCCCGGGAAGCTCACCCGTGAGGCGGCGGCGGGCAGAGGACACCACCCCGTAGGCCCCGTTGCCTATGGTCTCGATGATCTCGTAGTCCTCCCCCACGTCAAAGGTCACGTCGAAGGAGCGGGCTTTGAGCAGGGCTAGGTTCTTGGCTGCGACCGAGGCGGCGGGATGGCCAGGTTCCGCCTTCGCCGGCCCGGGGGGCTCCCCGGAGCCGTCCTCACCGTCTTCCTCCTTTAGGGGCTCGGCCATGGTGTCTGCGTGGAGACCTCAGTGAGCTGGGGCCCGCCCCCCCCCCGCACGAGCCTCAGTTTCCCCTCCGAGGGCTCGAGAGCAGGACCTGGGAACCCCCAAGTTCCCTAAACCGACCCCAGCGGCGCCGAGGGCTAAGGCGAGCGGCCAGGAGCCAGCAGACATCTCGCCCCGGTGTCGGAGCCCGGAGCCCAGGCCGGGGTCCGAGGTGGGGGAGGGTGAGCGCGGTCCAGGAAGAAAGGGAGGGGCGGGGCACTGGCTTCCTCCGGCCACACTCACCCAATGGCGCCCCGCCCTCACGCCTCCTCGGGCTTTTGAGGTCCCGGGGCTCGCAGGCCTCCCGTCCCCGGAGGAGGGGGTCTCTCAGATTCGCATGCTTACTTGTTCAGGGGCCGCCGCCACCACCCTAGCGCCGCGCGCTGCCCAGCCCGAACCTCCGCCCCGCCCCCCCAGGACCACGCCCTCCGGCCTCTGGCCAATCGCGGAGCGGCCTCCGCGGAGATTCCCGCCCCTTCAATTTGCCGCGTCCAATAGGAGCCAGCCGGCCGGGGAAGCCACGCCCACCTCCCGCCCGCGCGCGCGCCCGCCGCTGTCCAGCTCGCAGAAGGGGAGCCGCCCAGAGTGCTCCGAGCTTCGCTGGGGTGCGCTCCTCGCCCGGCGCCGTCCTCCGGCGCATGCGCGCTGGCAGCCCCGGCCGCCCGCCCGGTGAATGGAGGGCAACGCCCCCTGCACGCCTGCGCGCGCGTTCCCGACCCGCGCCCCTCCTCCGGCCAATCACAGCTCACCCCGGGAGCTCAGGGGCTGCCCCGGCCCTTGGGATGCCTATTACTGTTGCCTTGGCAACCAGCTCCTCCTTTTTGATACCATTTCCGGGTTAGTCCTCCTGCCTGCGGGGTTGTGTCCCCCAAATTTTGGGTCCCAAGAGCCCTTGGAATTCGCTTTGCTGCGGGGAATGGCTCCCGGCTCGTTCAACCACAGAGATGCGAGTCCTCCGGTGTTCTAGAGAGTCCGCCACCCCAACCCCCTCACTGACTTCCGGTAGCCGGTCCTCCCCGCCGGGCTTCCGGCGAACCTGGGCCTCAGCAAGTTGGTTCCGGCCGCGCGTCCTGGTATCCCGGGGCGACGGCGCTTTGGGCAGCGACGGCACTGCGACCCGATGGTTCGTTCATTCATTCATCGGGCGCTTCCTAAGGGGTCGGGGCCGAGGAGGAGGCCGAGGTGGACGGTGGGCTGTGTGGGAGGAGCGGTTTCAGCAGGACCTCGGGACACGGCCACATGGAAGAAGGGGCTGGGGAGCTGGAACTCCAAAGATGGCTGGTTTGCGCCGGCGAAGGACGGAGAGCAAGTGTGCCGCTCGGCGGAGCGTGGACCCTGCGTGGCAGCGGGGAGGTCATGATGGAACCCAGTAGTGACTTAGATTGCCCACTCACTTCCTTATAGGTCGCAGAAACCTAATTCTCCCGAGGGAGAATCCAGACCTGAATCCACTTACCATTTTTTCCTTTTTTCTTTTTTCCTTTTGCGGGTCTGGGGATGGAACTCAGGGGCATTCTACCCCCCGGCTACACCCCAAGCCCAAATTTTCATCTTTATTTTGAAACCGGGTCTCACTGAGTTGCAGAAGGCCTCACTAAGTAGCAGAGGCTGTCCTCGAACCGCGATCCTCCTGTCTCAGCATCCCAAATGCTGGGATGACGAGCGTGCGCCACCACGCCTGGCTTTGAAAATATGTTTTGATACCTTTCCTTTAGGAGATAAAGCAGACGATCTTCCCTAATTCTGAAGTATGCCCAACAGGAGACCCTACAGTGTTCTTCAGCGCACAAAGGCATACAAAACCAGTAAAACATTAAACACATTTTTCAGGGGACCGAGTAGACATCTGTGGGAGGGTCCTGTCTCACCCAGGAATAAAATAGAAGATGCCAGAAAAGATAAACTGTTGCCGGGCGTGGTGGCGAGCACTCGTCATCCTAGCACTTGGGAGGCTGAGACCGGAGGATCGCGGTTCACAGACAGCCTCAGCTACTTAGTGAGGCCCTCTGCAACTCAGTGAGACCCGGTTTCCAAATAAAGAATAAAAAATAGGGCAGGGGGTGTAGCTGGGAAGTCGAATGCCCCTGGGTTCCGTCCCCAGTGCCCCCCCCCCACACACACACACAAAGATAAACTACTATGCTTTAAATACTCCGTAAATATTTCATCTAAACTCCCTGATTCCTCTATTTTTTCGATCCACCGTGAGCTACTTTGCTTCTGTTCCCTCGAGGCCCTGACTGTCCTGGAAAAGTCATTAGTTATTTAATTATGGTTCAACCCAGTGGACATCCCAGTCCCACCTCCCTGAGCAATCCGTTACATGGGCCATAACTGACTACTTCTTTAAGAAAAAAGGAGCCGGGCGTGGTGGCGCACGCTTGTCATCCCCGCGCTTGGGAGGCGGAGACAGGAGGATCGCGCAGGTTCGAAGCCAGCCGCGCTGGCTTAAGAGACCCTGTTTCCAAATAAAAATATATAAAAAAATAGGTCTGGGAGTGTAGCCCAGAGGTAGAAGGGCTTCCAGGAACCCCAATACCACCAATAAGAAAGAGAGAAAGAAAGAAGAAAAGGAGAAGTTGGATAATGCCTTTGGAAGGTTCAAAGCTCTAAGAAAGAGTGGTGGTCCACCTCTGGTGGCCACTAGGAAAAAAGTGCATACATTCTTACCCACCTTCCTTTTGTGTACAAAGATAGCATATTCTCTACGGTTTTCCTCCAGAGCACTTTTTCTTTTGGTACTGGGGATTGAACTCTGGCGTTCTACCCCACAGGTACACCTCCAGCCCTATTTTATCTGTATCTCGAAACAGGGTCTCGCTAGGTTGCTGAGAGGCTCACTACTTGCTGAGCTGGCCTCAAACCTGTTATCCTCCTGTCTCAGCCTCCCAAGGACTGGGGTTACAAAAATGGGCCACCACGCCCAGCTCTTCATTCACTTTTTTTTTTTTTTTTTTTTTTTGCAGGTCTGGGGATGGAACCCAGGGGAATTCGACCTCTGAGCTACACCCCCTGCCCTATGTTTTATTCTTGATTTTGAAACAGGGTCTCCCTGAGTTGTGGAGGGCCTCACTCAGTAGCTGAGGCTGTCCGCGAACCGCGATCCTCCTGCCTCAGCCTCCCAAGGACTGGGATTACAGGTGTGTGCCATCTTGCCCAGCTAGCGTCCTGCTGTTCATCCGTGTTGAGTTACATATCAATCCTCTGTTGCCTTTTTTTTTTTTTTTTTTAAGCTGAATAACTTTCCATTTTATTAAGCCCTGGATCAGTGAGTTGCCATTTTGGGTGGTTTCTAACTTGGGGGCCTTTGTGCATAATGCTGATAAGGGGTCAGTACACAGTTTCGCAAGGATACATGTGTTTGGTTCTGGGTGCACACACCGAGGAGTGGAATTACCCGGCCACGTGATAACTCACTCCACGCCTCACTTTTTGAGGAAGTCTCAAGCTGTCTGGCCAGCGGCTGCATCGTTTTGCAATCTTGCTCAAACATATATTTTTGCAGTGCTGGGGATGGAACCCAGGGGCATTCTACCTTGGCGCTACACCCCCTGCCCTATTTTTTATTCCCTTTCATCATTATTATTATTATTATTATTATTATTATTATTATTAGTGGTACCGGGAATGGAACCCAGGGGCATTCGGCCTCCGAGCTACACCTCCACCCCTATTTTTATTCTCTGTTTTGAAACGGGGTCTCACCGAGTTGCCGAGGGCCTCGCTCAGTAGCTGAGGCCGGCCGCGAACCGCGAGCCTCCGGTGTCGGCCTCCCGAGTGCTGGGAGGCCGAGCGTGCGCCACCGCGCCCGGCTTCACTCCAGTATTTATTAACTCAGTCCTTCACATCCTCACCAACGCTTGTCATTTTTTCGCTTTATGAATTATAGTCTTCCTCCTGGGTGTGAAGTGGTGCGTCCGAGTGGTTTTAATTTGCGCCTCGTTAATGACTAAGGCTGTTGGGCAGCTTTTCACAGGAGGCTGCTTGGCCATTTATTTTTGGGAAAATGTCTGTTTAGGGTATTCGAACCCTTCGTCCATTTTTAATTGGGTTATTTCCCTTTCATTGGTGAGTTGTAAGAGCTCTTTATTCTGGATATAAATCTCTTGCCAGTACGTGATACAGATGTTTATTTCTCCGTGATACAGATGTTTATTTCTCCGCCGTGGGTTTTTACTTTCTTCGTTGCATCCGCCGTTGCGCACGCGTTTTTAATTTCGGTGAAATCCACTTTCTCTGTTATTAGTCGCTAGTGCAATGGGTGTTAAATCTCAGAAACCACCTCCTTTTTCTTTTACAGCTACATAATACTCCTTGGCAAATGTAACCTTTTTTTTTTATGGTGGTACTGGGGTGGAACCCAGGGGCTTCTCTACCTCCGGGCTATACTCCCAGACTTTTTTTTGGGGGGGGGGTCTGGAACCCAGGGGCATTCGACCCCCGAGCTTCACCCCCTGCCCTACTTTTTTTTTTTATTCTTTATTTTGAAACCAGGCCTCACTGAGTTGCAGAGGGCCTCACTAAGTAGCTGAGACTGTCCGCGAACCGCGATCCTCTGGTCTCAGCTTCCCAAATGCTGGGATGACGAGTGTGCGCCACCATGCCTGGCTACCGATTGGAAACAGGGTCTCACTAAGTTGCCGAGAGCCTCACTAAGCAGCTGAGGCTGGCTTCGAACCTGCAATTCTCCTGTCTCAGCCTCCCCAGCGCGGGGATGACAAGCGTGCGCTACCACACCCGGCTGGCAAATATCACCTTTTTAACCAAGACATTATCGATAGACATTTAAATCACTGAAATTTTTTGCTATGGCAAACAATGATGAAATTTTTTTTCTTAAAAATATCATTTTGCACTGGGTGCAAGTGGCGCACGCTTGTAATCCCAGCATTTGGGAGGCTGAGACAGGAGGATCGTGGTTTGCAGACAGCCTCAGCTACTTAGTGAGGCCCTTTGCAACTCAGTAAGATCCTGTTTCAAAATAAAAAATAAAAATAGGGCTGGAAGTATAGCTTGGAGGTAGAATGCTCAGAGATATATCCCCAGTATTACCAAAAAAAAAAAAGAAAGGTGAATGTCAGCTGGATGTAGTGGTCCACACTTGTAATCCCCACTACTTGGGAGGCTGAGACAGGAGGATTGCAGGTTGGAGGCCAGCCTCAGTAACTTAGGTCCTGTTTCCAAATAAAGAATAAAAAGGGCTGGGGGTGTAGATCGGAGATAGAATGCTCCTGGGTTCTATCCCTAACACACACACACACACACACACACACACACACAGCAAAGGGACCAGACTCCCCGCCAGGGTGTGGTGGCAACTCTGGCTCGTCCTGTTTCCGGTGAGATCACCCTTTTTATCCATTTGTGATCTGGTCGGGATCCAGTTTCCTCTCTCAGATCTGCAGGAAACGGCCGAGGGGCGTGGGCAGGCCCAGGCTGGGGGCAGCTAGGGATCCCGCTCCCAGTGTCCTGGGACGAGGGCGCGGCCGTGGCACCCCCTGGCCAGGCCGAGCAGGCAAAGCCAGGCACGGGGCCTTCCAAAAGGGACTGTGAGCACCGGGCACCTGGGCGGGGGGTTGCCAAGTAGAATACAGGACACCCAGTTAAATTAGAATTTCAGCCGGGCATGGTGGCCCACGCTTCTAGTCCTAATACTTGGGAGGCTGAGGCAGGAGGATCATAGGTTCAAGACCACGTTGGCAATTTAGTAAGACTCTCCGCAACCTACAGACACTTTCAAAACAAAACTAAAACAGGCCGGTGTGTGTGTGTGCGTGTGTGTGTGTGTGTGTGTGTGTGTGTGTGTGAGAGAGAGAGAGAGAGAGAGGGAAAGTAGAATGTCCCTGAGTTCAAACCCTACAAAAAATGTTTTGTTTTTTTTTTAATTAGAATTTTAGCCAGGTACCCCGGGCGTGGTGGGCACGCTTGTCATCCCCGCGCTTGGGAGGCGGAGACAGGAGGATCACGCTGATTCAGAGCCGGCCTCAGCTACTTAGTGAGACCCTGTTTCCAAATAAAGTATAAAAATAGGTCTGGGAGTATAGCCCGGAGGGAGAAAAGCCCCTGGGTTCCATCCCCAGTACCACAGAAAAAGAAAGAAAGAAAGAAAGAAAGAAAGAAAGAAAGAAAGAAAGAAAGAAAGAAAGAAAAGAAAAGGAATTAAAAAAAAAATAGGTAGGGCTGGGCATGTAGCTCGGAGTTTGAATGCCCCAGGGTTCCATCCCCAGTACCTAGAAAAGAAAGAAAAAAGAACAGGAAGTTCAGACGATTCTAACCCAAAGCCCCCGGGTTCCTCCCCAGCTCAACAACCAGCAGAGAGCAGACGCCGGAGTGACTGAAGTGCGTACTGACCAATCGCACGGATGTCTGTCCGTGGTCCGCCCTCTCCCAGTTGTAGGCCTTTGAGTTGGGTGTATAACTTGGAGTAATAAAAATAAAGAAAAATAAATTTAGGTTGGGCATATAATATGGAAGTAGAATGCCTCTAGGTCCCATCCCCCAGTACCAACAAAAATAAATAATTTTCTTGTGTGTGTGTGGTACTGGGGATTGAACCCAGAGTCATTTTACCTCCAAACTACACCCCCAGTCAAATTTCATTTGGAAATAGCGTCTCACTAGACTGATGGGTCTCACTACTTCCTGGGGCTGTCCTCGAACCTGCAATCCTCCTGCCTCAACCTTTCAAGCGCAGAGATTACAGGCATGCACCACCATGCTCGGCTTAAATAGAAATAATCTTTTTTTTTTCTTGCGGTACTGGGATGGAACACAGGGTATTATACCTCTGAGCTCCACCCCCAGCCCTATTTTTTATTCTTTAGTTTGAAACGGCATCTCACTAAGTTGCAGAGGGCCTCACTAATTAGCTGAGGCTGTCCACGAACTTGTGAAATGCCCCTGGGTTCAATCCCGTACTGCAAGAAAAAAAATTATTTTACTCAAGCCGGACATGGTGGTGCACACCTGTAATCCCAGCATTCGGGAGGCTGAGACCGGAGGATCGCGGTTCGCGGACAGCCTCAGCTACTTAGCGAGGCCCTCTGCCACTCAGTGAGACCCGGTTTCAAAATAGAGAATAAAAAATAGGGCTGGGGGTGTCGCTCGGAGGTAGAATATCCCTGGGTTCCAACCCCAGTACTGCAAAATAATAAATAAATAAATAAAGTAGGACTGGAGTGTAGATCAGGGTAGAATGCTCCTGGGTTCAATCCCTAGTACCAAAAAGAAAAGGAGAAGGAGGAGGAGGAGGAGGAGGAGGAGAAAGGAGGAGAAAGGAGGAGGAGGAGGAGGAGGAGGCTGCTAAGTTCAGTTTAGAGCTGCTCCCACCCACTAAAAAGAAGAGGAGAAGCAGCGAGGAAGGGAGGGAAGGAGAGAAGGAGGAGAAAGGAGCCAGGAGCACTGGCCGGGGAGTCGCTGGAGGAGCCTGCCACACTGGGCCCCGAGAGCCTCCTCTCCCCAGAGGCAGGAGGCCGGGTAGGAGGCCCCCTGAGGCCCCCACTAGGACTGGGCGCCGAGAAGGACCTTCAGATCCTGAGAGGACCAAGGTCCACAAGCAGGACGCCTCCACCAGCGCTCCGGGGCCTGGCCGCTTCCTCTTGGGCAGGCCAGTTCCCCAATGCGCGGACGCCGTGACGTGGGGCTCATGGGGACGCGGGGAGGAGGCGCTAGAGAGGTTAATGCCCTGGGCTGAGAAGACAGAGGCCAGACCCAGCTGGGGACAAGACCCAGGGCGCCCTCCAGATGTGGCCACCGCTCCTGTTGCTGATAGTTGGTAAAGAGATGGGGGGTGGGGTGGAGAGGAAGAGAGGGGGTGCTTCAGGGGGCTGCCTACCTATCCCCCAGGGCCGAGAGCCCCGGTTCTCTCAAATCCCCTAACCCAGTCTCGGATTTGGGTAACAGGGACCTGGGGCCAGGACCGAGAAGGGCGTCAGAATCATAATCCCAGCACTGGGGAGGCTGAGACAGGAGGCTCGCGGTTCGCGGCCGGCCTCAGCTACTACTTAGTGAGGCCCTTTGCAACTCAGTGAGACCCTGTTTCCAAATAAAGAATAAAAAATAGCCGGGCGGGCGTGGTGGCGCACGCTTGTCATCCCAGAGTTTGGGAAGCTGAGATGGGAAGATCGTGGTTCGTGGCCAGCCTCAGCCGTCTAGTGAGGCGCGCCTCCCGGCTCAGTCCATGGACTGGGATCCCAGGTATGCGGCAACCACACCCGGCCAGGATTTTTGGCAAGGTTCAGCCCTCAGGGCCTGGTGAGGAAACAGGGACCCTGAGGGCTAGAGAGGCTCCCGGAGCCACGCCACATTTCTTGGTAGGCGGTGGGACTCAGGGCTGGAGGGATGGGAGGTGGGAATGGAACGGATTGGAGGGCAGGACTGAGGGCTCCGGGGCCCAGAGCGGGGTCCTGAAGCCCCCGTTCTCCCCAGGCGCGGGGCCCCGGCTGCCCAAGGCCCGCAGTGAGAAGGGCCCCGGCTCTGGGCCCTGGCAGGCGAGCTTCTTCCTGAACCAGCACTACCGCTGCGAGGGGACCCTCATCTCCCCGGAGTGGGTGCTCACGAGCGCCGACTGCTTTGGCAGGTGGGTGCGGGGCCCGGCAGGGTGATGGAGGAAGGGGGTGCCGGAAGTGTTACGATTTGGAGTAGGTGTTACCGTTTGGGGGGGACGATTCCCGCAACCGCGGGTCCTTGTTCTGGACTCAGGGTCGATAGACATGAGGCCGAACTCTTGCTGAAGACTTAAATGAGTTCATTAGGTCAAAGATAGCAATAGGAATACAGCTACAGCCCTAGACCATTACAGGCTGTATTATAGGGGCCGACCCGAAACGAAGCCACCGGCAACTCCTGGATACACAGTACTTTATGACTAGTCTTCTGACTCGACCTGATCCACGGCGGGTGGTTTGATGTGTAGATGAGCTGCTCTGTCTCCGGCACAGGCCCCCACGCCTTTTTTTTTTTTTTTTTTTGTGGTACTGGGGTGGAACCCAGGGGCTTTCTACCTCCGGGCTACACTCCCAGACCTATTTTATATTTTATTTGGAAACAAGGTCTCACTAAGTTGCTGAGAGCCTCACTAAGTAGCTGAGGCTGGCTTCGAACCTGCGCGATCCTCCTGTCTCAACCTCCCAAGCGTGGGGATGACAAGCGTGCACCACCACACCCGGCAGCCCACACACCTTTTGTTACACTCCAAAATGTGTTACGTTGCTTACCCGGAATCTGGGATTTCCCCACATCCTTGAGGAAGTTTGCCTTTCTTTAGAAACGTAGAGCATCTGGGAGGCTGAGACCGGAGGATCGCGGTTCGCGGGCAGCCTCAGCTACTTAGCGAGGCCCTCTGCAACTCAGTGAGACCCGGTTTCAATAAATAAAGAATAAAAAATAGGACGGGGGGTGCAGCTCTTGAAGCTCCTGGCTTCTTTTACTACCAAAGATATATTTTGAAAATTGGAAATATTTCCCAATACTGGTACATTAATACATTTTGAAGCCTCTTCCCAATACCGGTACAGGAAGGGGAGCCCAGACTTCCGTCTCCCCTTCCCTCCCTCTTTCTCTTTCCACAGCTGGCCTCTGTTGCACTTCAGCGTGACCCTGGGCCCCTCTCGACTGTGGCTGGACACTTGTGAGGTGCGGTCGGGGGTACAGGAGCTGCTCCTGGTTGGGGGGCGCTGGGGCTGCCGGCCTGGCGCTGGCACGGCTGGCCAAGCCGCCGCCACTGAGCAGCACCCTGTGGCCTGTGCCCCTGGCCGCCCAGCCGCAGCCGCTCCTCCCCTGGCAGCCCTGCTGGGCCCAAGGCTTTGGCCCCGATATCGGTAAGGTTGGGTCCCCCAGGAGGCGGAAGGCCAGGGCGGAGCCAGGGATCCTCGCTCAGCAGTCCCCGAAGTCCCTGAGCCCCAAACAGGATGCTGGAAAAAAACAAAAGTTTGTTTAGCCGGGCGTGGTGGCCCACGCTTGTGATCCCAATCCTTAGGAGGCTGAGGCAGGAGGATCGCAGGTTCACGGCCAGCCTCAGCGACTCAGTGAGGCCCTCCGCAACTTAGTGAGACCCTGTTTCAAAATAAAGAATAAAAATTCGGGCTGGGGGTATAGCTCAGAGGAAAATGACCCTGGGTTCTATCCCCAGTACCACACACACACAAAAATTTTTTAATTACAAGAAGAATAGGAGGAATTTCAGGAAGGTCCCTTGGGGCCGGCAACCCACGGGGGCGGCAGGGAAATTTGGGGGTATGTAAGCACCAGCCAGGCCCGACTAGTGAAACCCGCTGCCAGCCGGCCTGGACTGAGGGTTCGCCCCCACCTCGCGCAGACCCTTACGCCCCACCCCGGCAGCTGCACCGTCTCTGGCTGAGACCCATGCACATCAAGGCCTGCACGAAGGCCTTTCTGCTCCAACCCGACTGTCCCGACCTCCAGCACAGCCTGCCCAAGGGCTCCCAGTGCACCAGGCTCTCCGCAGACCCTTCGGAAGTGGCGGTAAGGACCCCAGCAGGCCTGAGCACCCCTGAGCCTCCCCCACCCCACGCTGGGGTCTCCCATTCCCAGCACCCAGGCGTCAGGTTGGTCGGCCCCTTGGAGAGGTCCCATCCCCAGTATGTCTGGGCCAGTGCAGGCCACCTTCCACGTATCTGGGTTCTAATCTGCTGGGTGATGGCGGGTGCTGGGGTGAATCCCGTAACCTCAGTACTTGGGTGGCTGAGCAGGACCACAGGTTGGAAGGCAGTACATGGTAACTTAGCAAGACTTTGTTTCAAAATAAAAATTAAGCTGGGCGTGGTGGCGCACGCTTGTAATCCCCGCGCTTGGGAGGCGGAGACAGGAGGATCGCGCTGGTTCGAAGCCAGCCGCGCGTGCTGGCTTAGGAGACCCTGTTTCCAAATAAAAATGTAAAAATAGGTCTGGGAGTGTAGCCCGGAGGTAGAAGGGCTTCCAGGAACCCCAGTGCCACCAAAAAATAAAAATAAAATAAAATAAAAATAAAAATTAACCCAGCCGTGGTGGCGCACGCTCGTAATCCCAGTACTTGGGAGGCTGAGACAGGAGGATCGCGCAGGTTCGAAGCCAGCCTCAGTTACTTACTGAAGCTCTCAGCAACTTAGTGAGACCCTGATAAAATTTTCAAATTAAATATAAAATAGGTCTGGGAGTGTAGCCCAGCGGTAGAAGGGGTTTTATCCTCAGCACAGGAAAAAAAAAAAAAAATATATATATATATATAGGGCTGATAGTATAGCTCGGAGATAGAATGCCCCTGGGTTCTATCCCCAGTACCGCACACACACAAAAGGGCTGGAGGTATAGCAGAACATCCCTGGGTTCAATCCCCGGCATTAAAAAAAAACAAAAAACAAAACAAAACAAAACAAACTGGGCGCACTAGTTGAATAACATAAACATTTTGCTAAAAATGACTTTTTTCTCTTCTTTCTTTCTTTCTTTCTTTCTTTCTTTCTTTCTTTCTTTCTTTCTTTCTTTCTCTCTTCTTGTGGTACTGGGGATTGAACCGAGAAGCGTTCTACCCGTGAGCTACACTCCCAGCCTGATTTTATTTCTTACCTGACAACAGGGTCTCGCTAAGTTGTCGAGTGGACTCACTACAGCCGAGGCTGTCGTCGAACCCGTGATCCTCCTGTCTCGGCCTCCCAAGTACTGAGGACAGGCGTGCGCCGCCACGTCCGGCCGCCGAAGACTATACTTGGAGTCCAGGCTGGGACATGACCGATCTCTCTCTCTGTCTGTCTCTGTCTGTCTGTCTGTCTGTCTCTCTCCCCCCACAGGTGGCTCTTGGGACCTCCCTGGTCTGTTTCCAAGCTGGCAGCTGGTGGCTCCAGGTGTGATGGGCTGGAGTCCCTGCTGGGGCCCCGACCTCCCTGAAGTCTACATCCCCGTGCCTCCCTTCCTTCCCTGGATCCAAGCTGGGGTCTCTAATGTCTCCTTGGAGACCCCAGCCAAGGCGCGGCCGAGGGCCTGGCCCAGGACAGAGCCAAGGAAGAGCGACAGTCTCAAGTCCCCAGTGTGACCCCGACCTGGCCGCTCCCCTGTGCCTGTCTGTCCTGGTCGCCTCCATCCCGACTGCGTGCGCTCCTCCTCGGCAGGATGAAGGGGGATTTCACGGTTCCTTCCTTCAGGTAGTTTTCTATGTGCCAGGCAGCCCGGATACCAGACAGATGTGGTCCCAGGTCTCACAGAGACAGAACCAGCCCAAATTATGCCAATAATAAATACGCAAGCCTGGCATGCTGGCGCACACTCGTCATCCCAGCATTCGGGAGGCTGAGACAGGAGGATCGTGGTTCACGGACAGCCTCAGCTACTTAGTCAGGCCCTCCACAACTCAGTGAGATCCGGTTTCAAAATAAAGAATAAAAAATTGGGCAGGGGGTGTAGCTCGGAGGTCGAATGCCTCTGGGATCCATCCTCAGACCTGCAAAAAAAAAAAAAAAAAAAAAGAATAAAAAGTAGGGCTGGGGGTGTAGCTCGGAGGTACAATGATCCTGGGTTCCATCCTCAGTACAGCAAATAATAATAATAATAATAATAATAATAATAATAATAATAAATACTTGAATGCAAACTGGTGAGCTAAGAGCAGCTGGATCCACGTTATTTTATTTTGTTTATGTTGTGTGTGTGTGTGTGTAATGGGAATCGAACCCAGTGGGTTTCTACCTCTGAGCTACATCCCCAGCTCTCTACTACTATTATTATTATTATTAATATTATTGTTTTATTTTATTTTGAAACAAGGTCTAAGTTGCTGAGGGCCTCACTAAGTTGCAGAGGCTGGTCATGAACCTGTGATCCTCCTGTCTCAGCCTCCCAAGTACTGGGGTTACTGTGACCCCACACCTGGCTGGTAACACCTGGTAACCTTTGTCTACACAGAGCCTTGACAGACTCCTGGTTCTGGCCAGCAGTTCCCCCTGAGAGCTGGGGGGACAGGGTGCTGCTCCCCTGTGCTGTGACCTAGACATATGAATTCTTAGGTCCCTTCCAAGTTTTTCTGATCAACTTTTTCCAAGTCAAATATCTTAAAACCTACCAGGGACCCGGTGTGGTACATGCCTGTAATCCCAGAATTTAGGAGACAGGGCGATCGCAGGTTGTAGGTCAGCTCAGCAACTTAGGGAGATCCTCTTTCAATATTTAATATTTTTTTGCGCGTCTGAGGGTGGAACCCAGGGGCATTCGACCTCCGAGCTACACCCCCTGCCTTATCTTTTATTCTTTAATTTGAAACAGGATCTCACTAAGTTGCAAAGGGCCTCACTAAGTAGCTGAGGCTGTCTGAGAACCACGATCCTCCTGTCTCAGCCTCCAGAATGCTGGGATTACAAGTTTGCACCACCATGCCCGGCTCTGTTTGAATATTTAAAAAAATAAGATAAAAGCCATCAGGGCCGGGCATGGTGACGCATGCTTGTAATCCCAGCATTCAGGAGGCCGAGACCAGAGGATCATGGTTTGCGGACAGGCTCAGCTACTTAGCAAGGCCCTTCGCAACTCAGTGAGACCCTGTTTCAAAAAAATAAAAATTGCCGGGTGTGGTGCTGCACGCGTGTAATCCCCGCGCTTGGGAGGTGGAGACAGGAGGATCGCGCAGGTTAAGAGACCC
Source organism: Muscardinus avellanarius (assembly GCF_963383645.1). Lineage (NCBI taxonomy): Eukaryota > Metazoa > Chordata > Mammalia > Rodentia > Gliridae > Muscardinus > Muscardinus avellanarius. Next base: position 4,621,691 of record NC_137802.1, on the reverse strand, counting down.
TGTTTCCAAATAAAAATAATTTTTAAAAAATGGGTTTGGGAGTGTAGCCCGAAGGTAGAAGGGTTTCCAGGAACCCCAGTACCACACACACAAAAATAAATAAATAAATAAATAAATAAATAAATAAATAAATAGGACCGAGGGGTGTAGCTTGGAGGTAAAATGTCCCTGGGTTCCATCCCCAGTACCAAGAAAGAAGAAGAAAAAAAAAAAAGACTAAAATATAGAACTGGGAGTGTAGCTCGGGTTAGAATATCCCTGAGTTCCATCGCCGGTACCTCAACAAGAACAAAAAAGCCATCAGGGCGCATCCCCTTGACCCAAGGCAGTGACCGCTCGGCCCAGCTGGGGACCCTTCCCTGAGCATCCCTCCGGCTCCGCAGCATCCTCCCTCCGCGCGGTCCTGGTCCTCCCAGCGCGGCCACAGCGCCGCCCAGCGGCCGGGCGTGTTTCTACACGCGGGCCGAGCCCCGCCCCACCGGCTGCAGCTTCTGCGCCTGCGCAGCGTCGCGAGCCTTCGCAAAGCGCCGCCCCCAACAAACGTGTCCCTCGCGCCGCGCCGTCGGTTTCCAAGGCAACCTGGGTGCATCCCGGCCCGCGCGCACAGGGCCCGGGCGGGTCCCCCCGACCTCCCAGCCCCGCCATGGCGGCGGCGAGTCCCAGCGTCTTCCTGCTCATGGTCAACGGGCAGGTGGAGAGCGCCCAGGTGAGCGGCCATGGACTCCCCTGGGCCTGCCCCCCAGGCCCCCCGACGCCCTTCCCGCCATCCCGCCCCGGATTGCCGTCCACGGAACCCGCCATCCTCCCGCCTGGGCTAGGCGGGATGACGGGTTCAAGGACAGCCTCAGCTCCTTAGTGAGCCCCCCGCAACTCAGTGAGACCCTGTTTAAAAATAAAAAGACTAAGAAATAGGGCTGAGGGTGTAGCTCGGAGGTAGCATGCGCCTGGGTTCCATCCCCGGTACCACAAAAAAAAAAAAAAAAAAAAAAAGCGAGAGAAAAGAAAGAGAAAAAGAAAGAAAGAAAAAGAAATGAAGAATCAGGATGCTTTGGTTAGCGGTGGCCTGGACAGATCCAGGGAGGGTGTTCCTATGAGACCAAAGGGACGCTACTCTCCGTCCTTGACACTTTATAAGAACCATTTGGTATGTACAAATAAATGCCAGCGTTCACCAAGTCCTCGGCATGCACCGAGCTCGATGCTGGGGCACGGCTACCCTCCGATCCTCCTGACAACCCAGTGAGGTAGGTGTGACTGATAGCCCACTGGACAGCTGGGGAAACCTGCCCCAAGCAGTTGAGGCCGGGCCTTCAAACCCGCCTCTCTCTGACAGTCAAAGCTTTGCTACAGGGCCAGGCGTGGTGGCGCACGCTTGTAATCCCCGCGCTTGGGAGGCTGAGACAGGAGGATCGCGGGTTCAAAGCCAGCCTCAGCAACTTAGGTGAGGCTCTCAGCAACTTAGTGAGACCTTGTTTCCAAATAATAATATAAAATAGGGTTGGGGGTGTAGCCTGGAGGTAGAAAGCTCCTGGGTTTCATCCCCAGTATCACAAAAAAACCAAAATAAATAGACAAACACAGGCCTTCAGTGCCTTGATGGCAGGAGGCGCAGGGGGCTGGTGGAGCCCAGAAGTGGCCCTAAGGCCACCGGGGTCTCTGGGCAGTCTCCCTGAGCGGCAAATGTTGGAGGATGAGCCAGAGTTTCCAGCCAGTGGCATGGGAGGGCACATTGGGCAGAAGGCAGAGCCTGGGCAGGGGGCTCAGGGGCAGCAGCCAGGCTCTCCCGCGGGCTCCCTGTCTCTGCCCCCAGCCTCTGCTCAACTCCAGGTCAGCATCCCCAGCCGCCTTGGACCCACCCCAGGGGCCTCGTGTTGTGAGGTCCTCGGGCCGCGCTGCCCAGCGGAGCACGCGCCTCGGCCCCACACGTCCCAGCAAACCACCCCTGTATGTTTTCCCCGCAGTTTCCAGAGTACGACGACCTGTACTGCAAGTACTGCTTTGTGTATGGCCAGGACTGGGCCCCCACGGCGGTAAGCAGCAGCCTGCCTCCCTCCCTGACCGCCTGGGCACTGTCGGGTGTCTGAAGGGTTCCACCGAGCCCTCCAGAGCCAACTGAGGGGCGCCAAGTCAGAGGGACCGGCGTGAGGCGGGGTGGAGAACTGAGACGCCATCGGGCACCCCCGCGCCTGCATCCCCTCCCTCACCTCACCCCGCAGGCTTGCCGCGGAGGGGACACGTGTGCGGTGCAGCCCGGCGCTCCTGCTGTGGACGCCATGCCAGTCCCCTCCCCACTTGGCCTGTCATTGGCCACTGAGAACGCTCCAGGGAGTCAGGGCAGGGCAGGGGCTCCCATTCCGAGGTTGCCCTGGGCTCTGCCTCTGCCAGGAGAAGGCCGAGCTGACCGCCTCGGCCAGCCAGCCAGCCAGCCGGGCGTGGTGGTGCACGCCTGCAACCCCAGTATAGCAGGATCCAGGGTTCAAGCAATTTACTGAGGCTCTCAGCAACGCAGTGAGACCCTGTCTCCAAATAAAAAATAAAGTAGAACTGGGGTGTAGATCAGAGGTTGCATGCACCAGAGTTCCATCTCTACTGCCCAAAAGATAAAAAAATATATATATATTTTTGCAGTACTGGGGATGGAATCCCGGGGCATTCTACCTCTGAAGTAAACCCCCAACCCCATTTTTTAGCCTTTTTTTTTTTTTGTGTGGTACTGGGGGTGGAACCCAGGGGCTTTCTACCTCTGGGCTCTACTCCTAGACCTATTTTATACTTTATTTGGAAACAAGGTCTCACTAAGTTGCTGAGAGCCTCACTAAGTAGCTGAGGCTGGCTTCGAACCTGTGAGATCCTCCTGTCTCAGCCTCCCAAGCACTGGGATTACAAGTGTGCACCACCACGCCCGGCTTAGCCTTTTTTTTTTTTTTTTTTTTTTTTTTTTTGGTGGTACTGGGGTTCCTGGAAACCCTTTTACCTCCAGGCTACACTCCCAGACCTATTTTATATTTTTATTTGGAAACAGGGCATCTTAAGCCAGCAAGGCTGGCTTTGAACCTGTGTGATCCTCCTGTCTCCGCCTCCCAAGTGCAGAGATTACAAGCGTGCATCATCACGCCCCGCAGCCTTTTTATGTTTGAAACAGAGTCTCACTGAGTTGCAAAAGGCCTTGCTAAGTAGCTGAGGCTGTCCGCGAACGGTGACCCTCCAGTCTCAGCCTCCCAAATGCTGGGATTACAAGCGTGCACCACCACGCCCGGCTCACAAAAATAAATTTTAAAAAACTACCAGCAAGGCTCAGCCCGAGCAGCCGGAAGTGGCACGGGCGCCGTCTGAGAAGACTGTGGGCACGGCAGATCCTGGAGAACGGTCTGGAGCCAGGCCCAGCCTGCCTCGGCGAGATGTCCTGGTCACCCAAGTGTGGACCACGCTGTAAGCCATCAGCCCGTCACACCATCACCATCACCAAGTTTTGGCAGAAGAGCAGCCAGAGACGGGCCCCGGGCACCGTGAGGGTGCGGGCGGCCGAGTGGAGCCACTCCGGGAAGTAGGAAGCCCCAGCAACCGTGACGCCCCAAGAAACCAAAGGCAAAGGCACATGGCGGCGTAGAGAGCACGCGCCTGGCCCCCCAGCTACACACGATGCTACCAGAGCCCGATGCGAGGGGTCCCAACAGGTCGGGTCTGGCCACTCACCCTAAAATGAACTGGAGACAGGCAGGAAAGGCGCTTCAATCAGCACGGCCATGTTGGGAAGACAAGGGAGATGAGGTAGGCCAGCCCTGCCTCCCAGGACTGGCGTGAGCCGTCGAGGGCACAGGCAGCCCCAGCGCCCGGCCGGTCACACGCTGGGCTGGCTGATCACGAGCTCAGGTTGGTCAGGGGACCTTGTTGCAGAGAGCAGCTGCTGCCAAGTGTGGAGGCGCAGGCCTGTCCTCCCAGGACTTGGGGGGCTGAGACAGGAGGATCGCAGGTTCAAGGCCAGCCTCAGCAACTTGGCGAGACTCCTGTTTCAAAAACAAAACAGAGCCCAGCCTTCAGGAGGCTGAGACAGAAGGATCCAGGTTCGCAGACAGCCTCCGCTACTTAGCGAGGCCCTTTGCAACTCAGTGAGACCCTGTTTCAAGATAAAGACTAAAAAATAGGCCTGGGAGCCAGGCGTGGTGGCGCACGCTTGTAATCCACATGCTTGGGAGGCAGAGACAGAAGGATCACGCAGGTTCGAAGCCTCGCTGTCTTAAGAGACCCTGTTTCCAAATAAAAATATAAAAAATAGGTGTCTGGGAGTATAGCCTGGAGGAAGAAGGACTTCCAGGAACCCCAGCACCACCAAAAAAAAGAAAAAAGAAAGAAAGAAAAATAGGTCTGGGGGTGTAGCTCGGAGGAAGAATGCCCTGGGTTTCATCCCCAGTACCACAAATAAATAAATAAATAAAATAAAAAGTGACTAGTGGATCAAGTAAGATAAGTCAGGAGATGGCCGCAGAGCAGCGTGGTGCCGTCCAGCTCACGGCTGTTGCTTGCACACACCCTTGGTAGAGGAGGGAGAGGATGGCGAGCCCTCTGCTGTGCGGGGCGGGAGGCGGCGGCAGGGGCTTCTGTGATGGGGAGAGTCACACGTGTGTGCCGTGGGCATGGTGCGGGGGGACCGGTGATGTGGGAGGGTGGGCGCGAGCCCCGCCGGGGTGTCCATGTCTGGTGGGGGGCTCAGGAGAATGCACCCCCTTATCAGACCCAAGACATACCTCCCGCACCTGCCCACGGGGCGTGGGGTAGGAGAGGGGCTGGCATTAGACGGGCCATCGTGGTCACTGTGTCCCCCAGGGTCTGGAGGAGGGGATCTCCCAGATCACGTCCAAGAGCCGAGACGTGCGGCGGGCGCTGGTGTGGAACTTCCCCATCGACGTCACCTTCAAGAGCACCAACCCATACGGCTGTGAGTCTGGGGGCCCCGCGGGAGGCGGGCTGGCGCTCCCACTGCACCCCAGGATCGCCTGGCCACCCGGGGCCGCCCTGGCCTGGTCCGCACGTGCCGACCCAGCCCTGCCCTCCCAGGGCCTCAGATGGTGCTCAGCGTGTACGGGCCCGACGCCTTCGGAAACGACGTGGTCCGCGGCTACGGGGCGGTGCATGTGCCCTTCTCGCCCGGCCGGTAGGTCCTTGGTCCTCGCCCCGACCGAGCCCAGTACCCTTCCCGAGGGCTCGTCCACAGACAGCAGACCCTTTCCTTTGGGCTCTTGGGGGTGCTCTGGGGTCCCCCGGCGTGGCCTGTATCCCAGAAGAGCCCTGCTACGCCGCACGCACCCGCCTCCCGCCCAGCACCTCTGTGCGCACCGGTCACAGGTACAAAAGGACCATCCCCATGTTCGTGCCAGAGTCGACGTCTAAGCTGCAGAGGCTCACAAGGTGAGTGGGGTTTCTTCTGCCGGGGCGGACGCCTGCCACCGCTCCTACGAGGCGCCTGGAAGCCTCTCCAGGTCCTCACGGCTTAGAGGCCCGGCCCCTGGGGCCTGCCCTGGCAGGCAGCACAGGGCTGTGTGATTTTACTCTGCACCTCGTTAAAAAAATATATTCATTATGTCACATGGTGCAGAGGAAAAACTCGCATCAAATGGGAAAATGCTCGGGACGTAGCGTGCCAGGCATTCGGTAGAATACAAAGCAGGTGTAGTGGCGCACACCCGTCACCCCAGGACTTGGGAGGCTGGGGCAGGAGGAGCTCAGATTCGAGGCCAGCTTCAGCAATTTGGCAAGACCCTGTTTCAAACTGAAATAATACAAAGAGGTGGTTGTGGAGCTTGGAAGTAGAATGCCCCTGGGTTCCATCCCCAGGACAATTTTGTTTTTTAGTGTTGGGGACAGAACCCAGGGGCATTCTGTTTGCAAGCTCCACCCTCAGCCTGATGTTTTTATTCCGTATTTTTGAAACAGGGACTCACTGAGCTGCATAGGGCTCACAAGTAGCTGAGGCTGGCCTCGCACGTTGGGTGCTCCTGTTTGAGCCAAGGACTGGGATTATGGGCTTGCGCCACCACGCCCGGCCACAAAATGAACTCAAAAAGTAGCACCCAGCAGTCTGAGCCAGACCCCCTGGAACAGTCAGTGGCCGGAGTAGCTTCTATTCGTCAATTGCTACAGCCTTCCTGTGAGGCGCCGGGGCAGGGCGTCTGAGCGGATCTGTGGCCAGAAGCAGGTGCTCTGGGTCCCAGGAGAGCTGTCTGGGAGGTCCACAGAGGCGCCAACTCTGGCCGTGAGGAGCGGCGCTTAGGGGACTGGAGTTTGGGGTGTAAGTGCCCCCGGCTGGAGTTACCGCCACCCCCCGCAGGTTAGCAAGGATGAGGGGGGGGGATGCAGGACCAGCCAGGTTCCAGGGGCGCCAGCCAGCAGCCCCTGCCAGCCGGGCCAGCACCCCACTGGGTGGAGTCGCAGCGCCCCCGCCTCCCTCGCCCAAGGACTGGGACCTCTCGGGGGCCAGGCGGGGGAGGTTTAGCCACAAGCCCTGGGCAGGACGATGGCCGCTTGAGGCGGGCTTTAAGATCCATGCGGCCCCCATGCCACGGTGGTGGCCCCTGGGGGGGGGGGCTCTGGGCCAGCAGAGCAGGACCTTCTCGCCGGGCCCAGGCCTGGCAGCCCCCCCCACCCGGCGTCAGCCAGGGCGGGGTGATCGCCAGGCCTTGGGCGCCCAGAGGCCGCTGCCTGAGCCGCAGCACGCTGGGCTGATTTCTGTGGCCACTGGAACAGATTACCAAGAGCTCTGTGGCGGGCGTCAGACTACAGAAATGTGTCTTCTCACGGTTTGGTTTTGGTTTTGGTTTTTTGGTTTTTTTTTTTTTTTTTTTTTTTTTTTGCGAATCTGGGGATGGAACCTGGGGGCATTCGACCTCCAAGCTCCACCCCCAGACCTATTTTTATTCTTTATTTTGAAACCGGGTCTCACTGAGTTGCCGAGGGCCTCGCTAAGTAGCTGAGGCTGGCCACGAACCGCAATCCTCCGGTCTCAGCCTCCTGGAATCTTCCCACAGTTTTGAGGGCCAGAAGTCCCCAGATGGTTATCTCGGGGCTGAAATCGGGGCTGTCAGAGGCTGTGGGGGGTGGGATGCCTTGCCTCTCGGGCTTCTTGGAGCCTTTCTTTTATTTTTATTATTATTATTATTTTTATTATTATTATTATTAATTTTGCAATACTGGGGATAGAACCTAGGAATAGTCTACCTCTGAGCTACACCCCCCAGCCCTATTTTCTATTCTTTATTTGGAAACAGGGTCTCACTGAGTTGCAGAGGGCCTCGCTAAGTAGCTGAGGCTGGCTGCGAACCAGGATCCTCAGTCTCTACCTCACAAGTGCTGGGATGACGAGCACGCGCCCCCACTGGGCTCAGCAGGTTTTTGCAAATAAGATCGCTTTCCAGGAACACACACACACGCACACACACACGCACGTCTGGGCCGCACGTCTGGGCCGGCGCCTCAGCCCCTCCACCCTGGCTGCACGGAGCAGCTACTTGGCTCCTAAGTGTGTCCGGCCTGCTGGCCGCCGTGCCCCGCCGCGGGTCCTCAGCCCACGGGGCCATCTCCTGCCTCCGGCCCTTGCTGGGTACATTTTGCCTCGGGCAGCCCGCCTCTGCTGAGTCAGGTGCTCGAACTGCCCTGAACACCCAGGAGAGACCTGGCCGTGCCCTCGCAGGGGGCTGTGCCTCGGCCTTGCTCTCTGAGGGGGAAACAGGCTGTAATGCACGTGCCCGGGGAGGGCGCACGAGGGCACCGGCCTAGGCACGCCTGGAGCCCACGAGGCTGGGCTCACCCAGCACCCTCAAGGGAGGGCCGTGGCCTGGGGAGGCCGCACAGCGCTCCTGGAGGTAAACTGACGGCTGGCCTGGACCCCTGCTGCCTTAGTGGGGCCTGCCGGGCGTCAGATGGCCGTTGCTGCCGCCGGAGCAGCCGCGGCCAGACCCTCCCCGGGAAGGCAGAGGTGTGGACGGCCGTCCCCAGGAGCCTCCACCCCAGCCCGCAAGGGAGGTGCCCGGCGCCGCCTTTCCCAGTGGACAGAACTGGCCAGCCCCGGCCCCCACACCAGGCCTCGTCCCCACCTCCCTGGGGAGGGGGCTTCTGTCCCGGGGTCGGCTCTCTCCATGCTCACCCACGCCCCCCGCTGTGTCCACAGCTGGTTCATGGGACGGAGGCCCGAGTACACGGACCCCAAGGTGGTGGCCCAGGGCGAGGGCCGGGAAGGTAAGGCTTGGCACCCGCCGCCTCACCCCACCCTCCTCTGGGTGGGGACCCACTGGGCCTCCAAGCAGGTGGGGTGAAGGTCAGGGACCCCACAGGAGCTGCCCAGAGTTCTCCCAGCAGAGGTCTTGCCATGTCTGTCTGTCCATCGCGGCGCCCAGGCCGGGTCAGTGTCTGTGCCCTCCCGGCCCTGCTGACGCCGCCCTTGTTTGCAGTGACCCGTGTCCGCTCCCAGGGCTTCGTCACCCTCCTCTTCAACGTGGTGACCAAGGACATGAGGAAGCTGGGCTACGACACGGGGCCCGTGGACACACAGGGCGCCCCAGGGCCCAGCCCGCCCTAGGTGGCCCAGCGCTCCCAGAACAAGGGCTTCCCTCCGAGCCAGGCTGGTGCTGGGGCTCACAACAATAAAATGGTTTTATATAATAAAGTGTCACCTTTTCAGAGCACCCAGGCCAGGCCGGGGCTGCCTTCGTGCCCGTCCCTTGGGAGTGCGGGGCGCTGCGCACAGGGAGGGGCAGCCGGAGCCCTCACGCCTCCCAAGGAGGCTGAGTGGAGTCTGCGCTCCTGCCGCGTGGCTCTGTGACCGCCCGCCACCTCTGGCACGAAGGAGGGGACCCCAGAGCCAGGGGGCGGTGGCGAGGCACCGGGGATGGGGCTCCTGCTGGAATGGGGCCTTCTAGCGAGTCCCACAGCCCAGCACCCTGGTGCCGGGGGTCCCCAGGCTCTGCGGCAGGAAGGCCCGAGGCTGAGCCTCCTGCTTTGGCCTCCAGCAGGATGGGTGGGCGCCCAGCTCGCTGTGACCAGCCGCACGACCAGCTCAGCACAAGCGCCCGCCTGGGCACAGCCCTGCGCGGGGCACAAGCGGCAGCCTTCTCCCACCTGCGACCACTGGGCTGGCCCCGGGCTGGCCTCCCACGTCTTCCCCGAGACGCCCTCCGCCATGTCTGGTTTGGTCTGGGGCACTGGGATTGAACCCAGGAGCTTCCCACCTCCAACAGGAACCTTGGAACACAGACCTTTTTTGTTGTTCTTGGTGGTACTGGGGCTCCTGGAAGCCCTTCTACCTCCGGGTTACATTTCCAGACCTATTTTTATACTTTTTTTGTTTGGAAACAGGGTCTCTTAAGCTAGCACGGCTGGCTTTGAACCTGCGCGATCCTCCTGTTTCCGTCTCCCGAGCACGGGGATGACAAGCGTGCACCTGGTACTGGGGATGGAACCCAGGGGCCTTCTACCACCGGGCTATATTCCCAGACCTATTTTATATTTTATTTAGGGTCTCACTAAGAGGCAAGTAGCCGAGGCTGGCTTTGAACCTGCGTGACCCTTGGTCTCAGCATCCCAAGTGCTGTGATTACAAGCGTGTGCCACCGGGCCCAGATTTTTTATTTTTTATTTTTTTATTTTGATGGTACCGTGGTTCTGGAAACCCTTCTACCTCCGGGCTACACTCCCAGACCTATTTTACATATTTTATTTGGAAACAGGGTCTCTTAAGCCAGCAAGGCTGGCTTCGAACCTGGGCGATTCTCTTTCTCCGCCTCCCAAGCGCGGTGATTACAAGCGTGCGCCACCGCGCCCAGCCTCATGCCCAGATTAATTATTTTGAAATGTTCAGGGTTGCAAAGGGCCTCGCTAAGTAGCTGAGGCTGGCTGCGGACTGCAATCCTCTGGTCTCAGCCTCCGGAATGCTGGGGTTACAAGCGTGCGCCGCCACGCCCAGATCAAACTCTTTTATTTTTTGCTTTGAAACGCCTCACCGGGTGTGGTGGCGCACGCTTGTAATCCCAGTACTTGGGAATTGAGACAAGAGGACCCCAGGTTCACACCAGCCTCAGCTATTTAGTGAGGCCCTCTAACTCGGACCCTGTTTCCAAATAAAGCAGATTGGGTGGTACAGCTTGGAGGTTTCAGAATGACCCTGGATTCCATCCCTAATGCCACCAAAACACCCAACATGGTCTCACTGAGTTGCTGGGCCTTGCTTAGCTGCCCAGGCCGGCCTCCAACCCGTGACCCTCCTGTCTCAGCCTCCCAAGTACCGATCCCGGCCTCCCCCCCCCCCGCCTCAGCCCCACTTAAACACAGAAGAGCCGCAGTAACTTTACAGTGAGCAGCGCGTACCCACCGCCTAGGGCCACGTGACCACCGATCATCCCCGCGGCCGGCTCTCTGCATCCGCGGGCTCCACATTCGAGGCTTCTCCCAACTACAGATCAAGAATATTAGGGAAATAAGGCATTTGGGTTTTTCTTTTTATTTTTTGTGGGTACTTGTTATTAAACTCTGGGACATTCTACCTCTGAGCTACACTTTCAGCCCTATTTTATTTTTGAAACACGGTCTCACTAGGCTGAGGAGTCTCATAATTTGCTGAGGCTGTCCTCGAACCTGCGATCCTCCTGACTCAGCCTCCCAAGTAATAGGATTACAGGCAAGCACCACCATGCCCAGTTTCCTTTTTAAATTATTATTATTATTATTATTAATTATTATTATTATTTTGTGGTGCTGGGGATTGAACCCGGGGCATTCTACCTTCAAGCTACACCCCAACCTGATATTTTATTCTTTATTTTGAAACAGAGTCTCACTAAGTAGCTAAGACTGTCCACAAACACAGTTCCTCCTGTCTCACAGGAGGAACTGGCAGGGGTGCTGGACTCTGGGCCGGCGGCCCTCGGGAGCCCAAGCATGTGCCAACATACCTGGCTCCTTTTTCATTTTTATTTTTTTGCAGTACTGGGGATGGAACCCAGGGGCATTCTACCTCCAAGCTACACCCCCAGCCCTATTTTTTATTCTTTATTTTGAAACAGGGTCTGCGTTACAAAGGGCCTAAGTAGCTGAGGCTGTCTGCAAACTGCAATTCTATCTCAGCCTTCCAAATGCTGGGATTATAAGCGTGCACCAACACAGCTGGCTTCCTTTTATTTTTTAATAAAAAGGTCTCACAAAATTACCATGTGCTGGCCGGGCATGGTGGCACATGCCTGTAATCCCAGCATTCAGTGATACCCTGTTTCAAAATAAGGAATAAGCCGGGCATGGTGGACACTCTTGTGATCCCCGTGCTGGGGAGGCTGAGACAGGAGGATCGCGCAGGTTCGAAGCCAGCCTCGGCTACTTAGTGAGGCTCTCAGCAACCTAGTGAGACCCTGTTTCCACATAAAGTATAAAAAAGGCCTGGGAGTATAGCCCGGGGGTAGAAAGCCCCTGGGTTTCACCCCCAGAAACACACACGCACACACACACACACGGGCTTTGCATGATAAAGGCGTGATACACAGACTCCATTTGAACAAAGAAACTCTGCTTTCTGGCCCATACTGAGCTCCCATCACGATCCCCGGGCCCCTGTGCCTGGCTTACCTGAGGACAGGCGGAGGCAGGAGTCAGACAGCTCGCTTTGTTTTCTGCTGCTCTGCAACAAATCATCCTCTAGCTGTATATTTTTTTGTAATTATTTATTTTGTGGTTCTGGGATTGAGTGTTCTACCCCTGAGCTACACCCTCACCCCCTTCTATCTTTTTGTTTTGAGACAGGATCTCACCAGGTTGCTGACTCTCACTCCATTGCTGAGGCTGGCCTCAAGCCTGCGCGCCTCCTGCGTCAGCCTCCCAAGGGCTGGGATGGGAGCGCACACCACCACGCCCGGCTGACCCGGGTGCGGGATTCGCAGGCGCCGGCTCAGCGGCGGTGCTGTGCGCGCGCTCTGTGGCGGCCCCTCAGCTGGAAACCTCTGTTCTCCAGCGCTCAGCCGCTCCTCGTGCTGGAACCGGGCAGCGGGGTTGCCAGCGCAGCCGTGAGGGTCAGCCCATGCGCCCGGGGCGTCCACCGGGCCCTGGCTGTATCCTCCACGCAAACGTGGGGAGCCGCGCCCCAGGGGTGAGGCCAGATTCAGTGTTGGGGGGGGGCTCGTGATCACCAGCTATCTGAAGAAACCCCGTTGCTACGGGACCCAAAAGCGGGGGGCAATGGCTGACTGGACAGGCCTGAATACCGCGTGTCGCGCGGGGGCCGAGGGCCTAGGACCTCCTGCTCCGAGTGGGGCCAGCGCCTGGCCGCGTGACGACCTACTGCTCCCGGGCCGCCCAGGCAGCTCCGGGGCCCGGCTCAGGGCCCCCAGGACCAGGCGGCGCCCCGCCGCGCCCCACCAGGCTGCTCCAGGCAGGAAGGACAGAGCCAGAGACCGCATCATGATACAAATGATAAATTATATTTATACGACCAATAAGTATCAACAGTTGACACAAGATCAGAACCAGACGCCGGCTGGGACCGGGCGCTGGGACCGGGCGCTGGGCCGGCGGGGGCTTCCTCCCACGGGGCGCCGCAGCAGGTACGGGCGCGTGTGACACGCCGGGCGACAGGGAGGCCGCGCCCGGGCCCTCGCTGGCTGTCATGCCGGGGCCTCCGTCACACCGCGATGGGTTGTTAGAAAACTATGACTGACGCCAGGCGGCTGGGCCCTGCGCTGGCCCAGGCCCTGGCACCTCTGGAGGAAAAGCACCGTCCTGGGCGGGGGGGCGCCCGGCTCCACGGCCCGTGGTCCCCTACCCGGCCCTGACCGCAGGAGCCCGGCCCGGCCCCCGAGGGCAGGCCGGTGTGGGCCCCCGGTTCTGGCAGGGGTGCTGGACTCTGGGCCGGCGGCCCTCGGGAGCCCAGACCAGGGCCATCCCTCCTGTGTCGGTGCTGAGGCTGCGGCCTCTTTCTGGAGCCAGCGAGGGCTGGCAGGTGGCCGCCGCCCTCGGAGCTGGAGTGATGGAGCCAAGGTGGGAGGAGGCAGAAGCGCCCACCAGGCGAGGTGCCTGGACACGGGCGTCGGGACCGTCCTGCCCTGGAGGGGATGCAGGTCTTTTCTGGCTTGTAACGTGGGACCTAATACTTTTTTTTTTTTTTACAGTGATCGGGGGTTAGTGGGGGGTTGAGATCATCTTTTTCTTCATCTCCAAAAAAAAAAAAAGAAAGAAAAGAAAGAAAAAAAGGGAGGACTTCTCAGTCCGTGACCTGTGCCTGGGAGGGCCAGGGCCAGCCCGGGTCCCTCGCTCGCTCCCCTCAGCCTGGGGAACACGGCACCCTGAGCGCGCCCACTCCCGACTCCCACTGTGAACAGAGGCCCCGGGAACCCCTCGCGCCTCGAGTTAAAAGAGGAATTAGTCGACAGGAAGACGGTGAGAGACTTCCGTGTGTTAGACTTTACCCTTTAACTTTCAAGATGATGCTCTGCTGGCGAGAAAAAAAGCCTCTCTGCGGTCCGGCCCCACCAAGAGCCGGGCGGTTTGGTAATTCACCAAAACCCAGTTACGAAGGGAAAGGCAGCTGGAGCTCGGAGTTTTTGTTGTTGCTGTTGGTTTGTTTGTTTTTTTTTAATATCTTTTTTGTGTAACCAAATTTTCATCCTTTCTCCTATACTTTGCTTTCGTTTTTCCATAAGGCATTTTTCTCGTCACCTAAACATCTCGTCCGTCTTAAATGTTCTTACAGAGTTAAAAACCATAAATAAGATTTAGACCACTTAGCAGGACACGTGCCCAGATCCGAGTCAGCCAGACCTGGTAAATTCTATCAAAACTAGACAGTTAAATAAGAGCCACGTTATAAAAATATTAGCCAAAAAAAGACTATTAGATAATTCTGCAAACTCAAATATGAAACTGTACTAAACAAAACCTGTGCAAACGTGTACAAGCAGGGCGCGGGGCCGCGCTCGGTTAGTGTGAAGCTGGCTCCAGCGGCCGCGTGCACGCGGGGACCGCGGGGTGACGCGGGGTGTCCCGCGCCGCCCGCCCCGGCGCTGGCTGGGCGGTGAGCCGGCCGAGGAGCCCGCGGGAGCCAGGCATGGGGCGGCTGGGGACAGGAGAGCAGGCCGGCAGCGCCGCCAAAGCCTGGCACCCCACCTCCGCCCTCACCACCAGCCCACGGACCGTCCCGCTTGCCCGCGTCCTCCGGCCAAGTCCTCCAGGGCCCTCTAGAGGAGGAAAGGGTTGGTTGTGCCGGTGGCCTGAGCCGCCGCCGGGGGGATGCCCACGCTGCCCGCCATGTTCATGGCTGCAGGGCCCAGCGACGTCAGAGCGGGGCCCCCGGTCCCCAGCGCCGGGTGTGGGGCTGCCGCGGCGGGCTCCATCCCCGAGCCAGGCCCAAAGGCCGCGCTGCTCCCCAGGACTGGGCTCCCCCGCAGCTGGTTCAGTGTCAGCGGCTGGGGCTGGTTCACCTGGAAGGGGTTCACGGGGGTCGTGGCGGTGGCTGCACCTGGGGAGAGAGTGCGAAGGGGCTGAGCAGGAAAGCAGGGTCCACTCGGGTGGGGCGCAGCCACCCTGGCAAGACGGCCGGGTGGCACCCACAGCAAACAGCTGCAGGGGGCCTGGGGGAGCACAGGTGCCCGGGGGTGAGGGCGCGGGGCGCGGGAGAGCACCGCAGTGTCCGCCACACCTGGCCGCACGGGCCACGCAGCCCGGGGCAGCTGGGCCTGAGACCCACGCTCAGGGACGGGCTCCCAGCTGAGGAGATACGGCTGGTGCGGAGCAGACCGCAGCCGGGCAGAGCCAGGCTGCCACACGTCCTCCTCGTAGCCAGTCCTCAGGAGCCATGGGGCGTGCAGAGGGCAGGGCTGCCCACCGCCCCAACTAGGTGGGCGGGGAGCCTATGGCCCTGGCCACCGCAGCTCCTGGGGCCTGCAGGCACGGTGGCGGGTGAGCTGCAGGCAGCTGGGGACCCAGGCCCTAAGCCAGCGTCACCCATGGGACTTGGGGGTCCCAGGCGCTCCTTGTACCCACTTCTGACTGCAGACCCCGTCCTCTGCCTGCTGGGCCGGTGTTCAGGATCCTCTGCCTCCCTGCTGGGTGGAGACCCAGCATGCTCTGCGACCCCGTGGACCTGGAGGCTGCCCGATGCTAAAGGGCCAGCTTACCCCCACCCCGCCCCAGAGGGTTCTGAGCAGCAAACCCTGGCTCTTCCTCAGACTCAACCTGGACACACGTGTACCCACCTGGTGCCAGGAAGGGGTTGAGGGACTGGGCTGGCGGGGCGGGCCGGGTCACCAGCGAGTCCAGGTTCACCAGGGCCGCGTTGGGGCCCAGGAAGGACTCCGGGGTTTTCCTGGCACTGCTGGGCTTGCTGGGGCCGGCGGCCGGGGGCTGAGACTCAAAGGGGTCGGGGCTGGTCGTTCCGTTGTTCTGGGGCGGCAGAGAGGTCGTGGACTCGGCTGCAAGACAAGGACACGTGTGGCGCAGTGAGGCTGGGGCTGCAGCCCCGGGAGCCTCGGCCACCGACCCGGGGCGGCACAGGGTCCCTGGACGCCAGGGCTGCGCGCAGGACACGCCCCTGCACGGTGCGTCCCAGCCCGAGGGAGAGACCCAGCGGTCATGACGGTCAGAGACCCGCTGTCCACAGAACCAGCATAGAAGGCGGGGCGTGGGAACACAAGGTAACAGGGAAAACAGCTTCCAGAGCAGCCAGTGCAAAGGCGCACCGCACACCTGCGATCCCAGGATGGAAGGCTGAGACGGAGGACTCAGGTTCAAGGCCGGCCTCCCGACTTAGTGAGACTTCAGCAGCTTTGCAAAGACATGTTTGAAAATAAAATAGGGAGCCGGGCGTGGTGGCGCACGCTCGTCATCCCAGCATCCGGGAGGCTGTCTCGAGACCTGGAGGATCGCAGTTCGCGGGCAGCCTCAGCTACTTAGCGAGGCCCTCTGCAACTCAGTGAGACCCGGTTTCAAAATAAAGAATAAAAAGTAGGGCTGGGGGTGTAGCTCGGAGATCGAATGCTTCTGGGTTCCATCCCCGGACCCGCAAAAATAAATAAATAAATAAATAAATAAATAAATAAATAAATAAATAAATAAAATAGGGCTGCAGGTATGGTGTGGAGATAAAATGTTTCTGGGTTCAATCTCCGGCACCAAAAAAATAAAAGCAGGACCCAAAACAGTAAACAATATCTCTGACACAATGTCTCCCCAAGACATCACTGTGAGCTCCTAGTAAGGAATGGATAATTTACATTTTTTTTTATGGTACTGGGGATGGAACCCAGGGCATTCTACCTCCGAGCTACACCCCCAGCCCTACTTTTCTACTTTTTATTCTTTAGTTTGAAACTGGGTCTCACTGAGTTGCAGAGGGCCTAAGTGGCTGAGGCTGTCCGCAAACCGCGATCCTCCTGTCTCAGCCTCCCGAATACTGGGATGACAAGCGTGCGCCACCACGCCCGGCTAATTTACACTTTTAATATAGAATTTTACATTTTCATTTTCTAAATTTTCTACAAAAAACACTTTCTCGATAGTAAGAAGAAAGCAACCTGTATTTTATGGGTGACTTTTTTTTTTTTTGGTACCAGAGATTGAATAATCCAGGGGCATTCTACCTCTGAGCCATACCCTCAGTCCTTCTTATTTTTAAAAATTTCTAATGAATTTTAAAATCACAAAAAATGCTTCCAATCTGTTATTCTATTAAATCCAGGATGGGGGACAGGACTCAATTCTATCTGATAGTAGAGTTGAACAAATAAGCCTTCTAAGAGTTCAGAAAAAGATACTGGGGGTAAAACAGTGGCTGAGTGTGGGCAGGAAAATGGTAAAATCCTGTGTGTGTGTGTGTGTGTGTGTGTGTGTGTGTGTGTGAGAGAGAGAGAGAGAGAGAGAGAGAGAGAGAGAGAGAAACAGACAGACAGACAGACAGACAGACAGAGACAGAGACTAGGGACTGAATCCAAGGGCATTCTACCTCTGAGCTACACCTCTAGCCTAATTTAATTCTGAAACAGGGTCTCACTAGGTTGATGCGAGTCCCAGGTTCAAGGCCAGCCCCAACTCAGTGAGGCCCTCAACAACTTAGTGAGACCCTGTTTCAAAAGTAAAATAAGCAGGCGTGGTGGCGCACGCTCGTCATCCCAGCATTCGGGAGGCGGAGACAGGAGGATTGTGGTTCATGGCAGCCTCAGCTACTTAGTGAGGCCCTTTGCAACTCAGTGAGACCCAGTTTCAAAATAAAGAATAAAAAGTAGGAAAGTAGGGCTGGGGGGTAGCTCGGAGGTAGAATGCCCCTGGGTTCCATCCCCAGTACCACAAAAAATAATAAATAAATAAAGGTGGGTGTGTGGCTGAGGTAGAATGCCCCTGGGCTCAATCCCTAGCGCCAAGAAATAAAAAGTAAGTCAGTCCGCGCTTCCGTAACGACGACCAGGCCGCCTTCCTCCCAGAGGCAGGGCTTGGGCATGAACACGCGGCAGCTTAGCGTGTCCTCTGGCCTATGGGGCGTGTGAGTCGTTTTTCTGGGCCCACCTCGACTGCCAGGCGCTTTTCTCCGCACCCCAGGCCCCCGGCCCACGGGAGAGAAGCCAGGCGGCCCTGGGCCCGGGGCCCCTGGGCAGGGGTTCTAGGCAGTGCTGGCTGAACGGAGCTGTCGCCTGTGGGGGAGACGGCGGGGGATGGACAGAGACCGGCCCTGTCCACACCCAGGGAAGTGGTTCTGGGGCACAGGAGTTGGTTGGGGACGGTGAAGGGACAGGTCGGGTCAGACCTGGAGGCTGGGCCGGCAGCAGCACCAGCAGCCACGGGCCCAGCTGACCTGAGACACGGCCCCAGGCGAGGGGCCAGAGGGGCCAGGGAGCAGGAGGCAGAGAGGCCTGGACCTTCCGGACTCCACTGCCGTGTTAGGGTCCCTGGACCAGGCGGGCCATACTGTTTTTAATTATTTTGAAACAGGGTCTCACTGAGTTGCAAGGGCCTCACTAAGTAGCTGAGGCTGCGAACTGCGATCCTCCTGTCTCGGCCTCCCGAGTATTGGGATTACAAGCGCGCGCCGCCACGCCTGGCAAGTCTTGATCTGTTTATTCAGGGATTGAGCCCAGAAGCATTCTACCTCCCTGGCCCTTTTTTTGGTTTTTGGTTTTTTGGTACTGGGGATGGTACCCAGGGACGTTCTACCTGAGCTATACCCCCAACCCCCCCTTTTTTTTTTTTGATACTGGGGATGGAACCCAGGGGCACTGTACCTCTGAAGTATAACCCCAGCGCTATTTTCTATTCTTTATTTTGAAACAGGGTCTCACTGAGTTTCAGAGGGCCTCACTCACTAAGTAGCCGAGGCTGGCCACGAACCTGAGGTCCTCCTGTCTCAGCCTCTCAGGTACTGGGATTGCAAACGTGCGACTCCACACACAGAGGAACCCCGTGAAAGCTCAGGTTCCCCAAGAGCTGAGCCGGAGGCCCTCAACAGCAAGGACACCCCCTCCGCCTACCTGCGTTCTTTGAAGTTCGGAGGTTGTCAAATTCCGAGAAGTCGTCCTTCGCTGTACCATTGAAACTGCTGAAGAGCTCAAAGGGCCCTGCGGGGACAGAGGCCGGTGGCCCGGGCATCTCCCGTCACTCCCCGGCCGCCCGAGGGCAGACCGCGGGGCTCCTCCTGCTCACAGGGCAGGGCGCAGGCCCGAAGCGGGCAGCCGGTCTCCTGGCGGGCGGGGACAGCGGAAACCAGGGCTCGGCCGCTGGCTTCTAAAGCCTCCGCTGGCCTCACCCCTTAGGGTGTGGACAGCTGTGAGCGGTGCCTGCACCTGCCGCAGCCCTTCTCGACGCCCGGGTGCCCCTCAGAGGGCTTGTAGGGCTCGCACGGGGGTTCTCAGGGGCCAAAGGCTAATGTGGCCAGGGGAGAGAAAGCAGCGCCCCGGCAGGCACTGCGGGGCCTCACCCGAGGAGGATGCGGGCTTGGTGGCCGAGGCTGCGGCCCAGGCATCCGTGGTCTTCCCGGCGCTGGGGGCGGGCTGCTGTGTCGCTGCCCAGGGATCCGAGCTCTTGGGGACGGAGTGCGCACCGGCTCCAGCAGGCACTCCCCACGGGTCCACAGAGGCGGCCGGCTTGGCCCCTGCAAAGAGGCAGGGTCGGGACTCAGAGGTGCCTCAGAAAGTCCGGGCAGCTGGGACACCATGGGCCACACCAGGTTCAGGGTCCTGCGCTAAGCGGGGCGGCACCCAAAGCGCGTCCCCAGAGCTAGAGCCCAGGGCCCATGGCGGGGAGGGTCGGCGCCAGGCCCGGGTCACCCAAGATGCCCCCCTCGCTAAGGACGGGAGAGGCAGCAAGGGGCCGTCTCCACGCGCCCGCCCCGGAGCAGAACCTGGGTCCCCCGTGACAAGGAGCCCAGTGCCTGCCCACCCAGAGGCCCCGCTCCGACGGGCTTTGAGTGGTTTCTGCTTCCTGACAGGTGTGCGCCCAAAGACCGCCAATAAAGAGCAACGCAGCAGCGGGCCGGGCGCTCGGCAGTGGGCGACGCACGGCCTTCGACCTGAGCGACAAATCAGCTTAGTGGGCGCATTTCGTGTGCGTGTGCACGTACATGCGCGTTACTGGGGACTGAACTCGGGCATTCTCCGAGACACATCCCCAGTCCTTTTTCTTTATTAATTTTGAAACCGGGTCTCACTGAATTGCTAAGTCCGGCCTCCAGCCCGAGATCCTCCAGTCTCAGCCTCCCAAATACTGGGATTCTGGGCACGCACCGCCACACCCAGCTTCCCTGCAAAACTTTTCAACCTCGCCTGCAAATGGGGAGTGCTGGGTGTCTCCCACATTCTCCGCACAGTCGCACCCCGAGGGCCTCCAGGTGCTCTGTGACCGCGGGAGGGTGATCAGGACGCCCGACGTGCTCGCGACCGCACAGGACCGCCGTCCGTTTCCGCTCAAGTGTGACGCCAGCTGTGAGCTCTTCTCCTGTCCTTTGGAAGCACCTCTCGGGCTGGGGAAGCGCCCCGGCCTTCGGGACTGACCAAGGTGTTTCTTTCTTTTCAGTGAGTGGCTGATGAACTTTATTTCGTCCTCTATTCAGATGACTGCATCATCTCCCTCTTTTAACCTGCAAACGTTGATACATCTTCTGTGTACTGAGGTCGACAGTTCTCTGCCTACGGATTGATACATTTTCTGAGCGCCGGCTCTTCCCAGTCTCCCTGGCTGCTCTGGGGTTTGAGGTGCTCCTGGCTTCACCAGCTTGAGCGTCAACAGGTGTCGCCGGCCCGGGGTATCTGTGCTCTTGCTGCGCCGTCTCCATGTGCTGTCACGGTCAAGGTTACACCGGCCTCAAGAAATGAGCAGGCCGGAGCGGCGGCGCGCGCTCGTCATCCCAGCATTCAGGAGGCCGAGACCGGAGGCTCACGGTTCGTGGACAGCTCAGCTGCTTAGCGAGGCCCTCTGCAACTCAGCGAGACCCGGTTTCAAAACTAAAGACTAGCCGGGCGTGGTGGCGCACGCTCGTCATCCCCGCGCTTGGGAGGCGGAGACAGGAGGATGGCGCAGGCTCGAAGCAGCCGCGCTGGCTTAAGAGACCCTGTTTCCAAGTAAAATATAAAATAGGTCTGGGAGTGTAGCCCGGAGGTAGAAGGGCTTCCAGGAACCCCAGTACCACCAAAAAAAATAAAAAAGTATGACTACAATGCAACAATAAAAAGATTTTAAAAATTAAAAAAATTAAAAATAAAGACTAAAAAACAGGGCTGGGGGCGTAGCTTGGAGGTGCAATGCCACCCCCAGTACCGCAAAAAAAAAAAAAAAAGAAAAAAAGGAGAAAAAGAAATGAGTAGGAGTGCTCCCTGCTTACTAAGAGGAATTTATTTATTTACACAGATATCAAGTGGAACTTTCTTGACTGTTGCTAGATTTTTCCAGTAAAATCCTTTGAGTGGGTTTGGGGAGGTGGGGGTTTGGGCAGGGTTTATTTTTTAACTTGTGTGTGTGTGTTACTAGGGATTGAATCACCGAATCCAAGGCATTCTACCTCTGAGCTACACCCCAGCCCAGTTGATCTGAAATTTGAGACAGGGTCTCACTAGGCTGACGAGTCTCGCTGCTGGCTGAGGCTGGCCTCGAACCTGCGCTCTTCCGCTTAGCCTCCCAGGCACTGGGGTTACAAGCGTGTGCCATGTCTGGCCATATGGTTCAATTTCTTTCAGGAGGATAGGACTACATTTCTTTTCTTTCATGTTTTATTTATACGTGGAACGTATTGAAAATGGTGTATTTATTAGATTGTGCTGGGTGCCCTCTCCCCGCCCCCAGCCTTCTCCCCTCCCACTAATGCGTGCCAGGTTACCACGCCCTATTCACACTGTTACACACATTCGGATGTAGCGCCTCCACTGAACACCTCAGCCTTCTTCCTCTCCTCTCCTCCGTCTGGCTCTGCTGAGGTCTCCCCTCCACCATCTGGGGTCCCTCTGGTGTTCCCACTGCTCCCTAGCTTGGGCACATTAGAGAAAACACGGTCCCTTCTCTCTCTGTGCCTGGCTGATCTCACGTAACATAATGCTCTCCAGCTCCCTCCGACTTCTTGCGAATGCTATTATTTTATTCTCCTTTACAGCTGAGTAGACTTCCATTGTGTGGATTTCCCATAATTTCGCCATCCATCCCTCTGTTGGTGGAGACCTGGGCTGGCTCCATATTTTGGCCGTTACAGACTGTGCTGCTATGGACATGGCTGGACTATCTTTATTCCTGTTATTTGTCAGCTTTGCCAGGTCTTTTTTCTTTTATCTATTTTATGTGTGTTTTCGGGTGTTTTTGTGTGTATGTGCGTGTGTGCTATCAGAGATTAAACCCAGAGACAGTCTACGTCTGAGCTACGCCCAGCCCTACTTTAATCTGTATTTTGAAACAGGGTCTCATACGGCTGATGAGAATCTCACTACCTGCTGAGACCATCCTTGAGCCCGCGGCCCTCCGGCCTCAGCCTCCCGAGCGCTGGGATTGCGAGTGCGCGCCGCCGCGCCCGGCTCCAGTTCTTGCTACTTTGACGAGACTCGCAGCTCACAAGGCTCTTGGCTCCAGCTGGAAGGCCCAGGTTTCCCCTCACCTTCTCTGCATCCGCTGAGACGCGCTGGCAACAAGCTCTTGTGCTCTGTGGCCCAGACGCCGCCGTGTCTCCTCCGCTCCTCCTCCGTCCGTTTCTGCAGTTGCTTGCAAATTTACAATGCCTTTTTCTCGCTGTCCTCTTTGGAAGAAGGTCAGTTTTGCTAGGTAGGAACGGGCCTGGTTTAGCGGTGTTCTTCAAGCACACTGAAGACCCTCGGCCGCGCAGCAGCGGCATCTATGCGGCTCCTTCCTGGCGTGCCCGCTGGTCCTCCCTGGCTGCTGTCGTCTCTTGATAATGAGCTAGTTCCCAGCTTCCAGCTCTGAGTCCCTTCCCACAATTTTTATTTTTTATTTTTTATTTTTTTTGCGGGTCTGGGGATGGAGTCCAGGGGCATTCTACCTCTAAGCTACACCCCCAGCTCGATTTTTTCTTTATTTCCAAACAGGGTCTTACTGAGTTGCAAAGGGCCTCACTAAGTAGGAGCTGGGGGTGTGGCTCAGAGGTAGAATGCCCCTGGGTTCCATCCTCAGTAACACAAAAAATAAAATAAGATGACAAGAACAACATAAATAAATAACAATAAAATAACAGGCTTGGCCGAGGACCACAGTGCCTAGCAACCTGCACCACACATACGGTGGGAGAAGTGCGCGCCCAGGAGGCCGTGCGTGCAGAATGAGGTCTGCGCAGCTCCGACCCCAGGCCGGCGGGGACGCGCTGCCCGGCATGGGAGCTTCCACAAAGGGGGCCCGGCCCGGCTGGGCGGGATCCAGACCGTGCAAGTGAGCGCAGCCCTGGAGCGTCCACGCAGGCACGGCCCCACAGCCCAGCTCCTCCGGTGGACAGCGGCCAGCACCAGCTGGCCCCGGGATGTGGCTGGGGGCTCCCCTCCGTGAATGGACAGTAGGCCTGGTGCCGGGCGGCTCTGTGCGGTCACCTCGGTGGGGTCTGGCCGCGGCTGATCAATCAGCGCTTGTTGAAAGCCCAGTGAACGCGGGAAGGACGGAAGGGGGGTCGCGAGGTCGCCGCGCTCCCGCCGCCGCCTCTGAGGGGCCATTGATGGAGTCGTGCTTCCTGCACGGACGCATGAATATTCATGGCCACGCGGGTCACCCAGAAGCCAGCGGCAGCACCTGCCGCGGCCGGCGGGCCTTCTCAATGGCGGGCTGTGAGGCCCGGGGCCAGGTGGCTGCTCTGTGAGGACCAGGGGAGGAAGCGGCCGGGGCTGGCAGGCCGGCTCGCATTTCCTTCCTGCCCGTCCTGGGCGCTTCCTCCCGGGGCTGCTGGAAAAACCCAGCGACGGCCAGGCCGCTGCAGACGCTGTCAACACAGGGCCTTTCATGGAAGGGTGAGCCCAGCGCGCTGGGAAGACACTCGCTCTCCACCCTCTTTCTTTCTTTCTTTTTCAGGGGGCTGTACTGAGGTTTGAGCCAGGGGCGTCCTGCCTCCAAGCTACACCCCCAGCCTTTTGAGGGTTTTCTTCATTTTTGTGGCACTGGGATTGGATCCAGGGGCCTCTACCTCCCCGCTACACCCTGAGCCCCCCGTTATCCTCTCTCATAAAGAATATTCTTTCTTTTTTTGTGTGTGGTACTGAGGGTGAAACCCAGGGACATTCTAGCTCTGAGCTACACCCCCTGCCCTAATTTTTATTCTTTATTTTGAAACAGGGTCTCACTGGGTTGCAAAGGGTCTCCCTAAGTAGCTGAGACTGTCCGCGAACCGTGATCCTCCTGTCTCAGCCTCCTGAATGCTGGAATGAGAAGCGTGGGCCACCACGCCCAGCAAGAATAAAACATTCTTAAAATATTATATTTAGGGTCTCACTAAATTGCGAAGAACCTAGCTAATCTGTGAAGGCTGGCTCCAAACCTGTGATCCTGTCTCAGCCTCCCAAGTCCTGGGATTACAGACATGTGCCACATCTGGCTTACTACTGTGTGTGTGTGTGTGTGTGTGTGTGTGTGTGTGCGCGCGCGCGCGCGCGCAGTACTAGGGGTGAAACCCGATGGTCCTCTACCTCCGAGTTACACCTCCAGACCTATTTTATATTTTATTTGGAAATAGAGTCTCACTAAGTTGCTCTGAGCCTCACTGAGCTGCTGAGGCTGGCCTCGAACCTGCAATCCTCCTGCCTCAGACTCCCATGTACTGGGATTACAGGTTGCGCCACTGCCCGCTGAGAATGACATCTTTCCAATGAGTGCAGGCGTCTCGGGTGGGAGGAGGCCCTGGAAGGATTCGGGGCTGGATTTTGTCAGAAGCTTAGAGGAAGACTGGACCCCACTGCCCGGCTCTGGAGCCAGGTGGGCAGCTGGGGACACAGCGGGGAGCCAGCGGCAGGAGCTCAGCACGGCCACTGAGCGGTCCCACAGGATCGCGGGACTTTGGTGCATTTCCTGTTGAAACCAGACAATAGAACCAGCTCCGCCCGGCCCTGGACTACGTAGGGAACGGCAGGGCCGTGCCAGGCCCCAGCGCTGCGCTGTCCAGAGCTTCTACCAACGACACGCAGACCCACAGACACTTGCGAGACTTGTGCTCCAGACACACAGCACAAGTGAAAAAAGTGTGTGTACAAAAGCTACGTGTACGGTGTGCTCTCAGCCGAGTAAAACTGGGATGCCGGAGAAAGCAGGGGCAGCAGGCTCACGTCCCCACGCGGCTGTCCACCGACGCTGGGGTCTCAGGCCACCCGGCCAGGGCGCGCAGCGCCAAGGACGGGCTGTGTGGCAACCGGGACGGGGTGATGAGGCCCGGATACGGTGCCGTGAACGCGGAGCCCAGCTCTAGTTTGCTGGGTGACCCCAGAGGAATGGACAGTCCCCAGGCCGTGGCGGGCTGTTCTCTCCCGCTGAGGGCTAGGACCACCCGACCACTTAAAGTTACTGCTATTTCATCCCCCGACCAAGCACTCACCCCGGGGACAGCTGGGTCGTTGGTGTGGAGGGCAGTGTGAACGCCACGCCTCCCACGGGCTCCCCTCCCTGAACGCCTTCCAGAGCGCACGGGCTCTGGCGGCCTCCCTCTGCTGGGCACTGAGGAGCGACCCCATCCCGGACGGCCCGCCACTCAACTCGGACAGGGACAGAATTGTCCTTTTTGTTGCAGTATTGGGGGGGTCATTCTACCTCCAAACTACACCCCTAGCCCTATTTTTTAATCTTCATTTTGAAACAGGGTCTCACTGGGTCCCAAAGGGCCTAAGTAGCTGAGGCTGGCCGCGAACCGCAATCCTCGGTCTCAGCCTCCCGGGCGCTGGGATGACGAGCGCGCCCCACGCCGGCTGCACAGAACAGTGTTTGCTGAGAACATCCCGCCCTGAGTTAAAGCAGCCTCAGCTGCACAGCAGAATCGCCCTTCAGACTGGAGGGCGAAGGCAGCGCCACTCCCAGGAGGGGCCGCTGTGCCCAGGGCCCCCGCTTGGAGCCTCCGGCCATCCAGGCCTGTGCTCAGCAAGACCACAGGCCCCGGGGGCTCCCAGGGCGCCGGCCGCGAGGGCGCCTCCCGCCGCCAAGGGGGTGCGTGCTCTGCGCGGTGCCCAAGGCCAGAGCCGAGGCAAAGGGCACCCGGGGATCCATGACTGGCACTGCCTTCTGGACTGAGCCCAAGCGCTGAGCCAGCTGCGACCATGCTGAGCCGGACGCCCCTCTCTGCCCGCCCCGCACTGAGCCCGGCCTCGCCAGGCATCCCGGCGGAAGCAGCTGCCTCTCGCCCGCTCCCGCCTGCTCTCCCCCGCCGCCTCCGACGCCCTCGGCCGGGGAGCCTGGCCATGCGGCCGGGGCAGGAGGGTTACCTGCTGGTCTCACAGGGCGGGACAGAGCCTGGCACTAGGCACACTCTAGCAAACACCCGAGGAACAGAGATCCACGCTAAAGGTGGCTCTAGTGGGGGCATCAGGGACGCCCAGAGACACAGGCGAGATACACGACGACGATTCCCAGACAGAAGGCCAGAGGCGGGCGCGGCCAGCAGGGTGCCCAGCACCGCGAGGCGCCGGGACACCGGGCCAGGGAACCCCACATGCCTGCGGGCCCCAGCCCCCAGAAACCGAGCGGCTCTGTGCCCCGTCTGCACCCAGAGAGAACGACCCGTCCTGTCCGCGTTCCAAGTCGCTTACGCCGGGCGCTAAGCGGGACTTAGAAATAGTCCATTATCCTATTAAACCAACTTACTGCTGCCCTACTTCATTCATTCATTTTTGGTACTGGAGGTTGAACCTAATTCTACCTCCGGGCAACACCCCCAGCTCTATTTTACTTTGTATTTTGAAACAGCGCCTCCCTGAGCTGCGGAAGATCTACGTAGCGGAGGCTGGCCTTGCACCTGCGATCCTGTCTCAGCCTCCTAAGGGCCACGATTAGAAGGCACGTCCACTGCCCTGGCTGACTTACTGCTGCTTTGAATAATAAGAACTCCAGCAAACGCCTCCCCTTTCCATTAGCAGTGCTGAGCTCAGAATTCCCAGCTCATTACAGCACCTTGGCGTACTGTGCACCGAGGTGTCTGGAGCTGGGTGTAATTTTACAAGCTGAAATGTGTCCCAGGGCTGGGACGGGTCATTTCTGGTGTACCCAGGAGGCAAGAGGGAGTCCGTCACCTGACCTAAGAGCAGAAAACCACTCAAAGCAGAGAGCGTGCGCGGGCCCGTCCCCAGGGAGCAGCACCCCCGGGCCGGACCAGCCCGGCCCACCACGATGGCGCCCGTCCCACCCCTCGCCACCCCACAGGCAAGCACAGGAGCAAGCCCGGGACACCGAGGACGGACGATGGACGCAATCTTTACCAAACGCTGGCCAGGGCTCCGAAGCGCTGGCGGGAGCCGCCGGCCCGCCCCAGGGGTTGGTCTGGCTGTTGGCGGAGGCGGTGGGAGCCCAGGGCTCGGTCTTCTGGGCAGCAGGGCCCGAGCCGGGGAGCGCGTCCATCAAGTCCAACAGGGCGGTCTGCGATGGGTGAGAGCCGTGCTTTCGAGAGACAGAGGAGGGGCCGGCGTCAGTCCCTGCGAGCTCGTGTGCGCTGGCCACGGCATGGCCGGGGCCGGGCAGTGCAGGCCCCGGGAGGTCCACAGGGACTCCGGCCCCGGCCACACCGCACCATTGCCAGTTCCAAACGCCCCTGGCCTGTGTGTGTACATGGTGGAGGACGGTGGCGCTGGAACCAAATCCAGGGGCATTTTAGCTACAAGCGAGGCCCCCAGCCCTTTTTATTTTTTGTACTGGAGATTTAACACAGGGGCTTTCTATCTCTAGCCTATGCCCCCAGCCCTTTTTAAAGTTCGTGTGCGTGTGTTGGGGGTACTGGGGATTGAACCCAAGAGCGGTCTATCTCTGAGGTACACCCCAGCCCCGTTTTATTTTGAAACAGGGTCTCACTAAGTTGCAGAGGTGGGCCTTGAACACGAGACCCCACACCTCTCGGCACCACAGGCTTTCCAAGGGTCCTGGGGGCTTCACAAACTCCCCAGGAGAGCACCGGCTTTGCCAGGCCTCCCACCGCCCCCAGACCCGTGGCCCCTCACCCGCCTCGCCCCAGCTGCAGCCCCACCCAGGCCCAACCCAACGTTCCTCCTGGGGGGCTGTCCGCCCATCCCAGTCACCTGTCCCCGGGGCCCCTGGGGGTTCCGGCCTCCTGATTGGCTAAGGATCCAACGTGTCGGGGCACGGCCTCATCCTGGAGGCCTCTGTGGAAGCAGAGGCCGGCGCAGGCGGCGTCCAGAGCCCTGCCGGTCAGCGGGTTCCCCAGGCGAGACCCGCGGCCTCGTGGCAGGGAAGGACTGAGGCGGGTGCTCTGACTCCCGCACACCCTGGGGTGCCGGCCGCCTGCTAGGGCTGGGAAGCCGCCCCAGGTCCCAGGAGGCCGAGGGAAGGTCGACCACAGCCCAGCGCTCACCTCTTTCTTTGGAACTTTAACGGTGTCTCTTCGGCTCTCTTCCAGAGCCATCTGCAGTCGGAGGTCGTCACCCCGCCTCAGACGCTCTTCCTGCGGAGGACGAGATGGTCGGCAAAACCAGCGGCCACAGAGGGCGCTCAGGCTCCTCCAGGGAGGGCTAAGCTCAAGCCCCAGTTCCCCATCAGAGGGCCCCGGTCCTAGTAGGATGCAGGCACCACGAAATTGGGGAAAGGGACTGCTAAATCTGCGGCATTCTATCTCAAAATGAAAATGGCTTTGTAATTCTTTCTACTTATAGAAGCAGCAGGGGTGTGTGTGTGTGTGTGTGTGTGTGTGTGTGTGTGTGTGTTGATACTGGGGATTGAACCCAGAGGCATTCTACCTCTAAGCTATACAGCCAGCCCTTTTTAAGTTTCATCTTGATGTAAGGTCTCACTAGGCTGCTGAGTGTCTCATGAAATAGCTGAGGCTAGCCTCACACTTGTGATCCTCCTATCTTAGCCTCCCAAGTACTAGGATTACAGACGTGTGCCACCATGGCTGGCTTCTAAGGTCTTTTTTTTTTTTTTTTTTGGTACTGGGAATGGAACCCAGGGGCATTCTACCTCAAAGCAACGCCCCAGGCCTATTTTATATTCTTTATTTTGAAAACGGGTCTCACTGAGTTGCAGAGGGCCTCACTAAGTAGCTGAGGCTGCCCGCGAACTGCGATCCTCCTGTCTCAGCCTCCCCATTGCTGGGATAACAAGCGTGCACCCCATGCCCGGCCTTCTAAGGTACTTTCATGGTTCCCTTCCCTGACTCCCCCATTTTAAGATAATGTGTGCATATGCTTACTAAAGAAAAATGGAGACTGGAAAAAATTAAGCCTACATACACTGAGGACCTGGGCTCTCTCCGCAGTATTCCCCAAAAATAAAAACTTAAAAGGCACACACTTGTCACGGAATCACGGTCACCCTGTCTCCTGGAGCACTTCCTTCTCGCCCTGTCTTCCCGTGAGCATCCGCCAGGTGCTGCCTTCGCGGGGCGGCGCCCACCCCCACCTGGCCCTGGGGGACGCACGCGCAGCTCGCTGGGGGCAGCGGCTGGGCCTTTCCTCAGCTTCCTCCCTTGACAATGACTTCCCTGAAAACCGTTCCTGAGGCTAACGGCGCAGGTCCCTCCTGGACCAGGGGCAGCGCGTGACAGGAACCCACCGTGGCCACAGCAAGTGGGCGCGCACCTGCCGGCCCGAGACACCCTGCCCGTCCTGCCGGCCCTCACCGCGGCCTGCGGCCCCTCACCTGCTCAGCCACCTCCCTGCTCATGGCCAGCGCCAGCTGCAGCTGCAGCTCCTCCTCTCCGCTCGTCTGCGGCCGCGCCTGCTCCAGCTCCGAGGACACCCGTGGGGAGGTGGCTGTGGGGAGAAGGCAGGGTCACCGCGCGCGAGGCCAGGTCGCCCTCCCGTGCCCGCACCCCAGCCCCAGATGCTTTGTGGCTTCACAAATCCCTACTCCACGGGAGAGAAGCTGCCTGCGGTGGCGGGCCTGCCTGCGGTCAGGCCTTGGGCAGGTCTGTGAGGCCCTGACTCAGGCCCGGGACGGTTCTAGAGGGGCCGGACCCAGCTGCCCCGTGCAGTCGGCCGGGACGGGGCTCCCCTGGGCCTGCGCTAAGGTTCAAGGTGCACCGGCATCCCAAAGAGTGAAGGACCGGAGGAAAAGGAAACCCGTCCCTTCTGCAGCGGCCCTGGACGCGCCTGGAGCCCAGCGCCGTTCACAGGCCAGAGACGGACACGGGCGCAGGTGCTTCCGCTGGACGTGAGAGTCCGGGCACTTGTGATCAGCTCCTGAAGGGGCAGTTTCTACTGAAGGGATGAGATGGGAATTTCTAGCTGATGGAATGAACCCCCAAATCAAGGTGGCTTGTGGAGCAGGAGTCTGGCGCCTCCAGAACTTGACGTGAGGCCTGGGGCCCATGGGTCTAAGTGCACCCGCCCTGGATGGCTCCTGGCTCCGGCCTCCACCTGCTCCTGAACTGCAGGGCTCACACTCCTTCCTCCCACAACTGGCAAACACCTACCGGGTGAACGGCCACACACGCAGTGGACGGTGGATGGACGTCCCGACAGAGGACTCAATTTCATGGCTCGGGGATATTTGTTTTTGTAGAACTGGAGACTGAACTCAGAGGCGCTCTACCTCTGAGCTACATCCCCAGCCCTATTTTAATTTTATTCTGAAACAGAGTCTTACTAAGTTACCGCTCTCTGGCCTCAAACCTGTGATCCTCCAGTCCCGGCCTACAAGTTCTGGGGTCCCAGGCACGCGCCGCGGCGTCTGGCTAAGGGTATCTGTCCTAAAGTGCTCTAGCCGCGTGCTAGGTACCTCCTCTGTTCCTTACCCGCGTGCAGTAAACCCAGCGGCCGCCCGCCCCCTGCCGCACCTCTGGACTCGTTTCCCGGTCTGCCTCTTTGGCAGGAAGTAAAAGACCGGGACAACTCATGGCAAAGGCAGCTGCTAGGCGCTCAGGTCCTGGCGATGGGGCAGGGCGGAGGCCCGGGCGCCATCCTGACCACAGAGCTGGGCCCCTGAAGGGCGGGCCGCGGAGGGCCGGGTCCCTCCACCGTGCGGCGGCAGGCAGAGCCAATACTCGCAGTGGCTATTTTTTGCAGTAGGGCATGGAACCCAGGGGCATTCTACCTCTGAGCTACACCCCCGCCCATTATTATTATTATTATTATTATTATTATTATTATTATTATTTGTGGTACTGGGGATGGAACCCAGGGGCATTCTACCTCTGAGCTACACCCCCGCCCATCATCATTATTATTATTATTATTATTATATTATTATTATTATTATTAGTGGTACTGGGGATGGAACCCAGGGACATTCTACCTCTGAGCTACATCCCCACCCTATTTATTATTTATTATTATTATTATTGTTATTATTACTATTATTATTAGTGGTACTAGGGATTGAACCCAGGGGCATTCTACCTCCGAGCTACACCTCCAGCCCTATTTTTCTTCTTTACTTTGAAACAGGGTCTCTCTGAGTTGCACAGGGCCTCACTAAGTAGCTGAGGCTGGCCGTGAACCGCGATCCTCCTGTCTCAGCCTCCCGAATGCTGGGATGGCGAGCGTGCGCCATCACGCCGGCTCTGTCCTGGCTTTTTCAGATTTAACTGGGAACATTCTAGCCATGAAGCAGTTACGTGCTGGGATTTACTCTCACAGCCCTCCAAAAGGCCGGTAAGCAAGCACCTCGTGTCTCCTCTGATCAGTGCAGACCAGTCCAAAAAACCCAAACCAAACAAGCTGCAGTTTTAAAAGCAAAAAGGTGCTTCTCTAAATAAAATCAAGACAAACCCCATTCTAGCGCATAGTTCCAATTATATTTTTACAGCGTTCCTTTGTGCGTGTGTGTATGTGTGCGCGCATGCGTTCTTTTTATTTTAGATAAAAATTCGATGTTAATGAAAGGTCTTCGAGACCAGGCGTGGTGGAGCATGCCTGGAATCTTAGTCCTTGGAAGGCTGCAAGAGGAGAACCATAAGTTTATAAGTTTGAGGCCAGCCCTACAGCTTGGTGGGACCCTGTTTTGAAATAAGAACTAAAAAGGTTCGGGGTGTCGCTCACAGATAGAATGCCCGAGTGTGATCCCCAATAGCAGGTAAGAAAGCAAAGCAGAGTGCGCCAGCAAGTCCTTCTTCATTAGCCTTCGTAAGAACACGCCGAAACAAAAAGTGTATTTGGTGACCGCTTGGTTCCCAAACTCGCCGACCCAGGCGCAATGCTCAGGCCTCCGCCTGCTTGTGCCAGGGGCCAGGATGCCAGCACAGGCTGGGAGAGAGGAGGCGGCCGGCATCCCGAGGGCTTCTCAACACTGAATGCGGCTCCGCCAGCGTCATTCGGCCGCCCCCTCCTAGCCCCACTGATATGGAACCTGAGGTTTGGTACAGAAAACCTTCCAGGGACCATGAATAAAGGAGAAGGCCCCAAGCCCTGGCCCAACCTGAGAAAAGTGCTCTGGAAAATGAGCCCCGCCTGGCAGGGAAAGCTGGCCTGTCTGCGAGGTCCCAGGGCTGATTCGGCCACGGGGACACAGGGCTCCCGGCTCTCAGGCCTCCCTGGTCCTCTGGACACCTGCAAAGCACACCTGCCAGGCAGAGGCGCTTCAGATGCAAAGGTGTGCGCTGGAGGGAGGAGAAGGCGGAGAACGGAGCCTGGCGCACACAGGAGAGCTCAGCTCATCGGCGTGGCCGGAGGAGACCCCGGCACTGCCTTGCACGCTGTGGTTTTTACAAGATGTGCTGTTCGAGTCCACGGGTGGCAGAATTCACGGCCACGGCCCCTGGAGACCAGCAGAGCCACACACAGAGGCCTGGGCTGGAAGGGGGGAGTCCAGCCCACAGAGGCGGACACGTGCCGCTGTGAGGCGGGCCTGGACGGGCCTCCCTGAGCACCCGGGCTGGCCCTTCCTGCTGAGCGTCGGAAGGCTCACGGCTAGGGCAGGTGTCTGGGGGGACAGCCTGCTGGCAGCTTCACTGCTAAAGCGGTGCCAGATGCACCTGGGGCTTCCATCCGAGACGGCTCCGCACGCGGCACCCGGCCCACGGAGGAAGCCTTGGCCTGCCGTGGGCCCGCACCGTCACCAGGTAGGACCCTCCAGCCTGTCCAGACGGCACCGACAGCGCCCTGAGTTCAGTCTCACAGACACACTGAGCGTCTCCTCCCAGCTCGGCGGGCCAGGGCTCCCCAATCCACGTCCACCGGCCCACTCCAGGGAGCACTCGGCACAGTCCCGGCCGGCGCCGGCACTGCGTGCAGTGGGAGGGACCCCTCCCCCAAACATACTCCCAAAACTGAGGCCACGGGCCTTCCTAATGAAGATGCTTCAGCTGGCCAATCTCAGATCAAGTGATTGATTGATCGATCGATTATTTATTTATTTATTTATGGCACTGAGGATGGAACCCTGGGACATGCTGCTTCTGAGCTACACTCCCAGCCCTATTTTTTAGTCTTTATTTTGAAACAGGGTCTCACTGAGTTGCAAAGGGCCTCACTAAGTAGGTGAGGCTGTCCTCGAACCGCGATTCCCCTCTCTCAGCCTCCCAAGTATTGGGATTACAGGCATGCGCCACCACACCCGGCTTCTCAGGTCACTTCAAAAGAAGAAAACAGCCGGGCGTGGTGGTGCATGCCTGTAATCCCAGCATTTGGGAGGCTGAGACAGGAGGATCGCGGTTCGCCGACAGCCTCAGCTACTTAGTGAGGCCCTCCACAACTTAGTGAGACCCTGTTTCAAAATAAAGAATAAAAATAGGGCGGGGGTGTGGCTCGGAGGTCAAACGCCCCTGAGTTCCATCCCCAGTACCACAAAAAATAAAAGAAGAAGAAAGCAGAGCAGTGGGGGCAGGCCTGCAATCCCAGGACCTGGGAGGCTGAGATAGAGGATTGCAGGTTCGAGGCCAGCCTCAGCCACTCAGTGAGACCCTGTTTCAAATTTTTAAAATAATAATAAAAATAAGAGCTGGGGGTACAGTTTGGAGGTAGAAGGCCTCTGGGTTCAATTCCCAGTACCAAAAAAGGAAATTAGCAAAAAAGAGAAAAAAAAACAGGAAATCACTTCTTACCAGTGACATTTCTCGACTTTCCTAGAAAGTACTAAAGCAGCATCTGCCAGCCGCATGGTGCTGACTGAAGGGAACAGATACCGCCTGGGTTCAGGGCTGTGGGGCCCCGGGGCAGGGGCAGGGCAGGGCCTGGACTCCGCGTGTCCCCAATGGGGCTGGTGAAGGCGGGTGCACAGGCATGCCGGGTAAAGACACCAGGCCCGTGGGGCCCAATGTCCGGCCGTGCGGGGCTTCTCCACTCCTGCGGAGTCCGACAGGGTTTGTCCAGGGCACCACCGTCCGCCCCCAGGACGGGAGCTCTGTCCACAGGCCTGGCTCCGGCTGGCCGGCCCCACGCTCCTCTTCCCCCGGGAGCCCGGGAACAGCTCCCGGCCGAGTGTCCAGTCTGCAGTGGACAGAGCCCTTCCTCACGGTGCAAGTGCCGGCCAGCGCTTC
This sequence comes from Muscardinus avellanarius, assembly GCF_963383645.1. Classification (NCBI taxonomy): domain Eukaryota; kingdom Metazoa; phylum Chordata; class Mammalia; order Rodentia; family Gliridae; genus Muscardinus; species Muscardinus avellanarius. The sequence goes on along the minus strand of NC_137802.1, from coordinate 4,587,664 downwards.
CACTGACGTAGGGACATCTCCTTGTCCACCTCAGCCGCCAAGGACACTCACTCCCAGCAGCCCGGGCCCAGGGGAGGCCTCTCAACACAGGAGACCCAACGGAAAGGGCAGAGGGTGGTCAGGTGAGCGAGGTAGAGTTGGAGGAAGCAAGCTGACCCCTCGTCTCCTGTCTGCGGTGCTAGGGATTGGACCCAGGGACGTTCTAGCTCCGAGCTACCCCCAACCCTTTTTATGTCTTGAAACAGGTTCTCGCTAAAGTTGCCAAGGCCGGCCTCAAACCTGGGCTCCTCCTGTCTCAGCCTCCCAAGCACTGGGATTACAGGTGTGCACCACCGTGCCTGGCTTCATGGTAACCTTGAAAAAGAAAAGGAATATAACTCTTCTGGGAAAAGGCGGAGGCACAACATGAGCGGCATGGGAAGCAGAGCCACGCCTGAGCCAGACCGCTGCCCAGCCGCAGGCGGGCGCGGCTTTATAATGGGGGACCAGAGGACGGCCGCGCCCCTCCTGCCACGTGGAGGACCGGCGTGCCGGCGTGGCGATGGTCGTGGACCCTCCAGGAACAGATGCAGCCCAAGTTTCTGGGGAGGGTCGGGTCGTGTGCTCCTGTCTCCCTGCGACTCCACCCGCACAGCCTTGTGTGCACGTGGCGCTTCCTCTCCTGGCCCCACTCGCCGGGAAGGGGCTGCGCTCACTCCCTGCCCCTGTGCCCGCGCTGCCTGCCCGGGCCAGACCCGGGGCGAGCACCGAGCGCGCCGAGCACGGCAGGGCCGGGGGCCTGGACTCAGCCACTTGGGAACGCGTGACCGTGGCCTGGGAGGTTAGGCCCTCTGTGCCTCGGCTCCTCAGCCAGACGGCGGGCTCTGCACCAGGCGAGGTGCCGCCGGCCTGGCATCCCAGGACTCGGGAGGCTGAAGCAGGTTCAAGGCCGGCCTCGGTGACTTAGCCGAGTGCTCAGCAACTTAGTGAGACCCTGTTTCCACATAAACCAAAGTGGGGAACCAGGCGTGGTGGCGCACGCTTGTCATCCCAGCATTCGGGAGGCTGAGACTGGAGGATCATGGTTCATGGCCAGCCTCAGCTACTTAGTGAGGCCCTCTGCAGCTTAATGAGACCCTGTTTCACAATAAAGAATAAAAAACAGGGCAGGGGTAATAGCCTGGAGGTAGAATGGCCCTGGGTTCAATCCTCAGCACCAAAAAATAATAATAATAATAATAATAATAATAATTAATTGAAAAGAGCTGGGAGAAGAGCTCAGAGGGAGACGGCCCGGGTCTAATCCCAGTATCCATAAGCACATAAACAAAATGAGTCTGTCCTAAGCGGGGAGAGCCCTGTGTCCTGGACGCTGTGTCCTTTCAGGAGGAGAGAGAGAGGCAGGCACGAAGGAGTGGAGGCTCGGCATGACAAAGGGAAGCTTGGGGTCGGACGCCCTGGCCACGGGGGCAAGGAAGGAGGGGGTCTCCTCTGCAGGTTTCGAGGGACGGCGGTCCCAGGCAGCCGGGGCAGAACGAGGCCTTGCTGCATGTCCCTGCTCACACGGGCATCCCTACGGTCCCAGGGACAGGCGCTGGCCTCGGGTGCGGCACCTCAGCTGCCCGCCTCGCAAGCCACGCTCACTGCCCCGTGTCCTCATCCCTGGCCGTCAGCTCAATGCCGCGTGCCACGCGCATCTCCCTGGCTGCCTCCTGGACGTCCTCCACCGGCTGGGGTCTCTGGGCCCCCCTTTCCCCTGGCTCCAGCGTCCTGGGGCGAGCCCTGGTGTCCCGGGGGCCGATGGGAGGGTGAGCACGCAGCAGCAGCTCTGTGGCCGGCGTCCTCCAAGGGCGCGCCCACCTGGGTGCGTGGCTCGAGGCCGGCCACCTCTGAGCAGGCGGCACCCCACACTCACTCAGGACAAGGGAGACACTTCAACTGAACTCGGCTTCGGCTTTTGGGGAACACAAAAACTAGTGACGGGACCCCCTCAGCGCTGCCCGGGGACGCGCTCCACAGGCAGAGAAGCCCAAAGCCGGGCAGCAGCAGGCAGAGCGTCAAGGGCCGTGCTGGGCCAGCGCGGGCTGGGGCGGGCGCGGATGGTGGCGGGGAGTAGGAGAAATCCTGTCTGTCCACGCGATTCAGAGCCCACCCTCGGGCTGAATAAAGAAGAAGCGCGCGCTGCTCTCCCAGGCTGCACGCGGGCCCTCACCCCACGGCGCGCCGGCCTGCTGCACGGGAAAGGCCAGGCCCCCCTCACGGCCCACCCCCAGGGCCCCCTGGGAAGGAACAGAGGCTGAGGCGCGCACGGGCCTCGGGTGCCGGGGACCAGGGCAGGGAGGAGGCCCCGCTGCCTCGCCTGCAGGCCCCGCTTCCCTGCAGAAGCCAGGGTGGGAACATGGGCGCCGGCCCCAGAGCCCCGCAGTGTGGACGCCTCGGTTTCCCAGCAGTAGAATCTCAACAAAACTCTCTTCCTGCAGTGGGCCATAAACCCTGTTAGACGCCCTAGCACTTTCAATGAGTAATACAGGTTAGAGTGTCCCTAAGCCACAATTTTTTTTTTTTTTTTTGGTGGGCTGGGGATGGAACCCAGAGGCATTCTACCTATGAGCCCCATCCCCAGCCCTAATTTTTATTCTTTATTTTGAAACATGGTCTCACAGAGTGGCAAAAGGCCTCATTAAGTAGTAACCGAGGCTGTCTGCGAACCTGGATCCTCCTGTCTCAGCCTCCCGAGTACTGGGATTACAGGCGTGCGCCACCACGCCCGGCTCCCTGTTCTACAATTTTGAAATTCAAAATACTCCAAAATCTGAGGCCTTTTGGGTGCTACAAGGATGCCACAAATGGAAGGCTTCACACCTGGCCTCGTGACAGGCGGTGGTGAGAAACACAGGTACGCTAAAAAGATTGTGCAGAACCACCTTTGGCTATGGTAAGATGTACTTAGAATATAAACGAGCCAGGCGCGGTGACGCACGCCGGCAATCCTGGTACGGGGGAGGCTGAGAGAGAAAGGGCACAGGTTGGAGGGCAGCTTCGACGAGTAGTGAGACTCTCAACCTCGTGAGCACCAAGCAGAACCACACACTCACCCACGCGTGCGCGCAGTGGGGGCTGGCGCGGCAGGCCACCGAGCAAGGCTGGGGTGGAGTCCCACGAGGGAAGCGAGGCCGGGAAAGGCGGCCTCTGAGCCTCCTGGCTCTGGGCAGATGGCGGCTCCGCCATCCAACATCACACATTCGAACTGGCAGGAAGACCCGAGCCCTGTGGCAGGAATGGGCGTGCACACCGAGGCCTGGGCGTACGTGCCAATGGGACCGCCACTCGAAGGGCGCACGCTGCTCACGCGTGCCCTGGACGCTCTCCCGCTTCGACACAGCCCGCGGGGCCCGCCTTTCTCAGCCGCCTCTTCACCGAGCACCCTCTCCTGTGGCGCGCACGGCGGAGCTCCACGCTCCCCAGCCTGGAGCCCTGGGTCCCCGGCCGCCAGCCCGGGTTCAGAGGGGAGCGCTGGCCAGGCCGCCCTCCCGCTGCTGCTCCTGCAGGCCTGGCCCTCAGGCCCGGGCCTCCTCCCGCACACCCACACGTGTGCAGAGGCCGAGAGCGCGTCCCTTTGGCGTAGCACCGCGGGGCGCGGCTGCGGGCTCTCCATCTCTGTTCCTCTGCTGACTCTCACCCTGCGGCACGCGTGTGGTGTGGAAGCCCACACATGCGGGGCACACGCACGAAGCGCTCACTCTCCAGGCATCGCGGTGGTGCACGGGGCGGCCTGGCTCAGGGCTCGAGGCCTGAAGGGGTTCCCCTGGAGGGACCAGCCAGAGTGCCACGGGGCACCACGCAGGAGGGGCTGCCCTGCCATCCCCAGAAGACGCGGGGCGGAGGCTGGGGGGTGCGGCTCAGGGGCAGAGACTGTCTAGGCGTGCAAGGCCTGGGCTCCATCCCCAGCCTCCCTTCCCAAAAAAGGACTTGAGAGCCAGGCGTAGTGGCGCATGTATGTATGTATAACTTGGGAGGCTGAGACTGGAGGATTGCAGGTTCAGAGCCAGCCTCCGCTACTTAATAAAGCCCTCCACAACTCAGCGAGACCCTGTTTCAAAATAAAGAATTAAAAACAGGGCTGAGGGTATAGCTCGGAGGCAGAATGCCCCTGGGTTCCATCCCTAGTATCACAATAAATAAATAAATAAATAAATAGGTCTTGCTAAGTCACTGAGGCTAATCTCAAACCTTAGTCCTTCCTGTCTCCCACATACTGGGGTCACAGGTGTGCCCACCATGCCGGCTTCCCCACCTCCTTTTTAAGAAGAGAATGCAGGCAGTTCATCTCCCACCAAGACCCCAGGGCACCAGGCAGCAGGGTGCTGGGATGCCTGCGCGGCCCTCGCCTGAGGCCAGGCTGGGGGCAGGACGAGGGCATCCCGTCTGCGGGCAGTCCTTTTCCCCAGACCTCCCCCTGACTCAAAGGAAGGATTCCTCCACTGCCCTCCTGGGGAACTTCTCCCAGGCCCGGAGCTCCCTGGCCAGGGAAGGGGTGGGCTCCACGACCAGGCTCCAGTCCAGGCCGGATGCTGTTTCTGTGAAGCTGGACAAATCCCTTCACCTCGGCCCAAGCAGCCTCCTCTGGGCTAGGCAGCTTCAGTGACACAACGATCTCCAGCACAGACTGTGCCCAGACCCCACGAGGGCGGCCCCGGCGAGCCGAGGGCGGCGAGGCAGCGCTCCCAGGTGAACAGGAGTGGGGAGGCAGATCCCCACTCGCATCTCCATCCCAGAACTCTCCCAGAGCCAGACCTCTGGCCCTCCAGCGTGTCTCCCCAGAAGCAAAGCCTGGGCAGCCACAGCCCTTCTGGCCCCAAGCCTGGAGCGCCCCCTGCCCTCGCCACAGCCTGGGCCCTGCCTGAGGACAGCCCGCAGGCCTGGCCGCTCCAGCCTCTGCCGCCTCCCGGCCCAGCCCATCACCTCCCACAAGGCTGGGGCCACCAGGGATCCCTGCCCTCCTCACTGTGGGCTCAAATCCCTCCCCAGCTCCCTGGGGCAGACCCCCGGGAGCCAGCCCAAGGAGCAAGAGGATGTGACAGTGAGCCGTCACCTGAGTCCTTGGGAGGCTGAAACGGGATCACAGGTCCGCGGCCAGCCGCAGCAACGTGGTGAGGCCCTCAGCGACTTGGGGAGACCCTGTTTCAAAAACAGTAAAAAGGAGCCGGGCGTGGTGGCGCACGCTTGTCATCCCAGCACTTGGGAGGCTGAGACAGGAGGATCGAGCTTCACGGCCAGCCTCAGCTGCTACTTAGTGAAGCCCTTTGCGACTCAATGAGACCCTGTTTCAAAATAAAAGAAATAAAACATAGGGCTGTGGGTGTAGCTTAGAGGTGGAATGCAAAATAAGTAAACAAACAAAGAGGCTGGGGTAAGGCCTGGAGGTAGAATGCCTCTGGCTTCAATTCCCAGTACTACAAAAAAAAAAAAAAAACAGTGCCGCCTAAGAATTGTAGGGCCTCTCCTTGCCAGATGTGGTCTGAGAGGCCTGACCCTTCCCCAGGCCCCTGGCCACACCCCACAAGCTCCAGCCTGGCCGCTGCCTTCCTGTCCACTCCCACCGCAGGGCCTTTGCACAGCGCCTGGCTCACAACGGCCACTCAGGGCGTGAGGGAGGGAGCCCAGGGCAGTGGGCGGCGACCTGAGAGCCCGAGCTCCGCTGCTGCAGAGTGGAGAAGGGCAGCCCAGACCTGCCGGGGAGGGCGCAGGGCATCGTTCACGAAGATGGAGTGGGGCGGGAATGAACAGGGCACGGAGAGCAATCGGAGGCGAGCGCTGGGCCAGGGCCCTGGAACAGGATGACGGTGGGCGGGACCCGAGAGTCCAGGTGCGCAGGTGCCAAGGAGACGAGGAGGAGATGGTCCTGGCTCAAGGGAGCCAGCGTCCTCAAACCCCGCCCCAGGCCCCGTGGGCAGGGAACTCGCAGTCGGCGCACCCCCACCCCCGGCCCGGGGTCCCAAGCGCACCCCTCGCGTTACTCTCCCTGAGCCGGCCCTCTCCTGAACGGCTGGCGCCACTCTGAGTCCACTGCCAGATTCCAAGTGGGCCCCACGCGCGGGCAGTGTGCGGAGGCCAAGCACCGCCCCTCAACGCTGCCTGACACGCCACCGTGCCTGGTGAGCGCGCGCACCCAGCAGGTGGAGAACACAGGGAAACGGGGCGCCCGGGGGTTCCTGGGAACTTGCCGGGGCAGCCAAGGAGCAAGGGTGTGGCGGGAGTAAGGGTGCGCGACTCCTCGCCGTCAGGGGACGCCCACACACGAGCTGGGACCCTCACACTTTTCTTTTTCTTTTTTTTTTGGTGGTACTGGGGATGGAACCCAGGAGCATTCTACCTCTGAGTTACACCTCCAGCCCTATTTTTTATTCTTTATTTGGGCTCCCTGAGTTGCAGAGGGCCTCACTGAGGCTGTCTGTGACCCGCGATCCTCCCATCTCAGCTCTCGACACTTTTTTTTTTTTGGGGGGGGGTAAGGGGATGAAAACCCAGGGCGTTCTACCTCTGAGCTCCACCCTCAGCCTTGTCTTATTTATTTGGAACCAGGGCCTCGCTAAGCTGCTGAGGTTGTTCCTGAACTCGTGGTCCTCCTGTCTTGGCAAACGCTGGGAAAAGCAGGCGCGCAGGGCACCTCGCTTGACCCGGACGTTCTTCTAGCACAGAGCTGGTCCTCCTGCACTCCTAACACCAGCGCGGCGCAGAGAAGCCAAGCTTTGTATAAACTGTCAAGGAAAGGCAGGGCCATGGAGCTAAAGAGTGACCACACCAACACCCAGGTCAAGCAGGCTACGGCGGCAACGAGCATGGCCGGACAGCGGCTGTCTCCAGGGCCACACGGAGCTCGCCGGCTATCAGGACAGCACCGGAGGCTTGCTGTCGGCACCCTTCTGGTAAGAGAGCGAGTGTTCTCCTGGATGGGTGGGGATGAAAGCAAACCACCCAGGGGCGTTCTACCTCCGAGCTACACCCCCAGCCCTATTTTTCTTTATTTTGAAACAAGGTCTAAGTTACGGGGGCTGTCCTCAAACCTGAGATCCTCCTGTCTCCGCCTCCCTAGTGCTAGGATTACCAGTGCGGCCACCATGCCCAGCTTTACTTTTATTTTGAAACAGGGTCTCGCCAGGTTGATGAGAGTCTCACTACCCACTGAGACTGTCCTCAAACCTGAGATCTTCCTGCCTCAGCCTCCCAAGTACTGGGATTATAAGCGTGCACCACCACACCTAGCTTGACCAAGGCCATTTTCTTACAGACAACAGTGAAAATCTGATTCCAGTTTAACCTGCAACAGTGTGGGCTCTGACCAAGACACATTATTAACTTGTCAAAAGAGAAGCCATTTTTAGTTACCCACTGAGCTCATTATCCTCGGCCCCCACGCTCTAGAATTGACAGTACAGCGAACTCTCTGTGCACGTGGTAATGAGACCAGGAAGGACAGCTTGATTTGGGGGTAAAGAGAAGCCACAGGATGCCCAGGGAGGCGTCTGCCACTGTTCCGGGCGAGGCTCCCAGCACCATCCACTGCTCAGCACCGTGAGGGGGAAATGCACCGGCCGGTGGCCCGGCAGGCAGCAGGCCCTCCAGAGGCCGGGTCCTGGGCCGGGGAGGAAAGGCCCCTGGCCCCACGCAGACCCAGAGTGCGGCCCCCCAAGTGAGTGTTGTGGGGGGCGGGAGGGCCGGAGTGGGGAGAGAGTTGGCTGTACTGGCTCCGCGAGCACCCCCCGGCAAGCTGCCCGGCATTTCTAGAAGGAGAGAAGGAAACCGCCGTCCCACCTCGGGCTGCGCGGTCGCAAGTGAGGCAGGGCTGGGACCAGTCGCCATTTGGGCGGGAGGCCGGCCCCAGGTGCGGCAGGAAAGGGTAGCGCTGGCTCAGCGGCTGCGGCTCCTCGCTCTGACCCAGCGGGGCTGCCATGCGGTGCTGGGGGCACAGCGAGGCCTCGGGCGCTGCGGGGCAGGGACACACACACACAGAGAGAGACACCGTTAGCCGCAGCCGAGGCCACCCAGGCTCCCGCCTCACCCCGCCACCGTAAGCCTGGACCACCTGCCGGTCCCCGGCCCAGCTAGGGCTCCAGGTCTGGGGGAGCCAGAACCTCCCAAGCCGGGCGGCCTCAGCCCAGCGGGCAGCCTTCCTGGCTGGGCCAGTGGCTGAGACCCACCTTGGCCTGGGGAGGCAGCCCCCGTGCGACCCCCGGCACCTGCACCGGCTCGCCCCTGCACCCGGGACACCCGCAAGCTGTGGAGCACGGTGCTGGTTCAGCTCCCCGCTTGTGCCCTTCGGCTTCGCGGGAACACGGACTGTGGGTGGAGTGGAAAGGGGAGAGCCGTGCAGCCTCCCGTGAGAGGTCTGGGTGGAGTGGGGGCCGGGGGGGGGACAGCGCTACCCAAAGGCAATGTCTCCTGGGAGTGGCAGGAGGGCCCTGGAGGAAATAAAATGCAGCCTGTAATCCCAGAACTTTGGAGGCTAAGACAGGAGGATCACAGGCTTGAGGCCGGCCCCGTCAACTTAGTGACACCCTGTTTCAAAATAAAAAAGGGCTGGGGGTGTAGCTTAGAGGTACAGCATCCCTGGGTTCAATCCCTACTAACACACACACACACACACACACAAGGAGAAAAGAAAGAAAAGAAAATAGTGAAGAATACAACAATTTCCCTGCTTACTTACAGGGCGACCCTTATCTCTGGGGTATAAGTCATTTCCAAGTGGTGTCAAAGAGGTCACAGCCTTTGAGCAGAGCCATTCCAACACACCAGGAGACAGTAACGGTGAGTAGAGAAGGCCCGCTACCCTGCTCCGAGCTGCTTGAGGATTGCTAGAGGCTGAGCCTGTCTCTGACATGCAAACCTCCTGCTGACACACTTCCGGGGGAGGGGCCAAGGCACGCTGAAACCTGAGGGGCACCGTGCTGGCCGCCTGAGGACGGAGCCCGGACAGGGGTCACTGCCCGCCTCTGCCGGCTGATCCCCACCCCCCTCTGCACCCCTCACCTCCATCCCTGCCCCACATCAAGGCCACCAGGGCCACCCGTGTGGGGGGCCCGGTGGTGAGGAGAGTGCTGCTCCGGGACCATGGACGCCAGCCAGCAGGGTTCAGACAGTCGCCGCTGTCAGGCCTCGAAGCCCCTCTGCTCGCTGAAACCTCCCTGAGCGCAGGACGCGGCATCCAGCCACAGAGACCAGCACGCAAAGCCAATGCACGCCGGCCGGTCAGCACCGGACTCCCCCTGCGTGGGTAAGACGCCTGGCTCCCGCTAACCAGCGGCACAGGCATCTCCGCCTTTGACCTCTTTCAGCGAGACACAGCCATCTAACCTCACTGCCTGTGATGCGACATGGAGCCACTCCAGACACCTGCGGCCCGGTCAGCACACAACGTCCACTCGAGCCCAAGACACGCGCCAACCAGGAGAGCATCCACTTCCCCTGCCGCCAAAGGGTCGCTCCCCGCTACCTGGTCCTTCTCTCCGGCACCCAGGAGGCCAAGGGGCCTCCCTGCCCAGATTCAACAAATGAGACCGCAGAGCACCACGGGGCCCACGGCCCTGTGACCGTAACTCAAGCCGGATGAGCGGGACGGGGCGGAGCCCCACGGTGGCACCACCTGCTCGGCCCGGGGCCCTGCCCCTGCTGCCCACGCCGCCCCATCACTCACAGCCGTGGTAGGAGGCCGGCGACCCCCCGGCCTTGCCGTACTCCTGCTCCGAGTAGCTGGTGGACAGGTTGGGCTGGCTGGAGCCGCGGCCGAAGGTGGCCTGGCTGCGGCCCGTGCCGGGGGCCACCTGGGCCAGGCGCTCCTTGGTCTGGAGGGCCTGGGCCCTCTCGGCCCTCAGGCGCTCCTCGTCCTTGAGCAGCGCCACCAGCTGCTTGGACTTCTCGCGCACGTTGATGCCCTGGTCCTTGCCATCGCGGTCGACGTACTGGAAGTCCTTGAGCGTCTGGATGGCGAAGACGTTCTCGCGGCACTGCTGCGCCACGCGCTCGGAGCCCGTCTTGACCAGGTAGTCCAGCAGCGTCAGCGCCTTGTACACGTGCCGCCAGTTCTTGCCGTGGTCGTTCAGGCGCTTCCACGCCATGCTCATGATCTCCGAGAAGGCCACCACGTTGTAGGTGAGGTCGGCGATCTCCGTCATCAGGGAGCTGGACGGGCCCCACGGGTCGTTGGAGGTGGCTTCCCGGACCTTGATCTCCGCCTCCGAGTAATTGTTCACGATGTTCTTCACCTGCCGCCGGATGGACGAAGTCGTCATCTTTACTCTCTCGTCAGCACGCTTGACGTGAAGCCCTTCGGAGAGAGAAGTTACCCTGCCGTCAGGAAGCCCGCGCTCGGTGCAGGCCCAGTTCCCGAGGGGCCTGAACGGTCATTTCCTCCTCTGGAGCCTCAGATCTGAGAAGGTGGGAGCCATGACCTAGGGGGAGAAGAGAATCCCACTCTGTGGTGACCTGAGCGCCCGCCAGGCGCAGAGCCCCGCGCGAGCGCCATCCCCGGCTCCCCGAGATGCGCGGAGCCCATCTGCTCCCAAGGCGAAGCCCGGCAAGCCATGCGCTCTGGCACGGGCCTGCAAGCCCCGCTGTTTGGGAGGCTGAGGCAGGTGGAGCTCAGGTTCAAGGCCAGCCTCAGCAACTTAGACACTGTTTCAAAATAAAAAACGAGCGGGGCGTGGTAGCACACACTTGTAATCTCAGCACTGGGGAGGCTGAGACAGGAGGATCACAGATTCACCGCCAGCCTCAGCTACTTAGGCCCTCTGCAACTTGGTGCGATCCTGTTTTAAAATAAAGAATAAGCTGGGCGTGGTGGCGCATGTTTGTAATCCCAGGACTTGGGGGCTGAGACAGGAAAGTCGCAGTTCGCGGACAGCCTCGGCAAGTATGGAGACTCCTTCTCATCAACCCAGTGAGACCTGCTTCCAAATAAGAAATAAAATCTGGCTAGGGGTGTAGCTCAAAGGTAGATTGCCTCTGGGTTCAATCCCCAGTACCACATGTATACACACAAAAGCAAAATAAAGAATAAAAAATAGGACTGGGGTGCAGCTTGAAGGTAGAATGCCCCTGAGTTCAATCCCCAGTACCACTAAAAATAAATAAATAAAAATAAAAAGCCAGGCGTGGTGGCAAACACGTTTAATCCCTGTACTTGGGAAGCTGAGACAAGATTGCAGGCAGGATGAGAGCCAGCCTCAGCTACTTACTGAGACCTCTGCAACTTAGTGAGCCCTTAAATAAAGAATAAAAAATAGGGCTGGGGTGTAGCTCAGAGGAAGATTACCCCAGGATTCAATTACTGCAAAAATTAGTAAGTAAATAAATAAATAATGGCCTGGGGGTATAGCTCAGAGGAAGAATACCCCAGGATTCAATCTTCAGTACCACCAAAATAAATAAACAAGAACTAAGACCAGTAACACCAGCTAAGCCGGGCGAGGGGTCGCACACCCAGAATTCAGGAGGCTGAGACCTGAGGATCGCGGTTCGCGGACAGCCTCAGCTACTTAGTGAGGCTCTTTGCAACTCAGTGAGACGCTGTTTCAAAATAAAGAATAAAAAACAGGGCTGGGGGTATAGCTCGGAGGTGGAATGCCCCTGGGTTCCATTTTCAGTGCCACAAAATAAAAATAACACCACCTAATAATGAATAAAACCTAACTCAAATTAAGCCATTAAAAGTAGTGATATAATAATTGTTCAATTTTCAAAAGACTGGAATAGCTACATTGTGGGTTGTATTTTTACCACCAAGTGGAAGCCAGGTATAGAAGAATTAGGACATCAGAGAAAGTGATCCTGATAAATGTATTTATTTACTCTTTATGTGGGAGATGAGCTCAGGGCCTCTCTACCAGGGAGCTACACCCCAAGCCCGATGCTCACATGTGGAGACAAGGAAGCCTCTCACTTTAGGAGCGTCTTAACGCCTAAAGGCTGGTCTGTAACTCTGAAATCGCTGAGCGTGTGCCGGCTGTGATGGTGCAGGCCTATAATCCAGGTACTTGGGAGGCCGAGAAAGGAGGATTGCAGGTTCAAGGCTGGCCCCCACGACTTAGCAAGACCCAGCTTCAAGATAATAATAAAAAGGGCTGGGGTGTAGTCCAGAGGTGGAGTGCCGGGAGGCTTCCCCGTGCCACGCACACGTGCGCACACGGAATGCTGGGCGTTTGGCGTGGTCGTTGGGGCTTCTGGCTGCCCAGGAATCTCGAGGGCCACTTCTCTCCGGCTGTCCCTGCTTAGGAATTTCTGAAGGTTCCCGGGGCTCTTCTAGAACACGCTGAGACCAACCTCCCCAGGCTTTCGAGAGCCTCCGCCACTGGCCTGGCCCCCACGGCCTAAACCTTTCGAGGCCCTTGGCCCACGCCCTTCTCTGACAGGAGAAAACCGAGGCCCAGCGCTCACGTGCCCCGGACCCCAATACGCCCACCCCTTCTTCCAGGCGAGAAGCACTTACGGGGCTACAGCGGGGTCCGTGTCTCCGACACGGGGCTCTGGTCCTCAACTTCGGTGACCCCCATATGTCTCGTTCACGGCGAGTCCCTGGCAGCCAGCTCTGTGTCCGACATGAAATGAGCGCTGTTGAATAAATGACGTTACAGGTCAGAAACAAGGTCCCCAGTGCACGGGAAGGCGCGCCCAGCAGGGGCGAGGGAAACGCAGCCACGGATAAGGCAGAAAGCGCGGGCCTGCCCGCCACCACGGCCTGCTCTGGGTCCTTGGGGCTGGCCCTGTCCGCTTGACTCGTGAAAACCCTCCAGGCGAGGGCTGCTGCTCCCGCTGCACGGAGGAGGCCCGAGGCTCTGGTCACCGGGCCGGCTAGCACCTGCCCCACAGCCCTGTGCTGCGGACCGGCCCTTGCCTCCCACCGTGGCCGGCCCTCACCCGAGCTGCCAGAGAAACAACAGCCGGACCCAGCTTCCTCATCTCGAGCTCAGGCAGACAGCAGGCCCATCAAAAGCACGTGTGTAAACAAACGCAGTGGCCACTTGTCACATAAAACCACACGACGGGGCGTGTCACGCTCGCCCACCGTCTCGCCCCTCGCTCTCCAGCCAAAGGCGCGGAGCTGGCTGCGGCTGAGCGGACACTCAGACCTGCCCGTCTAGCCAGCTCTTGTGGGCCCGCCAAAGCCCGTCCGAGGCCCAGAGATGAGCAGCACTCACAGTAACCGCACGCCTGACGCACCGGGCCTTGTCACGGGAAGGGCGTGCAGCTAGCAGAGAGGGTCGGACTCTCAAAGGTAAAGAACGCGGCTCTGTAGCGTTGCCCAGCCTACAGAGCAGCACGCCCAAGCCAACGCCAACGCTCGGGTGCGCGGCGTGCCGGCCCTCTGATGCCGGGCACCTACGGGCGAGCTGTTTGGGGCTCCCTGAGGCGCTGGGAGCCTCCCGCCAAGCTCCAGCCGAGGGGGGAGAAACAGCGCCAGTCGAACGCCCTCCGATGGCCAAGACTATCACAGGAAGAGTGCTTTCACGGAGAGAAGGCCCTGGCGATAAGCGGCCTGGGGGAGCGGGGCGGGGGACTCTGCAGGCTGCCAGGGCTCCCAGGAGGCCTCAGGGCCCAAGGAAAGCAGTGGTGGCGGGGCTGCGCAATTGAGGAACCCAAGCTGCGGAGACAGTTTCCGATCTGAAAACGCCATCGGCGGTTTTGCCTGGGTAGCCACTATCCCCCGTCCCGGAAGGCGCTTCCTTGGCGCACTGGACAGGGAGAGGCCGGGGACTCGGGCAGGGCCCTCCCAGGCACAGCAACATCAGGCTGGGCCCCCTGGAGGCCTCTCAGCCAGGAGTGCTGCCATTGCCGGGCCAGCGCCAGGGCCTCCGGACACCTGGCACCAGGAGAGGAGGCGCCTTCCAGGCCCAGCACTCCCGACCCAGAGACAGGCTGTGCCCGGTTCCGAGCAGCCGGGTGGGGCCCTGTCTGCACGGTGACTCTGCCCACGGCCCTGTGTGAGCGGTGCCAGTCAGGGTCTCCATGGAAGCCCTGAGATCTGGGCCGGGGGCTTTGCGGCTGCCGTTATCAAGGCCTGTAGCTGCTGTAAAGGCAGAGACCCCTGGCCCAGAGCCACAGCCTCACAGAGACCGGCAAGCCAGGCCCAGTGGGAAGCAGGAGGCGGCTGAGCGGCCTCCTCAGGTGCAGCGCCTGCGGTGAGCGGCGGCCCTTCCCAAACCGCCATCTCTCTAAAACCAAGGCGAGGAGCCCCGAGGGACGCCCACACTTCCCGGCACCACACCGCTGTGGTCCGCAAACCGTGTTCATCGAAGGCGGGCGTGGTGGCGCACGCGTGTGATCCCAGCACTCCGGAGACTGAGAATGGAGGATCGCGGCTCACGGACAGGCTCAGCTACTTACACCCTCTGCAACTTAGCGAGACCCTGTTTCAAAATGAAAAATAGGGCAGAGGGGTGTAGCTCGGGGGTCAAATGCCCCTGGGTTCCATACCCAGACCCCCCTGAAAAAAAAAAAAAAAACATCTTTATCAGAACCTCCTGGGAGCCAGAAACAGAATAATGGGCAGAGCCAGGGGTTGGAACCCAGGGCGTTCCACCTCCACGCCACCCTTCCCCGCACTGGGATGGAGCCCAGGGCATTCCACCTCCACGCCACACCCCCGCACCATTCATTCATTCACTGGTTCCACTGGGACTGGACCCAGGGATGTTTTACTCCCAAGCTATACCCCCGGCTCTTTTTGCCCTTTTATATTGAAACAGAGTCTTTCTTACTTGCCGAGGGTCTTACTAAGTTGCTGAGACCGGCCTCGAACCTGTGGTCCTCCTGTCTCAGCCTCCCAACTACAGGGATCCCAGGGGCACGCCACCATGCCCGGCGGAGCCCACGTTCTGAACAAGCCTCCTGAGGAGAGGGCAAGCGCCGGTCCCCCTGCTGGGGAGGGCGAGCCGCCCCACGCGAAGCCCGAGGGGAGCCGAGGCCGCAGCTCACATGACAGGCCCGGACAGGCCGGTCAGGACGGCTCTGACAGTGACACATTCTTTTCAACAGTGATCATTTCAGCCCGAAGAGAAAGGACCATTATGGCCCTGCCCGGCCCGGCTAGCGTTAACTTGAAGCCTCATAACTGGCTCCTGCGGGGCAGAGCAATGAACAGGGGAAAAATTGGTGATTGCCCTCACGCTCGGACACTGGTGAGCCTCAGCCAAGAGAGAAGCGACTCCGACTGAACCTGAGCATGGCCGCTCCACTGACTTCCTGCTGGCTAGAGAAAACAAATTCAGTTATCACAGTATCCACGACGGGGGATGGGTAAACAAACAGAGCTGTGGTCACCATTTTCAAGGGAAAAGAAAACACTTCAGAGTCACTTCAAGATGGAAGGACAAGTCGAGCCACATGTGCGTTCCTCGCTCCGGGGAAGGGGTGCCCCTGCGGGGTGCCAGCCCCCACCAGCAGGCGAGGAGGCCGGGCCAGGGGCCGCCTGCAGACCCAGGAGAGCGCAGGGGCTGGCAGGCGGCTCCTGTGACTCCCAGGGCCGCGCTTCTCCTAAGCGCGGAAGTCACACTCCAGGAAGACGCTGAGGAAATTTCCCTTCTGCGCCAAGCCTCCGCCTGGTCGCTCTCGGAAGAGCAGCCCTTGGGGCGGACGATGCAGGGAGTGAAATGTGTGTTGTTTGGCGGGTTTCGTTTTGTTTTGGTTTTTTCTGGTGGTACCGGGGGTTGAACCGGAGGCATTCTACCTCTGAGCTATACCTCCAGCCCTAGTTATTTTTTATTTTGAACAAGGTCTCATCAAGTTGTGGAGGGCCTAAGTAGCTGGGGCTGGCCTGCAATCCTGTCTCAGCCTCCCAAGTGCCGCCGTGACGGCCATGCACGCCCCGGACGGCTGAGGACACGGCTTCCTTAACACAGCCCTACGTCCCCTTCTGCATCTCAGAGCGGCTCCGTGAATGACCACGCGCAGCACCTTTAAAGGCCACGCAGGAGGGACGGGGACGTAGCTCGGGGGAAGAGGGGTTGCCAGCGCGCGGAGGGCTGGGGGTGGCGTACAGAGGCAAGACATGGGGCGGGAGAAAGCTCTCGGCATCAGAAGCAGGGGAAGAGGCGCCAGCTGCGCTGCTGAAGGGCTCAGGCGCCAGCACCCGGGGTCCCTGCCTCTAGATGGCAGGGCTGGACCGGGTCTCCCCCAAACCTTCCGGTGCTGCAGCCCCTGTTCTGACAAATGGCCAACTTCCCTGCCCTGGTGTCCAGGGCACTCAAGCTTCTGTGCAAAAGCTCAGGCCACAGGCCCAGCAGGGGTCTCTCTCCAGGCCTGGGGGGGCTGCGTGGGGGGGCTTTCTTGACCACGCTCAGAATCCCTCCCGTGGCGCCCAGAGACCTCTGTTCCTCACGCCGTGGCTAGCACTGAGGCGCTGATGGAGGCGGCCGCACCCACCCGGGAGGCCGGCGGGGACCAGCATGGCCTGTCTCAGTGCAACCTTCCAGCAGGACACACTTGAAAAAATGCAGAGCTGCATGGGAAAACTTGGAGTTCCCATGACCCGGGGCTTAATTTAGACCTGGCTGGTGACGGCGGTGGCGCGATGGCTGGGCCACCGCCACACCAAGAAGCTGGTGGCAAGGAGTGGCCAGGCTCCCCGGCTCCAGGGGGGAGCGGCATGCGGCCAAGGGCGCAGCTGCCCAGCAGGTGTCTCCCCAGAGGAGCGAGACCCCTAGAGCTGCGGGCGCAGCTACTGGACGGCCTGCGACAGCGACGGGGATGCGACGGAGGAATGCGCAGGCAGCCGAGGCTCAGGCCTCTGCGGTGAGGCTGGCATCCCCCGGCCTCCCTGGCTATCCACAGGGCCCACCACGGGCCCCAGGGCAGAAGACCACCCTCAACGTGCCGCCCTCCCGGCCCGGGCCAGGTCTAGACGTGAAGTCACAGGTGTGACTGTGTGTAAAGGGAGACACGCACAGTCACACCTGGTGCCTAGTATGCGCTCCTGGCTATCGGAGCCCGGGTGCAGAGGCCTCAGCGCCCCTCCCGGCCTGGCCCAGGAGGGACAAGGCAGTGGGCCTTCCTCCACCCACCACAGGGCCTGCCTGGCTAGCCGTGTGGCTGAGGCCAGCGGGCACGGCAGAGGCAAGGGCCCATGCAGAACCCGCAGGGGCAGGCCTGCAAATACCGGCTTCCTGCCCCCCGACCCGCCCGGGACACCGCTGGGCAGGAGGCAGGCCGGGTCTCCACGGCTGTCACGCCAGGCGGGTGAGGGGCACGACCCTCTGTTGGGCAGCAGGCGGAGGGTGTGGACGAGCGCTCCCTGAGCCCACCTGGCCCGGCTCCCCTGAGCAAGGCGTTCACCCTCTGGATCTTCAAAACCCCTGTGGGGCAGTCAGTCTCATCCCCATGTGACGGGGAGGCCGCACTTCCCCCGAGCTCCGCGGCACGGCTCTCGCCCCCACACACCCCACCCTTGCTGTGGCCCACGTGGTTTTACTTGGCCGTGCTTGCCTCGCAGGCCCACGCATGCTAGGCAATGCTGGCCACGAGGCCACACCCCAGCCCTGACCCTGTTCGGGCTTTAGACATATCCAGCACTGAAAGTCGTTTTCCCTCACCAAGACCAAGGGCCCAAAAAGGTCTCTTGCCCAGGAGCTGGGGCCAGCGGGCGGCAGGAGACGGCTCCCCGAGGCTCAGCAGGCTGGAGGGCAGCCTCCCCAGCTGGCTCCAAAGGAAGCCGTCCCATAAAACAGGGCAGGCCTCGCACTGGCGACGGGGGACCGTCCAGGGCGGGCGCCACGCCACACCGCCTCCGAGTTTCCCAGCAGTGTGGGGGTGCGCCCGTGTAATCCCAGTGCTTGGGAGGCTGGAACCGGAGGACACAGGTTCAAGGCCTGCCGCAGCTGCTTAACAAGGCCCTGTTTCAAAAGAAAAAGGGCTCGAGGGGTAGAGCTTAGAGGAGAACGTGCTGAGCTCCAGCCCAGCAGCAGAAACAGAAAGCTTCTCTGAACTCACGCCCTTCGGAAGTGATGTCTCTT
Source organism: Muscardinus avellanarius (assembly GCF_963383645.1). Taxonomy (NCBI): domain Eukaryota; kingdom Metazoa; phylum Chordata; class Mammalia; order Rodentia; family Gliridae; genus Muscardinus; species Muscardinus avellanarius. The sequence continues at coordinate 4,569,683 of NC_137802.1, read as the reverse complement.
TGGGCCTAACAATGTCCGCCGCTAAGTCCGTCGCATCAACTTCAGTGAGCTGAGACGCCGGCGTCGCCTCGCTGAAACGACCCTCGTCATCTCCCGAGTAAAACAAGAAGCAAAACAAAAGCCAGGCCCGTTTGGTGCAGCAAGGTGGACTTCCTTTTTGGGCACAGAATAAAAACATGCCTTCCCTCGCCCTCCCCTGCTGGAGCCGTTCCCAGGGTCTGTTTACTCCGCCCGCCACGGCAGGAGGAAATGCTCCTTCCCCACGGCCCTGCGGCTCCCGTTGGCTTCTGTGTCAGGCACCGAAGAGCGTGCGTGCAAACCCCACGTGCGGCTCACCGGGGCGGCCAGGTCTCAGCCCAGCACTGACGCTCGTCCTCCGGGTCTTATCATTGTGAGCCGGGTCTGGCCCCGCCTCAGCTTCCTGGGGGGCTGCCACGGTGGGGCCCACGCCCGCTAGCCGGTCTACCTCTGAGCTACGCCCCCAGCCCTGACTTTTACTTTTTATTTTGGAACAGGGTCTCACTCATTTGTGGAGCCTCACTAAGTAGCTGAGGCTGGCTGTGAAGCCCACGATCCTCCTGTCTCGGCTTCCCAAGTGCTGGGATGACGAGCGCGCGCCACGGCAGCCGGCTGGCCCTCGCCCTTTACGGTAGGGCGCACCGAGACCCTACCCACATGTGACGCCCCCTCTGCGATGCCGCTCAGTCCAGCCCTCGGAGACTCTCCCCATCGGCGCTGGGCTCATCCGCTCCACACCGCATGAGAGGGTCTGTGGCTTTTTCTCCCAGTCCTGGGACTGAACCCAGGGGTGCTCTACCTCTGAGCTACCTCTCAGCCCTTTTGATTCTTTAGAGACAGGGCTGGCTAAGTGACTGCACACGGGCCTTGAACCTGGGACCTTCCTGCTCAGCCTCTAAGTGCTGGGAGCACAGGTGTGCTTCTGTTACTATTTCACGAGGTGCCCTCCGGCCATCACGCGTGCGTGGCCTCCTGGGGCCTCCTGAGGTTCGAGGCAGCCTCAGCAACGTAATGAGGCCTTGTTTCAAAATAAAAAGAATTAGATGTATAGCCCTGAGGTAGAACGTTCCTGGGTTCAATCCCTAGTACTGCAAAAAAAAAAAAAAAAAGAAAAAAGAAAAAGAAATACAAATTATTTTTAGTGTACTGGAATGCTATGCAGCTGCCACGCTCCCCAGAAGCGTTCTAGCAAAGCCGCCTGGTAGAGTACGGGGCGCTCTCTGCACTGCGCCGTGGAGGTATCTTTGCCGTCCTGTTTGAGAACATCCTTTTATCATTTCAAAGATGCAGTAATAAGCCTGGCACGGTGGCACGTGCCTGGAGCCCAGGACGAGAGAGGCTGAAACAGGAGGATTGCAGGTTCGAGGCAGCCTCAGCAACGTAATGGGGCCTTGTTTCAAAATAAAAAGAATTAGATGTATAGCCCTGAGGTAGAACGTTCCTGGGTTCAATCCCTAGTACTGCAAAAAAAAAAAAAAAAAAAAAAGAAAAAGAAATACAAATTATTTTTAGTGTACTGGAATGCTATGCGGCCGTCATTGCCACCTAACTCCAGGAGGTGGCTGTCGCTGTTGTACTAGGGATGGAACCAGGGGCTCTGAGATACACTCCCAGGTCCACTTTAGTTTTTTATTTGGAGACAGGGTCAAAGTTGTGGGGCCTCCCTGATTTGCTAAGGCTGGTCTTGAACCTGCAATCCTCCTGTCTCAGCCTCCCACGCCCTGGGAGTACAAGCATGAGGCGCCATGCAGGATGTCTTCACATCCCCCAAAGAGGCGAATTCCGGGAGCAGTCACCACGCGCCAGCCCGGCCCTGCTGTCTCCAGGGCCCTGTGACTGTGCGTTCAGACAGGAGTGGGATCGGCGCCCTGGGTCCCTGCACCCGCTGAGGGTCGCGCCCCGCGGCCTGGCTGGGTTACAGCGCCCGCTGCTTTCTCGGCGAGGACTGTTGGCTTAGCTGGTCGCCGGCTGGGCTTCGGGCAGTTTCCCTGGGGGACGCCTGCGTGCGGGTTTCTGGGTGGACGCGCGCCTCTGAGGAACTGCTGAGCTTTGAGCTAAAGGGCTGCTAAGGCTCACAATATTCAACTGCAAACCACTTCGGATCATTTCAGGAGCTGCTGCTGAAAGCGATGCTCCCGGGGCTGGGTTTGTTTTGTTTGGGGCAGGAACTGACGCGGTCGGAACGGTATTTCTGACATCCTCGAGTCCTCGAGGAGCGGTGGGAGAGGGCGGGGCGAAGGGAAAGAGGGCGGCGCCAGAGAAGACAGACCAAACGGAAGGGTGAGTGGGAAGGGGCCGGAGACCTTCGGAGGGAGGAGGAGAAAGAACCCTGATCAGCAAATGGCAGTGTGGGAGGGTGGAGGGAAGGAGCGGCCAGGACGGAAAGTTCCCTTCACAGACAGCAGCGCAGGAAGCAAGCGGGCCTGGCCACCAAGGCTCCCAGTGCTTGGGAGGACAGACAGCAGGACCACAGGCTGGAGGCCGGCCTCAGCAACTAACTGAGACCCTCAGAGACTTAGCAAGACCCTGCCTCGATTTTTTAAAAAGCTAGGCGTGGAGGCGCACACCTGTGAATCCAGTACTTGGGAGGCTGAGACAGGACAATGACAGGTTCGAGGCCAGCCTCAGCAAATTAATGAGACTCCCGCTTCCAAATAAAAAATAAAATGGGGGTGGGGGTAGCTCAGTGGTAAAACACTCCTGAGTTTAATCCCTAGTACCAAAAAAAATGTCCTTTTTTTTTAAGGGCTGGGGGTGTAGCTCAAAGGTACAATGCCCTTGGGTTGAATTCCCAGCACCACAGGAAAAAGGGGGGGGCAAGGCTGAAGGGAGGGGGAGGCAGAGCCCTGCCTGAGGCTCGCTGGACAGACGGGCGGAGGCGCCGATGGCGGCCGGCACCCAGGAAGGGTGCAGGGTGCAGGCCCCGAACACCCCTGGGGAGAGGCATGGGAGCGGGCGGGGAGAGCGGGCACCTGGGTCAGGAGGGCCGGGGCGGGCTGGACACCAGACCGCTCGGCCGGGGGCAGAGGGCGCTTTCTTAGCACCTGTGTGCGGCAGTGGGCGGCTGGCAGGGCCGGGCCTTCCAGGGAGCACCACGGCCGGCCCGGATGCTCTGCCTCCAGCTCTGTGACCGCCAGGCTCAGGACAAAACTGAGTCTGTCCCCTGGACGGTCTACCTGCCCACCTCCTCCCGCTGCCTGCCCCCACGACCTCCAGACTCAGGCTCCTGGGGACAGAGGCCCAGCCATGCCGCACCGCCCAGCCCGGCCGTCTGACACGGTGATCCGCCACGCCTGGCCAGAGCCCCGGCGAGGACACCAGGCCTGGTGCGCCCCGCCTGGCCCCGCCACTGCTGTGTAGCCCCCTCCAGGAATCTGGGCGCCCTCATCTGTGAAACGGAATGGCGGCCTGCGAGCGTTGGCATCAGGGAGAGAGGGTCTGAAAGGGTAGAGGCTGGGACAGGAGGAGCAGATTTGATGCCCTGCACAACTTAGTGAGACCCCGTTTCAAACTGAAAATAAGGCCAGGCGTGGAGGCACACGCTTGTCATCCCAGTACGAGGGAGGCTGAGACAGGAGGACAGAGATTCACAGCCTGCCTCGTCCACTTATGAGGCCCTCCGCAACTTGGTGAGACCCTGTTTCAAAAACAAAGAATAATGCCAGGCGTGGTGGCGCATGCCTGTGATCCCTGCACTTGGGAGGCTGAAGCAGGAGGATCGCGCAGGTTTGAAGCCAGCCGTGCTGGGGTAAGAGACCCTGTTTCCAAATAAAAATATAAAAATAGGTCTGGGAGTGTAGCCCGGAGGTAGAAGGGCTTCCAGGAACCCCAGACCCACAAAAAAAAACAAAACAAAACAAAAAAAAGAATAAGCCGGGTGCGGTGGCGAAAGCTTGTCATCCCAGTACCTGGGAGGCAGAGACGGGAGGATCGCAGTTTGCAGCCAGCCTCACCTACTTAGGCCCTTTGCAACTCAGTGAGACCCTGCTTCAAGATAAATAATAAAAATAGGGCCAGGGTGTAGCTCAGAGGTACGGTGTCCCTGGGTTCCATTCTCAGTACCACAAAAAAAAAAAAATTAAAAATAGGGCTGAGGCAGGTTGGCGGTAGAATGTTCCTGGCTTCAAATGCTAGCACAATAAAATTTAATTAAATTAAAAAAGAAGTGGGGGTGCTGCTCAGGGGTAGAACACCCCTGGTCTCAACCCCATCCAAACGCTCTCTCCCACCCAAAAAGGACCCGGAGGGCTTAGGAAACAGGCCGCAGCGCTCCTCGAGCCAAGCTGTGGGAACGCGAGGGAATTTTTTTGAGTCTATTTCATACTAAATTGAACAAACATAAATAAACACAAGTTTGCATTCCATGTAATCTGGTAGTTCTTCAAGGACTAGAAGCACGCAGCCCAACGTCAGGGCGCAGGGGGCCGGCGGCGTGAGCGCGTGGGGCCCCGGGCTTCCCTCCACTGGCCACAGGCCTGCCTGTGCCTGGGCTGCCCTGTCCTGCTCTGCTCGAAGACGGGCGGTCCTGCCCGGGATGGAGGCCGGCCTGGGAGGCTGCAGTTTTGAGGAAGCATTTTGCGAGGGGGGGGCCCGGCACAGGCTGGGGTGAGGCCGGCGCCCCCTCCATCCCAGGGTGCCCGTGGAGGAGACCCCGCGCCCGCTGAGGACCCCCACGATGGCGGTCTTTCGCCTGGCCGCCTGCGAGGTCAAGCAATGGGCTTCATCCCAGCCCTCCCAGGCCATTCCCTGGGCCGGGCCCTCCTCCCCTCCCTTCCTCCAGAGCTCTCCCTCAGCCTGCGCTTCCAGATCGCTTCCTCGGGGCCTAGAACAGAGGCGAACGGTCCACCCACTCTAAAGCCAGCTATGGCAGAACTGAGTAAGATGGGACGGAAGTTTTGTTTGTGTTGTTGTTGTTGTTTTGTTTTTTTGTACCAGGGATTGAACCCAGGGGGGGTTCTCTGAGCTACACCCCCAGCCCTATTTTATTTTCATCTTGAAACTGTCACTAAGTTGCGGAGGGCCCGAGTTGCTGCACCTGGCCAAGAACCTGCGATCCTTCTGTCCAGCCTCCCAAATACTGGGGCCACAAGCGCCCGGCCACACGCACACCTAGGTACCATCCTCCAGTCCCTTCCCTTTGAGGAGGTGGCAGTGGCCGCCTGTGTAGGAAGCACGCCCGCACACACTCACGGCTTCTTGTACAGCTGTGCTACCTGCAAGAGCCAGGGCAGAAACAAGGCCGTCTGTCAACAGGTGAACAGACTACCTCAGCCTAGCCGCGCAGTGGAATAATATTCAGCCCTGAAAAGTCCCGACACATGCTCCGACACGGATGCACCACAAACACGTGAGCTGAAAGGAGCCAGGACCAAGGGCCACGTCGGTCCGACTCTCCTCACACGGGCTGCGAGGCGCCGAGGGAGGGGAGGGCGCGGGGAAGGCCGCTGAGGCAGGGTTCTCGCAGCACGGTGCTGGGTGCTGGGTGCCCAACGCCAGCACCCTAAAACCACGCATCGCTGGCACTCCTGAACCCCGCACACTCCTGGCGGTGAGCTCGACGCCCATCGCCCAGGTCATCAGCGACCACGACCCCAGAGCCCCCTTGAGGAATCTGGCCCAAGCAGAATCACTCAGGCCTGAAAAATACTTACAGCTCGTAACCAACCAACCAACCAACCAACCAAGCAACGTTCCAAAATCGGAGACACGAGCAGCCAATAAACCACGGCTCCAGGGCTGCTCGTGGGAAAGAGACTCAAACCCGAGACGGCAGGATGGCGGCTTCAGAACTGCGCAGGCGGAGCCGACACGGCGCTGCCCGCCACGCCTGCCGGACAGTCGGCGGGCACCCCAGCCCCCGCCACACCTGGTGCCCGCGAGGCCAGGGCGGCGTGGGCCCCTGCGAGGGCAAACGGGCACTGCCAACCTGACACATGGGGCTCCCCCTCGCCCTCCGCCCTGCGGGAAGGACCGCGCGTGGAGCACCCCACGCTTCCGGCATGTCTGGAATAACCCGGATGCCCTTCTTTAGGGGAGGAGAGTTCGTTCCTTCATTCATTTGTTCATTTATTTGGAGGTACTGAGGGTGGAACTCAGTACCAAACTACTGGCATTCGACCTCTGAGCTCTACCCCAGCCCCTTTATTTTGAAGCAGGGTCTAAGTTGCTGACGGTTTCCCTAAATTGCTGAGGCTGGCCTCAACTTGCAACCCTCCTGTCTCAGCCTCCCAAGTACTGGGAATACAGGTGTGCACCACCATATCTGGTTTGAAATTACTTTTTTTATTTTATTTTATTTTATTTAGTGCTGGGGATAGAACCCGGGGGCATTTACCTCTAAGTTACACCTCCAGATCTATTTTACTTTTTATTTATTTTTATTTATTTATTTATTTATTTATTTTGGTGGTACTGGGGTTCCTGGAAGCCCTTCTACCTCCAGGCTACACTCCCAGACCTATTTTATACTTTTTATTTGGAAACAGCGTCTCCTAAGCCAGCACGCGCGGCTGGCTTCGAACCTGCGCGATCCTCCTGTCTCTGCCTCCCAAGCGCGGGGATGACAAGCGTGCGCCACCATGCCCAGCTACTTTTTATTTCAAAACAGGGTCTCACTAAGCTGTAGAAGGCCTAAGTTGCTGAGGCTGGCCTTGAACCTGTGATCCTCCTGTCTCAGCTTCCCAACTACAAGGATTACAAGTGTGACCATATAATCTTGTCTGACTCAAGATTACATCATATTTCATTCTTTCTTTCTTCCTTCCTTTCTTCCTTTCTTTCATTTTGTGGTACTGGGGATGAAACCCAGGGGCATAGGGGCATTCTACCTCTGAGTTCTTTTTTTTTTTTTTTGGTGGTACCGTAACGGAACCCAGAGGCTTTCTACCTCCGGGCTATACTCCCAGGCCTATTTTCTACTTTATTTGGAAACAGGGTCTCACTAAGTTGCTGAGAGCCTCACTAAGTAGCTGAGGCTGGCTTCGAACCTGTGCCATCCTCCTGTCTTCACCTCCCAAGCGCAGGGATTACAAGCGTGCCCACCACGCCCAGCTCTCCCTCTGAGTTCTACCGCAGCCCTATTTTATTCTTTTTATTTGGAAACAGGGTGTCGCTGAGTTGCAGATGGCCTTAAGGAGCTGAGCCTGGCCACGAACCGCGCTCCTCCTGTCTCAGCCTCCCAGGCACTGGGATTACAAGCCAGCGACACCACACGGCTGAGATTATGTTTTTTTTAAAAAAAGGAACAATTCACATTACTACACTGAAAAAAATAATTCTCCATGCCCTGATGTAGAAAAATCTGTAGAATATACTGGTAAGTTAAAAGAGAGAGAGAGAGAGAGAGAGAGAGAGAGAGAGAGAGAGAGAGAGAGGGAGAGAGAGAAAATGACACAGAAGAGTAGACATGGTATGCTATCTGTTATTTACTAAAAGAAGGCGATGGCGATCGACTTGCAGTGCCTGGATTTGCAGAGAAATGCCGGACGGATATGCAAACTACAAATGCAGCTGTCAGGAAGAAGGGCCGCAGAGCGGACGAGAGGAGGAGGGGAAGGCGAAGCTTCTCAAAGGACATTACGGAGCTTTCATTTTAGAACTGAGTGAGTACACTGTCCAAACAAGGGTGGCTGGATGGGTGGGTGGGTGGGTGGATGGGGGGGGTGGATGGATGGATGGGTGGGTGGGTGGGTGGGTGGGAGGGTGGATGGGTGGGTGGGTGGGTGGGAGGGTGGATGGATGGAGGGGTGGATGGGTGGATGGATGGGTGGATGGGTGGGAGGGTGGATGGATGGATGGATGGGTGGATGGATGGAGGGGTGGGTGGGTGGATGGATGGAGGGGTGGGTGGGTGGATGGATGGAGGGGTGGGTGGGTGGATGGTGCCCCGTCCTTGCTGGGGGGGAATATATATGTTTGATATATATTATAAATTACATATATATTCACACACACACACACACACACACACACACACACACACACCCCAAGGCCACACCAAAGCCTCTGGCCAAGCCAGGAATGGTGGTGCGTCCTGTAGTCCCAATACATGGGAGGCTGAAACAAGAAGCTTACAGGTTTAATCAGCCTCAGCAACTTCGTGAAACCCTCAGCAACTTAGCAAGAGCCTATTTCAAAATTAAAATCAAATAACAAGGGGTGGGCATGTAGCTCAGAGGTCCTTGGGTTCAATCTCCAATACAAAACCCACAAAGACTCACTTTCTGGCCCCGTCTCTATGGAATGACCCGAGGCCCAGAGGGAGCGGGATTCACAAGCTCCGGCTCCCACATTCGACAGAACAGCAGAAGCCACTGCCACAGCACCACCGGGAACGGGCGGCGCCGGGCGGCCAGCTCCAAACTGTCTCCAGGGGCCTCACGGGCCGTAAAAACAAAAACAGAAACTCAAGTGACAGGTTGAGGGTTTTTTTTTTTAATGTGGCGCCAGGGATTGAACCAGGCGCATTCCACCTCCAAGATCAGCCTAACCCTGTTTTTAGCAGGAGGCGAGGTTTTGCTAAGTGGCTGAGGGCTGGCCTGGAACTGCGATCCTCCTGCCTCGGCCTCCCAAGCGCTGGGTTACAGGAGCGCACCGCGCCTGGCTGAGTTCTCCTCTAAGGAGACAAGATTTGTTCCCCTCCAAGTTTTAAACTGATTTTCTTCTCATTAAAAAAAATCCTTTAGCTGGGCGTGGTGGCCACGCTTGTCATCCCCGGGCTTGGGAGGCGGAGACAGGAGGATCGCGCTGGCTTAGGAGACCCTGTTTCCAAATAAAAGAGTATGAAAAATAGGTCTGGGAGTGTAGCCCGGAGGTAGAAGGGCTTCCAGGAACCCCAGTACCAAAAAAAAAAAATCCTTTACATTTCTTTTTTTTTTTTTTTTGGTGGTACTGGGGTTCCTGGAAGCCCTTCTACCTCCGGGCCACACTCCCAGACCTATTTTTATATTTTTATTTAGAAACAGGGTCTCCTAAGCCAGCGCGCGCGGCTGGCTTCGAACCTGCGCGATCCTCCTGTCTCAGCCTCCCAAGCGTGGGGATGACAAGCGTGCGCCACCACGCCCGGCAATCCTTTACATTTCTAGCAAAAGAATTTGACTTCTTCCCTGGAGTGATGGCACACACTTGCAATCCCAATACTTGGGAGTCTGAGACCGGAGGATCCCAGGCCAGCCTCCCCAGCTCGACCTCAGCAAGGCCCTATTTCAAAACTAAACAGTAAAAGGCAGCCGGAAATGTTCTATCTCCAGCACTAAATAAAACTTAAAAAAAGCACTGGGGAGGCTGAGACAGGAGGAGCGCACAGGCTCAAAGCCAGCCTCAGCTACTTAGTGAGGCTCTCAGCAACGTAGTGAGACTCTGGTGCCAAATAAAATATATAGGTCTGGAAGTACAGCCCGGAGGTAGCAGAGCCCCTGGGTTCCGAACACCCCCAGTACCACACAGAAAAATGTAAGCAGCACTGGGGTGTAGCTCGGTGGTAGGATGCCCCTGGGCTCCATCCCCAGTTCAAAAGAAAAAAGATGTCCTCCCCTCCCTCCCCAGCCCTCTTTCTTTCTCCCGTGCTGGGGTGGCTCCCCGCCTGCGGCCCAGCGGACATGGTGGGGGGCCTGCGTCCTGCAACATGGAGGCGTACGTCCACTGCGGGCGGCGAGCCCCTTGCCAGCACGGCCATTCACCCCCGAGCCGTGAGGGTGGCGCACAGGTACCAAGGACTCAGAGGAGGCCAGGCTGTGGGGTGGTCTTTCCTACTTCTGGGTGGCCGCCCATTTTTGCGGCCGCCCACTGTGGGCTCAGGGGTTATACGCAAGCGCGCACGTGGGCCTGCCGAGCGCGGGGCCCCGAGGAGGCCTCAGCCGGGGCTCTGGCCTCCTCTCCCCTCCCCCAGTCAGCCACAGAGCCGAGGACTCCTCTTCCCCAAGTCGGGTCACAGAAACTAGAACCCCGTTTCCCGAGGCCAGCCAGAAGACCTGGGATGCGGCGCCCTCCCGCCGCCACAGCCGCGCACACAGTCTCCCGCCATCTTGTCCAAGACCCTCACTCCCCGGGGCCACCCCAAGCCTGGAGTGGAGGGGAGCTGCGACCGAGGCCAAGCAGAAGCTGGGCGGCAGCCTGGCCGGCTCCCACCACCCAGGCCAGCGCGGCAGCGGCCACCGAGACCACGCTCCCGCTCCAGGAGTAAAGCACGGTTGCCCGCCGTCCCCAAGGCTCGCTCGTGGCCGAAGAGGTGACCACAGAAAGCACTCGTGTCCTCCTCTCGCAGCCCTGCCCTCCTGGCGTCCGCCCTGATCCTCACGATGGCCCCGCGCCTCGCCACTGCGGCAGGTACCCAGAGTCAGAGCCGAGGCCTGCTTCGAGAGACCCATTCCGTCATCGGTTTTAGCAGAGCTGGCTTTAACTGGGCTTTGGAAACGACTGCTTCCCAGAGGGTGGGAAGGGAAAAAACGTAGCAAGGTATTTGTTCAAAGGCAGAAGAGCTAAGTGAAGATCTGGGGGCTCTGGGGGATCAGGGGCTTGCTTACAGACACTGGCCCGTCCATGGCGTCACCGGCGCCTACACTCTCCAGCAGGCGGCTCATCATTCCTCCGCCGCTCGCCCCTTTCTTCTACTGATAAAAAACATCCTTTACATCAACAAAGAATATGTTTTCTTTTGGTTTCCTGTTTCTCTTTGAAGCATGGAGAGGAGGCTTGTTCTCTTTCTGAAGGCACAGGAGGGATGATTAGTCGCAGAGACCTTGTTTTAGATGCTCTTTACACAGCGGCCTTCCCTCTAATTACAACCTACAGTAAGTGGGATTAGCATAAATTAGGCTCCAAGCAGGGACCTGGGTCCTGAGTGGCCGCCACAGGACAGCCCAGGGCTTCAGGGCTGCTCCAAGTCCCTCCTGGCCCCGAGGCCGGGTCGCCTGCTTTCCTGGACAGGGAGGAGAGCGCTGGAGCTGGCCCCAGGCAGGCAGCAGTGTGGCCTCGATCCTCTGGGCTCAGGCCTCCATCTGGCCAGACCTTGCTGCTAGGCGAGGGACACCAACCTAAGGCAGCAGCTCCCAGCCGGGCCAGACAGCGAGCCTTTGGAAAGCTGGGGACGCGTACTTAAACTCCGGCCCCAACCTTGAGTGACGAAAACAGAAGGCGGGCCTGAGCACCCGCACTTAAAGAAGATTAAAACCTTCCCGGGCAGGGCGTGGGGGCACATGCCTATGAGCCCAGTCTTTGGGAGGCTGAAACTGGAGGATAGCAAGTCTGAGGCCAGCCTCAGCAATTCAGCAAGGCCTTGTGTCACATCAATTAATTAATTACTTGGGCTGGGAGGCAGAGTGCCCAAATTCAATCCCCAGTACAAAAGAAACCTCGCTAGGCGATGCTGATTAAAGCACCAACTGACCAACGTCACTATCTCCGAGCGATCCAGAGAAAAGCCAGCCGCTGTGCGTGGAGGCCCACGCCTGTGCCCCAGCAACATGGGAGGCGAAGGCAAGAGGACCCCAGTTCAAGGCAAGGCTGGGCGACTCCATGAGACCCCGTCTCAAAATAAAAAAGCAGGCTGGCGTGGCGGCGCACGCTTGAATTCCCAGCACTCGGGAGGCTGAGACCGGAGGATCGCGGTTCCTGGACAGCCTCAGCTACTTAGTGAGGCCTTTTGCAACTCAGTGAGACCTTGCTCAAAATAAAGACTAAAAAAGGGGGCTGAAGGCCAGGTGTGGCGGCGCACGCTTGTAATCCCTGCGCTTAGGACGTGGAGACAGGATTGCACAGGTTTGAAGCCAGCAGCGCTGGCTTAAGAGACCCCGTTTCCAAATTTTAAAAATATTATTAAAAAGTAGGTCTGGGAGTGCAGCCCAGAGGTAGAAGGGTTTCCAGGAACCCCAGTACCACACACACAAAAAAAATTTATAAAAAGGGCTGAGGGTGTAGCTCAGAGGTAGAATGCCCCTGGGTTCCATCCCCATTACCGCAAAAATAAATAAATTAATTTAATTAAAAGTTAAATTAAAAGAGGCAGGCCCACAGCTCAGTGACAGAGCACAAAATAAAACAAAAAGAGCAGCGAATAAATCAAGAATTCAGACATCAGGAAAATGGGGGCAGGCGCTGGGCGTGGTGACACACACCTGCAATCCCGGGCTCGGGGAGGTTGAGACAAGAGGATCAGAGGTTTGAGGCCAGCTTCAGAAACTTAGCAAACCCTGCTTCAAAACAAAAGGGGGTGGGGGTACTGGGGTACAGCTCAGAGGCAGAATGCCCTCGCGTATAATCCCCAGTATCGGAAAAGAAAAAGGAAAAGAAGAAAGCAGCGGGGACAGAAGCAGCAGGCCAGATCCAGAGTGCGAGCCGTTCACCACCAGGCAGGGCCCGCTCCGGCCTGAGCTTCCTGGTGGCCAGGTTCCTACTGTCTACAAGAGAACCCACACTCACAGGAGACGTTCTTGTAATCCCAGTACCGGCTTGGGAAGCCGAGGCAGGAAGCGCATAGGTGTACGGCCGGCGGCTTCGGCAGCCCAGCGAGGCCCTCCGCGACTGAGGCCGTCTTGGATCCTCTTTTTCTGCGGTGCTGGGGAGTGAGCACAGGCATCTACCTTAGCTACACCCCCGTCCTTTTTAGTTTTTGTTTTGAAACCGTGTCTCACAAGGTTGCTGAGAGTCTAAGTTGCTGAGGCTGGTCTCCAACCTGCAATCCTCCTTTCTCAGCCTCCCAAGCACTTGTATGGTTGCTGTTAGGCACCACCGTGCCCAGTGAGACCTTTTCAAAATGAAATATAAAAGGGGGCTGGGGTGTGGCTTGGAGGTGGAACGCCCTGGGTTCCATCCCCAGGACCGCAAAAGGGGAGGATACGCCGCCTGTCAGAGCTGGGTCCACAGGCGCCCCGGGGGCGGGGAGGGCGACCCCTGTGGCCACCTGGCCCCGACCCCCACCTGAAGTCAGTGCCCTTCCCGAGGCAGTCACACTGCGCTCCCTGCGCCCCGGCCCCAGCACCCGGGGCAGCAGAGGACGCGCACAGCGCTCCCACCCGCTCGCCCAGGCCAGGGCAGGGCAAGCTCCGCTGTCCACGGCCCTCCAGAGACCAGAGTCCCGGAGCCCGCCCAGCGCTTCCACGCCAGCGCTGAGAAAGGGCCTCTGCCCACCGCACACCTGCAGAGACGGGGAGGCAGCTCGCCCGGCAGCCAAGCAGGCCTCACGGCTACCAGAACCCATGACGACGGCCGGTGGCCTGGCCTGTCATCCCAGGACCCGGGAGGCTGAGACGGGAGGCTCGCGGGCTGGAGGCCGGCCTCAGCAAGCAGCCAGACCCTCAGCCACCTACGAGCAGGAGAGTGGGGGCCGGGTGCTGGGCGTCCCTTCGGGATAGGGCTGGAGGCCGGCGCGGGGCGCGCGCGTCAGCCCAGTATTTGGGGGCGGAGACCGGAGGATCGCGGTTCGCGGCCAGCCTCAGCCACTTAGCGAGACTCTTCGCAACTCAGTGAGACCCTGTTTCAAAAATTAAAAATGACTAAAAAAACAGGGCTGGGGGTGTAGCTCAGAGGTAGAATGCCCCAGGGTTCCATCCCCAGTACTGCAATAATAATAATAATAATAATAATAATAATAATAAATAAGGCCGGGGGTGCTGAGACAGAAACATCACAAGGTCAGAGCCAGCCATGCAGCCTCGCGAGTTCCTCAGCAACACAGACAGTCCCCTCGTTTCTATTTTATTTATTTATTTATTTCTACAGTTCTGGGGGTGGAGCCCAGGGGCATTCAACCTCCAAGCTACACCTCCTGCCCTATTTTTTAGTCTTTATTTTGAAACCGGGCCTCAGAGTTGCCGAGGGCCTCGCTAAGTAGCCGAGGCTGTCCGCGAACCGCCATCCTCCCGTCTCAGCCTCCAGAATGCTGGGAAGACGAGCGTGCGCCACCACGCCCAGCTGAGAGCCCTCTTTAAATATATGCTGGAAAACACACACACACACACACACACACACACACACACACACACACACTATGTATATGATATATGCAAATGGATGCCGGGCACGGAGACACACTCGGGAGACTGAGAGGGAAGGATCGCAGGTTTAAGGACAGCCTCAGCAAATAGTGAGGCTCTCGTTAACTGAGACCCTGCTTCAAAATAAAAAATAAAATAGAGCTGGGGGTGTAGCTTGGAGTAGAATGCCCTGGTTCCATCCCCAGTGCCCCACACACAACATGGCATGTACAGCTAGAGGTGTCACTCAGACGTACAATGCCAGGTTCTATCCCTGGTAGCGGGAGCGCAGCTCAGAGGCGCAGCATCCTGGGTTCAATCCCCGGTACCATGAGAACAGAATGACGGGGTGGGGACTGAATTGGACAATTTAGTTGCTGAAGCACCGCACCGCCCTGTTCTTTGGGGTTCGCGTGGGCTAAGTGCCGGTGCGCAAGGCTCTCCTCCCTGTCCTGGCAGCAGACCTGCAGGGGCTGGCGGAGGGCCTCCCTGCATCTCCTGTCCCCCCTCGATGGCCGCGGATGCGGCTCTGAAGGCGCGTCAGGGAGACCTGCCCTCCACAGTCCCCAATGCAAAGCATGAAGGGCGAGGCACCAGCTCGCACAGGGGCAGGCACAGGGGTCACGGCCCACAACAGCACCAGCCATGCTGCGGGGCGCCGGCCCTGGGCAGGAGGGTGGACCAGGCTGGACAGAAAGGAGACTGGCACAAGAGTCTGGACAGGAAGTGGGGGTGCGGGCCAGGGGACCAGGAGGAGGGCACGCAACGGGAGGTCTGAAGCCCGAGCACCCCACCCCTGGGGTGCGCACAACTGGACTCTGCAAACCTGTCTCCCCAGACTGGGGACCAGGCGGGGCCAGAAACAAGCAGGCAGCCTGGGAGGCCAGGGACCTCGGAGAATCAGCACACAGCCCCATCTAGAGATGGCGCCGGCACTGGCTCCGACCCACCGTTGCCAGGCAACGGAGCAGCCGCTGCCGCCTAGGGCTCTGATTAGCCCAGGAGGCTGCGAGTGGGGAAGGCTGCGCCCGCTGCTGACTTCCAGGCTGGCAACTGTGGTGGCCAGCAACGGCTCCCAGAGACGCCCGCAGCCCGGGCCGGAGCCTGCGACCCATCAGACTACCTGCAAAGGGCGTTACGGAGCAGATAGGGCTGAAGTTTCTAATCAGCTGATCTCCTGTAAGATCCAGAGAGGAGCTGGGTGTGGCGGCACAGGCCAGTAATTCCAGTACTTGGGAGGATGAGACTGAAGGCGGAGCCTCGCAGGCCCAGGTTCAGGGCCAGCTCAGGGTAGCCCAGCGAGACTGTTTATAAATGAAAAATAAAAGGAGCTAGGGATGCAGCTCAGAGGTGGAAAGGGCTCGGTCCCCAGAGCCACTCACACGAAGGCAAGGAGAGGGCTCCTCCCCGTCACTCCTTCACGCCGCAGACCTGCGCACGAGTGCTGAGTGCTGCGTGTGTGGTCGTCTGGCACAACAGCTGCAGGGAGCTGACACGGCACCACGGTCACGTTTACAAAGAGGCGGCAAAGCGGGCGTGGCGCCCAAACTCGTCATCCCAGGATGTGGGAGGCTGAGAAGGGAGGATCGCGGTCCGCAGCCAGCCTCAGCTACTTAGTGAGGACTCTGCAACTCAGTTAGACCCTGTTTCGAAATAAAGACTAAAAAATCGGACTGGGGGTGTAGCTTGGAGGTAGAATGCCCCTGGGTTCCATCCCCAGTACTGCAAAAAATTAAATTAAATTAAAAAGAGGCACAGTACACAAGGCCGACAGAGACACCTCTGTGGCCCTGACCCGCCAGCACAAGGCTTTCTTCTAGTCCAGGTCCAGTCAGTGCCGGGAGGGGGCTCTCACAGGCTCCCGAGTTAGCAGAGGTCCCTTATCGCACCACATGGTCACAAGGGTCTCTGGGATTTCTGGAAAACAGAGGCTGAACCACAGGAGCTCCTGTCCCGGGTACGGCTCACTGCAGCCCCAGCACAGGGCAGAGCCGGCACAGCCAGCACTGAGGGAGGAGGGCGGGGCAGGACGGCCTCCCGCCCCCCATGCCCTGCTCCTCGGCAAGGAGGCCCTTGGCGCTGCTTTTAGACAGTGGGGGCCACTTTTCAGATGGCTCCTCTGGCCTCCCCACTTCATCAGGGCAAGGCGGGTGGGTGGGGACCCACAGCCCCACCCACTCACCCCTGCATGACTGTGTGAAAACCACAGCCCACAAGCTGAATCTCACCCAGCACTGGCAGGCCAGGCCCAGCCCCGCCTGAGCCCTCTGCTCTGTCCCCCAAAGCTCCCACTTCTTCAAGATTCAACTCCAGGGCGCTCCCACCGAGGTCTTCTGGGACCCCCAGATTCTGTCCTCGGTGTCTGACAGCACCTCGGATCTTCCCGGCAGCAGCCGGGGGCTCTTGGGGCTGAGGGCGGGGACTCCAGGTTTGAGCATTCCTGCTCCCAGCCTCTACATGGCAATAACACGTATGTGCTTAGTAAGCATTAGTGAATAAACTGGGCTATGAACTTATTTTGGGTCCAACATACCATATATAATCACATTATGATATATATTAAATGCGCCTGGTAAAACCCAACCTCTAGTCTTTACTGTGGAGTCAGTCTGTCTAAAGTAGGAGGAACTCGCCAGGCGCGGCGATGCGCGCTTGTAATCCCAATACTTGGGAGGCTGAGACAGGAGGATTGCGGATTTGCGGCCAACTTCAGCTATTAAGTGAGGCCCTCTGCGACGCAGTGAGACCGTTTCCAAAAAAATAAAGAATGAAAAATAAATAAATAAATAGGAGGAACTCTATACTATACCTTTTTTTCTTTTTCTTTTTTTTTTTTTTTTTTTTGGTGGTACTGGGGTTCCTGGAAGCCCTTTTTCCTCCGGGCTACACTCCCAGTCCTATTTTTTTTATATTTTTGAAACAGGGTCTCTTACGCCAGCACGGCTGGCTTCGAACCTGCGCGATCCTCCTGTCTCCGCCTCCCAAGCGCAGGGATTACAAGCATGCGCCACCACACCCGGCCTATACTATATCTTTTTTTGATACTGGAGATTGAACCCAGAGGCATTCTACCTCCCAGCTACACCCTCTGCCCTATTTTTTATTCTTTATTTTGAAACCGGGTCTCACTGAGTTGCAGAGGGCCTCACTAAGTAGCTGAGGCTGGCCGCGAACCCAGATCCTCCGGTCTCAGCCTCTTGAATGCTGGGATTACAAGCATGCGCCACCACGCCCAGCTCACTCCCAACCCTTTTTATTTATTTCTTCTAATTTTTTCTTTTTTGTGGGTCTGGGGATGGAACCCAGGGGCATTCGACCTCCGAGCTATAGCCCCTGCCCTATTTTTTATTCTTTATTTTGAAACTGGGTCTCACTGAGTTGCAGAGGGCCTCACTAAGTAGCTGAGGCTGTCCGCGAACCGCAATCCTCCAGGTCTCAGCCTCCCGAGTGCTGGGATTACAAGCGTGCGCCACCACGCCCGGCTTATTTTTTATTTTGAAACAGGGTCTCACTAGCCGGGCGTGGTGGCGCACGCTTGTAATCCCAGCACTCGGGAGGCTGACCACAGGTTCATGGCCAGCCTCATCAAGTACTAAGACTCTCAACTTAGGAAGACGGTTACGAAATAAAAACAAAACAGGGCTGGGGGTGTATGTCGGAGGTAGAATGTCCCTGGGTTCAATCCCCAGCACCACCAAAAAAAAAAAAAAAAAATGAAGGAGAAAAGGAGCAGGTCTCAGTCGCCGAGGGCCTCACCGAGCTGCTCTGCCGGCCTCCCAGCGCTGGGGTCAGCGGCGCGCACCGCCGTCGCCGCCTGACGACGATCTTAAGAAAATTCCGTACAAGATGCAGCTTTAACTCTCCGGGAGGGCGCTGCCTGCTCCGGCCTCGCCTCGCCATGGCAGGTGTGGGAAGGAGCGGCTGGCAAGCTCGAGAGCAGATAAGAACCTGCTCTGCCTGCTCCCGGCTGGGGAGAGGATCGCTCGGGCGGGCTCTGTCCCTGCCCTCCTCCTCCACGCGGTGCTGTGCGCGCCCTCCGGGGCCTGCCCAGGGGTCGCAGGAGAGCCGCCCGCCGCCCGCCGCGCTTCGTGGCTCGGCTTGCCTCCCGCCTCCCAGGCCCTGACAGCCGCAGCTCTGTGCGAGGCCGCTCTCGCCCACGCGCCCCTGAACGTCTGGGGCACCTCTGCCAACGCTGGCCCCACCTGCCCGCGCAGGAGGCTCCCGGGAGGCCCTGCGCTGCCAGAGGGCTGACTCCGGGACCCACTGCGGCCAGCCCTTCTGAAGCCAGCGGCCGCCCTCCCGCACACCCCACGCCCCCCGGCCTCGCGGGGCACCCACCACACCTGGCGAGGTCAGAGACCGCGCCCACACCTGCACCGCCCTTGCTGGGGGTAACGCGCCTTGCTCAGATCCTACCTTCTCCCCGTGCCACGCCTGGCTCTTGTAGAATTTTCTGTGTCCCTTCTTGGCCCCCTGACAGAGTCCCGAGTTTCCGCCTCGTGAATGTGAACTTGGTCTTCTCCAGGAGACCCGGCTCGAGGTGGCTTCATTTGGACCCGGCCACGTGACGCCACAGGCCACACGTCGCACGTGCTCCAAAATGCCTGACACTCAGGCATTCTGTCCTACGCCCACCCGCGCGCCGCCTCTGAAGAGGAGCAGCACAGCAGCTTCTCTGATCACGCTTCCCAAACTTTTTTTTTTTTTTTTGGTACTGGGGATTAAGCCAGGGCATTCCCGGACTCCAAGCTTTTCCCCCAGCCCTTTTTATTCTGAGGCAGGGTCTTGCTGAGTTGCTGAGGCTGGCCTCAAACCTGTGATCCTCTTCTCTCAGCCTCCTAAGTCCTGGGGTTACAGGTGTGGGCCACCACACCCAACATTTCCTAAACTTTTTATTTTTTACAGTGCTGGGAAATGGAATTCAGGGCCTTGCGCATCACGCTGGGCAAACACCCCACCGCTGAGCACATCCCAGCCCTTCGCCGGCTTCATACCCAAAGGGCAGCTGTTGCATCAAGCAGGCACTCAGGGAGGACCGGCCTTCAAGAAAAGAACGTGACCCTGCCCGCGGCCCTCCTGGACCGCAGAGGGTGTGAGTGGGCGGCGTTCAGCACGGGTCTGCGCCGTCCCTTCAGTCACAAAACCACCCACCGACCCAAACCTCCAGGGCCTCCCGCAAGTGCCAGCAGGCGCCAACGCGGAGCTGTTTACCGGCCAAGGATCAGGAGCTGCAGGCAGCTTTCAGAGCTGGGGAAAGGACCACGCCCTGGCCTCCGGGGGCCGCGCGAGACCAGAGAAAACTCCCCGCCGCTGCCCGCCGCGTGGGAGCCGCGCCGCGAGGCCTCTGGGCTTGTATGCAGCGTCCCAGGCTCTTCCCCAGGGACCGGTCACCCTTTCACAGCAGCCTCGCCAGAGCATCACTCAGCCCTTTGGTGCCTGTGTAATGGTTACCGAGCCAGCGTGTCGAGCTGCAGGATCCAAAAGGAAAAAGAAACAGCTCCTCCTCAAAGAGCAATGTGGCCAATTATCTTAAGGCAGCTCTGCAAACACAAAGACCTCCGCCAGCCCACACAGACCTCCTCCCAGCCTCCCGCTGGACTGCCCTGGGGCCCGTTCCCGCATCCAGGCTGCTCAGCATCTTAGAATTGACTTCTGTGGTCCTGGGCAGGGAGGTGAGGCGTTGTCATGGAAACAGCTCCACAAAGCTCCCACATCACATGGGCTGGGGCTGAGCGCAGGTCCTGCCAGCGCTGGCTAGGGGCTCGCAGCAGGCTCGCCCTCTGCTGCCGTGCCCGGCCGTGCCAGCGCGGCGAGGCCACCGCAGGCCCAGGCCGAGGAGTGGGACAGCGAGGCCGTGGGGGCACGGGTGGCAGGGCCGCCTCACCGGCTGGCCTGGGCAGGCTGCGGAGCCCTGCTGAGTCGCAGCTTGTTCAAATGCAGACATGAAGGGAGAAATGGTGACAGCCCGTATAAGGTCAGCGTGGGAAATTACACCAAATATCCTGCACAAAGAGTGTCCAGGGCCCGGCACACAGAGGCGTCCAGGCCCCGTCGGGCACATGCCCACCCCCACAAGTTTCTTTTTCATGGACAATCTGCTAATTACTACTGGAGGCAAAAAGTACTTTTTTCTTCCAAACTCTGGACACCAAAGGAGATTAAAGCAATCTGGACTGCAGAGGGAGGCGACTGGCTGCCATTTCCACGAGTGGCCCATCCCTAATGGCCCAGGGGGCTCTGCTGAGACCAGCTCGACTCCAAGCGGCCTTTCTACAACGCCTCAGTGAGCCCGGCGCGGTGGCGCACGCTCGTCATCCCAGCACTCGGGAGGACCGCGGTTCGCGGCCAGCCTCAGCTACTTAGTGGGGCCCTCTGCAACTCAGTGAGACCCTGTTTCAAAATAAAGAATAAAAATTGGGCTGGGAGTGTAGCTCGGAGGCAGAATAACCCTGGGCTTCAACCTCAGTACCGCAAAAAAAAAAAAAGGAAAAAAAGCCTCGGTGAATATCCTGCCAGACGCGTGGGCTTGATGAACCTTCCAACAGAAGCCGAGACTCCCTGCCTTTCTGAAGGCAGCAACATCTCACGTTCCCCTCTTTAAGGAAGACATCCCAACTCACCTGCGGAATGCCCGGTGACACCTGTGACCACAGTCCAAGTTACCAGCGTGAGAGCACACCGTGCACGCCCCTCTCTGGGAACCCAGGTTTCCTCTACCAACGCCACGCCATCTTCAGAGCGATACTTAGAAGCGCTTGGGAGCCACAAAGGAGCCCTTTTGGGTTTCCTCTGCACAACCCGCTGGCGCTAGACACCTCGGGGGCCTTCTCCTGCGGTCCTCAGGCTGGGCTCCCCAACATGGGTCCCTGTAGGGCATCGCGGCACTCAGAAGCCGGGCCTCACCAACTGCGAGGGGAACTCTGGGGCGGAGCCGGCAACCGCTGGCCCGCCTCTGCCCGCGCACTAGTGTCTGAGAAACGTGCAGGTCTACCCCGTGAAGCGGCCGCTGCTGGTCCGGCTCTGGAGAGGAGGAACCCAAGCTCAGGGGCTGAGGCTCCCAAGCCGCCCCGGGGCCCGCAGTGGGCTGCCCCCACCTCAGCAGCCAGCCCGTGCCATCCGGTGCTCGACACGACAGTACCATCACCAAGGCGCGGTGGGAGCCCGAGGAGGGGCAGCCTGCACTCAAGTGATTAATTATAAATGCTTTTAAATCCTCATCATGCATTAGCCAGAGATGGCCAGCCGTCCCCCGGGACGAGCTGCTGCCCCGGTCCTATTGATCAGTGGGTTACATGAAGAGGAGAGGGACGTCCTATTCACAGCCTTGTGTCCCCAATGCCTTGAGCTGCTTTGAAGAGAAACCAGCTAGTTGCCTGTTCTGTCTCTAGAACAGGCTTTAAAGCACTGTCCCCTCCCCAGACCAGCACCAAGGGAAGCGGCACCAGGCCAGGTCCTTTGTGCGTCCAGGATCAAAGCACCCCCGTACCTGGGTGCACTGGGAATGCACCAGAAACCAGCCAGCTACAGGGAGTACCGGCAGCGCTGAGGATCTGGTTCGAGGGAGGCAGGCTTTATTTTTTTATCAAACCCTAAAATCTAGCGTCTGTCAGATAAAGTGGCCCATTAAATTACTGATGTTCAAACCGCAGAGCTTTCAGAGATCTTAGGTTAGGAGAGGCCAGAACGCTCCCATTCACAATTCCCAACCTTCTAAGAAAACCTGACGGCGAGTTCCAGCTCACAGATATGGCCTGTACCGTAAGTGGACACCCATCCTCTGCGGCACTCTCCACAGAGCGAAGAGAAGGGCCCCGGACCAGGAACCGCACACAGCCTGGCCGAATCCTGGCTGGCAACGTCCACGTCCATCACTCAACCTCTCTGGGTCTCAGGCTGGCCACTCAAAGATGGGTGGTGATCCCTACATTAAAGGCTGATGTGAAATTATAGGGAATTTCTTGTGGGTTTTTTCCTTCTTTTTCTTTCTTTCTTTCTTTCTTTTTTTTTTTTTTTTGGTGTGTGTGTGTGTGTGTGTGTGTGTGTGTGTGTGTTGTGTGGTACTGGGGATGGAACCCTTCTACCTTTGGGCTACACTCCCAGACATATTTTATATTTTATTTGGAAACAGGGTCTCTTAAGCCAGCGAGGCTGGCTTCGAACCTGTGTGATCCTCCTGTCTCTGCCTCCCAAGTGCGGGGATTACAAGCGTGCGCCACCACACCCGGCCCTTCTTTTTCTTTTTAACAGTCTCATGAAGTTGCTGAGGCTGGCCTGGAATTTGCCATCCTCCAGTGTCAGCCTCCCAAGTACTGGGATTACATACGTGTGCCAGCAACCCCAGTTTGTCTTTTTTGTTTTGTATCATTTTGTTTGGCGGGTGCTGGGAATTGAACCTAGGAGTATTCTACCTCTGGGTTACACCCTCGGCCCTATGTTTTTAATTATTTTATTTTGAAACAGGGCCTCATTAAATTGCTGAGGCTGGCCTGCGATTCTCCTGTCTCAGCCTCCCAAGTACTAGGATTACAGGCGTGTGCCACCACCACGCCCGGCTTGCTTTTGTTTTCTTAAAGGCTACTGTAGCCGGGCCTGGTGGCACACGCCTGTAATCCCAGTACCTGGGAGGTTGAGACAGGAGGATCACAGGTTCAAAGCCGGCTTCAGCAATTTTGTGAGGCTCAGTGAGATCCTGTTTCCAAATAAAAAATAAAATAAGCTGTGGATGTAGCTCAGAGGTAGAATGACCCTGGGCTCAATTCTTAGCAACACACACACACACACATGTCTGCTGGATTAGCCTTCAAGACTTCGGGACAAGAAAGACTGAACCACCTGACCGGAACCAGGTATGGACACACACGTCCGTGGCTAGACGTGACCTAATATACACAACCAAGTCTCACGTACGCCGACTTCACTCTGTTTTCCTCCATTTCTATTTTTAGATGCCATGAAGAAGCTCATTAAGAAATCAAATTCCACTGAGTTACAGAAAGCTTGTCAATTTTCAAAAGCTCAACAGATGGACGTCAACAGTCATTTCACAACGCCTCTGACAAAGACAAAATGTGCTCGCTCCGTCCCCAACAATCCTAATTAGACCGCCTCACTCCCCTCCGGCCCCGCTAATGAGCAGTTCGTTCCTCTCTATCCCTGGGGACCGGGCTTCCCAAACGAGGGCGCCGGGATGACGATATTCTGAGTCCAGTGCCTCTGTCCAGTCAATACCAAGCCCATCACGGGCTGCCTGCCGGGTGCCGCAGAAGGGAGTAATACCTGTGCGGCTGAAGCCCGACTGCTGGACCAATGGGACTGGCTTATGCAAGAGCCAATCAGAAGAGGGAAGCCTGGAGGAAGGAATCAATGGAACTAGGATCCCCGGCCCCAAACTACTAAGTCCAGACCTTTACTGAGCACCTACTCTGTGGGGAAGTAAAGACAGGGAAACCATCGGCCTCAGCGATGGCAAAGCGTCACAAGAGTCCAAGCACCACACACCTCCTGAGGCGCAGGCCAGCCCCAAACACCAGGAGGACCAGCCGCAAAGGCTTGACAGGAGACGCCTATGTGAGCCTCCAGGTCCAGCCAACAAAAGGGAAGCGACAGCACCACCGGCTTCCATCTCCAACTCTGACCTCCCCAAACCTGGGCCCTTAACTTTCTGAGGCTCAGGCCACCAGGTGCTCAAGCTACACAAAGCGGTCCCCCCATCAACACGACGGGAAGGCGCTGGGAAACAGTGAGAACTGCCCCAAAAAACTTCAGAAACGCTCAGGTATGTCCCCAGAGCGCGACGCGCTGTCGCGGAATTTCTTCTCTTAGCACTTTAGACCACAGGGGACTGAAGGTTGCCAGTCATCCTGAGGAAATCGCCAAAGAACAAAAGCCCCTTCCTCGGGGGTCAAGAAAAAGCCAGGCCATTCAAAACCCCAGGCGTTCCAAGAACCTCTCTACTTGGGCAGGACTCTTATCAGCATCTCCACCCTTGGGAAACCCACGCCTCATTATGAAAGAAGGTTACGTAAGATGCCACAGTGTTTCTCCAGAGAGTGTCCACAAAGGATGGGTCACTTTTCAGGAGGGCTACCCCTGCGGGTTCTTGTTCTATCACCTCAAAGGTTCACATGTCTTCACACCTCTGAAGCTTGGCCCCTGAAACCCGGCAGGGAGAGGATTCTCCAGAGCTCCCCACCCCTCCCTCAGGATTCTGGGAGGCCATAGACCCCTGGGAACCCGGAGAGGCCGGTCCACCCCACAGGGCCACCCAAACTTGCGCCGGGTCCAGGGGCTTACAGGAAGCCGGCCAGCCTGAATCGAGCCTTCACTGCCCTCCTTCATAACCAAGGCTTGTAAAAGAATAGCCCAGTGGCCGGCGAGGACGACTAGCCCCGTTCCAAAACTAGGAAACAAACTTTAACAAGGGAAAAAGAAAAAAATAGAGAGAGAGATAGATAGATGATGATGAGATCTAGGGGTGCGAGCTCACCACAATCATTTGTCCCAAACACAAGCAAGTACCATTCAGAAACAAGTTACGGTCCCTCTGGATGCTCACTTAAACACAGACGAAAACTTTAATTAATCAGCGCCAGCTCAATCACGGGTGTGCAGGATCCAGGGCGGGATTCTGTCAGCGCCTACCATTCCCCACGGAGCGCGACAGCGGGCACGTGTCTTCTGCCAGATCTTCACCACATTACATAATGGGAGGTGTGGATGATTCAAAATTCACCTTTTAAAATCACCTCGACACCCCCCCCCGCCCCCCAGTCTCCAATCCCTCCTTTCGCAGGTATTTTCTGGAGATGGGAAGCTAAAGTTCAGACTTCTCCCTCCCTGCCCATTTCACTGTGTGCGCGTTAATAACACGGCAGGGGCCGGGGGGGGCCTGAGCCCCCGGTGCAGACCTGGGGACCCCTCCCGCCCGCGCGGCACACCGGGTCCCCTCGGCCCCCGAGGCTCAGCGCCGCCGGGTCTCGGGGCCGCGGGCGCCCTGTCGCTGCACGAGGCCGAGGGGACGCGGCCGGGCCTCGGGGTGCGCCGGAGCCGCGGGCCTGGGGCCAACTTCGGGGCGGACGGACCTGTTGGCCCGACTCCGCGAGGACCGGCCGCGCCGCCGCCCGCCCGCGCCCACCCGCGCCCCGCCGGGGCCGGCCGCGCCCACCCACCGCCACGCCAGACAAAGGCGGCCGGCCGGCGGGGCGCGGACCCCGGCCCGCGGCCGAGCGCTGCCCGCGCCAGGGCGGCTCCCAGCCCGAGGCCCGCCGGGCCGCTCACCTCCTCCTCGGCGCGGGCGCGGCTGCGCGGCTGGAGCCCGCGGCGCGCTGCACGGGCGGGAGCGGCCGGAGCCCGCCGAGCCGCCGCCGCCGCCGCCGCCGCCGCGTCGGGCCGCGTTTGACACCCACACGCCAGCCAACATGGCGGCCGGGAGGGGGCGCGCCGGCGGCGAGCGCGCGCGCGCGGGCCACGCCCTCCGGCGCCGAGGCCCCGCCCCGAGGCCCCGCCCAGCGGCCCGCTCCGCCCCGGCAGCCCCCGCGCGGCCCCGCCGGCGCCCTCTGAGGCCACGCCCTCCAGTCCCGCCCACGCGAGCTTGCCGAGGCCACGCCCCCCGCTCCCACCAGGCCCGCTCTGCCACTCGCCGAGACCACGCCCCCTGCGCCCACCAGCCCCGCCCACGCAAGCTTGCTGAGGCCACGCCCTCGAGTCCCCCAGCCCCGCTCGGCCACTCGCCGAGACCACGCCCCCTGCGCCCACCAGCCCCGCCCACGCAAGCTTGCTGAGGCCACGCCCTCGAGTCCCCCAGCCCCGCCCTGCCACTCGCTGAGGCCACGCTCCCCGCACCCACCAGCCTTGCCCACGCGAGTTCGCCGAGGCCACGCCCCCCGCTCCCACCAGCCCCGCTCTGCCACTCGCCGAGGCCACGCCCCCTGCGCCCGTCAGCCCCGCCCACGCAAGCTTGCTGAGGCCACGCCTCGAGCCCACCAGCCCCGCCCTGCCACTCGCGGAGGCCACGCCCCCTGAGCCCACCAGCCCCGCCCACGCAAGCTTGCTGAGGCCACGCCCTCAAGCCCACCAGCCCCGCCCCACTACTTGTCGAGACCACGCCCCTGAGCCCACCAGCCCCGCCCCCAAGACCTGCAGGCGCCCCGCCAAGGTCCGCCCCGTGGCCCCGCCCCCGCAGCCGCCGCTGGACCTCCACTTGCACGCCCAAGACCCCGCAAGATGCCCAGGCCTCTCCCACTGGGCCCCTCGACCAACGCCCACGTGCCCCAGACACCCCCCAGACCCCCGCTGCTGCAGAAACCCCGCAAGAACCCGAACCCACACTCCGCAGCCTTCACTGAGACCCCCCCCCGCAAATCTCCCGGTTCCGAAGGCCTCTGGACACTCCCTGCACCCGCGACCTCCGCCCACTCGGCGCCCACCCCCAGCCCGCACTCACCCGGCCCTGCCCCGAACGCCCCCAAGCCGCGCATCGGCGCTGGGAGGGAGGCTGCTGGGGGGGCCTGGAAGCCCCCGGGCCTCGGGACGCGGCGGGGTTGATTTCTTAGGCCGCAAGTGTGCTCGCTTTGTGCAAATGCGTCGATGTGCGCTTAGGGCCTTCCGAACGCACGTGTGTCGTATTTCAGTAAAGCATCGACAGAAACTACTCCGGGAAAAGGGTCGCTAGACCTCACTGGGACCCGTGGACCTCACCTGGCTGCCAGAGGGTCCCTGGCAACCCCGTGGCTCCCAGCACGTTCTCGCCTACAAAAAAATTATTATAATTATAATAGTAATAGAAGCCAGGCATGGTGGCGCAGACCTGTAATCCCAGGGTTTGGGAGGCTGAGACCGGAGGATCACAGGTTCGAAGCCAGCTTCAGCAACTTAGCAAGCCCCTCAGCAAGCTGGCAAGACCCTGTTTCCAAACAAAAATATAAGGCGGGCGCGGGCGGTGGCGCACTCACGCTGGTCATCCCCGCGCTCGGGAGGCTGAGACAGGAGGATCGCGCGGGTTCGAAGCCAGCCTCAGCTACTTAGCGAGGCTCTCGGCAACTCAGTGAGACCCTGTTTCTAATAAAATATTAAAATAGGTCTGGGAGTACAGCCCGGAGGTAGAAAGGCCCTGGGTTCCATCCACAGAATAATAATAATAATAATAATAATAATAATAATAATAATGATAACAATAACAATAATATAATAATAATAATAATAATAATAATAATAATAATAATAATAATAATGAGCTTGGGCCAAGGTGGAGCTTGGAGGTCGAATGCCTCTGGGCTCAATCTCTGGTACCACAGGAAAAATGAGGGCCCAGCCGCAGCTCAGAGGAAGAGTGTGCCTAGATTTAATTCCCCTCCCACACACACACAAAGAATATAATAGAGATGGGGAACGGGGTTACACATCTGCAAACTGGCTCTGCCATGTTTCCCTTGAATACTCCAGGACTAGAAAGTTCTAGATGCTAGCAGCCCCTCCCCAGAGTTAGCTGGCACTCCCCCAGGAGAGACTCGGGTGCCTGCCCGGCAGGGGGCTGCCAGCCGTCCCCTTTGAAATGGGTCCACCTGGGAGGGATGGAGGGATGGGTGTGATTCCCGCACTCTTCCTCATGAAGTCGGGAAGACACTCCTACAAGAAGACAGGTTAAGAAAAGTGTAACGCATTCACTTAATCAAAGTCTTACCTAACACGAGAGCTTTCAAAGAAGACCCAGGGAAAGCTCTTTACCATGAGCTGGGCGTGATGGCGCCTGCCAGTAATCCCAGTCCTTGAGAGGCTGAGGCCGGAGGATGGCAGGTTCACCCCCAGCCTCAGCTACTTAGGCCATCTGAAACTTAGTGAGACCTAGTTTCAAAATAAAAAATAAGCGTAGTGGCGCACGCTTGCAATCCCGGCGCTTGGGAGGCTGAGACCGGAGGATCGCACGGGTTCGAAGCCAGCCTCGGCTACTGAGTGAGGCTCTCGGCCACTTAGGAGACCCTGTTACCAAATAAAGTATAAAAATCAAGGCAGGGGTGTAGCTCGGAGGTAACATGTCCCCGGGTTCCATCCCCAGTCCTGCAAAATGATTATAATAATAATAATAGCCGGGCATGGTGGCCCACGCTTGTAATCCCCGCGTTTGGGAGGAGGAGACAGGAGGATCACACGGGTTCGAAGCCAGCCTCAGCTACTTAGTGAGGCTCTCAGCAACTTAGTGAGACCCTGTTTCCAAATAAAATAGAAAATAGGTCTGGGAGTATAGCCCAGAGGTAGAAAGCTCCTGGGTTCCACCCCTAGTACCACCAAAAATTAAAAAAAAAATAATAATAATAATAATAATAAGCTGGGCGTGGTGTCGCATACTTGTAATTCCAGCATTGCGGAGGCTGACACCAGAGGATCGCGGTTCGAGGGCAGCCTCAGCTACTTAGTGAGGCCCTCTGCAACTCAGTGAGACCCGGTTTCAAAATAAATTAAAAAAATAGGGCTGAGGGTGTAGCTCAGAGGTAGAATGCCCCTGCGTTCCATCCCCAGTACCACAAAAAAGAAAAAAGAAACGTTACTTCCTTCCACCTTGCTCTGGGGCCTGCCTTTCTGACCTTCAACAAATTCCCCCAACCCGCTCCCGAGAAGGTCCCAGGCAGTCCGCCGCTCCCTGGGAGCCCCCCCCCATCTCTGTCCCAGCTTCCAGGGGGGCAGACCTGTGCGCCGACATCTTGAAGCTGCCCCACTTTACAACTCCAGTGAGTCTGATCGCGCAGCTGGTGCGTGGTCCAGGCGTCAGCGCCGCACATACTGTCCAAATCAGTGCTGTCAGATCTAGCTGACGGAACTTCTGTTTTGTTCCCCCCCCCCTCTTTTTTCCTTTCTTTCTTTCCCTTGGCAGTGCTGGGGACAAAACCCAGCCTCCAGCAGCCTAGGTAGGCAAAGGTGTTACCTGTGCCTCTCCTCCAGCCCTGGAATGTCCCTTTATTTATTTATTTATTTATTTATTTATTTATTTATTTATTTATTTATTTATTTTTCTGTACTAGGGCTGGAACCCAGGGCCATTCTACCACCAACCTACACCCCCAGCCGATTTTTTATTCTTGATTTTGAAACCGGGTCTCCCTGAGTTGCAGAGGGCCTCACTAAGTAGCTGAGGCTGTCCGCGGACCGCGATCCTCCTGTCTCAGCCTCCGGAGTGCTGAGATTACAAGCCATACCTGGCTGGAGCGCCCCCTTTTTTTTTTTTTTTTTTTTTTTTTGGTGGTACTGGGGTTCCTGGAAGCCCATCTATCTCCGGGCTACACTCCCAGACCTATTTTATTTTTGGAAACAGGGTCTCCTAAGCCAGCGCGGCTGGCTTCGAACCTGCGCGATCCTCCTGTGTCAGCCTCCCAAGTACTGGGATGACAAGCCATACCCGGCTGGGGCGCCCCTTTAATGATGAGGACGGTCTCCATCCTGCATCCAGTGTCACTAGCCACGTATGGCCACTAACGCCCTGATGTGCATCCACGGTGACGGCTGGATTTTTAAAACTCCATTGAGGCCGGGCGCGGTGGTGGCGCACGCTCGTCATCCCAGCATTGGGAGGCTGAGACAGGAGGATCCGGGTTCGCGGACAGCCTCAGCTCCTTAGTGAGGCCCTCTGCAACTCAGTGAGACCCAGTTTCCAAATAAAGAATAAAAATTAGGCCGGGCGTGGTGGCGCACGCTTGTCATCCCCGCGCTCGGGAGGCGGAGACAGGAGGATGGCCCTGTTTCCGAATAAAAAGTATAAAAATAGGTCTGGGCGTGTAGCCCGAGGTACAAGGGCTTCCAGGAACCCCATTACCACCAAAAATAAAAAAAAATAAATAAAAATAGGGCTGGGGGTGCAGCTCGGAGGTAGAATGGGTTCAGTCCCCAGTACCCCCCCCCAAAAAAAAATAAATAAAAATAAAAATCCGGTTGAAGACATAAGGCACATGCTGTGATGGATTTTGGTAGATGTCCTTAGCTGAGAGGCGATGGGAACAAAATTGTGCCTCGAATCGGCTTCATCTGCGCTGCAAGGTGGAGCCTCCCACACGCCCGCCCGGGCACAGGCGGAACGCGCATGCGCCGTGCCCACCCGGCGCTCTTTGGGGCACCGCGCCCTGCGGGGGGGGGGGCACCTCCCCACTCCTCCAGCCCCTCCCCACAGGTTCTAGACTTCAGGCCTGCCCTGGGAACCTCCTTCTTTGCGTGTGGCGGGGGATAATACCTGGGATAGAACCAGGGGCATTCTACCTCCAAATTACACCCCAGCCCTATTTTTATTTTATTTTATTTTTTCAGTACTGGGGATGGAACCCAGGGGCGTTCTACCTCCCAGCGCTTGGGAGGCTGAGACAGGAGGATCACACAGGTTCGAAGCCAGCCTCAGCTACTTAGTGAGGCTCTCGGCAACTTAGTGAGACCCTGTTTCCAAATAAAGTATATATTAAAAAAAAAATAGTTCTGGGAGTGTAACCCGGAGGTAGAAAAGCCCCTGGGTTCCGTCCCCAGTACCGCAATAAGTAAATAAATAAATAAATAAGAATAAAATATAGGGTTGGGGGTGTCGCTTGGAGGTAGAATGCCTCTGGGTTCCATCCCCAGTTCGGCAAGAGTAAAATAATAAATAAAAAGCCGGGCGTGGTGGCGCACGCTTGTCATCCCAGCATTCGGGAGGCTGAGACAGGAGGATCGCGGTTCCCGGACAGCCTCAGCTACTTAGGCCCTCTGCAACTCAGGGAGACCCGGTTTCAAAATCAAGAATAAAAAATAGGGCAGGGGATGTAGCTCGGAGGTCGAATGCCCCTGGGTTCCATCCCCAGACCCGCAAATAAAATAATTTATAATAATAAATAAAATAATAATAAATAGGGCTTGGGGTGTAGCTCAAAAGTAGAATGTCTCTAAGTCTATGCCCGGTACCACAAAAAAATTAAATAAATAAATAAAAATTATCAAGGGCAGCGGGTGGGGGGTTAGCTTTAGAGGGAGAGTGCCCCTGGGTTTACCCCTCAGCAACACACACGCGCACACACACACACACACACACACACACGCACACGCTCAGAGGCTGATCTAATCCCACCGGCATCTGTAGGGTCTCCACCCTCAGTCCCTCTTTGATCCCGCACCCACGTGGCACCCCGCTTTCTGG
Organism: Muscardinus avellanarius; assembly: GCF_963383645.1. Lineage (NCBI taxonomy): Eukaryota > Metazoa > Chordata > Mammalia > Rodentia > Gliridae > Muscardinus > Muscardinus avellanarius. The sequence goes on along the minus strand of NC_137802.1, from coordinate 4,538,561 downwards.
GCCGGGAAGCCGGGCCCACCCTCACCCTCACCTCCCGGTCCTTCAAAGTCAAGCCCAGCGCGGCTGAGCGGCGGCTGCACCTCCCGGGCAGAAGTGGCCGCTCTCCCCGGGGCCCCGGGTCACCTCTTTAACCACCCAGGGAACAATTTCTATTCCCGTCCCCGTCTCTGAAGGCCGAGATCACCTCTGCCTCATGCCCACATCCTAGAGGGCTCCCGTGGGGAAAGTCGGCTCCGTGGGCGCCCTCGGAGCCCGCCCAGGCCCGGAGCCCCAGCCTCTTGTCTGGGTGTGAGCTTTAGAAAGGGCTTTAGCCAGCCGGCGTGGTGGCGCACGCTTGTCATCCCAGCATTCGGAGGCTGAGACCGGAGGATCGCGGTTCGCAGACAGCCTCGGCTACTTAGTGAGGCCCTCGGCAACTCAGTGAGACCCGGTTTCAAAATAAAGAATAAAAAATAGGGCTGGGGGTGTAGCTTGGAGGTCGAATGTTCCTGGGTTCCACCATCCCCAGACTCGCAAAAAATAAAAAAATAAAGAATAAAAAATAGGGCAGGAGGTGTAGCTCGGAGGTTGAATGCCCCTGGGTTGCATCCCCAGAACCCCCCCCACACACAAATAAATAAATAAATAAAAATAATAATAAAAGCAAGACAGGCAGCAACTCCAGCCTCGCAGGACAGTACAGGGTAGGCAACGTCCTGAATCTGGGTTCCCCGGCCCAGGAACAGGACCGACGCCAAGCAGGGCTCTCTGTGGGTGGAGAAGCCGCAGGAGGCAGGCTCGGCGCCCAGGCAGAACCTCAGGGGCCCTGGAGAAACCACATCATGGTGGCCGCAGCCGCCACCATCCCACGGGGACTTCCGCCGCCCCGCGCCCGCACCTGTCTCCGAGGCCCTGCAGCCCACCCAGGGCGGTGGGGAGGCTGTGAGCTGCCGCAGGGCCTTCCTGAGGCTGGGGGCTCCGTTCCTGTCTCCGGGAGGCAAAGCCCAGCGTCAGAGCCGGGCGTGGTGGCCCACTCTTGTAATCCCAGCACTGGGGAGGCTGAGACAGGAGGACCCGCAGGTTCAAGGTCAGCCTTGGCGACCCTAGGCAACTTAGTGAGACCTTGTTTCAAAACAGCAACAAAAAATAAATGAATAAATAAATAAGCCGGGCGTGGTGGCGCACGCTTGTCATCCCAGCATTTGGGAGGCTGAGACCGGAGGATCCTGGTTCGAGGACAGCCTCTGCTACTTAGTGAGGCCCTCTGCAATTCAGTGAGATCCTGTTGCAGATATAAAGAATAAAGCCGGGCGTGGTGGCGCGCGCTTGTCATCCCCGCGCTTGGGAGGCGGAGACAGGAGGATCGCACAGGTTCGAAGCCAGCCTCGGCTGGTTTAAGAGACCCTGTTTCCAAATAAAATATTAAAAAATAGGTCTGGGAATATAGCCCGGAGGTAGAAGACCCCTGGGTTCCATCCCCAGTTCCACCAAAATAATAAATAAATAAATAAATAAATAAGAATAAAAAAAATAGGGCTGGGGGTGTAACTCAAAGGTAGAATGCCCCTGGGTTCCATCCCCAGTACCACAAAATAAAAATAAGTAAATAAATAAATAAATAATAAAAAAATAGGGCTGGGGCTATATCTCAGTGGTAGAACAACCCTGGGTTCAATGTCCAGTAACACACACACACACACACACACACACACACACACACACACACACACCACCTTCTCCAGGCAGCCTTCCCTGGTTGCTACCGGATTTCTCCTCTGGACTCCCAGAACCCGCCTGGGTAGGGGGGGCCCTTCCTGTCTTTCTTTTTTCTGGACACCCGAGCATCCTGTGGCCCCCCCCCCCCGCCCCCATCTGCCTTTCCCACGCTAGCTGGCAGGGATCCTTCCTGCCTGCCATTAGCAAGAAATTGAGAGTCTGGAAGGAAGGGGAAGGGCCCAGAAGCATCTGGAAGGCTGGGGTAGCAGCGGGAGGTGCTGGAGCCAGGCCCCAGGGGGGAAGGAGGCGGACAGCCGGGTGGCGGGGTGGGGGCCCGTCTGGCATTTCCTGAGTCCGGGCAGGAAATGCCTGGGGCCAGCGCTGGGGTTTGGCCGTCATCTCTGGGAACCCTCGTCACTGTCGCCGGCCGGAAAGTGCGGTTTACTTCCCACTTCAGAAGAGGAAGCCGACTTCCAGGGGCCCTTGGGCGCCGGCACAGTCCCCGGCCTCCAGCGCCCTCGCCGGGCCGCGCCGTCCAGGGCCCTGTCCCCGTTCACCCAGGCCCCTCAGCTGCTCATCCCAGGACTTGGGCGGCGGAGACAGGGGGATCGCAGGTTCCAGGACAGGCTCTGCAACGTACTCAGACTCTCAGCCAGCTGGGGAGACCCCGTTGCAAAATGTAAAAAATACAAAATAAAAAATAAAGGAGCTGGGGCGTGGTGGCGCGATCCTCCTGTCTCAGCCTCCCAAGCGCGGGGATGACAAGCGTGCGCCACCACGCCCGGCCTTCATGGACATTTTATTATTTATTTATTTATTTATTTATTTAGGTAGTACTAAGGATGGAACCCAGGGGCCTTCCACCTCTGGGCTACACTCCCAGACCTATTTTATATTTTATTTGGAAACAGGGTCTCTTAAGCTAGCTGAGGCTGGCTTCGAACCTGCACGATCCTCCTGTCTCAGCCTCCCAAGGGTGCGCCACCACGCCCGGCTTCTTGGACATTTTGTTTTATTTTATTTTATTTATTTATTTATTTTTTGGTGGTACTGGGGGTGGAACCCAGAGGCTTTCTACCTCCGGGCTATACTCCCAGACCTATTTTATATTTTATTTGGAAACAGGGTCTCACTAAGTTGCCGAGAGCCTCACTAAGTAGCTGAGGCTGGCTTCGAACCTGCGCGATCCTCCTGTCTCAGCCTCCCAAGCGCGGGGATGACAAGTGTGCGCCACCACACCTGGCTTCATGGACATTTTAAAAGTCAAATTTTTAAAAAGTACTGCCTTGCTTGGGCATGGTGGTACATGCCTGTAATCCCAGTATCTGGGAGGCTGAGACAGGAAGATCTGGGTTCACAGCCAGCCTCAGCTACTTAGTGAGGCCCTTCGCAACTCAGTGAGACTCGGTTTCAAGATAAAGAATAAACCGGGCGTGGTGGCGCACGCTTGTAGTCCCCGCGCTTGGGAGGCTGAGACAGGAGGATCGCACGGGTTCGAAGCCAGCCTCAGCTACTTAGTGAGGCTCTCGGCAACTTAGTGAGACCCTGTTTCCAAATAAAAATATAAAAATAGGTCTGGGACTATAGCTTAGAAGTGGAAGGCCCCTGGGTTCCATCGCCAGTACCACACACAAACACACACACACACACACACACACAGAATAAAAAGTAGTGCTGGGGATGTAGCTCGGAGGTAGAATGCCCTGGGTCCCATCCCCGGTACCGCAAAATAAATAAATAAATAAATAAATATTTTAAAAAGAATAAAAATAGGGCTAGGGGTGTAGCTTAGAGATAGAATGCCCCTGGGTCCCATCCCTGGTACCACAAAATAAATAAATAATAAGTAATAAAAAAAAGAATAAAGCCGTAATCCCAGCCTTCGGGAGGCTGAGACTGGAGGATCGCAGTTCGCGGACAACCTCAGCTACTTAGCGAGGCCCTCTGCAACTCAGTGAGACCCTGTTTCAAAAATAAAGAATAAAAAAATAGGGCAGAGGGTGTAGGTCGGAGGTCAAACGCCCCTGGGTTCCATCCCCAGACCCGCAAAAAAAAAAAAAAAGAATAAAAATAGGGCTCGGGATGTAGCTCGGAGGTAGAGTGTCCCTGGGTTCCTTCCCCAGTACCGCAAAAATAATAAAATAAATAAATAAATAAATAGATAAATAATAATTTTAAAAATAGGGCTGGGGTGTAACTTGAAGGTAGAATACCCCTAGGTTCTATCCATGGTACTGCAAATAAATAAAAAATTAAAAAATGAATAAAAGAATAAAAAATTTAAAAAATAGGGCTGGGGTGTAACTTGAAGGTAGAATACCCCAAGGTTCTATCCCTGGTACTGCAAATAAATAAATAAATAAATAAATAAATAAATAAAATAAAAAAGTAGCCCTGCCTTGGGAGAGCGCTGTTTGCCTGCGCGAGGTCGTGAAGCTCAGAGCGGATGGAGGGGCGCAGCCGGCCTCACCCCGCAGCTGTCTGCAGACCCCCTGGGCTGGGGACCAGGCGTCCAGGTCCGTCTGCAGACCCCCGGGGCTGGGGACCAGGCGTCCAGGTCCATCTGCAGACCCCCGGGGCTGGGGACCCAGGCGTCCAGGTCCGTCTGCAGACCCCCGGGGCTGGGGACCCAGGCGTCCAGGCCCGTCTGCAGACCCCCGGGGCTGGGGACCAGGCGTCCAGGTCCGTCTGCAGACCCCCGGGGCTGGGGACCCAGGCGTCCAGGTCCGTCTGCAGACCCCCGGGGCTGGGGACCAGGCGTCCAGGTCCGTCTGCAGACCCCCGGGGCTGGGGACCCAGGCGTCCAGGTCCGTCTGCAGACCCCCGGGGCTGGGGACCAGGCGTCCAGGTCCGTCTGCAGACCCCCGGGGCTGGGGACCCAGGCGTCCAGGTCCGTCTGCAGACCCCCGGGGCTGGGGACCAGGAGTCCAGGTCCGTCTGCAGACCCCCGGGGCTGGGGACCAGGCGTCCAGGTCCGTCTGCAGCCCCCTGGGCGGGTCCCCTCTGGCCGGGCGTCGGCTCCGCGGGGTCGGCGGGAGGCGGGCGCAGAGTGGCCGTGGCCAGGGCCGGTCTTTGCAGCCCGAGAGTCCGGCTCGCGAGCCTGCAGTTCCGAGGCGCGCCACTAGAGGGCAGACGCGGCCCGTGGGTGGGGGCGCTCTGCATGGGTGGGGGGTCTGCAGCCCCGCCCTCTGCGCTCAGCCACCCCCCGGGACATCTTGGCGCCTTCCACATTTTAGCAGCTATGGAAGAAGCTGCTATAAACACCCATGTGTGTGTGTTTTCGTGTGGACATACGTTTTCCGCTCACTTGGGGAGCTACCAAGGGGCCCCGGTATGGGACCATATGGTAAGACTGTGTTTAGTTTTGCAAAAAGCTGCCGGTCTCAGCTCACTGCCAGAGCTCACAGCCTGTCCACCCGGTGCTTTAGACAACTCAGATTATTTTTTCGTCCTCGCAGTTCTGGAGGCTGGAAGCCCCAGGTCACGGGACCAGCCAGCGGGGCTTCATTAGGAGACTCTCCTTTGGGCTTATATATGATTTTTTTTCCTTTTTTTTTTCTAGTGAGGGTGGAACCCAGGGGCTTTTCTACCTCCAGGCTACACTCCCAGACCTATTTTATACTTTATTTGGAAACAGGGTCTCACTGAGTTGCTGAGAGCCTCATTCAGTAGCTGAGGCTGGCTTTGAACATGCACCATCCTCCTGTCTCAGCCTCCCAAACAAGGGGATTACAAGTGTGCGCCGCCACGCCAGGCTCTTTTTATTCTTTATTTGGAAACAGGGTCTCACTGAGTTGCAGAGGGCCTCAGTAAGTAGCTGAGGCTGTCCACGAACCACAATCCTCCTTTCTCAGCCTCCCTACAAGCATGCTCCACCACACCTGGCTTTTATTTCTTATTTTGAAAAAGGGTCTCACTAAATTGCAGAGGGCCAGCCGGGTGTGGCGGCGCACACTTGTAATCCCAGCACTCGGGAGGCTGAGACAGGAGGATCACGGTTCATAGAAAGCCTTGGCTACTTAGTGAGGCCCTCTGCAACTTAGTGAGACCCTGTTCAAAATAAAGAATAAAAAAATAGGGCAGGAGGTGTAGCTCAGAGGTTGAATGCCCCTGGGTTCCACCCCCAGACCCGCAAAAATAAAATAAATAAATTGCAGAGGGCCTCGCTAAGGAGCTGAGGCTGTCCGCGAACCTGCGATCCTCTCAGCCTCCCTAGTGCTGGGGTGACGAGCCTGGGCCGCCACGCCCGGCTCTTATTTTTCATTTTGAAATAGTCTCAGTCCATTGCTGAGAAGCTGGCTGAGTGGCTGAGGCTGGCTTCGAACCTGCGCTCCTCCGGTCTCAGCCTCCCAGCACCCGGATGTGAGGTGCCCACCACCATGCCCAGAATTAAACCACCAGGGACTGGGGCGCGCTGGTTTCCTGTAACAAACTGCCCGGGGTGCAAAGTCAAAAGTCTGTCGGTTTTCACGTTGGTTTCCTGTAACCATCCATTCAGGAGTGCCGAGCTGAGGTGTCCAGGAAGGAGGCCCCGTCCTCTCCACCCCGCACCGAACCTCCCGCCGGCTTCAGAGTCACACCCTCTGGCTTCTGAAAGCAAGTCTCCATCCATCTGTCTGTCTCTGTCTTTTATCAAAATTGCCCTCTTAAAGGCGGGCATGGCTGCACATGCTCGTCATCCCAGCATTCGGGAGGCTGAGACCGGAGGATCGTGGTTCGCGGCCAGCCTCAGCTACTTAGTGAGGCCCTCTGCAACCCAGTGAGACCCTGTTTCAAAATAAAGAATAAGCCGGGCGTGGTGGCGCACGCTTGTAATCCCCGCGCTTGGGAGGCTGAGACAGGAGGATCGCGCAGGTTCGAAGCCAGCCTCAGCTACTGAGTGAGGCTCTCGGCAACTTAGTGAGACCCTGTTTCCAAATAGAATATAAAATAGGTCTGGGAATAGCCGGGCGTGGTGGCGCACGCTTGTAATCCCAGCATTCGGGAGACTGAGACTGGAGGATGACGGTTCGCGGACAGCCTCAGCTACTTAGGCCCTCTGCAACTTAGTGAGACCCTGTTTCCAAATAAAGAATAAAAAATAGGGCTGGGGGTGTAGCTTGGAGGTCGAACGCCCCTGGATTCCACCCCCAGACCCACAAAAAAATAAATAAAATAAAATAAAATAGGTCTGGGAGTATAGCCTGGAGGTAGAAGAGCCCTGGGTTCCATCCCCAGTACCACCAAAATAAATTAATTAATTAAATAAAGAATAAAATAGAGGAGCCGGGCGTGGTGGCGCACGCTTGTAATCCCAGCATTCGGGAGGCTGAAACCTGGAGGATCGCGGTTCGCGGACAGCCTCAGCTACTCAGTGAGGCCCTCTGCAACTCAGTGAGACCCAGTTTCAAAATAAAGAATAAAAACTAGGGCAGGGGGTGTAGCTCGGAGGTCGAATGCCCCTGGGTTCTATCCCCAGACCCGCAAAAAAAAAAAAAAAAAAAAAAAAAAAAAAAAAAAAAGAATAAAATAGAGGGCTGGGGGTATAGCTCGGAGGTAGAATGACCCTGGGTTCCATCCCCAGTATAAAAAAAAAGGGGGGACACGTGAACTCAGAGCCCAGGAGGGGAGCCCTCACCTGGGGGTGGAGCGATGCCCTGGAGCCCCCTCCCCCGCTGCAGAGTTCTAAGGCTCAGAAACCTCAGCTGAAAGTGAAGCAGAAATAGGCGCCTTATAACTTCCTGCCACCCTTGGGTGTTGGGGCGGGAGGCAGCAGGGTGGGGCCCCGCAGGATGAGGCCTGGGCGCTCTGCACCCTTTTCTTTCCTCTTATTTATTTATTCATTTTTGGCACTGGGGATGGAGCCCCTGGAGCTGTGCTCCAGCCCTTTTCATTGGCTGTTTTGAAAACAAGGTCTCACTAGGTTGCTGAGTGGCTCGCCACACTGCCTAGGCTGTCCTTGAACCTGCGATCCTCCCTCCCGTCTCAGCCTCCCAAGCACTGGGATCGCAGGCGCCGGGCCGCGGTTCTTTCTGACCTTAGGATACACGTGGCTTAGATGGGGCCCAGTGTTTGAAGCGCACGAGGTTGCTCCAGAGCCGGGGTTTGATGGATAAATAGGCGTCTTCTGGGAACAGAAAGCAGAGAGAGGATAAGTAGTTTTGTGTGTGTGTCTTTTGTGCAGGACCCTGGGAAACGATACCCAAGTGTGGTGGCTGCTACAGCCAGGCGCCGGGTGGCCTCCTACTTCTTAGGAGGCTGAGGCCGGAGGATCGCGGTTCGCGGCCAGCCTCAGCTACTTAGCGAGGCCCTCTGCAACTCGGTGAGACCCTGTTTCGAAATAAAGAATAAAAAATAGGGCTGGGGGTGGAGCTCGGAGGTCGAATGCTCCTGGCTTCCATCCCCAGACCCGCAAAAAATAAAAATAAAAAGTAAAAAAAATAAAAATAAAAATAAAAAACAAAGCATCAGTGGCGTTTGGACACCGGCCTGGCCTCGTCTTCCCAGCTGCCTCCGGCCTCAGGGCCCGGCCGTCTGTTGCACCTGACCTGACCGCTGGGTCCCGAGGGCGGGGCGGCGGCGGTGACAAGTCTCAGCTTCCTGCCCCCCCCCTCCATGGAGGGTAGTTTCAGTCTCAGCTTCAAAAGAACAAATGCGTCCTTAAAACAAAGGAAGAGCGTCCCGCACTACAGAGGAAGCCTGAAGCCGCGGTGGAGGCCGAGCTGCAGGGACGGGAGAGGGACAGGACAGGGGCAGGATGGAGTCGGTGGCCCTGTACAGCTTCCAGGCCACAGAGAGCGACGAGCTGGCCTTCAACAAGGGGGACACGCTCAAGGTACGGGGAGCCGGGGCCGGGCCGGGTTGGGTTTGAGAACTGGGGCCCACGCGCCGCCGGGATCCCAGTCCTCCGGAGGCTGGGGCGGGAGGATGGCAGGTTCGAGGCCAGCCTTGGTAATTTATCAAGGCCCTCAGCAACTTAGTGGGACCCTATTTCCAAATAAAAAAAATAAAATGAGGTGGAGGTGTAGCTCAGAGGGAGAATGCCCCTGGGTTCAACCTCTAGTACCAATGGGGGGAAAAATAAATGAAAGAGAGAAAGCCGGGCGTGGTGGCGCACGCTTGTCATCCCAGCATTCGGGAGGCTGAGACAGGAGGATCGCGGTTCGTGGACAGCCTCAGTTACTTAGTGAGGCCCTCTGCAACTCAGTGAGACCCTGTTTCAAAATAAATAATAATAATAATGATAAAATAAAATACATATATATAAATAAAATTAGGCTGGTGGTGCAGCTCACTGGTAGAATGCTCCTGGGTCCCATCCCCAGTACCAAATAAAATAAAATAAAATAAATCAAGGTAACACTGAGCCCTCGCTGGAAGGGCGAGCAGGAGCCGTGGTGCGCAGAGCCGGGGCTGGGAGAGCCCGACTGGAGGAGCAGCGGGTCCGGGGTAGTCTACGTCGGAAGAGTTGGAAAAAGTTTGCAGGCGGACGCTCTGACTGAAGGCGGTGAGGCTGAGGGCGAGCGGCCATCACCCTGTCCCTCCGGAGAGCCCACGCCGCTCCCCAAGACCTTCTGTGTTGGCTCTTAGAATTTGGGGCTCATGCCGGGCGTGGGGGCGCACGCTCGTCATCCCAGCATTCGGGAGGCTGAGACAGGAGGATCGCGGTTCGCGGACAGCCTCAGTTACTTAGTGAGGCCCTCTGCAACTCAGTGAGACCGGTTTCAAAATAAAGAATAAAAAATAGGGCAGGGGGTGTAGCTCGGAGGTCGAATGCCCCTGGGTTCCATCCCCAGACCCGCAAAGAAAAAGAATTTGGGGCTCAGTTCACCTGTGACGTCCCAGAGAAAGCTTTCCCAATGGCTCCTTCTGCCCCAGTGACAATCTTTTTGCCCTAATTGGACTTTTTTTTTTTTTTTTTGAGGTACTGGGGATGGAAGCCAGGGGCATTTTACCTCTGAGCTACACCCCCAGCCCTATTTTTTATTCTTTATTTGGAAACAGGGTCTCACTGAGTTGCAGAGGGCCTCACTAAGTAGCTGAGGCTGTCCGCGAACCGCGATCCTCCTGTCTCAGCCTCCCGAATGCTGGGATGACTAGCGTGGGCCACCACGCCTGGCTTGGTGGAATGTTTTGTTTTGTTTTGAGGGAATGTTCCTGAGTCAGCCACCTGCCTTAGTCTGTCTGGCCCCTGGGGCTGCTGACCTCGCGTGGGCTGGGGACCGGAAGGAAGGGCTGGCCCTGGCTTGCGGAGGGACAGGGGGTGTCCCTCCCCATTCGGGAGGCGGGGCCAGGCCTGCCCCTCCCGGCCGGACTTCTGCCCAATTCTGAGGCCCTTCAGGGTTCAGGCACCCCATGGTTTGTTTGTTTGTTTGTTTATTTATGGGTCTGGGGATGGAACCCAGGAGCATTCGACCTCCGAGCTCAACCCCCAGCCCTATTTTTTATTCTTTATTTGGAAACAGGGTCTCACTGAGTTGCAGAGGGCCTCACTAAGTAGCCGAGGCTGTCTGTGAACGGCGATCCTCCGGTCTCAGCCTCCCGAATGCTGGGATGACAAGTGTGTGCCCCCACGCCCGGCTGAGACCCTGTTTCAAAATAAAGAATAAGCCGGGCGCGGTGGTGCACGCTTGTCATCCCCGCGCTTGGGAGGCAGAGACAGGAGGATCGCGCAGGTTTGAAGCCAGCCCTGTGCGCGCTGGCTTAGGAGACCCTGTTTCCAAAAAAAAAAAGGTAAAAATAGGTCTGGGAGTGTAGCCCGGATGTAGAAGGGCTTCCAGGAACCCCAGTACCAAAAATAAATAAATAAATAAATAAATAAATAAATAAATAATAAAAAATAGGGCTGGGGGTGTAGCTCGGAGGTAGAATGGCCCTGGGGTCCATTTGCCCCCCCCAAAAAAAAGTGACAGGAGAGATGGACCCTGAGGATGGAGGCCACAGGCCCTCGGGAGGATGAGATCTCTTGGGCCAGGGTCCCCCTAGCCAAGCAGAGCCCCCCAAGCTCCAGGCCAAGCACAGGGCTCCGCCTCTCCCGTGCTGTGAGTCCTTTACCTGGTTCGGCCCCTCTCTGGGCTCCTCTGCCAGACAGCGTTTGATAATGTCTACCCGGGAGGTTTGACAAGAACTGTTGACCCATGGGGGGTGTCCAGGAAATGGAGGCCGGACCCGGGCGGCACCCCGAGACACACGCTGGCCTGGCCGGCGCCCCCACGCCCTGCGGCTGCACAGCCTGAGAGCCCAGGGCAGCCTCCCCCCAGCCTCCCTGCCTCCCCGGGTCCCCACGGCCCGGCCCCGGCGGCCTTCTCGGGGACCGGGGGACTGTGTCTGCCTCCCCACAGATCCTGAACATGGAGGACGACCAGAACTGGTACAAGGCGGAGCTGCGGGGCGCCGAGGGCTTCGTACCCAAGAACTACATCCGCCTCAAGCCTCACCCGTAAGTGGCGGGCTCCGGGACCCGGCCTGGGGTCAGGAAGTCCCAGCTGGGGTTCCATTAGCCGGTGGCCCCCAACAGAGTCACAGGGAGCCACTCCTCCGTCACCCGCCCGCCCGCTGGATGTGGGGACGGGGTGGCCCTTTTGGAGACACAGAGGTCATGCCGGCTCTGCTCTGTGAGAGATACGGCCCCCCAAGAAGACAGTCCATGGGAAGACAGCCATCGCTGGCCATGAGTGGGGTTTTGAAGGATACATAGGAGTTGGTTATAAAGACAAAGAAAACGCCTTTGGGCGTTCCTGGGTCCGGGTCCGCGTGTCCGGGTGAGCCAAGGCATGTGGGGGACAGGCAGAAGGGCCTCAAAGCCAGGCACTGGGGTAGTAGGGAGCCATGGAGTGTTGGGTGAGATGGGGGACTCTCCAGAACACTGTGTGTGCAGGCTGTGGGGGGGAGGGGAGGGTGTGGGCCGGGTGGGGCCCCAGGGATATTTCCTCTTTATCTTTCTTTGAGTTCTTTGCAAAGCTACCACCTCCAGCTTCCTGTGCTGGGTACAGCCCCAGCCCGGGTCCCCAGACAGTCTGCTTGGCCTCCAAGCTACCCAGAATCCCCCACCCAGGGGAGGCCACAGCCTCCGGTCAGGGCGTGGGGCCAAGCCTGGGCACTAGGGAGCCATGGAGGGTTCTAGGCTCAATGCCCTCGGTCACACCTGCTGAGATGCAGAATTGACCTGGCTTCCCGGGGAAGGGCATGGTCCGCTGGGCCTGCAAGTTAGAAGAGAAGTTCGCCAGGTGCAGCGGAGGGCCAGGGGAGGTGGGGGTGGAGAGGAGAGGGGGGCGCTGGGCCCCTCCCAGAAGCACTTGGTTATTTCAAGGTGCAGAGGTGGAGGTGAGGGTTCTCGATGTGCGACGCCCTCTGAGGACCACGGCTGCCCACGCGACGGCTCCTGCGTGGGCTTCTTTAAAGGCGCCGGGGCCCCTCGGAAACCCCCAGGGGGGCCCCCTGCAGGGGAGGCCCAGGCAGCCTCCATCTAGCCTAAGATGCACCAGCCTTAGTGAGCCCCTCTGCCACTCAGTGAGACCCTGTTTCCAAATAAAGAATAAAAATCGGGCTGGGGTGCAGCTCAGAGGTAGACTGCCCCTGGGTTCCATCCCCAGTACCGCAAAAAAAAAAAAAAAAAAAAAAAAAAAAAAGCCGGGTGTGGTGGTGCACACTTGTCATCCCAGCATTGGGGAGGCTGAGACAGGAGGATCACGGTTCGCGGACAGCCTCGGCTACTTAGTGAGGCCCTCTGCAACTCAGTGAGACCCTGTTTCCAAATAAAGAATAAAAAATAGGGCTGGGGGTGGAGCTCAGAGGTCGGCTGCCCCTGGGTTCCAGCCCCAGTTCTGAAAGAAAGAAAGAAAGAAAGGAAGGAAGGAAGAAAGAAAGAAAGAAAGAAAGAAAGAAAGAAAGAAAGAAAGAAAGAAGAAAGACCACTGCCCAGGACTGGGGTGCGACCTGGTGGTTAGCGCTGGCCCAGCAGAGCCTGCAGGAGACCCTGGGTTCTCACCCCAGAATTGCAAAATATAAACAAAAAAACAAAACCAAACAAAAACCAAACACCTACGGTCTCACCCGGTGCAGTGGGCTGAGGTCGGCGCCGTGGCTGGCGGAGTCTAGCTCGCAGGCAGGGGAAGGCGGGGAAGGCGGGCTCTGGGGCCCCGCCCGGCGGCCCAGCTTGGGCTGTGTGACCTGGGCGCCTCGCTGCGCCTCTCTGAGCTCTGCTCCCCGTCTGTGCAAGCCCCGTGGGCTCCAGGGCGCTTGTCACCGGGAGGGCGTCACCCACGGGCCCCCCTCTCTGCACAGGTGGTACTCGGGCAAGATTTCCCGGCAGCTGGCCGAAGAGATTTTGCTGAAACGGAACCACCTGGGAGCCTTCCTGATCCGGGAGAGCGAGAGCTCGCCGGGGGAGTTCTCCGTCTCGGTGAAGTGAGCAGGGCCCCGGGGTGCACGGTGCGGGCGCGGGCCCCGTAGGAGGACAGGACCGTGTGGATGTGTGAGCTGGCGCGGGAGGAGGGTGTCACTGGTCGAGGTGACATAGGGTCCCACTCTCTGGGGATGCTGCAGAGACCACGCCGGCTGCCTGGGTTCTAATCCTGGTGCCGGATGTTTCTGGGGCTGTGTGTCTTTGTAGGATTTGCTTAACGTCTCTGGGCTTGTCTCCTCCTGTATAAAGCTAAGCCCTTCACGTGAGAGTGGACAGAGTCCATTATACTTCAAACAAAGCATTAGGTGCGGGAGAAATATTCTAGTCCAGTTAGAACAGCGACGGAGGCCCGGCGTGGTGCCGCACGCTCGTCATCCCAGCATTTGGGAGGCGGAGACAGAAGGATCGGATCACAGGTTCACGGCCAGCCTCAGGTACTTAGGGCCTCACGGCCCTCTGCAACTCAGTGAGACCCGGTTTCAAAATAAAGAATAAAAAAATTGGGCTGGGGGTGGAGCTCGGAGGTAGAATGCCCCTGGGTTTCAATCCCAGACCCACAAATAAATTTCTTTTAAAAAGAGGGCTAAGCCGGGCGTGGTGGCGCACGCTTGTAATCCCCGTGCTTGGGAGGCGGAGACAGGAGGATCGCGCAGGTTCGAAGCCAGCCGTGCTGGCGTAAGAGACCCTGTTTCAAAAATATAAAATAGGTCTGGGAGTGTAGCCCGGAGGAAGGAGGGCTTCCAGGAACCCCAGTACCACCAAAAAAACCAAAAAAATAAAAATAAAAATAAAAATAAAAAGAGGGCTAAGCCGGGTGTGGTGGCGCACGCTTGTAATCCCAGCATTCGGGAGGCTGAGACAGGAGGATCATGGTTCTCAGACAGCCTCGGCTACTTAGTGAGGCCCTCTGTAATTTAGTGAGATCTTGTTTCAAAGTAAAGAATAAAACATAGGGCAGGGGATGTAGCTCGGAGGTCAAATGCCCCTGGGTTCCATCCCCAGACTTGCAAAAAAAGGGGGGTCTAGTTTAGCTCGGCAGTAGAAAACCCCTAGGTTCCATACCCAGTATCAAAAAATAACAAAATTAAGCCGGGCGTAGTGGCGCACACTC